>NC_088795.1:45960852-47282452 GCF_011386835.1 Chrysemys picta bellii
TAGGTACTGGGTTGCAGGCAGGGCCGGCTCCAGCATTTCTGCCGCCCCAAGCAAAAAAAAAAAAACCACAATCGCAATCGTGACCGGCGGTGGCAATTGGGGGGCGGGGGGAAGCCACAATCGGCAGCAGGTCCTTCGCTCCTAGAGGGAGTGAGGGACCTGCCACCCTGAATTGCCGCAGGTGCCGCCCCTCTCCCTTGGCAGCCCCAAGCACCTGCTTGTTCAGCTGGTGCCTGGAGCCGGCCCTGGTTGCAGGGGGCAGCCCCTGGGTAGGCAGAGGCAGCAGGTCTGAACCCCTTTGCCTGTGATGAGTGGCTTATACTGCAATCTGCCCCAGTGAACGGGGGCTAGATGGAGACTGGGCAGTAGCCAAGACTGAGGCAAAGTGGGGATAGTGGGTGGGGGTTCCCCTGGGAGGGGGAGACCCTAAGGGGGGGTACTGCCAGGGGGCAGCACCCCAGGTAAAAGGGCATCGGGGTCCAGGGAGGGACACGGGGGCCAGAGGACAGGCGGATCGCTGCCCTGCAGAGGGCGCTCCGGAGCTGGAACAAGCTAATTCCCGGAAGTCACCAGCAGGAGGCACTGCAGGGGTGAGTCTGCTCCTCTACAGATGCTTACTGGGCAAAGTTCTATTTGGTATGGTTAATTATCAACGGATGATATTTTGTCATTAGTTATCAATTATGATATATTTGTATATTTTTCATATAGAACATTGTGTGTGTGGTAAGGAAGCACTAAACTATATGCTACTCTAAAACAGTTTTATTAACATGAGTTTGAAATAGCTGTATTGGTAAAATTCCTATGGGAGAAAGATTGGGCCCTATGTAATAGGAATTATAAAATTATGACCCATCTCTCTTCAGCTGTTTTATTCATAGAATATTATTTGAGTTTCTCTAGGAAAAAGTCTTTTTCCTAGAGAATGTCGAGAATTAGAAGACATCTGGATATTTCCGCACGGATGATCTCCCGGGCATATAGGCTGTATTGCTTTTCTTTCAGGAAATCGTCTATTGTCTGGAAGTATCTCTTCAGTTTCAGGCTAGTGAGCAGGAGGTTCTCATTTCCGGGGTAGGTTATCTCCTTTTCCATCTCAGCACTCGAACACGTCTCCAGCTTCTCAATCTGCTGGTGAAGTCCATTTTGGAATTCCTTTATGGAAGTCCCATTCCAGGGAGCTTGGGTGAGATTGTTAAAGATATGGAAGCGCTCTTGGAGGATCTTGGATGGCTACTGTCGGAGAAAAACAGAGTTCTCACTATTTGTTTAGGTACAGCAAGTCAGATGCTTTATTAACTCTCACAATTGCGCAGAGGGAGAGAGCTAAGCAGGTCTCTCAACAGGTAAACAATTACAGCAAGCATTTATACCTTTTGTTACAGACAATAATGAGCAACAGTTGCATTTTGTTTATACATAGGTCATTCTGATATCTTGTTTTGCTCACTAATGTAGACTCTTAGTCTACATTCCATATTATCTACACAAGGTCGCAGCAACTTCTCACACAGTTCTTTCCCACTCGCCTCACACATTCCTCGCTTCTACAAATCTCGCGTTATTAGGGTTACAGTTAGCCTAACTCTTGCTAACGAACTGTCATGCATTGCATCTCCTTCCTGTCAGTTCTTTCTCTGCTTCCACACTACCTTGTGTAATGATGTGGTTCTGGCGGGACCCAACTGAGACTGCCAATTCAGGACAAATTGCTCAAACAGGGCAGTTACAGCCCTAGGCTGGGGTTTTTCCACCTCTAAGGCAAACCAAACCAGCCAGACAGTGAAGACTTTGGTCTCACCCCACTAGCTAACCACAAGTCACACAAGCAATTCCCTAAGACACTCCAGTTTCCCAGTATCCCCACCAGTGCCACTTGTTATGGGGACAAATGGTTATGAAAACCAATACCCCAATAAAAGAAAAACGGTTCTCTTGATCCCAAAGAACCAAGCCCCAGATCCAGGTCAATATACAAATCAGATCTTGCCCATAAATCACGCTGTTGCCAATCCTTCAGAATCTAAAGGTTTCTTAATGGGCCATCAAGCAGGCTAGGCAGAGCTAGGCAGAGCTAACACCAACTTGTCTGGGATGTCTCCCAGAAGCATAGCATAAGTTTGAAATACAGACAGTATAGAGCCAATATTCATAACTTCAACTACAAAATTGTTACTACACAAAATTGTTACTATATCAATAACGTCACACCTTGGTATTCTTTTGCTGGGACAGTCAGATCTCTGGGCTTGAAAGCTGTCCTTTCATTTAGACATTGGAAGGGAAAGTTTCCACCCATTTTCTCCAGACGCTCTAAACTCTCACTGTTCATTCTGGTTTGTAGAACATGAAGCCTGTTACAATCTGGACATGAGATTTCAATGGAGAAGACCAGCATAAGCCAAAATTGCAGCAAACTCCTCCTGATCATGATGATGTCTTAGATTCCCTGTGTTAGTGCAGAATTTGAGCAACTGGTGCCCGTTCAAGGTCTTTCATAGAATTCTGTGTTTTAGACCCATGTCTCTGAATGTAAGTATTCTGTAGGAGAAGGTTTTTCTTTCCTCACTTTCTAGTTTTCTTTTTACTTTCAGTTTCCTACTTTTTAGTTAAGGAAGTGAACATCCAATCAGAAGATCAAAACCAAAAAGAGTCCCTTTTTAAATATTAATAAAACCGTACATTTCTTTCTTTAGGTTCCTCCCTTCCCCATTAGATAAAGAAAATGTAAAGGGTAAGAAGAGTATGATGACTCACAGTTGTCAGACAGTTACAGGTTAGAGTAGGGACCTGTCTGTCTACTCCCAAGTACCTGTAACTAGCATTGTTGGGTATGACTGTCTGTTACCTTAGTAAGAATATCCGTGCATTGAAGTGATGATAATGAATTTGGGAAGATGCGGGGAGGGGGTGAACTAATGCAGAGCTGCTTCTTGCTAGACCCTGCAGACAAGAGCAGTGGAGTGATGTGTAAAGCTGCTGTTCCTTCATTTTGCCAGAAGATGGAAAACTTTCCCCATCTTGACAGATTTCAGCGTGGTAGCTGTGTTAGTCTGTATCAGTCACCACAAGTACGCCTCGTTCTTTTCCCTATCTTGTGTGACACTGAAAATCCTAAAAACCTGCTATGTTCTAGCTGTCTCCTTCCTTCCTTCCAAGCTTTAAGAGGGAGTAATGCTGTAGGGACCTCTGAAAATTTGATAAGGCATGGAAAGAATTCCTGTGGGAGATTGGGGCCAGACAGCTATTAATCTCATGCAATTTCCTGACCATTTGAAAAATGAGGGAGGAAAAACCTTGTTTGTAGGGATTACCAGAGGATGGACAGAGGACACTGAGCAGGGCCGGCTCTAGGTACCAGCACTCCAAGCATGTGCTTGGGGCGGCACTTTCAAAGGGGTGGCACTCCGCCCCCCTGCTTTTTTTTTTTTTTTGGCTGGGAGCCCGTGTGAGGACAGGAATAGCAACCCTCCTCTTTTTTGCAACTAGGTGCACTTTTTGCCATGCGACCATCAAAGTAGGGCGCCATGCGACTGGGTGAGGAACTGGCTGGTGGAGCGCGCGCAGAGGGGGATAATCCCCCAGTACCTCTGCGCCGGGCAGGAGGATGGGGCGCAGCTGTGCCTCTGTACTCCCATCATGGCAGCAGCTGCTGCTGGGAGAGGTTTTGCCACTGCAGCTTCTCCTCCTGCTGCTCTTGCAAGTGGCGGAGGCTCCTCCAGCCTCTGTCAGTGCAGAGAAGAGCCTGGTTTGGAGTCCCGGTCCGGAAGCGGAGCTCATGATGCCCGTCAGGTATTTCTACATCCAGGCCGTTCGCGCCGCTGGACAGAACTTCACCCACTCCTCCCCCCCCCTCCCCCGCACTGTGCACACATCTGCTCTTTAGCCCCGTCCCTGGTTGTGGCTTTTGTTCTCCAGGCTGTGATCTGAGCCGCAAGCCTGGCTGGGGGGGGGGGGGGGTGTCTGGGGCTGAGAAAACGGTCACCGGAAGGAGTTGACTCAGGATGAGAAGCGGATCCAAAGAGCCTTAAGTTTTTCTCCCTACGCTTTCCCCTCTCTAGCACCCGAGGTGCTTTGGTGTGCTCCAGTAACCCAGGATCAATCTCTGCTGCTTTTTCATCTTGCAACGTCAGAGGCATCTCACAATAATACACGTACGTTTAAACACAGAAAGTCTCACTCTGTGATAAGCTCACCGACAACATTAAAATCCTACATTACTCTTCTACTGACCAGTGTCTTTCCATGCAACCCTGCATCTTCTCTCCAGTTTCCTAAATAATAGGAACAAAACAAAATTGCAAAGAGCAAATGTGTAAAAGACAAAAAAGGGGGCAGACAAAATTTTTTTTTTTGCTTGGGGCAGCAAAAAACCTAGAGCCGGTGCTGGCACTGAGAAATGGGGAGCTTTACTTAGGAACCTGATACCAGCTGTGGAAAAAGCTGAGGAACAGGCTCGGTTGAATTGTATGAACATGTTGTCTTGTTGGGCACTTCTGAGTAGTTGTGATGTGGTGTAGTGACATGGAAGGGAGTTGTCCAAAAATGATGTGGTAGGTAATAAATATGCTAGAGAGCCTGAGATAAATGAATGAGGTTTATAGTTTCAAATGTGATTGACTTTTCACCATTTGTGCTTTTTTTCTTATTTCAATGTGTGTTTTTAGGCTTAAACACTGAAACTTAAGTGGTCTGTTGAATGAGCTACACATTATGTAGCCAGTTTCACTTTCTTTTTTTCATGCCATAGCACTAGGCTGTCATGTTGGAGTTTCCATCAGTAAAGGGGGAATGATTTTCAATCCAAAAATTGAAAATGTTTATATTAATTTTAAAAAGGAAAGGAAGAAAATATAATAAGAATATTTCTGTTTATTAATTCTGTCACATCTCTCCCCCATCTCCTCAGGTGCTTTCTTTTATCATAATGCAGAGTTTGTGCCCAAACTACTTGGAAGTGTCACTTTAAAGAATGACGTTTTTTGTGTGTGTGTGTGTGTGTGTGTGTGTGTGTGTGTATAGAAATACTGAATACAGGACCCATGGCTTATACACCCCAGTCTCCCATGGGAGTTTTTCATGTGCATTTCATGGCAAGTTGAAGCTTAGGAGGGAATATTTATGAGCGAGAGAGAAATTTAAAAATCTGAACCCTAACAAGAAAAGTTAAAGTAAGAAAACAATGGAAGTAAAGACAGTCTTTCGATATACTTGCATCAGCAATTAGCCTGGTTTCTGGGAAAGATTAGATACAGACTCAGCTGTGTGAAATATTTACTAGAATTTGATGAAATACTGTATATTTAAATTTCAATTAAAAAGAGCAGAAAACTTTTTGGGGATTTTTTTCTCCTCTATATGTCAGCCATCTTTATTTGAATGTATAATTAGAGATTAATTTGGCACCTTTTCCTATTTGCAAATAACCTGCAAATAAATTCAGATTTTGTTAATGTGTTTATTTAATATGATTTGACAAATGGCTTGCATTCTGCTCTCTGATTGCTCAGGATCTTCTCACCACATATTTGCTATGACTATTCCCTATTCATAATTTACTACTTGTTCTGTATGATGGTTCACCTGAGTCGATGTAATTGTCTCTTCCCTGATTTGTTGCCTTTGAATTCCAAACTGCTTTCAAGATGACTACGTGAACTTTTCTGGAGAGAATCCTCTTTAAAATGTGTAGTTACAAATGTACTCGTTAAACTTTGTCTTTACCCAAATTTTCTTTTTGAACAAAAACTCACACGTACAAATATTTCTGAAAATGTTTACAAAGGGACAGACATTTTTCATAAGCCTCCGATGTTTAGGCTATGGCTGAAATTTGTGTTGTAGTGCTATTGTTGACTGATAGCTCTCCATAAACACTATCTACCTACCGAAAACGTGGGGGAAAGGTGGATCCTCACTAGATCTGATCCAGCAGGCAGCTTTAGTGCCATGTTTTTAAATTTTGGAGTTAGGGTAATTTTTAGTCAATACTTGTGTTTAGTCAGTATAAGTGATGCACTGCAACAGAAGGATGTAGGGTGGCCCCAAGTGACCATGATCCAGGCCCATAAAATGGCCTGAAGTGTGGAGGAAACTGAGACAGGGAGTTTCATGTCGGGTTTACTATTTTTGTATAAATCTGTGCATTTCTCGTGTCATTAGGAAAAGAGCAATAGGGTGTTAGAATCCTGTGCAAAGTGCCTGGGTCTTCTAGGCTACACCTACCATATGGTCCTTTGAAGACGTAAACAAGAAGGCTCACACCTATAGGTGTATTTCTGATAGAAGACATGTTAAGCTATGAAAATATTTTGGGTGTCATGCTGGTCCTGAGGGCCTAGGGTGACCAGATGTCCCAATTTTATAGGGACTCCTGATTTTTGGGTCTTTTTCTTATATAGGCTCCTATCGCCCCCACCCCATCCCGATTTTTCACACTTGCTGTCTGGTCGCCCTATGAGGGCCTAAGGCTGATAGGCTGCAGGATTCTATTTCCATGAAGAAGTAATAGAGTGAGAGTCAGGGCCTAGGAAATGTGCCAGGGAGGCCAAGGGAAGAAATAGTTCTGCCACCTACTGAGACCCAGGGAATCTGAAAGTCCAAGGGGGATTCAGTGTCTGGTGAACTGCCAAGAAGGGGAGCTCAGAGAGATTTGTGACATAGGGATAAATGGGCTAATGTTTACAAGCCTGGGAGTTGAAATTTGTCAGCTGAGTGTACACAAGCTTGATTGACAGGGATAAAGGGACAGGTGCATGCAAGCCTGATTGATGGAGGGGGGTAAAGCAGGCCCTTGCAAGCTTGATTAGTGGGGGAGAGTGAGACTGGGCACACTGAAACCTGCTTGATGGTGGGGATTTGAAGGGCTGATGGCTGCAGCAACCTTTATGGAACTGGGAGGGAGGAGCACAGGTTGCAGGAGGGATGTTTAGAGGTGGCGATGGGAAGCCAGTCTGTGTGCACATGGCTGGAATGCTATCTGCACTTACAGCAATCAGGGAGTCCCCACATGTTAATACCAGGGGCGGCTCTATGTATTTTGCCACCCCAAGCACGGCAGTCAGGCGGCTGTGGGAGGTCTGGCTGGTAACGCGGATTTGGCGGCATGCCTGGAGGAGGTCCGCCGGTCCTGCGGCTTCGGCGTACCCGCCGCCGAATTGCTGCCAAAGCCGCGGGACCGGCGGACCTCCCGCAGGCTTGCCGCCGAAGGCTCCCTCCCTGACTACCGGCCTCACGGCGACCGGCAGGCCGCCCCCCCGGGGCTTGCTGCCCCAGGCACGCACTTGGTGTGCTGGTGCCTAGAGCCGCCCCTGCCTAGGGCTCCCACTGACCTCCGTGGGACTTCTTCAGAGGGAGCCTTATGTACTTATACAGAAAGAATTGGGTTCAAATATATTTGTTTGTGTTAGGAATTTGTAATTCATAGTTTGGAGGTTTTGGCTACACTTTTATTCACAAACTGTGCAGGAAGTTTGCCCTTTGCAGGTTGTGAAATCCATATCACCACATGGTAAATGGAATACTATGTAAGACCAAAGTATAAAAGCTTTCCCCCCCCCCCCCACTTGTGCCCTGTATCTCTATTTAAAATGTGATATTCGACCTCAGATGTAAATTGATGTTGGACATCCTTATGTCTGACATGTGAACTTGCAGACCTCATGGAGCACTTTTATTAGGTCTGTCTCTATAAAGAATACAGTCATTCCCATCTTGAGTCAGTGTGCTGGGGCTGGACTATTTTGTTGCACTCGGCTATTATTTTGTAGAACTTAATTTTTTTTGTTAAGATAATAGGATTTATTACTAATTGGAAATGTTTCTTATTTTGTATTTTTGTTAAGCAAAAATTGGTATTTTTCTCACCGCTCTGATGATAAAATCCTTTTGCATTTGTCAAGCTGTCTGGAGTAGCTGACGAGCATGAGTGACAACCTCAGGGCAGACTGTGAGGAAGCAGGGCTCAAACCCCAAATTGGTTGGGAGTTCTACACTTAGATTTCACCAACCAAGAAGCGTGAACTCCAAGCGCTATAGCAACCTACCCATGGAGTTACAGATAGTCTCCTGGCGTAACCCAGTCTGTATTGCCACTTGGGCAAACTTGCCTTTGTGATAGATGGTCCCTTACACTAAAAAAATCACAAGCGATATTCAGGTTACGACCAGTCACTTACCTCAGGTCAATTGCACCTTAGACCTCACACCAAAAGACAATACTTGTAGCCAATCCTATAATAAGCTAACTAAAGGTTTATTAACTAAAAAAAGAAATGTTATTTACAAAGTTAAAGCAGGTGAACAAATGAGTTACCATCTTCGGTTCCAAAGGGCAATAGACGCGGCTGTGATCTGCATTCTGTGTTCTTGAGAGCTAATCCAAGCTAAGCAGCTTGAGGATCCTTTGCTTATGTGTAGAAATATTGCCCTCTCTGAATGCCAAGCACCAGAGTGATGCAGTTCCTTCTGGTCAGGGATTTTTATATCTTTCTCCCTGAGTTCAGACTCATAGGACAAGTGTTTGCGCCCATCTCTTCTTCATGGGTGGGCGTGTGAGAGGAGGACACAGTCAACAAAGTCTCTGGCCTTTTAATGTTTCACAGCGGCTTATTTGGTTTCAATGGCCCTTCTTGTGTGAAGGACCAGCACTTTACGTTAATTGATGCTGCTTTCCTGTTTGAGTTACGCAGTTAGAGATTTACATGCAAACATTCAATATAACTTTATACCATGGGATATGGAGGTTATAAGTGAGATCAGTACATCCTACAAACATTTCATCAGGTCTAAAGACATTCTTATAAACTTAACATCTCTTAACACTAACACACAGCTGAGCCGGCCCGGTTTTCAGCTGTGCATTTGTCAGGGTTCAGTGAAGCCTTGGGATGAGCTTGGCAGCATTATATATATATATAAAGGCCCAGTCCTGCAAAAACATATACATGCGCTTAACTTGGTGGACTGTGGGCTTGATCCTGCTGCTACTGATGTCAATGGCAATATTCTGCCATGTGAGTCATCCTAGTGCTCTCAATGAGACCAGTCACAGTGTTTAAAGTTAAGCATGTGCTTAAATCTTTGCACGATTGGGGCTAAAGTTGCTTATTTTTGAATGTTGTGGTATTTTCCGTAATTACACTAGCTAGCTTCTATAGTGTGCATGCTTAAAAAGTCCATTTTAATTTTAGTGATGCTAGTAACCAAGTTTTTCATTGAAAAGTTCTTTTTTTTTAAAAAAAAATTCCATGCAATCTTTTGACATAGACATTCTTTTTTTCACTAAAAATGTCATGTCTTTCTAATATTTAGACTATTTAATAGAAAGTGTCAAAATAGTCAATTTTTTTCATTTGCTGAAAACCCCCTTTTTAGTAAACAATAAATGTCCATAACCTTTTTGATGATGATTTGAATAATGCTTTAGGTAAAAACTTCAGAAATTTTTAAAAAATAGTGACGGATTTTAATAAAAACAAACAATCCATTTCAAAATCTTTCAAATTAAAAAAAGTTTGAAACTTTGAAAATGTTAGTTAAACAGCTAATATTTTGAGAGTAATTCCTGGTTCCAGTGGCATTTCCCATTTTAAAAGTCATGCCTATAGGTAGAATCTTTTACAATGGAATGAACTTTTAAAAGTGGAGTAGTCACACTTTAAAAGTCCAAGAGACAATGATATTTAAATTTTAAAAAAGAGTTTGGTTTTTTGTGTGTGTGTGTCAAGTCTACTCTTTCTTTCAAATGAATTTTCATCATTTACAGAAATGTGATTCTGGAAATGTCAGCAGAGAAGTAACTCAGTGACCCCTTTAAACGCAGTTAATTTAAAATATTTAAATATATTTCATGCAGCAAGAATCCTGGATTTAACTTCAAGATCTTATTTTAGGAAAATAAGTATCTTGGGAAACATGACACTTCAATCATTTTTTATAATGGTTCAACATACTGCACATACATTAAAATAGTTTAACATTAATGTATTTCCACTGAATAACCACATCTACTGTAGTTACTAGAAGCTTAATTATTAGTGAATGCACAAGTGGAACAATAAAGATGGAAAAGGTTCAAATATAAAGTAGTGAGTTAAAACAATTAAAAAAAAAAACAATAAAAATGTTAAAGGGCTGAGGTAAACGTCACACGTTTTAGCCACTCAATAGCTTCAGGGTCAGCAGAATGGAGCCTGGAAAGTCCTGTTGATAGACTAGCATGAGAAGAGCAGCCGTTCAGTAGCTATGCAGATGGCAGTTCCTGAGCCCCACCAGTCTTGTCTTATTAGTTAGATCAAAACTTGAAACTAAGCCTGGTAGAAAAATCAAAAAGGAGTGTGGCAAAAAAATTCAAAATGTTGAACTTGTTTTTCTTTCAAAATAGAACCATTTTTCCAATTTTTGTAAATGTATTTCAATTTCTCCCCCAAAATATTATCAACATTTTATAAAAATAGATAATAAATTTTAAATTTAATATTTGCTTTCAATTTTTAAAATGTTCACATTTTTCATAAAGTGTAAAATATTAACAATATTGACATGTTTTGCACAAACCTTTTTTAATTTTTTTTCCAAATAACTTTTTGTTTGTAAAACTTCCAGCTCTGCCTGAAACTTTTTAGGTTTGTTTTCCTTTATTTTTGTTTCTCCATTTAAAAAAAAAATCCTAAAGAAATTGCTATTTAAAAAATGTGAAGCCTGCAGATTGGTAAGTGCTCAACTCTCCGACGTGGTGCCAAGGAAAATCTAACATAAATTAGAGTAAGTCAAGTCCAGACTTTGTTTATTCAGTCCTTTTTCACATTAATAGTGCTTCATTCATAAAGTGTGATGTGGAATGCAGGTTAAATTGAACAGGTGCAACTTTATTAAACCCTGTGGACTGCTCTGTCCATGCGGCTGAGTTGCTTCCAGCCTAGCTCCCTGCATTCCCTCTTCCGTTGGTGTCCCTTCAGTAATTTCCCAGTGGAAACATTGGCTGTGTGAGGCCAGTTCCACTGATAATGATGCATCTTCCCTATTTTCAAAACATTTTTATATAAACATTAAAAACAAAGAATTGATGTTCAGACTCCTATCCCACGTCCTTTCAGCCTGAGACTGCTAACATATAGCCGAGCTGGAGTCTCGTTTTTACCACAAACTCAGCTGGTTACATAGTCTGAGATAATTTTGGTCTCCTCGTCAAGGGACCACACAGGACTGACTGTCTCACTGCACATACGTCTGTGGTATTGACGTTTCCATTGTATTCCCCATGTAAGCATCTGTTGGAAATATTATTTATGCGGGGTACTAATTCACAATACTAATGTAAGCATTAATTCCTTTATTAAATCCAAAGGATGAATGGTATTTATAAAATTGATCTAAATAAGGAACAATTTACTACATCCAAACAGTAACAAAACATTTATAAGCATTTGATCAAGATATTTACAAACAGGCTAAAGTCCTGGGTGCTTAGACCCATAGTGATTGACTCCAAGTTGGTCAGGCAGGTATTACCAATGAACCCTTTAAGAGCTGTTACTTTTTTTATATCTACCTTTTAACAAACCAGCTGTATCATTGCCAATTGTTAGACCTTAGCTAAGGCCAAATGAAGGAGTTTATGTAGCTGATTATTGCACCTGGTACCCAATTAACCGTGTTTTATTTCTATTCCCTTATTTAAGGTTTGGGCTAAAATAACACTGGTATTTCCAAGGGCCACTACAAGTTTCATACTTTTCTTTCTCATGATCTCATCCTTTTTGGTCACGTGCTTTGGGCCTATTCATGCTAATATCCCCACTCAATTTAAAACCATAATTCACACAAATCTAATGTGGACCTACATTACTATAGTGTCTGTCTAATGTGAGATTGCCTTCCCAGAGCAGCTGCTCTCACAGGCGGTGATCATAAGTGCCGTGGACCGTCCCATCCTGAATCAGGGAGTCTGTCAAGTTCCCCAAAATTGCATGTAGCAGCCATTGTGCATAAGGCAATTACATAGCGGGTCTATCCCCTGCCCCTCATTGGTCTCTGTGGAAAACCTCTGTCACGCCCCAGTTTTGTTGTGCTTTTGGAAGCAATAGTTTCCCAGGGCTCCTTGAACTGCTGTGAGGCCTGGGGAAGTGATGAGCTTCAGAGTGGTACAAATCTCCTCTGCCTTGTTTCCCAATAAGGTAACGTAACACTTTTGCTTTCCTGCTGTTGTCATCCTCCAGCACAGCCAGGTCTGTGTACAGCTCAAACTCCTCCTTCCATCACTGTAAAATCAAGGGCTCTGGGGGGCTGCAGACCATGTTCCGTGGCACATGCTACCGGCTGCTACACTGCAGAGAACTCTCAGCTCTGACGCCATATTTCGTTAGCAAACAATGAAGCTGAGCACGTATTAAATTGAACAAGTGGAACTTTCATGTAAACTGTGGGATTACTCTGTCCATGTGGCTGAGTGGCTTCCAACCTAATTCCCCACATTC
This sequence comes from Chrysemys picta bellii, assembly GCF_011386835.1. Taxonomy (NCBI): domain Eukaryota; kingdom Metazoa; phylum Chordata; order Testudines; family Emydidae; genus Chrysemys; species Chrysemys picta. Next base: position 45,973,332 of record NC_088795.1, read on the forward strand.
CTTGTTCTCCTGGTGTCCTGCCAAGAACAGGACTGACCCTGCTACAAATAGCATCAAAGATCTTTATTTTTCTGTCTTCCCCTCATTTAGTAAGGTCGGAAGTTGATGGAAGAATTCCATATTTTCTCATGCCACTTTTCAGTTTAGAAATTCCCCCAAGGACAAACCCGCCCAAGCCCAAGGGGAGGAGCCAGATGCTGTCCTTGCTCAGTGTTCTTGCCCTGCAAGAGCAGCCAGGAGCAGCGTTAACCTGATTTACGTAAGGCTAGTTTTGTTCTAGTGTCTAGTCCCTGATCTACGTGCAGAGCAGCAGCAGAGGTGTGGCCTTTACGAGGGTAGGAGAGAAAAACAAACACAGAAAAAAAAGTGGGAAGAAAGTGAGCAAACAAAAAACTAGGAGCACAGAAGTGAGGAAGAGCCCCACTCAATGAGTGAGAAGAAACGAACAAAACAAGGCACGAGGGAGACGCAACAATGGTTTTGCATCAATCGATCTACATTTGGGGACTGAATTTGGTTTCTGGTTTGCTGATCCACGTGTTGTAATTGTTCTAATGTGGGTGCAACTGTTCGCATTTGCAAAGGGCTAGCTCAACTGCATGCATATTATATACCAATGAGCCCCAGTCAGGGACTGAAAATCGAAACCTTTAACTTCTTCCTATTATAAATAAGTGGGGCTGCAGGGAGAGCCTCCTTCCAAACGGGAGATAAAGTGCCTGATTTCTTAAATGATGAAAAGAAGTAGAGAGAGAGGATCTAAAAATGAGTTATTTTGGCTGGGTTCGACAGTTAGAACCCTGAAGCTGTATCTAAACTTCTCCTCCTCAATAATTTTACCAACAAAATTTGTCCTAAGTTTGTTTTTAACTTACTTCTATAGTATTTTGCAAATATGTTTTGCAAGGTTCCTGCCAAAGAATTAAAATAAACAAAATATGGGGGAAAGGAGGGCAACATACAATTTAGTTGCTAAGTAGTTGGTTATATTTACCATGGGTTTTGTTAGGGTGTGTGTGTGTGTGTGTATTTTTGGATGCAATTTTTTAAAGAGAAGAGTGGGGTTTATAGGCTGCATGGATATTGGAGGAATAGGTCAAAGCCTCAAATGTGAAATTTGTCTGTGCAGAAGACAAAGCTTTCTCAGCAACTGACTATGAATCTGGAATTCATTCTTTGGTGATATCATGATGACCTCAGCACCTTTAGCTACTGCATTTTGACCTAGCCTGACCACCATGACATCACAGTTTAGGGGGGGGAGACAATACCTCCCACCAAAACAAGAAACCATATAACTACTTGCTAGGGGGAGGTGAGAGAAAAATCACTATCTTGTCTATGCTATAATACTGGGAGATGTTCAGAAATCTTGTTGATGAGGGCCATCTGAGACAGAAAGCTGGTAAAAAAGGAGTGCTATGAGCTAGAAAAATTGTTATACGATATCTTCTTTCAGTGTATCCTCTCACTTATGCAGAATGACTCGATCCTGCGTTCTTGGTAGTACTCCCAAAACCAATATACACTCAAGACTTCACTGGGAGTTTTGATTACAAAAAAAGGAATGCAGGATCTGACCCAGTGTCAGTAATTTTGTACACACGTAAACCCAGACTGGAGTTTGCCAGCTCCTGGAGTGACAGACTCACACCTCTGAAGCTGCAGACTCTAAAATGTGGGACAGTGACCTTCAAAATGAGAGACAATGCACCTTCAAATGAGGAATGCTATAAGAGACATTGGTTTTATTTAAAATAGCCTGGAACTTTCTATAATGAAAATAAATGGTGACTCTGTGTACTAAAGCCATACTTTGTGTATGAAGTTTGAGAGCAGCCCTGGCATCTCCTTGCACAGCACTGCAATGCCCTAGTAACTTGCCAGCCCAGACTGAGCTGAGCTGTTCCCTCTTATACTGAAGTTCCAGTCGGAGCATGCCCAACAGGTGTGAAGGGGCATGGCTACCTCAGCCCATAGCATGGGATTAACCCCCTCCAGCCCAGTGTGGGGCAGGTATTCCCCGTCACGGGACCAAATCAAGAAATTGCCTTCAAAAAGAAAAAAAAAATGATCTCAACAACTCCCATTCTCAAGTACAACAATGTTAACAAACGCACAATGGTCAGTATGTATACAAGCAGTTATGGCCTAGGTGGTGAATTGTTGCAACAACATGGCTCTGAAACCGGTTGCATTTTGCTCTTGCACACTCTCAGAAGCATAAAAATTATATGCGCAAGCATATGAGAACTTTTACAAATCTCTGTGCAAACTTGATTTCTTTACACTGATAAGACAATAAACCACTTGTAACATTCATTAATGGAAAAGACCTGGATCAAGCACTGCTGAAATGCCATCTGTTGCTAAGGTTAATGAGATTTAACCCAATAGCTAAGTGTTTTCTGGGAAAAATTTGGTAGTAGCAGACACTCAGTCATGGAGCCCAATATCACATTCAACTGCCCATGAGCTCGAAGATGACGTAGAAGCATACATGGGTGCTGTGAACACATATAGGCCAGTGTCAGAAGAGAGACTACTCAAGCTACAAAAAGAAATCTTGACAGACTTACAACTTCAGGAAGTTCTAAGTTACATTAGGGGCAGCTGACTCAAGTATCTAAAAGAAACTAAGGAAGTAACAGGAGACTACTTTGCAGTGCGTGTACAAGTAAGTGAGTCAAGTGGACTCAAAATTAAAGGGAATTGCAATTCCAAATGAAATAAAAGGAGAAATCCTAAACCTCATCCATGAAGGACATCGAGGAATAACTAAATGTTGTGAACGGGCCAACCAGTCAGTGTGATGGCTGGGCATCAGCAAGGACTTGTTCAGCATAACCCATCAACGTCTGCAGTTTGTTCCTCAGAAAGAACAATCAACAGAGAAAACCTTACAGATGGTGGATGCAGAAGATGACTCAAAAATTCCAAACCAACCACAGCCACTCATTGCAACTAATGGACAGACAGATGACAAAGTAGTTACGCCTTTGAGTCACATAATTTAGAAAACCAGTATGATTCAGAGACACCTAACTGTACTTAAGACAGTGTGATAGTGTAGGACTCTGACCAGGAAGCCAGGAGAGGAGCCTGCCTGACCCAGCATGAGGACACAAGAGGACCCTTTTTGTTTAAGCCAGCCACTGTTCACAGTGCTGCTGCACATGTCCCCAGACTCATTTCTAGCATACAATCTTCTGGGGAAGGTGCCTGGAAGGGAGTTAGGGGTGGTGAAGATTTGAGTGTTAGTAGGTGAAGAATTGGTTGATTTGCTGATGTTTTAATACTTAGTTAACCCCAACTTTTTTCTTCCCCAGATCCTATTTTCCAGCTCCAAATAAAGTCCCCTTTTGTGTTGTTGTTATTTTTGGGTGTGTCATTCCTTTGCTGGAATGTATTGTTTATTGTGTACTGGGCGTAACTGTAATGCCCTCGTGGCCCAGACGGAGTCTGCTTTGTGGGACGGGTTCTGGCCAAGAACAGGCCCCTGCACGAATGCAGCAGGGAAACTCCCTTCCACCCCAGAGACACTTGTTCTACCCCTTTCCTCTCCCCCCCTCCCCCACACACTAAACACATGCACAGTGGAATAGTACAATGAATATAGGAAAGGGAAATATTTATTTATAGAAGGATGAATGGAGGAAAAACAAGGGAAAATATAGGGGGAGAAGTAAAATGATTACATCCAATACAAAGATCCGGCAGCCCAGTGCTATCACAATATAAAAGGACAGATGTTGAGCACTGCGTCCAGACTCAGAGTTCAGGAATACTTAGCAGAGTTCCAGTGCAGCAGTGAATCTTGAGTGTTCCTGGTCATCTTCAGCACCAGTAAACTTTCCCCTCTGGTGCCCTCTTCTACCTCTCTCACAGAGCGACAATCCTCCCACTTAACTGGCTACAACCTTTCTCCATATTCTCAGTGTAGTCATAAGCCTCAGTACTCATGGCCCTATACAGTCTGTCGTCCTTCTGAGGTGATTCCTTACTGGCATGGTGGTCCTCCTGGCTCCCATTCTGGGATGTCCCAAGTCAGCAGTTCTGTCTCTTGCATGCATCAGGCTGGTTCTCAGCTGCTTCGCTATGTGGGGGTCTGCTTGCTGTACAGACACCCACACGTCCCTGTCCTCTTTCAGCTCCCTCTCCCTTGGACAATCAGCACTTCCTCTTCTTGAAACAATAGCACTTCCTCTGCCTCAGGACAAGGTTTTAAAGCAGCCATACTGTCTAAATCTGAAGGGGTTACACAGGTTTTATACCGCTTACCAGCAGAGATAGCATTATTCATTTTCCCAAGGGACAAGGTGAAGAGTCACCTGGGGTGAAGGCACCAGGTGTCAGAAAAAGAACCCAAGACCCAACCCTGGTGAGTAGAGGGGAGAAGCAACTCTTAAGTACAAAGCACCAGGGAGGAGGCTTGAGCCACACCTTGGGGAAGGTGCTACATACACAAATGCCATTTTGTTTTCCTTGCTGTTTTCATAGGTCATTAAATGCAAAGCCGCTGTTGCCTGGGAGCCTAAGAAACCATTTTCCATTGAGGAGGTGGAAGTTGCCCCCCCAAAGGCACATGAAGTTCGCATTAAGGTAGGAAAAAGATGAACTTTGTAAATTACATACTGTAGCGGTGCCAGTTATGTTTGTGTTATAGAAATGTAGGGCTTGATCTTACAAATATTGCCACCAGCGTGGTTGCTATCTGATGAACTCGTATTGAATTATGCAGGCTATTTAAAACTGCTGTGTTGGTTCCAGAATATTAGAGAGACAAGCTGGATGAGGTAATATCTTCTATTGGACCAACTTCTGTTGGTGAAAGACACAAGCTTTCAACTACATGGACCCGAAAAAGAGTAAAGATTTATGGAAGAGTGTGGCGGATGACAAAGGCCATAACTTGCTGTGCAAAAACACTAAAAGTTATGATCTCTGTCTGATAAATAAGCAGTCTTAGGGATCATGTCTTAGGTTTATTATGGTTATACTCACTTCTCTGGATACAAAATATATCTTCTCTTCTATATCATATCACACAGGTAAAAGCTGAAAAATTGGTTCCTTACGTATTGAAATATTCTTTGTTTTCCCTACAGATTTTGGCCACAGGGATCTGTCGCTCAGATGACCATGTCATGAGTGGTGCATTAACTGTGGGCTTTTCCAATAATTCTTGGCCACGAAGCAGCTGGTATTGTAGAGAGCGTTGGAGAAGGGGTGACTTGTGTGAAACCAGGTATAAGAAAGCATCAAGCACTAACCAATGATAAGTAGTTCTCACCTAGCATTCACATACCCTGCTCCAATATCAAAGACACTAACATGTATGAACACCTTTATTGCAGAGGAAACAAGTAATCCAACATTCAACCTTCACAGGGCCTTGTCAAGGATATTTTGGAGGAGAAATATGTTGTTTAAGTCTTTCTTGCTATACTCCCAAGTGATCTTTCCTATTTCAAAAGTTTTTGCCTGTTCACTTCTATTTATGTGATTATGAAGTGCTCTCCCCTTCCCCAGCATTCAAAAGAGGTGCTTATTTGTATTTCACTCAAAGGGAACCAAATGTGAGCTACCATTTTGAGTTCAGACCCTTGTTAGGGTTTCCGTTCAGCAAGGAATTTTAACGTGCCTAGCTTTGTGCATATAAATAGTCCTATTTATTTCAATGTGACTCCTTTATTAGTCAGGTGCTTAGATAACTTGGGCCCTGATTTAGCAAGGTATCAGACTTCGATAGTACTGAAATTCACACTTTATTTCACACTTGCTTTCTGTGCTAGTGTCACTTGAATACTATCTTAATTCATGTACTTAATTCATCTGCCAGACAAAACATTTTGTTCCTGTGCCTATTCTCTCAGAGAACACCGTTTCATTGTTTATTGCGTCTTTCACCATATTCTCTGTGCCATAAAGCTGGTAAATATAAAGCCCCAGGAGGAGGTTCTCATCTTCCTCTGCACACTGCAAGATGGGACACCAACGCCTGTACTCTTTTCCCAGTAACTCTGAACTATGAGGAGAGCTGCGCAGAGTGTTTAAGATGAAATATTAAATGAACCAAATCGGTATCTGAATCTTGAACTGAATCCAAACCATTTTTTAAAGATTAAAATATTTACTTACTTCCCCCCACCCCCAGCCCCATGTCTCTCTACCTCCTGGCTATTCTGGCAATGTAAGTGCTTCAGTAATGCAAAAGCATCTTTTCTATTCTTATTGGAATTAGAAAGGACTGGAAATCTTCTGAGCAAGCTTATTCCCATCAGATTTCCAGACCAAATTGCATGGGATACGCTTCAGATAAGCATGCAAACTGTTGGACAAGTTTTGGCTGCAAAGAAACACCTTTTCTTTTCTCCTTTTCTTTTGAGCCTGGCATAGAGTGTGTGACAATTGTTTGGTCCAGAGAATTGATATAAACATAATACTTTTAATTCTAACTACCATGTAATTTCAATGGGGTCAGGCTGTACTTTTGGGCAAATAATCAGAACAACTTTTTACTTTGGAATTCTGTTGTTGCTTTGGGTGCACAGACCTTTGGTGTGGTCTGTGAGACAAAGGAAGAAAGGGAAGTGTCTGTGCTAACTGCAGTTCAGAGGGCAGTTGGCAATGAGATCTATCAATCTCCTATTCCATCAGGTTGGAGCAACAAAAACTGGAAGGTTTCTTTCAGCAGTCTTATTACTAAGTCCAGGTCACAGTTCTCTAAAATTGGTTGCTTTCTCAAGTGTGGCCACCAGGGGCTTTTCTTGTGGCCACAGCCTCCTGGGCAGTGATTTGGGGGGGGGGGGGGGGGCAAAGCAGCTGCCCCTCCATGTTGCTTCTGGATGTGCCACCTTGGTGTTGGTTGCTGGGGCTGCCAGCAGGGGTTGGGCCCTGCCCCACTCTGGAGGCACCTGGGGCACAACCATGGAGGAGCAAGCAACCTGTGAGTTCCCCACCTTCCCAGGGGTTGTGGGGCTCGGGCTTCAGCCCTGGGGCCTCAAGGCCCCATCTCCTGGCTGCTTCCTGGTGCCCCATCCCTCAGGCTCTGGCTCCTCATTGCCCCTGGCCCCTGCTGCCTATCCATCCAGGGCTTAATTTGTCCCCAGGATTGCCAGGAGACTCTGTGTAAGTCTGCTGTGAAAAGGGATATTAATACTTTTATCACAAGGATTTTGATGTGCGTATTTATTTGTTTCTCCTAAAGTTAATTAAGTATTTTAGGAAAAATTGTCAGAGCGGCCACCAGCAAGAGTTGGTGGCCGTACACTGAGACCACCAAAAAATTTGTCGTGAGAACCCCTGCCCTAGATAATATGGCACTAGAAAGCCCCGACAGCTTCCATTTAAAGTTAGGCATTGTGTGGCATGTGTTTATCCAAATAATCCTCTGAAATCTTTCGATGTTTGCCCATTGAGACTGGGTTAGGAAAGGTAGCCGTGGTCTTCCAAAATCCATCATTCTGGGGCAAAGTTTTTATTCTTTTGTCAGACATTGCAGTAAAATAGTGTCTAATCCTAATGTTGTTTGCTGGGGTTCCGTTAGGTCTCACATTTCTTTAGTACGAAGGTATGATTATAACTAAGGTCCAAACTTGCACATGTCATTGCTTCCATAACAAGGATTCCTAGTAAATGTATTGCACAAGTAAATGCATAGCACAGGATTTTATTAATTTGATAAAGGCAAATTTGTGCACCAGTCGGAAGCTGTTGAATTATCTCTGTTTACTGAGTTGGGAAAGAGAAGACCAAGAATTCAGATCCTCATGTAATGTACTACCCTTATTGATGACTAAGACCATGGGCTCCTAACCTACCAGACAGTTAAGAAAGACCAGCCGAACATTTTTAAGTATTGAAGGCAAATTTGTGGGTCAGTCTGAAGCTGCTGAATTTTAATTTGATTGATCAGAAAGACAAACAGATGTCCTCATCAAATATCCCTGAAGCATAATAGAAGGTTCCCAGAGCTGGAAGAAGAAACCAGGAGTTCTAATCCACATGTAATTAACTACCCTTATTATGGTGCTATGGTAGCATAGATAAGGTGATATTAAGAACTTTAATTTTGACAAGGATAGATTTGTGACTATCTTCTGTTCTTGAATAAGTTTCAGTAAAATAAAAAATGGAGTAGAATCTTAGTTTTATCTTGGATTGTTTGTATTGATTGTTGAATTTTAAGTTTTGAGAAGTGTATAATACGTTAAAATGGGTGTTTGGGCATTTCTTTCTGGGAGTAGCAAGCAACAGAGGGTCCTGTGGCACCTTTAAGACTAACAGTAGTATTGGGAGCATAAGCTTTTGTGGGTAAGAACCTCACTTCTGTGCATCTGAAGAAGTGAGGTTCTTACCCACGAAAGCTTATGCTCCCAATACTACTGTTAGTCTTAAAGGTGCCACAGGACCCTCTGTTGCTTTTTACAGATTCAGACTAACACGGCTACCCCTCTGATATAAAGTTTGTTTTGGCAAAACAGACTGTAATCAAATAGTCTGTTCCCTTTCCGTGGAATATAAAAGCTGTGTAATAAATGACTAATATCTTTATACAGAGATAGATCAACAACAATAAGTCAGAATTAAGGTTGGCAAAAGTAGAGCTGCTGGAAAAGATGTTAACATTTGATTATATTAAAAGTAGCATGCCTTCGTTACATATTTCCAAAATTTTAAGGCATTAGGTTTTTTATATGTTAAAAATTCCAGAGACACAGATGTAGATTTTGCCCTGTTTGTGTACTCTAGAGTGGGTCTGCAGACATCCCCGCAAAGTAACAAAATTATTTGGCGATTGAATGACAGCTGATCACAAAGATTAGTTAACATTTGCATTGCACTTTTTAAGATGTAAAAGTACAATTAATGTTAATGAAAACTTGCCACACACCCACCGTGCATTTCATGGTCTTGGGTAGGCTAACTTCTCATATGGGCACATTTCTATCTCATGCATTTTAAAGGCCCCCTTCTGACAAACGTGGCATGATACTAGAATGATAGTGCCTTTCCTCCTGACTTACTGGAAAGGCAGATGGCTCAGTAAGCTTTAAGATATTCTGTGCTGGTGTTTGCCCAAGAATTTTTGACTTAAACATAATATGAGAGTGAATTGTTTGGTTGCTAATTGAGATTGTCTGGTGACTATATATATAGTGGCAATATAAACTGTAAATAAATGAATTGGCTTAAATACCCAAAAGCTGGGGCAGAAAGGATGAGTGATTAAATGATCTAAAGAAGTTTGCCTTACAGGAACAAAGTAACGAGACAAACTAAAGATGGAACAGGAAATTAATCTGATATGTATAATAGTTGGATGTGGAGGGCCTAGTAAAGAGGAAATAGCTGTACTTCCAAAGTGGAATATCATAGAATCGTAGAACTGGAAGGGACCTCAGGAGGTTTTGTAGTCCAGTTCCCTGCACACAAGGCAGGACTAAGTATTAGCTACACCGTTCCTGACAGGTGTTTGTCTAACCTGCTCTTAAAAACCTCCAATGATGGAGAGTCCACAACCTGCTTAGGAAAATAAGCACTGGAATCAATTGCCTAATGTCCAACCTGAATCGCCCTTGATGCAATTTAAGCCCATTGCTTCTTGTCCTATTCTCAGAGGTTAACCAAAACATTTTTTCTGCCTCCTCCTTGTAACAACCTTTTATGTACTCTCTTCTCCAAACTAAAGAATGATGTTCACTTTGTTTTGCAACAGTGTTATACTGTTGACACATATTTAGCTTGGTATGTGTATGATAAAATCATGAGGAGGCGGCAGGGCTGCTAGCTCCACAGCCTGTGGTGCCCCCCCACTCCACCATATGCCGTCTGCCAATACATGGTTAATATGAGTTAAACTAGCTCAAAGTCACAGACTCACAGCTATATTATATTATTTGCTTCATTCTGTCTTTTTCTATAGTGTCATTTTAATAAAGTGCATGTGGCAAGTTTTATAATGGTGGAACAGTTGATATTATTATATTTATAACAGACACAAGAGTGATTTCCTGTTAATGCAGGTCTTTTGTATGGAGTTACGAAAGACCCTATAAGGCCTCTTTATATTGCATATTATTGGGTATCTAACTAAATCTTAGGTGCTTGGGGGGGGGGGGGGGGGGGGTTGCCTTTAATTTATCTTAAATAAATAAAGGCTTTTTTTTTTTTTTTTTTTCCTTCTTCTATACTTCATGAAATCCAAATCCCCATGAGTATCCTAACACACACACACACACACACACACACACACACACAAAAGGAGGGAAGAAAAGGCTAGTTTTTTTTTTTTTTTTTTTTTTTTTTTAATAATGGGACTCAAGTCCACTGTCCACACTCATTTAAAATGCCCACATCTTGAATATTTTTCCTTCACACAACCCATTTACTTGAGAAGGTTGATTTGGCTTCAAGACTATGTCCCCCTCCCCCTAGCACAGAGATACATGTAAAAACCAAAACATACTTTGCTCACAATTATAGTGACTAGCTATGAGGGAGGTTGTTACACTTTTAAGCAGAGGTTCTGGAATATGCTTTAGAAGTGTTGCTGCAGTTGAAATCAGAAGAAGAGCTGGGGCAGGTTAGACAGCAAATTCTCACTGAATTCAATGGGTGTCCTTGACCTCCTCCCCTGATCAGGCTAAGTACTTAATTTGAAATTATAGGCACCACTGCATGTAACTGGGGTGGAAATCTGTTACAGTGGACAAAAAAAACTTTAGCACTACAAGGGTGGGGAAACTCCTTCCAACCCTGAGAAAGAAATAAATTGGTCATTTTGTAACTCAAAGCAAAGCACTGAACAACAATGAAATGCCTTCAGTTGTGTGAAGCTATTCCACAAACAACGTTTTTCTTTACGAGGAGACCATTTTAAAAGGTTCCGGCGCGCTCGCGTTGGGGGAGCGGTACTGGTACTGGTACCTTCCCTGACGTTCAGCAAACGCCGGAACTCGGGAGCTCTCGGCGGCCCGACCCGGCAGCGAGACACACACGCCGCTCCGGCTTCTTCCTTGCTCTGGATGCTGGAGCAGCCGCCGCTCTCTCGCGCGGGAGCCGCTTCCGGATTTGTACCCCGCCGGCGCCTCCCCATTGGGTAGGCAGGCGACCAATGGGACGATGTTCCCAAATGCGCATGCGCCGGTCAGACCGGCTGGTGGCGCCGCAGACTGGTTGACGTGCGGGGCCTGTGACGTCACGTTCCGCGACCCTCCTGATGAGCTACAGCCTCTGCCCCGCCCCCCCCCACCACCACCCTCGGCCGGGCCATTGGTTTGTGCCAGCTGCTGTCCCCGCCTCGCTGAGCTGCATTATACGAGCAACCCGGAGCCAAGCACTGCAGGGACACAGAACAAAAAGACAATATCCCACCCCGCCCCTAAAGGGGACTGTGACACGAGAGAGAAATGAGCACACAGGGGCAGAGCGCTTAGGGCAGCAATAACCCTTGCTGTGACACCACCACAAGGTGGAGAAGTGTACAGCACCAGGTGCAGGTTGCACACGTGAGAGGGGTTCTTTATCACACTGACATTCCCCTGGGTCAGGAGGCTCCTACCACCACCACCCCTCTTAGCATGAGGAAGTCTTCCTGGGGAGCCACTCCTGACCCCTCTCCTCCCCCCCACCACCACTCTAGTTACATGCAGATTGTGCTCCCTGGACAGGAGGAGCTAGGCGCTCACACCCACTACGGGTGCCCAGCCTCTGCCACTGAACGCTTTCCCAAATGAACAGTACATACTGGCTTGTAAGATTCAACTCAGAACCGGCGCTTGGCTTAACCGCAGGTGCTGAGATTACAGAAAATAATAAAATTAACAACAAAGAACAGAGTTTAATAAGAATGTTGGAAACCAGTCATTACCTAAACCACCAAAATCATAGCATGCTTTTTAAACACAAACTATCAGGTTAACCTCCTGGCTGAAGACGTTTCTCTCACCCAAAGTCTGCAGCGGCGTTTTCAACCGAGGCTGCCTGTGACCCACGCTGTCCCTTCGCTTGTCAGGTGCAGGAGGAAGGGGTGTCTTCTGTGCCTTCTATATATACCCCCGACGTTCACTGTCTTTACTCGGAGGCAGGATAATCCCCCGGGGCTTGTTTTCGCCTGCACGCTCCTTTTCTGTAGAGTTCACATCTCTTTATTACATAAACTTTGTATGTAAACAGGCGTGCGGTCTCTTCTTTTACAATGCTACATTCACATCCAAACAGAGACATATACCTTTCAGAGTTTAAACACACATTTTCAGTATATATACACACAATTCCTTACATAGTATCTGTACGACATTTCACCTCAATATTAATGACTAGCGTGTCCCGGGCATTCAAGTGAGACCTCACCTGAGATGCTTTGGGAGAACCAGAATGGTCATAGCAAACTAAGGAGGTTTCTGTAACCCCTCTGCACCCCCCTTGCCAGTTGTCATTAACATACTCTTGTGTCACGGACACCAGACCGGTGGCAATGATTCAATGCAGGGATTTGTGACTAGCCACTGAGCCCTTTGTTGACCCATCAAATAAGTAACCCGCTGGCCCCAGGAGGGGGATTGCAAAAGCCCTGGGATGGCTCTGTGTTGTAACCGAAAGGCGGGCAGAACTGAACGCCCGGGCGACACGAAGCAGGTAAGCTACATGTTGCGATAGTGCCGCTTGGCCTGTGACATAAGCCGATAGGTCACTTGTCAAAAATCCAAATACATTTCTATTTTGCCCCGGTACGAACTACAGAGGTACCTTCTGGGGTCAGTACCTGGAATGCTAATATCCAAAACAAGGAGAATGAATGGCATAGAACAAGTGACTCCTGAGGGTGTTCTACACCAAAAGAATAAAAATTCTGTACACGATATTTTAAAATTCTGCAAGTTTTATTTGTCAAATAAATGTGGAAGCTCCAGCATGGCATTGGGGAGCACAGGCCACCAGCTTCACAGAGGTGGGAGATCACTGTGCAGCTCCCCCTGGGACTCAGCGGTGAGGCTGCACCCAACCCTGACACAGCGCAAGGACAGGGGCTGGCCCAGAAACAGCCCAGGGCCCTGCCCCTCCTTGCTAGGTGCACTAGCAGTGGGCAGGCAGGCTCAGCAAGGCAGGATCTAAGTCTAGAGGGACTTAGTGTGTGGGGATCCAGGTGTGGGTAGAGAGGGTTCTGGGTGGGGCAATCTGGGTGCAGGCAGCTCAGTGGGGGATCTAACTGCAGGGGGAGGACTTGAATCCACTGGGGGTTCTGGGTGCAACGGTAATGGGACTCTGGGGGGGAGAGGGTAGTGTCCAGGTGAATGTGGTTGGGGCTCAGTGGAAGGGGGAGCCCTGGAGGGGATAGAGCTCAGCAGGGGGGTCTGAGTGTGGGGGGAATCTGTGGAGGGGTAAGTGGGGCTCGTCAGGGGGGTTCTGGGTGTGGGGGGTGAGGCTTGGCGGGAGGGTCTGAGTATGAGGGGGTCTGGATGCACGAGGTTGGGCAGATGGGGGAGCAGCTCCCTCTACAGTGATCCCTCCCCCTGCAGCTGAAGAGCGATGGGTGCAGGAAGTGTGTGTGGGGAGCAGATGTGCATGCAGCGCTTCCTAAAGCCGGGGGAGAAATCTGGGGGTGGGTCTGACACAACCCCGGATGCCGTGCAGGGGAAGAGGAAGTCCCGTCCTCCCCAGCCTAGATGGCACTAGCAGCTGAGTCCGGCACATGTTAGGAGCTACCAGCAAGGTCTTCCCCAGTCCTGCCCCCTGCCCCACAATGATTTACCTCTCTGCCGGCTGTCCTGGACACCAAAACGTACTGCTGGGGAAGGTTGCGTGACCGCTCTCGTGGCTTCCTTATCAAAAAGTCATTTTTCTGTGGGGAAGCAAAGAAATTTGCGTGAGATGTAAATTCTGCGCACACGCAGTGATGCGGAATTCCCCCAGGAGTACCAAGTGGAAGAATTGGAAGAAACTGATGGGCTGGATTTTAGTGACATGTGAAGAGTTTTATAATTTGTAAAATCATCCTAGGAATACACTAACTCCCTGCAACATGAGGTGCCTCACAATGCCTTGCTGCTGTGGCTCTCGAGCAGGGCCACTCACAAACAGCCAAACGACTTGCAGGTCACGCCCTGAATGTCTGTGTATCGCCACGGCCCTGGTCCTGCAATTCTGACCCCGGCAGCCTGTTAGCAAACACCGGCCACGCTCTGGCTTCCGACAGCCTCGATCGCTACGTGCACAGTGATCCTGACGCGCTCCCGGTCTTCCCCGAAGAAATGTCTGTTCGGCACTGTCCAGATATATTCGGTTCATTGCCTCTGTGAGGGCATCGAGCTACACCACCTTAAATGGAGTTCCCCACACGATTCACAATGCTGGATGATTTGCTATTAAAGAACAAAACAAGTTTATTTAACTACAAAGAGTTTTTTTAAAAGTACAAGTTATAGTCAGAAATGGTTACAAGACAAACATAAAACGCTTCCTAGTACGCAACTTAAACTAGACATGACTCAAGGTGAAATCATTAACACAGATTTTCATGAGCATTGCTGACCAAATTACAGGGCAGGAACTGCTCCCGAGGTCCAACGGCTGTTTTCTTTTGTCCGCTTAGGTGAAAGAGAGAGTTGGACAAGAAGAGATAACTTGGGATGTTTTTGCCCCTCTTTTATAGCTCAGTCACCCTTTGGAAACCATGTTCCTGAGCATGGCCCCTGGTTAAAAGCTCTTTCCAGCTGAGAGCAAGGAGACACACAGTTTGGTGGGGGAGAGGTTTCGTACTGTCGTTTGCTAAGATCGGATCTGTGTGTTCCTGCCCTGCTTCCTTGCCAAAGAATGACCACTTGATCAGGGCCGGATTAACTCTCCTGTGGGCTTGGGGCTGTTAGATTTTGTGGGGCCTCTGAGGGCTTGGGGTGGGAGAGCGGGCTCAGGGCTGGGGCAAGGGATTAGGGTGCAGGCTGTGTCCAGGAAGCGCATACCTCAGGCAGCTCCTGGGGTCCCCGGCCAATGGGAACTGCGGAGCCAGCGCTGGGGGCAGCACACAGCGATTCCCTGAATGCCCCTCGCCTAGGTGCTGCAGGGGCACATGGGCGAGCTGGCGCTCGCAGCTCCAGGCCCGAGGGGGGGTGGCGCGTGGAGGCTCGGGGACTGGCGTCCGGTCAGCGGTGCAGAGACTTGCCACGGGCTGGATGAAAAGAAGCAGTGGGCTGCATCTGGCCGGCAGGCCTGCGGGGCCCCAGGCTGCAGCCCCTAAAGCCCCTGCATTAATCCGGCACTGCACTTGATAGGTGATGACACCTGCCTGGGGTATCAACTTGTCTTTTGTGTTTCAGAAACAGGTTTGCCCACTCCCCAGACATGTCTGGTAAACAAGTATTGATTTTGGCTTATGTTCATAACTTTACATATAATGTTGCTACATACATTTTACCATGATATTATTGACCAGCAAGTTTTACTTCTCACATGGTACCCCAAGCAGGCCTATTCTGTACAAAGATTTTTACAATAGTGTGTCGGATGTGAATACAGGGGTGCGTTCTGTCACGGTATCTTATTGAACTTTTCTTCCTGTACTATGCCATTATTGACTTTCCACAATAAACCCGACTGATATTGGTTATTTGAGCCCTTCTATATATTTCATAACAAACCAACGCATAGCCAAGCACTCGATGCTATAATTTATCGACACTGCCCACCAGCCACACAGGCGGTTAATTACAGGCGGGTTCCTTCTTTAAAAAGCTCATCATAGATAGACCAGACCCTGGCACCTCTTAAAGAAGCTGGCCACCCTGGGACATTGGCCTTAAATGGTTGGTACATTCACTGCTTAAATGGTTGCTCCTTCCCACTCTCTTGCCCTTAAGTAAAGGCCACCCTCTCCTCTGGCATTTAATACCGCTTTGACTGGAAGGAGATATGCCTTGGTCTCAGCATCTCTCTTCATGCAGAATTATTTCTGTGAATTAAAAAACACCCCCAAAACCTTGGAAATACCGACGGGTTACAAACATATTGTGACAATTCAGCAAAGGGCCCTGGTCCCTGAATGGCTCATGGAGAGACTTGGCTATACAGTGGTCAATGGTGCTCTGATCAGACCCCTGTAAAACCAGAATGACCCAATGGGGAGAGACAGGGTAGGGGGATATCAAGATCAAAATCCAGTCTGAAGTGGAGTCAGCGGGATTACACAGAAGGAATCAAAAGCAGAATCCAGCCCAGGGTCAAACAGCTGCTGGGCTTTCTGAGGAGAGTGACCCCTCACTGCTCCCTTTAACCCTTTCTGCTCTAGTGACTCCAACAGTAATACCATCCAAGTGAGCTGTGCTCTTCTGGTGATGTGACTCCAACTGCCCTGGAACTGTAGGGTGCTGATCTGACAGCACCAATGAGAGAGAAAGATTTGAAGCGGGGGGGGGGGGGGGGAGTAGGGGGGGGAGGGCAGCGACAGCCAGGAGCCAGCACAGCTTGGCGGCTTGGGATCATTGTTGTGTGAGCTACAGTAGTGCTGACCAAAATCAGGGCATGGGCATTATTAGCAGTATTATGGTAGCACATAGAAGCCCAAAACCAAGGAGGAAACCCTATGATATGCACGTTAGCAGCAGCACATTACAGTAGCACCTGGGAGTAGAGGTGGGCCATTATGAAGTGCACATTAGCAGCAGCACTACGATAGGGCCCACGGGCTCCCCTTTTTATAGTGCCTGGGGGGAACCCCCTGTATGGGAGCACCTGTCCCAGAACCAAGTGCACATTATCCAGGGACATGCCCAGAAATTTAACTTTGACCCCTTTTGTTGGGGCACTGTGCCCCCACCGCTCTGGCAGAAGCATGCTCTTCCCCCCCCGCCCCAGCTCCAACAGGAGCTCGCTATCGCCACCACCGCAACGGCAAGGCTGGAGGAGTTCAGTGTCCCTGACAATTATTGGGGAGGGGGCGTGCCTCTTCTTGTCCCCCCTTTTGCATGCCCCGACATTATCATACCACCTGGGAGGTGCCCCAGTATGAAGTAGACATTATTGGCAGCATTACAGTAACAGCCTCCCCTTTTTATAGTGCACATCGTCAGCAGCATTATGGTAGCGCCAGGGGGCGGAGGGGAATTATGAGGTACATATGATCAGCAACATTATGGCAACTCCTTTGGCCCCTGTGGTTTGCTGTTACTTGGGACTGTGCTGAACTATTTCCATCTGGCACAATCCGAATTACTCATGGAATCCACAGAGTCCTGTTCCTCAAGGGAATCACACCACCCAGGCCCTTTCCTTGCTCTGAAACCCAAGCCTGCTTCTCTGGCCCACCCCATGTCCAAAGGAGCGGTTTCTCTGCTTCCTTCCAGGGGCCTAAGTTCCTTTACTGTCTGTTAACTTTCTGCTCAGAACACAGCCGATCCCTCAGCCTCTGCGTATACAACCGGTCCCAAAGACACCCCTCAGCTTCTGATCGGCTGTGCCATGCGGCCCAGTGTTTCGGGTGGTGGCTCCCCATTGCTCACAGCTATCTCTACACAAAGGGGCATTTAATTGCTCCTTCTGCTTAGCTGGAAAGAAAAGCTCTTCACACACTCGGGTCTGTGATTGTCTATAGATCAAAGAGCCATTCTCACCTTCCAGCATAACAACAGTTAATGCCCACATATTCTGGAATGGGTTTGAATCCTCAGACCTCTGGGATAGGGCACAGGGGCTGTTTATACAGGGACAACTACAATGCTCAGGGAAACAGCCCATGACTCTTCCAAGAGGAGACTGGAAGAGTGTGGCTTGTTTGGCCTAAAACCAGGGATGTGGTTGCTCCCTGTAAGTAGACCAGGGAAGGGAAGGAGCTAGTGAAGCCAACGGGGATAAACTCACCAGGGCTCAGCTGAGGCTGGAAATGAGAAGACTGTTCCCACCCACCAGCAGATGGGGGGAGGGTCTGGAAAACCCCAAACTAGCTGCAAGCTAGAGCAGTTTCTGAAGAGGATTCTCTGTCATAGCCCTTCCCATAGGAGGGAACCCGGCCTAGATCCAGCCCTTAAATAAACTACCCACTGATCAGCTGCAGGTAGTGACACTCCCTGTCCACCTGGAGATCAGCCTGGCTCCTCCTCCTACTAAGGCATCCACAGCTGATGATGACTGGTGTCAGCCCTTACAATGAGCTGCCCTGGGTCTCTGCTGACAGCTCAAGGTTCTCATAGATCCCAAAGCCTGAAGGGATCCCTGTGATCAACTCATCTGTCCCCCCTGTCTGACCCAGGCCCTGAATTAATCCCTGCTTGAACCAGAGCAGCTCTCTTAGGAAAACATCCCATCTTGATTTAAACCTGGCCAGAGCTGGAGAATGCACCGCAGCTCATGGGGGGAGCTGTAAACCAGGATGCCCGTGTTCTATCCCCAGCACTGGGAGGGGATTGGGGTCTAGCGGGGGGCTAGAAGCCAGGACTCCCAGGGCCTGGACAGGGGCTGGAGGTGGATGGGGGGGAAGAGGGGCTTTAGCACAGCCCAGGCTCTTCTCTCCCCTTAATGTCTGGATCTGCCAGTCAAAAGGACCCAAGTCCCAGCTGCCTACTCAGCAATGAGCCAGATCGCTGTTCTCCTGTACCCTCCGTGCCTGGGCACTGACCCACAAGGCCCTCTCCCGCTTGCCTGAGGTTCTCCCTCCTATAACACTCTCCCACCCTGCTCCTGTTCTTGCTCAGGATGCACCTTGCCCGGGCCGTCTTCAAGGTCTGCGCCTTTAATGGGCACAGCTTTGGAGAGACCAAGTGGCCAATGTGCGGGTGATAAGTGCACCGATTGAGGCGCTTGCTGTGGGGGTGGTTCTGAGATCGGCCTGGCTCCACAGGGGGTTTTTAGGGACCCGCCTGGCTCTGGAGGGATGGGGGTTGGGTCTGTCATGGGCTCTGCCTGGGGAGCAGGCGCTGATGAAGCCAGCGTGGCGCCTGGCTGCCCACGCCCCCCTCCTCAGCGTGCATCTCTGCAGATCCTGGTGCTCTGTGACATTGCCATGGTGCAGCAGGTCCGAGACAGCACGGGAAACGCTGTCCTGGCCCTAGCGAAGGAACTCACCGAGTACCGGGCCCAGCCAGGATGCCCGGGTTCTATCCCTGGTTCTCAAAGGGGGAATGGGTCTAGTGGGCTAGAGAGCAGGGGAGCTGGGTGCTATCCCTGACTCAGGTGGGGAAAGGCAGGGGGTGAATGAGGTGATGTTCACAGCTCTTTCCCTGGGCAGGTACAACCTGTGCCATCGCTATGCCCAGTTGGGGAGCCAGAGACTTGGGCACGGGACCTACAAGGAGCCGGTCATCTGTGTGTATCAGTAAATTCCCCCCAAAGCACCCCTCAGTGTCAGGTCCCCATGTCACTTTCCTCACCCCCTTGAACCAACCAGTCCCCCTGCTTGGGGTCTGGATTGGATCTGGCATCCCCCTACAGAGGAGAGGCCCCGTGTCCCATTTCCCCCTCACACACACTCCCGAGCCAACCAGTCTTCCTCCCTGCCCTGGGGCCGGACCGGAGCTAGCACCCCTGGCAAGGTCATGCTCTCAGCTGGCTGTGACCCTGCTCTCCTGGAAGGTCAGACATGATGTCAGTCACTAATTGATGCCAGTTTGGGTATGAGGAGACTGAAGAAGCTGGGGACTTTGCCAGGGGGCTCTTTGCTGCCAGATTCCAGGCTTCCAGCACAAGTGGTTCCCCCAGTGACCTCTCTGCTGCCCTCCTCAGTGCCCCCTGGTGCCTCTGCTGCTCCCCCACCCCACCCTGCAATGCCCCAGTGCACTCTCCTTTCCCCAGACCCCTTCCACACTTAACTACTTCTCCTCCCAGTACCTCCAAACCCAAGGTGCCCCCTCCACCTCTATAACCCCCTCCCCCTCTTTCTCCTCCACTCCGCCAAGTCCCTCATGCTCCTTAATCCCCCATGGCCCCTTTCCCCTCCACCCTTTGTGACCCTTCCCATGCCCTCTGTCCTATGATTTCTCTGACCCCCTCCTCCCCATGTTCCCCCAGGCCCAGGCCCTACACGGATGGAATGGGATCCAGGCATCCGGGAGGATGCCCCTAATGGCAGAACCGCAGTGCTGCTAGGCCCCGGGATGGGGATGGGGGTGCAGCAAGGGAAACAGACCCAGCCACCCAGGTGTCCAAGGCAGCTCTCCTGGGAGAGGGACAACAGTGCTGTCTGCCCCATGGGGAGGGAATGTGACCCAGACATCCAGGACAGCTCCACAGGGGCTCTGTAGTGCCTGGAGAAGCGGGGAGGGAATGGGACCCAGATGACTCCTTTAGGGGCTCTGCAGCTCCCAACCCCTGGGAGTGGGGTTGTAGGGAATGGGACCCATGCATCCAGGCTCCCGTCTCTGTGTCCTGCAGAACATGATGGTGCTGAGGGACCCGAATGGGGGTGGGGCCTGCATCCCAACCAGATGTGCAGAGATCCTGGTTTCTCCTGGCTGATCAGGGTTGGTGCTGACACCACGATAAGAGTCCTGACCCACTGCAACTATAACAGGTAGCTGGGGGCCAGCACAGGGACAGGGGCGCAGTCCCAAGGGAGGGCCGGAGGACTGGGGGAGTGAGCACAGGGCGGGGAGGAGTGGGGGTCTCAGCCTGGGAGGTGGAGAGAGCTGGCTCCCAGCCCTGGGTGAGGGAGGGCAGAGAACTGGATCAGAGTACACCAATGTGGGGAGAACTGACTCCAAGCTGGAGGAGGGGCTCCCCAGGGTGGGTGGGGGTCCCAGCTTGAAGGGTGGAAGAAGTGGGGCACAGAGAGCCCCTGGCAGAGAGGAGTGCGTGGGGAACAACAGAGGAGTGCAGTGGTCTCAGGCCCCCACAGTTTATAGGTTAATCCATCTGGGCAGGTATTGCAGGGAGTTGGGGGGTCTCTACCCCCAAAGCAGATGACAGGAGCAGATCTCCAGCCCAGCAGATTCCCGCCCCCCCCCAGCCAATCTGCTCCCCCAGGGTACACAGACGGGTACGGAAGACTAGGAGTTTGGGGTCAAGGAGCCGGAGAGGCTTGTCAGATTAATCTAAATTGACCCTGTAATCATGATATCCACTCAGTCCATACCTAAACTTCTGTCTTTCTCTCTTGCGCTCTTTCTAGCAACTCTAAAGACAAAACGGACAAGACCACAGAAGCACCAAAGAAATGGCAGGAAAAGAGAAGGGAAGAAAAAGCCCCGGAGAAAGGATGGAGACACACTGCGTGCATGCCCCTGCTCCCCTGTAACGAGGGCTCGGGTCTTAAACACTTGTTTCAGTGGGTTTAAGCTCCCTAGAAGTGCCATGTAGAAGGACCTCCCTGTAAATAGTGATCAAGGTCCTTCGCCTCCAAACAAATGATTTGGGTATCTATTACATATCTGTAGCTCAAGGGCCACGCTTAAATATGGGCTCAGGTCTCTGTCTGTTTCACACCTTTGGGACCTAGTCTTTTAAATGCCCTGTGTGATTGATCTCTCCATGCAACAAGGTTTCAGTCCGTCCGTCCCCCGCCACCCACTACTGAGATGGAGTAGCATCCCACTGATCTGGAGAGGGAGGGACCACTCTCTGATCCCTGGTGGGCGGAGCCAGGCTGGCTCACCCCTCCTGCAGGAAGATAAGTATAAAAGGCGGAGCCTGTAGCATAATTCAGCCTGAGCCAGGGAAGGTAACAGATGTCCTCAGACTGCTCTTGAGCCTGAAGCTGCACTGTGCCCTGCCTGAGGATGAGCCTGACCCAGGAGAAGAGTTGCTGGGATTGCTGCTTGCTGTATATCTTGAGGAGCTAGAGGCTGACCCTAAGCTGCAGGTACCTTATAGTAGGAAGTAGTCCAGGGACAGCTGACTATAGTTCAGTTCTGTGACTACCTGAATGCTGGTCAGTGTGTTTTGATTGGCTCCCTGCTGAGCCAGTGGTGGAACACTGGCATGGTTGGGGTCCTGGGCTGGGACCTGGTGGAGTAGGATGGGCTTGGGTCCCCCATGCCCTGCTGCCAACCCTGCCTTGGGGTAGCAGCCTTTAAGCTCAGAAGCCTGAGTTTCCCTGCTGGAGTCAGTGTGGTAAATCTTGGACTGCTTGTTTGCTCTACCCTGCTCAAGGGCCTGGGCTCCTTCAGACTGTTGGATTGCACTGTCCCACCTAAGGATCTGGTCTCTAATTCCTGGTAAGGGGTGGTGTCCTAGGGGTGTAGTGAGGTGGTCAGGGGTGGCTCTATGTATTTTGTCACCCCCCCCCCCCCAGCATGGTGTGCCTGTGACAGGTCTGCTGGTAATGTGGATTTGGCAGTGTGCCTGCAGGAGGTCTGCCAAAGCTGTGGGACTGGTGGACCTCCTGCAGGCATGCATGGAAGGCTGCCTGACTGCTGCCTGTAATGATACTGTTCTGGTGGGACCTAACTGAGAATACCAGTTCAGGAGAAACTGTTTAAAGCAGGGCAGTTACAGCCCAAGGCTGGGGTTTTTCCATCTCTAAGGCAAACCAAACCAGCCAGCCAAAGAGGACTTTGGTCTCAACCTACTGGCTAACCATCAGTCACACAAGCAATTCCCTTAGACACTCCAGTTTCCCAGTATCACCACCAGAGCCACTTGTTATGTGGACAAATGGTTATGAAAACCAATGCCTCAGTAAAAGAGAAGGTTCTCTTGATCCCAAAAGGACCAAGCCCCAGACCCAGGTTAATATACAAATCAGATCTTGCCCACAAATCATGCTGTTGCCAATCCTTTAAAATAAGGAATAAAAGCGAAAAAGTTATGGATGAAAGCTAGAATTGGGTAAATGGAATCAATTACATACACTACTAGCAAAGTTCTTGGTTCAGGCTTGTAGAAGTGATGAAATAAACTGCAGGTTTAAAATCAAGTCTCTGGAGTACATCGCCAGCTGGGATGGGTCCTCAGTGCTTTGTTCAGAACTTCTGTTTGTAGCAAAGTCCCTTCAGAGGTAAGGAGCAGGACTGAAGACAAAATGGAGATGAGGCATCAGCCTTTTTATAGTCTTTTCCAGGTGTAAGAACAACTTTGTCCTTACTGTGGAAAATTACAGCAAAATGGAATCTGGAGTCACATGGGCCAGTCCCTGCCTACTTTGCTGAGTTACAAGGCATATTTGCCTTCTCTCAATGGGTCAATTGTATAGCTGATGATCCTTAGCTCTGCCTAGTCTGTTTGATGGCCCATTAACACCAACTTGTCTGGGATGTCTCCCAGAAGCATAGCATAAGTTTGAAATACAGACAGTATAGAGCCAATATTCATAACTTCAACTACAAAATTGATGCACACAGACAGCATAATCATAACCAGTAAACCATAACCCTGTCTTTGACACCTCATTTGACCCCCTTTATACAAGATTTGATGCCACTACAGGACTTTGGTTGCAACAATGTTCTATATGGTCCCAGTTCAAATCAATAATGTGACACTGCCCTCACAGCAACTGTCAGGCTGCCCCCCCCCCCACAGCTTGCCGCCCCAGGCATGGGCTTGGCATGCTGGTGTCTGGAGCCACCCCTGGTTAATACCTGGCATGTGGTCTATGAAACAGTTGCATGCCAAACTGCTTGATGGGGAGGGGAGATGGCTGTGCTTATGTAAATCTCATTTGTTTGAGAGGGGAAGGGCAAGCAAGCAAGGTTGGTGCAGGGGAGTGTATGCAAATCTAATCTGTGGGGAGTGTATGAAAATGTGAGTGGTGGTGGTTGGGGGTAAAAAT
Organism: Chrysemys picta bellii; assembly: GCF_011386835.1. Classification (NCBI taxonomy): domain Eukaryota; kingdom Metazoa; phylum Chordata; order Testudines; family Emydidae; genus Chrysemys; species Chrysemys picta. Next base: position 45,997,027 of record NC_088795.1, read on the forward strand.
TAGGAGGTTAGTTAAAACAGAAATTAAAAGGTTCAGTGACTAGAGTGAAATCCCTGCAAGCTGCATTGACACTTTTCAAAGACATCATAATAGAGGCCCAACTTAAATGTATACCCCAAATTAAAAAACACTGTAAAAGAACTAAAAAAGAGCCACCATGGCTTAACAACCACGTAAAAGAAACCGTGAGAGATAAAAAGGCATCTTGTAAAAAGTGGAAGTCAAATCCTACTGAGGTGAATAGAAAGGAGCATAAACACTGCCAAATTAAGTGTAAAAATGTAGTAAGAAAAGCCAAAAAGGAGTTTGAAGAACAGCTAGCTAAAAACTCAAAAGGTAATAACAAAATGTGTTTAGTATATCAGAAACAGGAAGCCTGCTAAACAACCAGTGGGGCCCCTGGATGATCGAGATACAAAGGAGCACTTAAAGATGATAAAGTCATTGCGGAGAAACTAAATGAATTATTTGCTTCAGTCTTCATGACTGAGGATGTTAGGGAGATTCCCAAACCTGAGCCATCCTTTGTCAGTGGTTTGAGCATTGGCCTGCTAAACCCAGGGTTGTGAGTTCAATCCTTAAGGGGGCCAGCTAGGGACCTAGGACAAAATCAGTACTTGGTCCTGCTAGTGAAGGCAAGGGGCCGGACTCAATGACCTTTCAGGGTCCCTTTCAGGGTCCCTTCCAGTTCTATGAGATAGGTATATCTCCATATATTATATTAGGTGACAAATCTGAGGAATTGTCACAGATTCAAGTGTCATTAAAGGAGGCTTTGGAATTAATTGATAAACTTAACAGTGACAAGTCACCGGGAACAGATGACATTCACCCAAGAGTTCTGAAAGAACTCAACTGTGAAATTGCAGAACTATTAACTATGGTTTGTAACCTGTCCTTTAAATCGGCTTCTGTACCCAATGACTGGAAGATAGCTAATGTAACGACAATATTTAAAAAGGGCTCTAGAGGTGATCCTGGCAATTACAGACTAATGTCAGTACTGGGCAAATTAGTTGAAACAATAGTAAAGAAAAAAATTGTCAGACACATAGAAGAACATAAAGTTAACATGGTTTCTGTAAAGGGAAATCGTGTCTTACTAATCTATTAGAATTTTTTGAAGGGGTCAACAAACATGTGGACAAGGGGGATCCAGTGGACATAGTGTACTTAGATTTTCAGAAAGCCTTTGACAAGGTCCCTCGCCAAAGGCTCTTACGTAAATTAAGTTGTCATGGGATAAGAGGGAAGATCCTTTCATGGACTGAAAACTGGTTAAAAGACAGGGAACAAAGGGTAGGAATTAATGGTAAATTCTCAGAATGGAGAGGGGTAACTAGTGGTGGTCCCCAAGGGTCAGTCCTAGGACCAATCCTATTCAACTTATTCATAAATGATCTGGAGAAAGAGGTAAAGAGTGAGCTGGAAAAGTTTGCAGATGATATTAAACTGCTCAAGATAGTTAAGACCAAAGCAGACTGTGAAGAACTTCAAAAAGATCTCACAAAACTAAGTGATTGGGCAACAAAATGGCAAATGAAATTTAATGTGGATAAATGTAAAGTAATGCACATTCAAAAAAATAACCCCAACTCTACATACAATATGATGGAGGCTAATTTAGCTACAACTAATCAGGAAAGAGATCTTGGAGTTATTGTGGATAGTTCTCTGAAGACGTCCATGCAGTGTGCAGCAGCAGTCAAACAAGCATACAGGATGTTAGGAATCATTAACATAGATAGAGAGGTAGAGAATAAAATGGAGAATATCTTATTGCCCTTCTATAAATCCATAGTAAGCCCACATCCTGAATACTGTGTATAGATGTGGTCTCCTCATCTCAAAAAAGATATACTGGCATTAGAAAAGGTTCAGAGAAGGGCAACTAAAATGATTAGGGGTTTGGAACGGGTCCCATATGAGGAGAGATTAAAGAGGCTAGGACTTTTCAGCTTGGAAAAGAGGAGACTAAGTGGGGATGTGATAAAGGTATATAAAATCATGAGTGGTGTGGAGAAAGTGAATAAGGAAAAGTTATTTACTAGTTCCCATAATATAAGAACTAGGGGCCACCAAATGAAATTAATGGGCAGCAGGTTTAAAACAAATAAAAGGAAGTTCTTCACACCGTGCACAGCCTGTGGAACTCCTTGCCTGAGGAGGTTGTGAAGGCTAGGACTATAACAGCGTTGAAAAGAGACCTAGATAAATTCATGGAGGTTAAGTCCATTAATGGCTATTAGCCAGGGTGGGTAAGGAATGGTGTCCCTAGCCTCTGTCTGTCAGAGAGTGGAGATGTATGGCAGGAGAGAGATCACTTGATCATTACCTGTTAGGTTCACTCCCTCTGGGGCACCTGGCATTGGCCACTGTCGGCAGACAGGATACTGGGCTGGATGGACCTTTGGCCTGACCCAGTATGGCCATTCTTATGTTCTTATGTTTAACAAATATTGTAGAAAATTATAAGCAACCATACTTTATTTCTTAATAGTTTCTTTTAATTGTAACTGTCAGATTTCTTGATTCTCCATTCAAGTCTTTCTTGTCAAATGTATGAAATTCCATGCTAACCCAGACACCTTTTGAAACTTAACTCTTGTGAAACTCTCACTTTCAAAGCACAGTAATCAAATGAAACCTACATTGTCTACAAATTTAGCTTGAGTTTAAATATCAATTCCTAGGTGGCTAATTTTTAAAATACTTATAGCAAAATGACTGTAAAAAGTCTCTTACACACACACACACACACACACAAGCTAGCCTTGGTCTGTGCATTTTTGTTAAACTCCTGTCCAGAGAATCAGGAATGAAGTTGTAAATTTAAATGTTTTTGTAAACTCTAAGGTACTTACTGCATGCTTGCTGTGCCACTTGCTATAGCATCGACCATTCCCCTTTGTAAAGGTTCTACAATATGTTCAGCCAGCAGAACTACTCCATTCAAAGGACTTTAGTTGCTATGAGAAGAACAGGAGTACTTGTGGCACCTTAGAGACTAACAAATTTATTAGAGCATAAGCTTTCGTGGACTACAGCCCACTTCTTCGGATGCATCCACGAAAGCTTATGCTCTAATAAATTTGTTAGTCTCTAAGGTGCCACAAGTACTCCTGTTCTTCTTTTTGCGGATACAGACTAACACGGCTGTTACTCTGAAACCTTTAGTTGCTATGGAGACAATTTTGCACATGCCAAACAAGAAGCTGTTAAGCCTAGTCACAGAGCCAGATCTTCAATCTGGGTAAAGTGTCAAAGCTCAATTGAAATCAGTGGAGCTATGACATTTTACAGCAGCTGAGGATCTGGCTTTAGGTGTCCTTGACAATAGATATACAGTGGTTAACTTTTAGTTAGATATTAATTATTTAAGTAATTTGCTCTACAGAGGCAATGGGCCACATTGAGCCCTTGAGTTGCACTAGTTTATCACTTGCCATTGTTCCATAAGAATGTTTGATAAATTCTCAGCCGTGCAGCCAACACTCAGTGCTGCCATGCTCCCAGTTGTGCAATAGAACTGTGTAGAACATTTTCAGTGTGAATATTGTTAGGTTCTCTACCAGTTAATACTGCTGAAAAAATCTTGTCTGTCTGTCAAAACTAGTGAGAAATAATGAATATGCAATAAAAACACTTCCATATAAACTGTGAGAAACTACAAGATCATCAGCTTTATTGCCAGAACACATGGAGAGCTATCTAATAGTTAATGCTAATAGATTACCATTTGTAAACTTTAATTCAGTGGCTGATGGCCAACCCCTTCATCAGTGCCTGTGTTTAGTGATGTCTAAGTGTTGGTCCCTATGTGAAAGCCATCAATATACCCATGTGTTCTGTGTGATAAGACATATATGTAGTGGACTTGTGAGCTATAAGGTTTTACATTGCATTAAAAGATAAGTCATTTTTTTGTACAAAATTATACATTTGTAAGTTCAACTTTCATGATAAAGAGATTGCACTACTGTACTTGTATTAGATGAATTGAAAAATACTATTTATTTTGTTTTTTACTGTGAAAATATTTGTAATAAAAATAAATATAAAATGAGCACTGTACACTTTGTATTCTGTGTAATAATTGAAATCAATACACTTGAAAATGTTGAAAACATCCAAAGTATTTAAATAAATGGTATTCTATTATTACAAGTGCGATTAATCGCAATAATTTTTTTAAATTGTTGACAGCCCTAATATATCAATTAAGATAAACCCTGCAGTTTTTGTCCAGGCAAAACAGCTGTATAAGTCAATAGATATTTTCAATAACAACAACAAAAAAGAGACTCACCAATGTGTCAAATTCTGTCCATATTCAAACCCATTGCAACTCAACTGACATCAAGTGAGTTGCAGCAATGTGAGCACAGATTTGGCTCATAGTGTTCAGGATACACACAGCTGCATTATCTTATAGTGGAAGTCCAAGACACCTCTATTCTTTCAGCAAAGTCAATTATCTGTGCTCAGGAAACTGGTCAGTACAGCTGGAAGACATCAGATTTACCACAGATTATTTTCAGTGCCAGATTCTGAGGTGTGTTTTAGAGAGATGGTGGCTGTCACAGTTCAGGGCAACTGCACCTGTTCCCCACTTATGGTCAGTGAGGGCACCCACTCTACACTGATGGCCCTCAACTGACACCTCTCTTGGGCAGAGACCTATGTCTCTATGCACAGTTCCCTGGCTAGACTGTGACCTCCCCAGCAAAATCAGGATGCCTAAAATGGCCTGTTTTACTTTTCTCTTCAGAGATAGTAAACAGTGTAATTGACACATTTAATCTACTATGTGGCTCTTTCTAAGCAAGCACATTTATTCGTAAGGAAAAAGCATTACAGAGAAAACAATAAAAAACCTACACAAATGCTAATTAGCTTACCAGAGCTCATCCCCTGACTCAAACAAGGACTCTGTCCAGTGAGTAGTCCTTCAAACCCCATCCAGGTGTTTTCCTGTGGTCACAGCTTTGGCTCAGTACAAGCCCACTTGTGAGTTAGTGAGAACTCTCTCCTGAGTTCTTGCATAACTGGAAGAGGCATATTTTCATATCCCTTAAAAGTAGTTACATACAATCCCACAATAGTACATAAACATCTGCCTTCTTAATACAATGAACACCTAAAATACTTAAACTTAATTCAGTAAGGTTTTTGCAGGATTCTGTCATATATCTGTCACACTGGCCAAACATGTAGTCGGTGTTTCAAACACTAGCTAATCCATCACCATTTTCAGCTCTTACTACAGTTCTTGTCAGTTCAGCTTTGGTCCAGGAGCATCTGTTTCATGGTCCCCTCCACCCCCCTCGATTTCCCTGGCTCTGCAAAGAAAGACTAATTGGGCTCACTAATTCATGGGGGTTACAATAATAAATGAAAGAAGTTAAGGGGGGGAATTTTATTTATATATATATATATATATATATATATTTATGCATTGACAGTCCTTGTATCTAGTCAGTTTCACTGTTTTCCCCTGTGTCCTCAGCAGCTAGTCAGATTCCCCCTAGCTGAAAAAACCCTCATAAGCATCATCATGAGGGCAGAAAACAACATTTTGAAATTATTTCAAAGGAATTAAAAAACAAAATGCCTGGATAGAATCCCTTTAAATAGGCTATCAAAAAATCAGACTGTTTTGAAATTAATCATTTTCAAAACCATTCAGACTGACAATGTCCCCGTTAGTGTTATGCAGGTGAAACGGACTGGATATGCATTTGTTTTATGATGAAATGAACTACTTGCTGTTTCCCCACAGTGGCAACTGCCTACCACACAGGTTTCTCTCTCAACGCTGGTGAGAGAAGCCTGGCTACAAGACACCTCCACACTTTAGCTTAAATGGTGAAAGTTAGAGGACAGAAGGAGCGGTTGAGTGTGCAACTGGAGGTTGGCAAAGACTACTGAGGTAAAGGTGCTAAATCAGTGCAACTCCAGCTGTTCAGGTTGCCAACCTTCTCTAAAAAGAATCCCTTTTTGAGAGCACCGCCCCTTTGACACATTGGAGGTGGCAGCCAGTTTCCACTGCTGCTATCTTCTCCTGCTCTTGGGGCCCCTGTGTATGAATAAACCTGGATAAAATGTATCCTGTTGTGTGATCTCACCTTCTCCTCAATCATCCACAGAATGTACAAGTTATCCCTGCTATTTACAATACCCAATTCAAGAGAGTAAAAAAGAAAATAAAGTAAAAGTAAAAAAGTCCTCTTAAAGAACCAATACCACTTCCTCGGACTATAGAACAACATTGTATTTTGTGGACTTCCTGCCACAAGTATGTCGGATATTTAATTTTTATGCTTGTTTAAATCCCAGTAAGTTTAAGGCCCTTTGCTGATCGTACCATCCAGGGCCGGCTCTACCATTTTTGCCGCCCCAAGCAAAAAAAAAAAGCCACTTGGACTGTGTCGCCCCAAGAATGGACAGAATACCACCCCTTAGCATGTGCAGCCCCAGACACGTGCTTCCTCCGCTGGTGCCTGGAGCCGGCCCTGGTACCATCAATGGCCTTTAATACACTAGCAAACTACAAAGCTGTAATTCACAGCCAGTGCAGTTTTTCTAGTAATAACAATGATGAAAGCTGTACAGTCAACATCAAGTACAGCACAAAGTTTGCTAATGTACATGCAAAGTAGGAAATAAGTCCCAGATTCTCAAAAGCATTTAGGCCAATGCACTAGCAGTTTAGAATAGGAAATGGAAAAGCAAATATCTCCCCCAGGCCTGGGGTGAAATTCAGCACTGTGGCAAGGGCTAGCACAAGACCTATACACTGCTGAAATCCCACTTAGTATCTCAGAATATGGCTTGACAGTGTCCTATGCACAAGGGTGAATTTTATCATTAATACATCTGCCAGATTTATACATCAAGCAACTTGAAAAATTTTGTATGCCGTCTTCCCTATATTCTGAAGGTGCACTGGCTAGACAAAGTGTCAAACATTAACATTGTTGGAAGAACAAAAACAACCAGCACTGAGGCAATGATTATCAAAGCTCAGCTTGGATGGACAGGTCATGTTATCTGAATGGGTGATGACAGACTCCAAGAAAAAGGCCTCTGTGGCAAGTGGAAACTTGAAAAGTGCAGGAAGGATGGTCAACGCAGATGCTTCAAAGACACCCTTAAGCAAAAATCTCAGTTCATGATGCATAAATATTGATAACTTCAAAGTCACAGCCAAGGGCTGACCTGAATGGAGAGCAACTATCAATAAAGTTGTAAATACTTTGAAAATGACAAATGAAAAAAACAGATTGAGGGGGAAAAAAAAAAAAAAGGGACATGCATTATGCCAAGTCTTCAGTGGGAGCCTACACATTCTTCTGTGACACCTATATGCAACCTTAGTCTTCACAGTTCAGACTATACAGCCATAAGAGAACACGCAAGATGCCATGACATCAACCTCGGATACAACAGAATATATACTGGCCAGGAATAGAAGAGTACCTGAGAATGTAAACAAATTGCCAAGACAACGGAGCTTTAAAACATTTTAATTCAGTTTAACCTTGGGAAAGAAAAATCAGGGATGTATACTGACAGACATTGCAACTTCATGCAGCATCTTTGAGGGCCACTAGATTAAATTTATGAATGGTTTACGTGTGATTGTGATTACGTGGGGTTCTGATCCAAAGCTTAATTGACCTGGTTCTGTGGATCTTAGCCAGACTATGCCACTGTAACTGTGCCACAGTGGGTCACAACTGAGGATGCCAAATTCAGGATGAACTGCTGAGAAATAGGGCAAACACAACCCAAAACTGGTAGTTATTCTTTTATAAGATATACCAAACAGCCACAAAAGTAAACTCCTGTTTAGCCACACAGGCTAACAAGAAAACATAAAGGCAGTTTCCTCAGGCATTCCAGTTCTTATATCACCACCAAAAACACTGGATTCAGAGATGAGTAGTTCTTTACAATCAGTCTCATGAAATAGTATGTTCTTCTGATCCCAAAGGACCAGCCACACACCCAGGTCAATATATGACTTATATCTTACCCAAAAATCACACTGATACCAATCGTTTAGTATCTAAAATCTAAAGGTTTATTTATAAAAAGAAAGAAAGAAAGGTGAGAGTTAAAATTGGTTAAATGAATCAATTACATACAGTAATGGCAAAATTCTTGGTTCAGGCTTATAGCAGAGATGGAATAAATTACTGACTTAAGTCAAGTCTGTGGAATACATCCATAGCTTAGATGGTGTGACGGAGCAGGGAGCAGGGCAGATTTGACCTGGGAATGTTGCAGGGGGGTTGCAGTGGGGATGTGGGACTTCCCTTGAAGGGAGCTACCTGAGCTGTAACCTGAGCCAGGAACGGGGGTGGGGAGAATTAACACCTTCTGCCCGGGAGACTGAACAAAGGAGAGGAGCAGCGGGAGGGGCTGGGAGGTTAGTTTCGGTTGGGGCTGGGTGGTGCAACGCAGGGAACCCCAAGCTGGGGTCTAAGCTCCCTGAACCTCCCAGAGGGACCTAATTGAGGGGGGTCTGGTCGTACCTACACGCTCTGCTTGAGACTGTGTTCCTGTCCTTGAATAAACCTTCTGCTTTACTGGCTGGCTGAGAGTCGCAGTGAATCTCGGGAAGAGGGGTGCAGGGCCCTAACTCCCCCACAATCCGCAACAACTGGTGGCAGCGGTGGGATCTACTGCACCCCGTGGACGGCGCTTCCTGCAGTAAGTGACTGGGGAGCAGTAAAACGAAGGGGGATTGACGGGGACCAGGCCTGCTGAAGAGTGGGAGAGAGACGGTTATTACCCCTGGGAGTGTGTGACCAGCGAGAAGGACTTTTGCAGTAACAGGGTCCCCCGGGGGGATCGCAGCGAGTGGTCCCAGGGGCGGAGGAGTCTGCAGCTCGACCCTGGCAGAGAGGCGGTGACCTCGAGAAGGGCTGGCACACTAGGGGTCCCCCTGGGAACTGTGGGGAGCTGTGAGCACACAGGCCGGTGAGTGGCCAGCAGGAAGATGTATGCCAAGCGGCTTAAGAGCGACCTGGTGGAGCTGTGCAAGCAGAGGCAGCTGCGCATTGGGAGGCTCACCAAAGAACAGCTCATTGCCCAGCTGGAGGCGGAAGATCGCGCGAATGAACCGATCCCTGTGTCTCAGGGAAGCAGCCTGGCAAATGGAGCGCAGGCACCAGTGTCTGTCCCAGCTGGGAGTGGTCAGCCGGCTGCTGAGGGCTTCCCGAGACCCCTCCTTCCTATGCCTAGGGGAAGGGTGGGGAGGAGCCCAGCAAATACCGAAGGCGCCGTGATCCCCCCGGCCAGCAGGGGGTCCCCCCGGCGAAGCTCGCCGGCCAGCAGAGGAGCCTCCCGGCGACGTTCGGCATCCGGGGAGCGGAATTGGCTGGAATGGGAGAAAGAGCTAAAACTGAGAGAGCTGGAGGATCGTGAACAACAGAGACAGCATGAAGAGAGACAGCGTCAGCATGAACGGGAGGAGAAAGAGAGACAGCATCAGCGTGAAGAGAGACAGCATCAGCGTGAACGGGAGGAGAATGAGAGACAGAGACAGGAGAATGAGAGACAGCGTCAGCATGACCTGGAACTGGCGAGACTGAGGGGCAGCGAACCCCCGGCTGCGGTGAGTGAGGGGGGACCCAGGACTGCACGGAGCTTTGATAAGTGCATCATGGCCCCATACAAGGAGGGGGAGGACATGGATGACTTCCTGGAGGCCTTTGAGACGGCCTGCGAGCTGCACCGGGTGGATCCCGCGGACAGACTCCGGGTCCTTACCCCCTTACTGGACCCCAAATCCGTGGCATTGTACCGCCAACTGGGAGAGGCAGAGAAAGGGGACTACGAACTATTCAAAAGGGCCCTGCTACGTGAGTTTGGGCTGACTCCTGAGATGTACCGGGAAAGGTTCCGGGGTCAAGATAAAACCCCTGAGATCTCATATTTGCAACTAGCCGTCCGCATGGAAAGATACGCCAGCAAGTGGGCTGGTGGGGCCCAGACGAAGGAGGACCTGATTAAACTGCTGGTACTGGAGCAACTGTATGAGCGGTGCCCATCCGACCTGAGGCTGTGGTTGGTGGACAGAAAGCCAGAGAACCCGAGACACGCCGGGCAGCTGGCTGATGAGTTTGTAAAGAGCCGGTCAGGGGGTGGCAGGGAGGAGCCCCAAAGGAACAGGCCCGCCGCGATGCAGAGAGAGAGTCACCCTGGGACCTCCCAAAGGGGGAATATGGGGAATCCCCTCCCACGGGGAAGGCCCAGCATCAGGGACAACCGACCGGCTCGAGGGGACCCACGGGACCTGAGCTGCTATTACTGCGGCCGAAGAGGCCACGTTCGGGCCCAGTGCCCCAAGCTCAAGGACAGACTGAGCAGACCGAACCCGCACCGGGTTAACTTGGTAGAGGCCCAGACGGACGAGGGGCAGGCTTCCCACGCAAGAGGGGCTGGCAGCTTATCAACTGCTCAAGAGAGAGAAGGGCCCCCGGCCAGCTTCTCTGGGGGGCCAGATGCTCCGGATTCAAAGTTCTCCGTTTACAGGGTTGGCGCGGGGCTGTCCCTGCGGAGCGAGTGCCTTGTTCCCCTGGAGGTGGATGGGAAGAAAGTTTATGGATACTGGGACACGGGCGCAGAGGTGACACTGGCCCGGCCCGAGGTGGTGGCCCCAGATCGGGTGGTGCCCAACACCTTCCTGACCCTGACCGGGGTGGGCGGGACCCCATTCAAGGTTCCCGTAGCGAGGGTACACCTGAAATGGGGGGCCAAGGAGGGCCCCAAGGACGTGGGAGTGCACCACCATTTGCCCACTGAGGTGTTGATGGGGGGGGACCTAGAGGACTGGCCAAGCAGCCCCCAGACCGCCTTAGTCGTGACCCGTAGCCAGAGCCGGCGAGGGGCACTACGCCCTGACCTTGGGAAGGATGTCCCACCGGAGGCACCGAACCCTTCCCGGGTGGGGAGGGAACACCCAAGGACAGGCCGCGGGGTGGCTGGGGCTTCCGACCCAGCCGACGAGAGGGAGCAGGTCCCCATCCCTTCCTCAGCCGCCGAGTTCCAGGCCGAGTTGCAGAAGGACCCCTCCCTGCGGAAGCTAAGGGGCCTGGCTGACCTCAGTGTGGGACAGACCATGAGGAGAGGATGCAAGGAGAGGTTCCTGTGGGAGAAGGGGTTCCTCTACCGAGAGTGGGCTCCCCCGGGGGAAGTGGAGTCGTGGGGGATCAGGAGGCAGCTGGTGGTTCCCCAGAAGTTTCGCCACAAGCTACTGTACCTGGCCCATGACATCCCTCTCGCAGGGCACCAGGGGATCCGGCGCACCAGGCAGAGGCTGCTACAGAACTTTTACTGGCCCGGGGTCTTCACCAACGTCCGGCAGTACTGCCGATCCTGTGACCCCTGCCAGAGGGTGGGGAAGGCCCGGGACAAGGGGAAGGCAGCATTGAGACCTTTGCCCATCATAGAGGAGCCTTTCCAGAAGGTGGCCATGGACATAGTGGGACCTCTCAGCAAGACGACCCGGTCTGGGAAGAAATACATCCTGGTGGTGGTAGATTTCGCCACCCGCTACCCCGAGGCAGTGCCCTTATCGTCCATTGAAGCAGACACTGTGGCGGATGCGCTGCTGACCATTTTCAGCCGAGTGGGGTTCCCCAAGGAAGTCTTGACGGACCAAGGGTCCAACTTCATGTCGGCCCTACTCCGGTGCTTGTGGGAGAGATGTGGGGTCCGGCACAACTGGGCCTCAGCATATCACCCCCAATCCAACGGGCTGGTGGAGAGGTTCAATGGGACGCTAAAAATGATGCTGAAAACATTTATGAATCAGCACCCGCAGGACTGGGACAAGTACTTACCTCACCTGCTGTTTGCGTACAGGGAGGTACCCCAGGAGTCTACCGGGTTTTCGCCTTTCGAACTGCTATATGGAAGGCGGGTAAGGGGGCCCCTCGACCTGATGAGAGACGAATGGGAGGGGAAGGCCACTCCTGACGGAGAGTCGGTGGTGGAGTATGTCCTGACCTTCCGGGAACGACTTGCCGAGCTCATGGGCCTGGCCAGGGAGAATCTGGCCAGAGCCCAGAGGAAGCAGAAGGTCTGGTATGACCGCACAGCACGGGCCCGCGCCTTCGCCACTGGGGATCAGGTGATGGTCCTCATCCCCGTGAGGAAAAACAAACTCCAGGCCGCCTGGGAAGGGCCCTTCAAGGTTGTCAAGCAACTAAACGAGGTAAACTATGTGGTGGAGCTGTCGAACCGGGCACACCACCACCGGGTGTACCATGTGAATATGATGAAGCCATATTATGACAGGGGGAATATGGTGTTGGCCGTGTGTGGACAGTGGGAGGGGCAGGGAGATGACCCTTTAGTAGATCTATTCCCTGGGACAAGAGTTGGCTTCCCCCTGGAAGCAATTCCCCTCTCTGATCGGCTAACCCCTGCCCAGCGAGCTGAGATCGGAGGGGTGCTGCATCTGTACCAGCAGCTGTTTTCCAACCAGCCTGGACGCACTAATCTGACTGTCCACCGGGTGCAGACAGGATCGCACCCACCTATAAAATGCTCCCCCTTCCGAGCCACAGGGAAAACTGCTCAGGACCTGGAAAGAGAGGTCAATGACATGCTGGCTTTGGGGGTGATCCAGCCGTCTTCCAGCCCTTGGGCCTCGCCGGTGGTGCTGGTCCCCAAAAAGGACGGGTCGATCCGGTTCTGTGTGGACTATCGGAAGCTCAATGCCATCACTGTAGCCGATGCCTACCCCATGCCCAGGCCGGACGAGCTCCTAGACAAGCTGGGAGGTGCTCGGTACCTTACCACCATGGATCTTACAAAGGGCTATTGGCAAGTGCCGCTGGATGCAGATGCCAGGCTGAAATCGGCCTTTGTCACCCCTCTGGGGCTCTATGAGTTCCTGACCCTGCCCTTCGGCCTCAAGGGAGCGCCGGCCACCTTCCAGCGCCTGGTGGATCAGCTACTGAGGGGGATGGAGAGTTTTGCCGTGGCGTATATCGATGACATCTGTGTCTTTAGCCAGACCTGGGAGGACCACATATCCCAGGTTAGACAAGTGCTGGACCGACTCCAGAAGGCTGGGCTGACCGTAAAACCGGAGAAGTGCAAGGTGGGGATGGCTGAGGTATCCTACCTAGGCCACCGGGTGGGAAGCGGCTGCCTAAAGCCGGAACCAGCCAAAGTGGAGGTGATCAGAGACTGGCCCGCTCCTCAAACCAAAAAGCAGGTCCAAGCCTTTATTGGGATGGCAGGGTACTATCGGAGGTTCGTGCCCCACTTTAGCGCCATAGCCGCCCCCATCACTGAGCTGTGCAAGAAGGGGAAGCCAGACAAAGTGGTCTGGACCGAGGAGTGCCAGGAGGCTCTCCGGGCGCTGAAGGAGGCTCTGGTCAGTGGCCCAGTTCTGGCAAACCCAGACTTTGACAAGCCCTTTATGGTGTTCACCGACGCCTCAGACACAGGACTGGGGGCGGTGTTAATGCAGGAGGATGAAAAGGGGGAGAGACACCCCATCGTGTACCTGAGCAAGAAGTTACTACCCCGGGAGCAGAACTACGCGGCCATCGAGAAGGAATGCCTGGCCATGGTGTGGGCCCTCAAGAAACTAGAGCCATATCTCTTTGGGCGTCACTTCACCGTGCACACCGACCACTCTCCCCTGACCTGGCTGCACCAGATGAAAGGAGCCAACGCCAAGCTCCTGAGATGGAGCCTGCTCCTGCAGGATTATGACATGGACGTGGTCCATGTGAAGGGACGTGACAACCTGATAGCGGACGCGTTGTCCCGGAGAGGGAGCCCTGAACTTCCCCAGGTCACTGGTCAGAGTGACCCCGCTCAGTTCAGTCTCGAAGGGGGGAGAGATGTGACGGAGCAGGGAGCAGGGCAGATTTGACCTGGGAATGTTGCAGGGGGGTTGCAGTGGGGATGTGGGACTTCCCTTGAAGGGAGCTACCTGAGCTGTAACCTGAGCCAGGAACGGGGGTGGGGAGAATTAACACCTTCTGCCCGGGAGACTGAACAAAGGAGAGGAGCAGCGGGAGGGGCTGGGAGGTTAGTTTCGGTTGGGGCTGGGTGGTGCAACGCAGGGAACCCCAAGCTGGGGTCTAAGCTCCCTGAACCTCCCAGAGGGACCTAATTGAGGGGGGTCTGGTCGTACCTACACGCTCTGCTTGAGACTGTGTTCCTGTCCTTGAATAAACCTTCTGCTTTACTGGCTGGCTGAGAGTCGCAGTGAATCTCGGGAAGAGGGGTGCAGGGCCCTAACTCCCCCACAATCCGCAACAGATGGGTCATTCAGTCCTCAATCGTTCAGAGCTTGTGTTTGTAGCAAAGTTCCTCCAGAGGTAAAAAGCAGGATTGAAGATCAAGTGGAGGTATTTCCAGGGCCTTTTATAGCTTTTGCCATATGGAGGGCATCCCATTGTTCTTATTGTGGAAAATTACAGCAACAAGATGAAGTTTGGAGTCACATGGGCAAGTCTCATGTTCATGCCCAATTTCCTTCAGTCATTGCAGGAAGCCATTACCTACACTCCAGACAGCACATTTGCATGACAGTCTATTCAGTGCAGATGGGCGTCTCCTCTGGTCCATTGTCAACCAAGTGTTTCTTGATGAGCCACTTAATTCAAATAGTCCCTCCAAGATGTGCTGGGCGTTACCTCGTGGGTGTTACCCCAGGAGCAAACATTTGAAATCCAAGTATAGAGCCAATACTTATAACTTCAAATATAAAAATGATACCTGCATAGAGATAGCATAATCGTAACCAGCAAATCATAACCTTTTCATAGACACCGCACTTGAGAACCTTTGTACAAGATTTGCAACAATTATCTATATGATCATATTTTAATCAGATAATGTCACAGACCCACTCTCCCTTTTGTGCTACACCCTTTTCAGAAGAGCCCTCATACCATTTCTCACCACTCTTCCATAGTTTATATTTCCCCACCTTTTGTTGCTGGCAATGTAGGACCGTGTAATGACATCTCTCAGGATCCTAAAGGTGTCCTTGTTGAACCTACATGACAGCTTGAGATCTGTCATCAAACCAAACTACAATCCAGTTAAAATGCATCACCCTCCTTTGCCTGGTCTACACTACGGGTTTAGGTCGAATTTAGCAGCGTTAAATCGAATTAACCCTGCACCCGTCCACACAACGAAGCCATTTACTTCGACATAAAGAGCTCTTAAAATCGATTTCTGTACTCCTCCCCGACGAGGGGAATAGCGCTGAAATCGACATTGCCAGTTTGAATTAGGGTTAGTGTGGATGCAATTTGACGGTATTGGCCTCTGGGAGCTATCCCACAGTGCACCATTGTGACCGCTCTGGACAACAATCGTAACTTGGATGCACTGGCCAGGTAGACAGGAAAAGCCCCGTGAACTTTTGAATTTCATTTTCTGTTTGCCTAGCGTGGAGAGCACAGGTGACCACGCAGAGCTCATCAGCACAGGTAACCATGCAGTCCGAGAATCGAAAAAGAGCTCCAGCATGGACCGTACGGGAGGTACTGGATCTGATCGCTGTATGGGGAGAAGATTCCGTGCTAGCAGAACTACGTTCCAAAAGACGAAATGCCAAAACATTTGAAAAAATCTCCAAGGGCATGATGGAGAGAGGCCACAATAGGGACTCACTACAGTGCCGCGTGAAAGTTAAGGAGCTCAGACAAGCCTACCAGAAAACCAAAGAAGCAAACGGAAGGTCCGGGTCAGAGCCGCAGACATGCTGCTTCTACACTGAGCTGCATGCAATTCTAGGAGGGGCTGCCACCACTACCCCACCCCTGACCGTGGATTCCGAGGAGGGGGTACTCTCAGCCATGCCTGAGGATTTTGCGGATGGGGAAGATGAGGAGGAGGACGAGCTTGCGGAGAGCACACAGCACCCCATTCTCCCCAACAGCCAGGATCTTTTTCTCAGCCTGACTGAAGTACCCTCCCAACCGGTATTCCAGACCATGAAGCCATGGAAGGGACCTCTGGTGAGTGTACCTTTGTAAATATAAAACATGGTTTAAAAGCAAGCATTTTTTAATGATTACTTTGCCCTGAGGACTTGGGATGCATTCGCAGCCAGTACAGCTACTGGAAAAGTCTGTTAACGTGTCTGGGGATGGAGCGGAAATCCTCCAGGGACATCTCCATGAAGCTCTCCTGGAGGTACTCCAAAAGCCTTTGCAGAAGGTTTCTGGGCAGGGCCGCCTTATTCCGTCCTCCATGGTAGGACACTTGACCACGCCATGCTAGTAGCAAGTAATCTGGTATCATTGCATGACAAAGCCTGGCAGCGTATGGTCCTGGTGTTTGCTGGCATTCAAGCAACATCTGTTCTTTATCTCGCTGTGTTATCCTCAGGAGAGTGGTATCGTTCGTGGTAACCTGGTTGAAATTCGGGTTACCGTATTTAATTAAGGGGACAGAGGTGGCCGTTCCTACTGGGCTGTTTGCCTGTGGCTGAAAAGAAAACCTTCCCTGCAGTTAGCCAAGTGGTGGTGGGAGGCGGGGAAGGGGTTGGGGGCGCCATTGGTGCTGAGCTTTTCGCGTTTGGCTATCAGGGATCTTCCCTGATACCAGCCACGCGGTGGGGGGAGGAGTAAAGCGATCATCCCAGAGAATTGGATGGGGGGGGGGTTAGTTTGGTTTCTGCTGCTGCACGTTAACACGAAAACCGCAGCTCTCAATGGGCTTTGCTTGGTATGGGAAAGGAGGGGGCTGCTTTTATGAAGGTTGCAGAAGCCGAAAGACAATGGCTTACCATGGCCGCATGCAAGCCGAATTCTGTTGCCTGGACCTGCGTCTGTGATCTCTAACACCAAAGCCGCAGGCACTCAATAGTAAGATGCAAAATGTGACCTTGTACCGAAATCACATGTGCTATGTAATGTGAATAGTGTTGTTCACCGTGAAAGAGTAAAAGCATTTTTCTGTAAAATGTATCTTTTTAAATACTTCTCTCCCTTTTTTCCCCTCCCACAGCTGCAAATTTTTCAAGCCTCCTTACTCTGTCCCGAAGGCTCTCTCAGATAAGGCGGCAAAAAAACCGCACACGAGACAAAATGTTCTCTGAGATCATGGAATCGACCCGCAATGAAAGAGCTCATCTGAACGAGTGGAAGGACACGGTATCAAAGTCAGGAAAGCTGCCAATGAACGTGAGGACAGGAGGGACCCTCGAGATCAGAAGTGGTGGCAGGAAGATCAGAAGAGGCAGGATGCAATGCTGAGGCTGCTGCATGAGCAAATGGACGTGCTCCGGCGTCTGGTGGAGCTTCAAGAACGGCAGCAGGATCACAGAGTGCCGCTGCAGCGCCTGTATAACCACCCTCCCTCCTCCCCAAGTTCCATAGCCTCTTCACCCATACGCCCAAGAATGCGGGGGAGGGGAGGCTTCATGCACCCTGCCACTCCACCCCAGTGGACAGCCCAAGTAAAAGGCTGTCATTATTTTGAACTTTTGAAGTGGCCTTTTCCTTCCCTCCTCCCAAACACCACCTGGGCTACCTTGTCAGTTTTCTCCTTATGTTTATAATCAATTAAAGTCACTATCGTTTAAAAATCATGTATCCTTTATTATTTCCTTTGAAAGGAAGCTGTGATCGAAGGGGGGAGGGTGGGCTGCTTACAGGGAATGAGTCAATCAAGGGGGCGGGTTTTCATCAAGGAGAAACAAACAGAACTTTCACACCATAGCCTGGCCAGTCATGAAACTGGTTTTCAAAGCTTCTCTGATGCGCAGCTCTTCCTGGTGTGCTCTTCTAATCGCGCTGGTGTCTGGCTGCGCGTAATCAGTGGCCAAGCGATTTGCCTCAGCCTCCCATCCCGCCATAAAGGTCTCCCCCTTACTCTCACAGAGATTGTGGAGCACACAGCAAGCAGCAATAACAAATGGAATATTGGTTTGGCTGAGGTCAGAGCGAGTCAGTAACGTGCGCCAGCGACCCTTTAAACGTCCAAATGCACATTCTAACACCACTTTGCACTTGCTTAGCCTGTAGTTGAACAGGTCCTGACTACTGTCCAGGCAGCCTGTGTATGGCTTCATGAGTCATGGCATTGAGGGGTAGGCTGGGTCCCCAAGGATAACTATAAGCATGTCAACATTCCCAACGGTTATTTTCTGGTCTGGGAAGTAAATCCTTTCCTGCAGCCGTTTAAACAGATTAGTGTTCCTGAAGACACGAGTGTCATGAACCCTTTCCGGCCAGCCCACGTTGATGTTGGTGAAACGTCCCTTGTGATCCACAAGTGCTTGCAGCTATTGAAAAGTACCCCTTGAGGTTTATGTACTGGCTCCCCTGGTGCTCCGGTGCCAAGATAGGGATATGGGTTCCATCTATCGCCCCACCACAGTTAGGGAATCCCATTGCAGCAAAGCCATCCAGCATCCACTGTGACCTGCAGATTTCCCAGAGTCACTACCTTTGGTAGCAGCAGCTCAGTGATTGCTTTGGCTACTAGCATCACAGCAGCCCCCACAGTAGATTTGCCCACTCCAAATTGATTCCCGACTGACCGGTAGCTGTCTGGCGTTGCAAGCTTCCACAGGGCTATCGCCACTTGCTTCTCAAGTGTGAGGGCTGCTCTCATCTTGGTATTCTGGCGCTTCAGGGCAGGGGAAAGCAAGTCACAAAGTTCCATGAAAGTGCCCTTATGCATGCGAAAGTTACGCAGCCACTGGGATCGTCCCACACCTGCAACACTATGCAGTCCCACCGATCTGTGCTTGTTTCCCGGGCCCAGAATCTGCGTTTCACGGCTAGAACCTGCCCCATTAACACCATGATCTCCAAAGTGCCCCCGGTTTGAGAGAATTCTGTGTCCATGTCCTCATCACTCTCGTCGTCCCCCTGCTGCCGTCGCCGCCTCCTCCTTGCCTGGTTTTTCAGGTTCTGGTTCAGCATAAACTGCACGATAACGCGCGAGGTGTTTACAATGTTCATGACTGCTGTCTTGAGCTGAGCAGACTCCATGCTTGCCGTGGTATGGCGTTTGCACAATTCACCCAGGAAAAAAGGCGCGAAACGGTTGTCTGCCATTGCTTTCACGGAGGGAAGGGGGGAGGCTGTACCCAGAACCACCAGCGACAATGTTTTTTCCCCCCCATCAGGCATTGGGATCTCAACCCAGAATTCCAATGGGCGGGGGAGACTGCGGGAACTATGGGATAGCTATGGGATAGCTACCCACAGTGCAACACTCCGGAAGTAGACGCTAGCCTCGGTACTATGGACGCATACTGCCGAATTAATGTGCTTACTGTGGCCGCATGCACTCGACTTTATACAATTGTTGTACTTAAAGTACTGCACAGGATCTTTTCAGGGGGAATAAGGCAGAACGCCACATTTATTAGTAATACATGTATTCACTAACACTGTATTATATGCATATAATATATTACACTTACACTCACACACACACACACACAAACACACTCCGTCTTGTTGTTACCAATTAGTTGCTCCCCTTAACTTCACTGGCCAGGTGAGTTAGATGGGGGAGGGGGTGGAGCCGGGCTTCTGCCGATCCGGATCGATGCTCCCATGTTGACAAGACGAGACCCGGGGTCCTCTGCAAGACACCTTACTTTTATAGCAGCTTTCCTTTTATGCAAATCTATACCAGATTCAAACTCTGTGTCTGTGTCCATTGGTCCTTTGTGCTGCTTTCTTTTGAGTGTTGTCCCAATACTGCAAAGAGGGTGTTTCCAAAAGAAGGTGCTTGCTTCTAACCCCCGAGGCAGTCGGTATGTCTGCTTGTCTTTAATGAGCCCACCTGACACGTTTTATTGTCCTTGGGTCTGGCTTCCAGCCCCTCTCCAACAGTTGAAGCTGTCTGGAGGTGCTGCCTTCCATGCCTTGCTCATCCACACCTCATTCATTCAACAGGGCAATTGATTAAGAGTGGCGGGGGAGAGCTCTTGTTCTACTGCTAGCAAAAAGAAATTTTCTTCTATCTTATTTTATCCTTAGGGGCTATAATATTATACCAAGGGCAATGCAAAGTTTCTAAATGAGGCTTTGATACAAAGTTCCATGAAAACAGAGGTCACACGTGGGTAGATCCACCACAAGGTTATATGAAGAGGTACAATGTAAAGTCATATGAAAATTATCAGAGATTTATCTACATTGTCCCCCTTTTGACCTCTCAAGAACAATTCTTGAGTGGTCACCATATAAATCTTTTGTATTTGTTGCAAACAAACCAAACAATTATAACCAGGTGAATATAACTAAAACCATTACAATTGACTAAACACCAGATATAACATAAACACAAATGCAAACAATTATAATTATAATAATTGGAAATACAACAAAACCATTACCATTACAATAATTGGGTACATTGACAAAATGAGGCCCAAGTTTGATGCTGCAATAGCCATCAAACAATAAAAGTCACTGAGGTCAGGACCTTCTTAAGCACGCACAACAAATAAGATTTTGTAGGAGTACCACAGTTGTTATGCAAGGTTAAGCTGATTTGGACTTAAACTAACATTCAGTTGCTAAAATGTTGTAGAATTTCCTATTTTTAACAGTTGTTCTCAGAGGTTTCTGGGGACCTGAAAGATGGGGCCATACAATTATGGGCCAAGGTCTTACAGGTTATGGGGGCCCAAGAACTACCCTTCAGGGCTTGGGGAAATAGAATCAGAGTGCATAGAGGAAAGTGTGGAATTAATAATAATACAAGCAAATGTAACTAACAATACAAATGTATCAAGAACAAAAATCAACAACAAAATGACTATTAGAGAACCTAACAAAAAATAAACCTGATGCACTGGGGACCAAAGTGTTTTGGACACAAGTGGTGATTGATAAATTGGATGGACATGGGGGAAGTAGAGAGAGGAAAAGACATTTGCCCTAAACCCACCAAACCTAGCTGAATCCCGCCACGTGAGGGTCACCCCATCCCCATTACCCAGCCCGCTTGCTTATACCCATGACCGTCCCTGCCTCCCGTATGGGTGGTGGACCCTCACCGTTTATCGACTGTCTCCTGATCCCGCCCACCGGTTACCCACCCCTCATTGGGGACATTGCAGTGTGTATATACTATGTGTGCTGCCCAGCCCCAAAACACCAACATACCCCCTTACTCTGCATGTTACCCCCAATGACCAATAACTAACGCTTCAAAGTTTCTGTATCGTTTACTTCTTTAAATATTCTCTAATAAAATTTAAATCTCCTCTTTTTCTGGACCCAGTGCTAGCACAGGACACCACTAGAGACAGACACAGAACATGCAACACAGAACACTGAACACAGACTTTGTCATGACACTATAACCATGGTATTTTATAACTCTTCAGCTGGTACCAGCTCTCCTGATGTTCCGGTTCAGAGCCTGAAAGATAGAAGCTTGGAAACAAATTAGCACAGTGCTTTAACCATGGCAGAACCTGCTTGGTCTCTGCCACAGTGTGTTTGGTACTTGGGGCTGCACAAATGCTAATTGAGTGGTGCATTTTTCTGTGAGTGTAAATCCTCTCTTTCTCTCAGTAAAAGGGCGTTAACACTTCATCTAGAAAAAAAAAATTCCTGTTTTAAAATTTTCAGCCATTTTGCCATGGCCTGGAGATCTGAGGCAGAAGCAGGCACTGTTGTTAACTGTTTCAATGGCATTTTGGCCATGGGAGGAGGAATTTACCCAAATATTCCAAATATCCCCCTTCCCAATCTCCAGAGGGGTCTCAAAGATCTGCCCCCTTCTGGGGTCTTAAATGTTTCTTCTCCTGATGTTACTGCTGCTGTAAGATTTGAGAGTGCTGTTTTAACTCTCTGTACCCAACCTGTTTTTCAGTTTCTTTATCTATTGCTTGCCTGGGCCCGATCCTGCTTTTTCCAATAAACAGTTTTTTTTCCCATGGGCACAAGCCTTGTTCCACTACTAATTTAGCAAGAAGGGTGGGCTTTTTAACTAGCCCCCACCCTTCCTGGTCCCATTTCTTAAACATTTTCTTTAAAATTGTGAAATTACCACAATATTACTTACAAAAAAAACAAAACAAACAAACATAAACCACACTACACTGCCCAAACTCCTATATCCTTCAGAGTTTGGTTTAACAGAACAAGATCTGTATCTTATGTTTTTAACCCACTCTGGGCCAGAGGGAGAGACGCTAAGCCTCCCTCTGTATTACTCGGTCTGCTACCACCGAGGGTTTATACACCAATTATACAAATCCTTCCCCGGATTAGATCCTTCCCTGGATCAGAGTGAGAAACACTTAGTTCTCCTCTTTAGCTCAGTCTTGCTACGGCTGAGGGTGTATGTACCTCTATAACACAATTTAAACCTAAACTCCTATATCCTTCAGAGTTTGGTTAATTAACTGAAAGTTTACGCTCTTTTTCCTCTAGTGCCAGGCTTGCTAAAGCTGGCGGTGTGCACACCAGTTTGATAATAACTGTGGATTCTATGCTTGCTCCCCCTTTCGCATTCTCCACCAAAATGTAAGATTTGAGAGTGCTGTTTTAACTCTCTGTACCCAACCTGTTTTTCAGTTTCTTTATCTATTGCTTGCCTGGGCCCGATCCTGCTTTTTCCAATAAACAGTTTTTTTTTCCATGGGCACAAGCCTTGTTCCACTACTAATTGGTCCTTTGTGCTGCTTTCTTTTGAGTATTGTCCCAATACTGCAAAGAGGGTGTTTCCAAAAGAAGGTGCTTGCTTCTAACCCCCGAGGCAGTCGGTATGTCTGCTTGTCTTTAATGAGCTCACTTGACACGTTTTATTGTCCTTGGGTCTGGCTTCCAGCCCCTCTCCAACAGTTGAAGCTGTCTGGAGGTGCTGCCTTCCATGCCTTGCTCATCCACACCTCATTCATTCAACAGGGCAATTGATTAAGAGTGGGGGGGGGGGGGGAGAGCTCTTGTTCTACTGCTAGCAAAAAGAAATTTTCTTCTATCTTATTTTATCCTTAGGGGCTATAATATTATACCAAGGGCAATGCAAAGTTTCTAAATGAGGCTTTGATACAAAGTTCCATGAAAACAGAGGTCACACGTGGGTAGACCCACCACAAGGTTATATGAAGAGGTACAATGTAAAGTCATATGAAAATTATCAGAGATTTATCTACACAATCTGTTGCCAAAAATCGAATTCTGTAAAATCGGAGTAATCCCGTAGTGTAGACATACCCTTAGGCACAGATGGACGTGTGTGACCTAGGGAAGAGTAACTTAATTTTTCTGTGCCTCAGTTTCTCCATGTGTAAAATAGGGGCAATGATATATATTTGTTTTTCAGGAGAACTGTGATTAAATAATGTGTGTGCAATGCGGAAATCTTTGGATGGAAGGAGTTATAGAAATGTGAATATAGTAAGACCTATCTTAAAGGATCATTCAAGGGACTATCAAAAATCTACTGCTTTAAGTGAAAAGATATTTTAATAATGATGTAGAACTGTAATCAATACAGTGTGAGAATGCTGGGATGGTTAAAAAAAAAAACCCACAAGAAAGTTGCTACTGGTTTCACCATGCAATAATATTATAGTAGCAACATATTCTCTCCTCAGGACTGAAGTAAGGGGAGTGGAAAGAAGTGCAATTCACCTCTTCTGCTAAAAGCAGAACAGAAGGGACCTTCCAATCCCCTCCTTTTTCTGGTTGGGTAAGCAGCGCTCCCACATGGCTCTCTCTCATTCTTGGCAAATGTGATGAGAGCTTCCCCCTCTGCTTTAATCTACTTTAAGCACTGCTCAGGGCACACAAGTACCTTTAATTAATATTAAATTAGGTATGTCTGCAAAGAGATAACTAACCTTCTATACTGTTTGGTGCTAACCAATAATGTAAACCTGTCACTTTCATAATAATTATAAAACATCACCAAACGCATGCCCATATTTTATAAAAGTAATATAATCTGATGACAAATGTCACAAATCATCATACTGTGATCGCCACAACAGAAACACCATATTTCTAGATGTAAGAATATAGAGGGTCCTTGAAAGACCATTTTCTTATAATGTGCATTTTATGTGGTGATTTATTATTTACTCCTTTTTGAAACATATGATTGGGAGGCTTTTCCATATCTATTCATCATAAACTAGCACACAGAAAATTGACTGTCCATTTTCTCTGAACAACCAATTCGATGTCCTAATTTCTGTTCATAGTCAGACATTTAATGTTCCAGGTTTATGGGATATAATGATGAAAGGGAGGGAATTTGTGTTACTCTATTTACAAAGTAACGTGTAAGCTTATGCTGCTGTAAAATTATTAATTTTATTCTATATAGGTTCTTCTACAGACAGCCCTGATCACCATAGTAACTGCGTACTTTCCACTAGTGCAGGGGTCGGCAACGTTCGGCATGCGGCTCGCCAGGGTAAGCACTCTAGCGGGCTGGGCCAGTTTATTTACCTGCTGACGCGGCAGGTTCGGCCGATCGTGGCCCCCACTGGCCGCAGTTCGCCATCCCGGGCCAATGAGGGCGTTGGGAAGCCGCGGCCAGCACATCCCTCGCCCGCGCCGCTTCCCGCCGCCCCCATTGGCCTGGGACGGTGAACCGAAGCGAGTGGAGGCCACGATCGGCCAAACCTGCTGCATCAGCAGGTAAATAAACTGGCCCAGCCCACTAGGGTATTTACCCTGGTGAGACGCGTGCCAAACGTTGCCGACCCCTGCACTAGTGCATTAAGCAACATAACTAATACTCTTACCTGTGGTTCATTTTCTGTCTCAATCCTTACTCCAGAGGAAACTGTGCAACGTAGTGTTAAGGTAGGGTTTTTCTTTTAATAATTATGTACATGCTGCTTTGTGTTTATATTAGAGAAGGCAATACTAAAGATTTGTGCCATACACTTGAAGAGGAAGGTGGTGAGGTTTGCAGTATTGCCAAGAGATCAAAAATCACGAGTCAGACCACCTCAAGAGAACAAAACATGAGGCAGACCCCTGCCTCCATCATGAGATTTTAAATAACCGTATCATCATGTTTTTAGTTTGTGCTTTGACTTTTTAACACCCCTCTGTTCTTCTGGCAATGTGCAGGTTGAAATGCGTGCCTTCCCCAGGCTGCTCAGCTGTAGCCTCCTCTTATCCGCTCTTTGTCCCTATAATAGGGGACTCCCATCTATTTCCTATTACTGTTGTGACTCTCTCCCTTCCTAGTTTATTTCCCCTGATAAAAGAAGGGCTGGATAATAAATAGTTTGAGAACTACTGACCTAATTAATGCATCATGATCCACTTGCATATAGAATTTATAACACTTTTTAGGATTGATGAGGTACACATATACATATTAACAAACTTTACATTAACTCTGTTTTCTGAATGTAGCTGAACAGGGTGCAAAGGAATATGTCAGGAGAGGGGATTTTAGAGAAAAGTAGGTATTACAAGCAACAGGAAAAGTGAAATATGTTCTGTCATTACTGTACATATGAGCAAAGACCAGATGTCATATTCACAAAGTATCGATGTTAACTAACGTGCACCTAATCAGTAACGTATCAGAGGGGTAGCCGTGTTAGTCTGAATCTGTAAAAAGCAACAGAGGGTCCTGTGGCACCTTTGAGACTAACAGAAGTACTGGGAGCATAAGCTTTCGTGGGTAAGAACCTCACTTCTTCAAATGCAAGTCTGAAGAAGTGAGGTTCTTACCCACGAAAGCTTATGCTCCCAGTACTTCTGTTAGTCTCAAAGGTGCCACAGGACCCTCTGTTGCTAATCAGTAACAGCAGCCTTAGGGAGCAGTCTAATCTCCTTCAATTAAATATTACAAAAAGTAAGTGTTGAAAGTAACTATAATATTCCAAAAATGATTTATGAGTATTTCTATTCAACAACAGATATCAACCACTCATATAAGTGATATCACAGTGAAAACAATATGGGATTAGTTTAGCCTTTGCAAGAAGCAACACTCCATGAAACTTCCCCCCAGTTGCTTCGGGATTGTACTTCCCAAACCCCTAGTCCCGGGGCTTGCACTTCTCAAAACCTGACCGAGAGTCGGGACCTGGCCGATACTCTTCCAAGAGCAGGGACACTACGGGCTGCTGCTCAGGGTCAGTGGCTGTTTCAGCTCCTGTTCCTTCGACATTCACAGGTTGCTCCTGTTGCTACATCCTGGGCAGCTCTAAAGCTGTGGGAATATATATGAGCTTTTCAGTCATTGGGAGAGCGGTCCCTGCAGGCTCCAAAAGCCCAGGACTCACGATTAATTTGTGAGAGAGGCACTACTGGGTTCGGAATACTTCTTAGTTCCTTTGAGAAGTTCATTCCACAGTCGGGGACCAGCCTGCAGTAGTAATTACTAATGAGTGAGTAATAATAATTTGTCCTTTGTTATTAGGGAAAGGTCCACACCGTAATCAAGGATATGAATTCCTTCTCCTACTCCCCAACTTTGGGAGAGTTCAGATTCGGATCTGAATGACTCAGAATCTAAACTTACCAGGTCAAGTTTCAGATGCATCCGAAGAAGTGGGCTGTAGTCCACGAAAGCTTATGCTCTAATAAATTTGTTAGTCTCTAAGGTGCCACAAGTCCTCCTGTTCTTCTTTTTACCAGGTCAAGTACACCAGCCTCTAATAATAATGCATGGAAGGAGCCCTTACAAACTCGGGAGTGTGGCTGCATCCAATTAAACGTTCTTCGCTGCATTTCCAGCAGCAGCCTGCAGATGGGGCCAGGCCGCCCCGGGATGGGTCTGCGTTCCATTTCGCACATGCGCAGCAATCATACATTTGTTTATTTCGGCATGAGTAATCAGCCAACTGCGCATGCGCCATCTCTTCCTGCAACATGGCGCTACTGGCGCGTCCGAGGGAGCGTGATTGCGTCAGCCGCAGCCTCGCTCTAGGAGGGTTAACGGCGCGATTTTTCAAAATGGTAGTGTGGAGGAAGGGAGGTTCCCGCCGGGCCCTGGAGCGGGACAGGAGCGGCCTGGGGCACGGCGGGCTGAGGACGCGGCCATAATGGGGCGCCGCAGCCGCGCTTCGGAGGGGAAATCATAGAGAGGACGCGGGAGGAGCAGCCGGAACCATGGCGACCTGCATCGGCGAGAAGATAGAGGTGCGGACCCGACCATCCCCCGCGTGGGGGTGGGGCCGAGACCCCACCATTCTCCTGAGTGGACAGGGGCAGGACTCGACCAATTCCTCCGGGACGGGAAGCTTGGAGCAGCAGCCCCGCCCCCTCCTGCTACCTGCTGGGGTGGTGCCTTTCCCATCCCCCGCGAGGGGAGTGAATTCCTCCCCCGGCTGTGTTGTGCTGGCTCAGGGCCTAAGGCTTCCCAGGGGGCGCCCCGGCGCAGTAAGCGCGACTGGGGAGGAGGACACGGATAGGGTGGCCTTTCCCCCGGTCGTGCCCACCACCTCCTGGCAGCCTGAACCCTGGCAGGTGGCAAGTGTGAATTCAATAGCACCGTTTGCTCCTAGGGGACCCCCGCTCTCTCCCCAAGCCTAGTATTTCTGGTGCAACCTGATCTCAGACCACACTACCAGGCAGATGGTTTCTACTGCCTCTGGGCGTGTTCGCTTGATTGCTCTGCTGTCCAGACCCCGCATGAATCCTGCAGCTTCTGTCTCCCAATGACCGCAAGCCCGGTGGCCAGCTGGCTGCAGTGCAGCAGACACTTGTTACTCCACTGTTAACTGCATGCGTTTCAGAAGCACCTGTCGCTGCGGTCTCTGGCCTTCTTTGGTACATCAAGGAGAAGGCAAAGACCAAGATTTTGGCGTATTTTGAAGTTACTCTGCTACCAGTCTGTACTACTACTCATGTCATGACTCAGGAGACAGAACATGTATATGATTCTGGTTGTGGTCAATCGGAGTTTTGTCTGGACTGGAGAGTCGTCGTGTTGGAAGCTCGAGGTCGATTAGAAGTACATTGCAGATTAGGGCCAGAGACTATAACAAATACTTTCCCATAGAAATTCTCAGCCTGAACAGGTGGGCCATTGTCTGGTGACAGTCTTCTCTTGCTAGCGATGGGTTCTCCATAATACCATACATCCCACTCAATACTAATACTACCTCATTGTTCACATACAAGTGACAGGAAGTACACGGAAGAGATAAATATTTTATACTAAGGCTTGTCTGCCCTGAGAGTAACACTGAGCCAGGGGACTAGTTAGCAAGATCGTCCCTTTAATTGTGTTGTATCCCGATCAACTGTGGTGATGAAGGGACATTGTTAGGTTAAAAGAAAAACAGGAGTACTTGTGGCACCTTAGAGACTAACAAAATTGTTAGGTTAGACCCCCTAGGAAGTGAAAAGGTGGTTGGGATCCGCCTACACTATTTCCAGCTGTTGGAGTTGGGCTCAGCCCTTTAGGGTACAGGGTGTTGTCCGTGTGCCATCGCTGAGCGTCCCTAGCTGACAAGAGGTTGTTCTCGCTGGAGGGTGGTTGCAGAGCTCCAGGTTGGTCTCCCTACGTACTGCAGGGACAGGGAAGGCTTCTGTGCGTCACCGTTTACAAGGGAACTTAGCGGAGCAAACAGCTTGGCCACAGCCCTCGGAGTGTGAGTGGGCCCCTTTCGCTTTCTCCCTGCCGTGCACATCTGTTGCCATCTCGCTTCAATTGTCCCACGGGATCCTAGTAGACACTGGTGCTCAGGGCCCCTAGTGCCCGCTTGAGGGGCGGAGCAGCCCCAAAGGGAAGCGAGTCTTCCGTGCGGGGGCTGTGACGGGGCGGGGAGCATCTCTTTGCGACCGCTTAGGATGGCAGGACGACGGGAAGTGACTCTGCCGCCGCTGCTATGGCAGCGGGAGCTGGCGGCCGTTGTTCCCCCTTCAACTCCCCCAGGCGCGGGAGAGCCGGCGGGAAGGCTGCCCGGCTCCGGCGGCGCGGTTAATGCTCCCCTCTGGCCACTGTGTTAGAGTGCAAGCTCCGGGGAAGATGCCGGAGTGGCTGCTGAGTCTCCTTCTGGCCCCCACGCCCAGCCGCGTTGCCTCTGCCGGTATGTCTCGCAGCCGGGCCGGAGAGTGCTCTATCCAGGTACGCTCCTGGCGCCCGTTCCCTCCTCCCCCCGGCCGGGAAGAGGGCGTAGGTGTTGGAACTAGGGGTGCCGGTGTGTGTGTGCTGCAGCACCCCCTGGCTTGAAGTGGTTTCCATCATATACATGGTTTACAGTTTGATTGAATGGCTTTCAGCACCCCCACTATAAAAATTGTTCCAGCACCCCTGGATGAGGGGCACCCTGCACAGTGATGGAAGACTAACTGTGGTGGTCTCTCTCTCTCTCTCAGGATTTCAAGGTGGGGAACCTTCTGGGGAAGGGCTCCTTCGCCGGGGTCTACAGGGCAATATCCCTAAAAACTGGCCTGGAAGTGGCCATCAAAATGGTAAGTGTTACTACTGCCCCATACAGGGCGGGAGAATGCATGTGTGCCAATGTGCCTTGCACAGGTGCAACCACTGGTGGAAGAGTCACCTCAGCACATTCCTGTCCTACTATAGCTATGCATACTGCTGAGAGAATATTGCCTCTCACTGCTGGTATCTTCTCCTCCCTTGCCCAACTTTGCTTTTGGTTGCATATCTAATGCTTTGCATTAGATTTTGTGGCTAAGAGCTAGTGATTGAATTGCATATTGCAAAGTTGATTTTATATATATATATATAATGTGTGTGTGTGTGTATGGTGATGCCCAGACATCCCAATCTGATTGGGTCTTCTTCATGCCAAGTGCAGTAGAAACACATAAAAGATGGGGTTTATCCTCAGCCTGTGTAAATTATGGATTTCAACGGAGCTATGATAATTTACAGGAGGATAATTTATAATCTGAGGATCTGGCCCACAGTTCCTGCCTCAGAATTTATGTTCTAAGAGCCTGATCCTGACGTCAGTGAGGTTCCAAATGAGTGCAGGGGGTTCAGCTCATGCAGAGTAGTTTGCAGGATTAGGACCTGAATTTATAGTAGGCTTGCAAAATTCTACTGACCCGTGGACAAGAAATGTACTTTAATCTGCTAAAAAAGAAAAATCATTAGATTTTTCATTATTATCCTCTTTGTGGTAATTGTGGGTAAACAGGTTTTGTGCCTGGGCTGGTTAATCTTGATTGTCTTGGAAGGCTGGCTTATAGTTTATCAAAATATCAGTTTGTATTTTATAAACTTTACATCTTCATATTAACAAACTTTTGCTAGAATTAATACATGCTGTATAGGTTTGTCTTCACAAGATTATATTTTCAGGTTTCATTGAAATTGACTACATATTGCTTATAAATATTCCATTTTACCACATTAAATATGCCTAAATATTTCTTATCTGTTTTATTAGTGTCTCCTTTTTTTCAGTTCTTCTAGATTTGCATGCATAACTGCTTGTTTAATAATCAAATATTATTCCAAATCTCTGTGTGTTTACTACTAAGAACAAGGTATTAAGTGCACAATATTGTGATTTAAACTCAAAGTGCAGATAGACTGATTTAAAAAAAGTTAAATGTAGAAAGAACTTGGGTATTTGTAGGGTTACAAAAGAACTTGTACTATGCAATATATAGTCAACACAAGTAGAGTCTGATGGTAGCATTCACAACATTGACTGAATTGTGGGTCCTGTGGTCCCTTGCATCTGAAGAAGTGAGGTTCTTACCCACGAAAGCTTATGCTCGCAATACTTCTGTTAGTCTTAAAGGTGCCACAGGACCCTCTGTTGCTTTTTACAGATTCAGACTAACACGGCTACCCCTCTGATACTTGAATTGTGGGATTTATCTTAAAATGTGTCTTGAAACTACTTCTCTGGTCCCTTTTCAGATAGACAAAAAGGCCATGCACAAAGCTGGAATGGTACAGAGAGTTCAAAATGAGGTAAAGATACATTGTCAATTAAAACATCCTTCTATACTTGAGGTAAGAATAACCTTACACTTTGTACACTACCTTAAAATTCTGCTCTCTTCATTGTAAAAGTATTCTAACTGTTTTTATTCTGGTTTTATGTTCTAGCTTTATAATTATTTTGAAGATAGCAACTACGTGTACCTGATACTAGAGATGTGTCACAATGGAGAAATGAGCAGATATCTAAAGAACAGAATGAAGCCTTTTTCTGAAGAAGAAAGTGGGTTGGATTCTTTCATATAGTGACATTTTTAGTTAGTATTTTTTTATCATTAAACAGGCATTTAATTTTGATAAAGGTCCCTTTTAAAAATGTTTCACTATTATTGCTTTCCCTTGGAGCAATTCTATGTAGTTCTAAATCTAGTAGTACTTGAAAGACTTTGCTACAATTGCATAATAGAATAACAACAATTATGACCTATAAGCAGGGATCCTAGTTTTCTGTGATTAAAAAATCTAAAATTCTCTGATTTAAAAAAAAACCCCATAAAAATCCATGTTTTTCTGTGATTAAAATGAAATGCTGAACTTTAGTTTCCTTAGCCACTATATATATAGTTATCAGTAGAACACAATGTTTTATTGATATACAGTAGAACCCTGTTAATCCAAGCCTCCATTATTTGGATCTCCATGTTAACCAACCACCAGCTGCGTGGGGCCGACTGCCCGAGCACCCCCCACCGCATCTCAAAATAAGGGGTGGAAAGCTCTTTGCCAATTCTCCTGATTATCCCAATTCTCCTGATTATCCATTCTACCCCTGGTCCCAATTAGATCGGATAAAAAGGGGTTCCATTGTAATTTTAAATTAAAAAATCAGTCACAAGAGCGGGAGGTTGTGTGCATTGAATAAGTGACATTGGTACTTCCAGCAAAATTAAGTTAATAGTTAATATATTTTTATTTTTTCACAAAATGTAAAAACTGAAGATTGTTTGTTTGTAAAAATGAAAATTCCATGTTTTTCTCTGGGAAACCAGTTTCTTGCATCCCTCCTTATAAGTCCGTGTGCTACTAGAAATCAAATATTAAAAACTGGTCTTCAGTGATGCCGAGGTAGATCTTCCCTTTTAACATTAAGGTGTAACCTTTGTTAAATTACAGTTCTAGTCTGAAATATGACTATGTAAAATTGGCACATTCTTACTCCACAGATTTGCGCCTCTGGTATTACATCTGAGTTGCATTTCCATACAACAGAAACTAGGCCTGTTGCGTGATTAAAAAAATCTGTTGCGCGATTTAAAAAAAAAACCCCATTTATTTAAATATTTTTGGGTGTTTTCTACATTTTTCAAATATATTGATTTCAATTACAACACAGAATACATGTACAGTTCTCACTTTATATTTTTTTATTACAAATATTTGCACTGTAAAAAAACAAAAGAAATAGTATTTTTCAGTTCACCTAATACAAGTATTGTAATGCAATCTCTTTTGTGATAAAGTTGAACTTACAAATGTATAATTATGTACGAAAAAGAAACTGCACTCAAAAATAAAACAATGTAAAACCTTATAGCCCACAAGTCCACTCAGTGCTACTTCAGACAATCCCTCAGACATATTAGTTTGGTTGCAATTTGAAGGAGATAATGCTGCCCGCTTCTTGTTTACAATGTCACCTGAAATTGCATGGCATGGTTGTAGCCGGCATCGCAAGATATTTATGTGCCAGATGTGTTAAAGATTCATATGTCCCTTCATGCTTCAACCACCCTGATGATGGATTCTGCTTGATAACAATCTAAAGCAGAGCAGACCGACGCATGTTCATTTTCAACATCTGAGTCAGATGTCACCAGCAGAAGGTTGATTTTCTTTTTTGATGGTTCGGGTTATGTAGTTTCCGCATCTGAGTGTTGCTCTTTTAAGACTTCTGAAAGCATGCTCCACACCTCGTTCCCCCCTCAGATTTTGGATGGCACTTCAGATTCTTAAACCTTGGGTCGAAGGCTGTAGCTATTTTTTAAAAAACTCACATTGGTATCTTCTTTGCGTTTTGTCAAGTCTGCTGTAAATGTTCTTAAAACGAACATGTGCTGGGTCATCATCTGAGACTGCCAGAACACGAAATATATGGCAGAATGTGGGTAAAACAGAACGGGAAACATACAATTCTCCCCCAAGGAGTTGAGTTACAAATTTAATTAAAGCATTATTTTTTTAACGAGCATCATCAGCATGGAAGTATGTCCTCTGGAATGGTGGCTGAAGCATGAAGGGGCATACGAATGTTTAGCATATCATAAATACCTTGCAACGCCAGCTACAAAAGTGCCATGCGGATGCCTATTTTCACTTTCAGGTGACATTGTAAATAAGAAGCAGGCAGCAGTATCTCCCGTAAATGTAAACAAACTTGTTTGTCTTAACGATTGGCTGAACAAGAAGTAGGACTGAGTGGACTATACAGTTTTACATGTTGTTTTTGAGTGCAGTTATGTAACAAAAAATATATATATCTGTAAGTTACACTTTCACGATAGAGCTTGCCTTACAGTACTTGTATGAGGTGAACTGAAAAATACTATTTCTTTTGTTTATAATTTTTACAGTGCAAATATTTGTTCCTTGTCAAGTAGATATACACGTCAAACAACTGATTTTTGTTGGTCTCTTGAATAGTGGTTCAGGACAGATATTTCTGTACGTTAGGGGATTTTTTTTTTTTGTTTAAAGCACCAAAATACCTGTAAGTGCAATTCATTGTCCTTCACCTGTTAAAGCTTTGCATCATCCCTTATAGATATCATCCCCATAACAGACTCAGGAGTCAGAATTAAGTGATAGAACAGGAAGCTGCAAAGCGGCATGCTTTAACCAATTTGGGAAAAGTTATTTAAAAAATACTGTCTGCTAGATACAAAGTAGTCTTTTTTGTGGAATGGTGACTTTTACCAGTACAATTCACTCCGCTCTCTCCAAAGTTTTCTTAAGGTCTTTGCCCTCTCCAAACTCCTAAAGAGTAGAAAAAGAGACTGAATATATTGGGAGCAGGTGGGGGAGGGGAATAAGGGAGTTGGCCAGTAGACTAGCTTCTGCAATTTGAAAGATGGTAGTTGGTGTTGCTTTCCAACCAATATGTCTTTAATTGCACTCCAGCTGGGAGGCAGAAGCACTGAAGAATACAGTACATCCCTAGGGATGACTACCAAATTTAAAATGCAGTTCTATTCTGAAGGTAACACCACTGTCTCCAGTGGGATTGCACAGGTGCAACTGATTGGAACTTGTACACAATTCGTTAACGAAATACAAGTGAATATAATTCCTCTTCTAGTTGTTGGCAGTGCAGAGCCAACACAGGCATTGAGGGTGGTACAAACTTATTATTCTCACTAAGTCATAAGGATTTGTTGAATAAGATCCTGCTTTTATGTTGTCATGTAGAGTCATATTGACTGAATTTAGAGATGGTCTAATGATGAAGCTGACTTGTACACAGTACACTTGGGAATACCTCTGAGTGGTTTCAGGACAGAAGGCTGCCTTGTAGAGGTGACTTTACTGTATTTTAGAATAACTTGTAACTTTTTTTTCCTATGTGCTTCAGGCACTTTGCCAAGTGTGCATCATGTACACAATTAGGAAGGGTGAATTCCTTGAGCTGTAATAAGGATTGGTAATTGAAAGGAAATGAGAAGAAAAGTTATGTTTATGTTGTAATGTGTATGGGATGGAAGAGGGGTTAATGGTCATTTGCCTCATCAAACAGTGCTTCCTGCCATAGCCATAATCCTGAAGCAATGGTACAGGACACTATTTCAGTCTGTGTGAAGCCTTAAGGCATTTACCCTCTTGTTCTAGACTACGCTCTTGCTCTTCTCTGTTGCATGATTGCTTTACCTGTTGTGGTAGGGAAAACAGTTTCTAATTGTAACTTTTAAATTAGTTTAGTGGGAGAAGGGACTGCTCAAAATTATTTGTGTTTTCAACATTGTTGACTTCTGTGCCAGCTTGTTAGTGATCTGTTACACTGTGTCCAAATACCTGGTCTCTTGTGTATATATAACCTATACATCACACAAAACAAATTGGTTCTAGGAATCTGCTTTATATACTAACTTCTAGGGCAGTGATTTTTTTTTTCAACCTTTTTTTATTTGCGGACCCCTAAACATTTGCAAATGGAGTTGTTTGACCCGTTTGGAAATTTTAGACTTAGTCTGCGGAGCCCCATGGACCACAGGCTGAAAACCACCCTTCTCTGGTAACAACAACCTTTTGCAGACCCATTAGATGTAGCCTGTAGACCCCCAGCGGTCTGCGGACCACAGTTTAAAAGCCACTGTTCTAGGGTGTTCAAAAATAAAATCCCATGTTAACAAGTTGTCAAAGCATCTAGGGCCAGTTTTAAATATTTTCAATTTGTACTCAAGTTCTTGATTCAGTGTGGTTTTGCACAGTGGCAAAGAAATAGATTTGATTACTGGATTACAAGCGCCATTTCCGTGTTTCATGGATTTGCCTTAGAAACACACAGTCTTGGTGAGGCAGCTAAGCAGTATGGTAACAGCAAATAATCTCTCCTCTAATCTCTTTAATATAATGATAGTTACATTACACATTTTTAGTAGTAATTTGATCCTAATAAATGGGTCAGATTGGGGCAGATAAGAAGATACTTAAAAAGTCATGTTTTGATACTTACTGTTTCAAATATTCTACTAAAACCAGATTTTATATTTTGTGTTCTAACAGCGCGACACTTTATGCATCAGATTATCACAGGGATGTTGTATCTTCATTCTCATGGAATATTACATCGGGACCTCACCCTTTCTAACCTTCTACTCACCAGTAATATGAACATCAAGATTGCTGATTTTGGACTAGCAACGCAATTGAAAATGCCTCATGAAAAGCATTACACAATGTGTGGAACTCCTAATTACATTTCTCCAGAAATAGCCACACGGAGTGCACATGGACTTGAATCTGATGTGTGGTCTTTGGGGTGTATGTTCTATACTCTTCTTATTGGGAAACCACCTTTTGACACTGACACAGTCAAGAACACATTGAATAAAGTAGTATTAGCAGATTATGAAATGCCAACTTGTTTGTCAGGGGAAGCTCAAGACCTTGTACACCGGTTACTTCGTAAAAACCCAGCAGATCGTTTAAGTCTTTCATCTGTACTGGATCATCCTTTTATGTCCAGATATAACTCGGCACGAAGTAAAGATTCAGGAACCGTGGAGGATTCAATGGACAGTGGAAATGCCACAATCTCTACAGCCTTTACTGGCTCTTCCAGTGTCAGTGTAAGTGGTTGCTTGAAGGAAAAGAAAAAGCTCTTGGTTGGTCAGCCACTCCCAAATAAAATGACTGTATTTCCTAAAAATAAGAATTCCAGTGACATTTCATCTGTGGATGGAAGCAGTTCTTATAATCATTGGGGAATTCAGGGAAAAGAAACTGGCATAAGTGGTAGGGGAAGAACAATGCAACTTACTGAAGAGAGGCCACATTCACGTTATCTTCGGAGGGCCCATTCTTCTGATAGGTCTGGCGCATCTCGCAGTCAGATTCAAGGAATATCAAACACTGTGGAGAGATGCCATTCCATAGAACTGCTTTCAACGACCAGAGTAGGAGTGATGGAAAATACAGAAAGATTTTCACCTGTAAACAGCTATGGTGATATTCCCCCTATATTTAAGGATAAGACTTCCTGTAGTTCTGGTTCTTTTGAAAAGCACACATCTCCACCTGTGAAAGACCAAACACAGTAAGAATCTGTCTGATTTAGAATTGGCAGTTTTAAGATGAAAATCTAGAAGAACTATCTATCTTGTTAAATGCATAATGTTATGGAATAAGCTATAGTAGAAAAAATATATATTTAAATTTCAGTCATCACAAATGCATTTTCTATTAGTGTTTCAAAAATGAGTTCCCCTCCTATATGTCCCTGGTGAAAACTGCAGGGTCCCATCATGAGGGGAGGAGCAAGTCGTGACTGCTGAAAGTCTCTGCAAGCGGGGCTTAGATGCCAAGTAGGAGGAGGATGTGGCTTCTGCCAGTATAGCTGTCTGAGGGCTGCAGAGGGGTGGGGGAAGAAAGCCCCAAATGCAATGCTTCACCAGTAGCCATTGTCCTCTGCATGTGCAAGTTCCAGATCCTAATTGATGGGAGCCCTGGCTGGCTTGAATTTGTCAAACTTCAATTAACTAATAGTATAACTATAAACCAATATATCTATTTTAGACTATATTCATGGAAATAATATTTCCTTTTTGCTATATTTGCCTGGTGCACCTGTCCCATGTTATCTGGAGTCTCCAAAGTTCTACATGATTCTCTTAGCCCCTGCAAACATATTCTGTTACTTTCTCTGCATCTGGAATAGCATTACTTTTAAGTTATACAAACATACAGTATAATCTTGTTTATGGATGTCACTTTTATTTCACAAAAGCTGTACTACTCATTCAGTAAAAGAGCCCCTTTGTACAAATTTATTTAGCTTTAGGCTCAATAGCCAATAAATATTCATGTTTATTGTTATGGAAACACTTACAAATATTTGTGTGTTTAGCTCAAATTATCTCTGTCCAATGAAGCCCAGTATTGGTTTATTAGAACAGAAGTCCCAGACTGAAACAATGCAGCAGTGGCTTGGAAGCATACAGACAAACGGTATGAATTTACAGAATGTTGTTTTTTTTAATTGTCAAGTTTGCATGACCTATACAAACTAAAGAAATGTTGTTACTTGCCCCAGGCATGTAATTACTTACTTGTCTTATAAATTTATATTTCCTTATTTGTGACAAAAGGACAAATCTAATTATGTGTCATGAAATAATCCAGTACAATGGGATGTACTGCTAATACTACAAAAGAAATTGGGCATTAAATAGTGTTTGCTTCCATGGGCGGGGGAGGGGGAGGGCGCAGTCTGGCTTCCTGGAGGAAACCTGGGAGGGTACTTAAAATAACGAATTATTATGATGTGTCCCTTCAATATTTAAATGTTTTTCTGTGCAGATAAACACATTATGAACTAAGAGGATAGTAAATAGTACAAGAATAGCGGCCTGCAGTATCATAAGTGAAGCTTGATAGTCAAATTGTATAGCACTCTGAAATGAGGTCATCCTCTCCTTTGGCTACCATCATTAACTTTCTGATTTTTTTTATCATTTATTTTACTAATAAAAACTAGTACCAACAGGAAGATTATAGTACAGAATTTTATAGTCCTTCCTCATTGTTCAGTGCTGACCAGAAGCAGAACAACTCTGTGCCTATTTAAATGATGATTTGAAGTGTGAAGGTAAAATTTTCAAAAGCACTTAAGTCCCACTGACTTTTTCCAATGGGATTTAAGTTCCTGAATGCCTGTCACTTTTGAAAATTGGACTCTGGTGCTTTTGAATATTTTTACCCTAACTTCACTATTTTGAAGATACTGAGATGTCATTCTTTGAATAACATACAAATGTTTTGTGTATGAGTGTATAGTAAGAAAGACAGATGATGATTAGAGCTGCAGAAGGGAGGGTGGAGAGAAATACAAAAGACACAGAAGGGAAGGAGGAGTTCTTTGCCATGCATTATATTACATCATATATGCAAACTGTACATAATAAAGATGTAATTTAACCAAGAGGTTTAAATAACACAAAACCACTGATTTGTCTTTGTTTGATATTGCCAGACTCCCTTTCCCCTGGGGGAATTGTAACCATATGATGTATACTTGGAATTACCCTATTCCTCATATAACCTAGCTATCTCTGCTCGCTCTCTCTCCTCAACTCTTTTATT
Source organism: Chrysemys picta bellii (assembly GCF_011386835.1). Classification (NCBI taxonomy): domain Eukaryota; kingdom Metazoa; phylum Chordata; order Testudines; family Emydidae; genus Chrysemys; species Chrysemys picta. Next base: position 46,035,724 of record NC_088795.1, read on the forward strand.
CTTTTTGCATTGCTTCTATCCCATGGCAGAAAGGATGCATTCATTGTTTGGGTGAAGGAGAGAGATGAAGCCAATTAAATATTGGCCTCATTTAATCAAATATAAAGTAACAGTCATGGCCAAATCAAATATAAAAGCAATCTGTTCCCCTAGTTGAAGGTGGGAAAATATAGCATAACTATTCACACCTACCAGTGTAATCTAAATGTCTAATCTACCCTTTTGCTGACATATGACACAAAAAAAGCAGAATATTGTAAATATTGTTATTTTTTATTTATGGCAGTAGCATATTCAAATATTCTATTTCTGTCTAGTTTATAGCTAAAATAGAAAACACTTCTTAAAATGCATTTGAGAAGTGGTTTTTATTCTATCAAGAGTTTGCTATATTGTAATTTCAGTAAAACTCGCTAGTCCTTTTAATAGTACTACATACGTTACCTGAGTGGTAAATTAACAATATTTCTTGCCACCGAGGGAGATCAAGTTTGATTCCTGTTTTAAATTAAATAAATATTTAGAAGTGTACTAGTAGTGGAATAATTTGGAAACAAATTATTCAGAAATGCTGTTTCAGTTAAGGTACTCTGCACCCACTATATTTAAAAGGCAGTGATTGACACATTAGTCACATAGTGGAATTTATTTTAAATTGTATTGGAGTTCAATACATATCTTTCAAATTTGAGAGTCATTTTATTTTGGAATAAACTAAAATGACACACAGATCTCACAGCCTAGAAATGTTACTCAATATTGAGGGCTAACCAACCTTTCTTCTTCAGTTACTTAGTTTTATTTTTTTAATTTTAGTTACTTTGAATTTTTTTTAAAGACCATGAAATAGTTCCTTCTTTTCTATCCCACTTCCTCTTGCCCCTTAAGAACTGAGAAAAATCTTCCAAAGTAATGAATTTCTTAAACCTCTAACCTGAACACACTTATGCTATTTTTCAGCTCAGCTGAGAGAGCCTCTGGATCACATCAATACTGATAACACAAATGGAGGTTTCCGATACCATCTAGGTGTGCAGCAAGAAACATCAAGAAATGCCTGGAATGGCTTAAAAGATAAAAAAAATCCCAGTGCCCCCATTGACACTGCACATTCTATAAATGAGATCAGTACAAAGAAATATACCTCTGGACTTCAATGTAAATCTGACAAAGCTCAACCAGCAACTGCATTTGGTCTCTATCCAACTTCAGAACAAGGAAAAATCAGGGGCAAAGAACTATTAGGACATCAGAAACCTACACTGCGAAGTATTGTATCTCCTCTGAATGCTCACAGGCTAAAATCAATCAGACAAAAAACAAAAAATGCAGTGGTATGTTTTGTTTTTTGAAATTATAAAAATATATATTTATGGATTAAGTATAGTGAAAATGAAGATCCTTTTCTTTTATGCAATTGCTCAGTAAAACAGGTGTGCTCACATGCTTTCTAAGATGTATATTAAAAGAAATCAAAGATTAGTATGGCATAGTAAATCTCAGTCTTCATTAGTATGGTAAACTTCAGTCTTCATATAATCTAATGCCATTACTGATTTTTGGCACAAATGTTAGTGTAGTCTCTCTTTCTGAGTTTACAAGTAAAAGAAAACTACAGCCGGACACAAACTAGATATATTAAAAATAGACATGTTTTTCTAAGTATTTGAAAAATGCACACTTTAACTTTACAGGTCTTGTTTTGAATGTTAATGTGACCAAATTAAAATAGTGTGCATGTGGTAGCAATATAAAACATGAACATTTCCTTTTAAGCTATGTATCTTAATTGGAATTGAAGATAATAGTCTTGCTCCCTCTCCCAAACACTCTTGATCTCTTTTCCTCATTGCTTTCTTTTTTCTCTTCATCTCTAAAAATAAAGTTCGTTCAGTCCCTGCTTATCCAATTTCTTATTTTTTCTCATTCTTGTCTTTGTTCCTTTGTTTCTCTTACTGCTTTTCCCCCCCTTCATCCTCCATCTGTTCATTCTCCTCCCTTACCCTAGTATTTGAAAAGGTATTAGGGCTGGTCTACCTCCTAATTTCTGATTGGTCACTTCAGGAAGCCACACACTTGGCTATAAAACTCTTTGTTCATGCTGAACAAGCATTAGAATTGTCCTAAGTAATAGCATTACCTGTACAAGTTACTTCAGGGAGCACAAAATCAGCTGCTTGATCTTTGTAATAACATTGTTCATTTTTATTATGAATTTGCCATAAACATGGAGTGGGAGGAAATAAATACTTTTCTGAAACATTTGTGGGGGAAAAATGTATAGTGTCATTTGAGCAAGAAATTAAATTTTAACCTGGCTTTTATTTCGTGTGTGTTTTAGGTGAGTATTTTAGATGCAGGAGAAGTGTGTATGGAGTTTCTGAAAGAACTCCATTCCCAAGAGCTTGTGAAAGAAGTTCTCAGAATATCTTGTGATGGAAGTGTGGTGAGTAGTAATTTAACTTGAAATGATCATTTCCATTTATTATAAATATCAAGTGACTATAGTATTAAACTGTTCAGTATATCACAAATAAAAGCAATAGCCTTTAGCTATATTAACCTTAATTTGAGTATCAGTTTGTTTAGAACACTTTTTATCCTTTAGATAGCAGTTGAATATTTTGCATCAAGGTGCAAAACTGCAGATATTTTCTTCTTGGGTAGTGCAGCCTTTGAAATGCGAGTAGCAGACTGATTCGTTTCTGTTTTTAAAGAAAATAGAGACCTCTGATTTTGGTTTTAGATATAAAACTGGCTAAACTTTTAGCTGAAACCTGCCAAAGTAAATTAAAATTGCTTAGACAGAGGAATACGGTAGTTAAGCCTTGCATTGTGTAACTTCCATACACAGCTTTCAGATAAGGAATATTGTGATATACTGTATAGCAATATAACTGTAAGATTTTTGGGGGCTTTTGTTAGATCACAGTTTATCATCCAAATGAAGGAAGAGGCTTCCTTCTTGATGATGGTCCTCCCTCTCCTCCTGAAGATGTTGTTCTATACAACTTTGACAACTTGCCAGGTAGTGTAATTTTTTTCTTTTTTTTAAGTAGATTAAAAGTGTGGTTTTTAAAAAACTTTGTGCATGGTTGTAATGAGTACTAGCTTTTAAATACTTTGTTGAATACAATGGAGAAAATGCCTATTCATTTAGGAGCAAGACAAAAACTAGAGCTCTAATTGAAACTGACTACTTTTTTCTCCTTGGAAATGTAATGAGACTTCATAATGCTGTGAGGTAGGGTACTGGTCTTCATTTAATGACTTCCTTATAAGGAATCACTTATTTGTCTACATTACACCATATGGGGATGGGTAAGATTGAAGCTTTTTTAGTCTTTTTGGAGTCTGGTATTCAGACTACTTAAACTTGAGGGAAGGGTTTCCAAATAATCTTCAAAGCCGGCAACCTAACCTCTACTTCTTTGTGGCCATAGTGTGAGCCTGAGTGATTATTAAAGCATTTAACACAGTATTTCTCCATATATAACAATCGAGTAATGTATTTCACTGGTTAGTACAGCAGCCTACTTTTTGCTTTAAAGATCTTTCACTGACTTTACCAAAACCATCTTGAAAATATTCATAAAATGTGTCCATCGCTTCCTAACTTAAAGAAATCACTAGCATAGGCTTTGAATGATAGTAATATATGAATCTACAGAAACAATATATTTCACATGGATATGAATGTCCTGTACTGGCCTAACTTAAAAAAAAAAAAAAAAATGTTAGGGTAAAATACTTAAATAGCTCTGTAAAATACTACCAGGTAAGTTCTTGAAAGTTGACTTTCCCCATTTTCAGTTAGTAATAGCTAGACAGTGACAGATCTCACAAATTAAAAATAATTCATTATAATTTATAAATACGTATATATTTTCCTTCTGAATTAATCAATTAAAAGAGTTTTAAATCTTCTTCTTTTAGAAAAGTACTGGAAAAAGTACCAGTATGCAGCCAAATTTGTACAGTTGGTAAGATCCAAAACACCAAAAGTTACCTTCTATACAAGATATGCTAAGTGCATGTTGATGGAGAATTCACCTATTGCAGATGTTGAAGTTTGTTTTTATGATGGTATGTATTCATATGGACAATATCTTTAGCTTTTTACTGCAATGATTAAACCTTGTTAGCAAAATTGTACTGAAATCCTGGTGATCAAACAGAAACCATGTGTAACTTCAAGCTTTATTGAAAGTTTTTTTGCCTAAGAACAAATTGTGAACGCTTCCAAGTTTAAAAAGGAAAGAGTATTAGAATGTTTTAAAGTACCGTATATATTTTAATATTTTGTCAATTGTTCTTCACCCTAGCACACAAGCCATTTAAATACTGTTAAGTTACAATACCCACTATCTCCTAGCAGATTCAATTATCGAGTGTTTTGAGTACACACCACAAGAGTGGTATTAAACTACTGTCACTCTCTTTGTGGATCATCTTTCTCCCTACCTGTGATTGTTTCTCATTTTAGATGGGTGAATAGTGTGCTTGCTCTTAGATTTTCCCTGTCATTATCTAGAAAAAATTGTGGCATTTTTAGTAGAAACCTCAAGAGCAAGGAATCCAACCATGTCTCTAAATGACTTACAAATAAAGAAAAACTTTCAGGCCAAATTCTTTTCTGGTGTAAATAGCATAGCTGCATTCAAATACAATGAAGTCGATCTTAGCCCTTCCAAAGCAATAGTAGTAGTTACTTTTTTCTTAAAGATTGTGAAGGAACACAAATAGATCAGTATTCAGGGAAGTCCACTTTTCAGTAGCACTGCTGAGAAGTGCCTGTTCTGCAGAACAAGCTCTTGTGTTTTGTTGTATTTAAGTGGCCCCTTTCATTTTATTGAGTAAGACAAATAATGAATACATTCTTCATTTTTGTTTCAACAGTTGTAACACAAGACCACTATCCTCTAATACTTGATTTCATTATTTTAATGTCTTGAGTTGGAATATCTTAACACAGTGGTTCTCAACCTTGCCAGACTACTGTACCCCTTTCAGTAGGCTGAATTGTCTTGTGCCCCAAATTTCACCTCATTTAAAAACTACTTGCTTACAAAATCAGACCTAAAAACACACGTGTCACAGCATATTATTCCTGAAAAATTGCTCACTTTCTCATTATTCCCATATAATTATAAAATATATTATAACCCAAGGTAGAGAAATACTGCTATAGTATATACAGAAGTATAAACAAGTCATTGTATGAAATTTTAGTTTGTACTGACTTTGCTAGTGCTTTCCATGTAGTCTGTTGTGAAACTAGGCAAATATCTAGATGAATTGACGTACCTCCTGGAAGAACTTTGAGTACCCCCAGGGGTACATGTACCCTTGGTTGAGAAACACTGTCTTAACATAAATATTTAAGTAGTAATTTAAAGGTGAAGTGATGGGCTATGAAATCCTGGGCTGGATCTCATGTATGTATACTTGGTTATTGTTGTGTTTTTAAATGCATGGCATTTGCACAGGAACTATATCTGATACTGAATATACACTAATACATTAATATATGTTAACATTATAGTTGACCTATTTAAGTTGCTTTTTGATTTCTCCTAGGTTTAGAGTTCATCTTGGAGTGAGTTAAAGGAATGGATATGTTTCTCTTTGCAACAAGTCTTACATATATTATTTCTTGACAATTTTTGAAGAATGTAGCAGCAGTAATTTGCTGTACTTAATAACTTTTGATATTTTAGAGAAAAAAATTATTAGACTTTGTTTTTATAGGGGCAAAAATACACAAGACAGCAGGTATTACTCGAGTGATTGAAAAATCTGGGAAATCCTACACTTTGAAAGAAGAAAGTGAAATTGGCCTGAAGAAGGAAATACAAATATATATGGATCATGCAAATGAGGTAAATATTTATTGTATAGGCACCTCTGAGTGCAAAGTGCCCGCCTCTAAACTTGCAGCCTTTTTCACCGAGGTTGGCTCCAGGACTATCTTCTATCCTTTTGGTGCCTACTTTTTCTCTTTAATGTTACGACTTTTTAAAATGCAATCAGACTTTATAAAGTAATGCTATCCCTATATGTGATTAGTTAACTTTCAGTGTAAATTAAAGATAATTGTGAAAAGAGCCTCTGTTGCTTTTTCTGCAAAGCAGCCTTGCAGATATGTGAAAGATCATTTTTAAGCAAAAAATGCCGCAAATCTGCCCTTAGTGGAATACCCATTTACCAACCAACCTTTCAGGCCCTATGTCTCCCAATAAGCAGTCACAGGAATAATCACACCACCTCTCTCTGGGCTCGGGAATAAGAAACCAAGCCACACACCCACTGTGTGCATTTCCACTCCCTACCCTCATTTTACTGTGAGCTTCCTACACTGGGATCCTGCTTCTGTCTCCTACCTTGGCCCGTGAGAAGGGAAAGAGGGGGGTGGTATGGACTTTAGATCTTGCCCTATAGGGGCACATTTTCAGTACCCCTATAGAGTGTGATCCAAAGTCCATTGAAGTCAATAGAATTCTAATGGTCTTCAAGTATCAGAGGGGTAGCCGTGTTAGTCTGAATCTGTAAAAAGCAACAGAGGGTCCTGTGGCACCTTTGAGACTAACAGAAGTACTGGGAGCATAAGCTTTCGTGGGTAAGAACCTCACTTCTTCAGATGCAAGTAATGGAAATCTCCAGAGGCAGGTATATATCAGTGTGGAGATAACGAGGTTAGTTCAATCAGGGAGGGTGAGGTGCTCTGCTAGCAGTTGAGGTGTGAACACCAAGGGAGGAGAAACTGTTTCTGTAGTTGGATAGCCATTCACAGTCTTTGTTTAATCCTGATCTGATGGTGTCAAATTTGCAAATGAACTGGAGCTCAGCAGTTTCTCTTTGGAGTCTGGTCCTGAAGTTTTTTTGCTGTAAGATGGCTACCTTTACATCTGCTATTGTGTGGCCAGGGAGGTTGAAGTGTTCTCCTACAGGTTTTTGTATATTGCCATTCCTGACATCTGACTTGTGTCCATTTATCCTCTTGTGTAGTGACTATCCAGTTTGGCCAATGTACATAGCAGAGGGGCATTGCTGGCATATGATGGCATATATAACATTGGTGGACGTGCAGGTGAATGAGCCGGTGATGTTGTAGCTGATCTGGTTAGGTCCAGTGATGGTGTTGCTGGTGTAGATATGTGGGCAGAGTTGGCATCGAGGTTTGTTGCATGGGTTGGTTCCTGAGTTAGAGTTGTTATGGTGCGGTGCGTGGTTGCTGGTGAGAATATGCTTGAGGTTGGCAGGTTGTCTGTGGGCGAGGACTGGCCTGCCTCCCAAGGCCTGTGAAAGTGAGGGATCATTGTCCAGGATGGGTTGTAGATCACTGATGATGCGTTGGAGAGGTTTAAGCTGAGGACTGTAGGTGATGGCCAGTGGAGTTCTGTTGGTTTCTCTTCTGGGCCTGTCTTGTAGCAGGAGGCTTCTGGGTACACGTCTGGCTCTGTTGATTTGTTTCTTTATTTCCTTGTGTGGGTATCGTAGTTTTGAGAATGCTTGGTGAAGATCTTGTAGGTGTTGGTCTCTGTCTGAGGGGTTGGAGCAGATGCGATTGTACCTCAGTGCTTGGCTGTAGACGATGGATCGTGTGGTGTGACCGGGGTGGAAGCTGGAGGCATGAAGGTAGGCGTAGCGGTCGGTGGGTTTTCGGTATAGGGTGGTGTTAATGTGGCCATCGCTTATTTGTACGGTGGTGTCCAGGAAGTGGACCTCCCGTGTAGATTGGTCCAGGCTGAGGTTGATGGTGGGGTGGAAGCTGTTGAAAGCATGGTGGAATTCTTCCAGGGTCTCCTTCCCATGGGTCCAGATGATGAAGATGTCATCAATATAGCGTAGGTAGAGAAGGGGCATGAGTGGACGAGAGCTGAGGAAGCGCTGTTCCAGGTCAGCCATAAAAATGTTGGCATATTGTGGGGCCATGCGGGTGCCCATAGCGGTGCCACTGGTCTGGAGGTATATATTGTCACCAAATTTGAAATAATTGTGCGTGAGGATAAAGTCACAGAGCTCAGCAATAAGTTGTGCTGTGTCATCATCAGGGATACTGTTCCTGACAGCTTGTATTCCATCTGTATGTGGGATGTTTGTGTAGAGAGCCTCTGCATCCATGGTGGCTAGGATGGTGTTTTCTGGGAGGTCACCAATGCATTGTAGTTTTCTCAGGAAATCTGTGGTGTCACGGAGATAGCTGGGAGTGCTGGTGGCGTAGGGTCTGAGTAGGGAGTCCACATATCCAGACAGTCCTTCAGTGAGAGTGCCAATGCCCGAGATGATGGGGCGTCCAGGATTTCCAGGTTTGTGGATCTTAGGTAGTAGATAGAATAACCCCGGTCGGGGCTCTAAGGGTATGTTGATTTGTTCCTGTGTTAGTGTAGGGAGTGTCCTGAGTAGATGGTGCAGTTTCTTGGTGTATTCCTCAGTGGGATCTGAGGAAAGCGGCCTGTAGAATTTGGTATTGGAGAGTTGTCTGGCAGCCTCCTTCTGGTAGTCAGACCTGTTCATGATGACAACAGCACCTCCTTTATCAGCCTCTTTGATGATAATGTCAGGGTGGTTTCTGAGGCTGTGGATGGCATTGCGTTCTGCACGACTTAGGTTATGAGGCAAGCGATGTTGTTTTTCCACAATTTCTGCCTGTGCACGTCGGCGGAAGCATTCTATGTATAGGTCCAGACTGTCATTTCGACCCTCAGGAGGAGTCCATGTGGAGTTCTTCTTCCTGTGTTGTTGGTGGGAGGGTATCTGTGTATCAGTGTGCTGTTCAGTGTTATCATGAAAGTATTCTTTGAGTCGGAGGCGGCGAAAGTGGGCTTCCAGATCACCACAGAACTGTATCATGTTCGTGGGGGTGCTGGGGCAAAAGGAGAGTCCCCGAGATAGGACAGACTCTTCTGCTGGGTTGAGTGTGTAGCTGGATAAATTGACGATATTGCTGGGTGAGTTAGGGGTACCCCTGTTGTGGCCCCATGTGGCAGGAAGGATTTTAGACAGCTTACGATCCTTTTTCCTTTGTAGAGAGGTGAAGTGTGTAATGTAGATCTCTTGTCTTATTTTAGTAAAGTCCATTTGTGTGGAGGGTTGGTTATTTATGAAAGTCTCCAGGAGTAGGTGCATGGGAGTGAGCTCTTTGAGCTAAAGGAGAATGAGTTGAGCTCCCCCTAAAGGCACAGCAGTGTGTCTAGGAGCTGCTCTCTATACTGCTAACAGCAGAAATGCTGCAGCCTTGTCAAAACTAATTTCCTCTGTACCAGTAAGCCTTAGCAAGGCTGTTGCAAACACCAGGCACACTCGTCACATTAGATAGTCCATGTTACAGATATTTATATAGCACTTTCATGTTCTCAATATAACCTTTTTTTTTTTCTCTTCACAAAACTAGGGACAGCGTATTTGTCTTGCATTGGAAGCTGCTGTTTTGGAAGAAGAAAAGAGAAGTGAAAGTGTTCCCTTTTTTCCAATAATTGTTGGAAGGTAAAAGTTTATTTTAAAATGTAGCAAAACTAGGTATGTAAACATTTAAATATCTCTGGATTAATAGACTCTCCTTCATTGGTATAAAATACAATTAGACTGCATGCAGGTGAGTTAAAGAAATCTAGATCAAAAGATAGCAAACACATATGAAATCTGCAGTTATTCAATGAATGGTGCTATAAAGTGCTTCATAAATACAGCCCAATTTTACAGATAGGACAGTAGAGCAACAGAGGTTAAGTAACTTGTCTGAAGCCACACGTTCAATTGCAATTAAGAGAAGCCAGGTTTCCTGATTAAGTCCGCTGCACTTCATGCAATTATCCCCAGTAAGAAGATTCACGAAGACCTTTATTCTTGTGCTATTTTTAATTTCCAGGAAGCCAGGCAACACTGAATCTCCGAAGGCTTTGGCACCTCCCTCTACTTTAGTGGATGTAAACTGCGCAGCGAGAGATGCTACCTCAGTGGATAGAAATATAGCTGTGAGCTCTACTCCTTGTCATGTTCCCAGCATAAAACCTTCTGTAAGTAAACAAGTATGTAGACTTGAGGATTGCTGTCTAGTTAGAATTCAAATACACAATAATTACATTCAAATACAAAGGTAAATTTTTATGGATTTAACTTGTGTACCTACCAGATTTGATTACAAATATGGTTAGATTAAAATGTTTTATGACACAAATTGACAAGCAAAGAAATTGTAACTTGATATTCAATTCATTTCTTTTGTCTAGGTTTTGTAGGAATCTGAAAGACATGTCATGCAGTACCTAACCGCAGTAGAGCACAATTTGATACACTCTCTTCTGTTTATGAAGTAGAGAATCACTGCAGTTGTGACAGTCGGAGACTCTAGTTAAGGGGAAATAGGCTTAAGTAGAAGGGGGAATCTGTTCTCTCAAAGTACTTGCATAGTATAAAAGAGGTCCTGTTACCAGTCCTTTAGTTCAGAGGATGAAAAATATAGTGAAAAGTATCAATTGTTGGTTTGTAATCCATGCATGCTGTAGAGTAATTAAAGTGGTCAGATGACTTACATAGGAGACTAAATATTTTAACCAGGAATAAAGGAGCATAAACATCTAAGGTTTTTATTGCTAAAACTAAGTGATCATGGTCTCATCATTAGTAAGGACAACAGTGTTGTGTATTTCTATGTTCTATTTTTAGATATCCTATGAAGGCTCTGTGTTCACCACTACCATTCCTGAAACAACCTGCTCCTCCAATCAGCAAAAGGAGTGTAGTCCAAATTCAGCCCAGCTTTTAAAATCTGTATTTGTGAAAAATGTTGGTTGGGCTTCTCAGGTGAGTAGTGACTTGCTGATAAAGTAGACAAGTCCAGGTTTTTTGGACTTTAATTATGTTTTTTTTTTTAACTAGAAGAAATGATTAATTTTGAAAATGTATTTAGGCTTCACTTGCAAGCAGGGAGTACACAGTAAGTTTCATTAAACTGCAGTTTTGGTCACTTTTTGAAGTGGTTGGAAAGTACAGGATAGGGCAATAAGATGATGGAGGGGGGAGGCTCAATATGAATGAGGAAATTGGGAACTAGCCTTGAGAGAAGACCTGAGTGGAGTAGTTCAGCTAACCAGTACTACTTATTGAAGTTCAGATTAACTATCTATTTGAGACGATGGAAAAGACCAGAACTAGTGGAGAGATATAACTCTAAAAGGTTAGTATTAGTTGACTCATCCACCTGTTGGAGAGGTCATTCTGTATATACCACTCTAGAAGAGTCTTTCTGTTATAACATCTACATGAAGAGAGAATTAACATAACTCTCCAACAAGTGGATGAGTCAACTATGAGTTAAACTAAAGGGCTATTGGTCACTTTTGTACTTGTCATTAGTTGGGTACTATTTTGGAGGAGGAATTAGGAGGGAATTTTCTATGCATTGTTGGATATGTGGTTTCTTTATGGTCTTTGTGCCAGATAAGGGGGAAAAAAGTTGAAGTTTACAAAACAGCATAATCCAGACATGAATTTATGACCTGCTTCTGGTCCTAAATGAGTCTGTAAATTTGTGTAGTAATTTGTCTAATTATACCACATACTGTAGAACCAATAGCCATATAAACTAACCTTGTATTAGTTTTTGTACAAATTTTATTGCACAATTCTTAGCTAAATCGTGCTACTAAACTTAAGAGTAAAATTTCCACAAGTGCCAGAGTCCTATTTTTCAAATCTGCCTAAAAATCCCTTTGAAAGACAATGAGGCTTGGGCTCCTAGGTGACTTTGGCATTTTTGAAAATTTTACCATAAACTTCTTAAAATAGATAGTTCTGTATGCAACTTTAATTATTTGAAATTTTCAAGCTGTAATAACTTTGGACCCATCTCTTGTCAGTTGACTAGTGGAGCAGTGTGGGTTCAGTTCAATGATGGATCCCAGTTGGTAGCACAAGCAGGTGTCTCTTCTATCACTTACACATCTCCAAATGGCCAAACAACTAGGTGAGTCTTAATTCTATAAGCACATACATTACATTCAAACTAAATGGAAATACAAAATAAACTTTGCAGTTGATATCTAATGTTGACCTTTCACAGTTACTATTTTTTAACTCCTACAAATGTTTACTTTGATTAGCACGTTATGGAAATTAAAACCATCTCTTTACTATAATTTCATCATATGGAAACCCAAATGGTCTATATGTGTAGTAGTATGTCCATAGCATGTAGATAAAAACTTTACTAGTGTTATAGCATTAAAAAACAACAACCCCAGAACCCAGATATGTGTAACTTCGTATGTGTTTTGGCAATCAAATAAGTGTAGGAATAGCAAAGCACATAGTAAAATTTATCCTCGATCAGCCCTGGATAAGATGGGAATGGGTTCTGTCCATATCTCTTCAGTATGAGATTATTTTATTTATATTGCTTGCTCGGTGACTAGAGGAAGCCTTAATGAAAAGAACTATATCAATTTTTCTGAAAACATGTCCACAATTTACAAGTTGAGGGAATGCCCTAGTAAATAGCTAAGCTACATCAAGTGTATAGACCTGATGACCTCAGCCCAAACAGTAGATGACCTTTGAACACAGTAGATGTTCTATTTTGAGTCTCAAGTGACTATGGCAAATAAGTTTTATTGCTGTTCAATTAATAAAATTGGGAATTTCACACAATTGAGTGTACAATAAGATATCCATTTGGATACTAGATTTGCAGTTAGCTGCTCAACTTTTCTCTTGTTTTTAATCAAGTTGTTATATAATCTATACAATCCTGAACACAACAATTCTGCAAGTAAAAAAAATTAGACAAATTCACTTTAGGTGCTCAAGACATCCAAATACATATTTAGACAAATCAGTAAGTGACTTGACTTCAGAGAGGCTGAGCACCCACAACTCCTGACATTAAGGATCCATAGATTCCTAACTTTAGGCACCCAAATTTGAACATGTCTTTACTCTTTAGTATCTTAATCTGCTGAAATCATATATGGATATTCTGGGCATAGAAATTGCTTCTACTACTTACTTGTGTAACTTCCTCCACTTGCTAGGTATGGAGACAATGAGAAATTACCAGAATACATCAAAGAGAAGTTGCATTGTCTGTCTTCAATTCTTGTGATGTTTACCAATCCAGCTGGCCCCCCGCTGACATTGGGCTAGAAGGCTTAATAAATAACTTGCTGGCATTCAAGTAAAATGACTGATTTACTCAGCTTACCAGAAACTCTTATAGTTCAGAAATTCTACTCAGTGATGTCTGCTAAACAGCAGGAAGGAAAGTGTTGCTATTACATCTAGCCAGTCATTTGTGAAACACATCTTACAAATGTGTAATACTTTCCTCAGAGGACACAAAGTTGTTCTACATAATAGATTCTGGGCAATCTCTGAGACTAACTGATTCTTCAGGTAAAAATCCCTGAACAATCAATCAGAATTGTACATAGTTTTTTGTGTCCCCTCCCCCCCCCCCCCCCACTGCTCAGTCAATGCTGGCAATCAAAGAAAAAGCATTTGCACTGTTGAAATATTTGTACCTGTAAATAACTTGTATTTTATGTGGCTTACAAGTAATATATGTAAAAATATACATTGTTTTATACTTGTTTTATATTTTTGTAGCTACAGTTTCTAATGAAATTTCCCTGCAAAAGCATTTTATAAAAAAATAAATAAATGCAGTGGTAATTGTCCAGATCATTTGGTTCATTTAACTAAACCATTGCCTAGGGCATTCTCAGATGATGGCACACTGATGTGTGTGGGTTCTGTGTGTATGTGTGTGAGTAAAAAGGTACAACTTTAGTTGTAACATTCTGATACTGAATAAAGTCCCTGGGCACATCACCTCTGATTTTGGCCCACTGAATCCAAGGGTGTATAAGGACTGGAAAAAGTGCAGCCGAATGGTGTAGAAATGCCAGGCTTATTAGGCCACACCCTATTTATATAATATATGGAGATATACCTATCTCATAGAACTGGAAGGGACCCTGAAAGGTCGAGTACAGCCCCCTGCCTTCACTAGCAGGACCAAGTACTGATTTTGCCCCAGATCCCTAAGTGGCCCCCTCAAGGATTGAACTCACAACTCTGGGGTTAGCAGGCCAATGCTCAAACCACTGAGCTATCCCTCCCCTCCTCTAACTTGCATGCTGAGAAGCTGAAAAAAATTCAAGTTACACCTACTTATGATCATTGTCTAATTTATACTTCCTTTGGGTATAGATCACCTCTGCATTTGGCCTAGTACTATGGTGAATTCTTCTTAGATTTACAGAATTACTGAATTTTTTCCCCACATAGGAAGTACTATGCCAGTTATTTTACATTGTAAATGCTATTGTAGTTCAAAGTATAGCTACATGTAGTTTTTTCCCCTAATTCAGACAAAATTTCAATAATTTTTATCATGGACTGGGACATGTGGTCTAAGAATCAGCTATGTAAGTGGAGTCAACCACAGAGCTCAAGTTTCTCTGCTTAATTTACTTTAAATCTAAACATACTTCTATAGTGTCATTTTAATTCTAGCTAGCTTCCTAGGCAAAATGAATTAGTACAGATGAGCAAAAAATACAGCAACACCCTTTTTAATAATGGTCAAAGATCCTTGAAAAAGTATACTCTAATATTACATGTTTTAGAGCAGAGAGAATCTACTGGTCACGCTTTCTGTATTGTAACTAGAAAATGCAGAAAGTGGCTGAAGTGAAGTCTTTCTAAAGCAGGTAATATCTCAAATAATAAAGCTGTTAGAGAAGAATGTCTTACACTTAAATTAGCTATTGCCACTGTGGAAAAGTGTATATTTGATATCTCAGATCAGTGTAAGGAAGGATTATTGTTGGTTGTGGAATTTGTAATTAATTAAATTAGTTACACTATTAATTCAACTGGTGGAAGATGCCATTGGCCTAATATACTAACCTCCTTCTCCATCAAAACTGAGCTTGCTTGTGGTTGGTTCATGACACCGAACTAGCAGTCTTTTAGGCCTGACATCTCTAACAACAAGCAGTTGTGGAGCAGAACAAAATGGAGAAAGCTGGCAGGACTGCATCTGCCCTGACTATGTTGTATTGCTAGGCTTGTATATATCCCCAGTCAGTCACATATTCACCTGAAAATGTCACTTTTTTTTTTTTTTTTGAGGGGGTGTGTGGGTGGGGTTAGAAGCCTCAAACCTTCACATCTAAACAGTCTTAAAGCTCATAATGAAACAGTGTGGTTGGCCAGTCTTGGAAGGGTGAGGGGGATACATGGTGATAAAGGGTCCTAAAAGATTGGCAATGTGAAATTTGTCCCAATATTAATAAAAGCAAACATTTTTCAACTTTCACTTAAGTTAGTCAATATGCACATGCATTACTTGAAAACTTGTTTGTGAAATATTCAAATTTTGTGGGTTATTCTGTAAAATGTCTATCAGTTGTGATGAAATTACAGTATCTTCAAGTGCTTGTGTAGTTTACAAGTATAATTCTTATTTATTTGTGTACTTGTTACCCAGCTGCTTTTTGAAAATCCCACCCTTATTGCACATCCACCACAGGGAAATTACGACTTATTTATTGATCAATATGGAGAAGCTGTAGGAAAGATATGTAGGTACTGTTCCATCTTTCTCACAATCTACATATGTAAACAGTCAGATAATTGGTCTTTGGATTTTACTTTCATTTAAATGGCTTTGAACAGTTTTGCTGACCTGGGAAGCCAAGCACTGAACTGATATTCCTCTGAAGGATGTCTGGCTGCCTTAGAGTGTTATACATCTACACTGTCTTTCAAAACTTGTAACTATCATCTTTTAAATAAATGAATATGGTTGACATTGGTGAATGGCAAAACAGAAACCAATTAACCTTTTGATTAAAAGATGTATGCAGGGGCCTCTGTGCTCTAGATAATGGGTTTTAATCATCTGATATTTGTATCTATTAATAAGCTCTACTTTTAAAGCATTAATTTTTTGGTTAACTCTAAAGCAGGGGTTGGCAACCTTTCAGAAGTGGTGTGCCAAGTCTCTATTTATTCACTCTACTTTAAGATTTTGCATGCCAGTAATACATTTTAATGGTTTTTAGAAGGTCTCTTTCTATAGGTCTATAATATATAACTAAACTGTTATTGTATGTAAAGTAAATAAAGTTTTTAAAACGTTTAAGAAGCTTCATTTAAAATTAAATTAAAATGCAGAGCCCCCCCAGACCAGTGGCCAGGACCTGGGCAGTGTGAGTGCTACTGAAAATCAGCTCACGTGCTGCCTTCGGCATGAGTGCCACAGGGTGCCTACCCCTGCTCTAAACCAATTCCTTTCACTGTAAAAAGTTATTTTAAGCTACTCACTCATTCAATGTACAAATCTTTCAGAATTATTTATGATATCGTGAAACAAAAAAGACTTTTGTGATTTAAATTGCTAGGCATACTACCTTTCTATTAAATATTGCAAAACACTTACGTTTACCATTTCTGCATATTAGGAAATGCACTTTTCAACACTCAGCCTACCTCCCTGTAACATTGCAACTTACCTTTTTGTCCTGAAAAATTTTCATGACTCCGAGTAGCATCTGTTTTAGGTCAAGTTAAGTCAAATTAACTGCAGCTAATGCAATGTCCCTCTTCATCTTATTGTATTGTTCAATTCTCCTTTTAATGGTAAATTTATTGGGAATACAGGAAGCTTTTGTATGTAGTAGGTGGGGTCTTCACATCTACAAATCCCAGGCATTAAGATTAAATCAAGTCTCATTTCTACTTAGATTTTTTTTTTTACTCACTTTATTCCAAGTTTCAGTCCTGTTTAAACAATCTGTTCTTGATGATTGAAAGTGGAAAGATGACATTACTTAACCTGTGCTGCTTCTGAAGTCTCTGCTTCTCAGGTCAAAGCAACCTTTGAGATGTTCTATTACAGCTGCCCTGTTACTATTCAAGACCACAAACGGCTAACATACCTTTCTGATAGGTCAGCTAAACTCTCTGTAGCATAAGATTTACAATACTTAAAGCCACAGCAGCTTTCACGTTAGACAGCATTTATAATAGTAAAATGTAGCCATGTCTGCCATTCCAGTAGAAATTTACTAAAAGTGGATAATAATGCTTATCCTATTTCCTCAATGCTCTTATTAAAATAAATAGATCATATACTATACCAGGGGTAGGCAACCTTTCAGAAGTGGTAGGCAGAGTCTTCATTTATTCACTTTAATTTAAGGTTTTGCGTGCCGGTAATACATTTTAATGTTTTTTTAGAAAGGGTCTAAGTGTATATTATATAACTAAACTATTGTTGTATGTAAAGTAAACAAGGTTTTCAAAATGTTTATGAAGCTTCATTTAAAATTAAATTAAAATGCTGATCTTACGCCGCCAGCCTGCTCAGCCTGCTGGGTGGGGGGTTCAGGGCAGAGGGCTGGGTGTTTGGGGTGGGGGGGGAGGGACGACGCGAGGTCAGGGCAGAGGGCTGGGTGTTGGGGGGGACACGAGGTCAGGGCAGAGGGCTGGGGTGGGTGGAGGTGCAGGGCACAAGGCTGGGAGTGTGGGGGGGTGCAGGGCAGATGGTTGGGTGTTGGGGGGGACTCGAGGTCAGGGCAGAGGGCTAGTGTGTGTGGACGTGCAGAGCACAAGACTGGGGGGGGGTTCAGGGCAGAGGGCTGGGGGTGTGTGGAGGTGCACGGCAGAAGGCTGGGTGTTGGGGGCAACTCAAGGTCAGGGCAGAGGGATGGGTGTGTGTTGGGGTGGGGAGGTGCAGGGCAGAAGGCTGGGGTGCTCCCAGCCCCCTGCCCTGAGCGGCTCATGGCAGGGGGCTGGGAGGCATATGACCTGTTCCACCCCCTTCCCCCAGGCCCGTCCCTACCTCTCTCTGCCTCCTCTACAGAGCAGCCAGCATGCTATGCTCAGTTCTGCTCCTCTGGGAAGAGGAGGGGCCGGAATGCACCACATTGTGGGAAGAAATGGGGGGGAGGGGAGCGTGGCTGCCGCAGGACCAAGCTTCTGCCTCCTGTAGGGTTACCATACGTCCGGCTTTTCCCGGACATGTCCGGCTTTTTGGGCTCCAAATCCCCGTCCGGGGGGAAAACCCAAAAAGCCGGACATGTCTGGGAAAATCGGGGGGGGAGGGGCGGGCCAGGGGCTCGGGGACTCGGGGGCCGGGCCAGCGGTGCCAGGCCGGGGGCTTGGGGGCCGGGCCGGCGGTGCGGTGCCGGGGGTGCTCGGCTGGGGGCCGGGCCGGGGACCGCAGTGCTGGGCGGGCCGGGGGTGGTCGGCCGGGCCCGGGGCCGGCACCCCAGGGCCGGGGCCAGCCTGGGCCGTGCCTCCTTCCCCCACACTCCCCCTTACCTGCTTCAGGCTTCCCGCGACTCAAATGTTCGCGGGAAGCAGGGGAGGGGGCGGGGCCCCGTGGAGTGTCCTCCTTTGGGAGGCACAAAATATGGTAACCCTAGCCTCCTGCCCCCGCAGGGGAGAGTGGTGGGCAGGGGGGCTGAGTGGGGCAGGACCCTCTCCCCTGCAGGGGCAGGAGGCAAAAGCTTGATCCTGCTGCAGCCAAGCTTTCCCCTCCCCCTTCTTCCCGCAGCATGGTGCATTCTGGTCCCTCCTCCTCCTCTCAGTGGGCAGCAGCATGTCACTCAGAATCGGCTCGCATGCCATGTTTGGCACGCGTGCCGTAGGTTGCCGACCCCTGTACTATACACTTATGGTAGTATCCAGCTTTGGGCATATGTGTGATCAACCTGAGATAAGAGTAGAACAGCATCCTGATAGGGGTTAGTGGTGCAATTGAAACTGGATGTTGCATTTTTTTGCTAGAAAAAAAATCCAACTATCTATGCACAAGTAGGTAACACAGGATAGATAAGTAAGTCTGCTAGGTGAGGAATGCATAGAACATAATAGGCCAGGTCCATTAAGACTGATTGATAGTCTTATAGCCAGAGTGCTCTAAAGAAATGGTTCTCAACCAAGGTTGTGTGTACAGCTGGGGGGGGACATCAACTCATCTAGAAACTTGCCTGGTTTTATAAGAGGCTAAATAAAAAGCAAACACGAAGTCAGTACAAACTAAAATTTCATACAGACAATGACTCGTTTATACTGCTCTATATATTACACAATAAAAATGTAAGTACAGTATATTCCAATTTATTTGTTTTATAATTATATGGTAAAAATGAAAAAGTAAGCAATTTTTCAGTAATAGCATGCTGCAATACTTGCTTACTAAATCAGACATTAAAATACAAGTAGTTTAAATGAGGTGAAATTTGGAGGTACTTCTGAAAGGGGTACAGTAGTCTGGAAAGGTTGAGAACCACTGCTCTAGAGCTCATTTTCTTCTGACTCTCAAGGAAGGAAGAAATCAACTCATAAATAGATAATATACATTGAACAATGCCATCTTTTGAGCAGGAGTGTCCTATACAGCTATCTCTAACTCATGTTTTATAAAGAGGCTGGTGACTAAAATTTTAAATTTAAGTTAAAAATCTAGTTAAGTAAAAGATACTTTAAAATACAACACTAAACCCTCCTTGGATACTTCCCACAGAACTAGCTAAAGCTTACGCTTCAGGGTATGTGCCCCACCGCCCTAAAGAACCACATAGCCCATATATTGCATGAGGTAATTTTATTAACCCATAACACAAACACAAAGTGACTTAACTGATTACTATTATAGTAAAATATTTAATCATGTTGCTCTTTGAAAGCTATAACTTACTCTTGGCTTTAATCAGAAAGGTGGGTCATTAGTTTGTTGTGGCCCTCTAAACACAGGTTCTCTATCACCATTTCAAAACTCTTCCCTCAAGAGAATTCTTAACATTAATTGGTTATTTTATTAGCGAGTTTGTGCTGGAATGCTTAAAGTATCCTATTCTGTAGTACAGAAACTTCTTTGAGAGCAAGCTCCTTTCCTATTTTAAATGCTCTTGATTCTGCAGAGGGAATGGAAATTTTATGACCTCCCTTCAGTCAGCATTTAAAGTAACTTTATTTCACTAGTCTGTGTTCTAACCTTGGCTTATAGATACTCAATTACAAATGTAATGCTAAAATCAGCGTACAGTTAGACATACTGAAGAGCAGCCATGGCTCTAATTTCAGCTACAGAGGGATACTTCTTTGTTTGAAATACAGTTTAGAATGCATAATTCTTATCCATTAGTGAATCTGATTTGATGTCTTGTCATAACTTATTATGTGATTGTGTAATTATATAAATCACATTCTTGAACTTTTATGCATTAAATTATGATCTGCAAATAACTCATTTTAGACTGGGATTTTCCAGGAAACTAAGAGTTAGATACCCAAAACCCATTAAAATTCAATCGGAGTTGGACACCAAATTCAAAGATGTTCCTGTGAAAATCCCAGCCTGAGTGTTTATATTTCAGTTTAAATCACTCAAAGCTGTTGGAATATTTTGAATAGTTGCCACCCATATCTATTTCACAATAAATTACGGGTGTCTTGTTAGAATAAAATGTTTATTTTTCCTATTCGCTGTTGGTTAATTCATTGAAACAATCTGCACTTCAGAAAACAAACAAACATTCACTTATTTGATTAAAAGAGGTAGGTGTTTTGATTCAAAGTGCACATGGTTCAGTCAACCTTGTAGTTACAAGAAGCTTTAATAATCCTGATTCATAGAATCAAGGCAGCATTTTTTTTCTTTTTAAAAAGGGTGTGCTTACAATATGGCCACTATACTCCTACAACTAGGGCCTACGGTTGCCATTTCGTTTAACACAAAGGTCTGACACTTTTGGAAACTACGAACTCCAGCATGCACTACCCTAGCGCTGTATTGTGATCAAACATAGCTTTCCTACTTTTGCTATCAAGGAAGAATGCAATCTTAGCATAATTTCATTAATCAAGATGTAGCGGTGATTAGGCTATGCATACTTCACAGGCTCCACTGCTCAGTTACAAGTACAGCTCTATAGGCCTGTATTGAGGCACCCTTGTTTAAAAACAAGACAATTACATATGTCTGATTTTCGTTTTACATAGCTAAAAATAAATCTACCCTTGCATCATTCCATATCTGACTGAAAATGCAGTAAGTCTCTTGTACACTGCTTCCAGGAGTAAGAGAGAGAATACAATTATTCCACAGATTAAGCTGAATGCCCAACGAGGTCCCAAGTGAGTATATATTTGGCTCACAAACACTGGGCCCAGTATACGTGCTCCACTTCCAGAGGCAGTTAACCAGCCCATGTAGACACCCTGAAAAGGATCAAAGAACTGTGGTTAAGTAACAGAAAAAAAATTGATTTCATTTTCTTCGGTTACTCTAATTACAATAGAAAATGTATATAAGATATCAGGAAAAGACACTGCTCATTTTTCTGGACTGTTGGTCTATGAACATTACTTGGTTTTTTTTAAGCAATAAAAGATAAGCAGTCATAATCAGATGCCTAGAGAGATATACAGTAAAAAGACAAGTTCCTGTGGAAAGATCTATTTTATAACAAGATGCAACAGATGGATGAGAAAAAACAAGAGAAGGTGGAGATAAAGGAAACAAGTTACTTATATTAAGCAGTGATCTCAGCTTACCACCTGATTAGCCATTGTAAGCTACTAGTGCTTTACAGGCATTGTGGCAGAAATGAAGCTAAAGGAGGGAACTGAATAAATTGCAGTTATCTAAATCTACCCCTTTTGATAGCATGGACATATATTCACGTTCATATTTATTCTTTATATCGCTTCACTGATGTGAATAATGTTCCCCAGCACTAATGATTAACATCTAATTTAGATTAACAATGTCATACTCCAAAATAATCATGAAAATTACAGGAAAGTCTTGGGATCGATAGATTGAAGTTCTCGCCTTATAGTGTAATATTTTTTTCTTTTTCATGAAGGGACTTGTATTAAACTTTAAAAACAGTTAAGATCACTGGAGACTTCTCTATTGTTGCAGAATACCTTTGTTGTTGGCAAAAGCAGCAAATTTAACCAATTCTTCCTACAGCTACGGCTGCAGAAGTGAAAAGTAGCCACCTCCCTCAGTGTTAAGGAAAATATCCAAATAGTTATTATTGCAATGTACTGCCATAGTGCAATTAAAACAATCAGATTTTTAAAAAAATTAGATGTCCTGAATGCAAGACAACTCTGACTACCAATCCTGGGCAGTAAAAATGAACTGAGGTGGGTCTGGGGCGACTCTGCCCTTTAAGCCACCATGCAGCAGCATTGGACTGTTCAGGGTACACGTCGCCCCGACAGGTACTGCTCCGGGAAAAATCTGACTCTGGTGCACAGGGCACGTACACACTTGAAGTGGAATGGACATGTGCAATCACTCGAAGAAGACCAAAAACATCAAACCTGCCAAACTCAATTGTCTTATTAAAAACTCAATTAAAAACACAACTATCATTCTGTCTCCTATCCTTCCTCCCATTCCTAGACAAAACTGATGAATACCATGTGGCACCTGGTGACTTCACAATTTTCAGACCAGGATATTTAAAATTAATCTTTCAAGTGGAAGCACAAGTGTAGAAAGCCAATTGCTACTTTTGTATCTTTGCTAGTGTTTTGAAGTGGCCCAACTGCATGAAGGAAGCCTAATAAGTCTGACTTCACATACCTGTACCTTTGGAAGCTAGACCCAATGTGTTAATTACATGTGTGTGGAGACAGAAAAAAACCCAATATTCTATATCTAGCTCTCCATAATGCTATTTTCTATGCCTTAAAAGCAAATGAAGCTTTAGTTCCATTAGTAAAATATGTTTGATATACTGAAGTAAATAACATACATTTAGGAACACAAAAAGGAAGGTCCTATTTACGGGATGTGGCACTATATCGTGGAAACCAGTAATTCTGTATAGATCTTAGGTGCCATGGCGGATAACTGCTAAACATGAGCTCATAGTCTGATGCTGTGGCTAAAGTGAGCTTACAAGATTCTCAGATGCATAACCAATACAGCATTTGCAATACCACTACAGGAATAATGTATCCAATTCTGGTATCCACATTTCAAAAAAGGACATTGAAAAATTGAAGAGGGCTCAGAGGAGAGCCACAAGAATTATTAGAGGACAGGAAACCCTGGCTTACAGTAAAAGATTTAAGAAATTTGATTTATTTAGCTAAACAAAGAGACAGTTAAGAGGTGACTTGTTCACAGTTTATAAATACCTACATGGGGAGAAGATTTCTGACCATGGAAGGCTCTTTAATCTAGCAGACAAAGGCATAACAAGATCTAATGTCTGGAAGCTGAAACTAGATAAATACAGCGCAGTTTTTTTTAACAGTGAAGATAATTAATCACAGGAACAGCTTATCTAGGGAGCTGTTGGATTGTCCATCACTTACTACTACTATAATCTTAGGATCCCTAGCCATGGACATGGATCTCACTGTGCCAGATGTACAAACAAGACTGATGCTATTTTTAAAAAAATATGCTCTAGTTCAACCACAAGATAAGGGTCTGGTGCAGGAATTATTGGGTGAAGTTCAGCATCCTGGGATATGCAAGTTAGATTAACTGATCATTCTGGTCCATGAATCAAACAATTTTCTTTCCCAACTTTTCTTTAAAAAAAAGTTACTTGCAGCAGATGTTTTAAATGGATATATTGTGTGTCGATAAAGAGCATTCAAATGTAAAAAAATGCACATTCATTGTTTTCAAATGTCTAACAAACAAGAGGATTCATCCCATAACCAACAAAACAGTTTTGATCAAAAGACAAATGGAACAAACTATGCCATCAAGTATACATGTTACAGTAATAGCAAAATCTGAACAAATTCCCTAGTTTTCATTCTTACCTGAGGTTTTGGTCCTAGAATTTTTGAGTATAAAGTATAGGACATGACATTACAGACTGGATAGCCCAATCCTATCAGTATATCAGAGGTTATATACTGGGCCAAGTGGATCAATGGAGTGTACAGGCACCAGGGCTGCACAACAGAGCATCCTGTTGGCTCTACTGTGTGATTGGATGGTAGTTGTGTTGTTTGGAGCTTCCAGAAAGGTGTAAACATTTCACTGAAGATGATTCTGGGAACGGAATTATTCTTTATATCTGTGAAATTAAGCAAGGGATCCCATTTTAAAAAAATATGTTAATGAAATGCTTAGACTACAGTTTAGCGTTATTTATAATTATACCTTCCCACTGGATATTTGGTAATTGTTTTCCCCAAGGTAACAAGATAAAGAATCCAACCAAGATAATCAGTAGGCCTCCATAGAGTATAGCACGCTCACCAGTCCTGTTGAATAATGAAAACTATAACTAAATAATACATATTCATGACCAAATGTATCTAAAAATAATCTACTATACACAAATACAAATCCTGTACAACTTATTCAGATGACTAGTTGCAATGACTTAAGTAGAACTATTTGGTTGAAAGAATTTGGCATAATTACTTTAGTCTAGAGAAGAGAAGACCGAGGGGAGACATAAGTTTTCAAATATGTAAAAGGTTTTTCTAAAAAGGACAGTGATAAATTGGTCTTCATATCCACCAGGAGCAGGACACAAAGTAACCTGCTCAGTTTGCTGCAAGGGAGATTTAGGTTAGATATGAGGAAAAACTTTTAAACTATAAGGATAGTTAAGCACTGGAACAAGTTATCTAGGGATGTTGTGGAATCCCAGTTCTTTGAGGTGTTTATGAACAAGTTAGACAAACACCTATCAGGGATGGTCTAGGTATACTTAATCCTACCACAGGGCAGGGGGCTAGAATAGTGATCTCTAGAGGTCTCCTTGTAGCCCCTACATTTCTATCATTTGCTAAAATAAGATGAGCAGAATTTGATTCAGATAATGAAGACCTGACCTAAAGTTCCCCAGATAAACATTTTCCTGTCTGTTTACATTAAGATAAACAAGAGCAAAAACCTGATGAGTGACTTACTGTTTAGAAACTACTTTAACCACCATGAAGACAATGACTGATTCAATGCCAATTGCACCAAGGATAATTCCATTATAAAAAACTGCTTCTTTCCTGGTCCAGGAATACATATCCATTGTCAATGGAGTAGCTATGCTAGGCAGTAAAAAATAGGAGAGACATTAATAAAACCTGTACAAAGGTTATCCCAGAAGAGCATCATCCATATATTTATTCTCTATAGTATCAGATATGGTCATACAGAAGCCTTCCCTCCTGACAAACAGACAAGAACATGTACGCTGTTTATAACATCATTTTGTGATGCATCACTTACAACAAATCCTCTGGGCTTGACTTTCCATTCCATTATACCAATTCTACACTGATGTAACATGAATTATTTCAATGGATTCATGATGGTGTACAATTAATACAATGGAAAGGAAAAATCTGGTCCTTTGCATGTAAAAGATAAATATATAAGACTGAATAGTAACTTATTTAATTTATGGTGTTCAAGGTTTAGCTATACAGCTGTAATTACTGTTAATGGGATATGTGCATTTGTTTCCTTTCACAAAGCACAGAAAATTTGGCCATTATGTTGTAGTCACCGGCCCCTTTGCCACTGGGGTAAAACAAACGTTCACTTACTAAAATCCCTCCATTCATTTCTTCTCCTTCCCTTCCCTCTATTCCACCAAATGATCTTCAATCTAACAAGAAAGGCTGGACACTATTGCCATCAAAATTATGCTTTGCAATTCTGTTTCCATATAGTACTCCCAGACTTTGCCAGTGAAAAAAGCAAACTTAAGATCCATCAGAGTTCTATTGCATGCAGCCACATATGTTCATTAAAAAAATAAAATAAAAAAAAAAAATCACTCAGACGTAATCTACCATTGTATACAGGAAAAACTGCTACACTTTGTCAAACTGAAGTCTGAACGGAGATGTTTTGTAAATATCAAATACATTTTTATAAGACATACTCAGTAGGGAACAAAAACTTCAAATATGTGATATTATAGCTCAAAATTCTGCACACAAGCTTATCCCTTCAAAATTATGTCAGTTTACCCATTTTAATGTACAAGAGTCACCCTAAACAGATACAACACGGAGTCTGGTGGCACTTTAAAGACTAACAGATTTATTTGGGCATAAGCTTTTGTGGGTAAAAACCTCACTTCTTCAGATGTACATTACATTTTCTTATTTTCCCTCATTCATCTATGAAATCCCCCTATTATTATTGTTAAGCACTGACTTGTCCTTTTTCAAGTTTAGGTTTATACACTGCAGTCACATCTCAACATAGCTAGATTCTTTAATCCTAAAGGATACCAAAGTACTGTGCAAACTGCACCTATATATAAGAATCGCTTCAACCACTATTGAAACAAGTCTGAAGTGGAATGTCCTAGCCATTTACAAATGCACTACAGGGCTACACAATTTTTAGGACAGGAGATAAAGGACAATGTATCCAACTGAAAATATTATTTCCCTTGCAGAGATTTGGTAGATAGAATTAAATTACCTCTATTGAAATCTGATGTGACATTGGGGTTTACAACTCGTGTGAGGAGCACAATGAAATCTTCAATAGCCACAAATGTTCAGCAATTTGGGTTTACATTTCATTCAAAAGTTTAAATATAACTGTTCCTTATATAAAAGTACTACATAATGATACTCTGTTAAATTGATGTGCCACACTAAATGGAAAATATCATACAACTCAATTTTAATTATGGCTTGTTTTTGATGAGGTGGGATAATGCTTACTTATATTTGCGAAACATTCAGTTAGGTAATGAGTGCAACAGAAAAGCCTATGAGCACTTTATGTCTTCAAAGAACTTTACAAACATTAATTAATGAGTAACAGGAGAAAACTGGTAGACTTACGTTTCAAAGACAGCAAAAACAAACAAAATGACAAAAAAAAGAATGTTGGTTGCTACAACAGCAACCTGGTCAATGTTGCCTTGGGCATCCTGATCCACATAATCACTTTCTGTAAAGAAACATAAGAATGAACTAAATTGCAAAATTAAGAAGTTTTACAATTCAATTAATGAGCTCTAATGTTACTCTGCGGCTACAGGTATTAATAATATTATGCATAATGTACAATTGTGACAGAATGCAGGATGCAAACAGGAGAGCCTGCACTCTGATCATTCAGTTATTACTTAGTTCCTCTTCAGGAAGCTGATGGGGGTAATTAGTCAATCACGCTGGCTGGTTGAATGGTATAAGGAGCCAATTACCCCATCAGCCCAAGGCTGATAAAGAGACAGGAACGAAATGCCAGGAGAGGAGAGGGAGGAACAGGGCTAGCTGAGCCTAGCCACACAGAGGTGGGAGACCTCCATTCCCCTCAGGCGCTGGTGAGAGGGCCAAAAGCTAGGTTAACATTGTAAATACATTGTTGCACAGGGACTCTTGTGAAAAGGATAGAGGGAACTAAAAATAAAAGGACACTGTGATGACACAACCATGGGAAGCTGTGCAGTTTCTGCAGGAAGAAGGCAAGAGAGGAGCCACACTCCATGACATGAATCTTTCTGGGTTTGGGTATAGACATATTTTGGGAGTAAATTATTTTATTTATTTTTTAAAAGAAGGATTTACATTTCAATTCCCCTAGACTTACATTAAAAAAATTGACTCTGGCTAAGAGTGAGCATGATTTGAATGATGGTGGAAAGAGTATTCACCATTTCCAAGAAAATATGTAAATTACTATTGATTTCTCCTTATGTGTGAGGGACAAACATTAAGTAATCCTGGAAAATATTGAAGATCACACTAAATAGAGAATCTGTTTCTTAATCAGCTTCTCTGTAGCTCTATATCCCACAGATGAATTCCCAAGCAACAAAGGGCCCCAGCAACATCCTCCACAATAAATTTTCAACATGGCAGAAATGGTAAATTTCAAAGATTTTTGTTTAAATTTGATAAAAACTGATTTTCAGATTGTTTGCAATGATCTGTTATAACTTAATATAGAAAACTATAATACACCTCTACCCCGACATAACGTGACCCAATATAACACAAATGTTGGATATAACACGGTAAAGCAGCGCTCCGGGGGAGCGGGGCTGCGTGCTCCGGCGGATCAAAGCAAGTTCAATATAACGCGGTTTCACCTATAATGCAGTAAGATTTTTTGGCTCCCGAGGACAGCGTTATATCGGGGTAGAAGTGTATATGGCACTGAAATAGTTAGATTACCAATATAATGTTTCCTTTTAAAAGGGGGTTTATGATTAGCTGTAATTTTTCCTAAGACAGTATAAACCCCATCCAAGTGAATGGGATGTGCACACCATTTTAAAAAATTGAACTTTGCATAACAGGATACACAAATGCTGTATGGTACCTATTGTAGGGTAGGTAGGAGCAGCACCTTGTGCAGCAAGGACTGTTTGTGAATTGGTTACCAATGTAACATATATATATTACCTCTAATTTAAACCTAGACTTGTGTAACATAGATTTTAATAGGACTCTGTAAATTATGGATCATACACAGTAAAACTGCACAATATCACACAAAATTATGTATACAAATGGTGGCTGGTTATAGCTGATAAGAGTATCATTATGTGATCAGTTGGAACAACCAGTTCAATCTCCATGTCAATTTAATCGTTGGTCTCCACTGAAATTGTCAGAATGTGACAAATTTAGAAGGAACTGTAGTGATCATTAGCTCATCCCACATATACTATCACCAAAACGTCTCGATGGTAGTAACTGTTTCATTACCAACTTGGGCCAGATTTCAATCAATCTGGAGACAGACAGTTCTATATCCCATTACTAATTCTGAGTTGTTCAATCCACCACCCTCTGTAATATTTGTAAATTAAGGGTTGACTAATAAAAAAACCACTTTATATACAATATGATAGTAAATTAAAGTATCACAGAATGTGTCAGTTTTCAAAGAAAAATATTACCTTCTGCTTCAAAATTGATGCTTTTGCACGGTCTTCCCATGTCATCCACTTGATGTTCTCTAAAGATTGAAAATTGTTCTCATTAGCACAGTTACCCAATTAATTTCTTTTGTACCCAGCCACAGTTACATTTCTAATATTAAATAATTGGTACCATCTTGTATCTTAACCAGTCTTCACACTTTTAAACACTATGTGCATACCTTAAGATTTCACTGTAATCAATACCAGTCTGGATACCACCTAAGCCCATTTATAGATGATCCTCTATGAAGTTAATGTGGCACTCATTTTTTTGTCTCATCTATTCAAGATGTATTTAAAAACAGAATCTGAAAGTATAAAGCCACCAAATTAAAAAACAAACAAAAAAAAAAAACTAGCAAAATTTGGATTTAAGGCCCCAATTCAGGAAAGCATCCCTATTCATGAATTTTTTTTAAGTGTGTGCTTAACTGCTTTCATGAATCAGGGCCTGAGACTGGCCCAACATATCTGAGTCTGCATTGCTGTGCCTTGGTACTGTAGAACATAGGATCCTTTCTCAGGGGTGCACAATACAGTAATTTCAGATATTGGTTCTGTTCAGCTAAAATTCTGCGTGGCTTTCTATGATGGGAATGGCTCTACAAATTCACATATATTGGCTGTGAAATGGGATAACCTACTCAAGTTAGCACATATGCAGCAAAATGGTAACATACAAAATAAAGTGAGCTCTGCAGCATGGAGGTAGAGACACATAGGAATGTAAATGAGTTTCCTGCATGCCGCATATCAATAACTCCATATGCTGAGTCCAATCCTCTCCCTCTGCTGTGGCTACCCAAGCTACTGAAAAGTCTTATAACACTAAGCCTGGAATAACTCTCCAGCACAACAACATGTGGTGAGGACCAACTATCCATACATATCTGGAAGAAGAAGGGAGCAGGGAACCTTCTGATTCCATTGGAGTTGCTACTCTGCTGAATGCACCCTAATCTCAAATATTCAGGTGGTACAGACCACCTGAACAGAAAACTACAGGAGGCCTCCCTCTCGATCAGCTGTATCTTCAGAATGAGGGGTAAGTAATCTTTAGGGCCCATGGAATCTCTTCATGTCTCTTGCTGGGCTTTTTTCCAGAAATGATAGCCACAAAGATATGCTTTAGGTTACATGGCCCTTTTACATTTATTCCCCGAGTAAAAGCTAAGCAAAGATTCCAAAAAGCAGTTACAGCATGGGACTAGGGATTTTCCTAGGGTTACCATATTTTAGCAAGCAAAAAAGAGGACGGGAGGAGCCCCGCCCTAGCCCCCCCCACTCACTCCCCTCAGAACCCCTAACCCTCCCCCCGCTCCTTGTCCCCTGACTGCCCCCTCCTGGGACCCCTGCTCCTAACTGTCCTCCAGAACCCCACCCCCTACCTAAGCCTCCCTGTTCCTTGTCCCCTAACTGCCCCCTCCTAAGACCCCCCCTAACTGCCCCCCAGGACCCTACCCCCTACCTGTACCCTGACTGCCCAAAACCTTATCCACACCCCCACCCCCAGAAAGCCCCCCCCCCGACTCCTCCCCCCCGTCTCTTGACTGCCCCCTCCAAAACCTCCCTGCCCCTTCTCCGACCCCCTGGCCCCCTTGTTGTTGGCCTTCGCCTAACGTCTCTGTGAGCTTGCTCAGGAAGGACCTGAGTCGTTCGTCCCGTCCTGGCACGCAGGGCAGCAGCGGGGGAGGAGCTCCAGACTGCTGGAGGCGAATGCAGGGAGGGAGGGAGAGAGAGAGGGAGTGAGCTCTGCTGCAGGGGAGAGGAGGGGGAAGTGGAGGAGGGGCTCTCTCTGGCTGTCGGAGCCCCATGTAAGTGGCACCATCCGGCCGGCTGCCCTGTTAGCCGCGCGTGCTCTGCATGGGGGGGGAAGTCCGGACATTTACAAATTCCCCCCGGACGCTATTTTTAGCTCAAAAAGCCGGACATGTCCGGGGGAATCCGGATGAATGGTAACCCTAGATTTTCCTGAATTGGGGCCCTAGTGAAGAACTCCGCCTACTTCAGAAGCTTCACAAGCCAAATTGCTATACAGGGCAATGAGACTGGATGGACTTCAACTCCATCTCTGGAAAGGGGTAAGTTTTGCTGGAAACATGACAAATACACATCTCAATTATTCATTCACTGTCAAAGTGTGCAGAACACCATGCAATACATAAAAATAAAGACAGTCTCTGCCCCAAAGAGTTTATAATCTAGGAGACAGACAGAAAGATAGCAAAGTCTTTCCAGGTCGGCAGCTATGGAGGTTAATATGAACTGGGCAGAGCCCTATATGCGTTTCAAATTCTATATACTAGGTATATCAGGGCTGAATTACTGACACTAGCGTCCATAACATTTTGCTTTTATTGGTTTGTATCTCAGCCATACATCACTAAGCTTTGTTTACTAAAAAGTGAGGATGCATGAGTCACAGAAGCTAGCCACTTTGAATAATACAAGGCTTTACATTTTTAATGTAAGTGCTCAAGATGTAAACATTATTATTCTAGTTCTTTAAAACAGTGGTCATATTATCGCTATGTTCTTTTGAAAATTCTATCCTTTACTCTTATAATTTCAGTGAATTTTATTTTGATAAGTAGCCAAAGATAATTTTCAACAGAAGTGGAAGTATCCATAACAAACTATCCACAATATTCAAACAAGGAAATGTTTTAGTTTCTATTTAATTACCTGAATATAGCAAAGATTAGAATAATATTAATAACTCCTAGGAAAGCTCCCAGTAGAACTGGTGCTGTGAACATGTTCACCTGGAGATCAATGATTTCCCATGTCACTCCTTTTTCTCCAATCAGAGAGAAGCAAGTCTGAAAAACTTAAGATAAAAAAATTACCTCAGGAAATTCAAACATTAAAATTATTAATGCATTATCTTTGGGGAATCCAGTGCACAGTCATCTGATGGACACCAATGGGATCCTAACTATCTGGAAATACATGCAGCTTGTAGAACATGCAATCCCCAGAAAGCCATATGAATATACTCAACAAACAGCAGTGTGACACTAAGAACAAGTCAGTCAGCTGCACAAGGCCAAGAAAGGAAAATTATCTAGCTCCACACCTACCATCTACTTGTGATTCTCTGTAGTTGAACTGGATGTGCTAACTCCATCTACCCATCTATAGGAATGTCCTAGCATGGGATGGGGGTATCCCTTCTGCTAGGTCCAACAGAAGGGAAACAGACTCCAAAAAAATTAAACACTAAACAGGTGATGAGTGGGAGCAAGAGTGTGTGAATATATGTAAGAGCTCCTCCCCTGCCTAGCCTATGATCATCAGGAACTTGGCTGAGTGCCTATCAAAATGGAGAATGGGAAGGAAGAATGCACCCTGTATGCGAGTCATTTAGGGAGACTGCCTCTCTGGTTGTGTAGCCTCTTTAATGCTACTTCCAGGGTTGATTGATAGCCAGCCCCCCACAGAAAACTCTCACCCCCTGAGATATAAGGAGATATACTAAACATGCTCAACAGCCATAATTTCCTATGGTAATTGGGCAAGGTGGAGTCTTTAGCTACTTGCGGAATGAGGTCAGGCTTGCACAGGCACTCAATGCCAAACTCTCATCACCCTAAATAAGGTACAGCTAGTTTGCAGAGTCTTTATGGGCCAGTAGCTGCTGAAGCATTGTGGAGATGACTTTTTTTGTTTGTTTGTTTCATTTTCTGAACACCATCAACTAGTTAGCAATGGAAGTAACAGTCCAAACCTACTTTGTTAATCCAGTCATACCTGGTAAATTGCCACCAAAATTACAGTGAACAGAACTGTACTCATAAACAATTAGACTTTTTTGGAGGTAATATCTGCATAATGAATAAACCACAGCAGAATGTTAATGTATTCAGTTTAATATTATGACAAAACATGCTCATTTTTGTGCACACTGCTGCTAAGGAGATTCCCAGCCCCAAACTTAATGTCTGATTTTCTCCTAAATAACAAAAGGAGTGTAATTTGTTTTGGAGGGATGAGGAAATAAGAGATGTTGTACCTGGTCCTAGTATGAATCCTGTTGCTTGACAAGCACTGGTGTTGGCCATGGCGCTAGTTCTTTCTGTAAGAGAAGTGGCACCAGCAATGTATGATCGAACTACTGCTACATTTCCTAAAAAAAGATCAAAATGATACATTTAAATCTCCAGTCACAGTTAGTTCAATTCCCCTCCCCCCCCTTATACACCAAACAAGCAGTTTGCTAATGGTACATGTTTCCCTATTATATGCACAAAAGAAAGTATATAATTTTGCAGGTCTGTACACAGTGTTAGCTAACTACTTGTGTTAATCATTTGGGAAGATATTATTTGCCTAATAAATTATTTTGCTTAACATAACCATAAAGCTTGTCCTCTCTTAAGACACAAAATAAATTCATTCATCTTCAGCAGTTTAAATTCTGCTGCAATTACCTGCTCCAAACCCCACAAGGGCACGAGCAACCAGCATATAGTATTTGTTGTGTGAAGTAGGCAAATGGACATAGGCATAAAGGCAGTTAGCAGCCACAGAAATGGCAGTTGAAACAACAAGTGGTTCTCTTCTTGGTCTGTAATTGGACCATAAACCAAACAGAGGTGAGGCTATCATTTGTCCAAGACTGTATGAAGAAATAATCCATCCCAAGAAACTTGCATCTGCTGTCAGATCAATCTGCAGAAACAAGTAAAGTGATTTTAAAAATTACAGTGTGCTCTTCATCATATCAACAAAAACAATTTTGGAATCAGTCCCCTACAACCTGCAAGATTCTGTGCTATACCTCTAAAGTGCAGAGCTTACAGCGGAGGGTCAGAGGGCACTATGCAGCTTTAAGCCATCTTTGCACCTTCCTGAACCTGAAATGCTCCAGAGGCTAGAGAGACCCGCTGCATAACTTTCACTGAGGGCCTGTCACAGCAGTCTCCCCACACTGCCATCATGATCCTCCCACCCATAGCATGCCCTCTCTGCTGGAGATTATGGGGGGGGGGGTGTCGTCTTTGGAAGGCAGTTGTCCCACAGTTCCTGCACCAGGGGACTTCTACGATGGCCGAAATCAAGCTTTTATGGGTCCCTTTACACCACTCCAGCCCTTTTACATGTTGTAAAGAGACTGGAGCAAGGATGAGGCTCTCCCTCATCAATGCAAAAAAGATTGTAGTATAATAGTCCTTGACACACAGGGATTTTTATCTTCAAAGTTCTGTAGAAATGTTAATTTTTTAAGTCCGGACAACTTGTCCAACATACAAATAAATAGGATTCATGTAGTATGTTTACAGCTTCGTTAAAAGTCCTTTTGGGGAAAACAAATTATCTAAAATATCTACAGTTTTCTACCAATTTACAATACAACTTGAAGCGAAGTAAGATTGGGAAACCTAATGTTTAAGGATTGACAACATGAACCATTATTAATTGGTAAATTAAAGGACAGATTTTATGTGGAGTGTTAAAAATTCTCAGAGGCTAGGAGAGGGAATTTTCAGTCTAGTCATTCACTTCCACTTATTGACTTAGTACAACTGTTTTGGTTTTGTTGTTAGAATTTCTTATAAAGTGTAATGTTTTCTACTGTACACTCTACAAGCAGACCTCATGTCTCTCTGTGTCTGTATAGTGCTTAGCACAATGGGATATGAATGGAACCTACTTCAATAAAGTTAACGAAAAATACCTATCCCCAAATATCCTGATTTTATTCAAATACTATTTAAAACTGCAAGATATTCACGTTTACATCTACATATTGCTTTGGCAGTCTTTTCTAAATAAATACAGTACCGCAAATTTAATTAAAAGTACAAAAAAATCAACATGCTACATGGTAGTGCAAATTACTACCGTGGAAATAAGGATCAATCATTAAAAACAGCAATACAGTATTCCTACGTTAAAGTGTGATTAAAGTGTGAAACAGAAAACTAATTACTGAAAATGTAATAGTTTAAACTATTAGGGGAGTTTAGATAAATAAGTCCCTGGTCCACCAACGAGATCTATTCCTGTATAGAGCTTGTTGAAGGATTGTGCCTTAAACTGTAAAGTCCCTATATACCACAATAAAGCTCTAACAGCGATTTTACGTTCTAATAAAGCAGAAAATAAAATCATCATCAATCATCATTGTTAAAATTTACAAACCTTTTGCAGATATGGCCATACTGACATAATTACAATTGAAAAACCTGTGATGTATTAAAAAAATAAAAACAAGAAAACAGAATTTGAATTACTTTACATTGCTACATGTAATCATTAATCAAGTACTGTAAAATGGATATTATGGGGCTGATTCTTCTGCTTTTTAAAAATACTGTATTCTCAAACTGAAGCTCCACATGGCAACCAAAAGTACAATGGATTAAACAGTAATTGCTTTTCAGTTAGAAGAACTCTTATTTAAAATAAGGGCACCATCCTACGTAGATGTGTAAAAAAGTTTAATGCACTGAACACCTAGAGTGTGATCATGGTCCCACTGAAGTCTATATATAGGTGTTTTCCTCAATCCATATCAGGGAATAGAGCTCTCAAAGAAACAGATTTTCTTGGTATCAAAAAATAATTTTACATTTAGATTTAATACTTTCTTCAATCCTTCATCAATCTAAGTACCATCCTAATATCACACTAACCAACACAAAAGTCAAAAATAAGCCGATACCAGAAATCAATTGAATTCACACTTTAATGAGTTTGGCTCTTGGGGTCAAAGAGAAAACTGTTCTGCAGTTTTGATATATTGGGGAAACAAAAAGTACTGTGATGCCCCAGGAGGAAAAACATCTGCAAGTATATGCATTTTAAAATCCAATATTTGTATTCCAGCATCGCAGAGAAATCCTCATTCTTTAATACTAATGGTTGCTATTTACCCTTCCTTTTAATTCATCAACCCTATTTTCTCTATTCACAAGTAGTCATTGCATTTTTATGATATATATAAAAAATAACTAGTTAGGGAGCAGAAATAGTTTTAATATATAGACTTCTTAGAATTCTCAAATCAAAATAATATATCCATTGTACAAATAGTGTTGAAATTCTGCTGGATGAATATCAAGATTACTTACCTACACTGCTGAGAAACATTGTAAGGTACATAATACGAATGGACCTCCACCTACTCCTATAATGCTGTTGTGTTTCCACAACATCTCCATATCTTGAACAACAATAACAAAAAAAGAAGAAATAATCTCATTTTGTTGTTTAGCTCTTAATGAAGAATTTCTCAGCCTAAAGGACATCGAAAGCATTTTTCATAGGTTACCTCAAATTTTACAAATAGTATATGTATTTTGTAGCTTACACTGTTCATTGAAGAATATTAAAACACACATTGTAAATGAGATTGATTTGTTTCTGACATAAAGCTCATCTTTTGATGAAACACCAGCGTGCACTAAATGGCTTTTCTTTTCTAAAAAGAAATGTTTACCCTATTGTATCATGTTTTATTAATGATTGTTACAATAACAAAGTCACATATAGCTCAGCAATATTATATACCTAATAAATATGTCCTCCAATATTTTCCTCTC
Source organism: Chrysemys picta bellii (assembly GCF_011386835.1). NCBI lineage: Eukaryota > Metazoa > Chordata > Testudines > Emydidae > Chrysemys > Chrysemys picta. Next base: position 46,072,199 of record NC_088795.1, read on the forward strand.
TTGGTTGCAGCATTTTGTGGTACGTCTTGCTGAAGTGAAAGACACATCACCTATCACATAGCACATACTTGCTTTTTGGCTCCCACTTCCCTATTAAACTGTGGTAGCACTGAAGAGAAAAATCAGAAGGTGATATGCCTTTCACTCATGCACCACAGGGCCCTAAAATAGCAAAAGGACAAATCTATTGGAGAACTGCACTTTTGCCCAGGCTGTATTGTTCTTTTACAAGTAAATTTAACCTTCATACAATATGCTAAACTGGAATCAGTGAGACTGATTTATGTTTGCTTATGCCTAGCCTCTGAATCCCGCAAGCCATTCGTGTAGGCAAACTCCTTTGTCTCCTCATAGGCATAAGGGTTTATTTGCAACAGATTATAGGACTGGGGCCTAAATCATGACTGCTAAACATTCCCTTTCAGTGTTATGAATTTAAAAGAAAAATAAAATGAAACCCTAACAACTGAAAATGACTACAATCAAAAGCGAACCTGACAAGCCTATTTTCATTATTTCCAGGCTTTGTGAAACGAAAAATGTAAACAAACAACATAACTGGTGAAAAGTTTTTTTTTTTTATCATTCCAAGATAAAAGATCTAAAGTACTGTTATAGTTACATGAGCAAGAAATATTTTTATATGATGTATGCTGATAGTATCTCTTGAGGATCTGTTTATTTTTCAGAGGCAATAACAATTCCAATTTCTTCACAGGATTCTTCTGATTAATTCTATTTGTGAGGGACCATCTCTGTTATAGGTACTTTGACCTGGTCAACATAGTTTTTGTATTAGTATAGCTTCCACTTGGTGAGGGTTTTTTTCCCTCCTCTTTGGGGGGGGGGGGTTTGTTGTTTTTGCAGTACCATTCATGTCTACAGATAAGTCCTTAGAAGATAACTATTAATCACTTCCGAAGACAAGTGCTTATTTAAGCTTCAGCCTTTTGCTGTGAGGGTGGGGAAAGACGCGTGCCACGTACCACCCAGATACTGTGATAAAGCGCTGTATAAAATACCTAGATGAACAACCACAGAGAATGAGGGAGTTATGTGTATTATTTTTTCTAAATATCTCAGTTTCCTTGTTTGATATCCTGCCTGACTGTACAGAGTTAAATCAAAGGAGGCTGGTGAGGAGAAAGCAAAGAGGAAACAAAACTGTGATAGAACTAATTCTTAAAGGAACAATAGCGGACACTTTTAATTAGCAATGCCCATACCTGGCTTCATTGACACTAGCAAGATTTACTTTTCTGAGGCCTGAGCCTAGACTTAAAGGGGACACTAAAACCTTACAGATGTTGGCCTAGGGAAGAAGAGTGATTGAGGTCGTTCTCAGCAGCTGCCCAGATGCTGAAAAAAAACACATAAAAGTAGAGAAAGAATGCATCAAAGTCATCTGCTCCTCCCAACCTAGAGATGGAGGTAACTGGGCTGAATGGAACACTCCAAAGCTTGCAAGGAAACATTAAGGTTTAGATAGGGGAAGTATGCACCCAGGCCTCTATTGTTTTTACTCTTTGCTCTGCATGCTACCTACCTTTGAATGAATAAAACAATGCTTTGTTTTGAAGAAGCTATTTTGAGTCACTTCAATCAGCAGCTGCCACAGGCTCCCGGAGGAAAAGGGCTTACAGGTGCCAAACACATCTGTTCCTCTCATGTTAATGCAGTTGGGAAACAAGTGGGCTACCACCCAAACTGCCAGTCGCAGAGTGGTTGGTTCCACCTTTGAGAAACAGGCAGGAAGCCAAGCCTAAGTTTTAGGCCCTACTCAGACCCAAGCCCACCCAGCCCAACTCTTTCCCCACCAAACTTGAGTCAGCACCACCATCACCTCTCCTGCCCATGGGGTCAGTGTGGTGGTGGCTGTGTGTGCCGGAGGCTGTGCCCCCTGCTCCTACTGTATCTTGCTTGCTGTATGTACTGTGGGATGAGAAACGCTGTGACTCCTTGTCACACTCACTCTGCTGCATACACTGCACAGTGAGGTGGCAGTAGCAGTCAGAGCAGTGCATGCAACTGTGGCTGTGGAGATCCCATAGGCAGGAGGAGGCACGCCAAACTGACCCTGAATGGGTCTGGTTGTTGCAGTTGACCTTACCTGGACCCCACACTTGTAGTCAGGTCCCATCAAATTTAGGTTGGTTTGCAGGGCTCTATTGAGGAGGGCAGACCTAAAAGACTGAAAGGGGTCTAGAGTGCAGCTTGCCCTATAATCATGCCAACAGCTGACAGATTTTTAAAGATGTGCACAGTATTCTTTGGCATCTTCACTGAGACCAAACCATTTTACAGCAGCCACGAGGTGAGTGCAACTTTCACTCATCACCAACGTGGTGAGCTGGAGGCAAAAAAGGAAGGAAAAAAAGGTGATGGGGGCATTCTCCAGTCTCTGCTCATGCAAGTAACCAAAATGAGACACCACCATACAGATGTTGAAAATACAGCTGGGCAGGCTCTGGGAGGTTTACCAGTGGGCTCCACTTTGGTGGTGCTTGAATAGGCCTTTGGTCTCTGAAAGCTCCTTGACCTTGGCTCCTCCCTGACTGGATCAAATAACCCAGTTGTGGTATATCCCCCAAATGCTACCCCTACTGGGATATCGGTCACAGCAAATTGGATCTGTGTGGCTGGCTCATTTCTTCCAGGGAAGGCAAAGTGTAAATCGCTGTCTGTGTGCTGCACTTTATATCACAGTCAGTACCGTGTTTACAATGGCTCCGATGGTGCCAGGCCCACACTTGGAAGGGGCCCACAAAGGGTTAATCCAGCCTGGGCCACAGCCCAGCAATGTGAAGAGTCAGCAACTTCCCAGCACCAGCTGAAACACTCAGCAGCCTGGGGAGCGCAGTGAGCAGGTGCAAAAGGGATTGGCGATGCAGGGTGTGCTGGGAGTTGTAGTTTGCACACCGCTGTGTTCGGCTGGGGCCCTGGGACCTGCGCTGCCAGCTGCACTACTAGTCCCAGTATGCCCTGCACCATGCTACCAGCCACCCAGCTGAAATGGTCGGAGCGGACCAAAAACAAACCCCAAGCAAGGAAATGGTCTGGTGCAGGGAGAGGGTTCCTGGCGCTAATCCCGCTGTGCTCCCCTCCCCCTTGGAGCTCCTAGCTCCCCCCACCCCTGAGTCTCCCCGACTCTCCTGGGGCAGTGGGCAGCCTACTAGTGAATGTGATGCCCGGGGGCTCCTGGGCACTGTCTCGACCCTGCACTTCAGAGTGGGGGTCGGTTGTCTGTGGTCCCTGGGAGCGGGGGGGCGCGGTGACAGTGGGGCTTGTCAGTGCTGGCTGCTGCACTCCCTGCCAGTGGGAATGCCTAGAAACTGCCCCCCTGCACTCGGGGGTGGTGGTGGATGGGGCACGGCACAGCCCAGTTTTGGGGGAAAGGGGCAGTTGTGGGGCAAGTCAGGGTGCAATGGGGGAGCTGGCTGTGACTCCGTGTGGGGATGTAGGAGAAGCAGGGTGTTAAGGTAGAGGTTGGTGTGACAGGGGGCAGATGGAGGGAGGGGAGAGTCTGGGTTGAAGGTGGGGTTTGGCTCAGTGTGTGTGGGGGTAGTAGAAGAGAGTGAGGTGACAGCTCTGGGGTGAAAGTGTGTGTGGGGGTGTGGGCAGTAGCAGGGAGATTGAGGAGAGCCTTTGTTGGGGGTTAGTTGTGTGGGATGGGGACAGTAGGAGGGACGGTGGGGAGAGCCCACATGTGAAGATTGGGTTAGGAGTTTGAGGCTGGACTGTGGTAGCCTTTGAGGTAAAGTGTGTGTTTTCTCTCAGTGGCCCTTTCTCCCTGCAAAAGATGGGCACCAGCAATTTTCCTCCCCACACTCTACCCCAAAGTTTTGTAAACATTATTGTACCAAAGTAGAAAATGCAGTTTTCAAAAAATGTATTTACGAAACATAACTTTGGGAGGAGGAGGAAGGGGTGGGGAGATGCAGGTGCGACACATTGACTGCTACATCCAGGCTTAATATGGTTCCTATTTCTGCTAATTAAGCACTTGTGTTCAGGGCCCCAAGCAGGAGCTGAGTGTTTAAAGAAAAAAGACAAAACTAAAACAACCCCCTCCCACACAAACCAAATTCAATGGTATTCTGGGTACATTGATGTTAGCCCAGTTTGTTCTCTATGGGCTGAGTGGAGGTCTCAGTGTGGCTTCAAATATCTTATTTTGTTATTAAATAAATGTTTTCATTTTCATCCCCATCCTGGCAATAACACATTTACTAACACATTAAATTAACACATTTACTGGTGATGTCACATCCGGCCCACACTTGGAAGGGGCCCATCACAACCACATAGTGATAGGAGCCTACAAATATGTTTGGCGCTGAGCCCACAAAAAATTAATCAAGCCCTGATCACAGTATCTGGGCGGTACCTCACAGCAAAAGGCTGAAGCTTAAATAAGCACTTGCCTCCGAAAGTGATTAATAGATATCTTCTAAGGACTTATCTGTACACATGAATGGTACTGCTTCAGGTATGCTGAGTTACCACTAATACAGAGACTGTGATTCAAAATGCGGCGCACAGAAAGCGATTTACATTTCACCTTCCCTGGGAGAAATGAGCCAGCGGCACAGATACAATTTGCTACGAGGGATATCCCAGTAGGGGTGGTATTTGGGGGATATACCACAACTGGGTTATTTGACGCAGTCAAGAAGAGCCTAGCAGAGCCCATAGGCTTATTCAAGCCCTACCCAGTGGAGCCCGCTAAGCGAGTTACCCTGGCTGCCGACTCAGGGAATCTCTGCCTCCCACGCGCCCCGCGCCTCTGCCCCAGGGCGGCTGCTGGAGCCTGGCTTTCCGCTGCCACTGAGCGACCCGGGCTTGCTGGGCACAATCGGGCTGAACCAGAGCCCCGGGCGAGGGGCTCCACAGCGCTATGCCCAGCCTCTCGCTGGGGCGCCGGCGGCAGTGCCCGGTGCGGGCTCGCATCACGTGCTGGCGGGTCGGGGTCCCCACTTTACAGCGGGCTGCCGGTGTAGCCCCACAAAATGCTCCCCTCCCGTTTTGCTACTGGGAGCGGTTTCTGCCACGCAGCGTAGCAGTTTGGTAAACACTCCCGGTCTGCTTCCTCTGGGGGGGGGGGGGGGGGGGATGGTTGCAAAACGGGAGGGATGGGGTTGTGGTGGAAAACACTCCCGGTCTGCTTCCTCTGGGAGGATGGTTGCAAACGGGAAGGATGGGGTTGTGGTGGAAAACACTCCCGGTCTGCTTCCTCTGGGGGGGATGGTTGCAAAACGGGAGGGATGGGGTTGTGGTGGAAAACACTCCCGGTCTGCTTCCTCTGGGGGGATGGTTGCAAAACGGGAGGGATGGGGTTGTGGTGGAAAACACTCCCGGTCTGCTTCCTCTGGGGGGATGGTTGCAAACGGGAGGGATGGGGTTGTGGTGGAAAACACTCCCGGTCTGCTTCCTCTGGGAGGATGCTCAGTACACCCAAAATAGCAAAACGGGAGCGGAGCATTTTGTGGGGCTACACCGGCGCCGCAGGGTCAGACGGGCCCGGGGGCCTGTAAAGACAGGTGCGGGCGGCCTACCTGCTCTCGTCATCCCCTGCTGAGCTGAGGAGAGGCTCCTGCCCTTCGGCAGCAAGGGCGGCATCGGCAGTGACCACGGCCATGTCTGGTACCCAACACAAGCTCCTATCGCGGCCGCCGGCACCAGGCAGGCGCGGGGAAGGGGGAGGAGCTGGAGCTGGAGCCTCCCCGCCCATGACGTCAGCTGTTGTTGTTCCCGCCGCTGCTGGCCGGCGGTGTCGCTCCAGAGCTGGCTATCCAGAGCCGCCCTCCCGCGCGCCTGACTGTCGCGCATGCGCCCGCGCTCCCTTTCCGTTAATGCTGGCGGTCGGGCTGGCGTCACGTGGGACGGCAGGATGCTAGAGAAAGGCGGGGCGCCAGTCACGTGTGAGTTTTGATGGTAGCCGCTAGTTTTCTCTCCGGTCCGCTTCATCAACTGAGCGGCGGAAGGGGCTGGCCGTGTGGCAGTACCGCCCCAGTAGCGACCTTCAGCCCTCCCCGCTTCACACCCCTGAGAGCGGTTGTCCCTTCCCCCATGTGCGGCAGCTCTAGCTGGAGGCGGCGGCAGCAGCAGCAGCAGCAGCGGGGAGCCCCCTGCCCGGCTCAGTGAGTGACCCCGGGAAAGTGTCGGGCGGTGGGAGTCTCTGGCCGGTCTCAGGGCCGGGGGCTCTCCGGCCGCAGGCGGGGACTTGCTGCCCGACGCGCCTCCATGCGGGACCTGGGTCGGGACGGCGTCGCGATCGTTTGGTGCTGGGGACGCGATTCGAAGGAGAAGGGCCGTTTCCGCCTGCGGTCAGTAACTCGTCGCCTCCAGCCTAAGGGCGCGGGAAGCCGGGCTCGCCCCGCCATCCTCTCCCTGCGGGTGCCCGGCCCGCCGCCCTTCCTGCTCCTTGGCAGGAGAGCGCTTGCCCTGCCCTGGCCAGCTGGTGCCCAGTGTCTGCGCTTCCCTCCGGGTCTCCGTATCAGCAGATGCCCAATGGTGCTGAAACAATTTTATAGTGGGGCTCTGAAGGAGGAAACCGTGTATTTGGTTGTTATTACTACTTCAGGCTAGGGGGGTCAGGAGCACCCCGAGTTCCAGCAGCTGGCTATGGCCATGCCCCCACCCTGATGCAGTCGGGACTGCTGTTTTAAGACATGTCCGTGTGTGTCTGTTTATCGATCTTGTCACTGCTCGCTCACCTGCCCCGCTCCAGAAAACCTCTGTAAAACTAATCCAGTCTTATCACCGCTTTGGTTTCATTTCTCCAAACCTGGAGTGGAAGGTAACAGGGCAGTTGATGTTCTCCCCTTGCTCTGTGTAACCCATACCCTAAAACAGTTATTCAGAAAAATATTGTGGCTTCTACTTGTCATCCACTTGTAGATTACAGCTTGTATTGTATCTGGTACAACTACTTGGTTGGTGTTTTCTCTTTATAATTTACTATGTTAAATTTATGCTTCACTTTTGAAAGTGTCTGCTTTTTCTCCAGTTGCTCTGTTTGTTTTTTGTACTTTGAACAAGTAAATGTTAGACTGAACTAGTGATCAACAGATATAAATCAAGACCAACAAGTAAAACAAGAATCCATACATAATATCATCAGGACTACATGATGATGCTGATGAATTATGTAGTACTTTTTGTTGAGGATCTTGATGTGACAGGTTACATCACAGAAACCCCCTGGGGAACTGCCAACTGATGTGCCAAGACTACTTTTGCCCCTGCTTTCCCTGCCAGCTTGGGAATCCAGCACCCTGTCTTGCTGAGCTAGACGGGCCAATCTGCTCCAACACAGACCCAAGGTCTCAACCACGTGCCCCAAAGCTGCAGACTTAACTGAAAGCAACTTACAGAAGTGTTCCTGTCTTTAACACTCAGATGGTCAACTCCCAATGGGGTCCAAACTCCAAATAAATCAATTTTACACTGTATAAAGCTTATACAGGGTAAACTCATAACTTGTTTGCCCTCTATAGCACTGATAAGCACAGCTGTTTGCCCCCCCTCAGGCATTAATATATACTCAGGGTTAATTATTAAGTAAAAAGTGATTTTATTAAATACAGAAAGTAGGATTTAAGTGGTTCCAAGTAATAACAGACAGAACAAAGTGAATTACCAAGTAAAATAAAATAAAACATGCAAATCTAAGTCTAATACAGTAATAAAACTGAATACAGATTAAAATCTCATCCTCACAGATGTTTCAATAAGTTTCTTTCACAAACTGGACACCTTCCTAGTCGGGACACAATCCTTTCCCATGGTACAGCCCTTGGTCCAGCTCAGGTGGTAGCTAGGGGATTTCTCATGATGGCTGCCTCCTTTTCTCTGTTTCACCCACTTATATATCTTTTGCATAAGGCGGGAATCCTTTGTCACTCTGAGTCCCTTTTCTCAATGGAAAAGCACCAGGTTAAAGATGGATTCCAGTTCAGGTGACATGATCACATGTCACTGTAAGACTTCATTACCCACTTGCCAGCACACATGTATACAGGAAGACTCACAAGTAAAACAGAACCATCTACAGACAATTGTCCTGGTTAATGGGAGCCATCAAGATTCCAAACCACCATTAATGGCCCACACTTCGCATAATTACAATAAGCCCTCAAAGTTATATTTTATATTTCTAGTTTCAGATACAAGAGTGATACATTTATACAAATACGATGACCACACGCAGTAGATTATAAGCTTTGTAATGATACCTTACAAGAGACCTTTTGCATGAAGCATATTTTAGTTGCATTATATTCACACTCATCAGCATACTTTCATAAAATCTTAGAGTGCAATGTCACACTTGGTTTCTCCACAAATATTTCAGTTATGCTGAAAATATAGTTCTCAAATTAACAAAAAATAATCCTGGTGGTCTCGCTGTGATCTTTATGCTCCCAAGTCTTGTACTGGAAAAGATAAATGTATCAAGTCACTTCGATATGAAGGAATATTTTTATCATGATCTTGAATGATGGGTATTCTGTGCTAGTGCATTGAAAATAGGTATAATTTCTCAGCCGGATCAGTTTAGTTTGTTGGCAAGAGTTGTCTGACTCTCTGGCACAGAAAATATATTGCCATTATTAATAAGCCTTTATAGTTTACGGTGGAGTTGATCATGTAATTAGGGCTGTGTATAAGTGTATATGGAGAGAGTACACATGTACACTAGCAGAGATGTATAGATAGTATTCAATATATGAATTCAAAGCGATAAAGCCCTTGCTCCATACGAAGGACTCTAACAGTTTTATTAGGGTAAGTTTTAAGTTTCACTGCCTCTTTCCCCTGTCTTTGTTTATGGAATATTACATTTCAGTCATAGTTTTTAAAAATTCTCATAGTTTTGTAGCAGTGCCATTTTTTTTAAACCCTGGCCTACATTTCACCATCCCTCGAAAAAATTGCTTACTTTCTCATTTTTACCATACAACTATAAAATAAATCAATTGGAATATAAATATTGTACTTCTTTTCAGTGTATAGTATATAGAGCAGTATAATCAAGTCATTGTCTGTATGGGCTCGGACTTTTACTTCAGCCCCAAGCCCCAGCAAGTCTATTGCCAGCCCAGGCGATCCCATTAAAATGGGGTCACGAACCACTTTGTCATCCTGACCCACAGTTTACCCACAGCAGAGTAGTGTTGTGCTGCCGGAGACTTCCCTTGCCATGGAGAAAGGCTGGCAGCGGGGTGAGGTTCTTTTAGGGGGGAGGAAGCAGGGGAAGGCTCTAGCAGCTCCCTGCTTTCTTCTCCCTGCTATAATCTTTCACTGACATATGTAGCTGCACACTGCAATGTGGGTGTAGCTTGCTTTTCACTGCAGCATATAGCTACCCTATGTGCCACCGATGCTGGTGTGCAGTGTAGATGTAGCCAAAGTCTGATTTGTAACGCAGGCCGAAACACCTCACCCAGTAATTTCTGCACAAGCCCACAACTTCTGTTTGACCTATAGTGCATATTTTTAGAAAAATATCTACTCCTGAGTTAGACTTCACATGATGGAGAATCCACTACATCTCTAGGCATGTTGTTCCAAATGCTACTTGCCTATTAAAATTTGCAACTAATTTCTAGTATGAGTTTGGCTAACTTTGGCTTCCAGCCACTGGATCTCTTTTTCGCTTTTTCCGCTTGATTATATGAGCCCTATATGATCATAAATCTCTTCCCCATGTAGGTATTTATAGACTATGATCAAATCATCTCTTAACCTTCTCTTTGTTAAAATAAATAGGTTCTTGAGATAAATATAGCTTCTTAAGTATTTCAGTGCAAGTCATGCTTTCCAGGCTCTGAATCATTCTTGTAGCCTTTTCTGAAACCTTTCCAGGGGAGCGGGGCTCTTACTCCATTTTCAGTCCTCTTTATTTCAAATGGTCCTGAGCTGCTGGGCAGTCCTAATGTGAATCAGTGCAGTTGATTGAATATATTGAATTGTCTCATCCTGTGTCCTAGCATCCCTTTTAACATGCTCCAGTTGTCTAGCAATGTGTTTTGGGGTTGATGTAATATCAGCTTATTATCTTAAAATCACTTATACTCATGATCTAATTTCTGTTATCCTGGCCAACCTCAGATCTGTTCAAAGTACATCTCATTTACTGATTGCTAGTAGCTAAACTGAACCAAAAGCCCTTCTGATGAATGAGCTTCTAATTGGTGATATGTAACTAGCGGGACATGACTCCATTTTGGAAACTTTTTTTTTTTAAACTCGATTGAAATCCATATTGCTAGGTGGCCCATTAACAGAAATGGAGTAATAGCTTGTGTAGCTATCAGACTTTTTTTTAATAATTTGTCTGGGAGATGAGCAGAATAGACAGGCAGTAATGCTTAGAGTAGTTCAGAAATCAGGTGAATAAAATGAATAAACAGGGTAACAAAACACATTAGCAAAGGAGGAAAGACAATTGAGATCAGTAAAATATTAACTAGTGAGTCATTAAAGATCAGCACTGAACGGCAGCCAAGAACAGTAGCTAGAACCAAAGCAACAATTTTCAAGGTTTCTCGGTAAGTAAGGAAGCAAAATTTGTTTTGCAAGGGATGTTTGTTTTTGGGGTGATTCTAACCTTGGCAGTGGTGCCTTTTCCTTTCATTTTATATGGAGAGCAATATTGCCATAGTTGCAGCAGAGTTATAGTTTTCTTTTCTGAACAAGAAAGGTTCTGAAAGCAATTGTACTGGTATACCAAAGTGTTTCTGATCTTGGCATGTTGCAAGATATCTCTCTTTAAAATCATGTTGTTCTGATGGTCCTCACATACACGTTTCAGTACCAACGTGACTGATGTCATGTCTCAGATTATTTTATATGACTTAAGCTTTTCATTAATCTAATTTTAAAAGACTAGAAGGTACTGAAGTGAAGACAGTGGGCTAAACTAAGCAAGCTGGGGATAAGAATAACGTGACTTTAAAGTTCGCTGCTTGAGACTGGCAGGGCTAGGAATTAAGGCTTCATACTACTAGAAAGCAAAATTTCCTGGCTTTTCAGTGGTTATAAAGCACTTATTTCTGTCCCTTAAGTTTTATATGTCAGAATTTAGTACTGTTACTGGTTCTTTGGAGAAGCAGTATTTTGGGGGAGTCAGGGAGGGGTTATGTTACACAGATTCAATTTGAGTATAGGTTTCAGAGGGGTAGCCGTGTTAGTCTGTATCAGCAAAAACAACAAGGAGTCCTTGTGGCACCTTGGAGACTAACAAATTTATTTGGGCATAAGCTTTCGTGGGCTATAACCCACTTCATCAAATGCATGGAGTGAAGAATACAGTAAGCAGGTATAAATATACACCACATGAAAAGATGGGAGTTGCCTTACCAAGTGGGGGGTCAGTGCTAACGAAGCCAATTCAGTTAGGGTGGATGTGGCCCATTTCGAACAGTTGACAAGAATGTGTGAGTATCAACAGAGGGAAAATTCTTTTTTTGTAGTGACCCAGCCACTCCCAGTCTTTATTCATGCCTAATTTGATGCTGTCAAGTTTGCAAATTAACTCCGGTTCTGTAGTTTCTCCTTGAAGTCTGTTTTTGAAGTTTGAAGTTTCTGCTTACAAAAATACAAAAATGTTTATTCTAAATATTTTTATTTTGTTTAGAAATGACTGAGATCCTTCAATAGTTGGCTTTATAGATATGCAAAGTACTACATTATTAGTGTGTGAACACTAATCATTTTTTTTTATATATATTTAAAAGAGCTTGCAATTGGAGTGTGGTATGGGCTCAAGTTAACAGCATTTCAGATACAAAACTAGATGAATTAAAGAACTACAACTGCATAAATCAAGGGTTGTAAGCAAGGTTCCTTAGATCATGCAGTGGATAGAGATTTGGAAATATGCTGATTATCCCACTTATCAATACATATTTCATACAACAAATGGTGTTTTGTTATACATTTAATTTTTTAATTGATATTAAATCATCTGTTTTCTTAAGTGTAGAAAAATCCTGAAACTTTAATTGGAAGATCATATGCTTTGTGACACACACAACCAATAGCTTAACTTTTTTGCCTGGTGTATCAAGTGCACAGAAGTGGCTCCCCATTATTTTAGTAAGTGTAGCTTTTTAACTAAAAGTTTGTCAGTAAACTACCATTTACTGATCAAACTTCAACATAAGTAAGAAGTATCCTTCACTGAAAGGAATGCTGTCAAGGATTTTGATAGTATGATTTTCCAGTCATACCCCTTAATCAAGGGTGGCAAAGTGCTAATGTATGTGCAGTTATACCTTAAATAAGTCCTTTTACCATTATAACTTTTGTTTGGGGAACTGGTATAAGCTATACCGGCGAAAGAAATGTTGCTGGTATAAGCTGTCTCTCCATTGGGAGGATTTGCTGGTATAGCTCTATCAGCGAACCCTTTCTAATGTAGCTAAAGCCTCAGTTACTGTCTCAGAGCTGCTAACTCTCAATTCATTGCAGCACTTCTCTGAAGAATGCTAATTTTGCAATATTGTTTTCTTGGCTATCTCAGAGACCTGTAGGAGGAATCACTCTGATTCTGTGAGGTACAATGACTTCAGGTTTGCAAGAACAAACAAGTTTTAATAGTTAAATGGGAAATTAAGAATAAAATTAATTTCAACCTGTATTCTTCCAAAACTCAATAAGGACAAGGCACTCCTGTAGCAGTGTTCCTGTACCCCACATTTCTAGCAAGCATCCATATCGTTCGCATCAGTCTCTTGCATTTTTGTAGGGAGTGGATGTAATCTGAATTAAAGCTTTCGTTTTATATGTTGTTGAAGGAAATGGACTTTCTTTTCTGAGTTATAGCACTGATCACAAAATTAAAGTCAAGCAAATTTAATGATAGATATTGGGACCATATAATTGCCTGCTGAATAGCATCCTCTCACTTCAGTACGTCAGTAATAGGTCTGTGTCTTGACTTCAAAGAGAATTGCAATTTAAAGCGCATTACGAATTTTCTAGAATTTGTATGCACTGAGAAATGTAGGGAGAATTGGTAACAAAACTCTGCTAATCATGGGATTCGTTTTTTAAGTAATAGGATGTGCATAGTGCAAGGTTGACAAAGAAGTATGTCTGTTCTATAAAAGAGCTTTCCATGAAAAACTGGATTAATGATAATGGGGTCTTCCCAGATCTGAAAAGCATTTTCTCCACTCAGATTAGTTCATGTAAAATGACCCATTTTCAGCATGATAAATAGATGTTATTCCACAGAGCATATACATTTCTCTTACATCTGCAAGAAAATCAAATTCCCCAAATTTTTTCAAGCTCTCTCAATCTACCAGGATTCCATTCCTAAAACTTGGCAGCGTTATTGTGCTCTGGGTAACTTGTGTGATCTGGGAATTTCTAACATCACTGAGTAACCTGCTTTTTGTCCCCCAAAGTTTACCCCTTTGTAGAACAAAATAACCTAATTACAATTAAGATGCATTTCTTCCAAATTATTGTCATGATACACCTCTACCTCGATATAACACTGTCCTTGGGAGCCAAAAAATCTTACCGCGTTAGATAGGTGAAACTGCATTATATCAAACTTGCTTTGATCTGCCAGAGTTTGCAGCCCCGCCCCGGAGCACTGCTTTACCGCGTTATATCCGAATTCATGTTATATCGGGTCGCGTTATACCGGGGTAGATATAACGTATACTAATGTGTACTGGTATAAAAACATAACTTGTTTGTGGATAAGATAAGTACTTATCACTCTGGTAACTTTGGATAATTAGTTTTCCTTTGACTATGGAGATCAAAAACGAACCTGTAAGGAAATGTAATGGTCAGAAATTTAACACTATTTGAAATTATGATTAAAATGTTTTTCACATCTATTCAAAAATTGAGACTAGAACAGAGGGAAGAGGTTGAAATGTAGCTGATGGAACATGAATCTGAATTTCTTCTAGCATCTAAAATTGAAGATCCATATCTATGCTTCAAATCCAATTTTACAAAATAGGATGCATCATAGTTTGTTGCATCAAAATGATAGTTTTACTTCTGCAGTTTTTCTCTGGAAGATGAGAGTGGAATCCAGGGACTGAATGGGGGTAGAAAGGTTTTCTTCTAAGTTGTGTAGGGTTACCATACGTCCATATTTTCCTGGACATGTCCGGCTTTTTGATTCTTAAATCACCGTCCGGAAGGAATTTTTAAATATTTAAAAACATCCGGGATTTTGCCATTATTATTTTTCCCCAAAGAAGAGTTGATCATTCGAGAGAGAGAGTGAATGTTGATCATTCGAGAGCGTGCTCGCTTTTCCCCCCTAGCTCCCAGTGCTTTCGCTGCAAAACAGCTGTTTCGTGCAGCTGGGAGGGAGGGTGGAGGAGGGGGAATGCGGTGCGCTCATGGGGAGGAGGTGGGGCTGGGGTGGGAATTTGGGGAAGGGGCCAATGGGGCAGGGAGGGGGCGGAGTTGGGGCAGGAATTTTGAGGAAGGGGTTGGAATGGGGGCGGGGAAGGGGTGGAGTTGAGGCGTGGCCGGGGGCCCCCATGGAGTGTCCTCTTTTTCAATATTCAAATATGGTAACCCTAAAGTTGTGCCTACCTGAGCCCTCAAAATTATGCACTACAGATTGTGCAGGTGTTCAAAATATGAACAGTTGGACTCTTTGGGCTTTGCTCCCCTTCACATGGGTTTGACTGGGTTCTTTGGGCTTGACTTTCCCTCAGAGGGGCTGTGATGCCTTGTTGAGCTTCTTTGCTGTGGCTGCTTCTTGTCTGAGAAAAAAAAAAAGTGATATTCTTACAAAACCACCTACTTAAGGCCTCATTTCTATCTATTTTCTACTTTTAGATGTTAGCTTGCTACTAATGGGTGTGAGTAAACTGGATATTTTGTACAGACGGCTTCTACTCACTAAACTTTTCATTCGAGGATGGGGAAGACCAGAAGATCTGAAAAGGTGATTATTTTTCTTCACAGAAAAAAAATCAGAATATTTCATACTGCTAATCTAAGTAAATTTATTTTAAATACTATGAACAGATAAATGTTTTTTACTAAAAATACAATGTGTTATTTTCAGTTTTCTAAAAAAAAGTAAAACACCACACTATAGGACTAATTAGACTTCAGAAACTAAATAAATATTTTAATTTTTAAATTAATATATTTTTCCTTACCACAAAATAGTTTAGTGTATAAATGCAAGATGCTGTTACAGTCTTTGTTTAAAAACAAAGAATCCAATTAATGGAAACTTAAACATGCTGGTGTAGGATAACATTTTAAAAGATCTTGAATTTATATAAAGCTAGCTGGATCGTTTGTGTTGTCCAAGGACAACGCTTGTAAAACTCTTTGGAAGGAGGCATCTCCTATAAAATTAGAAAAGAACTAACTCGGTTTCTCTTTTACTTAATGGTTTATAAAGAAGTTAGTTTGCCAAATACAAACTTTAAAACATAAAATGTAGGATAGGTATACGCCTTGCTTTCTCCATTTGGTTTCTCTTGGAAAAACTATGGCTAAATTTTGCACATCCATTTTTAATGGGTTATATAGAGAGAAAAATCTCCTTTTAGAGTTGATTAAGAACAAGAAAGAGCTTTTGCTTTATAGGTTTTGATTTCATGTTTGTTTAAGGTTTATATATTAGCATGATATATTCCCAAAGATTTAATGTAAAATAGTTTAATACAATGTTAATTCCTCTTAATGAATCTTTGAGTGGATTGATTTTAAAAGGCTTTTGCTTTTATACAAGCAACTTTATATGGTTTCTTAAGTTTTAAATATTGAATAATTGAGCGTATAAAATGCATAATATATTATATTAGACTAAAATGAAAATTATAGATTTAAATTTCTGAGAAATTGACTTTGTGCAAACATAAACACTACAAACAAAGGAATACATTGAGCAAGAAACTGTGTTGAGGAAGTTTTGTATGTAGCAGTTGGTGGAGATCTGTAAATGTACATTGAGACTACCAGAGAGGTATAGTAGTTAACCTTGCAACAGTTCATCCTTAAATGGAATTAGATAGCTTAGCCTCTTTTCCCAACAACCATTTGTCTGGTTCGTCTGTTTAGAGTTGTCCAAATTCAAACAAAAGCCAAATTTCAAAATTTACTGCAAAACAAAATTTTGAAAACATTTTGTTTTGAGTAAATGAAAACATTTAATTTTTATTTTGAAATCTTTAATTTTTTATAATATTAAAACAAAAAAATCAAAACATCATTTCGACCTTAGCAAAATACTTTTTTCAATTTTTTTTAAATGAAACTTTTCAAAATCAACACATTCTCTCAGAAAATTTCAGTTTCAATGAAACAGCATTTTTTTTACAGGGGAAAAAACATTGTTATAAATTTTTCAACAAGATGTACTATTTAGCTTGTAATCTCTCAGGGGCAGAGTCTGTTTTGTATTTGCACATGGCCTCGCACAATGAGGACTCAATCTCAGTTGGCACTGCTTTAATGCTAACACTAGTAATAATGGTATTAACTATTCCAAGGTATTTTAAGGATTATCATTTGTTAAATTAATTCCAAAATGTAGGATTCTTTAAGTGGATTGTCCACATATATTCCACTTCAGGTGCACCTGAACCTCATGCACATGAGACCCTTTGAGTAGCAATGTCTGTTGGGGCTGCACCTGTGACCTGTGCATCCTCCAGCACTCTATAGACAAAGGTATAAAGGGCAGAGGCAGACTCAGTTGCTTTTCAGTTCATTCTTTCCTCCTGTGAGTGCAGGAAGGAATGGCTGGCATCTCTGCCTATGTGTATGTGCTGTTCCTCCACTCCAGAGTCAGGCAGAACATCCTTCACTGCAGCCCAGTCCTCTGAAGAGAGAGGCCTGAAGGAACACTGTTCCTATGATGGGAGACATAGATCGTCCTCTCCAGTTCCAAACAGATCACCCTAGGACGGAAGTCAAGGCACAGGTCAGGTCCCACTGGCCTTGGTGCACTTTTCAATAGTCATTGATGTGCCCAGTATATGTTACCAACGATCCAAGCAGCTGACACTGAAACCAGCTTCAAGAACACTCTTCAGACCTCTCTGGACCAGCACTGAAAGCACATTCTTACCAAGACTGTGCCTTTGGTAACGAAAACCTTGGCACCGACATCTTTCACGCCAACTTGTTGATGGTACCGCAACTCTTCTTTCTGAATCTTCACCTCTGGAGCTTCTCTTTGCAGTACCTACACAGTTCACAGGACTGGGAGAGTTGACAGTTCTGGACTAGCCTAAGTTTCCATTGATGTCTTCTATTAAGAAACCCAGTGCCACCAGCTCAGGAGCCTCGTGGTTCTACTCAAGCACTCGAGAGATCTGCTTTACCCAACTGCTTTGGTCCCTGGACCCTTATGAGCCTACTCTGTCTGAAAGAGCATTCAGAAATCCACATGAGGGACTGCAGGGACAATCACGAGCAGTACTTTGCACGGGACCCATCATGGCCTGCACCCCCTTCCAGAACCTCATGCAGTCATGGTCTTTCTGAATCCTATATGGGATGCATCCTACTCGCAAGACTCCAGTTGCCTCTCAGGCAACTACAGCAAGGTCACCCTTCCCTTGTAGGTCTCACTCATCTGGCATATCATACACCTGATGCAGAGAGTGAGCAAGAGGACTTTCAGAAGAAAGAAGCCCAACATGTCCTGACAGTGATTTTTGTCATCTTCAGTGAACTGTTACAGCTTCAAACCAGCCTGATGACTGCTGGATCTTCCAGCAACTTCTCAGGAGATGAATGGGATTTCCAAGATGTCAGCTAAGTTTAAATGACTTCTCTTGCACTACCTTCTCCATATTCTGCATATGTTCAGATCACCTGCAGATTGGTAGTGCCAATAAATAATAGCTTAGTGCACAGGCACCAGTTTCCTCTGGATCCTTGTTCCGCCCCAGGCCCTGCCCCCACCCCGACCCCTTCTCCCAAGCCCCCACCCATGCCCCGCCTCTTCCCATCCCTGGTCCACTCCCACGGAACAGCTGATCGAGGTGGGTGGGAGGTGCTGGGACGGAGCAGGAGGAGTTGATTGGCGGGGCCGCCGGCGGACGGTAGGCACTTGTGGGGATGGGGGAGGAAGAAGCTGGCTGCTGGTGGGTGCTAAGCACCCATCAATTTTTTTCCCCCGTGGGCGCTCCAGCCCTGGAACACCCACGCAGCTGGCACCTATGGCTTAATGGAATCAGTTAGAGACCTCTATGCCTCTATGGTGCCTACATCTAAGAAAATGGACAGGTGCTATCAGATCACCTCCAGAGGCTTTGAATATTTCTTTAGCCATCTAACACTCGACTCCTTGATCATAGTCACTGTCCAAGAGAAGTCCAAATGACAAGGGCCACATAAAGCAACTCCCAGGGATAAAGATCTTAAAATGTTGGTGGACCTCTTTGATTGGAATTTGTATTCTTTAGCCATCCTATAAGCGTTCATTATTAACTACCAAGCACTCGTGGCTAAATACAGCTTTCTTAACCGGGCTCATGCATCCCAATTCACCAACAAACTCCAACAGGAACACAAGGAATTTAAATCCCAGGTGCAGGAGGGACAGCTGGTTGCATGGCCCTCAATACAGGTTGCTCTCAACACCTCACCTACAGTGGCTTGTAGTATGGCTAGCATAATAACAATTCATTGGGCCTCCTGATTGCAGTCCTTGAGAATACTGGAGGAGGCTCAAGCAACCATTGAGGGCTTCCCCTTTGAGGATTGTGATTTTAATAAGAATACTGATGAGGCTATTTGCTTGTTGAAGGACATCAAAGACAACCTTTTGCTCTCTGGGTGTATGCATCTTGGTTCCATGAAGGAGATGGTACAAGCCTCAGCCCTGTCCAAGGCAGACACAACCATCTGAGTACTATTATAGACAGCAGAGACTGTTTGAGCCACTGAAGAAGAGGCAGAAGTTCCAGATGAAGATACCTTCTGCCCCTTCCTCCTCTGACGCACACCTTTCATCTACCTTGAAACAGCAGGTTTGAATGTGCAGTTGAGAGCCTTGCAGAGCCAGCAGATCCAGCTCTTTCCTCCCCTTTTGAGAGCTGTTTGTTTGGGGAGATATGGAACCAAATTACCTGGGACCAAAGGGTTCTGGAGTCTTTTGGACAAGGATTCTCTATCCAGTTTCAGTCCCCTGCAAACCTCCCCACATCCCCAATCCCTTCTGGGACCCCTTTCATGAGATATTGCTCAGGAAGGAAGTGGACTCCCTCCTGCAACTCAGAGCAGTAAAAGGATGCCCTTGGAATTCCAGGGCAGGGTGGGTTATTTTGATCACAAGCAGAGAGGGGAATGGAGCCCTGTCCTGAAACTGACTCAACAAATTCATCTGTGGGTTCCAGTTCAGGATGGTGATGCTGATGTCCATAATCCCCACCTAGGATCCTCAAGATTGGTTTGTAACTCTACTTACAAGACACATACTTTCATATTGCAATTCACCCGGCCCCAAAGAGATATTTCAGGTTACTTGTGGGAAAGTCTTACTACTAATGCAGAGTGCTTCCCTGTGGCCTCTCTCTCTGACCTTGAGGGACTTCTGCAAATGCGTGGAGGTCATGGCTTCACGTCTGAGAAGGAAAGACATTTGAGTTTATCCTTACCTCAATGACTGGCTGATCCGAGCTGGTCACCTCAACACCTGAACGACTTTATTTGAGTAGTTCTGAATCTCATTGCTGCATCAGACCTCAGTAAATGGAATGAAGTCCACTCTCACATCTTGTTAGAGCATAAAATTCACGGGGGCAGTATGGACTCCGGTCTGCCAGAGGACAGGTTTCTCCCCATTCTAAGCCTTGTCAACAGCTTCATTCACACCCTTAACATTAGTCAGAACATGCCTAAGACTCATGGGTCACATGGCCTCCTGCGCCTACATGACACATTTGCCACCTGTACTCTATGCAAGGGTGGTCGAGATCAGTGTACTTACTCAGCAGGTACCTAAGACATGTTGGTCAAAATCCCCCCAGGAAGTCCTTTCCTTGTTAGATTGGTCAAAGGACACTCTACATGTCTATAATGGATCCCCCATCTCCTCACCGATCCCCAGCATGACATTGGTGACAGACACATGTACATTGGGGAACTCAGCTGGACCACCTCCAGACCCAGTGCCTCTGGCCCCGCTCAGGAAGTGAGCCTTCATATAAACACCCTGGAGTTGAGAACAATTTGGCTAGCATACATAAGTCTTTCTCCTGGTGTTTCGAGATGCCATAGTACAGGTGTTTACAGACATGTCCTATAGCAACAAGCAAGAAGGTGTTGGTTTGTTGCCCCTGTGCCAAAAGACAATCCACCTTTGGCAGTGGTGCATCAGCCACCATCTTACCAGTAGTCCTCCACCTTCCCAGGCTATGAAACCTCCTGGTGGACCATCTCACGGGGTGGACAATACTCTGAGCAACTATTCAATAATTGTCCAATGCTGCATTCGGCAAGACATCTTTCACAGGTGGTAATTCCCAAAATTGGGTTCTGGTTGGATGTGAACAGGTCAAGGAGTGCTGCAGGTTCTGCTCCAGAGGAGGAGCCTGTGCTGGCTCCCTGACACCCTACTGAGCCTATGGCCACCAGGGCTCTTGTATGCTTGCCTCCTACCCCTGCCGATACCCCCCACTCTTCTTCCCTATTATGGCAGAGTCCCTGCCAATTTGGATTTGGTGCTAGCAAAGGAACTGGAGAGTGGTTGCAGCCACCCCATCCTTTATGCCCTCTGCCACCACAAGGCACAGCCCTAGAGGACACTGATATCAAAAAGATTCTTATTTGGGCCCACTCTTGCCAGAAGTGGAATACATGTGGAGAATACATCTCGAAGAATTAAGTTACTGTAGAGTAAGTAAATAGTTACTACTTTTAAGGTTTAAAAAAAAAACCAAAAACTTTAAAACAGATGTGATTTTTAATTAAAAATATATTCAGAGAAAACAGTATTTTGTTTGGACTTCAACATTCTTATGTAGCATTGTACTAATATATGAAAAGCAGAAACTTTACTAGTCTGTACAGGTTCAGAGAAACACAAAGAACAGACAGCATAAATAGTTAAAAGTAAATTCAACTAGATTCCCCACCCCCCAATGTTAATAATTTATGGTATTTTTATAACAGGTAAGGAAACCAGAGGTTGAAACTTTAAAACTCTACTTTCTGGGGACTATAAAATGCATATTGTCCATTTTTGACCTTTTTGTGGGCATTAAGGCAGAGTTGTATTGACTGACTTTTTTCATACAGTGAAAAGGCATTCACAGTTTAAAGATTATGGGCCAGATTAACCCTGGTAAAACTCCACTGGACTAAATGACTGTATTTGCCGTGGTATATTCTGCACTAATTAATATTGGTATCTAACAATCTCATCTGCATGTAATGGGAATTTTCCAACCTCAACCATACTCCTTTAGTTCTTCGTTGTATAAAATGCTCATAATTTGTGCTGCTAGTTCTTAAACTAGTGGTAGGAATCCCCATTCTCATCCTATGAAGTCCCTGGGACAGGGTTTCATGGTTAATGCTAATTTTGGATGTTGATCTGTTGTATGGCAAGTCACTTCAGAATTTTGGCCCAATACCAACTGACTTCATAACTTCCATTCAGCCCTGTCTCTCTCCATTGAAAATAGATTAGGGGAAAACATTCAGAGCTGTTTGTTACATGTAACATTCTGTTATTAGAAAAGGTCATCCTTTTGAGGATCAAACTCATTTTAATTTGGATGAATGGAAAAGAAAAGCATTTGCTGAAGATGTTTATTTTCTTTGTAACTCTGTAACAGGGTCACTTTTTCAGATCGTTACAAGCATTTATATAGAAAAACAGAATGACATTTCCTAAATATGTTCAAAATAAAATTCCAAAGGGTAATCTGGATGAGATGCACCAGAGATATTGTAACATTTGGGGGAATTATCTCTCAACCACTAATGCTCCCAGAAAATCAGTAGAGTCAGACAAAAGCACTTGAATGTTTTCCAGAAAGCTGTCTAGTTACATGTATCTGAAATAATGGTTTAAAATGGAAGCTATTTTATAACTAACTATAGCATTTGTTATAATTCACATTTCTGTATAATAGGGATTTAAAAAAACGAAAACCAAACATACCAACTAGTTAAAAATACTATATTGTGGAGTAGAAATAGGTTAGATTGCAGGATATACTCGGGGGGGGGGGGGGGGGCGGGGGAAGTAAGCATATTCCATGTGTGTAATAACATATTGTAAAACTAGGGAAGTATGTGTCGCTTGATATATATTGCAACTGCAAATGTACCTATAATTATGACTGTTGTTCTGACCCTGACATCTACTGGAATTTTCTTCCTGAGTAAAGGTTTAGGAAAAACAGAAAATAATACAAAGAGGTTGAGAGCTAGCCACTCACCAGTGTTCTCTTTTAGAGACACTGATACTTTGCATGCCAGTTGATTTATTGCCAGCTCTTACTCTTATATTATGTCCTAGCAAAGGTCATAAGCTATTGCTGGAAAAAATGTTAGCCCACTTTCCCCCTGCCAATGCAAGATCTAGTCCCTATGTAGTAGGCTTAGCTAATGTTAACTTACTTTACTAAGCTTTATTCCATGCTGGAGATGTCACTTTAGCAGTGTTCTGTAGTTGGCTTCCCTATAGGGGATCACATAAGTACCATTTTTACCATATTTGAGATTGAATTAAAACTCTGCCCCAACACCCTTGCCTTGTGCTATGGCCCTGTCCCCGTCCCAAGTAGCAGCAATAAACTGGCCTGCCTCCTCTCCAAGCAAGACAAAGGCAGTAGCATAGGCCCTATATGTTTGTCCCTGGTCTTACTTGGCAGCAGCGGTCCCCTCTCCCTCACTCTGAAGAGGCAGGAGTGAGGCCTCAGTGGGTATGTGTCTACACAGCATAGAAAAACCTGTGGCTGGCCCGTGCCAGTTGACTCAGGCTCAGGCTACAGGGCTGTTTCATTGCTGTGTAGACTTCCAGTCTTGGGGTAGAGCCCAAGCTCTGGGACTCTCCCACCCTGGATCCCAGGCTCTAGCCTGAGCCTGGAAGTCTACATAGCAATGAAACAGCCTTGCAGCCCGCGAACCTGTGTCGGCTTGCACTGGCCAGCTGCTAGTGTCTAGTTGCTGTGCAGACATATCCAGTGTTACACCCTGGGTCCTGGGCTATTTGCTGTGGTGGGCGGACCCACCGTTTCACTTTTCTTCTGAGGTAGTATTGGACAGGGTCCTGTAGAGCTATAGATCTTGCAGTTAACACCCTATTGAGGTGCATGTAGCAGTTAACCCGTCTCAGATCTATTATTTCACATAATCTGCAGGTTCAGGTAGGTGTCACTGCATCAATTAGGCTACACTTTCAAGTATTTCTTTGCAACAGTGAGGACTAAACTTAAGTTTTCTTAAAATGAATGGTGTAATCACAGGACTCCAGGAGCTAGTATCCTAGGCCTGGGCCTATAATGTTTATGCCTTAATCTGACCTAGGCTGAAATTCAAAGTTAAGTCTTCATAAAAAAAGTTATAACATAATGTTTTAAAAACTTGGCGAAACCAAGCAGTGTAGTAAAAAAATTCTAGCCATTCCTTTTCTGCGAAAGCCAAACTGATACAGCTCTCACTAGGCTGGTTTACCCAGAAATGAGAAGTTAATTTTTAAATTAAATAACTTCCTGGTCTTTGTCTCTCCTTTAGTTTAGCCTCTTTCATACAGGAAAGATGTACTAATTCAGATAAAAGCATGACTTCTGATTTTGATGTAAAGAAATACTCGGTTAAAAAAGGCTTGACTCTCTTCTGTATCTTGCTTTTTGACAGAATATTTGAATTCAGAAAGATTATTGGAAACCGGGAAAAATGCCAGAAGCTGGTTTCAAGAGATTATCCAGTGTTCATTGACAAGGTATTCAATAGCAAAAAATGTAACTGTAACTAAAATTATGTTCTCACATATTATGTATGAGTGAAGTGAAATGAAGTCTTTAGTAAGCTCTCTGTACTGGAGAAGAAAGTAGTTAGGTTTGGTGCAATGTGGATTGTAGGTTTTATTGATATTTTGGTTCAGCCCAATGTTAGTACAGCATATGTTACTGATTTGGGATCAGAATTCAGGGCATGATCTTAGGCTAACAGAGTGGCAGAAGGAACGTGGTAAGCATTTGCAGGGGCAGTATGTAGTTTTCTTCTCTCGCTAGTAGTTCCTCTCTCTGACTGAGGAGTAGCATTGAAAGATTCCAGAGGGATGCACCCAGCTGTCCTTTGGTAAAAATATTCAAGAAAGGAGTAAATATATAGGGGAGGGTGTAGAGGTGGTTGGAGATTATAGGATTCCCCTGGGAAAAAGAAGAAAGCGTACTTTGCGTATAACTAGATATGAAGCCAGTCAATATTATTAAAGAAACACTTATTATGGTAGTGCCCAAAAGCTCCAGTGAGGATTTAAGGACCCGTTGTTCTGGGTGTGACACAGACACATATAAGGGACAATCCTGCCCCTGAGATTATAAAATCCAAAAGGTATAAACAAAGGGCTGGGAGGGAGAAGTAACATACAAGCAAATAAAAATGGTGACTGGCATGATTCTGTAAACCAGATATTTTGGTATTTTTCATTGAGAGTAGAGGTAGTATGAGGGGAATGTCAGGACCATGGGAGTTAGTAAGGAAGAAAGGAATGGGAAGGTGAGAAGTTGTTACAATTAGTCATCTGTCTGTCCATCAGCAGCAGACAGGTTTTTACATCATTGCAGAGATGAGTTGTAAGAAGGGATTTAAAAGGATAGAGCAATAGCTGTACAGATTTTATTATGAAGTTTTTCCCATCCTTTGGGGTGGCATGGGAGAAAACACAGGTATGTCCTATCTTAAAGAATTGTTAAAAAATTTAAACAAATACATTTTAAACAAACAAATAACCCCCCCCACAACCCCATTTAGGCTTTAATTGCATTAAAAACTGAATTTTGTTATAACTGAGCTGATTTTTATTTAAGTGAGTAGGCTTGTGGTAGACTTTTTTTAATGCTCATGTAATGTGATGATTGAAATTGTACTTTCAAAACTGCTTGTGGATTTTTGTGCTAAAATTTGATTCCAGCCTAGGAACCCATATATTAATGTTCAGCCTTCAGTGCATATAATGTATGCTGATCATATACACTTTTAACTTTCAGTTCTTTCCATAGGTTGAGGAGCAATCAGACTGTAAAATACTCGATGGGCACTTCATTTCCCCTTTGATTCACTACATTCCCAATATCCTGCCAACTGAATCCATCATAGCAAGGTAAGGAAAAGGAAGTAACAGTTTGGTTCTGAAACTAGCTCTGTAGAGAAATCAAAGAAATCTGTATTATAAAAATTACTTTTATTACATTTTTTTATTACAGCTACAATCCGAATACTCAATTTTGTTTTAAAATGGTTCAGACTGTGATCTCTGTTTGAAAAATATTGAGAAGTTTTAAGTTAGAATGAAAACACAGGTAGTTCATTTGATGGTTCCATCCTTGGATGAATGATTTATTTTCTAGATGAGCTTATTCTAAATTGGAGGTGGCCCTAGCAAAACATGACGTGTTATGGTGGTTTAATTCTGAAAATGGAAATGTAATCCCATTAGAAAAGTTTTACATGTTCATTTAGTAAAATAATTAATGGAACATCTGTAACTGTATTTTGATAACTAGTTTTGACACAGGAAAGCCAGAGAATTCTAATATGACTATGACCTGTTCTTACCTACCTCCTTTGTAAAGGGAGGGAAATTATTCATATATAAGCAAAAGTACTAACAAACAGCCTTGACTTGGATTTACTAGTCTTTGTCAGTCTGCCACAACATCAAGTAATGTTTTGAGACTGATTTCTTCCTTTTTTAAAAATACTTGTTTTGTTTTGTTTGTGAGATACACAACTCACATCGCATGTCCAAGATGGAGAAATGCAATTCCCTTGCAAATATGAATTTTTGTAAAGGCCAGCAGTTTATCCAAGAAAATAGTTTCTCACTTCTGTATCTTCCTAAGAAACACTCCATATTTATTAACTTATTCCACTTATTATCAGAATTTAACCATATATGTATGCACATGTTAACTTCAGTGTAGCTCATACATTGAATTTGGCCTATGTTTTCTATTTGAGAAGCCAAACAACGTAGTAGTACCCTTGAAGTCTTGTCACGCTTACACACTCAAGCAGTTGGGTGGTGGTGGTATACTAATGTTCTCACCAGGGTGTCCACTGAGCCTTGCTTTGGAGGTAGGGTGGGGAGCATCATTTTTATTGGCTTCTTGCTAGCAGAGCTAGACTTCTTGCTAGCTGAAGTCTTAAGTTTTTCAAGCTTTGCTTTGGGCATAAAAATTTACCTCAATTTAGGAGGCCTTGGTGTCATGACATCAACAGCTGTGACCAGTCAATACATTTTTTGTTTGTTTTTTGTTTGTTTTGTTTTGTTACAGCTTACCTTCTCTGAAGACATTATTCAAAAAATGCTCAGTAGGCTTTTTACTCCGTGTTGTTGGGTATAAAGGGAGTCACTACTTAAAATTCCTGGACTAACTGATACCACATCTGAAAATGCAATTTACTAATAGTTTCCACATACTGTCATGCAGTGGTTAGATAAGTTATAGGTGCTATTAAAAATCCAAAATACATTAGGTAAGATAAAGACAAGTTGATTTTCTTTCAAGCTCATAGCATCAAATTAAATCCATGAATAAAAGTTATTTTGAGCTTTAAGTAGTTTTCATGTGTGAAAAGCAGCACTTTGATAGACTTTGTGTGCTTTTCAAATATGGATAGTTTATGCAAAAACGTTTACACACAACTAGCTAAAGAAGCAAGTTTTATTGCAACAGGACACCCCCTTGTGGTGAAATACCAATAGCTCAACAGAAGTGGTTTGTTTGTGTAGGTTACAGCTGGCCTGAGAAAAGCTTGGTGGGGGGTAAGGGAGGGACTAACTGAAGAAACTGGGTGATTTTTGGCAGGGGTGGGTGGGAAGGAGAGAAGGGAAAACTGTTTTTCTATATTTATATAGGAACACTTGTTAGCTGTATTTTTTAAAAAAACAACTTTATAGTTCCTTTTTAATTTTCAGTTTCAGTTCCCCCCCCCCCCACTTAAGGAGAAAAGTGTGTGCTGTTTAGGGGATCTAGCCACACTTGCCTAATCTCAGGCCCCATGTCTCTATTCAGTAAAGTTTAGAATGCAGTAATGAAGTAGTAATCTCATTTGGAGTGTGACCTTTCAGCTCATAACTCCCTTTCTTCTTGGTGCTTGTGACTTTCTAAAGGTGAAAACTTTTGGATGTGTTCTTAATTTCATTCATGAAAAAATTATATTGCTAGACTAATAGCAGTTTGCCTGAGCATGTAACCAAACTGTTTTTTCAGGGTGTCGTTTGGTGGTTTAACTTGCATGAGTGTGAATATCTTGCAGTGTTATCATGTATATTAAATAGTGTGCTTTTGATAGGTTTCAATTCATAATACCCAAGAGATGGAACAGCAAATACAAACCTGTGTGCATTCATCTAGCAGGCACTGGAGATCATGTAAGTATATAAAACTTTAATTTCTCATTAATACTTTCAAGTTTAACAGTAATCTTTTAACTGTATTCTTGTTTAAACCTTTCCTCTTTAGTACTACTGGAGAAGACGCACACTAATGGCCCGTCCAATGATCAAAGAGGCTTGCATGGCTTCTCTATTGTTAGAAAACCCTTACTATATCCTTTTGTTGAAAACAAAATGCTTTAACATGTTTCAAAGTGCTAACCAAGGGGAGGAAGATAGAATAACATTATTTTATCAAGTATTAGAGGGGTAGCCGTGTTAGTCTGGATATGTAAAAAGCAACAAAGAGTCCTGTGGCACGTTATAGACTAACAAATGTATTGGCGCATAAGCTTTCGTGGGTGAATACGTCATGCGTCTGACAAAGTGGGTATTCACCCACAAAAGCTTATGCGCCAATACATTTGGTAGTCTATAAGGTACCACAGGACTCTGTTGATTATTTTATCAAAATGGTACAGGTTGCATAGATGAGTGGTTTTCAACCAGCGGTACACAGAGGTCTTCCAGGGGTACATCAACTCATCTAGATATTTGCCTAGTTTTACAACAGGCTACATAAAAAGCACAAGTGAAATCAGTACAAACTAAAATTTCATACAGACAATGACTTGTCTATACTGCTCTATTATACTATATATTGAAATGTAAGCACAATATTTATATTCCAATTGCTTTATTTTATAATCATATGGTAAAAATGAGAAAGTATGCAATTTTTCAATAATAGAGTGCTGTGACACATTTTTGTATTTTGATGTCTGATTTTGTAAGCAAGTAGTTTTTTAAGTGAGGTGAAACTTGGGGTATGCAGGGCATAGTAGTCTGGAAAGGTTGAGAGCCACTGGCATAGATCAGTCGAAAGTAGGGATATAGCTGTTGGTCAAAAAGATGTGACTTCTTACTGTAATCTTACTACATCAACCAAAGTGGTATCTCTAAGTGCATAACCATGGAATACAATGCAGATGATGTGTTAGACTGGCTATGTCATAAGGTGTTGCTCTTCTGAACTTTAAAAAAAAAAAAAAAAAAAAACTTCCAAACCACTCTCCTTGGTTACTGGGGTACTAGTTTGATACTGATCTCTCTGTAACCCAGTTATCAAATTACTTGACAAACTTCTCCTAGCCATGGCCAAATATGTCCTTTTTTTTGAGGGGCGAGGGGAGAGGTGTGTTTTGTTTGTTTTTGACAAAATGTCTCTCCTGTCTTCACTTGTTGAATACAAACTGTTGGTACTACAAATCCCTTTGATAGTGTTCACCTGCCTTATCACTGACATTTTAGGCATTTTTTCTCTCTGACAAAATCTACCAGCCTGAATCCATCCTCCTTTCCAATGTTGGGTAACTGCCCCCAAATGCCTACACCAGGCTTCACTCAGAAGAATCAGACTATCAATCACACTTCATTTTTTTCCTTTACTACTTACTTCATTAGCGCACTGTCCTAAATTGTAAATTGTGACGAAGTCATTCATACTTGATTTTATTTTGTACCAATAAAACAATGTAATTGGGTAATAACTTAATTTACAGAATTTAATTCTTCACTGTACTGCTTACATAAGTGATTTTTAATTTTTGTCTCAATTTTAAAATGTAAGAGTTAAAATAAAAAGTTATGTAGTGATGCCTAGAAAATAAATATATTTACATTTGTTTATTTTCTTTAACTTGAGTCTTTACATGGCTGCAGAAAACCTAAGGACCAAATGTAAGTATTAAGATTACTTCTCACAGCTATTTTCTGTCTTCAAGACACTGGGTTTGTTAAGAAGACCAGAAACTTAAAACATAGAAACCTTGATAATGTGTTATAAATAGCAGCAAACTTGGCTCAGCTATATCTTGTTTATGTGAAGTTGTAGACACTTTGCTTGACTGCTTTATGTGGATTTTGATGCTTAAATGCCTAGGTTCGCACTTTCCACCCAAAGTAGATGGACTTTTTTAAAAAAACCACATCAGCAAGGGTGCAACCAAGAAACAATGCATTTTACCAGTTCGTACATTGCACTTGTCCACAATCTACAACAACATATTTTTTTGTGCAATATTGAGTATCTTTGAAGAAATAGTTTTTGGGCAACATTTAAGTGTCTAAAGTTAGGCAACTGAATAAGTGACTTGATTTTCAAAGATGCTGGTTACCCTGAAGCTCATGCTAGTGGGAGTTGCAGCATACCCAGTATCTTTGAAAATCAAGTCACTTATTCAGTTGCTTAAATATGGACTTAAAAGCCTAATCTTAGGGACTAATTTATAAAACAAAACAAAAGGTTGGACTTTGTATTTGCAAGTGCTAGAATATAAATAGGACAATAGATCCTGTATCTGAGGCAAAATAAAGGTGTTAGTTTGCCAGATGTTCCTTGCAGATGAATAGTTATAAAAAGATTAAATGGAGGTGACTGGTTTAAAAAGACTGGTTTAATTCTGCTTGCTTAGCTATCTCCAAAAAGAAGAGGAAACTAATCTGTTTTTAAACTACAATCCTTAGAGCTTGTTGCTTTCAGTAGTGCTTCATTAACATCTGCCACAAGTTAAACATTTAATTTTCTTCTAATTTAAAAGCTAATTAAGAATTTACCCTTTGAGAGAAGTATCAGAGGGGT
Source organism: Chrysemys picta bellii (assembly GCF_011386835.1). Taxonomy (NCBI): domain Eukaryota; kingdom Metazoa; phylum Chordata; order Testudines; family Emydidae; genus Chrysemys; species Chrysemys picta. Next base: position 46,102,432 of record NC_088795.1, read on the forward strand.
AGCCGTCTTAGTCTGGATCTGTAAAAAGCAACAGAGAGTCCTGTGGCACGTTTAAGACTAACAGATGTATTGCATGCATCCGACGAAGTGGGCATTCACCCACGAAAGCTTATGCTCCAATACATCTGTTAGTCTTAAAAGTGCCACAGGATTCTCTGCTTCCTTTGAGAGAAGTGAAAGTTAAAAGCAGTACAAAAAATAGCCTTGAGTACCTTCCAAAGTAATCGTTGCTGCATTATAATTAGTTTATTGGTCTGAATAATTTAGTAAATCTTAATTTTAAAAAATCCCAATAAAGGATTTTTTGGGAAAGTGTTCTCTTTGACAGATATGTTTTGTTTTTAAAGATATCATTGTTTTGATGATAACATTTGGCATTTTTAAAATCACAGTAAGACACACCAGGTAGGTACAATGCTGGAATATAGTTAGTGGGTTTTCTGCTACTGGCATACTATTTACCTCAGAAAAACAAAGAAGTATAAAAATCTTTCCTCCACTATGCAAATTCTATGCACTAGTCACAGCTGTCCAACTTGATAGAATAATACTTCCATCTTGCAGATAATGGGCAAATGCTCTGTTGTCCCAAACTCCAATTTGCACATTTCAATAGAAGGCTTCAAAGCAGTAGTAGCACTCTAAGGAATGTACTTGTAAATCATTAAATTAGCATGACAGTCATAGTAGAGAACTGAAGTACCTTTAATAACAAAGCACTAAGCAATAGGAGGAGTGTTTAAAATATCCTAAAAATATTGGTCCACAACAGCCATTGATATCCTTGCTTCTCCCATGGCTTACAGAACAGTTCTAATAGGCTGTACTCCTGCCTCAAAATGTATCCCAAGTATAGTGATATTTTGGCACAAGAGGGCTATAGCCTTGTGTAACTTAGAGACATGATGTCAAAAACATGATAATATTTACAATAAACTGTTTTGTCCAAGTACAGTGCTCTAGTTGTTCTGTAAGCCATACTCCATTCACTTAAAAGTGTTCAGCACATGGAGTAATTGCACCATTGAGCCCCAATATGCAAACAACTACTAGACTTTTGGTCACTGTGAGAGTTCAAACTGAATAGCTTTCAATTTTTCTTTTTTGTTTTCTTTAAATTTGTTTAATGCATTGTAGGAGACACTACACGGATTTCTCAGTGCAGTGACAAACTTCCCACTTTATAATTTCAGTCTTACAGTGGCACTGATTGCTCCCAAAGCTGACTTTCTGATTGCTCTTCACATGTTGTATGCAATTTTTCAGTGATGTAAAAAGGTAAATAAGGAAAAGAGGTTGTCTCTGCCAATGACATCTTGTATACCTAGCACTGTATCACTTAGCTTTGTTTTCCTTAAAATAAAAAGGATCGTTGTTACTTCATAGCACAGAAGATTACTGCACATGAGTTTCCAGTGCTTGCAGTACCTTAGTTATTTGAAGATATGGTGTTCCCTAATTCTACACTAGTAATTTAGAAGATGCTTATTTCTAGTCCTCATTTAAGCCTGGATCACAAAAAAATTAGAAGAAGAAGAAACAAACACACGTCCTGTGGGCCTTGAATGCAGAAAGATACTGAAGACTTTGGACTCCCTCCTTCTCTTATTGAATTCAATAGAAATTCAGTCATTGGCTTAATTGGGAGTATGACCAGGCTCCGTTTAAGAGTAAAAGTAGACTGATGAAATGAAGACTCTGCACATCTGATATTGGAAAATAAAATATTTCTTTTTTTCTTTTCTGGTGAGGAAAGAAGATCAAGTTTAAAAAATGTCTCGGACCTGTTTGTGATGGGAGGAGCTCTTGTTTTAGAATCAGCAGCGCTTTTGCACTGGCTAGAGAGAGAGGGCTATGGACCTCTAGGGATGACTGGAATATCCATGGGAGGACATGTAAGCCTTTATATTTACTGTTAAAAATTTGTTTTATCTTTTTTTTTTTATTTCTTGGCATTATATATGTATGTTAATAACTAGGGAAACCTAACAGTTTACAGTGTTCATAGGCTGATTTTTTTAACATGAACAAGTTTAGAATAACGAGCAACATAACTTGATATTTAGGCATGACATGCCATTATTGAGAATATGCAGATGTATTCTCACTGTATATATACCATAAAACTCTCTTACAGATGAATGTTCAGGTTGTAGCAGTGTAATTCTCAATAACTTTTATTGTCATGCTGCTTAATCTGTTAATTTAGCTATTTAAATTTTGACAGACTGTAGGGCTCAGACCCTGTGGGTGAACAGTCCTCATCCTCAAAGGAAATCTCTACAAACCTTTCAAAAGAATGAGCCTGGGAACTTAAATTCGTAATTCTGCTAGACACTAAAAATCATGGACTGAATACAATTACTGGATTTATAGCTTATTACAAAAATCTATAACCCACTAACAATTCCCCAGCTGCTTTCTCCCTCTCCCCTTTCCTCCCTATGACTGGAGGGACGTTAATGGGCCACTTCACCTTGAATGGTCCTTTGAAATATGTGTTAACTACTTATGCTAAACAATCTGTTCCATCTTGTGTTTAGCTGTGACACTCTGTGTAAGACCATGTCTACACTACAAAATTATGTTGATCTAATTTAGGTCAGCATAAAGCCACCACAGTTATTAAATCACTTCTATATGAGCACTTGTCTCCTTGTGATGGCGGTGCACATTCTCACCAGGAGCGTTTGTATTGATTGTATTGTCAATGTGGGGCATTGTGGGATGGCTCTTGGAGGCCAGTAACAGTCTACGTAAGCAATGGAGTGTCTAAACTGACATTGCCTCGATCTAATCACATTGGCTGTGACTGTCTGCCACTCAGGGAGGTGGTGTTACTAAATCAGCATAGAGAGGCACTTACATCGGTGGGAGCCAAATTTACATGAAAACACTTCCCTAGCTAGGTTGACGCAAGGCAGCTTACATTGATCTAATTGTGTAGTGTAGTCCAGGCCTAAGTTTCCCCATACCTGAAGAAGAGCTCTGTCTAAGCTCGACTCTCTCACCAATAGAAGTTGATCCAGTAAAAGATATTACCTCACTTACCTTGTCTCTCTGAGATTGTAAACTCTTTGGGGTAGGGACCATATTTTTATTCTGTGTCTGTATAGCACCTGGTACAGTGGGGCCCTGGTTCATGTTGAAGGCTCCCAGGCACCATCACAGTGCAATATGTTTTTATGTAGTGTTCTTCATCCTTAGAAAGTGCTTTAAAAAGGAAGGTAAGCAGCATTATCTCTATTTTAAAGGTTGGGGAAACCGAGGACAGGGATGGAATCCATACTCTCTGGACTCCCAGACTATGGCCCTGACCACTTTACTATGTTGCTTCTTTTATTAATGAAGACGCATGTAATAGTTCTCCGTATTAAAAATGTGTGGGGTGGATAAGTACTTTTTTCTGCTATCCTCATGGTTTTGCAGTATGCCCAACAGTATTATATTAAACTACAGCTTTGCAAAACCGTGCAACTGGTGTGGGGAAGCATTTTTCTGATCCTCCTGTGTGCTGCATCTATGCTCCAGCATTTAGTGATGAATAGAACTTACCACATAGTGCACTCTGATAATTCTGAGGTGAGAGGGAATTATCTGGACTCTAAGGGAGATGAAAATAGAAGTCCATTTACATGCTCAATTCTCGTCTTAACCTTACTGTTTGTGGCTTGCAAATTCCCTAAATGTATTTCAAAAGCTGCAGAATTTTTGATAGTCCTATTTGTGACTCACCTTCAATTTGTTTGTTTTGAAATATGTTTATAAGGTTGTTGAGAGGCCTTGAGGAGAGGGACATGTTGAAATGATAAATGAAGTTCTCATGGAAGAATCCTGATTCATTTTGCATCAGGATGAGTGTTCTATTAAAAGAAAACTCTTGTTCCTAAAGCAGAAATACTGCTACTTTCTCTGTGAACCAATTTCAAAGCTAATGTATCAAGGAGACTATTGGAGAGAATAGACTTCATCAGTCTTTCTGGATTTTGTGGAGGAGAAGTATATAACTGCAAAGATGCTTAGCACTGATACTACACGAGACAAGCTGTTACTGTGTGAAGAAATACTTTAAAGATGAGAATTCTAAAAATGACTAAAGAGAAATTTTGTTGAAATGTCTTATTAAAATATGCAGTAGAGCATTTGATATTGAAGTTTTTTTTTATTTAACAGATGGCTTCACTAGCAGTGACAAACTGGCCTAAACCATTGCCATTGGTTCCTTGTCTTTCCTGGTCCACAGCTTCTGGTGTCTTTACCACGGTAACTAAATTATTTTTAGTTTTGTTAATATTCTAGAATATGAACAGATGTGAAATCTTGAAGGTTTGAGTTGGGCAAATTAACATTAAGGGAGAGATTTTTTTCAAAGGCACAAATGGGAGTTGGATGTCCAACTGTCCTCTGAGCCTTCAAAATCTCCCCCATAATGATGCTTCTGGATAGAGCCTAATTATAGAAGCTGCCTTTTGTCTTATGCAAGAAATAATGAAGCTGTGGTATCTCCAATGTCTACCTCAGACCCCCAGGATTTCAAAACTTTCCAGTGTTTGCTGCGCAGGGCGGCAGATCCACTGGAAATTCCAGTGGAAGTTGTCAGGAGAAGTCTCACAAGTTCCTTGGACATCTTACACACCTTCATGCCTGGAACTCTTGCAGTGCCCATAAATGAAGAGACCATTGGAGTCCAACAGGGTGCTTTGGCAGACCACCAACTTCCCTAGCTCTGACAGAGAGCAGATTGCTGCTACCAGGTGCTTTCATCAGGCTTTGAACTATTTTATATGCATCCTGTACATGGGTTGTTGGTGATAGCAGTGCCTGATGAGAAAACCAGACACTGTGGTCAACAGAAATCTACATCCTGAGACAAAGAATGCTAGAAATTTTTATTTTTTTGGTTGCAAAAATTATTCATCAAGTTGGCAAATGAGAATCTCTAGTTATCAGGCCTTAGTGGCAAAATATGATTACTTGAACTGGGAATCAATCTTCAAATTTGCTGACAAAATTCCACAGAAGAACAGAGGCCTGGAAATCTGTGGTTGTAGAGGAACAACTTGTAGCACACATCTCTTCAAGTGACTGGTCGATGCTGCGTACATGGCATCCAGTTCCATGGCCTCTTTGTCCTGATAAGATCCTTTTGGCTTCAGTTGTCTCGAAGCCCTAAAGGGGATGCGTGTAACAGTAGAGGCTGCACCGTTTGAAAGGTGCAAATGCTTCAATGCAAAGACTAATGAGCCTTTTCATTCTCAAAAGGACTCTTGAGCGATGCTGAGATCTCTAGGAGTTTGTGCTCTTGCATCAAAAAGAAAGCAATTTAGGCTTTAATCCTGTCAAAGTCAGTCCTATTATGCACAGTATAGACAGTCTGAACTTCCCTCAAAATGCCAGCACTCCCAAAGGAGAGAATCTTCTACCTCTACTACATTTTTCTCACCAGGTTCTGTCTTCATCAAGGCAGCAAATATGACTTCTTGGTCAGGAGATAAGTGTAACTTATACTGGATCCTTTTTCCACCCCTTCCCCCCCACCCCCTCCCCATCCTCCTTTTGGGAAATATTAATTTTATTTTTGTGGGGCCTGATACACCATCACCACAGATCTCTGGGCCCTAAAAACTGTAGAGATGAGATACTCCATCCAATCCCAAACCCTCTCTATCCAATTTCCCCAGCACTTTCTCAGGGACCCTGCTCATGAGTATGCTACTTTCAAGATTCAGAAGTGACTGAACTTCTTAGAGCAGTGGAAGATGTGCCTCAAAAATATATGGGCAAGGGGGGTTAATTCCCAAGAAAAAGGGAGCAGGCAGGCCCTCTATTCTGGATTTCTGAGGCAGCTGAACACCTTTACGTGCAGGCTGAAGTTCAGGTTGGTAACTCTGGCCTCAGCAATTCCAACCATAGATTCACAGGGCTGGCATTCAGCTCTTGAACTCAGACACTTATTTTCATAAAGCAGTCCATCCTGCCTACAGGAAATATTGAAGGTTCCAGGTGGACTATTCCCACTAGCAATGTAGAATCCTGCCATTTGATCTGTTGACAATACCATGGGTATTTATAAAATGTGCAGAAGTAGTGGCAGTTTACCTGAGAAGACCAGGAGTCCAGATTTACCCATACTTAGATGTTTGGCTCATTAATGTGAATGCTCCACAATAGGTGACCAATTTCACACAGCAGACAAGAGGTGGTCAGGAAAATTCGGATGAAACTTTTTTCTTTGGAATTTGCAGACTAGTCAATTGAACCATTCCAGCAAAAGTTTCAATTTTAATGACCTCCTCACGGACTCCAGGCAGGGCCAGCACTTCCAGGGCTTCCTAGCTCCCCTTCTTCCCTCCAAGATGGCTGCCAAGGGCCCTGAGCTCCCAAGATTACCAGCAGTGATGGCTGCCAGGAAATTGGGAACCTTGGAAACTGGACTTTGGACTGGATTTGACAATTTTTGTCAGACTGATCTGCCCATCACTGAATAGTGGTCGTGAAATTTACTAGACTTTTGTTGTCAAGTTAATAAGAGTCTGGTCAGATTCATGGCTGCTATTCAGTGGTGTGCACCTGTGAAACTGACAATCTTTTTAGTTTTGGTCATGGGCTCTTTAGATCTTCCAGGGTCTTTGGCTCTGTGGCTGCCTACCAAGTTGGCAACTGGGGATCAAGGGGAGCACGCTTTGGGAAATACTACATTCTATTGCTTCTGAAACACAATATTGCAGGATTTCAGTTTTTGATAATTTGCACTTTTGTTTTTCATTCCATTTTGGGATGAAAAATATTTCTGAAAATTCAGATTTTCATAGAACTAAAATTTTGGTTTTTCAGTCATCTCTGCTGCATATTCTACAACTTTTCACCTCTCTAGGGCTCAAGGTAATTGAAGAGAAATCAGTGCTAGTTCCTATTTTAAGGATAGAAATTATAGGGGCAGTTCTGGACTCCACTACAGCAATGGCCCATCTACCCCAGAAAGATTGCAATCCATAGCAGATCTTGTTAGCCACCTACAAGTTCATTCTCTGATATCTGTGAAATTTCGCCTCAGAAACTTCTAGGACACATGGCATCCTGCTTACACATAACTCAGCATGCCTGACTTCACATTTGGTGTATGGAAGAGTGGCTAAAGTCTGTATATCAACCCAACAGATATCACCTATACGTGAGGGTACAGGTCTTCCCAGAAGTCTTGTCATTAATTTGGTGGAAGGACCTTCTAGAAGTTTGTAAGGGAGTGCCCTTCTCTGCACCATTGCCATCAGAAACTTTGATAGATGCTTATTGGGTGGAGAGCCCACTTAGACAGTCTTCAAACAATAGGCTTGTGGGTACATCTACACAGCAGCTGGGATATGTAATTCCCATCTTGGGTAGACATCTGCACTAGCTCTGCTCCTAAAAATAACCACCCAACTACAATTCAAGCCAGCCTCTTGGATACATACTCAGGTGGCTAGCTGAAGCCACCACCTGTGCCACTGCAGTCACACTACTATTTTTAGGCGCTAGCTAGTGCGTGCATGTCTACTTGAGTTGGGAATCCCACCTCCTAGCTACTGTGCAAATGTACCCTTACTGCTAAGGGCCATTTATCAAGTGTGCACAGTATTCCACCAAATTCTTAAGAGTTTATTCAGATCATGATGCACAATACCACAGCAATGTGTATATGAGCAAGCAAAGGGTCTCATCCAAAGTTCTTGCTTAACATAGTGTCTGACTTCCATCTTATCAAAGTAATACCTCTGCCAGTCTTTTTTCCAAAGCCACATTCCAACAAAGGGGAAGCTAAACTTCAAATCTTAGACATACTTAGGGTACATTCCTTCCAACTTGATAGGTCTAAACCGTTTAGGGTATCACTTAGGTTATTAGTCTGACCTCTGTCCCTCTCTTCATAAATTACTATCAGTGCTGGGGCTTTATCATTTTATTTCCATATGCATTAAGTTGTGCTGTAAGAGACTCACCTTTGAGGGTTACACATCCTTCCCTCCTCCACTATTATGGAATTCTGTAACACCTGGTTTCTGTAGTGGTGAAGGAATTGAGAGATGGTTGGGGACACCCTACCATTTATACCCTTAGGTTGGAAGTACAAGGATATTTTGAGGGTGCAGTCACAGTCCCAATAGATTCTGCTGGCCAAAATAATCTGAACTTGAATGCATCGGACACTTGCGCAGCAACAATTGAAAATATATAGACAACACATCTCAAAGAATCGCAGTTACTGTTGGGTAAATATGATTCTTACTGGTATAGTAGCCATACACCACTGAGTTCTGTATTACACCCATGCCTCTTTTGATTGTAAGCACTCTATGGCAAGGACTTCAATACTTTTTTACACATCTGCTTATTGTAGAGTGGTCTGATTAATGTACAGGTGAGATGGAGCTTCAGGGGAGGTATGTTTTTGTAATGAAAAATGCAGTAAAGTTTTCAGACAAGAAATATGGTTATGGATATTCTTGTCTGATGTTTCCTATGGAATTCATTACAGCTTCTAAGTCAACACTGGCCAGAATAAAGTTTGGGAATCTTAACTTTAACATATACAGATTTAGCTATTTTCTGCATCTTTCCTTAGTTCTACTGCCTTGGACTTCGATGATCGCTTCAGAATACATTCTTTGGATTTTTTTTTTTTTATTCTGGGAATTCTTATTTGCACTGTAATTTCAGGGTGTGTTGAGCAAAGCAGTGAACTGGAGAGAGCTAGAGAAACAGTACTATACACAAACTGTTTATGAAGAAGAAATCATTCAAATGCTTGAATATTGTGGAGTAAGTACAGTTTGTTTTTGCTATTAGCTTTATGTAAAATATAGTTTACATACAAAATCTGATCGAATACATAATGTCATGTCTAGATACTTTGAGCAGACATTCATTATACAACATGTTAACATTAATGGTTTCTTACATTTTTGATTTAGTTTAACAAATATTTGATGCAGAAGTACCCTTTAAATAAGCAAAGATTAATACCTTCTATTTTCATGTAATGCATTTTTATAAGTGTTGAACTCTCTTTAGATTACTGTTCATGACCAGCTATGACAGACACCAGTTTACTCTAGTTTTCAAAATCAAGGTACATAAAAGCACATCTATTAATTTATCATATCTCCATGTCTAACAAAAAAAAAAAATTCTTGAGTGCTAGATTTAAAAAAATTAAGAACTTTCAGAATGTTCTTTGAAATGTTAGTTTTTGTAGGGATGGGGAATCAAAGCATTGAAAACCAAATTCCCAAATGTCAGAAAACTAGCCAGATAGCTTGGTATAGTGTATTGAAGGCCATGTCTACACTACCCGCCGGATCAGCGGGTAGTAATCGATCTATCGGGGATCGATTTATTGAATCTCATCTAGACACGATAAATCGATCCTCGAATCGACGCCCGTACTCCACCTTGGCAGGAAGAGTAAGCGGAGTCGACGGGGGAGCCACGGCGGTCGACTTGCCGCCGTGAGGACGGCCAGGTAAGTCAAACTAAGATGCTTCGACTTCAGCTACGCGAATAGCGTAGCTGAAGTTGCATATCTTAGATTGATCCCGCCCCCCAGTGTAGACCAGCCCAAAGTGCCAAATAAAGAAGTGACTTACTGTTGAATCAATTACCTTGCTCATTCTTTTGTTGAAATATTTATACATACTTCAGCAATGAAAAAAGACATGACCAGCTGTGAGTATATGATTTATTATGAAATAATTGTTTACCCTAAGAAGAAAATATCTTGTGACGGTGTAGTGGGTTAAAATTCTTCCTATACGAACACTGTTATGGCCTGATTTTTAATGCGCTGCAATTTCAATTTTGTAGTATTGGCCTGGATTCTTTTAATTGTTTTAGTAATCTAATGTTATTCTCTAAAGATACCATCTGTGCAGGTTTCTCAGATCTGGTTCTGATTAGAAATCCTTTGGTTCTGTAGGGTTTGTACTGTGATGGCAATGGGGTAAAAATATAACCCAGAAACTTTTACAGTTGTCTCATCACCCTTTACCAAATTGCTGCCCTGTGAATGTTTTAGTTCTTTCTTGACCCATTGTTAACAACGGCGCTGTGCATAGGAGACCATTCAATGGCGATCACTTCAGCTCTTCACTAGATCCCAGCAAGAAATTGTTGGGTGCCCTTTGCTTGTTGCAACCTTGTCTTCTACTTTGGTGCCTTGCTTTGACATCTGCTTGTTCTTCTGGCAGCACCCCAGCAGTGCTAAGGTATTGACAGGAGCAGGGGAACTGTCAGTTGTCTATTTGTTGACAAACTATCAATGTACACTGAACTCAGATTTGAGGATATCTTCCTAGTATCCACAGGCAAATGGATTTTTCAAGTTCTGACTATAGCCTTTTCCCAAAGTAAATTTGGATGTCTGCTCTCTCCCCAACCTCAACAGTTATGGTCAATAAGTTGTCTACTGGTACCTGACTTTCTTCTAGTCTTTGAATAAATAGCTATTGGTATTAATTTTTCCTCCCTAGCAAATTCAATGCTATTGTGTAGAAGAGCATTTCTGAAAAGCTGACCACTTGAGCTCTTTTCCCAGAAACTGAAGTACAATGTTTTTATACAGAAATAACATAAACGTGGAAGCATAATACAGAATTCTAAATCAGATGTCCAGATATAGCTCTGCTCTAGTAATATCTGCAACATCGTAATGGTCAGAAATATGAGGGAAAGCTTAATAGAAGAAACAAAATTGGAAAAAATTAGAGAGGTTACATAGAAATTTTCAGGTAGTTTCCTCATGTATAATGTTTCCCAATATATACTTGCTTTACTCGTCAAAAGACAGTTAACACCATTTGTGATGGGATTGAATGGTTCATAGGATTCTTAACAGAATAAGGGTACTCCTTTTTTTAATTACTTGTTTGATGCTAGATCAGATCAGTAATAACCAACAGTAATTTGCCTCTGACATGATACTCTGTGTTTTAGTTCCATTTCCTAATGGACAGAAATCTGCATCATAGGAACCACCACCATAATTGAGTACTTACTGCTACATGATTGTCTGCTTAGGACAGGCCCCAAACTAGGATATAAGGTGGTGATATGGGTCAGGATTTAGATCATTGACTAAGCTGTATGCCAAAGTTTGGACTTTGCCTGTGAACCTAGCACTGTGTCTGGCTCATGCCAGAGCTTGTGCTCTCTCTGTCATGAGCACTGAATTCACTCACTGTTTTTTAATCAGGTTGACCAAAAAATGTGAAAAACCCTTAATAAAAGGCCTGTATTTCTGTTTAGACAGACTCTTTCAAGATGGGACAAGACTTTGTTAAAAATTCCCCCAACAGTGTGGACAGTCTGAACAACCTAGCTCTGACTTCCAGAATGTTGAATCTGGATACCACAAGCAAAATTCTGTCTACAGAAGCCATTCACTGTCTTAGCACTAGTAAAAGTACTCTAAGTGCCTCATCAGAAAGACTCTTACTGCAAGATGCTCCTAAAATGCAGTGTATAAATCAAACATTTTCAACCAGCAGCAGTAGCAATAAGAACTTCACCAGTCTGCAGGAGCACCTGATAAGTGAAGAAAGGAAAAGGGACACTTTACAGAGAGAATCACTAAGGTTCATGAAAGGAGTTATGGATGAATGTACCCATGTAGCTAATTTCTCAGGTACTTGTTTATTTTAATGTGGGGATTGGGATAATTGTCTAGAATAACCTTTTATTATCTGTGCAGTAATTTTGTATTCATACAGTTTTCTCAAAAAGCTTGTATATTGAATTAGAAAGTGTGTCATGGTTGTCTTTATAGAATGGACACATCTTTTAAAAATATGTATATCAGATTTATATCTGACATGGATCATCTAGTTTTAGAGGAACCTCCTTTTTGACAAATACCCTGGTGGTTCAAAACCACTTGCTAAGCTATGTCAATCTAGAGCAGGGGGTGGGCAAACTTCTTGGCCTGAGGGCCACATCTGGGTGGGGAAATTGCATGCAGGGTCACGAATGTAGGGTTCGGGTGCGGGAGTGAGTGTGGGGAGTGGGAGGGGGTGGGGGTTTACGAGGAGCTCAGGGAAGGGTGTTCGGGTGTGGGAGGGGGCTCAGCAGGATGTTGGGGTGCAGGATGCGGCGGGGGCTCAGGGCAGGGTGTTGGGGTGCAGGAGGGATGTGGAGTGCGGCGGGGAGTTGGGGTGCAGGAGGCATTCAGGGTGTGGACTCCGACCCAGCACCACTTATCTGGAGCAGCTCCAGGGCGGCAGCAGCGCACACCGGGGCCAGGGCAGGCTCCCTACCTGCCTGCCCTGGCCCCGGGATGCTCCCAGAAGCGGCTGGCACTATGTCTCTGTGGCCCCTGGGGGAATGGAGCAGAGGGCTCCATGCGCTGCCCTCATCTGTGGGTACCTCCCCCGGAGCCCCCATTGGCCGCGGTTCCCCGTTCCCAGCCAATGGGAGCTGCAGGGGGTGGTGCCTGCAGGTGAGGGCAGCACGCAGAGCCCTCTGCCCCCCCACCCCTCCAGCAATCCTGTGGGCCAGATCCAGTAGTTTTCCCACCCCGGATCTAGAAATATGCATAGAGGGATGCTTCAGGAGCTCCACCAAGTCTCTAAGTCCGGTTTCAACTTGTGTTTATTTGTTTTGTTTTTCTCTTAAGAAGTATATTGGTATATTACACAAAGTGTGATTACATCTAGCAAGTGCCTGTAACATGAGCTCATCTTCAGGTATTGCTGGGGCTCTTTTTTAAGTGGGAAAACATATTTTCTAATCCTCTACTTCTCTATGCAAGCATGCATACCCATGGTATGTGATTTATTACATATTTAAAGGGATGCCTGGATTTTTCTAGAAGTTCATTTTGAAATATGTTTAGCATATCACTGTTTACCAGTGTTATAAAACCACAGGTCCTCTTTAGAGGTCAAGAGATGGCTGTGCTGAATATTATCTTATCCCCTCAGTTTGTCATCAGATTACCCCATAATGAGCACCATAGGTGCTGGAACTAGGTGTTATGGGGGTGCTGCCGCACCCCCTGTCTTGAAATGGTTTTCATTATATATAGGGTTTACAGTTTGGTTCAGTGGCTCTCAGCACCCCCAACATACAAATTGTTCCAGCACCCCTGATTAGCACTGAACCTATGGAAGTTATCCATAATTAAAATTACTGCAGAATTACATTATAAAATTGATTTTTGTGCTCACCTCTCATCTCAAAGCAAAGACCCCCTCTACCTCTATCCCTCCCCCGCCCCCGTGTGATATTGAACTCATATTGGTGGGCTATGTCTGTCTGAAATGAAGCTGTTTGCAAAATTTGATGTTACCTGGATAATGAATTCCTGACTTGCAGTACCCCAAAAGGAGAGGTTTATGAGAGTTCAAAAAATCTTCTAACTTTTTTACCATCTTGTAACAAACACAGAAGGTCAAGGATAAATAAAATTTTGTTCACTGACTCTCCCAGCAGAGATCTAGTACCAAGGATCAAAATATAGTTATGTAATATATCTTTTATTTTTGCAACTACACTACGGAATATATGCTCCATTGAGCTTAATACACTGTGTCCAAGGATGGCTGGAGACCTAAGCTTTCATTTAAAGAGTTTCTCGTCATTTTCCATGCAGAGAGCTCAAAGTGTAACCTGATCATTAGGGAGACTTGCCAATGAAAACAAGAGATGCCCCCCAACACATGTGCGCTTTTCCTACTAGCCACATTCCAGTAGCTTCATAAGTTACTGAGGAATACTGATTTGGGAGTAGAAAACAGTTTAGTCAGAAAAAGTGAGCATTTACTGGAAAAATTCATCTTTTTCTTTTTTTCTGCTCAGTTCCAGTTGACCCAAGTCTAATCATAGTTGTTCAAGCCAAGGAGGATGCGTATGTTCCACGAACTGGAGTGCGCAGCCTTCAAGATATATGGCCAGGATGTGAAATCAGGTATCTAGGTGGAGGTCATGTCAGTGCCTACCTCTTCAAACAAGGACTCTTCAGGTGAGAAGTAATGTATAAACAGGGAAGCAAAAATATGGTTGTGATCTTTCCCTAATACCACATTTTTGAGGGAATTAGTTTTCTACATTGGCATGTCATTCTTCTTTTTTAAAAAACAACTTGTATTACTTTTCATTCAGTCCACTCATTCATTGAACATTATAATTTATTTCATAGCCAGTGTATGTTCAGCAGGCAACAATTGCCCTACGTTTATTTTTGCAAGTGTTGTCTTTGTTAGAATGAAAAGTAGGTGAAGTCCAAATTTTAAGATATTAGCTTACCTGTCAGATAAGTAATATGTTGCTATAACTCCAGACTTAACATTGCATCTCAACCTTCTGAAATGTTATTTATATAAATACAATTCTTAAATCTTAATAAGTTACAATAATATAACACTCCTGATGTACTAAATTCCCTGGAGATGCAGGGATTAATGAGGATTGGATAGCCCATTTGAAGGAGTCCAAACAAAAAAGGAAAAGATCAACATACCAAGGTTCAGGGTCAATATCTGTGTAAAATTAGCATAGTTTTTGAAAGATGTCGCAATAAATAGAAAATACAGAAGAGAGATCTTTGTGTGATCAGAATTTCTTGAGAGAGAGTTGAGTACAAAAGGCCCTGATCCAACAAAGCATGTGCTTAACTTTAAGCATCAACTGCTCACATAAATGTTTTGCTGGATTGGAGGCCAAAGAGACAGGGGAAGTGATGTGAGGGGAAAAAGAATTCCTAGTACCAAATTAGAGCTGAAGAACACTTTTTTTTTTAAAAAAAGCATGGCCATGTGGACACAATCCTCTCCTAATATCATCTTTGGTTTAATCACATGAGATCAGATGGGCTGGAGAGTTGTTCCCATCAGTCTAAATAATTTCTGAAATGCGACACTGGAGAGCATTAGACTCTGTACTCGCAGTACATATATAATTGTTTAGAATGACTGGCATTCTGCATATGAATTTAAAGGTATTTTGCTCAGTATTAGAGTCTTCATTGTTGCTGCCTCCCTCTCCTTTTTGCAGTGCTTACATTGTCAATGAAATCTTTCTAAGTTTGGGGTAAGGTTGATTGGATATTTGTGGGCAGCCCTCTTGTGAAAAATGTTTCCTCCTTTCTCTGGCTTCCTTTTGTTCAATGTGTGATTTATTAATGTGTTAAATAAGTCATGTTGTTTGTTTACAGTGTTGTAGCCATGTTGGTCCCAGGATAGTAGAAAGACATTGGATCAACTTCTGTTGGTGAAAGAGACAAGCTTTCAAGCTTACACAGACATGAAAAAGAGCTCAAAAGCTTCTCTTTCATCAACAGAAGTTGGTCCAATAAAAGATATTATCTCACCCACCATATCTCTCTTAGTGTTTTGTCTCAGACTTGTGGACCACTTCCCTGATTTCTCTGAGACATTCCAGTTCCCATACTTCAAGCAATTGCAATGTAGGGCCTCATTAATATTTGTTTACCAACTCCTTTGCTTTTGAGGAATTCAGATTTTACACAAATATCTTGTATTTCTAGCTGACTAAGTGAAATTCCTCACATTTGGGAAGTCTTGGGAACTCTTGTTATTTAAAATGTTATTTTTGCCTGACTTAAACTTTTGAGTTAAGCCTATTTACATATTTAATCCTTGGCTAGTCAGATTGCCATTTATGTTAATAGATTTACTAATGTGGAACCCTGTGCATGCTGGTTTTAGACCACTTGTTTATTTCACATAGATAACTGAACAGCTCTTGGTGAGGATTCTGACACTTACTGCCCTTTGCTGCGTTTGAACCAGTATCCTTGAAATGTGCATTATGCCATTTTTAATCCCCCTGGAGTCATTCAGCCTCATAACAAGTAAATGTTAACCTTCCAAAAATAAGAAGGTTTATGGCTCTAAACCTGTACCTCATTTCAACTGCTTTGTACTGGTGCAAAGAAGCCCTAAATCCAGTTTTTGGAAAATCTTGTCTGGTGTGTGTGGATCCTTTAGCTGTCATAGAAGCTACCACACCACATTCTCCTACCATGTGGGGTCTGGTTTGGCTCCCTATGCCAGGCAGATTCCCAGTTGTTGTAGGGGGTCATTGGGACATTTGGCAACTGGTGCAGATTAGAGCTTGGGGTTGGACGGGCATAATGGTGGTGGATCAGGGAAATTAAGAGCTCTCACCCTCCTCAGGTGTACCAAGCACTTCTAAGGCCCTATTTTTACAAAGGGGGGGGAGGGGAGAAGCAGCCTGCATCTACCCCTTCCCAAATTATACTAGTAGCCTGTAATTCTTTCTCTCCATATTCTCTCTTTTAGGCAAGCCATTTATGATGCATTTGAGCGCTTTCTCCAAAAATATGCTGTTTAATGGTCTTCATTATTAATTTGCTCAATGGGGTCTTGTGTGAGCTTTCCATGTCTGGAATTGCATATTGGCGTGCTTTGGAAAGCCAGCCAATTACACCAATACTGAATGGATGGACACCAACACTGAATGTCATACCCAGCAATTATCAATATTGGCAAAGCATTAATAATAGTAGTTTCAGTTCAACCAAATGCCCATCTAAGACATATCTGCATTAATCTGAACCATGAAAATTTTGGTAACATTTGTTAATGTATGAGGGATTCTATGTACTTCATATCTACTATTTTATCACTTCACATATGACATTCTGTTCTGAAGTTTGCATATCCGCTGTAAAAAGACCAATAGAATGCCAATAGAACTGTTCAAATCTATCCTTTAGAATTTTAACACTTCTATATTTAATGCATTGCTATTTTTTCCAGTTACCAATTTTTTCCCCGCCCACACTGTTTTGCCCGCTTTTTCCTGTGCTGTTGCTAAAGATGTGTTTTTTAAAAAGAGCTCCTCCTGCAAGCCCAACTTCATGTGTTTCATTGCCATTGTTTGTGATTGTCCCAAATTCACTGTCGTGATTTAAAACTGCAGGAATAAATAAGAGAAGATGGACAGCAATGGGAATAGAAAAGTCTCTCTCAAAAAAGTGTTATCTAGGAAAAAAGTAAATAAAGGCATATTTTATTGACATGTTTGAAAGCTTTCTCTATTATGGAAGTCCTTTTTTATTTAAAAAAAAAAAAAACACGATCACAGTAACTGTATAGATGTTCACAGCTGAAAAAAGAGTAACTGAAAACAGAGCACCCAGTAATTGATTTTTACATATTGTATAATTGAACAATGTACAAGTCTGGTCCCATCAGCATTTTATAATAGAATTGCTGTAACTGAAAATAGCTTCTTGGGAGTAATCTGAATGCAGAATATAATACAGGTTTGTCGCATCTTACATGCATTTAACAAGCGCGATTTCAGCTTTACGCGGTCGGCAAAAACAAAACAAAAAGAGAAAAATAACAACTTTAATACTGTACCTGTAGTGCGGGTGATTCCGCCCGCCATTGAACTCAATGTAATTTTGAGTATACGCTGTTTTCGCTTTACGCGCTGACCGCGGAACGTAACCCCAGCGTAAGATGAGACAGACCTATAGCACAAAGACTGTTGATTCTATGTATTGTTTAAAGCACCTTATATTCTGCTGTAGAATTAAGACAACCAATGTTTCAGATACGTGGACAGTCCTTTTTTTAAAGTGTAATCAGCACATGGCTACAAACATACCTTTCTTTTTACAACATGTTAGAGTTACACAGACTACATTACAGAAGATGGCAGTTTAGATCTTCTGTAATCTCTCCTAATTTTACAATAATAAAAGTTTTTTTTAATTGGATGAAAGTACAATATTTAGGATTCTGAGCATGTTTAAAGAATTAATAAAAGTTGTATTCTCATACAAGACATGAAACTTAATTTAGTAAACTAATAACACATCCATAGTTTAAAAGTAGTTATCCATTAAACACTTTGGCAGTACTATTTAAAAGTATTAGATTGGGGAAGGAAGCTACAGTGAAGCAAGTTTTTTAGCATTGTTTTGATATAGAAGATGACTGGGAATTACAAATCTTTTTTTTTTTCAGTTCAGTGTAATAGTATTGGATATGTGCCTTTCATCTTTCAAGCAGAGCATTTAACTTCATTAAGTTTAAATGCTGAAATTTCTACTTTACATATAAAGGACATGGAGCAAATAAAATTTTGCTTGTACAAACACACTCTTGAAAAAAATAATCTTGCAAATGAGGACTGTAAATGGGACCAGATATGTCTATCTGTAAACTGGATAACAAGTCCAGGAAAAACTGAAAAACACACATTTGTAGTAATTAAATTTATTTCGAGATCCAAATGTACTCTAAACTCTGCCATAGTACTTTTCTTTTAATTGAAATGTTTAAAATGGAATTTGTTACCTTGATGCAGTGTTTGATAGAAAATGTACACCTCTACCCCGATATAACGCTCTCCTCGGGAGCCAAAAAAATCTTACCACGTTATAGGTGAAACCGCGTTATATCGAACTTGCTTTGATCCCCTGGAGCGTCAACACCTCCCCCCCACCCACCCACCCAGAGCGCTGCTTTACAGCGTTATATCTGAACTCATGTTATATTGGGTCGCGTTATATTGGAGTAGAGGTGTATAATATTGTGAGCAAGTGATAAGCTTCATCCAGTGACTAAAACATTTGTGATATTAAAATACTGAATGTTTATAATTTTAGAAAATGCAAATTTTCAAAAGCAAATACAGGTAAGATTAATTTTTAAATTAAAGATGGGAGTACGGGACTAAAATGCATACAAATAACCTGATACACATCTTGTTCTTTACTTTTGTTAACTAGGATATCTTACAAAAGAAAGTTGTTTAAAATTAGCTAAGAATTGACAAAATCTAGACAGATGGCCACATTCTGAACTCGTTTGTTTCTGTACATTACTGTGTTTATGCCATGTTCCTCTTGCAGCTATAAATGGGGGAAATCTGTGGCAAGGGACAGGCTTGAGTGCCTGGAAGAGCAAAGACAAAAATTTGATGGGTGTCTTAAATTAACTGGTTTCTAGACTACAAACTATAACCTGCCAAAGTAATTATTTCTAGACAGCTCAATACTAGGAATTACAGATCTAATGGAAAATAGACATCCCATGGCATCAGATGGTTGCACTAGTAAGATTTTACTCTCAAAAAATATTTACTGTACCTTGTGTTAAGCAAACTTGTTTTAACATAACTTCTCTTTGTAGAGGCAGAAATACTGGGATAAGTAGTGATGGTAGTGACTCTTAACAAGAGCCAATAACTATACTCAATTCATAACAGTGAAGAACGTTGCCAAATGAATATCAGAGTGAGTGCCAAGGAGAAGTATTTGCTATTTTTCTTAGGTTAGAAACAGATTTATAATAAGGATGTTTGTATGCCAGTCTTTTATGTCTGAGGACTGGCTGAGGTAACCTGTTGTTTGTTTGGTATGTGCAGATAATTAAATTGGGCTTGGATGCTTAAATATGTTTAGCCTGTTTGTAGAAGTCAGGTTTTCAATTTGCATGATTAAGTGGGGGGAGGGATAGCTCAGTGGTTTGGGCATTGGCCTGCTAAATTGTTAGTTCAATCCTTGAGGGGGGCCATTTAGGGAACTGGGGTAAAAATCTGGGGATTGGTCCTGCTTTGAGGAAGGGGTTGGACTAAGTGACCTCCTGAGGTCCCTTCCAACCCTGATATTCAACGATTCTATGAAGTGTTAGTAACAAATTATGAATATGTAATTCTAATATAACAATTAAATGAGAACAAAAAAATACTGTATGCCTATATTGCAAGTGAAGGTGTGATGGTAGCACCGGCAGGCATACCCATGCTAGCTTCAAGCTACCTAGTATGGATAACAATAATATTGAAGAGTTAGCCTGAGCTGAAGCCCATGCTGCCATCTGTCCAAGTACATGCCCACTGGGGACCCTGGGTACATACTTAAGTTGCTAGCCCATGCTGAAATCTGTGCCCCCACATCTTCATTGTTATTTGTGCTAGCTAGACTAAAGGTAGCATGTAGATAGGCATATCCATGCCAAAGTCCCATTTTCATTTACTGTGCAGACATACTGAGCAGCAATGGGCAAACGTTTTGGCCCGAGGGCCACATGGGGGTTGCAAAACTGTATGGAGGGCCAGGTAGGGAAGGCTGTGCCTCCCCAAACAGCCTGACCCCCGCTCCTCCCACTTCAAAACCCCCGACCCATCCAACCCCCCCTGCTCCTTGTCCCTTGATCTTCCCCTCCTGGAACCCCCTGACCCTAAGCGCGACCCCAACCACTGTCTCTCTGTCCCGTGACTGCCCCGACCCCTATCCACACCCCTGCCCCCGGACAGGCCCCCCGGGACTCCCATGCTTATCCTACACCCCCCCCGTTCCCGTCCCCTGACTGCCCCCCCAGAACCTCCGCCCCATCCAACCCCCCCCCACTCCCGTCCCCTGACTGCCCCCCAGGACCTCCTGCCCCTTATCCAACCCCCTGGCCCTCTTACTATGCTGCTCAGAGCAGCATGTCTGGCAGTCGCGCCGCTCGGCTGGAGCCAGACACACTGCTGCGCTGCCCTGCAGGAGCGCAGCCCTGCTGCCCAGAGTACTGCCCATGCGGCAGCGTGCCTGTGGGGGAGGGAGGCTAGATACAGCTTGCCCTGAACCATAACAATTACTTTATTTTAGAAGTATGTGTGACAGACTGAATTTCCTGCAATATCCTAAATGAAATTTATTGAATTAAGTTAAACCTTATTGAATTAATTTTACCATCTTTAGAGTTCATTGTATTAAAAATGCAACGTGTGTATGTGTTGTGGAATTGTATGTATTTTTGTAAGAAGGGTAAATAGGAGAACAGAAAGTTGACTAGGCAAATTCACTCAGATTGTAACATCTCCAGAGAAGCCACTCACTTGGAAAGGTATGCATATGCTAGTACAAACTGATTCACCAAGGATCAGTAGACAAAGGATTTTTGGATTAAAAAGCCATTTTAAACTGGCTCATGGTCTCCTGTCTGATCCAGCAGAAACCCTGCTCCATGGAGGATCCCAATCCTGAGGGTAGAGTTGGAAGGATGGAGGCTGCCAGAATGCATTTTAAGGTTGAGGTTAATTCTGGCAAGCTTATTAGCATGTGTGTGGATTTTTATTGTTTTGTTTTTAGTATGTTTTTTCTGTAATGCTCTTTTACCTTAAGAGTAAAGTAAGCTTGTGTAGGAAGTGCTGCATGGTAACTTACAATTGTTGACAATCACTCTGTTATCAGTCTCTGAAGACAAAGCAAGCAGGTGCCCTTTGCAATCTGTCTGTGCTGGGAAATACACAGTGAAGGCAGAAAACTGTGCAGCCTGGAAATACCCCTGTCAGAAAAGAGAGGGACATGTGACTCCACCCAAGAGAGGCAACAGCTGGGTAGCTGGAAGCCAAAAGTGGGTGTCCTTGCTGAACCACTGAGGGGAAATACAGTTGCAGTTGTCCTGAGCTGTGATAGTATGGAATACATTGTTACTATATGCAAAGTTTGCTGATTTTTTTTATTAATCTTTTCATTTTTTTGTAAACTTTTCCTTACGATTAAATAGGTTGGGATCTTGCTTCCTTGGAAGTGATTTATGGAACTTTCCCTCTCTAGTGATCAAAGATTAACTGGTTATTAAAGTTATAATCCTGCAAGCTGGACTGGATGGGTGGACAGTTCATAGCCATGGGAACTATGGGTCTGGCAGGTGCTCTTGCACCCCCAGCTTTCACTGTGAAAAGTTTGCTGGTGGTGTAAGCTAATAGTATTTCATTATTCTTGAGAATCCCAAAGCTATGCTGCACACATGTGGTGTGAGCAGGAATTGTGCTTTTTTCACCTTACTTTTGAACATACATGGTTTACAGTTTCATTAGCTGGCTTTCAACATCCCCCCCCCCCCATAAAAAGTGTTCTAGTGTCACGGAGACAGTTATGTCTCTGTATAGTGAAATCAGTGGGGCTCCACACAGGTGCAGGGAATCCATCAGCACAGATCAAATTGTAGACTGGAGCCATCAGGTGTAAATTTATCATGGGGAATAAAGGCATCTGACTTTCATGTTTGTTTAAATTACTAATTAAATCCATTGAGAATTTTAAAAAAAAAAAAGCTGTGGGACAGCAGTTGATGTTCAGAATTACCTGCAATGCAAGCAGCTAGTGCACATTTCTATTTTTTGCAGTAAAATATCAAAAATGGAAACGTTATATAAAAAAAATCTAACATATTTTGTATTCCTTAGTCTTTTGCAATTTCCTAAAAGTTGCTGTGATAAAACAGATATAATCATTCTGTAAGATACAAGTTTTGTAGATTTTTTTCTCTGTACAATCAAATCAAGATTTGGATATGTAACTAAAAACAGCCACTTCCATTCTTTAATAAAAGGAAAATTGTACTGTGTTTTACATTAATCTTACAGAATCAGTATTTAAACCACAGAGGAGTGGTGACTTCTTGAATTAATGAGATCTTACTGTTATTCCACTGAAATGGTTTATTGCCCTCATAGCCTATCATCATTTTGAAAGATTAGTGTATAAAGTTAAAATTGTGTTGGTCTATTAAACTACGTTGACTTAATACCATGGCATTACAATCACTTTAATGGCCTTTGTCCACCCACTAAATTCAGCACTTCTTTTGGGTTTTCTTTTTTAAAACAGATTAAATTATTTACAGTTAGTACAAACTGATCGTGGCAGGGCTCTATTTTATTTTAAATTTTGCAGGTTCTGTCAGCTTGAACTGGAAAGGAGGTTTACATATTCTCTAGCTATGTAATCACATGCATTAGTGATTGTCAGAAATATGAATAAAATGCCACTATCATGTAATATTGCCATGACCCACTATAATGGTGGTCTGAGATCTTTGTATAATGTGCTCTGTTCTCACTTCCCACTGGTACACACCAAATTTAGAAAAATAACTTAGATTCTAAAATAAAAATGTATAATGAAATAACTTACTTTAATATATTATTTAGATTGCAGTAGTGCACATACTGTTGATTGCTTTCATTAAGGAAGTGTAGACAGCATATAATCTAAAAAATAACACTCAATTATATTCTCTTAAGCATTTTCCTACTTCCTTTCTGGTTCTATTCAGGTTCTTATACCATGTTGTTCCTTAACAGTCTACGGCTTTACTTCCTTATCTCCACATAGCCCTTGTGGGAGGGGAGGAGGAAACTGAGCTAGAGCTAACTCCCTGCTTCACAGTTAATAGACAGGGCCTCTGCACCTCACATTTCCCTGAAACTGTTAATCAGCTACAGCACCCAGTCTACTCCAGTTTTGAGATGCTTCGGACTCCTACATCCCAGATTAGATTGCGCCCCCCCCCCCCATAGGTGCTGTCTGTAATTAATTTTCTCTGGTCCAATCTTGTGATTCAGTACAAGTTGCAAGAAGCTACCACTGTGGTAAGTCTGATGTTTCCTCATCAGTGATGTGTCCAGTTGAGCTGTTTCAGTAGTAAAGCCAGATGTAGCAAGAAAAATAAGGAAATCTGATACAGAACTAGGGTTGAAAGCAAGGAAGGAGGTGGAGAAGATCAACCACGAGGAGGAGATTTGGAAGCTATTGTTGCCATGGTCCTATGCTGAAATAGAGAGAGTAGCTAGTCTACTGCCCCTTTCTTAGTGTAAATTGTCTGTCCACCCATATTTCCCTACTTCAAGAAGACTTGTCATTACAATATGCCAACAAGTATGTCTGCCTTGTGGGTGGCTAGTTACTAGAGGAGAGAAATGAGTGATGAAAAATTACCAACCTAGTAACTGACTGGTAGCATTTAATGAAAAACTAAGATCTACACTTTCCTGCCAGCTTTTAAAATGTACTCTTACATATGCATTATGAAGGCAAGGAAAATAAATGGGGAATTAGGTATTCCAAGCATAAGGGGCTCAGAGTATGACAATTACTGCCTCTAAGGTACATGCAGTTCCAGTGGTGGGGCATCTGTTAGAGACTATTCCAAAGTGAGGGAAACTATTATTGATAAATCTTTGTCATCTACTCTTCCCTACTACCTTCTTGAGTTTACCTTTTAGTAATAACTTTATTATTGGGGGAAAATTTCTTAGTAAGTTTAATACCAAGGGAAAAAGGTGGGAAAACCCTTATTAAGTAGGTATCAAGCATCATGGTAAATGGAAACATTTATATTAACTTATTTATATTACTGTAGAGCTCCCATCTGAGACTGGATCCTCTTTTGTTAGGTAACATAAGAGGCAGGTCTTTTCTTTAAAAGCTGACAGTCTAAATAGACCTGGCAAAGCCTAGAAGGAAGTATTATTATAAAGATAGGAAACTAAGGTACAAAGTAATTAAATGACAGGAAGTCTGTGGAAGAACTGGAAAATAAATCCAGATCTCTGAAATGTCAATCCAGTACCTTAACCATAATATCCATTATCTTCTAACAGCATGATGTAAGGCCAGGGCTTCTTAACCTTTATCCTTCTGAGGCCCAACTAGTATGCTATAAAAATTCCATGGCCCACCCATGCCACAGCTGTTTTTCAGTAGCTTAAAAGCCAGGTCTGATGGAGTAGTAAGCAGAGCAATTACTCAGAGCCAGCAGTAGTGGAGCCCCTTATGCCTGAGGCCCCAGGCAAACCAGAGCGGGCTGAGAGCAGTGTCCCCGCCCTGCAGGCCTTCTGCCCAGGCCAGGTGGAGGGTGTGTGGCTCCCCACAGCTCTCTGCGTGGCCCTCTCCAACCCCGCTATGGCTGGAGGACAGGGCTTTGGAGCCACACCCTGGCCATGGTAAGAGCTGGGGAGCTGCAACACAAACCCTCCACCTGCCCTGGGCCGGGGGGCCAGGGGCTGCTGTCAGCCCCACCCTGTGGAGGTGGAGGGTCCGCAGCACAGCATCACATGCTGCCCAGGCTCCCCAGCCAGGCTCCAGCTGCCAGCCTGGGTGGGCGTGACAGAGAGGCCCGTGGCCCATCCCATTCTGGTGCCCTTGGCCAAGGCCTCACGCCCCATCAGGCCCATGAAGCTAAGCTACTCGGGCTTCAGCTTCAGCCCCGAGCAGCAGGGCTCAGGATTCGGCTTTCTGCTCTGGCCCCCCAGTGGGTCTAATTCTGGCCCTGCTCTCTGGTTTATTTTGGCGGCCCCCCGAAACCTGCTTGAGAACCACTGTTCTAAGGGACAGTAAATAACTGACTACGAGTAATCTTTCTTTATTTTTTCCATGAATAAGTCTCTCACTTTGTTAAATTCAATAGTAGTAAAAAAGTTATGTAAAGATAGTTATGAAATAAAGTTAGCTTAAGTTTGGTTAAGAGACTAATATCTGTTTTATGGTTTGGGGTTAGTATGGAAAAGGTGCTAATCAGCAAGTAAAAGAAGACCATCAGAATAATAGGTAATATTTACAGTGTGGGAAAGATGTACAGTTCAAAAAGTACTTGATAAAATGAAAAGCTAGAATAGTAAGACAAAGGAAAACTGTCTTTTAAGATACAAGCATACATAAACTTTGACTGTTCTCCTGGTAAGCAAGGAGGGGGGGAGGAGGTAAGAAAGGAAGGCCTTGGAGGAAGGAAAGTGTCAAGGATATCTGCTTCAAACCTGGATTTCTGCTAAAATCAGAAAGTTAGCTGAAGTGTATAAAGAGAGCCAGGAATCAAAAGGTTGTCAGATGTTACCTGATCGTGTTGGAACATGCCATGATGAGAGGGTTTTCCCTAGGTCTGGCCTATTTGTAAGTATACTGATCACATGCTTATGAATACTTTGTCAACAAACTCAAACTCTAGCAAAGCAATGCAAGAAACTTCACAGTCCAAGAACCACTTGTTGAAAACATCCTGCCTAAAAAAGAGTCTGCATCAATGGGAGCAAAGAACAGCAAAGAAGCCTGGAGAAAACAGGAACTACCCCTCATCAGTGGTGAGATAAAACGGTAGGAACAATGGTTCCTGCAGGATCTGGGACTGATCCATGTATTGTAGTATATGAAAGTGCATTTTGAATTCAGAAGCCTGTAACAATTGGATCAGTTAGATCGGGGTGGCCAAACTAGGGCCCTGGAGCCCCTGCCGGGGAGCGGGGTCCAGGGTTTGCCCTGCTCCACATATCCCCCCATCCAACTCCTACACATAGGGTCAGTCAGGGGTCATTGCACACTGCCCCCACCCCAAGCACGGCCCCCACAACTCCCATTGGCCAGGAACCACAGCCAATGGGAGCTGCAGTGGCAGCACCTGGAGATGAAGCAATGCACAGAGCCACCTGGCAATGAGGTATGCACTGCCTGGGGCCTGCATCCCTGTCCCACTCCCGGGCCCCAACCCCCTGCCCCAGTCCTCCAAACTGTGGTCCCAGCCTGGAGCACCTTCCTGCACCCCCAACCCCCAGTCCCACCCCAGACCCCTCACCTCAACTGCCTGCCCCAGCTCAGAGCCCCTCTTACACCCTGAACTCATTTCATGCCCCACCCCAGAGCCCACTCCCCAAGCTGGAACCCTCACCCCCTCCCACACTCCAACCCCCAATTTCATTAGCATTCATGGCCTGCCATACAATTTCCATACCCAGATGTGGCTCTCAGGCCAAAAAGTTTGCCCACCCCTGAGTTAGATTAACCTTTGCAGAAATTGCAAACTTTAGTAATTAGATTTCTTAACTGGAGGCCAAGGCTAAAATATATATTTATGGGCTTCCAGCAGAACATCAATTCCAAACAACAACCTATATCAATGTACTTGGATACATTGATAAAGTGATTAAAAATATCCTTTCACATTAATCTTGTCTAAATACCAGAATTGCCTACAGCTGATGTGGAAATTGGTGTGATTTTTATATTCACTTAAAACAGTGTAAAGTGGACGGTTTTTTCAGCACTCAAACCGACATCTGTATAGTGTTATGCACTCCCGGTTCATACTATCAAACAATGGAAAATATAGTTCAAGCTGCTGAAGCTACCATCCAAGATTACAGAGAAATATGACAATTTAGTTGGTCGGAGACAAATTAAAAAATGGGAATTTCTCACTGCAATCATCTTAAGTGTCGGACAGGGATCTTAGGCATCTTTTTTTAAACCTGGGTGCAAAAGTCATACCTAACAGTCTTAACAATTGTGGAAATTTAAAAATGCTCCTGAAACTACTGTTTGTCACCACTTGGTCACTGACAGGAAAAGATACAAAAAAAATACTGATAGCACTAATCTTATAAAAGCAATTGAAGGAGATTTTAGAGGGACTGCATGGCTTAATAGCTTGATGGGGGTACTATTGCAATATTACTTAAATTAGGGCATAACCTAAACTAGCACCACAGAAGGACAAAGTGAAAAATTAACAGAAAGGTACAGAATATTTCCATTATATAGCTGTTGTAGCTGATACTAAATACACAGGTCATATGATGGGGCTCAGAGATAAAATGATACAATGTAATCTTGCTTGCCTTCCTTATTTTCTACCTACCATATAACACAAGATGCAGATTTCTAATATCAAGCTGTTTGCAAAGAAGCCCGGTAACAGTCTTGCATCAAAATGGGGGAAAGCTCTGAAAGTGAAAATAGGAAAGCTGAAATCAGAATTGGATTCATTTTTAAAGCCCTGCCCTACGGCCGAGCTCACTGCGTATCAGTCCAGCATGGTTTTAGCACAGCCTTTGGATAAGTTTAGTCAAAACTTCCCGAGGAGGCGAGGTGCTGACAAAGCAAATGGGGCCCTGCTGTCGGAGCTAGGACGGCAGATGCAGGCGACCCCAGGAACTTCTATCGACTTCAGTGGGACACAAAAGAAAAAAGCCAAAGGGCGCTCCCCTGTGAATCGCTTTGCAGACTTGGGGCTTAAATGGGGGAAGCCCAGCGTCTCGGTGCCTCTGAAGATACAACCATTAGTTTAGCTCCTCTCCTGTCAGCGCTGAGTAGGCAGTCTTAGTGGGTCGGTCTAACGTCGTAACAAACGGACACGTCAATGCGCTCAGCTTAACACCACCAAGCGCCTCTCGCTGGGTTGGCGAAAGGAACCTAGTAGCGGGGGAACAGATCTGCTCCTGGAACGAAGCGAGCCTTGTTTCCATGTCGCGGTGGGTATTCCAGGAAGTGTTTGGTGCTTTCAGGAGAGAGCGTATGGCCCTCCTTGCTCCTCTGGGGAGCGCCGCTCCCATGAATCACGGGGTACGGAAGGATCAGGGCAGGCCCGTCCTCTGGCACTGCCGGGCAGGGGCTCGCCGGGCACGGACTGCACCCTACACCTACCGCAGCAACACGCCTCAGAGGAGGCGGGATGGGGCTCAATCCCTCCTCTCCCGAAGATGACGCGGCCCGCTGTTTACCTTATCACAGCTGTAGGGCGGGCGGACCCTTGCAACCCGAACACTATCGGGGGCCGCTACTGGCTGCTCCGCCCTAGAGCGCCGGAAGCACGCGCGGGCCGAAGACGAGGCACGCGCTGCCGGGCTCCGGCGCCGGCCGTTGTGAGGTCATAACGCACTGGAGTGGCCGGAGGCTCCGCCCTACCCTAGCGTTGGTGTTACAGACGCTGCCTGCCGCTCTCATCTCCCTCCTCGTCCCCGCCGCTGTCTCCGCCCCCCCACAGGCGAGGCAGGGGCCGGGCAGGCCGCGGCGGCTCTGTAAGGGAACAGCCGGGCCGGGAGGAGGGAGCGGCAGAGACGCCCCCCGCCCCGCGGTTCAGTATCAGGCGGGGAGCGGAGCGTGGCAGTTGAACCATCCGCGGTGAATGAGCGACGCCGGCCGCGGGCCGGGCTGGGGGGGCGGGGAAGGCTGACAGCGATCCCTTCCCACCCCGGGGGACCTGACGGGGCCGGCGGGCGGCGCCGAGCGGAGAAGACGGCTCCCCAGCGCAGTCGGTCCGTCACCACGCCTGAGCCGCGCAGCTACCGCCTCATCCCCGTTGGAGCCTGGGGGGCCGGCAGCGGCCCGGCCCCTCGGCATGTCCGCAGCCGCCCGAGTGTCCGTAGCGCCCCCGGAGCAGCAGGTTGGCGGGGGCTCGGGACAGACTCGCTCCCGGGAGTTGGTGGAGACGGGACAGGAGCTGCCGGAGCCCAGCCAGGTGCTGCCGCAGGTGGATGAAACCGGGGAGAGCAGCGGTAGCCGAGAGGCGGATCCCCCAGGGCAGGACGAGAAACGGCGGCAGGTGGTGGAGGCCCCCCTGCCTAAGGAAAACCCCTGGATCAGGAGAAAACCTATCCCCAACAGCCCGTCCCCGGCAGCAGCGGACACCCAGCTCGTCCTGCCGGACTCAGGTGTGGGGCGGGGGGAAGGGAGCCGGGCGGGGTTGGGGAGGACTAGCTGGGAGAGCCGCTCCCAGAGTCCGACGGGAAAATAGTTTCGCTGCCGCTGGCTGAATCTGTCCGGGTTGGGAACTGTTTTTTTTTAAACACACTGTCCCTTTGCTGTACAACGTAGCAGCGGTTGCCTTAAATCGCCGGCGCCTCGGCGTGTGTCAGGCCAAGGTATTTGTTTCCAAGAGTCGTCGACGCGTTCACACACACTTATTTTACATGCATGGACAGATTAGGAAAATGAGCGTGGAGAGGTGTGGTCTGTCCCCGTCCTTTTACTCTGGGCAGGGAGGGAGGTGGGCATTTAAGAGAGTGGATTTGTAGTCGTATTACAGTTTGCTGGGCCGAACAACCAAATTGAGGTTTAAAACAGGATAATGTCTTTTTATTCCTGAGTTTATGCAAACCATGTGGGTGACTGCGTGAGTGAACTCAAGTGGTTTGCCCGTAATTTAATCCTGTTCTGATTGTTTGAAACCTTTAATATTTAATTTCTTCGCGCTTTAGTTTCCCTTTTGCAAATTCCCAAACTCTGGAGGATCTTTGTTTAGAAATTTTAGTGGTTCCAAAGTCAGTGCTAAGTATTTTAAACGAAATAAGTTTGGAAGGATATTACCCATAATTCCTTGTAACCCATAAATTTCTTAATAAATTTAGATTTTAAACTAGACACCGGTATTTACTCTGGTTATTAAGTATTTTTGCAGTGAATGAAAAGTTACTTAGTTAGAAAAGAGTTACTCTCAAAGTTAATTATGGTATGGAGCTGATGGTAGTAGATTCAGTACTACTGTTTACACTGAGTAAATACTTTTTGTGAATTTCAGGTAGCTCCTCCTTTACCAGCTAGGAGATAGATTATGACACAGCTTTGAAAGTGCTAGTTGCAAGATTTGGGGATTTCTGAGATGTAGCAGTAGCAAAATAAATATTGTAATGTTTTTACTTCATTTCTCTTTTTTAACAAATAGTAACCCAATTGACTTTTGTAGATCATTTTTATATAATTACATGATAAAGCACCTGATAAAATCCATGGTTCAAGTTTAAAGTTTTAAAAATTAGTTTTAAATGTAAATATTAATGAAAGCAATTGACTCGGTAGTTTTGGGGATTTCAACTGTTCATTGGTAGCACAGTGTATAGTGCAGACTGTTGCAATGCAAGTTTCCTGATAAATGTGCCTATTTCTTTAAGGTGTAGGGGCTCCCTGTCTGTAGATATAAAGTTATTTCAGTCTTAGTCACTATAGAGTATTTGATTTCTGTGTGCAGATTGCTAGCAAGGGAACTGGATTGAAATTACAAACTTGTTTACCATAAACTGCCATCTTTCAAAGGATAGGAGTTTTCAGTCAGTATCATCTTGGGCCAGATGCAAACCACTGACATTAAACAGATCTCTATTTCAACTTGAAATTTTTGACACTGGACTGATTTCAGGTACAGCGCTTGTCCCTGAATCCCCCTGCCAATTTTTTGTTGTCTTACAACTGCAATTTAAGTTTTTTTTTTTTTTTAATAAGTGTGTTCTCCATTTCTGCTGTGTGAAAAAAGATGAAAAAGGGGACTGTACAAACATTGTGGTCAAATACACATATAGGGAGAAGCTGTTTCTGAACCTAACAGTGGACTAATTAGCAAATATCTCTGGTCTCAAAAACTGAAACCTTTGCCCAAGTTTAAACATCAAACTTGTAGGCACTCATTGAAGATTGTTGGACATAATTTCTTCTCTGCCTTTTAGTCTGTTCTTTCTTTTATGCAGATTCCCAATTTTTCCTATTTATGTACAAACCTTACAAATATGCGCCACACACACCCGGGATATTGGTTGGCCGTGAGCACCGGTGTGTACTTGTCGCATTTCACCTGTCCCTAATGCCTATCCCTTCTGTGGCGTGAGGGAGACCCTGGTGCACGTTTATCTGGAGTGTGGTAGGTTACAGCTCCTATTCCAGCTCCTCAATCTTTTATTAAGTTTTTGGCTGCACTTCTCTCCCCCATCTTCTCATTTACGCACACCCTATCCGTGGCCACACGAAATCGCGGGGCCTCCTCGTCAGCCTCCTCCTGGCTGTGGCCATCTATAACACCAGGGAGAGAAGGTTGGCTGAGGGGGTTCTTTGCGACTGGGGGGCCTATTTCCAGTCCTCCCTCCGTTCACGCATCTGGGTGGAGTTCCTCTGGGCGGCATCCGCTGGCTCCCTTGACACCTTCAAGGGGCAGTGGGCGCTGTCTGGGGTTCTCTGCTCAGTGTCCCCTTTAAGTTCTCTCTTTTTGACCTATGACCTTCACACATGCCCTTGTTTTCTTTTTTGTTGTCCCCCGTAATCAGTTTAGTTCCTGGTCTCAGTGGGTCCTCCCCAAAGGCTGGGGGAGGGTCTTTTAGCCGTGGGTGGGCTTACACCCGCCCACTTCCCCTGGAATTTTCAATAGGGGACACACACTGGAGGGAATCTGTCAGTCACTCAATTTCCTCACTGGCTTCGCCAGTAACAATACTGGTACGGCACCAAGGAAACGTCTTATTTTTATTGTGGTAGTGCTCTAGGGCCCTAGTTAGAATTGGGGTACTGTTGAGGTAGATTCTGTACAAATACAAAAAAATTTGTTTCCATGAAGTGTTTACTTTCCCATTTAAAATAATATGCAAAAATAAAATAATTGAAGTGTAACATCACTGCCCCTCAAATTAATGTCATTCTGAGTTGCAGGTTTGGAACAGCTTTTCCAGTGTATAGCTTATTTAATATAGGGAATACTATAGTAACATTTACTTGCAAAAGCAAATGTGAAGACTTCACAGGATGCCACTGTATATTGCTATGTGTAAATCTCACTTCATCCACCATTAATCCCCTTGTAAGATTAAAATCAGCAGTACCATACAGCAGTTTAGGTCAAGAAACTAATTTCTTTTCCAGTTGCAACTACAGATGTAACTTTTATGTGGGCAGAATGTAATTAGCCAAATCAAGCTTATTTATTTTAAAATTGTCACTGATGTTAAGGATTAGGGTGAGATGTGAAACAATAACCAGAAGCAATCTGATAAAATATAAAACGGTCTCCCATCAAAGTAATGGCCTGGCCCAACCTTGTTTACCTAGTACATCTTGGCCGAAAGTTGTATAGATACAGATGGTTGAAAAGTTACCTTATCTTTGCAATGATAATTACATCAGAAAGTGAAAAGATGTTGGACCAGATTCAGTTCTGGAAATTAAATGGCATGGCATCTATTTGTGTCAGGGCTGAATTTGACCCAATGCTATTGAAATAGGAACATGTTTGGGGAGTCTAGGGAAAGGAAGTTGGTCTGCTACTACAAGAAAATAAATGCTAAGAAAGCTGAAGTTTTATTTTCAAGTAAGATATTGATCCTGTCATAACAGGTAAAAATAATTGCAATAGCATAACATATATATCAGTTATCCGTAATTTCACATTAAACCATTCTTGTATGATGATCCCTTAGTTGTAAAAATTAATTTGTGACTCTCTCATGGCTTGTTCTTAATGGGAGTTTGCTTAATGTCTTGGCGGAAAATTGCCATTAAAAAAAAAAAGCTATTGGAATTATTCACTATAGTGATTTTTGGAAATTCAGGTATCTTAGGCCTTGATCTGCAGTTTGTTCCGTATTGCTAGATTCTTGCCCTCACCTGGAGCCACAGCGAGCTTCTGCTTGACACGAAGTTCTGTCAACACATGAATGGCGCTATAGAAAATAATCTTGAACATTTTAGTTTGTTAAAATGTCAGCTATGGCAGTGACGAAAATAGCTTTTCTCTTGTGTTATCTAGTTTAATATAGTCATTGGTAATATAGTTATTGCAATAATTGGTTTTGTGTCTGGAGATTTTGGTGATCCATAGAACACCTAAAAATCTAATGCAACCCTTATAAAATGGTTGCAGTGACTTATTGTTTTCTACCATGGAATTTATTACATAAAACTACTCCCACTTCGTGCTCATAGAAAACCACTAAAACTTTTCAATAGGATATTTCCTCTTCTGTAAATTTGGCATGAAGGAAGAAATCCAGCTGATAAGTTCTGACTGTTCAAAAGTTTTGTATAACTGCCTGGGTCACCAATGATTCACTGGTTAATTGTTTGAAAATAGCTTATGAAAGCAGTAAAAACACTTCACAAAGTAACTATATTGAATATCTGTGCTTCTCAAGTGGTTTAAAACGTTTTGGCTTTGTGCTTCGTAGAGTTAACTTGTATTATGGAACACTTCATTCTGTTTTATGTTGTATTCTATTTGTCTTACTGCTATGCATTTCTGAATAACTCATTTGATTGTTTCTGTAGCAGAACCAGTTCACTGTAATTACTTTTGAATAGCTATGTTCTTAATTGTTATAAAGTGGGTTTTGTGTTTCTCATGCAAGTGAGCACTTTATAAAAGTAATTTCTTAAAAACTATATTGTGCTCTAGCAATATTGAGTTTTCTGGCTGTATTTAGTAAATGAGGGTCTGTCTAGCAATCTGAATAGCTTTCACTTGTTCCACTGGTATAACTAATACAAGACACTTCTGTTGGCATGAACCCTTGAGTTCATTGGGTGTTAGAACAACTTAGCTTTAGTTTATGGTTTTTAAACTCCAGAGTTATCAGGGGACATCACCTTGACAGTTTCCCAACCTTAAAGGGATTTAAAATAGTCCCATGATTTACCTATTCTCAGGTACAGGTTTCAGTTCTTCAACATATAGTTTTGTGTGCTGTTGTTTTTGTTGACTTCTGATTTGTGACTCTGATACAGTAGGCAGGGTGGATAAAAATCGATTGTTCTTAAAATATCAAAAATCTGATTTTTTAAATTTAAATAGGATTTTTTTGTTTAACTTCTATACAGGTTTAGTTTTTGAATATAAACAGTTGAAAACTAAATTTGAAATTGACAAGATATGTTAAAGCCTAAACTCTCTCTAATTTATCAAAATAGTTTAAATTAAATTTAAAAAATATTAGTACGTGTTTGCTGCCAATTTTTAAAGAGAGTCAAGCCACTAAGCTGGTGGAAGTTACTGGCTAAGCACCTAGAACCTGAGTTTGTTGAAGTGCTGAACCAGCATTTGATAACAGTACCCTCTTTTTCAGGTTCAGAGACAATATTTTCTTTTCAATTTTTTTAGTGACTAGTTCATTCAAAGTTGAGAGATGGAAAAAAGCAAGAAAACTTGTGTTCTTTCAGTCTCAGAATAAAAACTGAGGACACGTCTTCCCTGGTGGCAGCACTTTAACCTGGCTTGTGTAGTCACCGCATAACACTGGGAGAGAGCTCTCCCAGCGCTATAAAAAAACCCCACCCCCACGAGGGGAGTAGCTACCAGTGCTGTGGCAATGGCTACACTGGCACTTTACAGCGCTGAAACTTGCAGCTGTTTTTTCACTCCCCTGAGTGAGAAAGTTGCAGCGCTGTAAAGTGCCAGTGTAGACAAACCCTAAGTATGAGAACCTTTCTAGTCCTAAAAACTTGAAGGACATGGTGACCAGAAACTATCAGTTCAGTTAATTAACTACATATATATGTAATAAGTTGAATGGCTTATGTGGCAGTGCAGGAAATGGTTGAGCTGCAGAGGGCTCCCTGGGCTGTTGAAGGGCTCATGACACCTGATCCTTGCAGGTGCAAGATTAAGGGAAGACTGCAATCCTCCTGACAGGGCAGAGTTCCGTCCGGGGATCTTTGCTCTGCCCCACATCTTGCCCCTTCTGGGGTTGGGTGTCACTGGCTCTGTGCAGTGTAAAGAAGTCCTCTGCAGCCTCACTGTCATGGGAGTGAGTGAGCTGGCAGATCAGAGATCCCGTGGCCAGGACTATGAGGAGGAGGACAGGACCCCCAGCTGTGGGGGAGGCCACTCTGTTGTTGAATGGCTCCTGCCTTCTCCAAATCTGAACTCCCTGTTATCCAAATACAATCTTTCTCTCTCTCTCATGCTATTCAGATAATCAGGAGTATACTGTACAGTCTTTGTTTAATTTTACTCCGTTTTAAAAACAAAACATAGTTTGATAAACTTTTTTCTTATGTATTCATCACTTTTAAGATAACGTTATTTAATAAAGTTTGACTGTTTTTGTGCACTTCAGTGGAATTTGAGCTAGAGACAAATCACCAGTAAAAAAAAAAAAAAAAAAAAAAAGAGACACACACAAGCTAGGTGAGGTAACAACTTTTATTGGACTAACTGCTGTGGGTGTAAGGGACAAGCTTCAAGCTTCACAGAAATCTTCAGTTCACCTGAGGAAGAGCTCTGTGTAGGCTAGCCTAAAAGCTTGTCCCTTCCACCCACAGCAGTTGGCCCAATAAAAGTTACCACCTCACCTATCTTGTCTCTCTCATATCTTGGGACCAGCATGGCTACAACACTGTAAACAGTAACCAAAAAAGAAAAAAAACTAGGAAATAAGAAACATCATTCACCATTTTATAGCATAATAAAAATAAAAAAAATTGCATGCTCTTAGTTGTCTTCAAGCTGCTTACAGTGTAAAACACACTGGGTGACAGTTTTTGGATGTTGACCCTAAGGGCAGATAGACACACTGAAGGAAATAGTAGGTAACTGAAGTAGTAGGTAACGGCAGGCAGCGATCGATCCGGGGGGGAGGGGGAGTCGATTTTATCGCGTCTAGTCTAGACGCGATAAATCGACTCCCAAGCGCTCTCCCATCAACTCCTGTACTCCACCGCCGCGAGAGGCACAGACTGAGTCGACAGGGGAGCAGCAGCAGTCGACTCACCGCAGTGAAGACAGCGCGGTTAGTAGGTCTAAGTACATCTACTTAGTTGTGTAATGTAGATCGATTTTTCTCCCTCCTCCCCCCACCCAGGGTGAGCTGTTGTAGGCTTGTGGCAGCCCCAGGACATGCTGCAACTGTTATTTGGAAAAGATGCTGAATTAGATAACTGTTCTGCTGTTATTTCCCAGAATGGTAGGGTCTGATTTTAGCCCTTACTTTAATCTTTTTAAAATTCTATGGTCTTGTTAAAATTCTTTTGAAGCATTTTTTGTCACTTTGAAAATTTCTTTCATCTAAATGTTTATAAAAATCTAATCCACCTTGCTATAAAGATGGGTTGGATAATGAAATTTAAGATTAAAGGTGCAGAGACAATCTTCCATATAATCTACTGAAGTCATTAAGATCTACAATATTGCCTGTGGGCATTTGTCATAGAATTGTCACTTTGAGGCACATTTTTGTAAAAATGCTATTGGTGTTTGTGGCATATCTTATTTCCTACAGTAAGACAATATTTCACTTAGTTTAGAAAACATTTATTTTTATTCAAACATCAATAAAATACCGTATTAAATATAGTTGTATCAAAACTGAAATTTTCTACGTTCCTTCTGTTATCAGGGAATAAAAGTCCCCTTAACACAAATGGAGACAGGAAAAAACAAACCTATAGTAGCATCATCTTCCCCTCTCCACCCAGTTGGAATAATGTTTTTTTTTTTTTTTTTAAAAGCTTCAAACAAATAACCCCTCAAAATAACTTTCTTTTCCACAAACATTGCTTATAGTCTTCTGTATGTTATTGAACAATGTAGCCAACTTTCTGGGCAAAACTTGTATGTACATGTCAGTCATGATTTTCTGATATTCTCATTCTTTGTGCTTTCCTCGCCCTTGCCTCTCAATTACTCCACACTAAATCTAACCGGAAGGTCTCCCCGAAAGAGTCAGTTGCACTAAAAATAACTTTTTAAAAAACAAGCAGTAATTTACTTTGCTATTATTTCAGTAAGTAAAGTACAAGTTTGAAAA
The DNA here is from genome assembly GCF_011386835.1 of Chrysemys picta bellii. Lineage (NCBI taxonomy): Eukaryota > Metazoa > Chordata > Testudines > Emydidae > Chrysemys > Chrysemys picta. The sequence goes on from NC_088795.1 coordinate 46,139,503, forward strand.
GGTCATATGTTGTAGTACTTGTACCCAAGACCATACCTGCCTTTCAAGTGCACATGAAGGTGCACAGCTTGAGTAAAAACTATACAGTATTGTTGCCACTTCCTTTTAAATACTCTAAATCCAGAATGTTTGTCTAACCAACTCAGTAGGGTTCCTAGTATGGATAAATGTAATGAAGAAGGTGTGCTGAAATTATATTTTTAGCACTAGTGTGCCAGGTATCCATCAGTGGTATTGTTACCAGCATATGTTAGTTCCATGATCTTTTTCAATATATCTTTGTCATGTGCAGTGGTTTCCTCTGTGTTGTCAAATGTTCCTATATTGGTAGTAGCAGCTCTTCTCTGCTGGAAGATGAACAATTTTTCCATACCTAGTAGCTTTTCTGGCATTCTAGGAGTTTGTCTCATTACTACAAAACCTGTCATTAGATAAACACAAGAGTGAACTTGTTCCTATTCAAATTAATCTACTTGGAGTCCTGTTCAATACCAGCCTTCTTATCAGCAGGTTCTAACAGCTGTTGATTTAGCAAGCCAGCTGTTGATTTAGCAAGCCAGCTGTAACCATCCCAGTCGATATCAGCTGAAGTGGTTCTAGCTTTTGTTGGCACGATTAATAAAATTGATTAAACTTTTTAATTGGTTCAGGGTCTGAGACAATTTCTCTTGCTGTAGGGAGGGTCCTGTGTATGTGAGCAGTTGTACCCTATTAAAAATTCCCCTAAAACGCTGACACTATAAAACTTAACTTAAAAGGGATTTTGTAAAGACATGGAAAAATTAAAGGCAACATCTCTCTTGTCATTGCCTATCTTACTGGGTTCAAGCTGGGAAACAAGCCTTCATGAAATTAAAGGTATGCAAAGCCTAAAACTGGTTTTAAAATTTTGGATAGCTTTCAGGACACGTTAGAAGTCTTAAATAAAAGAACATAGGTCTGATCTGGTACGTTAATTCCTGTGTTCCATCGAGTCCAGTATCCTGTCTGCAACAGTGGCCAACACAAGATGATTCAGAGGAAGGTATAATAAGAAAAAACCCTCAATGAAGATCTTTAGTCAGTGTTCAGCTATAATTAAAAAAGCAAATAAGGTGTCCAGATGCACAAGGAACGGTATGAAGAATACAAGAATTGTCATTGTCTAAATCAATGGCCTTTCTCTGAAACCCTTCTGATTCTGTAATATCCTTTTTGAGATGATCAGTACTGCACACACTGTTCCACATGAGGGCGTACCATTGACTTATTGTGTGCTACTGAAATTTATTATTCATCTGTATTTATATACACACAGTAATTTTAAAAAGTGAGGAATTTGTAAATTCTCTTCTTTCAGAATTTGTGGCTTCATGTTTGTGTTGACTGAGATCCATTTTCCAGCTAGCTGTGCTAGGAGTGTGGATCATTGGGGTAGACGTCTGCATGAATATTTTGCTGAGGCCAGAAGTAGCCTAAAAGATCTGGGTCTTTCATCAACTGTATTGCTTCTGGCTACAGTAATGTAAAGATATCTGTTCAGATATCTGATTTCAATACTAGAGTAAACCATAACTTTGGCAGTATGGAAAAAATTGTGGCTATGGAAACTAATTTGGATAGCCTGGAAATTAGCTGAATTAACTGGAATCTGTTTTAATTAACTTCTTTAATTTAGATTTTACCCAGTATTCAGGAATTTAATTGTTGGCTAATTCACTATTGTGTTCCCACTTTAACTTTGATTTTGTTCGGTGGTTCTGAGTAACAGACTGAATTGAGTACTTCCCAGTTAAGAGCACTTGCATGCTGTTTGTTTATTAAATAACACCCCCCACACCCCCCCAAAGTTTAGAAAGTGGGAGAGGATATAGGATATTGAATAAAAAGTTTTTAGGTAAGCCCTTAATTTTTTAAGAGTACAATATATATTTGCATACTTTATAATTCCATTATAAGCTTCCTCTAAACTGTCATGTACCTTGATAACACAAAATTCTTGATGTGTATTTTAAAAAAATTCCCTTTAAGAAAGGGGTTATTTAAAGCTAGATACAGTTTATGGATAAGGCTCCATATTTGTCATGGATTTCGTGACTTTCCGTGACTTCTGGAGCAGCCCATGCGGCTGGCCCGGAAGCTGCCTGAGCAGCTTGGACAGCCCCTGGGCCAGTCGCACCGGCTGCTGTTGGGGCAGTCTCAGGCCCCTCTACCCCCAGCAGCAGGAGTTTGGGGCGGGGGGGGGGGGGGGTGGTCAGGACTGGGGATTGGGGTGTGGGGCGGTGCTTACCTGGGGGGGTTCCCTGGAAGGGTGACATGAACTCCCCTCCTTAAGCTCCTAGCTCCATGTGCTGCCACAGCCCTCGCAGCTTCGATTGGCCGCAGTTCCCAGCCAATGCAAGCTGCAGAACTGGGGCTTGGGGCGGAGCAGAGGCAGTATGTGGAGCTAGGAGCTGGAGATCGCTGCTTCCCAGGAGCTGGGTAGGGAACCTGCCCCAGCTCCACTAACCCCAGTCCTCCCCTTCCCCCCGTCCCTCCCCCGAGCATGCGCTGTGCCGTCAGGGCCACACCCCTCCCCCCCACGTTTTAGTCAGGGGTATATATTAAAAGTCATGGACCGGTCTCTGGCAATGAATTTTTGTTTACTGCCTGTTACCTGTCCAGGACTCTTACTAAAAATACCCGTGACTAAAACATAGCCTTATTTATGGATAATGGCATCAAGAGAACTTGATTTGTATTTTGGCTAAGTATTGTGCCTTTAGGAGTTCATGCTTTTTGCCTTGGAAATATATCATTTTGGGAACTGAAACATGGCTGTAATTAGCAATTACCTCCTTTTGCTATAGGAAATATTAAGTTACTCTTTTTCAGAATGTACTCCACACATGCCTTTTTGAGCCAAAAATGAAAATACTCTCTGCTGGCTTTATAGGAGAGCCTGCCCTAGCACATCATCAATTGCTGTAAGGAGAGCAGGAGTTCAGCTGAGATGACCTTACCCTGATCAACAACAACCCCTAGCTATTTTTTGCTTCTCTCAACTAGGCGACTATTTTTCCAATTCCATCCTCCACCGATGAGCTTAGGGTGTGTGCACCACGTGCACAGTCATGGGGAAGTTTTTCCCCTAACAGCACCCGTCAGGTTGGCTGTGGAGCCCCCTGGAAAGGCACCTCCATGGCACTCAATATATGACTCTGCCAACATAGCACCTCCTCAGTTCCTTCTTACCACCCGTGATGGTCGTTGAAACTGCGGCTTGCTTGCGCAGGTGCTCCCCTCGTTCTTGTATGACTCCAGGCTGCATAGCCTTAAAGACTCTAGGACTATGCTGAAGTCGCTAGGGGTGCATACCCCAGCCAGTCAGCAGAAACACTTCAAATGTCAGCCCTCACAGCACCCCTACCAGCCATGCCCTAGACAGGACTTAGCTAGGAAGTGTGGCAGGAATGGCAGGCGCAAGCTGTCCCAGTGCTCGTCTAACCAGGACCAGGTGCACGCTTCCTTGGGCTCTAAGCAGGCCTTTTGAAGGTGTGCCTGGGGACAACGTACCAGCCAATGGGCCAGATCCTCATCCCTGCTTCCTGAACCGTCTATCTCACTTCTACCGTGCTTGCTCCCAAATAACATCATCTGGGTTCTTCTCACAGTAGAAGTGGGATATTCTCTGCAATTCTGCTCCTCCCCTCCCTCCCACCCCCCCATTCCCATCCCTCTTCAGGGACCCTTCTCACAAGCATCTCTTCACGCAGGAGTTGCAGACGCTTCTTGCCGGAGGGGCAGTGGAGGAGGTTCCTCAGGAGCTAAGGGGCAAGGGATTCTACTCCTGTTATTTCCTAATCCCCAAAGCCAAGGGAGGTCTCATTCTAGACCTGCGAGGCCTCAACGTACTCATAAGAAAGTTGAAGTTTTGCATGGTCTCCCTCAACTCCATTATCCCTTCTCTGGATCCGGGAAACTGATATACCGCCCTCGACCTCAAGGATGCGTACTTCCACATATCTATACGTCCTGCGTACAGTCGGTTCCTCAGGTTTGTGGTCAACCACAACCATTACCAATTCACTGTCCTTCCATTTGGCCTGTTGACAGCCCCCCGAGTATTCACCAAGTGTATATCGGTTGTGGTAGTCTTCCTTCATCGAAGGCAGGAGCACTCCAGGGATCAGGTGGATGCCATTGACAGGCTGGGCCTTCTCAATGAGAGCAAGTCAACCCTGGTGCCAACGCAAAGGATAGAGTTTATCAGGACAGTGATGGACTCTGGTCAGGCCAGGACGTTCCTGTTGGAGGCCAGTTTCCAAACAATGTCTGAGATCATACAAGGCCTCAGACTGTATCCCAACATCACGGCCCGGGCTGCCTGAGGCTTCAGTCATTTGGCATTGTGCGCATGCGTGGTTCAGCATGCCAGGTTGCACCTCAGACTTCTCCAGGCTTGGCTTGTGTCAGCCATTGCCTTGGGGTGCAACAGTCTGGACTTAGTGGTCCCCCTTCTGGCGCAGGTCCTCCAGTCTCTCGGCTGGTGGCTCAACCTGCAGGACGTGTGCAAAGGAGTCCCCTTCCACAGGCCCCAGTCCTCCCCATACCTGGTAATGGGCGCATCAGCGTTGGGGTGGGGCGCACAGCTGGGGGACCTTCAGACGCAGGGCCTCTGGTCCCAGCACGAGCTCTCGCTCTACATCAGCATCAAGGAGTTGAGGGCTGTATGGCTAGCGTGCCAAACCTTCCAGGCTCACCTGCAGGGTTAGTGCGTGGGAGTCATGACAGACAACACAACTGCAATGTTTTATATAAACAAGCAAGGTGGGACCCGTTCCTCCTGCCTGTGTCAGGAATCCCTCCAGCTGTGGGAGTTCTGCATAGCCCATTCCATTCACCTGGAGGTGACATACCTCCCAGGCTCACAGAACAAGCTAGTGGACTCCTCAGCAGATCCTTCTACAACCACAAGTGGTCCATCCAGCTGGATGTCATTCACACCATTTTCGAGAGGTGAGGAACTCCTCACTTCGGCCTGTTCGCTACTCGGAGCAACAGGAAGTGCCCAGAGTTCTGCTCCTTTCAAAACCACAGCCAGGGCTCTCTTGCAGACGCTTTTCTCCTCCCCGATCAGATCCGTTGCTGTATGCATTCCCACCATTTCTGCTTGTGCACAAGGACCTGCTCAAAATCCTCAGGGAGATGGCGACGGTCATAATGCTGACACCAGGATGGCCCTTCCAGCATTGGTACACCATGCTCCTGGAAATTTCATTGGACGCCCTGATCACGTTGCTGCTACTTTCAGACTTGATTAGCCAGGACCACAGTTGCCTTCGTCACCCAGACCTCCAGTCTCTTCACCTCACAGCCTGGAATCTTCATGACTTAAACCCCACGGAACTCATGTGCTCGGAGTCTGTTATGGAAGTCCTGCTTGGTAGCAGGAAGCCCTCCACTAGGGCCACCTATCTGGCTAAGTCAAAAAGGTTTGCAATCTAGTGCTCTCAGAGCTGTGCTCCGCCATTGCAGGCCTCTAAGCAGTTATGTCTGCATTCCACCCGGGAATGGCAGGGTGCTCTGTCTTCACCAACCCCATGGATGGTCACTTCCTCAAAGATCTGGAGTGTCTGTACCCACAGATTTGGCAGCCGATCCCCAGGTGGGACCTCAACCTGGTTCTTTCCAAACTGATGGGGCCCCCATTTGAACCGCTGGCAACTTGTTCGCTTCTGTACTTGTCATGGAAGGTTGCCTTTCTAGTTGCCATTACTTTGGCAAGGAGGGTCTCAGAACTTAAGACCCTCATCTCTGACCCTCCCTACACGGCTTTCTTTAAGGACAAGGTGCAGCTTAGACTTCACCCTGCTTTCATTCCAAAAGTTGTGTCCCAATTTCACTCCAACCAGGACATTTTCCTGCCTGTTTTTTATCCTAAACTTCATGTGAGCAGCTGGGAACAAAGACTCACTCACTGGACCTTCGGGCACTTGCCTTTTACATCGAATGCACAAAGCCATTCGCCATGAATAGCTGGTCCGATTTTCGGATGGCAGACTGCATGAAAGGTCTTGCGGTTTCATCGCAGAGGATCTCATTGTGGACCACCTCCTGCATCCGCACCTGCTACGAATTGGCCAACGTGCCAGCTCTCAGCCCATTCCACAAGGGCGCAGGCCTCCTCGACGGTGCTGATCCAAGAGATCTGCAGAGCTGTGATGTGGTCCTCCATGCACACTTTTTCCAGCCTGCTAGAGACTATGTGGCATTCGGCAGACCAGTGCTCCAGTCTGTGATTCCATAACTCCAACCCCACCAGCGAGGTAAGGCTTGGGAGTCACCTAACTGGAATCTATGAGCAAGCACTTGAAGAAAAAATGGTTACTGACCTTCTCGTAACTGTTGTTCTTAGAGATGTGTTGCTCATATCCATTCCAAAACCACCCGCCTTCCCCTCTGTCGGAGTAGCCGGCAAGAAGGACCTGAGGAGGCGCTGGGTCAGCAGGGTCTTATATTGAGCACCATGGAGGTGCCACTGCAGGGGGTTCCACAGCCAACCTGACGGGTGCTGCTAGGGGAAAAACTTTCTGACGACTGTGCACGTGGTGCACAGATACCTAATTGGAATGGATATGAGTAACACATCATGAAGAACAACAGTTACAAGAAGGTGAGTAACCATTTTTTTCAAGACCTGATAAGGTGGTTAACTGGATATCCAATGTTTCCACTAATGTTTTTCTTGTATTATGAGTTAAATATTCTGCAGCCTTTGTCAGGAAGAATGGCTTTACCCTTCAATGAAGGCCCTTTGGAAATGGAAAAGACGATTATGCCACATTCTTGCATCTACCTGTGTGACCTCCAGTTGAGCAGATAGGAGATACCAGGTGCTGTGTAAGGGATACGAATACTACTTTTAACCACCCAAGCCTTTCACGAGAAATCAAAGCAACAGCATAAACCTTTCTCCTGTGAGAGAAATTCCAAGTTGAACATTTTAGGTTGAAAAGTATACTCCTCAGTCTCAATCTAAGAGTTGCTAATTATCAGGCACTTACTTTGAAGTATGCCTTCTTATTATGGGACGAGTTGTCGACCATAGTAGACAAGTTCCCCAAGGAATATTAGGAAGAGCTAAAATCTCAGACCAGAAGGCCAGTTTACCGCTATAGTAGTACTCCAAACAGTGCTGGATGTATCAGATACAACAAAGACCATGGCTATGGCCATGATAAAAAGGAGGTCATCCTGTCTGTAAGTGTCTGGCATCCCATGTGATCATATAGGGCTTACCCTTTCAGAGCAACAAACCACTTAATAGTGTCACGAAGAAGGCCCTGTGCTCATTAAAAGATGCAGAAGTGACCCTTTGTTTGCTGGAGTTGTATTTGACAGCTTCTACACAAATGAGAGCAATAGCAATCGTTATATAGACACAAGGCACAGCAACACTCTTCAGAGCCACCAAGGAAGAGAACAGTTTTATCAACCACATCCCTTGGCCTCTTCCGCAGCTGTCCTGCAGAAGAAAGAATGGTTACTTTACGCTAACGGTGGTTCTTTGAGATGTGCTGTCCACACAGATTCCACAGCCTGCTCTCTGTCCTTGCTAATTTGGAGTTTTGTCATATGGGGTTTCTTACCAGCAGCGAAACAGAGGCAGTTGAGGCACCTCTACTCTTACAATCTCAGCTATGGTAGTTACAAGGGCTTCCAGGTCAGACATGGCTCCAAAAGAGACTGCTGTTCAAAAATATGAGCTTACACACATCCAGTGCATGCACACCAAGCTGGAATTTGTGGCCAAAACATCTTGAACCTAGCTACTGTATGATAAGTAACTGTTCTTTCCCTAGCCTTGCTCTCAAAAATGGCTGAATTTTCTGGCAGAAATTTTCAAAAACAAATAAATCAGCCTGAGGCAGACGCCTAGGTTGGAAAAGTTTGGCAAAGTTATAAGCAAGTGAAAACGGTCTTATAGTGGCAAGTATTAGGCAACCGTAGTAATACACAGTGCTACCAGCTGCACCTATATAAATAGTGCTTTAAGGGGATCAATTTTCCAAAGGCAAAAATGTTCTGTTCATTATAATTAATTAAATGAATTGGTAGCAGCAAACATTGTAACGGAAACAGGAGTGCGAACAAAAATTGGGAGTTGATTTAAAAGCATCTACTGGATGCACAAAAAGCCACTGTATGTCAGACATGGGAAAATGGTATTTTCAAGTTTAGTTCAAAAAATAAAATGAAACAGGCTTCCTGATTAAGAGGGGAGAAATTTAGCAGCAATTTAAAAATACAGAGAACACTGAGGAGAGGGTAGTTGGCAATGAATAGGGGTTAGAAAGTAAGAACCAGGCAATTAATAAAGGAAGCTTAATATATCAACAAAATATCTGTGGTTAGTAGAGAGAGAGGCCAATATGTAGGTATTTTTAAAATGTCACAGCATTGCTTATACGGTCCGGGCTCTGGCTTGCCACTGCCTCAGTTTCCCCCTCTTTAGCACCTCAGTAATTCCACATAGACATTTGTGTGTCAAATACCCTCCTTCTTGAAGTTGAGATTATTAAGAGTTTGAAAGGAAACAAAACTCCCTCCTGAGGCTTTTCCTTCAGCCAGTTTGATTTCTACAGTAATCCCAGGCTTCTGTCGCATGTAGCCCTGGAAAACCCGATATAGTCACATGACCTGCCAGTCATGTGACATTATTCTTTTCACCTATGGGGGTGAGTTGTGTGTCACAGGTAGGGAGGCCATTCATCCAGTTTAAAGCCAGACCTAATTTTGTGGAGCACTGTCCCTGTTCGGTAGGGACTTAACACCGGACATCGAGGAGGAGAAAAAACTGTGGGTGCAGGAGAATGCCAGTGGGAGCAGTAGTGGCACCTCTGTGTGGAGTGATGCAGGCAGTGGTGGACCCATGCTCCATGCTGTTCTGCCATTCATTCCCTGCAGCTGGGCCAGCTGCAGCCATTGCATGCCAGCCAGCCAGCTGTTAGCCTTTGTCAGGGCTAACAGCTGGTTAGACTCTGCTGCAGGGGGCTCTGCTGTAGCCTGTCAGGGAAGCCAGTGAAAAAGGATATTACAGTAATTAAAATATGAGATGAGCGACAAGACTTTTTTGCAGGGTGTACAGAATGATAAAGGTCAGATTTTTAGAAACAATAGAAAGAAAAACACAGCTTGATGTGGGGGCATGGGAGAAAGAAGAATCAAAGACTACTCACAAGTTAACAGACTGAGTTATTGACAGGGAAGATGTTTAAACAGTGAAGGAAAATGCAGGAAGGGCTTGAGAGGAAAGCAGTTAAATTTTTCATGTTAAATTTAAGATAAAGGAAGACAACCAGGAGTGGATGTCAGCGAGAGAGAGGGTGAGGCTGAAATACAAGATTTCCATTGAATGGTTGGAGACAAATCAGAAATAGAAAGGTAACTGTGAACCAAAGCCAAGGACAAGGTCCTAGTGGCTGAGAGGGAGGCTGACAAGGTGTTAGAACTGTAGATCTTCTCAACCGGGGGCCTGATATTAAAAGTAATCTCAGGTCTAGCAGGAACCCAGGTCTTTCAGTCCCTGATGCTGCACCAATAAACTTTGTGAACAAAACAGTAACAGACTGTGTGCTTAGACTCTTTGATCCAGACTCCAGAGCCTGCCACACTTGACAGGGAAGAAGGAGGATCCGGGGAACTACAGGCCAGTCAGCCTCACCTCAGTCCCTGGAAAAATCATGGAGCAGGTCCTCAAGGAATCAATTATGAAACATTTAGAGGAGAGGAAAGTGATCAGGAACAGTCAGCATGGATTCATGAAGGGGAAGTCGTGCCTGACTAACCTAATTGCCTTCTATGATGAGATAACTGGCTCTGTGGATGAGGGGAAAGCAGTGGATGTGTTATTCCTTGACTTTAGCAAAGCTTTTGATACGGTCTCCCACAGTATTCTTGCCGGCAAGTTAAAGAAGTATGGGCTGGATGAATGGACTGTAAGGTGGATAGAAAGCTGGCTAGATCGTCGGGCTCAACGGGTAGTGATCAATGGCTCCATGTCTAGTTGGCAGCCGGTTTCAAGCGGAGTGCCCCAAGGGTCCGTCCTGGGGCCAGTTTTGTTTAATATCTTTATTAATGATCTGGAGGATGGTGTGGACTGCACTCTCAGCAAGTTTGCAGATGACACTAAACTAGGAGGCGTGGTAGATACACTAGAGGGTAGGGATCGGGTACAGAGGGACCTAGACAAATTAGAAGATTGGGCCGAAAAAAACCTGATGAGGTTCAACAAGGACAAGTGCAGAGTCCTGCACTTAGGACGGAAGAATCCCATGCACTGCTACAGACTAGGGACCGAATGGCTAGGTAGCAGTTCTGCAGAAAAGGACCTAGGGGTCACAGTGGACGAGAAGCTGGATATGAGTCAACAGTGTGCTCTTGTTGCCAAGAAGGCTAACAGCATTTTGGGCTGTATAAGTAGGGGCATTGCCAGCAGATCGAGGGACGTGATCGTTCCCCTTTATTCGACATTGGTGAGGCCTCATCTGGAATACTGTGTCCAGTTTTGGGCCCCACACTACAAGAAGGATGTGGAAAAATTGGAAAGAGTCCAGCGGAGGGCAACAAAAATGATTAGGGGTCTGGAGCACATGACTTATGAGGAGCGGCTGAGGGAACTGGGATTGTTTAGTCTCCAGAAGAGAAGAATGAGGGGGGATTTGATAGCAGCCTTCAACTACCTGAAGGGGGGTTCCAAAGAGGATGGAGCTCCGCTGTTCTCAGTGGTGGCAGACGACAGAACAAGGAGCAATGGTCTCAAGTTGCAGTGGGGGAGGTCCAGGTTGGATATCAGGAAAAACTATTTCACTAGGAGGGTGGTGAAACACTGGAATGCGTTACCTAGGGAGGTGGTGGAGTCTCCTTCCTTGGAGGTTTTTAAGGCCCGGCTTGACAAAGCCCTGGCTGGGATGATTTAGCTGGGAATTGGTCCTGCTTTGAGCAGGGGGTTGGACTAGATGACCTCTTGAGGTCCCTTCCAACTCGGATATTCTATGATTCTATGACTCTCCTAAGCAGAACATGTGGCTCCATCATTATTGTATCACTGCCTTTTGTTTACCAAGACATTAGTAATGCTGATTTCTGGTCTGGATAAGCAGCCAACAATGAAACAGTCTTTCACTAACAGTGCACTGGGTGCTGGTCTGAAAATGGTGGGAGAGATCCCTTTCTAGCAGAACTTTTTGCTCATGATGTCAGCACTTGTATGGCACCACTGCCTCTGCAGCTAGGCAGAGCACTGGTGGAAGCTGTATTTCTGAATAACCTGTTTACTTTAATTGCATATTACTGGGGCCACTCAAAAATAGCTGCAATATTTGGCTCATGTTATGATCACCTCAGTGGGTCCCACCTGTAGCTTCATTGCAGAAAAAGATAGCAAATAACAACATAACCAAAGATTCAGACATGCTAGGTTTGCTATCATCAGAGGGTTAGATTCAGGTGTAAACTTCACTGGAGACAGTATTTTGCATACAAGAGTCAAAAAGAAAATTCTTCATTGTGTTCTGCTGATGTTTTTGGTATTGCTCTGTTTGGGTTCTTATACTGTACCTGCCCAATCATCATAGTACAGAAACACCTGTCAGTGTATCTGAACCATGGAGAAATCTGAGTCTTTAATTTTTCACCAGGTATCAGGATTTTATAATCTCTGTGGTCAGGATGACTGCACTGCTCATACAGAGAGGTTGTTTTCTCAAACACTGATTCATGGATCAGGTCACTGCTGTGGTAAATAAAGTCAACATTGTTTATCATCACCATGCTTCAGATAAGGGAGCAACAAAGTGTTTTTCATGAGTCTTAAGGTATTTCAGTTTTGAAGAAGGGATTCTGCACTCTCTCCTGGATTTTTACAGTGATTGGAAATGGCAGAGGCCATTGCTGCAGAAATATTTGGAAAACTCAAGGCTTTTGATCTCAGTTTGGAGAAGCTGTCATCGTATGCAGTTGATAATGCTAGTGTAAATTATGGGAAGCATAATTGCTTTTATTAAAAACTGAAAAATGCCAAAGAGGACATTATAGCAGCCACCTGCTTAGTGCACAGTCTTCATAACGCAACACAATACACTGTGGGAAAGCTTGACATCAGTGTAGAACATTTAATTCTGAAGTTTATTCCCACTTTAGTATTTCTGCTATCGGAACAGAACAATTAAAGGAGATTTGTGACTGTTGAGGTGGAAGAGTGCAATCTATTCAGACACATCAGGTGGCTATCTCTTTTGCCAGCAATCAGTAGATTACTGAAGTGCTGGAAATCACTAACTAGCTATTTCCAGAGTTTAGGAGAGGAGGGTCCCAAAGTAAATTGGAACTGCTTTGGGAATGAGGAGACTACCAATGAGGTTGCTGAACTATGTTTTCTCCTCCTGAGCCATACTCTGAAGCTATTTATGACTATTGAGGTTTTTGAAGCCAAGTGTTCTTTCAGTGTGTGAGCTCATCAGTGGACTGAACATGAAACTGGAGAGAAGGATTAGGGACAAGTTATTTGGCTATGCAGTGAATTCTGAGCTCAAGAAACTTAAGATATTGTTGGAAGGTTTAAAAAGGACTTTATGACCTTCTGTGAAAGACTGAAGAATTTTTGGAAGCTGTGCTGGTGGCATGAAAGAAGTGGACATGGATGAGCTCTGTGAAGAATTTGGTGTTTAGGTTTTTTACATTTCTTCTCCTGAGTTAAAGGATTGCCTGACTAGTGAGGGAGAGGTACTTGAAAATTTTCACCAAAACACAGGGCAACTTCAAGAACTTGAAGAAAATCAGCTCTTTTATATCTCTCCCCCCACCCCCCAATACTGTGCAGGAATGCTCTCATGAAGAGGGTTTTCTCTCTGATGACCCCAGCTTGAAAAAATGAAAAGAGTAGGCTGGATGTAAAAAGCATGAAGTGGAGCTTCAGAAATGTGTCCATTTAACAGGGGAATGCAAGAATATGTACTTTGAGTTCCTCAAGAACAAAGAACTTCTGAAGGAGGCCTATGATGGGCAAAAGTGCCAACACAAATAAAGGGTTATAGTAGTCTGTGAATTAGGCACACCACTGAATCCACTTTTCGCTAGCAAGTCTAACTGTATTTACATTGTCACATTGTTCCCTATATACACGAACACTATTTTATTGAAGTTCTCAGTTGTGCTGTAATTTTTATTCTGTTTTGTGTAATCGTACACAACTGAATGCAGGTTCTTGATTTGCATTAAACTAAACTAGCCAAAAATCAGAATTAGTCTTTTAGTATGATAGGAGTGAGCTGGGCATTTTAAATGTGGCAGTGTTTTTTTGATACAGGTTTTATTAGCTCTCATCTCTGTATGTTGGGACATGCCAGCGAGGGTGGGAACATTGTGTATTCTGTGGATCCATCAGTGGCCACTCTAGTCATGGGGGGACTGCAACCTATTTCCCCTTTAAAGGGCCAGTCAGCCTGTGACAATGTGGAACAAAATAAATCCTAACGCTGATATAGTCCATTAGTAGATGCAGATTGTTAAACTGTCAATAATGCAGGGAAGAAAATGTTAAATATTTGTTCAGTAATTAAACTGGACAACACATCCATCTCATAATCATGAAATACTTTCTATTCCAACCTTAACTGAAGATGTTAATCAGAATCTATAAAGGCTGTACATTTCAAAATCAACAAGTCAAAAAAACTTGTGCCATGAATTTTGGGTTGGCTAAGGGGCACTCTGGAGTGCTAATAACTTTTAAATAATTTTTGGAAAACTGGGGAAACTTCTGAAGAAGCTAATTATGTGCCAGTATTTAAAAACATCCTGAGTAATTAAGGGTGTTTAGCCTCATAGTATTCCTAGGCAAAACAATGGAACAACTGATGATGAGACTTCATTCTGAAAAATCAGAGTACAAATATAATGGGTCTTGCCAAATGAACTGGTTATAAGTCTGCTTGATAAAGATAACTGATGTACTATATTTGGATTGCCCTAAGGCACTGATTTACTAACAAATGATATTTGTAATTAAGAAAATTAACCCTACACAAAATCAGGATGACATGTTAAATTAAAAACTAACTGAAAGATCTCACAACCTAATTGTTAATGGGGAATCAACAATGAGAGGGGATATTTTAGTGGAGTCCCACAGGAATCAGTTTTCAGCTTAGTGTTATTCATTATTGTTGTCAATGATCTGTCGACCTAAAGAGCTTTTAAAATCTACTCTTGTACTCCTCCCCCGTGAGGGGAGTAGCACTAAAATCGACTTTGCTGGGTCGAATTTGGGGTAGTGCGGACGCAAATCGATAGTATTGGCCTCTGGGAGCTATCCCAAAGTGCTCCATTGTGACCGCTCTGGACAGCACTTTGAACTCTGATGCACTAGCCAGGTACACAGTAAAAGCCCCAGGAACTTTTGAATTTCATTTCCTGTTTGGTCAGTGTGGCGAACTCAGCAGCACAGGTGACCATGCAGTCCCCCCAGAATCATAGAGCATAGAATGTTTCTACGCTCCACCTATCATCTCGATCCCCGAGGTTATCGCAGATTAGAAGGCAAAAAAAATGCACTCGGAAGGACATGTTTTCCGAGCTCATGCGGTCCTCCCGCACTGATAGGGCACAGCTTAATGCATGGATGCATTCAATGGCAGAGGCCAGGAAAGAATTAAGTGAGCGCGAAGAGGGGAGGCAGGACATGATGCTGAGGCTAATGGGGGAGCAAATGGACATGATGAAGCATCTGTTGGAGTTGCAGGAAAGCCAGCAAGAGCACAGATAGCCGCTGCATCCACTGTATAACCGCCTACCCTCCTCCCTATGTTCCATAGCCTCCTCACCTAGACGCCCAAGAACGTGGGGGGCGGGAGGCTCTGGGCACCCAGCCACTCCACTCCAGAGGATGGCCCAAGCAACAGAAGGCTGTCATTCAAACAGTTTGATTTTTAGTGTGGCTACAATAAGCAATGTGGCCTTGTCCTTCCCTCCTCCCCCACCACACCCAGGCTACCTTGTCCGTTATCTTTTTTTTTTTTAATTAATAAAGAATGCATGGTTTCAAAAGAATAGTTACTTTATTTCGAAGGGGGGAGGGTGGTTGGCTTACAAGGAATTTAAAATCAACAAAGGCGGTGGGTTTGCATCAACGAGAGAAACACACAACTGTCAAACCGAAGCCTGGTCAGTCATGAAACTGGTTTTCAAAGCCTCTCTGATGCGCAGCGCGCCTTGCTGTGCTCTTCTAATCGTCCTGATGTCTGGCTGCTCAAAATCGGATGCCAGGTGATTTGCCTCAACCTCCCACCCTGCCATAAACGTCTTCCCCCTTACTCTCTCAGATATTATGGCGCACACAGCAATAACAGTGGGAATGTTGGTTGCGCTGAGGTCTGACCAACAGCTCCAGCGAGCTTTTAAATGTCCAAAGACACATTGTACCACCATCTGCACGTGCTCAGCCTATAGTTGAACTGCTCTTTACTACTGACCAGGCTTCCTGAACAGATCCCCCGAGCTCATCGCTGGGGAGCAGGAGAGCAGAGTTGCAGTGGAATCGGTGGATGACTATGGTTAGCAGTCCTACTGCACTGTCTGCTGTGAAGGCAAGGAGCTGCTGCTGTGTAGCAATGCCAGCTGCTGCAGGTGCTTGTGTGTCAAATGCTTGGAGGTCTGGGTAGGGCAAGATACCTCAGCCAAGGCAAAAGAGCAAGAGCCCTGGAGCTGTTACATGTGTCAACCACAGAAGTGCTATGTAGTGTTACAGTGCCGACCGGACTGGAATGTAGGGCTGTAAGACTTCTTCACCAGCAACAAAGGACAGGAATATGATGCATCTAAAATCTAAAAAGGCCCACTCATTTCCCAGAGTCACTACCCTTGATAACAGAATGTCAATGATTGCATTGGCTGCTTGGTCATAGCAGCCCCCACAGTAGACATGCCCACAACAGCAGCAGTGACGGTGAACTGAGCGGGCTCCATGCTTGCAGTGGTATGGTGTCTACATGGGTAACCCAGGAAAAAAGGTGCAAAACCATTGTCTGCCGTTGCTTTCATGGTGGGAGGGGCGACTGATGACATGTACCCCAAACCACCTGTGACAATGTTTTTGCCCCATCAGGCATTGGGAGCTGAACCCAGAATTCCAATAGGCGGCAGAGACTGCAGGAACTGTGGGATAGCTACCACAGTGCACCGCTCCAAAAGTTGATGCTAGCCACGGTAGTGAGGATGCATTCCGACTTAATGCGCTTAGTGTGAACATACGCAATCATCTGTATAAAATCGATTTCTAAAAATTGACTTTTATAAAATCAACCTATTTCGTAGTGTAGACATACCCAGAGTGGGTCAGCCACACATTATTGGCCCTCATGATGTTCTTCTGGATATTAAGGAAAATAATTCCCTTCCTTACAGGCATTACTGGATGAAACTTTGACCTGTGTTATGCAGGCGATTGTATATTTTGACATACGCTGTTGACAATTATCTGATCAAAGTAAACAGCCTTAAATCAAACTAATAAGATCTCAAGCAGCATTTTTCTTTTCCTTCCTATCTGAAATTTGACACATGTATGTGTGTATGGAGAAATTGACATTTGCTGACAAAAATCTAATCCTTCCAAGCCTGGATATAAAGTAGCATTGTTGAATGGGTTTCACTCTTGCTTTTCTCAGCTTTTTTTATTTACTTTGCTGACTGTGGCTTGGTTATGAGCAACAGTTGTTTTCTGGACAGAATGTTTTTTTGCAGTCATCAATGCTTGAAATAGGTATTTCTGTGTAAATGGGCAAACTTCTGTTTAATATGCAGTTTGTGTCTGTGTGTATCTTTTTCTTTCTTGTTTTCTATGTTCCAGGCAATGTTCTCTGGTAAAACTAGCATATGAGTTATTGGGGCAAAAAAGATTACTAAGGATTTATGAATTTGTAATAAGTTCTTTATCATGTGCATTTACACAATTGTAGATATGAAAGAATTCAATCTTTAAAATATTATAGCTTTTGATAAGATATGTTGTTTTGCAGATTTTGCTCATTTTTAAATCAGCCTTTTTTAGATTTAGGTCCAGACTTTTAAAGGTAACACTTAAGTGATGTAAGAGCCTAAATCTAATTTTTTTTTTCAGAAGGAGGAAATCCCATAGTCTCCAAAATCCCTTTTGAAAATGAGATTTAGGCTCATAAATCAATTAGGCGTCGCAATGCTGAGTGCTGAAATGCCTAAATACCTTTAAAAATCTGGGCCTAAGATCCCAATATTTTATGATGCAGACAATTGTCAAAGATTTTATTTTCATAGTATAATTTACCTAATATTGAAATCCCTCAAATCTATAGAAACCTGTAAATATTTATGAAAATAAATTATATAGCTCCCAGTCTAGCACAGCACTTAAACGTGCTTAACTTTAAGCACATGAATAGTCTCAATTATTTAAAAATACACTGACTAGAGTGGAACTACTTACCTGCTTGGCTGTATTGGGCCACAGAAAAGAGCTTTAGCATTGTATTAAGGATTAGGGAGCAAAATTTTTGAATATACTCTTCCACACTTGGTTTTTCTAATATAAAAGCATAATCAAAATATAATTTCTTACCTGGAAATGTTTTTTCCTTCTTCCCTTTAGAACTGCCAAATTCCACTAAAGTTATAAAAGCAGGGAAACCGAAGACCAGGAAACCCAGCAAGGTTTGTATTTGTCGGAAAAGCAGTTTAACCTGTGAATATCAGGTCTGATTAGATTGAGACCATATAATACAATCTGTTGATTTGAACTAACATTTTAACTGCACTGTTGATATGATAAGAAATGTAAATTGTCAATAGAGAAATATTTTTTTCTAAATACTTGATCTGTATAAGTAGCTGGTATTGTTCAGGTAAATTTTAGTCTGCTGGGAAATGTTGAAGGTTGCACCCTAAAGATGTGTTATGATCTTCCTGGCTGATGGGTTAATTCAAGTGATAGTTGGGGGGGGGGGGGGTTCAAAAAAAGGGAACAAGATCAAAAATTTAGAAAGAGCTGAAGACTGTAGCATCGGAAGCAGCAAAGAAAGATTTTTGGATTCCATCTGCCCACACTTGTGTGCCTGGTGCAGAGAAGCAGGGCTGGCTCTTGCCCTGTGTCAGGGTTGGGTGCAGCCTCACTGCCAAGTCCCTGTCTCAGAGAAGAGGTGGTGCTTTAGGGTGATCTTCCACCTCCATGCAACCAGTGGCCTTCACTCCCAACTGCCATGCTCGAACCTCTACATTTATTTATTGACAAATAAAACTTGAATTTTAAAATATTGTATGCAGAATTTTTATTTTTGGGGGGCAGAATTTTAAAGATTTTTGGCATGGAGTTCCCTCAGGAATAATCTATGGAGCCTGATGATTAGTGTTGTCTTAGGTTTCTTGTGTTGTTTTCCAATTTTATAGTAAGAATAAAATGAATTTGTATATTACGTTGTGTATATAATATTTCAGATTTCTGATGTCTGATTTCTAAGAGTAGATGGCTTATCTGACTCCAAGTGTACAAAGTAATTTGAACTTTTAAACATGAAGTAGCAGTTATGTATGTAATCTAATGTTGGAGAAGAATTTCCAATGGTTTTAAAATATTTTTGACTAAAAATGTCTGAATTTTATTTAGGGTCAATTGTATTTCATTTTTATAATTAGATGATTCTGAAGCTTCAAAATAATGTCTGGTGATGTTGACCTTAAGAGCAATAACAGATTGCTTCCAGTGAAAATTTGTCAACATTCTAAACATTTCTTGTTTTTCAAAAAAGGCTATTGTTAGGGCTGTTTTAGCATCGAATGCTTTTTTTAATTGAAAGCCTAAGATTCTTAAATTTTGAGTTCTTCTTTGAATGATTGCATGTGTCCATTGTAGATGTTGCATGGCTCATGCAACCGTGCAGAGTTTTCCCTAGCAGTATCTGAAGGGATGGCCACGCATGCACCCTGGTTTCTCTCATGCCTCTCCCTTCCTTCAGTTCCTTTTAACTGTCGGGTGGCTGGAGCATATTACTGTGCTTTGGTACAGTCCCTCATTCCTCTATGAACACACAAAGATTGTATATAGTTATAATAAATTCTTAATTAGTAGTACTCATTTTTTTGTCCATTTGGACATTTGTGTCTTTATTTTAATTTATTTGCTCTAGGTCAGTAGGCTTCTCCAAGCTTTGGTTGGTACTGGGGGAGGCTATGCCAAGGCCCCTGGCTTTATGCCTTGCTCCCAGTGTCAAAAGCCAGTGGCTCATTAGTAACCCCCACTCTCACTGTTCCACATTAGAGACAGGTGTCTGTTCTGCTGCAGCTACAAATCAAGAACAAGGAAGTGCCTTAGATATATTTCACAGTGGCCATTCTTCACACGGCTCAGTTGGCGCAGGGAAGCGAATCGACCGTTCCTTCACAAGTGCTCCTCCAACCTTGCTAATTGACCTTGACCAAAGGAGATCTCCTTCACCAGAGTCATCCTCCAGCAAGCCTACGCACTTGAAGCATTCTTATCTGACTTCTTCAAAGTCCTTGGTGCAGGACTCCTCTATAGCAGAAGCTCAGTAGTTTGAGCATTGGCCTGCTAAACCCAGGGTTGTGAGTTCAATCCTCGAGGGGGCCATTTAAGGATCGGCAAAAATCTGCCAGGGACAATTCTTGGTCCTGCTGTGAAGGCAGGGGATTGGACTCGATGACCTTTCAAGGTCCCTTCCAGCTCTATGAGATAGCTATATCTCCATATTAAAGTAAGCCACTCCGGTACCAAAGGTTACCTATTTTGTCTCGCAGGTCCCTGGTACCATCTCACAGTGACTGTCATAGGACTGAGCTGTTGACTCTGGTACCCATACGGGGGCCATTAAGGCAGGCTACTTTATTGGTGACTACAATGGATCTGGCACTTCTGCTTACTGTGAATCAACTGCTATCTTAATGTCAACAAAACTGAAGCTACATAGTTACAAAGGACCTGTTGTGCCTCTGTGTTTGTATCACCACTTATTCATGGTGAAGGCCACTTACTGGTACTATTGCATGCAGCGCAGACTTTTACCAGCATTGGTGTCTGTTATGGCACCCTTTCTCTGAGGACCGGTACCATCTTCCTTAGCTTCTTCTGTGATGACATCTAGGCCTACGGTACCTGCTCCACCTCTGTGCTCAATACTGAAAGCCAGGAAGCCTCTGCTGCTGCTGCAGTACTGCATTCTCACCATAGATCTTAGGCCTGGTCACTTGTCTCTTTCCAGAATTGCACCAATCTGACCTTCAAAGTATTCCTACTTCTCATTGGAATCCAGAATGGGTTCCTATGCCTCCCATTACAGACAGTCCAATTCATCCTCCAGAACTCATTCCTACTCTCATAGAAGACACTCAGCAAGAGCAGATTGAAGGATTGGGTGGCCTGGTCTTGACACAATTGGACTCTCATACCATATCAGTCTCCTCATTGGCCTTTCTCTGGCATCAAGATTGTCATCCCCACTTCCTCACAGAAGCCGGTCTCGGAGAAAGGAGAGGCTTCCCTGCCCAGTATCACTAGACCAGCGATTGTTGATACAGAATAGCCTACAGACACTATACTACAGGCAATTCCTCAACCTCCCGTGGATTTACCTTTTAATTTGGCTGTGCAGGACTTGCCTCAAGAGGGATCTAATGAGGCTCAGGTACCAGAATTTTCTTCTCTGCTATCGATGACTTCAGAGTTTACCAAGAACTGAAAAGGACGGCTATAGCTCTTGGTGTTCAAATAGAACTGGTGGAAGAAAATTCTCCTAAACTTATAGATGTATTACACCCAGCTATGGCAGTGAAGGTAGCCCTTCCTAAAAATGAGGGGATAATGCAGCCTACTAAGTCACTCACAAATCCCTTCACCTGTGGCAAATTACAGAGAATAAATACCAGATACTGTCTCATGAGTTTGACCAGTTCTGTTTTGCACCCTACACTGGGCTCACCGGTGGTAGCTGGAGCGAATGAATGGTACTGCAAAGGTTGAGCTAAGGCTACCCAAAAGGAAAAGGATGCAAAAAAGCTAGACCTTTTTAGGAGAGAGGTGTATTCAGTGGTGGGGTTATAGTTTCGCATTGCTCCTCCCCATTTGAGTAGTCCTATTGTCAACGACCTCGCTCTCTTGGACCAATGTCTAAATTCCTAAACAAGTTACCTACGGACGAGTTTCAGTCCCTCTTGGTGAGAAGTCATCTGGTCCGTATGTCAGCTCTGCAGGCTTCCTTGGACACTGCTGTCCCAGCTTCAAGGATCCTAGTGATGGCAATAACGATGCACCATTTCTCATAGCTGTGGTCATCAGGGATTCCTTGAGAAATACAGTAGACAATTAAAGACTTTTCCTTTTGCTCCCAGGAGGACAAAATATTATCCTCCATTTCAGCTGAGGCAACAGTTCTACCTCTCCAGGCAGTTTGACTAAACCAGGCACAAACACAGGCTGCGAAGAATGAGGCTTCCGCTATCTGCCTTGGTCTCTTCATCAAGGCAGCCAAAGGCCTCAAAGCATCCTGTTTGACTTCTCCATTGAGGACAGCATACCTATTAGTGCAGATCTTACTGGCCCTTTCTCTGCCTGTGGGAACAGGTTATCCAATTTCCTAAGTGTGTGGCAGACTATCACCACAGAGAAATGGGTGCTAAACATGGTGGATTCGGGATATACCCAGTAGTTTCTTTATATCCTCCTCCCACCTCCCAGTCCCTTTTCAGGGACTCCTCTCTCAAGTCCATGCTAAGGCAAGAAGGGGAGACTCTGTGTTCAGGAGCTAAAGAAGAGGTGCCTCCTCAACATGGAGGGGGAGGGGGGTTACGATCATTATTTCCTAAAGCCAAAGGGGATCTCAGATCCATTCTAAACCTTCTGATCAAACAAGCTGTATTAGGAGACACTCATGGTGTATCAGGAACTCCTTAACTCTCAATGCATCATAGCTGCTGGGAGTTCAGAATTGCCTGGCAGACCGCCTGAGCAGACTGTTCAGCCTAGATCATGAATGAGCTCTCAACACGACAGTTCTAAGGTCAGTGATTTGAGTATGTGTGGGGATTCCTATGATGAATTTGTTCGCAACTGAGCAGAACAGAAAATGTCCTCAGTTCTGTCCCTGAGCTGGCCACAGTCCATTTCAGATGCTTTCATGGGACAAAAACCTGCTGTGTGCATACCACCCCAGCACCCCTCATTCCAAAGACATAGTGAAACTAAAGCAAGAACAAGGCAGAATGATCTTCACGCTTCAGCCTGGCTGAGGCAACTCTAGTACTTGGATCTGCACAGATTGTCCATCAGAGAACTCTTACTTCTGCCACTAGGCAAAGACTTGATTTCCCAGCATTACATGCGCACATTGCACCTGAATCTGCATGTGGTGAACCTCTCATCTTGGTTCCTTGGTGCTTAAAACCAGAGAAGCCGCACTGTTCAGTGACAGTCCAGAATATCCTGCTCAGCAGCAGAAAGCCATCCATGAAAGCTCCTTACCTTTGTAAATGGAAGCGCTTCTCTACCTGAGCAGCTAGCCATAATGTCTCCTACACAATCTACAATTCCAAAGATTTTGGACTGTCTTTTACATCTTAAAGAATCAGGTATAACATTCAGTGCTATTAAGGTGCATTTGATTGCAAATTCAGTATTTCACCTGTATATTGCTGAAAGGATTGTTTTCGCTAATCCTAGGACAGCCATGTTCCTAAATGGACTAGATAAACTGTTTTCCACCTATTCAGGACTCAGATTCACCTTCGGATATGAATCTAGTTCTGTCAGGTCTTACGGATCCTCCATTCAAGCCCTTAGCCTCTTGCTCAATGTTACACCTCTTGGTGAAGATGGCCTTTTTGCTAGCCATCACCTTTGTGGGGAGAGTGGGGGAGCTACATGCCCTGGTAACAGATTCTTCATGAATATAGTCTACAGGGACAAGGTGCAGTATAGGGTTTGGCCTGTTATACAGGAAGTCAGACTAGCTGATCACAAGCTTCTCTTCTAAGAGCATAAGGACGGCCATACTGGGTCAGACCAAAGGTCCATCTAGCCCAGTATCCAGTCTTCCAACTGTGGCCAATGCCAGGGGTCCCGAAGGGAATGAACAGAACAGGTAATCATCAAGTGATCCATTTCCTGTCGCTCATTCCCAGCTTCTGGCAAACAGAAGCTAGGGACACCATCCCTGCCCATCCCGGCTAATAGCCATTGATGGACGTATCCTCCATGAATTTATCTCGTTCTTTTTTGAACCCCATTATAGTCTTGGCCTTCACAACATCCTTTGGCAAAGAGTTCCACAAGTTGACTTGCGTTGTGTGAAAAAATACTTTTTTTTTGTTTGTTTTTAAACCTGCTGCCTATTAATTTCATTTGGTGACCCCAAGTTCTTCTGTTAGAAGAAGTAGTAAATAGCAAGTCCTTATTTATTTTCTCTACACCAGTCATGATTTTATAGACCTCTATCATATCCCTCCTTAGTAGTTTCTTTTCCAAGCTGAAAAGTCCCAGTTTTATTAATCTCTCCACATACGGAAGCCGTTCCATACCCCTAATAATTTTTGTTGCCCTTTTCTGCACCTTTTCCAGTTCCAATGTATCTTCTTTGGGATGGGGCGACCACATCTGCATGCAATATTCAAGATGTGGGCATACCATGGATTTATATAGAGGCAATATATTTTCTGTCTTCTTATCTGTCCCTTTCTTAAGGATGCCCAACATTCTGTTAAAAGAACAGGAGTACTTGTGGCACCTTAGAGACTAACAAATTTATTATAGCATAAGCTTTCATGGACTACAGCCCATTTCTTCGGATGCATATAGAGTGAAACATATATTGAGGAGATATATATACACACATACAGAGAGCATGAACAGGTGGGAGTTGTCTTACCAACTTTGAGAGGCCAATTAAGTAAGAGAAAAAAACCTTTGAAGTGATAATCAAGATAGCCCAGTACAGACAGTTTGATAAGAAGTGTGAGAATACTTACAAGGGGAGATAGATTCAATGTTTGTAATGGCTCAGCCATTCCCAGTCCTTATTCAATCCTGAGTTGACTGTATCTAGTTTGCATATCAATTCCAGCTCAGCAGTCTCTCATTGGAGTCTGTTTTTGAAGTTTTTCTGTTGTAAGATATCCACCCGCAGGTCTGTCATTGAATGGCCAGACAGGTTAAAGTGTTCTCCCACTGGGTTTTGAGTATTATGATTCCTGATGTCAAATTTGTGTCCATTAATTCTTTTGCGGAGAGACTGTCCGGTTTGGCCAATGTACATGGCAGAGGGGCATTGCTGGCACATGATGGCATATATCATCCTATACAGCAAACAGGGAAAGATTAAGAATGAACTCTCAAAACTGGATACTCTCATAAAAAAACAACCTTCCACACAAACTTCCTCATGGATAGACTTTACAAAAACTCTCTGAAACCAACGTTCTGTTAGCTTTTTTGACTGCTGCATATTGAGTGGATGTTTTCAAAGAACTATCCACAATGACTCCAAGATCTCTTTCTTGAGTGGTAACAGGTAATTTAGACCCCATCATTTTATCTGTAGAGTTGGGATTATGTTTTCCAATGTGCATTACTTTGCATTTATCAACATGTTGGCCTTGGAATCTGTGAAACCCGAAGTTTCTTTCCAAAGTAGTATCTGATTTCCACTTCATTAGTCAATACACTTACCGGTCCTTTTTCTGAATCCACGTGCTCACAAAACTAAAAGCTGAACACTTCAGGTGTGTGCCAAGCCCTACCTTTTTGTCTGGGTAGAACAAAGCCCTTTGGTTTCTTCCCAGCTCTTTGGATCCTCTGTAGAACAGCTAAGAGGTCATCCTGTTATGACACAATGGCTCTTGAGATGGATTACCAGCTGCATTGCTATGTGCTATTCTGTTAAAGGTAGAACCTCCTGAAAAGTCAGCACACTGCATGTAGGTTGCATTTCTCCTCTGCTATGTTTGTGGGAAACGTCCCCATCATCAACATTTGTACAGCAGCAGTGTGGTCCTCTGTTAACATATTTGCTAGATTGTGTTATTATTGTGCCATCGAGGGAAGATGAAAATGTGGGGAAAACAGTCCTATATTCTGTCTTCAAATGAGACACCTAGCCCCACCTCCACTGAAAATCGCTTGGGGGCATCTGCGTTGGAATGGACTTACACAATCATTCAAAAGACAAAATGGTTACTCATCTTTTTGTAGCTGTTGCTTTTTTGAGATGTTGCATATGTCCATTCCAAGATCCACCCTCCTTCCCCAGTGCGCTGGAGTCCTCATCTAACCTTCTGGTAGGAAGGCTCTATCCTTCATACTCTCTGTTCAGAACACGAGGGAAACCAGAGAGCATGCATTGCAGCCCTACAGTTGCAGCATGGGAAAACTCTCCAGCATCAGTGCGTGAGGTGTGTATTACACCTACAGTGAAGCGGACATATGCAACACAATTCAAAGACAACTAGTTATGAGGTGAGTAACCTTTTTTTAACACTTTTTCTTAGGACTGTTAACGTAGCTGTGAAGAGAACTCTGGGCAGACGGGAGATAATCAGAGATTTAAAGAGGGAAAAAGAGTTCATATATTACAATTAGCAGTCTAGTTGCTTTCATCTAAAAGATTTTTATCCAAATGAAATACACCTGTCCAGTAGCATATTGTAACTGTGACATATGGGGTTTTTAATTAGTTGCTGGGAGTGCTTTTTATGGCTATATCCATTAAATAGAACTCTGTCCATCAAAGAGTTAGGCTGAAAATTACAGTAACAGCAAGCTAAAGAAGTTTGTCATTAGGATCCCCTTTTTAACATTGTTTTATTTTAAATCTTAATTTACTGTGGTGTAGAACTTTGCATTGGAGGCAACCACTCTGAGTAGCTGACTGGATTGCATACTGGGGGTTTTTTTGTTGGTTAAAGTAATGGTGTACCTGGTTTCCATTACAGTTCTCTCATATCAAATGAGAAGTGATTTATTCTGATTACTGCTATGAAACATAGTCCATCTCTGACCATCACTGTTAAGTGTGCCAGACCTCATCCACTCATTCTGAAATGCTGTTCTGGTAAACATATATTTTGTAACTTTACAGGCTAGTGACTTCAATGATACCACAAATTGGCCAACACCAAGTGAAATAGCAAACAATGAAGTGAGTATACTATGTTTATATACTTTTATATATAGTCTGAATTATATTTTTTAGAAACCTACAAAGCTTATGGACCCCTCTGTTGCAAGCTCATTATATGATGAATCTGGTTAAGCATTTTAGGGTTTCAGCAGAAAAACTGAAAAGTATTTTGCGGTATGAGTCAGAGTTCACGGAGTACAGTTTATGATTAAGGTGATACATGCCTATCCCCTGCCTATCCCACCGAGGTGGAACAACACCAGTTCTGCTGACTTCAGGGCCCTCCTATACATGGAAGTGTACAGGATTTATCCCATAATTTTACATCTTAATTCACCTTTAAGAAGTGTCAGCATGGATCTTCCTTTTTGAGATGTGTGTGCATGGAGAATGAATCCTTTGCAACACTGTAACCCTTTGGCCTGTGTACATGCTTCCTCATGGATCTAAATGCTTAGTGCAAGGTTCTATAAGCAGCCATGGCCCTGACTCCATCCTGCTTCCTTTGTCTGCTTCAGGAGTGAACATTGAATCCCTGGATAACTTTTCTGTTACATTCAAATTCTTACTCTGCCTGTCACCATGATATTGATGTGTTGAGCTGGGCTAATAACTCTTATTTCAGTTCACGGGCAGTACAAAAGAAAAACCAACTTTGGTTCAGGTCAAACCAAATGAAAATATTGTGACAACTTTTGATGAATTGAAAAGATCTGTTTTGGGTTAAACAAAACATTTCCTTTGGCCTGAAACAAGTTTTTTTGTTTGTTTGTTTTTTTGGGTGGCTGAATGGCTAGAGCACTTACCTGGGATGTGGATGACCCAGCTTCAATCCCCCAGTCTGCTTGATGTGGAGAAGGGATTTGAATTTGGGTCTTCCATATTACAGGAGAGTGCCCTAGCTGCTGGGCAAGGGGGTATTTTGGGACAGACATCTCTCAAATTCTTCTGTTGAAGCTGTTACGCTTTATAAATAATTAGGCATTGGAGCAGGTATTTGAACATCCTAGGTGAGTGCCCTAGACAGCAGGCTGTAGAATCGTGTTCTCTCTTTCCCTGGCCCAATGACTGTTCTTTGTCATTCATAATAAAATAATATATTGTTGGATTTAGATAGGCTTCATACTAGTTTTGTGACTTCAACAAGTGCTGTTTCAGTCTTTGGCTCCATTCTGCCCCATCATGATTTTCTTGATGCTGCAACCAGCCAAAGGGTTTTGAGGTTCAAGTGATACAGTTCATGCTTCCTATGATGGTACAATGTCTGATATGAGCCAAAGGAACCACCTTAAGTGTCTCTTTTAGGGATATTCACAGACCAAAATCTGTTCAACCTTTGCTCTTCAATTCTGCCAGGATCCTGAGTCTACTGAAGGCATTTTGCATGGAACGGTCATCCTCTACTGTCAACTTTCTTTTTGGGCCAGATCCAGCCAAGTTCATTGGCACCAATGACTGCACTGATGACATCAACATTGAAACTTATGCAAATATTAAAGAAACTAATCGTGGATTTGGGTCTGTGATATCAGGGCATATAAGGAGTGTAAGATGAAGCAGCACCACTAATCTTGGTGTTCTCTCAAATTCAGTTCAAAACAGTGGAAGTGTATAATGTATATTCTGAGAGTCTGCCACAGAATTCACTTCTTCCTACTAAATTTTGCTTCAGGATCTCAACTTCCTTTTTTTTTTTTTTAAAGAATTGTTATTAGCCCTTATGGTTGCAGGGAAAACCTGAACAGGATGTAAACCAGTGACAATCGATGCCCATGTGGTTCTGCAGAGAGCCTAAAACAACAGCTCTAAGAGGTGCCATACCACCCTTGTTATCTATGCCACCTATATACAAGTTGGTGGATAGATTGTATCAGGCTCCTTAGTTGGATTTTGAGCATTTATATACCCATGCAACACCATGGCATTCTCAGCAGTCACTGAGGGGTCAAGGATATGAAGAGAGCCACTTTCTACACTCTTCGACAAGGAGACAAAGATGATGAACTTAACTGTGTCATAAGATGAGCTCAGCAGCAGCTTTGCACAATAAAGTTGCAAATTTGTGGGTGCTGCTGGTGAGGTAAAACTATCTGCTTTGGGATAAGCTCCTCCCTTTGTCAGAGTGCCTTCCTGGGTAATTGAAAATAGACATGAGCCATTAGTAAGGAAGGTCAGAAAGGGGCTCATCCATGCCTTCTTTGATACTTCATATGTGAACTAAAAGTCAGGGTGTCTGAGTTTATATAGTCTTCTGATAGCTGGAAATGTAGAGATTATTCAGTGTTAGTTCTATTTGACTCTATTGCAAGCCACTTTCCCATTCCCATACTTTTTCAGGCATTCCTCTTGTGAGAAAATGCAACATAAAGTAACTTCCCTCCCATGACTGAGAACAATAGAAGTTCCCCAGAAATATTTGGAAAGAGTTCTTCTCTCATTCCCTAGTTTATATGGGGGAAAGAGAGACTAGGGAACTGTCCTATACTGGAGCTTAAGAAATTGAACAGGTACACAAAGAGGTTTAAATTCTGTATGATTTTAATCCCTTTTTAAACCAGTGTGATTGATTTGGGGCTCTGTCTAAAAGAAGTCTATTTCTGTATGTCTTTCCAGCTGGTCCACTGAAAGTACTTAAGTCTCTCTCTGTGTGTAGACCAAAACAGATTCCTTCACATGCTCTACAGCATCAAGGATCTTTACCATTTACCTGGTTGTAGTTGCTGCTCCTTGAGGTATTTAGTGGTTATAACATCAACCAAGAGAGTCTGTAAGATGCCAGTCGTGATTGCTGAGGTGCCCTAAATAGTATTCCATAAAAGTAAGGTACATTCCAAATTGCTAACTTGGTGGCTTCTGACTTCTGTATGAATATGTCTATCTTACAGTATTTTTCTAAGATCCTGCACATTACCAGATGAGGCTATGTTGCATAGTGCAAGATGTTAAAATTGCATTTAACTGCAGCATATGTAGGACTGTTACTTATATACAAATTTCCTACATTGCTTATGGTAATAAATTCAGGGGGAGACTATCTTTGCTAAAAGACTGTCTAAAGGGTTAAGCTTTGCATTCAAATGTTATGTTGCGATACCTAAAGTGTATTCTAACAGATCCAAAGCAGTTGTCGCAACATTTCTGAAAAATCTTTTTGATCGTATGTTTGCAATACATAATTTTGATTGTTAGTATGATGCCCAATTAAAGAAAAGTCTTCTAATATTTATTAAAAATACTACACAATTTTCCTTCTTTGAGAGTTGTTGTTACTGAATCTCCCAGAAGTGATCTGCAGTATACAGGCAGTACTCAATGGAAAACAGTTGCTTGTAAATTCCTTAATCTGAATTTTGTAAGTAAAATATATAGACAGATATTGTCAACCACGTTCTGGTACCCTTTTTAATCTGTTTTTTAAAATTCTGATTAAATGGAATGGAAGAACAAGAGTTGGTGCCTATGGTTCTTTGTAACCTTGAACAAATATTTGGATTGATTAGGGAACATACTTACAGCTCCACTAGTCAGAGCCTTCTGAGATATTCTCTTTAAAAATTAAAACAGATTAGGGTCCTGTAAGTGAGTCTCTCTAAAGATAGTAACTACAGTTCAAGAAGACTGTTAAAGTAAACTTTCATCTCTTTAGTGCTGGTCTCTGTGTATTTCACTATGGATACAACTAAGATGAGGGAATTTTTGCAAGCAGTATCCGAGGGTCTGCACCTGCACCCCTGCTCTCAAGTTCCACATTGATGGTATAAGAGGTGGGGAGGACGAACTGCTTCTCCAGTTCCTTCCTACTGCTGCATAGCCTGAGTCAGAATCCTACAGTTCGGAGCTGATCCTTTCTCATTCCCTGTAAATGTCCAAACTTATATTTTCTTAAGTTTTATTTTTTTAATAGTTCCCCAGTTAGTGTTAGAATCCCCACCCCAAGGAACCTTCATGGTATCCCAGGGTGGAACTTAAATTATGCCCAGGATGCTGGGCTTCAAAAACTTTCGCATGGCTCCATTCCTTTTTGGGGAGCAACAACTGCCAGTGCTGTTATCAAGACTAATCCTCACCAGGGAGACCTAACAGCAGCAGCAATTGGGGATTCTGGAAGAAGTCTATCTGCTGTCCTGTCCACTAGCCATGGTTTCCCCTCAATGTAATCAACAGTGCCACCAGTGGAGCCATATCCAACCTTTCCATGGTAGGAGATTCAGCTTCACCTCCACCTCAAGAGATCAGCCCAGGCAGGACATTGAGAATCTCCTGGATCCAGTCTTGGCCACAGAAACAGAGGACCCCCCCAGAAGATGGGTGGTACTAAATGCCTCAGACCACTGTGACCTACTTTTGACTCATACTGGCCTTACTGGGTTCCGTGGTACATGGAATCCATGTGATCCAATGAGGAGCCTTACCACCCCCTCCTCCAAATGGTCAACCAAAGCCTCCCTCTGAGGCCACGGAAGAAGAGGAAGATGAGCCAGATCCGTTGGTATGTCTGGTATCAATAGGATGTGTCCTCATCACCCAGCGAGGTGGTTGCTCCAGCCTCAGTCTTCCTCCAGACTATCCTAAACAATTTCAGGAGCTGTTAATGTCATGGAAGAGCTCCAAATCTCCTTCAACGAGGTTCAGGACTTTCAGCATAAGCTTTTAAATATCCTGCACTCTCAGTAAATGAAGCCATACTAGAACCAGCAAGGGCTGTATTGCACATGCTGGCTACCTGTCCCCCTAGGCCAAAGAAGGCGGAAAAGATGTACTTTGCTCTAGCTAAGAGAGTGGAGTTCTTGTTCACCCATCCTACACAAAAGTCCTTGGTACGGTACGTGGCCAGAAGGATCCACACATCCAGTGGCCACCCCTGCAGATGAGTAGACTGTGCATCTAGACCGTAGGGGGAGGAAGATGTTTACACCTGTAGTTTAGAATCCCAAACTATCAAGTTCTTCTTGCCAGATATGATTTTCTGAATTTTTCTAAGCTCCTGGACTTTAGGGACAAGTTACATCAGGGGGACAGAGCTCAATTTCAAGCCCTTACTGAGAAGTACAGACAGATGGCTAGAACTTCACTTTAAGTTGTGCTTAGTGCGGCCAAGATTTGTGGCCACCACCATTGTGCTGTGATGGGAATTGTGGCTGTCCTCTTCAGGGTTTCCCAAGGAGGACCAAAACACTGTTGAGGACTTAATATTTAATTAGGCTAATCTTTTCAGTGAGAAAACAGACACCTCTTTGCAGTCATTGAAGGACTCCAGGGCAACCTTCTGCTCTCTGGATATATAAACATCAGCCCCAAAGAGAAAATACTATAAACACCCCTACAAACTGAGCCCCTTACCACACCCCTTCTATCATCAGCAGTTTTATGAGCCACCTCACAAATGGCAGAAAAATGCTAAGGCCAAGATACTCTTGTGATATTATCCAGGGTACAGTCTGAACCGATGAATAGCTGTGTCCCCTCAGTTCTCCAGCGTGGGGTGCCTTTTATACTGCTTCACTGAGAGCAGTCAGTCCTGGTCTGCTTTCTCTCAGCCTCCAGCATGTAAGTTACTCCCAGTTATAGTATGAGTGCTATAGCCAGCCACTCTTGAATTACAACACAGAATACCACCAGCAAATTCTCAGTCCCAGACTTCCCATTAGAAATGTACGTCTTGTACTGACTACCCAGCTCTCTCCTGTACAATGTAAGCTCATATAAAGTCCATCATTTTATTGTTAGAAAATAAGATGCACACATACTATTATCCCAGATGGAGGTTCCCAAACACTACAGTCCAAAATACACTGGGTCTAAATGAAACAAGAAAACAAATTAACTACAAAAGAATAGATTGTGACTACAAGTGAAGAGGCATAAAGTCAGAATTGGTTACAAGAAAATAAAAGTAAATTGCAGCTAATACCTAATTTAACAAGCTAAGTGAATTCAAAGCAAAAGTCTCTCACCATGTGTTTCAGCAATCTTACTGGCTGAATTCCTTTCAGTCAAGATCCCTCCCCCCTCCAAAGTGGTTTCCTTTGTTCTTCAGCTGTTGTGCATGCCGTGTGTAGAGAGAAAGGGAGGAATTCTTACAGCTCGCTCTCTCTTTGAGAATCATTTCCTTTTGAGGTTCAGGAAACAATGTTGCCACACATTTTATCAGGGCAATAATGAGCAGCAAAGTAAGTTTTCAAATGATACCTCACAAAGCATACTCTGTACAAAACTTATCATAATCTTGCAGAAGAGGTGAACATAAGGGTACAGACTGTCGCAATGCTGCATCTTCCACTTTAAATGCAGCTACCCGGTCTCACTCCCTGACCAAGAGATATTTTTGACGAGACCATCGAGAGCTGCAAACCAATATTGATGCCATCTTCTCCCAACGCCAAGATCCACTTTGGGCAATGTTTAGAGAACTTATCCCACAATTGGTGATGGATAATAGACAAGTAGGTGCTAGATATCACCCTTCTAGCTATACCTTTTGAGTTTCTCTCCCCACCTCCAAAACTTTCTTCCTCATCCCTTTTCAAGGACTTCTCTCATGAGGGGATCCTCCAAGGAGTTGAATCTCTTCTCCACTAGGGAGCAACAGAGCAGGTACCCCATCAACATTGGGGAAATATTTCCTAGTTCCTAAGAAGAAAGGAGGCTGGAGACTCATTCTCGAGCTGCATTGACTCAACATTTTTATTTGCAAACTGAAATTCCATATGGGTACCATTACATTGATTTAGATTGAATATATGGGCTAAAGGTGTTAACCTAGCCACTGTCCAACATTTGACAGTGTTTAAATAAGATTCAGGTTCAGAGCCCTCAGTCTGCTTAGTACTATTGCACAAACACCATTAAAAATCCTTTGAACCTTTTACAAAAGGATAAAGAAAAACAAAACATTTGCAATATAATAAATAAGGCTTTCATTTTATCAACATCCCTTGTTCCCTTTCCATTTGTCTGAAGACATTTTAGAAGGTAAAAACTCCTTGTTTGACAGTTATTTAGATGGTATCAAAAAGGTATCAACTGTCCTTTTGGGGAAAGGAGAAATTAGTTATGGGTTACAGCTGCTGCTGTTGCTGTTAGTCTGATCCTATTTTGTCCCACGTAGTGGTTGAGATTCAACCGGAGCCAATAAAGGTTGCAATGTCATCTGGGTCCCTCTCTCTGTCCCATTCTGGGCATCTTTCAGGATCGGGTTGAAGAAGGTCCAGCATCCCACAAGATGGTGGGGGTGGCAGTCAGAATGATAAAGCTGGCTCCAGTAGCCAGTACTTCTCAGTCTCTTTAAGGACCCACACAGAGAGAGGTTGGGGAATAGTCCATGTCATCATTTTGTCTACTAGTTAAGCCTGTTTTCGTACACACCAATTTTGGTTCACAGATTTCTCATATTTACCAAGCATGATCTTTACACAGTCCAGTTATATCAGTAGGCCTTTTTGTTTGAACTAATTCAGGCTTTGTCTCCCTTTCATAAATTTTGACCTCAACATTTGTAGGTTGTTGTGGCATCTTATGAACATTCATTTTTTTTTACTCTTGAGCTCCCAGTTAGGTAAATTTTTAGACCCAATTATCACAACAGTACAATGGCATCAATAACACCATCCCCAGAAAAGGACACACGGCTCACAGCTCTTGATGTGAAATATGTGCTTTCATTTGGCAATTCACTCCACAGATGATTCCTCAGGTTGTGGTAGGCCTCCAGCACTATAAATTCAGGGTATTTCCTCTTGGGTTAACCACACCTCCCAGAGCCCTCACAAAAGTGTTCTCAATAGTAGCAGCTCAGATGAGGCAACTCAGAAGCTTACACAATTTGCTTCTGATGGGCAGCTGTTGCCTGGAGGTCTCAATGCCAACCTCATTGCTGTTCCACCTTCTAGTATCCCTGGGAATCTGCATAAACATCTCGTCTACACTGACTTCAACACAGAGCATAGAACTTATAGGATCTACCTTGGATTCAATCAGGGCAAAGGCTGACCTCCCTAAGGACAGATTTCATGACATGGGCATTCAGATCTAGCTACGCAAAGCCTTTGATCATCAGTTCAGATATGCCTCACTTTTCTGCAGCAGATGGCATCATGTACTTATGTGAAGCCATTTGACAGACTTCAACTCAATTGCCTACAAGCTTGGCTCTGAACAGTGTATACACCAGAGCAAGCACAGCATGATCACCTTAGTGACAGTCCCCACTGAGTTGAGGGTCTCACTGAAATGGGGAGGTACCTTATACATGTTTGTGGGGGCTTCTCTTTCTGTCCTGCACATCTGACAAGATAATTACAGATGCTTACCCGATAGGCTGGGGTCATATAACATAAGGCACTTGGATGCCTAAGAAAGCCAGAATCCACACACAACGTGTAGAACTGAGACCTGTATGAGAACCTTGCAAAGCATTCCTAGCACTCCTACAATCCCAGAATGTCCTGATAATGTCAGACAATATAACTGTGTGTGTGTGTGACACACAAGCATGGAGGGGTGAGATCCATCTCCCTTGTTTATAGAAGTGATCAACTTTTATGGCACTCTATTGGCAGTGTACCTCTTGAGAGCCCAAAATTCACCGGCGAACAGCCTCAGCAAGCATTTTGCCACCCATCAGAAATGTCAAGTATGTGATTCAGTGGTAAACAGGATCTTCAATCAGTGGGGAACCCTTCCTTTGGACCTGTTTTCCCCCAGGCATACAGGAATAGCAACATATATTGCTGCAGGGGAGCTGAAAGACAGTACTCCAGAGATGATGGTCTCCTACTGCCTTAGTCAGATCACTTGAGCTATTTCTTCCTTGTCATCCCTCTATTACCTCAGTTCTTAAGATTTGTCTGGACAGGGCACGCAACAGCCTCATCACCCCCAAACAGCCCAGACGGTTCTGGTTGCCAAGTCTCCTACAAATCTCATCCTGTCCACCTATCAGCATTCAAACCTTCCTAGACATCTTGACCCAAGAGAATGGCTGCATCAGGTATCCCAACCCAGATGCTCTTCTTCTCACAGCTTGGTATTTGGAGAGCATCAAGCCTAGAATGGTCCTAGTCTGAAGCTGTGGAAACAATTCTTAAAAATAGCAGAAAGGACTCCATCAGAAAATGTTTCCTAGCCAAGTGGAAATGTTTCTTTATCCGGGTCCAGCAAAACCATGTATTTCCAGAGACAGCAGATATTCCTGCCATTCTGTACTATCTTCTTACTCTTAAGAGAAATGGGCCTTTCCTTTAGCTCGCTACACGTTCATCTGGCCACATATCAGCATGTCTCCTGCCAATGGACATTTATTCAGTCTTTACTCATTGAGTAACAGCTAAGTTTTTGAAGGGTCTGTTCAGAAACTTTGCACCCTTCACTGAGATCTTCTAAATCCCTTTTTGAACCACTAATCAGGTGTTGCCTGCCTTGCCTGTCAGAGGAGGTCATGTTCCTTGTTGCCATCACTGCAGCCAGAAGAGTAGGTGAATTTGGGGCTCTAATGACCGATGCACTATACATAATAGTCCATAAGGACCAAGTCTCACTACAATTACACGTGAAATTTTGTAATTTCACATAAACCAGTCAATTCACTTACCTGTGGAGTTTTTTGTCCCTGAAGCCCCATGCCTCAAGCAAGACTATTCCCTTGATGTTAGGTGAGTATTGGCATTTTATCCGCAGAGAATGAAACAGATCAGAAAATGACCTAGACTGTTTGTTTGCCATAGCAGACCAAGTATGAGGACAAGCTATATCCTCTCAAAGAAAATAAGTGGATTTATGATTGTATCCTTGGCAAAGCTTCCTTCACCTCACAGGGTAAGGGCTCACTCTACAAGGGCACAAGAAACCTCTGTAGTATCACTTCATGAGATGCCCTGGCTTGATAGCTGCAGGGTAGCTATTTGGAGTTGCATCCACCCATTCAGTAGACCTTATTCCTTGGTCCAAGATAGCTCTGTTGACCCATCCTTTGGGACAGCATTTCTATAAGCAGTTATATCGCCTCTATTCTTGCACCCTCGTCCTTTTGAGTACTGTTTCAGTCACTCACAGTGGAATACACATAAGCACCAGCACTTGAAGAAAGGGAAGTTACTTACCTTATTGTAACTGGAATTCTTCGAGATGTGTAGTCCCTAGTTGTATTCTATTACCCACCCTCCTTCCCTGCTGCTTTGGATCATGACAAGATTCATAGTAGAGAAAAAACTAGAGGTGGTCAGTCCACTTCACTCCTTATATCTTCAGAGTGGAGTATGAGTAGAGCGGAGGTGAAAGCATGGACCAACAGACACCGTTTGCAAGAATTCTCTGGTCTCAGGCATGTGGTCCACCTTCTTACCCACAGTGGAATACAGATAGGGACCACACATTTTGAATACAATAAGATAAGTAACTTCCCTTTCTTATATTTTGCTATAATTTAGATAATTTCACTTTAACAAGATATCGTTTATACATTGTTATTGAAAATACTTATAATTGTATATTCTGCAGTGTTACATATTTAGTACACCTAATTGTTGTAACTGCCTTCTAAAGTTAATTTTTGTAACTTAGAAACATTTTTTAAATGAAAACTTAGAATCTGTTTAATAATAATACAGGGAGTCCTTGGACTTACGACACAATTCATTCCTCAGAATTGTTTTGTAAGTTGAAATGTAAGTCAAAACTGCTTTTCCCATAGGAATCAATGGTGTGTGTGGGGGATTGTTCCTGAACCAAGGTTTGATGCACTATTTTCACCACAATAACCCAGATTTTTGTACTAAATGAATTCTAGATGACTAATGTAGTAACCTCAATGTATTTATTTGGTAAACCGCATTCAAATAAACACACAAAATCACACATGTTTTGACTTTCCAGAACTTTTTGAAGGACACTTGGCTGGGGGCTTCTCTGAAGTCTTGGCTGCTGGTTTCCCTTAATTCTTCTCTGGAGCAGCAGGGCTGGGTGGGCAGACAGGCGGCTGCTCCGAATGTCAGCACCATACTATGCAGAATTGGGCTTGCTTTTTACAGAATTGCTTCTAAATAACTTTATGGTCGCGTTATAATGAATGAAGCTGGAAGGGGGTCCCTTGCAGTCGCTTGTCTGATTGGCTTCCATGACCAGGGTAGCTTGTTTTTGATTGGCTCCCAGCCCCGGGCTCAGCCAGTCAGAAAGCTTGAACAATGAAATCAGTGATTGGCTGAGGTTCAGCATGTGATGTGTGCCGTTCTCCCTGCCAGCTTTTGTCGTAAGGGCAAAACAAGCGTCACAGGGGTAAAATGGGCAGTCAATTGAAAAGCATTGTAAGTGGCGTCCAACGTAAGTGAGCGTCGTAAGTCTGAGGACTCCCTTATAATAATAATTTATAATTTACACAGCTCATAACTTTGGAGCTTATCATGCTCAAAGATGGAGAACCACTTATCTTAAGTCATGTTAATAAGTACAGAAACTTGCTTTAAATGTAATTTATGCTGTCCGCATCCAGAAAATCATGTTAAATATTTAGCAATATCTCTTGCAGTGCAAAACCATAAATCATCAGAATAAAAAGCCACTAAATAAAAAAGAAAAGGAGGAGAAAACTGAAAAGAGAGCAAGCAGTGAAATTGAGAACCCGCAAGCAAAGCCTGATGGTCCTGGAGAAAATGTCAGTGAAGATGAGGCTCAGTGTAACAATCAAAGGAAAAAAGGTTGGTCGAGGCACTACGCAAAATAATAACTGAGAATTGTTATAGCATTACTAAATTTTTTTGATAATAAACCTTCTTCCAGATGATAGGAAGGTGAGTGACTTGACATGCTTTATGCTTTTCTATTTTCTCCTTTCAGTATGTGCATGAGACTGGATACGATGTGTGCAGTGTAAGGTTTTAAAACTTCCCCCCTGCCCTTCTCATTTTTGAGGTGTCATAGAAGATTAGGGTTGGAAGAGACCTCAGGAGGTCATCTAGTCCAACCCCCTGCTCAAAGCAGGACCCACACCAACTAAATCATCCCAGCCAGGGCTTTGTCAAGCCGGGCCTTAAAAACCTCCGAGGATGGAGATTCCACCAATTCCCTGGGTAACTCATTCCAGTGCTTCTCTACCCTCCTAGTGAAATAGTGTTTCCTAATACCCAACCTAGACCTCTCCCACTGCAACTTGAACCCACTGCTCCTTGATCTATCATCTGCCACCACTGAGAACAGCTGAGCTCCATCCTTTTTGGAATCCTACTTCAGGTATTGAAGACTGCTATCATATCCCCCCTCACGCTTCTCTTCTGCAGACTAAACAAGCCCAGTTCCCTCAGCCTCCCCTTGTAAGTCATGTGCCCCAGCCCCCTAATCATTTTCTTTGCCCTCCACTGGACTCTCTTCAATTTGTCCACATCCTTTCTGTAGTAGGGGACCCAAAACTGGACGCAGTCTGATGTGGCTTCACTAGTGCCGAATAGAGGGGAATAATCACTTCCCTTGATCTGCTGGAAGTGCTTCTACTAATGCAGCCCAATATACCGTTAGCCTTCTTGGCAACAAGGGCACATTGCTGACTCATATCCAGCTTCTCATCCACTGTAATCCCCAGGTCCTTTTCTGCAGATCTGCTGCTTAGCCAGTCGGTCCCCAGCCTGTAGCGGTGCATGGGATTCTTCCATCCTAAGTGCAGGACTCTGCACTTGTCCTTGTTGAACCTCACCAGATTTCTTTTAGCCCAATCCTCCAATTTGTCTAGGTCACTCTGGATCCTATCCCTACCTTCCAGTGTATCTACTTCTCCTCCCAGCTTAGTGTCATCCGTGAACTTGCTGAGGGTGCAATCTATCCCATCATTCAGATCATTAATAAAGATGTTGAACAAAACCAGCCCCAGGACCAACCCCTGGGGCACTTCGCTTGATACCGGCTGCCAACTAGACATTGAGCCATTAATCACTACCAGTTGAGCCCAACAATCTAGCCAGCTTTCTATCCACCCTATAGTCCATTCATCCAATCCATACTTTTTTAACTTGCTGGCAAGAATACTGTGGGAGACCGTATCAAAAGTTTAGCTAAAGTCAAGATGTATCACGTCCACCGCTTTCCCCATATCCACAGAGCCAGTTTTCTCATCGTAGAATGCAATCAGGTTAGTCACGCATGACTTGCCCTTGGTGAATCCAAGTTGACTGTTCCTGATCACCTTCCTCTCCTCCAACTCCTTCTCCACAGTAAAATATGGAAAATAAAATGGATACTGTATTGTATGTATCTTGCAAAGACACATTTTTAAAACTCAAATGAATAAAGTATAACCCATACACTTAGATTAGTTTGTGGGACAGCACAAATCATGAGAACTATAAGTCTGAAGTTGGAAAATAACTTAAGATCTATAAGCCTTCAGCTTTAAGGAATTCTGGATAGGTTGTATACTGGTATTTAAGGCAAATATATCTAAAAATTGCAGAACACTTTCTAAAAAACATTGATCTAGAGTTGCAAATAGTGGATAATGCACAAAATTGGAAATTCCAAAGACAGCTGAGTTCTTCTATTAGAGAATCACACGTCATATTCTTGGCTCTTATACAATATGCCAGGCAAGAACAAAATTTGTGTTCTATTAGCAGAGAATCTTATGCTTTGGAACACAGTTTGGTATCATTTATACCTATAAAACTAACAAACAATACTTGTTAAAACAGAGGTCTCCACTACAGGGGTAAAGGTCTTGGTGTTCTATCATATGAAACTGTTGTTTTTTGTAATGATAATGGTGAATTTGTGTTGATGCAAAAAATGTCAACTTTAAAATATCTTTTCCATCAGAAGTCTGAAGAACTTAAATCCGAATTATCTGATTCATCTGTTGATACCTGATTTTTTTTTTTATTCATGATCCATATTGGACACTTTTTTTGGCGGGGGGCATAAGATTTAAGGTGTCTTGCCCACCTCCCAACCAACTGCAGAATAGCAGATGTTATTGTTAAAGAGCTAGTGTTAGGAATCTTTTTACCCTTTCGCTATTAAGATATTTTTCTTATATGCCTCATCTTAGTGTTTGTTATACTTTAGCATACCACAACCTAACATCCCACATTCTTCTTTGAATGATGGTCCATATGTATATTCCGCACACAGGTATGCATGTGTGCCATGCATCTAAGTCTGGAAATACTTCAAAGCAGCATCTGTTGGCCCACATATGTACATTAGCTCACCTCATGCTCCCGACTGAGGGTAGAAGAGGCAGCGCGGGTCAATGCTTCTCCAGTTCCTTACTGATGCATGGCCTGAGTTACAATTGTCATCCTTTTCATTGCATAACTTTATTAAAAAAAAATTGTAAATAGTTGTATTCTTAAGTTAGTTAAAATGTATAGTATAAAGTATTTTTCTCCCCAGTTGGGGAGCCTCTCCCCAGCTCTGGGACTATGCCCAGAGTCCTGGGATTCAAGAATTGCATCTCCTGCCATTGATCTCTCCATCAGTGACAAATATCAATGCAGCCTGTACTATCAGGGTGCGGCATATATCTCTGCGAAGTGCAGTATCTGTTGCTCTTTCCTGCCCAGGAACTTTGCCTGTGGAAGCCCTGATGGAGAATGCTATGACATCCCTCTCTGATATGGGCCATCGGAACCCCTATGTACATCAGCCCCCTCAATTGATCAGCGGTGTCTCTCCAAGCATGTGCCTTGGAGTCGAGCCCTCACCATCTGAGCCCATCTTTGCTAGGCGCTCCCATGGGAGCAAGGACAAATCCCTATTGAGGACTCTAGGGTTCTACCTCCTATCGTTTATTTGTCCACCCTATTTTTCCATCTCTTCCCCACCCACCTGCTTTGCACCCTGTGTTCACCCCGCCCTGGTTATGGTCCTATGAATCGTCAGGATGGACATTCGCTGATTTTGTCTACAAGTGATGGTCTGGACCCATTGTCGGTACTGCCTCATCCATGTAAAGACTGTCCAGTTGCTGCAGATGCATTGGATCTGTCAGTTTTAACCGTGGGAACTTCTCAGGCAGGAGGGCATACCAAGACTTGTGTAACACTAGAGGATATATTCCTTCCTTATCCATGGTCTCCATTTCTTTCTGGCCTGACCCTCCCGAGGGATGTCATTATCCAGAGGAGACAGCTACATAACTATCCTAGGAGCTGTCTCACCTCCAGCCTTCCGGCAGGAGTGCCCCGGCACTGAGAGCACTGCTGCTACTGATGGAGCAATTCTTGAACTGAGATGAATCAGAGGAGATGGCCACACGGGTATCTCCATGGAGGCAGCTGAGCCCCAATAGACAGTCGAGAGGTTATATTTGCTGTTCCACCGGGTACGACGCAAGGACCACTGGTAGTGATTTCCTTGGGAGTTCCCCGTAACCGATTGATCCCTCTTTCTGGTCTTATTGGGGTTTGTGGGATCCTTATGGCAGGCATCCAGACCCCTCTCAAGTTATATCACGCCTCTTCCTCTTGCAAGCTGGTTCCGTCCATGTACCAGGAGGAAGGAGGTGGAACCTGATCCGATGGTTTCACTGGGTGCTTCTTCATTGGACAAGGTGGTCACTACTTCCTCAGATTTTGTCAGGTTGGCGACAGGGTTTTTAATACAACTTTTAACTGCCCTGGGCATTTGCGTGAATGAAGAAAAGTATGTTACCCACCAGTCAATAAACTTTTTATAGGGGCAAAATTTGGACCCAGTTTCCACAAAAGCGTTCACAAAAGGTTTCATGCAATGAGCAATTTGATGTCACACATCACCCACAGAACGTGAGCCACAGTACACAAGTGTCTTTCACTTTTAGGCCACGTCGCCACGTGCACCTGTGACTCCTTTTGCCAG
This sequence comes from Chrysemys picta bellii, assembly GCF_011386835.1. NCBI lineage: Eukaryota > Metazoa > Chordata > Testudines > Emydidae > Chrysemys > Chrysemys picta. Next base: position 46,181,487 of record NC_088795.1, read on the forward strand.
ACTCACTTGCAGTGCCTGCAGGCTTGGCTCCACTTGATCTATCAACCAAGCAAGGACCACATCAACTCCAAGGTGGTAGTTCTTGCTAGAGTCGTCGCCTCCCGAACTAAGGGCTTGGCTACACTTGCAAGTTTGAGCGCTTTAAATCAGCTCCGAGCACCCTAACTCCTGAGGTGTCCACACTGGCAAGGCACATAGAGCACCTGGACTCTGTGGCTGGAGCGTCCCAGTAATCCACCTCCATGAGAAGCATAGAGCTTGCTGTGCCCTGGCTGAAATGCTGGGTTGTCAGTGTAGACGACGTGTTGCATTACTGCACTGTGATTGGCCTCCAGAAACATCCCATAATCCCTTGAAGTGGCCACTCTCATCATTGTTTTGAACTCGGCTGCAGGCATGCGGATATCCCCTTTCAAAGCTCCGTTTCTGACAGCTGGCATGCTTATCTGCTCCGGGTCACAAAGCAAACCATTACTGTGGAATGCTCCTGCTGCAGAGGCAGGTGTGTGTGTGTGTGAGAAAGAGGTGGGGGGTGGGGGCTGATGTCATTAGGGTTTCCCCCTTCCCCCTGCAACTGTCTGAACTTACAAGACAGCATGCTGACACACTCTCTGCTCCCAAAACACAGTCTCCCCCCCACATACAACATACTCCATCACACTCCACCCACCCACCATTTGATGAAAAGCATGCTGCAGCCACTTGCACACTGGGATAGCTACCACAATGCACTACTCTCTGTGGCGTTGCAAGAGCTGCTAATGTGGCCACGCCACTGCGCTTGCAGCTGACAGTGTGAACACACGGCAGCGCTTTCCCTGCTGCTGTCTCCGAGGGCTAGTTTAATTCCTGGGGCTGTACATGTGCAAGTGTAGCCAGAGCCTTAGTGGTCAAACCCAGAAAAGTCATAGTGGGAGTTCCCTTTAGCAATGCCACTTCCAGACACTTCCCTTTTGGGGTGGGATGCTCAGGGCACTAGATCCCCATGAGAGGCCAGACTACATATAAACTTATTAGAAATGGGCTTGATCCTCCTTGCATGCAAGGTCTTTCTTTCACTTATATGCTCACTCTGTATACACATAATATTGGACCTTATCACCATGGTGGTCTGTGTAAACACATAGGGAGGTCTCATCCACTCTGCTAGGAAGTTGTCAGACTTTGGAACAGGGATGTCAGGAACCGCATTGCGATACAGGCCACATATCTTACGGGTATTCACAACTCCCTGGCATATAAATTAAGCAGTAGCTTTTTGATAGGCCATTCGTGGGAGGTTCATGACGCAGTCCTAAGTGAGATTTTGCACAGCAGGTTATTTTGCTATGGGACCTCTTTGAGTTGCAAATGAACAGAACGCTCCCCCTATTGTGACTCTCAAGGTGACACTTTGCTGATGTCCTGAATGAACGGCCTCAGATTGCCTTTCCTCCCATTCCTCTGTTTCTGCAAGTCATAGGGAAGATGCATCGCAACAAAGCCAACATCATTCTCAACATTATGCGTGTGACGAAGTGGGTATTCACCCCCGAAAGCTTATGCTCCAATACATCTGTTAGTCTATACGGTGCCACCGGACTCTTTGTTGATCATTCTCCTTGTTACCCCACTGATCCAGACAGCTTTGGTTCACGGAATTTTTATTGATGTCTGCCCCCCCACCAATCAGGATCTGCCCGTTCCTGGATCTCCTGAACCCAGATGGGGGAAGACAAAGCATCCCAATCTGGGTTCATGCCACGTCACATCCTGGTTTTTGGATGGGTGTTGGAAATAGGATGCTCTTGTTCAGCCCCAGTTCAGGTGATCTTTAGCCAGAGTACAAAAGAGTCTACTAGAACCTATCATCAGACTAAATGGAGACACTTTTCAGCTTGGGCGCAACAACATCATTGTTCTCCAGATAGTCTAGAACTAGAATGGCTGCAGTATATCCTGTCCCTGAAGACTTCCGGGGTCTCTGCTGGCTTTTTAAGAGTATACCTAGCAGTGATTAGTACCTTCCTTCTTCAAGTGGTCTTTACTCTCCCAGCTACGGTATGATTCATGAAAGGCCTGATCAGGATCTTCCCACCAGTGCTTAAACCTACTCCTCAATGGAATGTTAACCTTATCCTGTCCAAGCTCACTAGTCCACCTTTCGACCCCATGGCGATTTGTGCCATGTCCACCTGTCTATAGATGGCATTCTTAATCGCTGTCACCTCAGCTAGGAGGGTCAGCGAGCTCAGAGCTATCATGGTGGACCCTCCTGATACAGCATTTCACAAAGAAAAGATTTCTCTTTGACTACAGCCAAGTTCCTTCAAAGATTGAGTTCCACATCAAACAATACTTACCTTTATTTTTACCGAAACCTCACAGTTCCTCTGAAGACACGAGAGTTCTTCCCTTTGATGTCCGGCAGGCCCTGGTGTTGTAACTACAAAGATCCAAGCCTATTGGGAAATGACCCAGACTCTGTCACCATAGCAGATATTGCATGGGCAAGCCATATCGTCCCAGAGGATTTTTAAGTGGGTCTCAGGATGTGTCTTAAAGTGCTACAAGATATCAAACATTCTTCCCCTTGGGGGTATCATAGCTCACTCCATCCCTATTAGACATTCAGTTGCAGAACATCTGCAGAGAGGCCAACTGGCGTTTGATTCACACATTTGTGACATACTGCGCTCTAGTTCATGCCTTGGCTATGAATGTGGCGGGATCAGTAGTGCTGCAAGCATCTTTGCTACCAGCTTCCTCTTACCAGCCTCTGGCCAGCAGTATTTAGACTAATCACCCATGTGTGGAATACGCATAGGGACATTCACTCGAAGTAGTGGAGGTTACTTACTGTAAATGGAGGTTCTTCAATATGTGTGGTCCCTATCTGTACTCCACTGTCCCTCCTCCCCCCCTCTCCTATGCTTTGGATCCTGTTGGATTTGCAGTAAGAAGAGGAACTGGAGAGGTGTCAACCCACACTGCCTCTTAAGCCCTTGGTCGGGAGCATGAGGAGAACTACTGTACATGTGCGGGCCAACGGACACTGCTTTGAAGAAGTTCTGGACTCGGGCGCATGTCCTGCATGCATACCCACATGTGGAATATAGATAGGGACCACCCATCTCGAAGAACCTCCAGTTACACTAAGTAAACTAATTATTTAAGAGCTACTTATTCTTCCTTTAAAAATTAATTATACAATTTATTTTAAACAGCTAAATTATAGTGAAATGCCTAGCTGCCCCATAGTTAAAGTTGAGAATATATATTTTTTTTTCACTCTTTTTTAAGGTAACAAGCAGAAGTGGGTACCACTTCATTTAGATGATGCAAGACCAGATATCCAAGAAGGAACAGGCTCTCGAAATAGTTCAAGATCTCAGCCAGAAACGAGCAAATTAGTGCCATACAACAACAGACGAAACGAGTCAAGAAGTAAGTGGTTTTCAGTCCTAAAACGAGTCAAGAAGTAAGTGGTTTTCAGTCTGGCTTTTACAGTGGTTCCCAAGTGTAACTTAAAATGTTCATTGAATGTTCATGTCAGTTAAAGTAAAACACTGATAGAAACTAAGTATATTGTGAGACTGGATGTTAAGGCCTGTCCATGTCTTCTGTCCAGGGCCTTTTTTCTTGACCTATTATTCCAATATTGAGTGTCTCCTGAACAGACTTTAGTAACATGGTTGGTTGTGCAGAAACTTGACTTTAATGTTAACAATGCAATAATTTATCTGAAAGAACTAAATTGTAGTTCGTTACTCTGAGTAGTTGAATAGTGAACGGAAAAAAATTGTTCTTTAAAACTGTTTAAGATTTTGACTCCTGGTGTGTGTGTGTGTGTGTGTGTGACGCTCTGTACCTCAGGGGAACACCCTACACTCCCATGTTCATCTTTATAAAATGATTGTGTGGTATCCAATGCAAAGTTTGTCATGTTGGGTGTTTTTGGAAGGCTCATGATGCACTGAGCATGGTTGTTATAGTAAGGTTATAGGTTATAATTTCATGTAATATAGTTATGAGGCTGAAAATGTATCCTCATGGCTTAAAGTAAGCCCATGCAAAAACTCTCCAAGAACAGAGAGGCAGTTCTCACCTCATCAGGGCATGGATGGGACAAACCCAGCCCAGCCTTACAAGAACAATTTTGGCAGTTTAGGCAGCAATAAAATAATCTGTTACTCCCTGGAGGGACTCATCCCTTTCCTTTGGTCAGTTTGAAATTGCGATGAGGTAATGCTCACTTGACTCTGAAGTGGGGGTGCAAAGCCAAGAGGAAAGAAAGGACACGATAAAAGGGAGAGACATTTTGCTATGCTCTCTCTCTCCCACCTACATCTACAGACACCACCACCATCAAGCGACTGAAACACTGATCAAAGGGGAGAGCCTGACTGAAAAGCCAGCCTGTGGTGAGAAGCATCTAAGTTTTTAAGGACATTGAAAATGTTAAGATCAGCTTAGAATACGTTTTGCTTTTACTTCATTTGACCAAATCTGACTTGTTATGCTTTGACTTATAATCACTTAAATCCACCTTTATAGTTAATAAATCTGTTTATTCTACCTGAAGCAGTGCATTTGGATTGCAGTGTGTCAGAGACTCCCCTTGGGAGAACAAGCCTGGTACATGTCAATTTCTTTGTTAAATTGACAAACTTTTATATAAGCGTGCAGCGTCCAACAGATATAACTGGACACTGCAAGACAGGTTCCCGGGGTTGTGTCTGGGACCAGAGATATTGACTAGTGTCATTCGCTTGCAAGCAGCTGGGAGCAGCTTACATGCCATAGGCTGTGCATATGAACAGCCCAGGAGTGGGGATCCTCACAGCAGAGCACGGTAAGGTTGGCTCCAAAAGTCAAGGATTGGAGAGGCCTAGCAGATGACTGGTCCAGATAACACCAGAAGGGAACATCCGTGTGTATACATGCACACAATTCCAAATAATAAATCACTGCCAAGTACATTGTTAACAGAGTTAAGGTTGTTTAGCACTGACTCGTGCCCTTTCAGAATGTGGAGAGTGGCCAAACTTAATCTCTCAAAACCAGAAAATAAAAAGTTAAAGTGATGTCTGTCTTACCACACCCCCACACAACCTTAAAGCTGCCCTTTTGAGAGATGAGAGGATGGTACCCTTCTTGAGCCAGTGGAGCACAGCAAAAAGAGTGAAGGTTAGTGTGTGAGGAGGTAACTCTTAAACTTTTCTTGATTAGGATATATGTTGAGTTTAGGTCCAGCTTAGCAAATGTGTGCAGGTCAGGTTTAGCTAACTCTTGACCACTTTACTGACTCCAAACAAACCACTAAAGACTTGTCAGATGTTAATACCTGTTCATCCTTATCCTAAGCCTTTCCTCGGAGACCTCACCTTACCTTCAGTTAGCCCTGACTGAGCCTTATAGTGTACTATGATGTATGCCAGAAGACCGCTGGAACTCCCCTGAGCCATAGCATGGCACAGAGGATCCATGTCAGTGAGAGTGCCAGTGCAGATGTGAAATTCTGGTGAGCACTGAACATGTAAGAGAGCTAGAATGAATTGAAACAATCTTGTTTTCCCTAATCTTGTTGAAATACCTACTGCAGTGTCAGCATCTGTAGGACACAGTGGCAGTTACTCCACCAACCTTGAAATGCAACAGATAGCTCTAAAATATAATATATTTAAGATTTTAAAGTAAGAGGGCCATCTGCTTTAAATCATCCGCTCAGGCCTCCTGCATAATGTGTGTCAGAAAATAGGGATCTAGAAATTTGCTGCTACTAATCCCTAAATCAGTACAGCTAGTGAAAATCATGGAGATTGTGTCAAGAGGAATGATAGTAGAGAATTGTGTTGGACACAACACAGCACACCACAGAAAATCACAGATTTTTGTTAGGGGTATGTTAAGTTTGGTTTGGTCCCAGTGCCTACTGCCAGCTCCAGCAGGGCAGAATTAAGGTGCTGCGGGAGAAGTTTCTATATTTCTTGGCTTTGCGGCCTCAGTTTAGCCCTACTTCATTAATCTAGGAAGGACGCGAAGCAATGCTAAGCCACTTTCACTCTGATAAAGTTTTTGGTAGTGAATTTCCCTTTTGAGAATGTGGTGATAGTGAGGCAGGAATGATTAAGGGGTGGTTGTGGGGTGGGTACAATGAGGCTTTCTGGACATAACTCTTCACTATTCAGCTAGCAGCTCCACCTTCCTCATGGCTCTCTCCATGCTGTGGTGAGTGTGGATGGATCTGGGGAAAAAGAAAGATGGTGCAACTGTGAGGAGGAGTACATGTGCCAGCTGGATGCAGAAAGGGGGCAGAGAATGGAACTTCAGAGTCCTTGCCCCAAATCTGGGTCTAGTGTGTGTATGGAGAAGTAGCTGTGCACACCTCTCTTTAGAATAGGAGGCTCATGGAGGTGTATATAGTGGCCTATTCGTCTCAATGCAATGTTGTCAGCTGAATCTGATGGTGATGAATACAGCCTAAAACAAAAGCTCTGAAAGATGTGAACTGTTTAATTCATTGCAGTGGGTGTCTTCATCCTCACTCCCTTGGGCTCAGTGCTTTTAGGCCTGTGCTGTCTATGGAACATGCCTGTTCAGAACTTCGCACTCTGGCCTCAGCATTGTGTGCCTGGTGCTTGTACCAAGCATGCCTGTTCCAATGTCCAGCACATTCCTGGTTTGTCAAATCTAGTGCTTCTCTGCAGGAGTTCAGCCTTTGTTTTTGGCATAGACCCGATTTATCCTGGCTGGGATTCTTCCACTGGCCTCTCTGGTCTGACTGTCTCAGTTTGGCAATTAGTACCTCCCATAACAGCCTATCCCACACCACCATACGTATCCCAGACACAGTATTGCCCACCATACTATCCCAGGGTTGGATAGGTATACTTATGGGGTGCCAAGCTTCCTCAAAATTGCATGCACCACTCACATTTCCAAAAGGAACTGTATTGTGGCTGCAGACACCAAGCAAAGGCATATTGAGAGCACTAATATGCACATCATTCAGATCTCCAGAGGAGAGTCATGACCCTTGGGTTCAGGGGGCAGTCAGTGCTTGTTCCCCTGAGCCACCATTTAGATACAGGACTTTGGCACTCACAAAGAATTTCCTGCTGAAACATTAGCTTACAGTGAAACAGACTCTAGGTAGAGTTGCTTAAGCTTTTATAGGGCAATAAACTTTAAATTTCTAAAATGATCCATAGTACTGTTAGTAACTGAGCTTGGGAGCAATCCAATTATATACATAGCTGAGAGTTGAAGCCTTATTCTTTTTCTAGCACTGCACCAATAAAAATAGAAGAATCTGAACATTTTATAAACAGCTCACTTTTGGAAGAGGAGGAATCTCCTGACCAAATGACCTAAGTTTGCACCACAAAGTCTGCTCCAGGCCCTCCTGTGGCACATCTGTCTTCAAGACACTGTCCGTATGTGACGGGTTCAGTTACAAAGATGCCCTTGGGTGAGACACTCACCTGATGTGCTGGAATCACCTCTGAGCTCATTTTCCCTGCCAGCTTCGGACTCCAGAACCCTGCCTTGTTGAGCCAGACATGCTAGTCTGCTGCAACACAGACAGGTCTGGTCCTCGCCCCCAAAGCTGCAGACTTCAACCAAAAACTGCTCAGCAGATCACCTATCTCCAGCACCCAGACACCCAGTTCCCAATGGGATCCAAACCCCAAATAAATCCATTTTACTCTGTCTAAAGCTTATACAGGGTAAACTCATAAATTGTCCACCCTCTATAACACTGGTATAGAGAGATGCACAGCTGTTTGCTCCTCCAGGTATTAATCACTTACTCTGAGTTAATTAATAAAAGTGATTTTATTAAGTATAAAAAGTAGGATTTAAGTGGTTTCAAGTAATAACAGACAGAACAAAGTAAGTCACCAAGCAAAATAAAGCAAAAACACGCAAGTCTAAGCCTAATACATTAAGAAAGTGATACAGGTAATACGTCACCCTCGGAGATGTTCCAATAAGCTTCTTTCACAAACTAGACTCCTTCCTAGTCTGGGCCCAATCCTTTCCCATGGTACACTCCTTGTTAGTTCCAGCTCAGGTGGTAACTAGGGATTTTGTCATGACTGGCAGCCCCCTTTGTTTTCTTCCACCCCCTTTTTATAGCTTTGTCACAAGGCAGGAATCTTTTGTCTCTCTGGGTCCCCACCCCTCCTTCTAAATGGAAAAGCACTAGGTTTAAGATGGATTCCAGTATTATGTGACGTGGTCATATGTCCTGTGAGACCTCATTCTTCATTACCCATGAGCTGGCCCACCCATGAAGGTTTGCAAGTAAACAGAGCCATTTACAGGCAATTGTCCTAGTCAGTGGGAGCCATCCAGATTCCAAACCACTATTAATGGCTCATACTTTGCATAATTACAATAGGACCCCAGAGTTGTACTTCATATTCCTAGTTGCAGATACAAGAAGGATACATTCATACAAATAGGATGAACACGCTCAGTAGATTATAAGCTTTGTAATGATACCTTACAAGAGACCTTTTGCATAAAGCATATTCATTATATTCTATTCACACTCATTAGCATATTTCCATGAAATATATGGAGTGCAATGTCATACCGTATATATGTGAATTTTAGAGCAATTTGAATGTTACAGCTGCCCCAGAGGGAACTGATTTTATCTGCAGAACACCTTGGTCAAATGATCCCAAACTTGCACTACTAACTTTATCCCTTGTCACGATGAGGTATTGAAATTTTCAGAACAATCTGAGTATGGCTGTAGATTTGAGAACACTTAGAAATATTAGCTGTTTAGAGCGTTCATATTCCAACTAAATTAATACAACAACCTTAGGGTCCTGATGATGCAGTACAGTTTCCAAGAGAATGAGTGTGCCTGTGGACTTTAAAATATTTCAAAATATTGTTAAAGAGCAAATGTCAGCCTTAAATATGGAATGGCTAAGGCAATTCATAAGTTTGTTTTGAAATCCGTTATACTTGAAAATCACTTCCTGCTTTACTAGTCAGCTTCTATGATGTTTGACTTATGCTTTAGAGTGCAAAACTATGTACCTAATACCCGTGGAATAATTCTCTGAGGCTATTTATTCATGGTAGAACCTCTCAATTGATTATCTATACAGTACTATTTTTTTTCTCTTTAAAAGCTTGGCGCCGTGATAGAGAGAAAAGAGATGACCATGATGAAGTTTCCAGTGTGAGAAGTGAAGGTGGCAGCATTCGAGGATTCTTTAGAGGCAGAGGAAGAGGGCGTGGCAGAGGAAGAGGGCGTGGCAGAGGAAACCCTCGAAGTATGAGAGTAGATGTTAAAGATGGAAAATATAACTTAATATTAAGATTTAAACATTAAGTTATACAACCCCCCCTTGCCTCAAATCAAATTCTGCATATTAATCCATGTGCTTGCATGTCACATTGCAAGTAGTATATCTTGAACACTTTTTATTGAGAACAGATACTGAATGCCTGTTACACAAATAATACAATTTGTTTATATCCCTTACAATATTTTTGTATTGAATTTTTCTCTTTATCTTAAATTATTTTCCTTCCCCTTACTCCTCACTCCATTCTTTTTGAAGTGAACTATGAGTATTCGTATGGTTACCAAGAACTATATGGTGAAAGGACCAATCAGCCATTTCAACCAGAACTTAATGCTAGTATGATGTATTACTATGACGATGGAACAGGAGTACAAATGTATTCTGTGGATGAAACACTGCTCAAAGAATACATTAAACGTCAAATGTAAGTACACTGCTTAATGTATGAATACTTTTTTTAGACAAAATTCAGGCATCTACTTAAGATAAAATAATTCATTTCAAACAATGTTTGACCTCTGTCTTCAGTATACCACTTAAGTAGCGCTGGAGATCCTAGCGACCAACCATTTGAGGTTTATCCATTACTAGTAAATATCTGCTTAATTATGCTGAGTAATGGGGTGAAAAAAACCTGAATATCTGAGAAGTGGGAACTTTGAGAAAGATCTTCAACCTTCTGGCACTATAGTCTGCCTTTAATCCACATACCTTCCTTATTTATGGTACATCTCCTCCTTTATTTGGGCTTGACATTGAAGAATGGATGGATGTCTGCTTGTCTTTAGAGTACTGTTGGTCTGTTATCATGTAAGACTCTTTCCTGGGTATGTAGCTCAAATTTCTGAAGGGACTTCCCCCATTTGTTCTCAATTTCATTTAAAAAAAAATCTTTTCAGCTCTGTATTTTGTCAGTGTGTTTCACCTGAAAGAACCAAATAAGAATGTTTTTAAATGAGCCATATACTTGATTTTTTCAATAATCTGAAATACTTACTTTTCCATGTACGTCATTAAGGAGTGAGAAACCATTCGGAAGGCCGATTATCGCAAAGAGGCATATCATGCAAAATCCTGGAACACACTAAGTCACTACTGAAAAGGGACATTTTCCACCACAGGCTGATATTCTACACTTCTACATTTGCCAGTGGCATTTCTCTGTGATGCCTTTGTGGTGGATTATATTGCCCTTGTATTCCATGAAGCAATTTGCTTATTTTACTCTTGCTTCTTTTGTTACAGTTGATCCAAAAACAAAAAGAAGAAAAAGGCCTCTTAAAGGGCAGAAAGTATCTGACATATGGCTATCAACTTCAATCCTATATTACAGTTTTTTGTAACTCCTGCTGCCAGGCCCCTCTGAGACCTGACAGTGGACAATACAGCTCCATGTCAGGATAATCGCCCTCCACTGTCCTCAGACAAGTGAGGGAGGAGCACAGACGCTCCACTGTTGGTCAGATTTTTGGGCATGCAGTGTAGAATCCAGATCTTCTAAGGTAGGACAGATTGATGTCCCCCTCTGATGCTCAGCAAAATATCAGACACATTGGTCACTTCTGATGTTGTTTGTATTTTCTTTTAGCAACAAGTATTGTATTTTCTTTTGGCAAGTGTCAGTTAAAGGCTTAAGATCGCTGGTTAACCAGCATTATTGGTCACCTGGCCTGTTCGAAATCCTAAGATTCATTGGTTGTGGAATTTGCCTTTCATGAGAGAGACTGTTGAGCAGGTTTAGAATATAACCTTTTCATTTTTTTCCCTCATTTCAAATGGTTCTGGGAATCTGTGAGGTTCCATAATCTCTTCTTTTCTCGTTGCATTTGAACAAAGGGGTAGAAAGCTACATTTCTTCCTCAACTATCTTTTAAATGTCATCTAAATGGAAATCTTTAACATTCTGCTTCTGATATTTTTCTAATTATAAATTATGAAAGCTAGAATGCCAGAGAGGGAAGTTCATGCAAAATAAACTTGTACAACAGAATGTTCAGCCTTCCAGAGAGGAGTTCTTTTTGGAGTCCAAGAAAGTAAGGATATTTTGGATAAGTAAGGTTGTATCCTTGTGTATAAATGAGTTTTAGAACTATTAATCTCTTAATATGAAAAATGTTAAATCTCCATCTGAGATTTGAGAGTATTTCTGATTACAGTAAAGAACAAAAATGTCAAGATAGAGCAATTCTGTACATGTAACGGGGACCAACTTGTTTGGGGAGGAGGATTATTATAGGTATGTATATTAACATTTATTTAAAAAAAATGTAACTAAATATATATTGCATCAGACTTACTTCAAACATTATGTTGATTCTTCAAAAATGCTTTAGTTCACATCAAAAAGTAGATTTCATTTAAAGTTATCACAGGAGTATATCCAAACTTGCAGCTCTGGAGGGGAGGGAAAATAAGTTCAAAAGACTTCAGAGAAAAACAGGAAGAACATGAAAATAAACATTTTCATTAATGTTCTTTCAAATTCCCTCTTCCAGAATGGTGGATACCAGTAAAGTAGTTAAGAGTTTGAGTCAACTTCTTCAGTTTCCTTTATTCATTCCTGCTTTTGGAACTTGGGAGATTAGGTCGAACAATCTTGGGTTTTACCTTTACCTTATAGATGTAAAGGTAACATATTAGTTAACAGTGTTAGTGTGTCTGTACCAGGGCCGCCCGGGGCGGGGCAAGTGGGGCAATTTGCCCCGGGCTCCGCAGGGGCCCCCACGAGAGTTTTTCAGTGCCCCTGGAGCGGGGTCCTTCACTTGCTCTGGGGGCCCTAGAAAACTCTCACAGGGCCTGGGCCCCCCGGAGCTGCTTCTGCTCCGGGTCTTTGGCAGCAATTCGGCGGCGGGGGGTCCCTCCACTCCGGGACCTGCTGCTGAAGTGCCCTGAAGACCCGCGGCAGGGGGTCCTTCTGCCCCGGGACCCGCCGCCGAAGTGCCGGGTCTTTGGCGGCAATTTGGCGGCTGGGGGGCCCCCTGCTGCCGAAGACCCTAGGCCCCCTGAATCCTCTGGGCGGCCCTGGTCTGTACTTGTTTTGTCTTAAGCTGGAAAAGGTTAGGAATTCAGAATAGCTTGTGGAATATTATTGCAGGGAATAAAGGTTGGATCCTATTCAGTTTGCATAGGGACTCATTGATCAAAGTTTACTTTGCTTACAGCATGCTGAAGAAGTTCCTGCTTTTCAGGTAAAAAGAGCCTTAAAGACTCTTCTGTGCTGGTTCAGATTTTAAGAGGAGGCTTACATCTCTTCCAGTTCTGAAGTTTTGTATCTGTTCTCTGCTGGAGTTAAGTCTTTCATGTAGAGTGCTAGCTCTTCAAACTTCTTTGGTACTGAAGGCTATGAAAGAATAAATTGGGTTCCTCCTTTACAGCTCAGAGTCAATGGTGACATTGTGGTCTCCTTTTTGGTACCTTCCGTCTTTAGTTCAACTTCATGAGAGGTCTTCACGTAATATGATTCTCTCCAGAAACCAAAATTCCTTTCATCTACAGTAATGCCTTACCTTTTCAGCATTCAGATCCTTTCAGCATTCTACTCTCAACTCCCTTTTTTTCCTAAAGTATCCAGTTCCTAAAGGACCACAGTCTCACACAGGATCTGTCAGAGGGGCCCCGCTTTTTGGTAGCCATTGCCAGTTTGAGCTTCCATACCTCTTCCCAGGATGTCTTCAGGTTTATATTTTCTGTAGTGGCTCCCAGTTATAATTCCTTCATGTCTTTACACCATCATTTGATTTGGTAGATCTTGACATCTTGGGATCATTTCATAAAGCAACTTAATCACCCTAGAGACTCTCCTCTTCCCTCAACCTATCCCTCCCCTGACCTGGGATACCTAGAGAGCCTATTGCACCTTTTTCCCCCTCCCATGTCTCACTCCCTTAATATCCTTTATTTTTGAAGAACTTCACTTTTGCCAAGTATCCTTTGGAGCATTCAGGCACTACGCCTCAGTGTACTGAACAAAGGAAAGTGTGTTTTTCTGCTTGCTTTCTTTCTCACCTGAGCTTGCATGAAGATATGATCTAGACTGCGTGCTTGTGCCTATGCCTTCGCTCTAGGATAGGGCACCTAAACATTCTGATCTTTAGCAACCTGAGTAGTAGAAAAAGCTGCAGATCCAGGATGGAGATATTGATACAACTATATGGAGCATCATCCATATAAATGCTGAGAGAATACCATTTCCCTCTCATCCATGTAAGAAGGAGAAAAGAAAGATCAGAAAAGGGATATTGCTTTTCTATTTTGCTTTTGTCATTCATTTATGCTAATTGGGCGAATGAAAAATGAGGCCTCGATTATACCTCGGATGAATGTACTGTACTGATCACCTTAAAGTACTGTTTCATTTGGCTTACTTAATTACCTAGGCTGTTTTTATAACTTTTAGCTCATAAGTAACAAACATACAGTGATAAATATCAATCTTTTTGATAATAAAATATACCAAGTTTTGTAATAAAGATTTTGACAAGGATGAACTTGAATTCAAAATTAAAGAGACTATACCCTACACTGGGCTTATATTTACATGTTTCTCTCTCCAGTGAGTATTATTTCAGCATAGAAAATTTGGAAAGAGACTTTTTTCTGAGGAGAAAGATGGACCAACAAGGATTCTTGCCTATTTCTTTAATTGCCAGCTTCCATCGTGTGCAAGCTCTGACTACAAATGTTAACCTAATTTTAGAGGTAAAGTGATTTAAATGCATGTGTACAAATGTTGTATAGTTTAAAATGTATTACAATGAAATCTTGAAAACTCCATTCACCTTTTTGCAAGTGGCAGGGTGTAAATATTTCTTGGTGAGCGTGGCTGGCCTAAACAATCAATTTCTTCAGAATATAGTTTGTTTTTGTTTTTTTAAAGTTGCCAGCCAATTAAGGCTACACGAAGAACCTTCCAGCTGTGAACAGTATAAACTGATGCAGTGCTGTCTGCTAGCAGATGGCACTGCTGCTGCTCATAGCTTTGCCAAGAAGTGGCAAAGTAAAACTAACAAAAGGTCTTTGCTATTGCTTTTCAGAAATCGGTAGGCAGTAGTGAAACTGTCAGTCATGTCTGTTTCACATTGCCGTTGGTAAAGCTGCATAGCAACAGGTAGACAAGTAGTTATTCACAGAGTGGGGAAAATTTCAAAAAACAGAGACTGGAGAAGGTGGAGAGCAATAGAAACTTTCCTCTCCCCTTCTTGCAGCAGCCAAGAGTCTGGGAGAAGGTTAGAGAACTGAAGAGCCCTTCCTTTTCATGCCTCCCCTTCAGCATCCAGGAAGCATTGTAGAGGGAGAAGACCAGAATGATGCTTCTCGCAGCAGCTGGTGGGGTTATGTGGTGAGCTTCAGATTTATCAGATACCTACTATCAAAGATGATCCAAAAGATGGAGTCCCAAGCCAGGGAAAGCACCCTAGTAGAAATCACAGTATCATGAGGTAGCCTGGAAACTGCACTGCTCATTGGTGCTAAACCTTATTGGTATGTTCTCTCCCCCCCACCCATCTTCAGTCTAGTACCTCCAACCAGTTAGTCCTCCAGGTACTAGGTGTTTGTCAATCCATGCTAACAAGAATTGGGTTACACTGATAAGGATCCAATAAGTAGACGATGAATGGAAAAGTTATTTAATTCTTTGACCGCTACACATTCCCACTTTGGGATGCACCAGCAGTGCAGCTCTGATGGTGGAACGATTCATAGCCAGACTCATTGGAGCATTCTTGCACTCCTTCCTGCCCCCACTCCCTCACTGTGCGTACTCTGAGGATGAGGCTATAAAGTAGGTGGCACTCTAGCTGTCTGTTTCTTCCAGCTACATTTGCAAACAGACTGGAACCCTTCGAGATCCACCTTTTCAAGCAACTCTGTGCTATTAGCTAGTTTTGGGAGTAGTTTAATTGTTTTATTTTATTGAAATGTGTTTTGTTTTACAATTATCAGGATACTTATAGGTTCTGCACCCCAGGGTGGTTCCCATATTCTGAGGCAGATCTGAAGGGAAGGTAGCCAGGATTTAAGATGTGCCTCTTCACTATTGTCTCTTCTCCCCCACTCGTATGAGGTGTCTCATGTGCTATCGTAGGGACATTTTCCTTTCCAGTGCACAGTATGCAGGACTTCTACTTCAAGAATCCATAAGGAGTGTCAAAATCTGCTCCAAGCCCTCCTGCTGCAGGAGGTCCTATAGACCAAGTCCTCTAGTGCTGATGAATCTGGTTCCATGAGTGAAGAATGGCCTGCATTGGCCCCCATTCTTTTGGGAACTAAGAGGAAGCTTTCTAAGTTTCTGTTCAAGATACCATCCTCTGATCCAGGAAGAAGGGTGGTAAAGCCTTTGGTACCAAAGGATCCTCATTCCTAATGTAGCAGAATGGTCCAGGTGTCAGTCTCAGCAGAGCCGATCTTGTTAGGAGTTCCCTTGAATCCAGTACTCCTGGTTTTGGGAAGAGTTGTGGTACATAATGCCAGCCCCTGTCAGTAGGTCCAGTCACTGTTCCAAATTGCTCTTATTCCTCTGGATTGGGTCCTATAACATCCTTAGATCCTAGACTGAAGCGTAAGGTGGCTGGTCAGCGTAAATCCCTAAAAGCATGTTATACTCTTTCTGTAACGAGTGCTATTACTCTGAATGTCTGGTCCAATGCCTCTGTGCTATCAGTAGGACAAGTTGGATCTGCAAATAGTTGTAGGAATAGAAGTCCTACACAGTAAATCCTTGTCTTCAGGGTAATTTTAGATTCCTAAACAGGAAAAGTCTTCCTTCCAAAGGAAAGATCCTTAAATATGGATCCATTATTAGACTTCAGGGGAACCCCAACCTGACAGTAATGTTCTTCCTCAGGCTGAGCTGGCTTCAACAACCTATATAACTCCATGTACTCATTTCAGAATGAGAGCTCTGTAACATAGGCTGGTGAAAAATTACCTGCCAAGTTCAGACAGCATGTCCTTAAGTTATTTCTCCCAGAAGAGGAGCTCCTGTCTCTTACATGATTGACACAGTCAACATCCTGAAAGGAGTGGCATTCGAGCCTCCACTCCCATCAGCAACTATCAGTTGGATGCATCCACTCTGGGGTGGGAGTGCATTTCAGTGACCTAATAACCCACAGTCATTGGAAGCACTTGGAAAAACAGCTACATATTAAGCAACAGAGGGTCCTGTGGCACCTTTAAGACTAACAGAAGTATTGGGAGCATAAGCTTTCGTGGGTAAGAACCTCACTTCTTCAGATGCAAGTAATGGAAATCTCCAGAGGCAGGTATAAATCAGCATGGAGATAACGAGGTTAGTTCAATCAGGGAGGGTGAGGTGCTCTGCTAGCAGTTGAGGTGTGAACACCAAGGGAGGAGAAACTGCTTCTGTAGTTGGATAGCCATTCACAGTCTTTGTTTAATCCTGATCTGATGGTGTCAAATTTGCAAATGAACTGGAGCTCAGCAGTTTCTCTTTGGAGTCTGGTCCTGATACATATTAGTGTATTGGAGTTGAAGGTAATCAGTCTAGCTCTCAGATCCTTTCTGCCTCACAAGACAAAGTACTCTGACAATTCGACAGCTATGTTCAATGTGAACAAACAGGGAGGAGCTCATTCCTCACAACTACATAAAGATGTTACAGTGCTACAGAGCTGGTGCATACCTCATATTTACCTGATAGCTCTTCACCTAATGGGAAAAAACAAGCTGGTGGATTGTCTCAGCAGAGACTAAGAGGGGTTAACGAATGGTCTCTAAATACATCAGTTGCAAAGAAAATCTTCACTTTTTGGCATCATCCAGAAGTAGATCTGGTCACAATGAGACATGATGCCAGATGCCTGAGCTTCTGCTCCATTTCAAATTCATTCCTACTCAGCTGGAGATTAGGTCTTTTCCATACCTTTACCCATTTTTCTTTTAATCCAGAGAACAAAACAGAAGATAAAAACAGAGTAATTCTGGTTGCTCAGGCATGGTCAAGACAAAAGTGCTTACCAGCTCTCCTTCACCTCTTCAAGGTGTAGTATAATGTTCTCTACCAGCAACCGCAGATCTGTTTATCCTCAGCAGGATGGCTGGATTTTGCATATGGACCTGTGGTACACCTAGGAGCAGGGTCTGTAGGACACTCACTGATTTAGAGAGAGCCGGTTTGTCAGATGTACAACACATCCTGCTAAACTCCAGAAAGCAATCTACTCGTAAATGCTCTTACCCCAGGTGGAGAAGGTCTACGAAAGGTATAGTGTTAAAAGTCTATGAAGGATTTTTAAAGGTTTAGGAAGGGTATAGTGCCAGACAAGGATTCTGCGTCATCATGGGACCTTAACTTAGTCCTTATTCAATTTGAGACCATCATCTGAAACTGAGTGCTTAGTGTTTTATCTATCAATCAAAACAGCATTCATTGTAGCAGTAACATCTGCCAGAACCATAAGCGAACTACAAGCCTTGAAGGCAGAGCCTCTGTTCAGTTTTCTATAGAAAGTGTTCCTTTATCTACATTCAAATTTTCTGCCCAAGGTAGTAACTGTCTTCCATCTTAACTAGTCAATTAGTCTACAGTCTTTCCCAGACTTATTGCACATTCAAATGAATCACAACTGCACATATGAGATGCTAAATAGGCAGTAGCCTTCTATCTGAAAAAGAACTAGACTTCAGAAAGTCCTCAGATCACTTTATTTCATATAGATAATCGTAATAGGCAATCCCATCACAATGCTTATCCAAATGGGTTAGACTGCATATGAAGGAGAGTTACAAACTAGCTTCTGCTCCTCTTCCTGCAAGAGTGAGGGCATACTCCCCCAGGGCTAAGTCAGTTTCTATAGTATGGCTTAAACATATTCCCATTATTGAAATCTGCAGAGTTGCAACATAGTGCTCTGTACACATTTACTAAATGTTGTCCGCTTGATTTAGGATCTTGATACGTGAGGTGCATCTGGTAGCGGAGTACTCAGTCTCTGTTGAAATAGGATGCAGTTTACCATTTTCTTCAATTGACAGTACTGCTTATCAAATTATGTTAAGAGTGGGAATGTGTAGAGGTCACTGAAAGAAGAAATGAAGGTTACTCCCCTGTAACTGGAGTTCTTCAAGATGGATTCTACACATTCACACTCCCTGCCCACCTTCCTCTCTACTTCAGAATCCTAATTAAAATCTTGGACCTAAGAAAGCAGTGGAAGGAACTGAGCTGACCAGAGTGCCATGTCCCCTTTTATACTTTTGGCCTCAGAACATTCAGGAACAATGAAGAGAAGGATTGGGGGAGATGTGAGAGCTCTTCATTGGAACTGATACAAGAAGGTTTTACTATGAGTTGTACTGCTAGTGCTTCCCAAAAGCATGAATGTGTGGAGTCCATCTTGTAGAACTGCAGTTACAGGTTAGTAACCTTCATTTTACTAGAGCAATTGCTCTAAAGTATTTGCTATAATTAAGGTTGCAAAATGGTTTTCATTGATCCTCTGTTTAAAATTTCTCATAATATTCTGAAAGTTCATTTTCTGCTAAAACGTTCCATGCTTGGTTTCTTAGTTTCCTTTTTGGGGGGCAGAAGGGGAAGAATTGAGCTAATTTTGAGCCATGTTTGATTGTATATTGTTTTGTAACAACTTTTTTTTGCGGGGGTGGGGGGAACTGAGTACACTTTTAAATTGAAATTTTGCATGTAAACCGTGCTCACTGAGAGGAGTACTGTCTCCGCAGATTTCAAAACAATTGGTTTTGATTAAGTATGAGGGTTTGACATGTGCATACTGTTAAAACATTTAAGTTGTAATGTACATGCTTCACAAGAGATGCATTGGAAATGTGTGTGCAGCTAAATAGGAACTGATTGGAAACTTACTGCCAACTTATGTCTGTTTCTAATTATCTTTCTTTAGAAACAAACTTGAAATCTTTTGTACGTAACAAAGTTATTCAATTAAAATTGAAGTCAGAAAATTAAATGTAAGGTATTCTAGTAAGTGTAAAATAAGAATTTAAAGTTTCAGGTACCTCACCTATCTGAGTCATCCTGCCAATTTTTGTGATTGTAGAATCACGTATTTTAAATTAGATTTTTTTCTTAAGAATATGCAAAAATAGAACAGTGCAATAATTGAGAAATTTTGTTATGGTAATTTAAATATTGGCGGCAGGATAAAGGAATGCAAATAGATCTTGTAATTTCATATTTTTAGCTCTGTTTTCTTTTAACATGGCTCAGACATGATGGCTTTACTAAAAACATTTTTAGATTACAATTTTAACTAATATACGCTGATCTTATGGTCATGCTCTGGCCCTTTCTTGTGTTGTTGTTTTTTTTTAAATTCCCATTCTTAAACTTTCTCTTCTCTGTTGCTGTGTTAAAGAGCCACACCAACATGAGAAAAACGTGCATTTCATTCCTCAACCTCCATAGTCAAAGTAGACAAACTGGAAGGATCACCTCCTGCAAATTTCTAGTTATTTTTCATCGTAGTCATTACTGGTAATAGTAGGTATGAATTGGATCAAGTGTGATTTAAGCTGGCTGTATTCTGTTAAGGTTTCAACAGCGACGTTAAGCTAACAGCACTATACACATACTATTTGTGATATGAAAAGTAATACTCTTAAGATAAAGTATACAAAATGTCCTATAAAACAGTGATTCTCAAACTTATTTAATTGGGACACCCTTCTTTGTGTCTATGGTCATTTATCATCATCCCTCTCTTCACCCCCCCTCCCCCCGCCACAAGTACATATTTAACCACCCAGCTCTGAAGGCAGAGTGGAGAGCAGCAGCTGCTGGCCGGGCCATGTGAAAAGTGATTTTCATTGATATCACTTTTCACAGCAGCTTTAGCACCCCATTGCCACCATTACTTCTGCGCTGCTGCTGCCATTCCAAGGCTGACAGCCAGAGCCCCCACCGCCTCCTGGTGAGGGATTGAAGGGGAGGGGAGAAGAACCTGAGCCCTGGCTGCCTCCCAGTGAGGGATTGGGGCAGAGAGGGAGGAAATCCTGAGCCCAGGTCGTGGGGTTCCGGCTGTCCCCATTATCCCCTCCTCCCAGGTGTGCATGGCTCTTTTGCACAAGCCCCACCAACTCAGGGCTGACAGCCAGAGCTCTTCAAAAAAAGAAGTAAGAAAAAAAAAAAAGCACACCACTCGTGCCTCCCTTGACACATTCCCGCACCTCCTTTGGGAGGCCTGCCCCATAGTTTAAGAACAGCTGCTATAAAGCATATAGTATATTCAAAGACGCTAAGTTTTCAGTTGTAAGATTAACTCTTTATTTCCCTGATTTTATGTGTAACTTAGTGTTACATTTAACTAAATTTATTTGTATTTTCTGCACTACACCAGCATAGTTAAAGCTGAAAAAAAACCCACTCTAGTGTTTTCTATATATAAATTTATTTCAATTTTGTGAAGCAAAATAAAGCTATATTGGAATAAAGTGCCTTTATAACAGTGTAACTGTCTGCACAGGGGCTTTTACCAGCATAACTTTTGTCAGCAAAAAAGTCACACCCTTTAGCAACATAGTTAGGTCAGTAAACTTTTAAGTGTAGACCATGCCTCAAAGTGCTTTCTTACATGGAGGGTAGAAAATGTAAATCTTAAACATGCTTAGTCTTGTTTGATGAAAAAGAAAGAGACGGGAGTTCTTGTATCACTGAACTTCTTAAAACAATTAAAGTATTGGTGACCCAGTCCAAGCAAGTTCTGTCCAGTTGTCAGTGAGAAGAAAATGCTTATAAGGAGCATACACAAATGGCGCTCTAGTCTGAGGGGAGGAATTCTAAGGATATGTCTACACTACGGGATTATTCCAATTCTGCAGAAATCGGTTTTTGAAAACTGATTGTATAAAGTCAAATGTATGCGGCCACACTAAGCACATTAATTTGGCGATGTGCGTCCATGTACCGGGGCTAATGTCGATTTCTGGAGAGTTGCACTGTGGGTAGCTATCCCATAGCTATCCCATAGTTCCCCCAGTCTCCTCTGCCCATTGGAATTCTGGGTTGAGATCCCAATGCCTGATGGGGCCAAAAACATTGTCGTGGGTGGTTCTGGGTACATCCTCCCCTTCCTCCTGGAAAGCAATGGCAGACAACAGTTTCGCGCCTTTTTCCTGGGTGAACAGTGCAGACGCCATATCACGGCAGGTATGGAGCCCGCTCAGCTCAAGACAGCAGTCATGAACATTGTAAACACCTCACGCGTTATCGTGCAGTTTATGCTGAACCAGAACCTGCAAAACCAGGCGATGAGGAGGCTACGGCAGCGCGGCGACGAGTGTGATCAGGACGTGGACATGGAATTCCATCAAACCGCGGGCCCCGGTGCTTTGGAGATCATGCTGTTAATGGGGCAGGTTCATGCCGTGGAACGCTAATTCTGGGCCTGGGAAACAAGCACAGACTGGTGGGACCGCATAGTGTTGCAGGTGTGGGACGCGCAGCCAGACACCAGGGCGATTAGAAGAGCACACCAGGAAGTGCTGCACATCAGAGAAGCTTTGAAAACCAGTTTCATGACTTGCCAGGCTACAGTGTGAACGTTCTGTTTGTTTCTCCTTGATGAAAATCCACCCCCTTGATTGACTTGTTCTCTGTAAGCAACCCACTCTCCCTTTCGATCCCAGCTTGCTTTCAAAGGAAATAGTCACTATTATTTAAAAATCATGCATTCTTTATTAATTGATTATAAAAAGAGGGAGAGAACTGAGAAGGTAGCCCGGGTGGGGTTTGGGAGGAGGATAGGAGGGAAGGAAAAGGCCACTAAAAAAGTTCAAAGTAATGACAGCCTTTTGGTTGGGCTGTTCACTGGGGTGGATTGGAAAGGTGCATGGAGTCGTTCCCCCCCCCCCCCTGCGTTCTTACACGTCTGGGTGAGGAGGCTATGGAACATGGTGAATGGGGAGGAAGGTTATACAGCAGCTGTAGCGGTACTCTGTGCTCCTGCTGCTGTTCCTGAAGCTCCACCAGACGCCAGAGCATGTCCGTTTGATCACGCAGCACCCCCAGCGTTGCAGCCTGCCACCTCTCATCTCGAGCGTCCCTCCTGTCCTCAGGTTCACTGGCATCTTTCCTGTACTTTGATACCATGTCCTTCCACTCATTCAGGTGAGCTCCTTCACTGCAGGTGGATTCCATGATTTCCAAGAACATTTTGTCTCGTGTCCTTTTTTCGATGCCTTATCTGAGATAGCCTTCGGGACGGAGGAGGGAGGCTTGAAAAATTTGCAGCTGTGGGAGGGAGGGAAGGAAAAAAGGGAGAGAAATATTTAAAAAGATACATTTTACAGAACAATGCTTATACTCTTTCACGGTGGACAACACTATTCACATTACATAGCGCATGTGATTTCGGTACAAGGTCGCATTTTGCATCTTAATATTGAGTGCCTGCGGCTTTGGTGTTAGAGAGCACAGACGCAGATCCGGGCAACAGAATTCGGCTTGCATGCGGCCATGGTAAGCCATTGTCTTTCAGTTTCTGCAGCTTTCCTACAAGCAGCACCCTCCTTTCCCACATACCAAGCAAAGCCTGTTGAGTGCTGCGGTTTTCCTGTTAATGTGCAGCAGCAGAAGCCAAACTAACCCCTCTGCCCATCCAATTCTCTGGGATGATCACTTTATCCCTCCCCCCCACCGTGTGGCTGGTATCAGGGAAGATTCCCCCCCTCACTCCCCCCTCTTGGCTAACTGCAGGGAAGGATTTCTTTTCAGCCACAGGAAAACAGCCCAGTAGGAACGGCCACCTCTGTCCCCTTAATTAAATTCCTGTATTTCAGCCAGGTTACCATGAACGTTATCACTCTCCTGAGGATAACACAGCGAGATAAAGAACGGATGTTGCTTGAATGCCAGCAAACACCGGGACCATACGCTGCCAGGCTTTGTCATGCAATGATACCAGATTACTTGCTACTAGCATGGCGTGGTCAAGTGTCCTACCATGGAGGAGGGAATAAGGCTGCACTGCTCAGAAACCTTCTGCAAAGGCTTTTAGAGTACCTACAGGAGAGCTTCATGGAGATGTCCCTGGAGGATTTCCGCTCCGTTAACGGACTTTTCCAGTAGCTGTACTGGCCACGAATGCATCCCAAGTCCTCAGGGCAAATTAATCATTAAAAACCGCTTGCTTTTAAACCATGTTTTATATTTACAAAGGTACACTCACTGGAAGTCCCTTCCTTGGCCTCATTGACTGGGGGTTGGGAGGGTGCTTCAGTCAGGCTGAGAAAAAGATCCTGGCTGTTGGGGAGAAAGGAGTGCTGTGTGCTCTCCGCAAGCTCGTCCTCCTCCTCCTCCCCATCCACAGAATCCTCGGGCATGGCTGAGATTACCCCCACTTTGGAATCCACGGTCAGAGGTGGGGTAGTGGTGGCGGCCCCCCCTAGAATTGCATGCAGCTCAGCGTAGAAGTGGCATGTCTGCGGCTCTGACCCGGAGCGACCGTTTGCCTCCTTGGTTTTTTGATAGGCTTGTCTGAGCTCCTTAACTTTCACGCGGCACTGTAGTGAGTCCCTATTGTGGCCTCTCTCCATCATGCCCTTGGAGATTTTTTTCAAATATTTTGGCATTTCGTCTTTTGGAACGTAGTTCTGCTAGTACTGAATCCTCTCCTCATATAGCGATCAGATCCAGTACCTCCCGTACGGTCCGTGCTGGTGCTCTTTTTTTCGATTCTCGGACTGCATGGTTACCTGTGTTGGTGAGCTCTGCATGGTCTCCTGTGCTCTGCACACTGGGCAAACAGGAAATGTAATTCAAAAGTTCACGGGGCTTTTCCTGTCTACCTGGCCAGTGCATCCGAGTTCAGATTGCTGTCCAGAGAGGTCACAATGGTGCACTGTGGGATAGCTCCCAGAGGCCAGTACCGTCAAATTGCGGCCACGCTAACCCTAATCCAAAATGGCAATACCGATTTCAGTGTTACTCCTCTCGTCGGGGAGGAGTACAGATATCTATATTAAGAGCCCTTTATATCGAAGTAAAGGGCTTCGTTGTATGGACGGGTGCAGGGTTAATTCGGTTTAACACTGCTAAATTCGAGAGAAACTCCTAGTGTAGACCAGGCCTAAGGGTCCATAAAGAAAATGAGATCCCTTCTGGGTTGAGGACATTGTTCTTCCTAGAGTCCAATGCTAACTTCTGCTATGGAGAGGACTTCTCACTACTCTGTGAAGGACTAAGACCTTGCCATGAAATTATATTTGTGTATACAACAAAAAGTATTCTTGACTTGGAAAAATCAGATGTTCTTTCAGACTTTGAAATCACACACAGTGTCTAGTCACTTCGCGCCACTGTCTCTCAGCAATCCAACATCCATGAACTATGGATTGAAGGGGAAAGAGGCAGAAGACTACTCACAAGCATTAAAAAAATGTAGGGTGAAACATACTACTTTCTTAAATAATTGTAGGTCCTGTAGGAACTAAAATAAAGTTACAAAAATTCCCATAGCAACATCTTTGTATTGCCACCTCAAATGGTTTTTTTAAAATATGAATCAGGCCCTCAAATATCATAATTGGCTTAAAATGAGATTTTAAAAGTGGGGTTCTTTTATTTGCCTTCTGGGTTGAGTCTTTACAATTTAGTGGGGGTAACATTTTTAAGCTTTTCTCTGTAACCATTAATGGGTAGGAACTTACGTTCCAAAAAACAAAAACAAATCCCTCATTTGTGACCACTAGCCTAACGTTTCCAATTTTGCATGATTTTATGATGGGGGACATTGTGTACCAGATAAATCAGATTGTTGTGAATTTGTTCTGGCCCCAATCCCACTGGTACCTTTTTTCCATACATGGGCAAACAACTCCTTGTTGCTAAGATTAAATTTGGTTCATGAGGATTTAAAGGTGAATCCTGTGACCATTCCTTCCCCATCTGTACCTGTTTTATTGCTTCTGACTACACTGCATTTTTATGGGTATAAAGCAAATGGATTAGTGGCAAATAAAATGAATTAATTTTTTTTTAAAAGTTACTATAATCCACTTCCCTCAATAATTGTCTTGGTCACAGATTAAAGTAAAGAAAAACTGTTTGTGGTCCTGTTACAAAAACCTGCAAAATGAAAAGTTAGGAATTTTTTTACTTTGGACATGCCAGGACGTAGATAACTAACTTCTTGGGTAATTTCACCCTTGAAAAACAAATCTTTATAAAGGTTAGATGAGTTAACCTTGTTAAAATAATCTTGAATGAATTTGCCAAGTAATTCAAAACTAAAGGTTTTAGTACCTAGTTGAATTTCACAGCTCCTTTATTACTATTAGCAGTCAGAATTTTACTTTTTACGGTGTTTCACAGGTTAGCATTTCACTTTATCTGTTATTTCTTATTTTACCTTTACACCCCCCACAAAGTGCCTGGCAGCAGGATGTGCTGAGTTTTCTAGATGCCTCTCAGTCAGTGTTTCCAACTTCCCTACTGCTTGATCTTATTCCTGGCAAGTAGGTTATGGTCCTGCTTTGTCAGGTTCAGTCAATACTGGCTACTGAGGTCCCTGTATGGGCCACCAGTGTTTCCCCACAAGGGTTTGAATTTACTTAGTAATTTAAAGAGATGTCAGATCAGTCAGCTTGGTTGAATTTTATTAGTCTATTAGACTGGACAGTGAATAACAGATACATTACCACAATTTGTGAGAACCAGTTTTTGCAGCCGATGACTATTAGCTTGCACTGTTTTTGTTCTGAATTGGCTTATGAATTGACATTTTTGTAGCCCGCCTGTTTACAATTTTGTTCTCTGTATGGGAAAAGAGGAAATAACATCTTATTTTTACCCATAAATTTCCAATATATTTAAATGTTTACAGAAAAGAGAGAAACATATTAAATTCTAACCTAAGCATATGTTTCTTGTTGTTAATGCATCACTAAAAATAATATATCTTGCTTAACAATCCTTGTAAATTGTCAGATCTTTTCTAGTAGTTCTCAGCAAACTATTTCCCCTTCTCTTACCATGATTCCCAAAGCACTGTGGGAGTTTGACTCATAGGCAAGCTATAGGTTTCAAAGGTCAACAAAGCTGTGGCCAGTCAGCTCTCTCCATGTGACTCAGAATGCAGTTTCTCAGCTAGCAGCAGTCACCGCATCCTCCCTCATGTCAAAGGAGAACTCCACCAGCAAGCTGTACAGCTACCCAAATTGTAAACCTATTAGCAAAAAGGGAAGGAGAAACCAACACTGTAGGGCACACTCAGCAGTTGGTTTCTATCCTTCCATTTCCCTTGGAGTTTAGAGGAGATTTATGCCAGTTACCCATTCAGCCTTACACTAACCAACTTCATGTGACAGACCATTCCATTATACAGACTACCTAAAATTATTCACTTTTTGACTCTGCTCCCTGTTTTTCATCAAATGCCAAAAATGAAGAAAAAAGTTACAAAACTTCTAAATCCTTGTAAGTCAAGCAATATTTTTTTGGTATTGTTTCTTGCAACTTTGTCATATCACATTAACACTGGAAAATAATTGCAATAAACTACTTTGGCAGTTGCTGAACTACTCAACTTCATTTCATTGTTTAATTGTCCAGAAAAGCAGTTTGCTTCATGTTCCGAGTGAACGCTGTCCCTTAAATAAGGAATTATAAAGAATCATCAATTTTGGTTAATTGGTGCTCTGCATCTGGGCTTCAAAAATATAACTAGCAGCTAATATTTGAAACTGTATGCCACAATAATTAAAACTATGGTACTGAAAATAAGTGGTGCTGAGTTTTATACTGACTCGTCCAGGTTGTCCTAATTTAAAGGTAAGTTTTCTTTAAAATAGTCACTAATTTCTGGCATGCAGGTGTTTGAGAGCCTAGTGCTCGTTTGCATTGAAAATGTTCCTACTTACGTCGGACAGTAATGTAAAGATCTGTAGAGGACGACATAGTTTAAATTCCCTCCCAGATAATCATGGGATTGTGTTTAATTTCACTGAGAGAGTCACAAAAGATATGGTTATCAGCAGTGTTGGCGATGTGTATATTTTTTAATGGTGAAACATGTTTATCTCACAGGCCCTAAAGGATAGTACAGAAGTGGAAATAGTGGATCAGAAGATGAGAAAAAGGGTAGACCCAGAAAAATGGCCAATTCCTGGTCCACCTTCACGGAATCAGCCACAAACTGACTTCTCTCAGCTCATCAACTGCCCAGAATTTATACCAGGCAAAGCTTTTGGTTCATATACTGGTAAAGAATTTATTTCATAGAAACACAAAATTTTAGGACTGAAACTGCTGTCTAGTCCAACAAGTCTGCATTTTATTTTTCATTAATATTTGATTTCATAGTAGGAATAGCAAGTATAAAATTCAACTCTGCTAGTTGGAATGGGAATTGCAAGGCTGACAGTTAGAAAGGCACAGTGTGCCAGAAGACCGTAAACTTGTGGTTAATGTTGCATGTTTTTCCAAGAGATGTGCATGTTTTGTAAGATTACCTTCTCTTTGGTAAATGGAAAGATGTAGAGAGTCAAGACAGAGTTTCAGATTTAAAACTGAATTTCTTTGCTTGTCATATTTTATAACATTAACTCTATTAAAACATGTATTTCCCCAAAGGAGCCAGCAGTAATATATCCCTATCCATAGGACTACATCTCTAGTGTATGACTGATCATATCAAACTGATTTCAGAATAATTCATAGATTCTAAGGCCAAAATTGGACCATTGTGATCATCTAGTCTGACCTGTATAGCACAGGATATGGAACTTCCCCAAAATAATTCCTAGAGCATATCTTTTAGAAAAACATCTAATGTTGATGTGAAAATTGTCAGGGACGGAGACTCCACCACAACCCTGAGTGTATTGTTTCAATGGTTAATTACTGTCACGGTTAAAAATTTAACTCCTTATTTCCAGTCTGAATTTGTCTACCTTGGACTTCCAGCCATTGGATTGTGTTGTACTTTTCTCTGCTAGATTGAAGGAGCCCATTATTAAATATTCCCCCCACACACACACCCCAATGTAGGTACTTACAGACTGTAATCAAGTCATCCATTAACCTTCTCTCTCAAGATAAATAGATTGAGCTCATTGAGTTTGTCACTATAAGACTTGTTTTCTAATCCTTTGTTCATTCTGTGGCTCTTCTCTGAACGCTATCAATATTCTTCTTGAATTGTTGTCACAAGAACTGCACACAATATTCTAGCAGTGCTCGAACCACTGCCAAATACAGAGCACTGAATTTGTCACTAATCATGCTGTTTGTTTTATGGATAACTTCCATTCCGTCAGAGGCACTTTTAATTTATGCTGGAGTCACCAATGTAAACTGTTCTTTAAAATATAGAATAGCAAGTAATTGAGTCTTTTTTTTAATTTGTTCTGATCAGTGTCATATTTAAACCTTAATTAGAAATAGGAATTATAGCTACAATGAAAGTAAAATCTCGAATGCAACAAAAAAAAAGAAAAACCTGAATACACAACTAATTTACAATTTTAGAGTCTGCACCAAGTTCTCCAAGAATGGGAAGCCCAAAGAAAAGCACTGAAACAAGTAACCTTCAAACAATGTCTAAAGGATTGTCTACAAGCTTGCCAGATCTGGACTCTGAGCCTTGGATAGAAGTGAAAAAGAGGCATCGTCCATCCCCAGTCAAACTAAAGGTACTGTTAGCTACCTTGATAAAATGTTAAAACACCTCCCCCCTAAAAAATTCGTTGTTTGCATATTTTCTGAAATATTACAGTATACCACTGCTATGTAGTGAGAGGGAGTGTTGATACCGTCACATAAGCCTAATTAACACTCTTCAGGATACTTGCAGTCTGTATGAGCAGAATGAACTAAATTTGCTCCAGATCATAAAACTGTCCATTATATTGAACAAAGAACTGTTCATATTATAATGGATCACCTAACTTGATATTACAATATACATAATATATATGTAATAATTTATCCTAATTTGGAATCTTAAGAGTATTTAAAAGTAGAAGGAAAGACCACTCTTAATTTTGGAAAATGAACTGGCCCTTAAAATAGGGCCCATGTGCAGTGGCACAGCTGGAGGTGTTTAGGTTCTGTTGAGAAATTATATGTTTTACAGTGTGAGAGAGAATTTAGTGAAAAGCTGGTGTCAGAATTCTCTGTGGACCTTAGCACTGTAATTTTTGTCTTTGTACTAAGCTTAAGAAACCCTTGCAAGTCAACAGCAATTAGACAGCTAACAGCCATTTGTGCCTTTGAAAATGCCTTTCAAAATGTTCCTCTTAAGGTTTATTGTTTTCATCCATTGAGATGATCCTGTCAGTATCCATTAAAAGAAGTAACAGAATAACCAAGTAATTTGTTTCCCAAAGAAAATGTCATATGTTACCTTTCTTCATTCAGGAATCTGTGCATACACTAGAGCACACACCAAGTCAGCAACAGCAGGCCCCACCTTCACAGGAACAAGAACAAGAAGAGCTTGATTTTTTGTTTGATGAGGAGATGGAACAAATAGAAGGTCGCAAAAATACATTTACTGATTGGTCAGACAATGATTCAGATTATGAAATTGATGACCACGATGTAAACAAAATTTTGATTGTAACACAGACACCACCTTATATGAGAAAACATCCTGGTGGAGATCGCACTGGCAACCATGTGTCTCGTGCAAAAATTACATCAGAACTTGCTAAAGCTATTAATGATGGTTTATACTATTATGAACAGGATTTATGGATGGAGCAGGGTGAAAATGATTCTACAGCCATAAAGGTAATTTTTTCTGTCATACAACTTAAACAGATGTTTGACCAAACAAGCCTAAAATTGACTATTATTCCTGCCACTTATACTATCAAAAATCTAATTGGGTGGAAGAAAATAGAAAATAATTATCATATGTATACCTATAGTATGTGTTTGTAATTATTTTGTTTAATTTTAACTTCTGATTGCAATTTAATTACTTGCAAATGGCTGCATATCATCTGTCATGCTTTCTATTATAGACCCTAGGTGTAGCAGAGGTTGCTAAATTAAAGATAAATGTATCTCTTCACCCTCAAACTTAAATCTAAGCCAGTGAAGGAATAGTTTGTTTTAAACAATAGGGTATTTTAGGCTGGTGGGGTAGTGTTTGAATGCTAAGAGTATACAATAGATAATTCAGACTTTACATGTGCTCAAACAGCTTGAATTTAATACAATTTTTAAATGTGTTCATAGGAAAGACAAATTGATTTCCCTGTTTTGGGGGTAGGGTAGAGTATGAGGGAATGAAACTGAAGTCATTGCACTGTAAATTTTATCTTCAATTTTTTTTATCATCTATAAAGTTAGGTGGCATGAAAGAGCAAGTAAAATGCCAGATTTAATACCCACAACCTCATTTTAATCTATATTTCTATTTCCTTGCCCATCTGTGGGTCCACAAAACAGGAGTGAACCTGCAGAAGTTTAGTCCACATACTATAATATGGAATACTACTAAGGTGGCCTATGGCCAGAGGTGAAAGTAAGCCGGTACGGCACGGCACGGTGTACTGGCAAGAGCCGGTATGTTGTGCCAGACTGGACCGGCTTCTCCAGCGGGGATTTAAAGGGCCCAGCGTTCTAGCTGCTACAGGGAGCCCCGGGCCCTTTAAATCACTGCCGGAGCTCTGGCAGCCGGGCTCAGGCGGGAATTTAAAGGGCCCGGGGCTTCCCGCAGCGGCTGGAGCCCCGGGCCCTTTCAGTCACCACCAGAGCCCTGCCATGGCTACCACTGCCCGAGCCCAAGCCCTGTCACCCCGGGGTAGCGGTGGCAGGGATCCCATGGTGATTTAAATGGCTCAGAGCGCCGTGTTGGCCGGAGCCCTGGGCCCTTTAATTCGCCCCCAGCCGCCTCTGCAGCTGGTAGCTCCGGAGTGATTTAAAGGTCCTGGGGCTCCCAGCCACAGCTGGAGCCCCAGGGCCTTTAAAATTTGAAAGGCCCCGCCTCTTTGCATTGAGGCCACACCTCTTCCGGTTGAGGCCACGCCTGCTCAGGACTCCGGAATACCGTTAAGTCCTTTAAGTTACTTTCACCCCTGCCTGTGTCCCTAAAGGACAAACACCTCTGTCTGTAACCAATGGATTTTTAAACACACTGGTGGTTTTACACCGAGTAGCTGGCCAGCAAGCTACCTGAGCTGCTGGAACCTCAGGAACTCAGATTTCTCCACTCCTGCCCTGTCACATGTTGCTCACTAATCAGTCATTCCAAGGAACCCCTCTTTGTGAGTTAGTCCTCCCTGCTCCTTGTCAGATCCACTTCTGACTTTGGGCAGTGCTGTGAGTGGCAAGTTTACAGGCAGCTGAGCTGGATTACCATCATATTTAGGATAGTGTTTGTACTTCCATTTTTTCCACCCTTGGTGAGCACTGGATTGAGGCAAATCATGGTGGCAGGACCCTATTTCAGTATGGAACAAGTAAAGAGGACAAAAGAATGGGAGTTACTAAAGAAAAGGGGAAATAGATACAAGGATGGGAAAAGAAGAAGAAAGAATATAGGAGAAAATAAGGAATAGATAAAGATCGAAAATGCAAGGTGTCTGTAGACTGTACAGTAAACTGCAAGAGGACAGTAGAAAGAATGGAGGGGTAAATGTTTTCTCCCACCTCATTCTTTTAATTGTTGGTCAAGATTTTCAAAAGTGCTTAGTGATTATTTTTTGGGTGCATTGATTTTTGGGTTACCAATTTGAGTTATTTCAAAGAGGCCTCATTTTTCAGAAAGTATTTAGCATCCACCCTCTGAAAAAACAGACATCTTTAAGGAATTTCAAGTTGGGCATCCAAAGTTACTAGTTACTCCTGATATTCTTTGTGTTCAATGTTGAAATGAGGAGAGAGAGAGTAAATTGGAGATGCCCACTCCTTCGTCCCCCGCCCAAACTGCCAGAATCTTCCTGTGCACACCTTACTATAGAGGAAAGATGGTTTGGCACAGGACAGAAACTGGGAAAATGAGGGTTCTGTTGCCCTTTTATAAAGTAGGGTAACTTTTTCTAGTTCCATGAATTTGGTCGTTGAAAACAATACTAAGGCCTGGTCTACACTAACCCCCCAATTCGAACTAAGGTACGCAACTTCAGCTACGTGAATAACGTAGCTGAAGTCAACGTACCTTAGTTCGAACTTACCGTGGTCCAGACGCGGCAGGCAGGCTCCCCCGTTGACTCCGTGTACTCCTCGTACCGAGCAGGATTATCGGAGTCGACGGGGAGCACTTCTGGGTTCGATTTATCGCGTCCAGACAAGACGTGATAAATCGAACCCAGAAGTTCGATTGCCTGCCGCCGAACCAGCGCGTAAGTATAGACGAGCCCTAAGGGGCGCACACTTTGCTTCTATAAGCCAAGCTCATTGCACATGTCCAGGGGCGGCTTCATCTTCCATTTTCTTTCACAAGCTTGCTGTGTGCAACCTCCCAAATTCAACAGAAAGGCCTGTGGTTGTGCAGGATCAATTGTGAATGAATTCTGCTTGACGTGTTGCATGCTGGTGCAACTCAATTCTGTGAACTTGTCAGTTTTTAGATTGATACATAATTGTCACTTTTGTAATTGTGAAATTTTCTCTTCAAATTCAGCAAGAGGTTGAAAACTTCAAGAAACTAAATCTCATCAGTAAAGAAGAGTTTGACAGTCTTACACCTGAGCCAAACCAGGAAGTTCTTCCATGGCCTCCAAGGTCACAACAAGGTAATAGAATTGTACTTTCTTTATTATTTTTGTTACTTGTGTTATTCTCACGACTGAGAACTTCAGTCATGGACCAGGACCTCGTTGTACCAGGTATGTACCAACACAGAAAACAAAGACAGTCCCTGCCCCTAAGTGCTCATAATCTAAATATAAAACAAGTGATAGCAGATGGGTACAGACAGGGAAGTACAAGGAAACAATGAGACTGTACTGGTCAGCATGATAAGCAATGGTGTCAGCACGTCAGCAGCCCAACCATTGTAAAAAATTTTATAGTCCTCATAGCACAGTAGAGTTTTCAGGAGAGTTTTAAAGAAGGATGAGGAGTTAATTTTGTCAATGTTTAAAGGAAGTTTCTCCCAGGCGTGAGGGGCACATGAGAGAGCCCAAAGATGATTGTTGGAAAATTTAACAAGTGCACAATGGAGGCTGACAACATGGGCTGATTGGAGATGAAAGTTGACTTTTTCTATACTGAAGGACAGAGGGTGGGGATAGATCATGAAGGGCCTTAAAGTAAATTAAAGACCAGTAACTAGTTTGGTATGATAGAGAAGAGGGAGCCAGTGAAGGGATGCAAAGAGAGCAGGATGGATAAAAATTGGTGTTGTTTTTTTTTATTTTGTTACTTAAATTGTAATAAGCTTTCCTTTTTAAAAGTAAACCTGTTTAAAATGAAATCTGAATTTGTTACAAACTATGTTGAGGCCTAAACTCCTTATAATCTCTTAAAATACTTTCTAAAAAGTCAGGCTTTATAAATGTGGCACAGGAGGTCACGTACTATATTAAGGGCTTTATTTTGTTTAATAAAAAAATTTGTTCTGTTTTGTATTTAATTAAATTCCAGTTACCATCTTAATGCAGTTTAACACAAATCTTGAGCAAAAAGTAATCTAGTAAATAAGCAATATATCATTCACCATTTTCTAATGTACTAAAAATGTGTACAATTAAAATCTGAAAATATGCTTAAATAAATGTATATGGTTATGCTATACCACTTGAGGTAGCAAAAAGATGTACCAAATCTAGTATAAAGGCTCTATTTAGTTATAAATCAACATGTTTTAATGGTTATGTACCCAGTGAGAATGCACCTTTCTTTAGAAAATAATTGAAAAAACAATGGAAAAGTTGTTTAAAATCCGATGTAAATTGAAGCTTTCCACTTGGTGATTTAAATCATTATTCAAATCAGCAATTTATATCTCCTTGATTTAAATCAATCCATCCTGCAAGAGAAAGATGACATGGTCAAAACCATTCAGAATGCTGTTGTAAAGAACATTACCAGCAGGGCAAGATGGCATTTGTAAAAGCCAGAGAAAAGGATGTTGTGTAATTGAGACATAAAATGATGAGAGCCTGGACGAGAGATTTAACTGTGTGGTGGATAGGAAGGGCCATATCTGAGAAATGAAAAAGAATCAGCAAGACTTAGACATAGCCTGGATGTGAGGCTCTAGAGAGAGCTCCAAGTCAAAGATGGTACCCAGGTTATACACCTCAGTCAGAGTAGAATGGTGGTGGTATCAGTGATCCAGAAAGGAGGTCAGGCAGGGGGACAGCTTAGGGGGAGGAAGAGTAAGAACTCTGTTTTAGCCATGTTGAGCTTGAGCTCACAGCTAGACAGTCTCAAAAAGATGTCAGAGAGACAGGCTGAGATTTAGTTTGGACAGCAGGAAACCAGTCTGGAGTACAGATAGATCTCTGAATCATCTATGAGGTAGTTGAATTCGTTTCTGGATGAGAGAACCCAGCAATAAGGTGTAGTGGGAGAAGAGTAAGGAACCAAGGACAGAGCTCTGTAGGGCACCCAGAGAAAGCTGGAGGGGGTGTTTAAGAAATCCTGCATTAAAGAAACTTCATGTGCTTTAATTTTGGTTCTGACTATAGTCTGGGGTTTTTTGTTGGTTGGTTTGTTTGTTTTTAACCAAAGCTCTATCTAAAAGATATTTTTGTTAGCCTGTACTGTATTAGAGCATCCTATATGTTGATACAGGAAAATAAATGAATGTGCATCTGCATCAGTACACATAAGCGAGAATTTCAGTTATTTCACTACTATTGCACACCAACAGAAAGTGTTCTATAGTGCAACATGCCATTACAATATGCAAAGCAAAAGCTGTTGTTGAAGTGAGGCATTATGGTCACTAGGATATAGATTTTAAGGAAAAAATAAATATTTTACAATCCAAAGATATTTTTCTACTTGATACAGACATCATTTACAATTTGGATTTGTCATATCACTGTATTTGGCTTTATCGTATTGCTATACAGTACATCAAAGAGTTAAACTTACCAGGCTGTTTCCTATCTTGGGTAGGAAATATTGAGGCTCGCAATAACAATTTAAAAGCAGTTTAATTTTATTAGTTGGAGGTTAAGTCCATCAATAACTATTAGCCAAGATGGTGAGGGATGCAACCCCATGCTCCAGGTGTCCCTTGCTTCTGATTGCCAGAAGCTGGGAGTGGATAATGGGAGGGATCACTCAATGATTTGCCTGTTCTGTTCATTCACTCTGAGTATTTCTGGGGGAATTCTGCACACAATACTTTAAAATTCTGCATATTTTCTTCATCAAAATAACACAATATAATCATGCCTGTTGCAATTTTGGTAATTTATTTAAACTACAATATAGAAAAAAGTCACAATAAGTAAAATAGATCCTGAACGCTAATCTAACCTCTTTGTGCCACTCTCGCACAGGAAAAAAGCCAGAAAGCACATAGATCTTCCTAGCTGAGGATTCCCTTGGTATAGAAGAGTCCTGGCTACTGTCCTATGCCAATCCCTACATAGGAAACAAGGCAGGGTGGGGGAAGGAGTATGCTCAGCATGCTACACTCTT
The DNA here is from genome assembly GCF_011386835.1 of Chrysemys picta bellii. Classification (NCBI taxonomy): domain Eukaryota; kingdom Metazoa; phylum Chordata; order Testudines; family Emydidae; genus Chrysemys; species Chrysemys picta. The sequence goes on from NC_088795.1 coordinate 46,217,364, forward strand.
GCCATCCTCAGCTGAAGATGACCCACTGGAGACCCACTAGCTGACATATTTTTGAGTAACTGCCCCTGACCTTGTATTCCTTAACTAACCATAAATAACGTACTGAAGATTTTAAATCAAGCATGTGCTTGACCAAAAAGATGTCTTGTATCACTCTAAAGGTCTATAAAGTTAAGCTATCAGCAAAAGTGCCTCAGGATGATCTCTGCTATTCTGTGATAGTACACAGGGAGATATGACACAGGCAGGGATGCAGGTGGACTGCTGAGCTGGATGAAGAACGGGGATGGGGAGCATTGGAGGGAAATCCCCAAACTGCCTTTATCTAATAATAATGTAGCTAAGTGTGACCCTTTATTTCTAGTTATTAGTCAACTAATATATTCAGCCATATGCTCAGTATTACATCATAGGCAACTGAAGAGCAAGTAAGGGCTGGGGAATCAAACTCACAATTTATATTGGCTACTGACCATCTCCAGCAAGGTCAGTAGTAAACAGTTCATGAAGCACATTTTGATAGGAAAATTTTTCAGTCCAAAAATTTAGACCAGTTCTAATCACTAAACCACCATAAGCCCATACTGTCCTTTACAATAAGGCTCCTTTACACCATTCAGGCAATGTAAAGGAGCCTTAAAACTTTCACACCTGTTTTATGCTCCTGGGGAAATTCACTAAGAATGGGAACTATTCACTAACACAATGGAAACAACTAAGCAGTCAGACTGCTACATTTAGCTCTGCCTGAAGGGACAAGCCTGCCTTAGGCCTACTTCCAAATAACCCTTAGATCTGCCTCTCCATGCTGGGTGCGCCGCAATAGCAAGCAAGAGGGACAGAGTCTCTCTTGTTCGCACGCCCCTCTGTCCCGCCCTTGCCCCCCCCAGCAATGATTGACATCTCTCCACACATGCACACCCATGCCCCTCTTCCCTCCACTCCTTCCCCACTGATTTGTCTCCCCCAGCTGCTCTGGGGTGCAGGGTGGGGCGAATGACTGCTCTTGTGACTCTCCCCTCAGAAGTCATTTTCCTGCAGGGAAGCAAAGAAATCTGCGGACATGAATTCTGTGCCTGTGGAGTAGCACGGAATTCCCCCAGGAGTACTCTGAGGCACCTTGCATTGACCACGGTCAGAAGGCAGGATACTAGTTAGAGTGACTATTGGTTTGACCCATTGTGGCTGTTCTTAATGTAGTTTTTGGAATAATTCACTGTTTCCATAAATGAATACAGTGTTATCAAAACTTCACAATTTGTTTTATGAATGTTTTATTTCCATTAAATTGCTACTGTAATTTACAGTAACATCAGGAATTATAATATTGAAAATCATAGTAGTACGTGTTTTGACACTGATTTTGAATATCTCAATATATACAGGCCTATGTTTCAACTTGTACTTGTCTAGTTTGAGATGTCTAAGAATTTTAGATAGAATTTATACCCATCTGCCCCAAGACACAGACCTTTTCTGATTAATTTCCTCCCTCTTTGTGTAAGACAATGGTATGCGTATACCATAGCTGCTTCTGGATAGAATTAGATTTGGGGAAAATTTTTGTCAAAATTGCTTAGGTGACTTCAGAGCCCAAGTTCCAGTTTCAAAATTAGTTAGGTGCTGAAGAGAACCAGAAGCTCATCAAAAGTCATTGAGACTTAGGACGTGCCTAAGTCAGGTTTGAAAATAGAACTTGGGCACCAAAGTCACTGAAGCACTTTTGGCAATTTTACCATTGTTCAGATGTGTGACCACATTGCAGTCTAGTGGCTGCATTTTATAAAGGATGCAGGGCCAGATTTTCAAAGATTTTTAGGAGCCTAAAGATGTAGATAGCATCCTAGTGGTATTTCAAAAGGACCTAAGTAAGTTAGGCACCTAACTTGCCTCTTACAGGTAAGTCTAATTCCATCTGGCAACAGAAAGAGGAACACACACACTCACTAGTTCTTATGTTACACATAGAAGGGGAAATGGAATCAGGAAAACATTGGCTCCTAGGGGAAAAAAGTACAGATTATCTATCTGATTCTAAAATTATTAGACTTTTGCTTAAAATGCAACAAAAAGAAAGCAAAACTTTTTGTTAAAATGTACATAAATCCAGCATTAGTCGCCATGTTCTGCATAGTTTATTTTGTGTGTGCAATATATTTTCCCCATCCTATATATCTTCATGACTGTTAGCAACATTACACTTTACTTGTAATGAGCTCAAGCCATAGAAATACTGGAACTTTAACAAGCTTTTAAGTAATGTTATCTTTTAAACATTTATTTAACTAGTGTTTTATAGAAGGCTTGATAGAAAATTACTGACATTTTTCTGTTTTCTTAAAATATGTTCAGCTTATTTTTGTAGTACATTTTTTATTCTCTTTTTCTCCCCTAACTTAGTCTCTTGCTAAATCCTTTTACTGTTGCTTTTCTAAAATCACCAGTCTGCCCTTTCTTACAAAAGCCTTTTCTGATCTTGAATATCTCCTGGGTTGATTTAACTCAGGGGTCTGCAACCTTTCAGAAGTGGTGTGCCGAGTCTTCATTTATTCACTCTAATTTAAGGTTTCGCGCGCCAGTAATACATTTTAAAATTTTTAGAAGGTCTCTTTCTATAAGTCTATAATATATAACTAATCTATTGTTGTATGTAAAGTAAATAAGGTTTTTAAAATGTTTAAGAAGCTTCATTTAAAACTAAATTAAAATGCAGAGCCCGCCGGACCGGTGGCCAGGACCTGGGCAGTGTGAATGCCACTGAAAATCAGCTTGCATTCCGCCTTTGGCACGTGTGCCATAGGTTGCCTACACCTGATTTAACTGAAACATTTTGGATAAACTGTATTTGGTAGTCGGGACAGAAAGTTACAGTAATCAAGGCAAGAGATTTGCAAGATGTAGATATAACTTCTAGCAGTGAATATAGTTTAAGTAAGGCAGTTTGAGGTGAAATTTTGAATTTCTTAACTTTGTTTGTAAGTCATAATAGTTCTTCGAGTGATTGTTCATGTGTATTCCACAATAGGTGTATGTGCTTGCCACGTGCACTGGTGCCAAAGTTTTTCCCCTAGCAGTACCCCTAGGGGAGCCCCGTAGGATCCCTGGAGTGGTGCCTCCATGATGTGGTATAAGGGGCACTGCACGCTCCCCCCACCCTCAGTTCCTCCTTGCCACCAGTGAAGGTGCTTCGGAACTGCTCTGCTCCAGCTTTGCTGTAGCTCATCCCCAAAACTGCTTGTTCATTCAGTGTATGGTACGTTTAGTTAGTTTAGTTTATCTAGAGCACCCGGGCCGGGGCATGCCCCGTGCCCTGGGTTTTAAGTCGTGTGACACTTCTAGGCGATCTATGCCAGTGAGTGATCTGCATGCGAACTATTTACGCTGTTTGGGGGAAACCCATCTCGGTGATCGCTGCAAGATTTGCAAGTTGTTTTAAGCCTCGGACCAAGAGAGAAAGGGACATTAGGCTCCGGGCTATTCTGATGGAGTCGGCGCTGACCCCGGCTCTGGCGCGCTGCTCCGAGTCGGTAATGGGCACTGCGGTGTCAGTGTGCGGCGACCCTTCGGCACCATCGACTAGTCAGCACCGCTCCCAGTCCACGGGACACGCCAAGAAGGCTAGGAAGAGCCTCCCTCCCACCAGACAGGTTCGAGACCCTGAAGGGGCTCATCGACACGGTCACAAGGTTTCTGGTGACAGACAGAGTGTGCCTCCAGCTTTTGGGTTGCATGTCAGCGTGCATGTATGTGGTCTTTCATGCCAGACTCAAGATGAGGCTCTTCCAGCTCTGATTGGCCTCGGAGTTCTCCCAGGCCAGGGACAGGATGGACTAAGTCCTCACAGTGCCCAAGCCAGTGATCACCTCCCTATGGTGGTGGTCCTCCCCAAGAAACATGCTCTAAGGGGTCCCATTCAGGGGAGGGTGCCGTCGCTGGAACTGGTGTCCAACATGTCGGACCTGGGATGGGGGGGCCCATGTGGGGAATGTTCAGAAGCAAGGTCTGTGGTTGGCTCAGGATCGGACCCTCCACATAAACGTCAAGGAGCTCAGGGCGGTACGGCTGGTGTGCATGGCCTTCTGCTCGCACCTGGAGGGCCGGATGGTCAGGGTCCTCACGCACAACATGGCCGTGATGTTCTACATCAACAGGCAAGACGGGGCCTGATCCTCTGCCCTCTGCCACGAAGCCCTCAGGCTGTGGGACTTTTGTATAGCCCACGACATCTGCCTACAGGCCTTCCATCTGCCAGGCGACCGGAACGCATGGGCGGATTGCTTGAGCAGGGACTTCTCCTCTCAGCATGAGTGGTCTCTCCACCCAGAGGTGGTGCACAGACTTTTCCAAGTGCGGGGAACTCCCCAGGTGGACCTGTTCGCGACTCGGCAGAACCATTGCTGTCCCTGGTTCTGCTCAGGGGCTGGGATGGGGCGCTATCTCTGATGCCTTCCTCCTGGCTTGGTCAAGCCAGTTTCTCGATGCCTTTCCCCGTTCCTGCTGATCGGCAAGGTCCTGGAAAAGATAAAGACGGACAAGGCCCAGGTCCTTCTGATTGCCCTGGCATGGCTCAGGCAGCATTGGTACGGGACCCTCACAGGCCTGGCGGTCGCCCCGCCATGGCCATTGCCATCCCACCCGGACCTGCTCTCCCAGGACCAGGGCCACCTCCTCCACCCCAACCTAGCGGCACTCTACCTCATGGCGTGGCTGCTTAATGGATAGGTAGGGAGGAAAGGACGTGCTCAGAAGGGGTTCAGCGCATCCTCCTAGAAAGCAGGCGGCCCTCCACACGCTGAGCCTACTTGACAAAGTGGTCTCTGTTTTCCAGGTGGGCGGACGGGCGGGGCGTTTCCCCGGTGTCCGCCCCGATCCAGCTTATTCTCGACTACCTCCTTCATCTTAAGATGCCAGGGCCTGGCGCCCTCGTCAGTCAAGGTGCACCTGGCGGCCATATCGGCCTTCCATCCGCCGGTGCAGGGCCAAGTGGTATTCTCCCATGCTAAGGCTGGTTCTTTAAGGGGTTGGCTCGTCTCTTCCCGTATGTTAGGCCCCCAGTCCCACAGTGGGATCTAAACCTGGTGTTGGCCCATCTCATGGGGTCCCCATTTGAGCTGTTAGCCACATGCTCCTGGAAGGTGGCCTTCCTGGTAGGGATCATATTGGCTAGGCGGGTCTCGGAACTCAGGGCCCTGACCTCCAAGCCCCTGTACACACTGCTTCATAAAAATAAGGTCCAGCTCTGCCCACACCCGTCTTTCCTCCCGAAGGTGGTTTCTGCCCATCATATGGGTCAGGACATTTTTCTGCCAGTCCTCTGCACCAAGCCCCATGTGTCCAGTGAGGAACGCCGCCTCCACACACTGGTTGTGAGATGGGCTCTGGCTTTTTACCTGGAGCGTAATAAGCCGTTCAGAAAGTCCTCGCAAATGTTCATCGCCTTGGCCGAGCGCATGAAAGGTCGGCCGATCTCCACTCAGCGGCTCTCCAACTGGATCACCTCATGCATCCGTACCTGTTATGACCTGGCAGGAATCGCTCCGCCCCCAATTGTGAAGGCGCACTCGACTAGGACGCAGGCCTCGTCGGCTGCCTTTTTGACCCATGTCCCCATTCAGGACATTTGTAGGGCTGTCACGTGGTCTCCAGTTCACATGTTCAACTCACATTATGCGATTGTCTCTCAGACCAGGGAGGATGGCAGGTTCGGCAGGGCCATTCTCCATCCCGAGAGTTTGTGAACTCCTTCCAACCTCCAACAGATATAGCTTGGAATCACCTATGTGGAATACACATGAGCAATCACTCGAAGAAGAAAAAACGGTTACCTTTTCCATAACTGGTGTTCTTCGAGATGTGTTGCTCATGTTTATTCCACATCCCACCCTCCTCCTCTGTCAGAGTTGTCTGGCAAGAAGGAACTGATGGTGGGGGGAGCGTGCAGCTCCCCTTATACCGCGCCATGGGGGCGGCACTCCAGGGGTCACTAAGGCGCTCCCCTACAGGTACTGCTAGGGTTAAAACTTCCGGCAGCAGTGCATGTGGCGAGCACGCACACCTATTGTGGAATAGACATGAGCAACACATCTCAAAGAACTCCAGTTACTGAAAAGGTAACTGTCTTTTTTCCAGTGAGTTTTGTATGTCTTGATTAACAGGAGCTTTTAAAACCCAAACTATATAAATTGAGTTAATTTAGATGGAGGTTAAGCAGTATGGGCTGCATCAATAAACTCATACTTTGTCCTTTGTTAATTAATGTCGAAATTTTTAGGCAGAATACAAATGAATTTCAAAGATATTCTGTCTGTCCATTAAATGTCAACTGAAAATGAAATACTTCTGTATACATGTATGTTAGCAATCTAAGTCTCTTTTTCTATTTACAGATTTAACAGATGAGCTAGCTTGCAAATTGTTTGGTGTTGTAGAAGTACCTCCAACAACAATGGCTCGTTCACTGCCAACAGCAGTCCCAGAATCTCCAAGAGTTCATCCTGCCAGAACACCCAAAACACCTCGTACCCCAAGGTTACAAGATCCCAACAAAACGCCAAGATTCTATCCTGTTGTTAAAGAAACAAGATCCATTGATGTAAAGGTAAACAGAAAAACCTTGTGCATAAAGTTTCATCAAGTCAAACTTTTTTATTAACATAATGCAACAGTACTGTTAGTTATCTTCACTTCTTTTTGTAACGGGGGGTGGCTTATATTGTTTTAAACAACTTACTTTACTGATGTTTTCTCCAGTTCTGAGAAATGGCATCTTTGAGTTGGGTAAATATCATTAGAAATTCCATAATGAAAAGGCAAAATATCCAAAGACATTGAATTTCTGTTTAAGACTGGTTCTTGGGTTATGATGCTGGAGTTTTATGACTTCATGTGACTTCACAGTGTGTTATACGCAACATGAAACGTTGAGCTGTAGTTTGGGGGAAATAGCAGCTTACCTGATCACTTGTGATTTTTCCAGTTTTCAGAAAGTGACTGCAGTTACATCAGTGAAATACTTTGCAATGTTGCATTTGTTTTTTTAGATTCCAAGAAAAAGAAAAACACGACATAGTACAAACCCTCCGCTAGAATGCCATGTTGGTTGGGTAATGGATTCCAGAGATCACAGGCCAAGAACATCTTCTGTGAGGTAGTAATTTTTATCATGGAATAATTTGCTGTGATTTATTCAGTGCATAGAGCCAGTGGAACAGTTATTGGTGAGAAGTATGTGAATATGCAAAACGTATTTACAAATGAAGAGGACTGGTGGACAGAAGGAATACAGCAAGAAAGGAAAAAGGGATTGGGGAAAGAAAAGTGAGAATAAAATACAAAAGAATAGCAGGGAAACGGTGAAGAGAGAATACAAGGAGACACATCAACTGTTAGCCCCAGGTGCAGCACTGCCCCCTTAATTGGGCCAAGAGGGAGCACCTGTTCGGGCACAGAGGAGCTAGACCTACTTCAGTTTTAGAGTCAGCTACCCTGTGACATACCTCTCCCCGTTTTTCAGGAAAAACCTGCCTCTTTCACAGGCAGAATTTTTCCCTGAGCTGTGAGGCCACATCTGGACTGCTCTCACCCCTAACCCAAAACAAAAAAAAATTCCATATAAACTCATTCATATATACCTGGATTCCCCAAGTTCTGCACAGTCCTTAATACCAGTATTAAAATTCATATCTTCAAGACCAATCAGTCTATATAGACCCTCATCTTCTCCAGGGTTTCAAAGTCTCTGCATGCAGTCTCTAATTCTCCCTCAGGCTCACTGACTATCAAGATCAGGTGACCTCTTTCCTTGCAAGTGTCCTGATCTTCCACAGGCAGGTCTCTTTCTCTCAGGGCTGGTCTACACTACCACTTAAGTTGATGTAATTTATGTGCTGAGGGGTGTGAAAAAGACATTCCCCTAAACAACGTAAGTTACATCGACCTAAGCGCTGTCCACACTGGTGGGAAACGCTCTCACATAGACATAGCCGACGGGAGAGTGCTCTCCCATCAGCATAGCGTGTCTTCACCAGACGTGCTACAGTAGCGCAGCTGAATCAGTGTAGCTGCACTGCTGCTGCACTTTAGTGTAGACTTGTCCTCATTGAACTACATGTAGCTCTCCTTCTGCGGCAGCCAGTAATTCTGATCTCCAGTCCTCATGATGGGAGCCATAAAACGGGTGTCCTATTTCCCTTTCCCCAAAGGACCACTATTTGCACCGTTGGCCTCTCACGTGTTCTGGTCTGCTGCTGATGTACTGTCTGGGTCTCCACTGTATCCCACTGAGTTCAAGGCTCTGCCTGTATGCCCATTGTACCTCCTTGAACTCACGGCTCTGCCATCAGCCTCTGTTTCCTGGCCTCCTTGTCTGCCTGAAGCTTGGCTAAAGTCCTGCTTCAGCATTAAGCACTGCTGTTTCTCTGTCTCTCTGCCTACATCCTAACTGGACTAATTCCTGTTCAGTTCTATCAACTAATCAATCTTCCGCTAGGAGGTACTTGTATCCTCTAGCTCTTGTTGCTATCTTTTTAGGTGACCCAGCAAGCTCTGGAGTGGTCAACGGTTTCCTCTTGGCCCACTCCGCCATCTCTACTTTAGCTTCTAGCTCCCTCCACTTCTTTCGCAATCGACCCATGGTAGGGTTGCCAAGTGTGCAGTTTTCGACCAGAACACCTAGTCAAAAAGGGACCCTGGCAGCTTCAGTTAGCACCGCTGACCAGGCCTCTAAAAGTCTGGTTGGCGGCACAGATAGGCTCCTTACCCAGCTCCACGCAGCTCCCCGAAGTGGCGACATGTCCCTTAGGCTCCTAGGCATAGGGGCGGACATGGGGGCTCCGCAGCTCCCATTGGCCAGGAACAGCAGCCAATGGGAGCTGCAGGGGGCGGCACCTGCGGGCAGGTGCACTGTGCAGAGCCCCCTTTCCACCCTGCTGTCTAGGAACCTAAGGGACATGTCACTGCTTCTGGGAGCCGTCTGAGGTAAGCACCGCCCGGAGCCTGCACCCCAACCCTGAGCCCCCCCTTGCACCCAAACTCCCTTGCGGAGCTCACACCCCCCACTTCCTCCCGCATTCCAACCCTATGCCCCAGCCCAGAGCCCCCTCCCGCACTTTGAACTCCTCAGCTCCAGCCCGGAGCCCCCTCCTGCACCCCAAACCCCTCATCCCCAGAGCCCACTCCCGCATCCCAACTGCCTGCCCCAGCCTGGTGAAAATGAGCGAGTGAGTGAGGGTGGAGGAGAGCGAGCGACGGAGGGAGGGGTGATGGAGTGAATGGGGGGTAGGGCCTTGGAAAAGGCACAGGGGCAGGGGTGTTCAGTTTTCTGTGATTAGAAAGTTGGCAACCCTAACCCTTGGTCCTCTCTGTCCTAGGCTGCTGTTCTACTTTCCCTTGCTTTTGGCATATAGATTTGTATTTAATTTTGTGCCATTGGCATCCTAGATTTCTCCCTGTGCTCTTTATCTCAAAGTTCGGTGATCCCTTTTTTTTGTTGGTGTGAGTGGGAGGACATGTCTTGGGGCCAATGCAAATGTGATGGTGGCCATTTGGTAACTATGCTATTCTAACAGCTCTGGGAGTAGTTAATGCAAGATGGCTGGCAATTCTTAATGTTAAACCTGAAAAAATGTGGTGTTTGTGCAATAACACAGTATCCCCGATAATGTCACGGCAAACCTTGTGGTTGAAATTTGTGACTCTGTCCTCACCCACAACTATTTCACATTTGGGGACAATGTATACCTTCAAGTCAGCGCACTGCTATGGGTACCCGCATGGCCCCATAGTATGCCAACATTTTAATGGCTGACACTTCCTCAGCTCTCGTCCCCTAATGCCCCTACTCTACTTGTGCTACACTGATGACCTCTTCATAATCTGGACTCATGGGAAAGAGGCCCTTCGGGAATTCCACCAGGATTTCAACAATTTCCACCCCACCATCAACCTCAGCCTGGACCAGTCCACACAAGAGATCCACTTCAAGGATACTACAGTGCAAATAAGCAATGGTCACATAAACACCATCCTATACCAGAAACCTACTGACCGCTATACTTACCTACATGCCTCCAGCTTTCATCCAGACCACATCACACGATCCATTGTCTACAGCCAAGCTCTAAGATACAACCACATTTGCTCCAATTCCTCAGACAGAGACAAACACTTACAGGATCTCTAACAAGCGTTCTTAAAACTACAGTACCCACCTGCTGAAGTGAAGAAACAGATTGACAGAGCCAGAAGGTTTACCCAGAAGTCACCTACTACAGGACAGGCCCAACAAAGAAAGTAATAGAACGTCACTAGCCGTCACCTTCAGCCGCCAACTAAAACCTCTCCAGCGCATCATCAAGGATCTACAACCTATCCTGAAGGACGATCTCTTACTCTCTCAGACCTTGGGAGACAGGCCAGTCCTCACAGACAGCCCCCAACCTGAAGCAAATACTCACCAGCAACTACACACCACACAATAAAAACACTAACCTAACCCTGCAACAAACCCCATTGCAAATTCTGTCCACATATCTATTCAAGGGACACCATCATAGGAACTAACCACATCAGCCACACCATCAGGGGCCCATTCACCTGCACATCTACCAATGTGATATATGCCATCATGTGCCAGCAATGCCCCTCTGCCATGTACATTGGCCAAACGGGACAGTCTCTACGCAAAAGAATAAATGGACACAAATCAGAAGTCAAGAATTATAACATTCAAAAAGCAATTGGAGAACACTTCAGTCTCCCTGGACACTCAATACAGACTTAAAAGTAGCAAGGGGTCTGTTTTGGGACCAGCTCTGTTCAATATCTTCATTAACGATTTAGATATTGGCATAGAAAGTACGCTTATTAAGTTTGCAGATGATACCAAACTGGGAAGGATTGCAACTGCTTTGGAGGACAGGGTCATAATTCAAAATGATCTGGACAAATTGGAGAAATGGTCTGAGGTAAACAGGATGAAGTTTAACAAAGACAAATGCAAAGTGCTCCACTTAAGAAGGAAAAATCAGTTTCACACATACAGAATAGGAAGAGACTGTCTAGGAAGGAGTATGGCAGAAAGGGATTTAGGGGTTATAGTGGACCACAAGCTAAATATGAGTCAACAGTGTGATGCTGTTGCAAAAAAAGCAAACGTGATTCTGGGATGCATTAACAGGTGTGTTGTGAGCAAGACACGAGAAGTCATTCTTCCGCTCTACTCTGTGCTGGTTAGGCCTCAACTGGAGTATTGCGTCCAGTTCTGGGCACCGCATTTCAAGAAAGATGTGGAGAAATTGGAGAGGGTCCAAAGAAGAGCAACAAGAATGATTAAAGGTCTTGAGAACATGACCTATGAAGGAAGGCTGAAAGAATTGGGTTTGTTTAGTTTGGAAAAGAGAAGACTGAGAGGGAACGTGATAGTAACTATGCTATTCTAACAGCTCTGGGAGTAGTTAATGCAAGAGGGTGTCATAAGGAGGAGGGAGAAAACTTGTTCACCTTAGCCTCTAAGGATAGAACAAGAAGCAATGGGCTTAAACTGCAGCAAGGGAGGTCTAGGTTGGACATTAGGAAAAAGTTCCTAACTGTCAGGGTGGTTAAACACTGGAATAAATTGCCTAGGGAGGTTGTGGAATCTCCATCTCTGGAGATATTTAAGAGTAGGTTAGATAAATGTCTATCAGGGATGGTCTAGACAGTATTTGTTCCTGCCATGAGGGCAGGGGACTGGACTCGGTGACCTCTCGAGGTCCCTTCCAGTTCTAGAATCCTATGAATCTATGAATTTTTCAACAACAAAACTTCAAAAACAGACTCCAACGAGAAACTGCAGAACTGGAATTAATTTGCAAACTGGACACCATCAAATTAGGCCTAAATAAAGACTGGGAGTGGATGGGTCACTACAAGAACTAAAAACTAATTTCCCCATGCTAATTTCCCCCTACAGTTACCCACACCTTCTTGTCAACTGTTTGAAATGAGCCACCCTGATTACCACTACTAAAGTGATTTTTCATCCTGTTGATAATAGCCCACTTTAATTGAATTGTCTCGATCTCCCCCCCCCAAAACTTGGTAAGGCAACTCCCATCTTTTCATGTACTGTTCTATATATCTTCCTACTGTATTTTCTACTCCATGCATCTGATTAAGTGGGTTTTAGCCCACAAAAGCTTATGCTCAAATAAATTTGTTAGTCTCTAAGGTGCCACAAGTACCCCTCATTGTTTTTACAAATATTTTTTGTTTCAACAGCAGTTCAAATGCTTCGCCTTCAGAAGGTGCTCCAAAAGCAGGAAGCTATGGGTGTACCCCACACTCACTTCCCAAGTTCCAGCATCCTTCTCATGAACTTTTAAAGGAAAATGGCTTTACACAACAAGTGTACCACAAATATCGTCGAAGGTGCCTAGTTGGTAAGATGCCAAACACGTTCTCAGAAATTTTACCTGGCAATAATCAGATATTATTATAATGCTATTTTTCCACTTTTTTTTTCTTTGCCTGCTTTTTATATAGTAAACCAAGTATTCTTAAGAAAAATGTCTATATGATTATTTGGTAACTTAGCTTGGAAAGGCATTCCAAATTATCTCTGATGGATTTTGTGAGCAAGTTTATTTTCTGTGTAACTTTTATCACGTAAGCACTTACATGTTGTAAAAGAAAGTAATTTGGGGCAATTTATATGTGGTTGGTTTTCTTTTAAATTCAATGGCAATTTAGGGGGAAAAACATTTATACATTTTACATCAGTTCTTTGCTGTATCACTGAAATTTTCATGTCAGTGGTTATGGGCTTTGAGTTTGCTTATTTTTTTTAAGTGACTATTTTGAACAACTGATCTTATAAATATCAGCTTGACAAGTAATATCTAACTGATTTAGGTGAATTTAGAAACTTCATTCAAATTGACTTAACTAGAATTGTTTGAACTGTTTTTTGAGGAGAGTTTATATTTACACCATCTGAACTTTTATTGTATATTCAACTAATAAAAAATAGAATTTTTTCCAACCGTTTATATTTGAGATAGTGTATTTATATAGTTAAAACTAGCGGTTTTGTCATTGTTTTGTATTTTTTTTTTTTTTCCTCCAGAGAGAAAACGGTTGGGAATTGGCCAATCCCAGGAAATGAACACACTCTTTCGTTTCTGGTCCTTTTTTCTCAGAGATCACTTTAACAAGAAAATGTACGAGGAATTCAGACAGCTTGCTCTAGATGATGCAAAAGAACACTACAGGTATTACATTTATTCTGTAAGTTTTGAATAATTTGGGTTTCTTTCTACCTTTCATTTTAAGAAATGGGGGTCCATGTGTTCAGAGTAACTTTAAAAAACTTGAATCTTTTATAGTATCAGTTTGACTCGTTGTAGCATTTTCAAAATTAGTCTTCAAGTTTCTCTAGTAACAAATGTAGTTTTGGCAAATTAGAAAAGTATAAACAAATAATAGTAATGCTGCTATAGATGACATTAGACATACCATGATGTCAGATCCCCAATTATTGATCATTAGACTCTATGAAACTCAAAATAAATTGTATTCAAATTTGTATATTGTGTGAATTGTAAGCCAACCTAATTATTTTAACCCCTTGATTAATTTAAAATTAGTGAAAATTTATTTTTTCTCCTCCAGGAGCACTGTCAATATAATAAAGAAAATTGGTACTGTATGGTTTTAATACCTTTGTTTCCTCCCAGTTCTGAGCTGTTTGTATGCTGGTGTGATCACCCCAGTATAAATTAGAGTACCCTAAGGGTTTCTATAAGTTACATTGGATGCCAGTGGCACTAGAGGCTGACATGGCAACTGGGAATTAGCAGGGTAGAAGAGCCCCACTAATGTCTCTTTTTTTTCTGGTCACACATTCTTTGCCAGAATTACGGAGGACTTGCTATTCTGTCTGTGCACAACAGAAGAATTCTCTTTTGTGGGAGGGATTGCCCTGTGGCCATCAATACCTTTGACTTGACATTGCTATGATTCAAAACATATGATGTCTTAATCTCGAAAAGATCAAAAGTTTCTTTTTCATGAAATTGTCTTCATTTCATACTCTAAAAATCATGTGTAATGCCTTGCAAGCCACAAAATCATGGGTAAAAGTAAAACTGTTAAGGGATACCCCTGCGTTGGTCATAGATCCGAGCATTCTGTGAGTATAGAAAGGTCTGTCCCCAAGCACATCCTCATTATGTTCTGTTGTGCTACACTTATATAGTTTTCTATTTTTTTAATATTCTACTTTCAGTGTACAGTAGGTTAAAAAGTTTAGGTAGACCAATGACATCCTAAGCCTTGGTAAACTTGGGTCTTTGTCATAGTACAAGTGGAAAGTAATCACTTTTTACATTATTCACTACAGCAGTAATCCTTTAATGGACCAACATGCCCAAAGCCAAAAATGCCTTGGAGATCTGGGCATTCACCTCACAGCTGTGTGCTTTTGCACTCTTTCCACCCTAAGTCTGAAGTGAGAGTGATAGGAATCTCAAGGTTCTTTAGAAGAGGACGGAACAGCTAAGTCTGATCAAAAACTCTTGAGTCATCAATACCAATGTCTGATCTAAGTCATACAAATGAAATCCATTAATTTGTCTGTCGTCATCTGATGTTGAATACATCCCCTTGGATAATGAAATCTGTGTAGTCTTTTCCCTATGGTATCCTCTTCGCAGCTATCATCAGGGCTCAAGAAAAAGTAGACCCCCAGCTGGATTCCAGGAGCAAAAGAAAAGCTGGTTGAATTTCCTCTCTAAATGCATTATTTCAATCTAGACAGGATTTGGACTCCTCTGGAAAGTGTCATTTTTCCGGTGTGATGATCCCATCTAGATCATGTTTTGCTGGAGATTTCCTTTGCACTATCAGTTCTGTCTTTGTTAAAATGGACATTCGTAGTTTAGGTTGTTGGATACTCATCTGGGCCTGTTGGTGACCCAAGACCTTTGCAGACTGATGGAGGTCATATGGCGCGCACAATTTTTGGGCCTGTAAATTGCTCTCTGAATGTTGCTCCTCTGATCAAATGTAAGTTGGGACAGGTTTTCACAGGTAACATAGTGGTAATGTACTGTTAAAATCCCAGAAGAATTTTGTCTTCTGTTTTTATATCAAGAAGCAGCAAGTCTTTGGGAATGGTTTATCTCAGATAAAAATGTCTTCCTCATTGGTGCATCTGACCAGCATTTTAAAAAAGAGGGAAAAGTCATACTACCCAATAAATCACAGAATCATAGGCCACCATGAGCAGAAGTTTTGTAGCAAAGTAAATCTTTGAGAGGGTCATCCAGTGATGATGGATCTTTTTGCTATCGGATACAACACTAAAGTAATTAAACTCTGTTAGGTCCTTGACTGCTCTTAAATCTGGTGACAGATGTCTCTGATGTATGGGGAGTTAGATGTAAAGTACACCTGCCACAATTTAGTGTGATTTCCAAGTTCTTCAAAAGATTTGGCAGAAGGTACATGCGGTCCTAGAATATTGTATGGAACGTTGCTAGCTCACTTTCAAAGATATAATAGGGCATTAGAATGATAGTATGGTTCCTAATCCTCACTCTCTGAATTCAGAGGATTGTGCTGGGAAATGGGAAATGCACATCCAGAGCTTATGTGAAAATTCCCAAAGCTCTATGCTCTCCAAAATCCTATTTATTGTCTGTCAGACCATGATTTTAAAAGCCAGCACTATGGAGACACACCCAGCCCTACTGTGTGCTTATGAAATAAAGATAAGTACTGTTTCCTAGCTGTCCCTGAGCCTGAATGAGATCAACTGTTGGATGAAGAACAGCTGACTGAAGCAAAACTGGACAAGTACCATAGATAATGCTGATGAGGAGAGTGAAATGTTCTGAGGAACTAGTTAATGCTTCACCAGTCAGTGAGAGGCTTTCACATCATCAAATTGGTATGCAGCCTGAGTCTTGCTGAACTTGCTGATGCTGGTTACCCAAATAACAATAGCCAGAATGAACTGCTTCTGCCTACTGTTGTCCAGGACACTCCACCTTATCTTGATTTATGAATTGTAGGCCACAGCACCCTGTACGTTGAATTCCAGACTTCCTGTATCACACTGTATCTGGGAATGAAACTGCAGATGCTGAGGAAACTGCAGTTGTTACAGAACATATCAGCCTGCCTACTGAGCAACACAAAGCTAACAAGAACACATCCATCTGGTGTGTTGGTCACTTCACTGACTGCTCATCAGTCAGGTTTTAAGGTTCTGCCTTTAAATTACCAAGGCCTGGTGCATGTGCTCTCTTCCACCCTCTGCCCCGACATAGCTGCAAGGATGATGGAACTCTCCACACTCCTTTTTTAAATGATTTAAAATGACTATAAACCCTACAAGTCCTCAAGACAAAATGCAAAACCCATCTATTTGTCCTTTTCCATAATTAAGATAATAGAAGAAGAAAAACACATCCCTTCTATTCCTGGAAATGGAGAGAGAAGAGAGAGTATGACAAAATAGACTATCAAGTTGTTTTTTTATAAAATTAAGTGTTCAGATACTTTGATATTTAGGACAGTTTAGTGAGTTATTGGTATATATACTTACAGGATGTTTTGGCTCTGCAGGGAATGCACAATTGCATGATGATAGTTTTTGTGGTATAAACAGTTTCTTGGCTCATTCTTTCCATGTAGCTTAATAGTCTATAGCTCTTTTTTCCATTTGTTCAAACAGCGGTCTTCATATTTTTTGCAATGCTTAGAATTGGAGAATTGGTATAATACTGAAAGTAGGATGTAGGATCTGATCACTCTAGTTGTGATTTATCCATGAAAGATTTTTTTTCCCCTGCACATGATAGAGCTTCTTCCAAATCCTTTAATGTAGTATATACTACTACTTCACCTTTGTAATTGGAAAGTGTTACATCCACACTAATCCTCACAATAAGGAAGGCAGAATAAGTATTACCCATTTTACTGACTGTGAGGAATATGAGGTAGAGATGCTGCTGCTGCTTAGATTCATAGATTTTTAAGGCCAGAGGAAACCACTTGGATCATCTAGTCTGATCTCCTGCATAACACGGATCTAGAATTTCACCAAGTGACTTCTGGATCTGTTTTGTAACATCTGCTTAAGGTAGACCTTATATATAATAACTTGCTCACAGCTATAAAGAGAGTCTGAAAAAGAGGAAAACTTCTTGTTTGTTCAGACTACTAGAAAAACAGAAAAATATTCCAATAATTTCTCTGGTATAACTTCCTCAAAATTGGGATTTTGAGTTTAGATAGATTTCCCTGGATTTGGGAGAAGTGAAGATGTACAAAACAGCAGTTCATTGGTTTCAAGGAACTTGTTTAACATGCTGTCTTAATTTTTTAGACTGTAAGCAAGAAGGCAGAGACTATTTGTCTTGTACCAGTGACAAGCATATTGTTGGAGTTTAACAAACAATTACACTGTGTTTTAAGGGGGTGTGCCATGGCAGGTTTGAGTGAAAAATCTTGTTGAGAATGTCTCCAAGTAATCAAGGAATAAAGAAAATCTGAAGTCCTTGCTTAGCATCTACAGATTCCATATGTTTGACATCTCCAGAAGCTCAAGGATTCAAGTGACTGACATGTTAGAAGTGGAGATTATTCCACAAAGCACGTGGTTCAAAGTGGAGGAAAATGTGTAGAGAATGAAGTCAACGAGCTCTTGGCATCTTTAAAGTATTCTGCACGTTTCCTCACTGCAAAGTTAAAAATATCAATCTATAGGAAAACTAAAGCATCAACCTGTCTTCCACTGGGCTGCACACACAATTGTGGGAGCTGAGGGACCATCTGAGACCCATTGTCAGTAGTATGTTTTTATAAGAGCCCATTCTTTTATTTGACTCCTTGAATACTTACAACACTGAAAGAAATTTAGAAGTAAGTAAAAATGGGTGGAGGGAAGGAAGGGATCAGATGGGTAGGAAAGAAAGTTTAAACCATGGTATTTAATTTTTACTCAAGTGTAAAGGGGAAGGACAGAACATTTACATCCCTTGAGGAAGTGTAATATGCACTTAAATCATTATTCTCTGTTTGCAGGTATGGATTGGAATGCTTGTTTAGATTTTACAGCTATGGTTTGGAAAAAAAATTCAGACAAGAGATCTTCAAGGATTTTCAAGAAGAAACAAAAAAAGACTATGAATCTGGTAATTCCCATTTCTTAAGGCTCTTTAAAGATGGGGGAATTGTGAGAAATTACCTATTTACAGTTAGGTACTTAATACTCCTTTTTTGTAACTTGTAAAATTGTCAATGATCTTTTCTGCTCTTAGGTCAGCTTTATGGATTAGAAAAATTTTGGGCTTATCTGAAATACACTCAATCCAAAACTCTACCCGTTGACCCCAAACTGCAGGAATACCTTTGTAACTTTAAGAGACTGGAGGACTTCAGAGTTGATGTAAGTTTGTAAGCTCTGCTAACAAAGCATTCACTGTACTATTGCTAAAGGAACACTATCAGGTTAATTTAGGTTTTGTAAAACCAAGATTGTTTTGGGTTTTTTTACAACATTTAAATAAAATACTTTTGTTTAGATTTGTTAATTTTTAATGTTTGCAGCATGGTACAAGAAGCCAGAATGTGAAACTAAACAAAATTGAAACTGATTAATCCATTTTCACTGTCTAGGATGAGTGAAATGCCAATGCTAAATAGAACTAATGGAAAAAAATAGATTTAGAAAATGTTCAATTTAATAAACTTAAGCTAATAAGTAAGGACATTTTTGTTTTTAATTACCTGACCATGTACCTGTAATTAGTGCTCTTAGTGCAGGTAATCTCTCAACAGCTAGTTATAAGAATGCAGCAAGTCAATAATGTCCAGTGAGCAGTTGTTACTGAATTGCACTGACAGCCATCACACTTACTATTTAGTGTCTACTGACTTCAATTGCTGTTTGTGAGTCTGTCTCCTGGTATAAAGGAAAACTCTGTGCTTTTTCATGTAATGTTAATTTTCCATAAATGGCTGGGCATTAAGACTGTGGTTGGGTAGCCAATTAATGTTCCTTTAGGTGCTGTGTGCTCCCAACTCAGTGACTTTGGGGTAGGTGATGGTGCTCAGTGCACAGGGCGGGGACCTTGTGTACCACCAGAGCATTAGCGTGGGACAGTTTCATTTAATTCATGTTTCTCTTAACTGTTACCACATATTTTGTTTTGGGTTATTCTTTTCATGCTTGACTATTTTTTTTAATGCCAGGACGGAGTCAAATACCTATCTTAAAATTCAATTAGACTATATAATCTTTGGGGGCATGGATGTTGTCTATAAAAAAAAAAAAACTAGGACACTACTGAGTTTATAATAAAGATTTTTCATAACAATAGCACTGTTTTAGTGGGTTAGTCTTCCTACCTTTTAAACATGTCATTCTAGTTGGATCTTCTACTATGAAAGTAAAAGTAGTAATATCTATACTTGTAGAAAAAATACTAAACTGGTTAATTTAATGTTTTCAGCCTCCTCTTAGTGAAATATCTGGGAGAAAAAGACCTTCACCTTCAATAGGTGAGGAGAGTGGTTGTCCTAGACATCAGCCTACATCCTCTTCTAAGACTCTAATTGCTGCTGAAACCACAGCTGACCATCAGTTTCAGATCCCAGTAAACTTTCACGATGGGAATACTGCGCAGGAATCAATTGACAAGTTAGGCCAGAACAGCGCTGCCACAAAATCAACAGAAGGTGACATCTGAAAAATAGATTTAAGACAAGTTAATGCTCTTGAGGCCAACTTTTACATCAATATTTTAGTTCAGAAATTTTCAGGGGGAACCGTTCTAATGCTTGATTAAAAACAAATGTATGGGAAGACAAAGGATTGCATTTTCTCTTTCACAAGAAAGTTAAAAATGTTTCCCATGGTTGGGGGTGGCTGTTTCTGAGATCATCAAAGGGTTTCTAGGAAAATGTCTATGGTTTCAGTATTGCTTTCCTTGAGCTATTGTTTACAAAAATGGCATTCCTGTACTATATGCAAAAAATATTTTGGGAATGCCTTACATTTTAGCTCATACTTCTTAAAGAAGATACAATATATTCATGTTACTTACTGAGCTTTCTTCACCTAATTTCCCCATTATGAATTATTAATTGTACGTATGAAAGCCGAGAGAATGTATATTTTTTTAAATTACAGAAAGGATCTAAGTTTGTAGGCTCCTTCTTACATATATAACTATAAAAATATTTGCTTTTTTTGTAAAAAGTAAAAGCACATTTAAGGATGTGAAACTCTAAGGAACTGTGTGTGCTTCTGGATTCTATTTAATTATTTTGCTTTCTATTTTTTATTTCTCCATAGTTAGTGTTTTGTTAGGTGTGGAGTTTTCTAAGTGGACATCAACTGGTTTAGTTTTAAGGAAGTGTTCAACACTTGTTTTTATATGAATGTGAGCAAAAGTAAAGTAGAAGGGGAAAGTGGGTATGTTGATTTATGTACTGTCCTAAATTCACTAAATATCTGCAGTTTTTGCAGGTTCATAAAATAGCAAATAATATTCAAATCATCCTCAGTTTCATAGAGGTTCTTTTTTTTTCATTTCTCTCTATTTCATGGTTATAAAGTGTGCTACGAGAGGTATAGCAGATCGATTTTTTTTTTAAGATTTTATTTTAATTTCAACTCCAATATTTAGTTTTACTTTTGAGACAAATTTAAAAATTAAAGCACTCACTCTAAATTTGTTTTTCTATTTTAGAATATATGTGAATGAAGTTGTAATTTAAAATTCTGCTAGGTATAAGACTAAATGAGACTTCAACAAACCGGTCAAGACATTAGTTTCATTAAATGTAAACAATTCAAATAAACATTCATTTCTAGTGTTGGAACATGAGTAAAATCACGAGTTTTATCACCCGTAATTACTTATTGTCATTTATTTTGATTTAGAAGATTTAGTATAATTGAGGAAATTACTTATTTCTAAGGTAGGTGGGAAGATAGGAATGAGTTCATTTTTGCTATACTTGTTAACTGCCAAACAGCCTTCAGTTAACTTTATAACTAGAAGTAATGTCTAACACTGATGCCTTACTACTGGGAGGTGTCCTAAACGACTCAACATCCAAAGAATGATTTTTAAACCTGTAGTGGATTTTAGAAGTTGATGTAACTTCAAGTCCATTAAAATTTTTCAGTCATGTTACCTTGTGAATCTGAATGGAACAATTATGAACACATACGCACTTGTAAATGAGTATATAACAGTGGCCTTCCTAGTAGTTAAAGTAATTTCAATACACAATTGAGCCTTTTAGAAGTAACCTATTTTCAAAGGAAAATAAGAACTAACATAGTAGGAATTGATGCAAATGAACACTTTAAATAGCATCTTTTCAACATACTAGTCATACATCTCAGAGCTGTTTGATCCATGCCTCTTTCTATCCATGAAAATGATGCAAATGTAAATTTGGATTGAAACTGTATATACAAGTAATAGACTTTGAATATTTACTTTCACTTTTTCATTGAATGAAATGTGTGCATATTTAGCATTCAGTGTGTGTAATTTGTGCTATATCTTTGCAAATTTTATAAAAATATCAAGAAAACCCAATTGTGTTGTTTGTGATCTGTGAAATTATACATGAAAACATTGTTTAAAGCTGAGATTGTAGACTTGTATGAACTTTACTTTTATAGGTGAGTGAAGGTATTTGTTATGGAATTTAATCTTGTTGAAATTAGGAATGGCTTGATTCACCAATTCATAACCAGTTTTCTGCAATTTTAGTAGAATCATTTTCATATAATCCTGTTCTTGGTTTAAAACAGAGAGGCAGGTAAAAAATGCTAAACATGGCCCTAAGCAGAAGACAGTCATCTTCTTTGATATGGATTAGCTTATTTTTCCCTCAAAAACAAATACAACTCCTTCCTGCAACCATCTTTAACTGCAGGGCCATGTCTCTCCCCATACTTCCTTCTGAGTATCCAGTATCTTATTAAATAGCCAGCATTTACACAGTCACCAGTACTAGATAATACCCCAAATTGGAAATAATTCTTAGTTGAAATGTATTGCATATATATTGGTGGAATTCCATGATTTAAAGTTATTTTTTCCTGGAGAACTGGAGGAAACGTGCGAATGGTAAGAAAGCAATATTGCAGAAGTGGATATGACTTTTTGTGAATAGCAAGCAACACAACATGATCTTTTGATAATCAGTAATGTGTACACCTACTTTTCTTGAGGTGGAAGATGTGGCTTACTGTCTTTAGCATGAGATTGACTGTGTAACTTGGAGTATGGTATATTTATAAAATTCCTAAAAATGTAGGAATCCAAATAGTTAAATTGTTTAGACAAATGTGCTGTGTTTTTACAAATCCCCTTTGTAAATAATCTTACAATTTAGTATACATACCTGGGATCTGCCATCTCTTGAATGTCTGATCTTTCCAGCTCTTAGAATATTGTGAGTTGAATGAATCATATGTAATTGATGAAAAGCTTCAAACTCTGCCTCTTCATTTGAAAGAAAAGTTTCTCAAACTAATTCAACAGCAATCTGCCTTTCAGCCTAGATGTTCTCTTTTGGCTCATGCTGCTTCTTGGGGCTTAATGCTGTAATTAAGCTAGTCCAAAATGTCTACTTAGCTCAATTTGCAGCACTTCTTTTCAAAAAAATTATTCCTGCTTGATTCTGTGCACTGCGTGGAAGCCTTTGAAGTTGTTGTAGCTCTGATGTACAAGATCAATAACTCTTAAAAATCCAGTTTACTATTCAATATTTATGCAGTGACATAAGTTTCTCTGGTGCTGTACAGAACTAATTCACAGTCACTGCCCAAAGGCCTTTCATTTATATTAGACAAGTGCAGGAAATGATCACACACATTAGGGATAAGAGAGAACACAAATAAGAAAAAGAAAATAGGAGGGGGGGCATTCATATCTGAATTTTTTTTTTAATTTTTTTTGTGAATATGGTAACTGTAAAATAGATGTGCAAAATCAGGCAAAGGGGAGTAGGTTTTAAAGGGAGGATTTTAAAGCCCTCAGATGTATCAAGTGGAATCTTGAGTAGGAGAGGGGGCTATTTTACCTCTGTATTTGGCACTGGTGCTACCATTGCTGGAATACTGTATCTAGTTCTGATGTCCACAATTAAGAAGGATGTTGCTAAATTGGAGTGGATTCAGAGAGAAAAGCCATGAAAATGATTAAAGGATTAAAAAACATGCCTTAGTGATAGGCTCAAAGAGCTCAATCTGCTTATCTTAACAAAGAGAAGGTTAAGAGGTGACTTGATTTCAGTTTAAAGTACCTACATGAGGGGACAAATATTTAATGGGCTCTTCAGTCTAGCAAAGAAAGGTGTTAACTTGTTCCAGTGTGGCTGGAAGTTGAAGCTAGATACATTCAGACTGGAAGTAAGGTGTAAATTACTAACTAGTTCATCACAATGGTCTCTTCTGTCCTAGGACTTTATGAAGAGGAAAAGGAGGTTATTCCAGTCAAAAGGCAGTTTGAAAAGAGCACCAGGATCCAAGTGGGAGGGGATAAAGGAGTATCTAAGCAAGAAGAGTCTCTATACGTCCTGAGGTGGGAAGTTACTTAAAGAGGAATGCAAGCGTAGTGTTGGAACAGCACTTTGAAAATGAGGATGAGGAATTCAAACTTTATGCAGAGAAACAATGAAGGGTTTTGAGGAAGGGGGAAAACTAGTCCTCTTTTAGCATCTAGTAAAATTGTAGATACATTTGTTTTTCCTTTTGTTGTTACTCGGCTTACTTTGACCTGCATCAGTTTCGAGGATCCCATTTCCTGCATAGAACGGAGCCACAATGGCACTTTGAACAGAATGAGTTGGATAAGCAGTTAAAATGTGGGCAGTCTATAATCAAATGATGGATGCAAGGAGTGTAGAAGGGCTATAACTAAATAGTGATTGAATTAATTCAAATGTGTACCCTGGGCCCAAATTCACAGCTGGGGAAAAGAAAACTTTATCCAAGTCATTTAGTCCAGCAGTGAATTTGACCCATCATGGAGAAACTCGTTCTGAAATGTGTTAGAAATATAAAAAGAAAACACACACAAAAATCAGCTCATTCCAGTGCCTGCATGAAGATTGTTCAGAAGGCATGTAAAACATTTTGGGATGGGAAAGAGACCGTAGCATTGTTATTTGATAAACAAAGGAGACTAATGTTCTGCACAGAGTGAATCTGCAAATCTACACCCTCAAGTGTAGTCTTAAAATCTTAATTTGCCCATGTGCCTTGGGTCAGAGATTTTCAGCTGCAGTGCCTGTTCGGTCCACACACACTCTACCTATCCTCAGGCCCCATATGAAGGGCATAAAGGGCTACGACAGATGAACCGTCCCCAGTTCTTTTTTCCACCATCTATGCCTGAGACAGAGCATTCAGTAGTGCTCACTTGCTTTGCTAGCTGTTTTAGTTTATTTAATCTTTACTTTAATCTCTGGTAGTCCTAACAGACTTAGTTTTATTTTTAATAGGTTTAGTTTAGTTAAAGGGGGCAAAA
This sequence comes from Chrysemys picta bellii, assembly GCF_011386835.1. Classification (NCBI taxonomy): domain Eukaryota; kingdom Metazoa; phylum Chordata; order Testudines; family Emydidae; genus Chrysemys; species Chrysemys picta. Next base: position 46,241,915 of record NC_088795.1, read on the forward strand.
GTTTCGGGAGGCTTTTAGCCTCCCTCCTTTCCAGGGGAACTCTCCTTTACTGAAGACCTTTTTTCCTTGGGGTATGCCTAAATTCCCAGGATTTAAGTATTGCCTCAGTTGGTAGGAGTTCATCCCAGTTAGTGATAGCCACTTGCATCATATCCACTGTTCAGAGGATACTCATGTGCTTTCTAAGTGCAAGATTTGCTTGCGATTCAAGAGTCATTACAGGACAGACAGGGATATATGGAGCAATTCCTCCAACCTGCATTAGATCCAAGCCCAGATACTCCACTGTGTATCAGTTTAAGTGACCACAACACACGATTTCTGCAGCTCGATCATCTTCCTGACTATTGTGCAAGAGAGATTTGTGGGTAATAGTATCAAATCTGCCAAAAGGCACTCCAAACCAGCTCAGGAAGGATTTGGCCACAAGAAACTTGCGGTATGGGAGAACTTGCTCCTCTCAAACGGTACTGCTGATGCTCCAAGTCATCTCAGTATTGAAGGTTCATTCACATCTAAATCCCGTGGACACTATTGATCCTGTACTGAGGAAACCTATATCAGTGGCAACCTCCACTTCTTCAGAGAGTCCTAAAGTACCCAGATCTACCAGTCAATCTGTGCCAACACACTCTTATTCTCAGTACCACAGGCTTCTGCTGCAGAGACTCATCGGGTTTCTGCGCAGATCTGCCCAGTACTGCAGGAATTCAGATTCTCCAAAGTTGTGCTTGTCTCGGACAAGTGAGTCTTCCTTTATGTGTGAGAGAAGATTCATGGTACCATAGCCTATTTCATCCCCAGTACCAACTGGTTCCCTGGTACCTATGCAAACTGTCAGATAATCTGCTCCTCCACCTTTGTCTATGGCTGCCCCCTTTTCTGGATTGTGGAGACAACAGCTCTTCTGATTCAAAATATTCTATCCAAGGTTCTTTTCATCATCTACCTCAGCCTGACTTTCCTGGAGCTTTCTCCTCAAGGGGCACTTCAAGACACAAGGATAGTAAAACTCACAGCTATCATCCTAGGGATTGGTTCACAACCCTTAAGCTACAAGATACATATTTTCACATCGTGATCCATCCTTCTTACAAGAGGTTTCTGTGATCTGTCATCAGTCAAAAGCACTTTCAGTGTTAAGTGCTTTCCTTCAGGCACTCTAGTGCCCCTGGGATGTTTTCAAAGGTTATGGCAGTTGTCGCCACCCTACTTCATTGCTGGGGAGTCAGTCTTCCCTTACCTCAATGATTGACTACTTAAAGGATGCTCTGACCGTTAGAGGGGTGAAATATTGGAACGGCCTTCCGAGGGAAACGGTGGGGGCGAGGGACTTGTCTGGCTTTAAGATTAAGTTAGATAAGTTTATGGAGGGAATGGTTTAATGGTAAAACATAGTTGTCAAGGAAAACCAAGCAATGGTAGGTAAATAGCATAATGACTAAAAGGGGTCAGGATGGAGACTCTTGCCTATATGCTCGGGGTCTTACTGATCGCCATATTTGGGGTCGGGAAGGAATTTTCCTCCAGGGCAGATTGGCTAAGCCTCTGGAGGTTTTTCGCCTTCCTCCGCAGCATGGGGCAGGGATCTCTAGCAGGAGGGTCTCTGCCGATTGAGGTCACTAATAACAGGATTGGGGACTTCAGCAGCAAAGTCCAGGGAAGGGGCGGGGACGGTTTTATGGCCTGCAGCGTGCAGGGGGTCAGACCAGATGATCATAATGGTCCCTTCTGACCTTAAAGTCTATGAATCTATGAATCTCTTGCATTGAGGTCCAGGTTGCCATCTAGAGAGCTTCAGCCCTGTTCACCATGCTAGGACTTCAATTTAACATTGAGAAGTCCTCTCTTACCTGATCAGCAAATACAACATCCAGATCTTACCTACCGGAAGACAGATTTCTTATTCTGACACATTTGATTACTCATGTCCCATTGAACCTTTGCAGCATCTCAGTCACATGGTGGCATCTGTCTTCATCATGCCACATGCCCACTTGCACTTCTGCTGTTTCCAGGGTTGGCTCAGGACATTTCTACCCCAACAGACAGTTTGAAAGTTGCTCTGCATTCCTCAGCATGTGCTAGTCTCTCTCACTTGGTGGAAAAATCCACAGAAGGTCTGCTGAGGAATCCTCTTCAACTATCCATTCCCTGTCATCCCATAGTTTCAGATTCCTCCTTTCTAGGATGGTGAGCTCCCCTAAGGACCATACTGTTGAGGGCAGATGGTCTGCCCACAATCTACTCTCCATATCAACTTGCTGATGCTCATGGCAATCTGATACGCTTGCTTCTAGCTTTATCATAGGGCTATCTAACCTGTTGCCAAATATCAAGGAACTCACCCTAACCTGGGATTTGAACTTAATTGTCACCTCTCTGATGAAGCCTCCCTTTGAAACTCTGGCTATGTCTTCACTTTTACACGTCTCCCTGAAAACCACTTTTTTTGTGGCTATATCATCTCTGGTTGGAGAGTTGGTAAGTTCTTTGATGGCTAACCACCACCCTCTATGCTCTTTTCTTTAAAGACAAGGTATCCCTCTGCCCACATCCTGGATTCTTATCTACCATCACATCAGACTATTCATCTTCTGGGGTTTCACCCTAAACCTCATCGGTCTAAGGAGGATGCAGTCCTTCACACCTTGGATATTTGGAGGGTTTTAGCCTTCTGTTTGGACAGGACTAGAGCTATTTGATTTTTTTTTCCGTTGTGGATATGATTAAAGGTATACCTCAGACATATCTCTGTCCACAGAGTCTAAACGGGTTTCCAGTTATATTCCGTCCTGCTACAAAGTTGCTAGTGTCCTACAGCCTGCGAGCGAAAACTGTTACTAACCTTTCTGTAGCTGTTGTTCTTCAAGATGTATTGCACGTGTCAATGCCAATGTAGGTGTGTGCGTTCCCTGAGCAGAGTTGGTGGAACTTTTCTTTCAGTGGCATCTTCAGGTCAGCTCCAGTGCCATCTGGTGCCACATGCTCATAGTGCTGGTATAAACCGCCTTGCCAACCCTGCGCCCACTCAGTTTCTTCTTACTGTCTGACTCCAATAAGTAGTTCAATGAAAGACTAATACTAAAAACACTTTTTTTAAGAGCTAAGAATTTGATACCTTTTAAGAAGTTTCGAGTGTTAATCACTTTGTACAGAGTGGACTTAATTGTTCTTACACCTGTCTTAAATCTACTGAAGTACATGGAGTTGCATTAATGCAACAGAGCACTGTCCACTGATGGTAGTATAGGACCTATAATCCTATATTGACAAATGTATAGTCTTAAGTTTTGCTTTCAGGAATTGAGCATCTTTCTGCTCTAGTGGGACCGTTATGTAGTCTTTGGGATTCAGAGATTAGTTACTACTACTAGCTTGTAAATTTTTAATATTTCTCCTGTTGATTCACCCTATATTGCAGCTTTAAAAACTGAATTGAATCTAGTTTTATTTTTATATATATAATATTTTAAAAAAATAAGCACCAGTTTTAGTATCTGTACATGTAGTTTTCTGCAACAGGAAAAAACAGTCACATGAATGTGTAGGCATCAGGTTAAATAGCAAGAGATGCAGTTTCACTGCACATGGCGAGAGTGGTAGCTGTACTGTATGCAAGACAGACTAGCTGAACTGTTTTTGCCACTGTGCAGGGTTAGACAACACTAATACAGCATCCATTCCTGGAGCCAAATTCACAGAAGCACTGATGCAAGAAATCACAGGTTTTTCCACATGATATGGTAATGGGCTTTACTGGAGTATGATTTCTAAAGTCTGCTAACAGACTGCACTAATTAAACATTAGTTATGCAGGGTCTATATGGACCAATTAATGTGCAGCGTATAGGCGCTCTTTAGAAATCACACCCCTCTAGAGCACATTACCCCCACGATGTAGAGAAGCCTCTACTGTAGATACCTTGGCATAGGCAGACCTCCATGTAACAATTGCAAGTTCTCTCCTGTTTCCATTCTCTGTGGGGTGATGGGGCTTGATTCATTAGTATGTGCAAAATGAAATGCTGTAAGTGAAACCATACAAACCATTCTATAGTATCCTCTTGTGTACCACCAACGTAACTTTATTTAGATGAAACTTTTTTTGGCATGACAAACTGTACAAGTATTGCCAAAGTATTTTTTAAAAAAATGAAAAAAACTTGAGGTACCTGTCAGAGGGATGTCTGATCCACCTAGCATTAGGTTACACACTTTGAGCCTCCCCAATCTTGTTCCTCTAGGTACAAGTTAATTAAAACTGTTTCTGGTGGTTCTCATTCATGTAAGGTAACACAATGCAACAATCTTTATAGGGTCTGAATTATAGGCCAATGTTGATTAAGGGGTTTTCCTATAATATAAATATGGATTTATTGACTAATTTAAATAGGATGTTTATTTAATAGTGCTAATGTACTTTGACAAGTCTAGAGCTCTAGTCAAGTGAAAGAAAAATCAAAGCCATGAAAGTTACTGTAATACAACTGGTGTTTAACAGCCCTAACTACAAAAAAAATCTTCAGTTGTCTTCAGTGTGATAACCTAACAACCTTTGAAGTTTCTTGGTGTTTAGGCCTGTGACTAAGTGAGGTAAGGGAGAGTTTTTAGGAGCAGTATTCAATGTAAGGGGTTCATGGATTTGTTTTATCTGCCTTCAAGGGATGTATTCTCTCAATTGTACAGTAATAAAGTGTGATGTTGGAATTTGTCATACAATCCTTACATGCATTTTAGACAAATCAATTGTGCTACATCAACAGGCTTCTACAAATGATTTGGAGAGTAGTTAGTGTTTACACTCAAGGTGCTGGCCATGAACTCCCTTTAACACTTCTGTATTGGACACAGACAGAATCTTTGCTAGCATCTTGTTTTGTAAGTGTTCTGGTCTTGAAGAGTGCTACAGAAAGTTCTGGATTAACAGCAACTCTAATCCCCCTCATAGTAGTCCTATTGAATACTATGTGATTGATAGAATATTTTACACCAACTACTAGAATATATTTAACTGAAATCAAAGGACTTATCTATATCTTTTTTGTAACACCTCTCTCCCTTAATAGGGTCTACTACTGCCACATAACTTTAATCAGTAAAGCAAGACACGCCTTCATAAAATTAAAAACACTTAACTGGATTGTAGTAAGACTGGATAATGAAGCAGCCATGCAATTAATATGTTGAAAGAATGGATTAAACAATGAAATTTCTTAAATGGCTAGTTCAGTCATTTCAGCCAAGAGTGGTCATAGCCTGTTAACTTAACTTAGTGTGTATTATACCAATGCCCTGGAATGCTTCAGTTCTGTGTCAGTTTATATTCTTGAACCATAATGTATTATGTTTCATATTTATTTAAACCAAACCTTACCTGAACAAATTTCATTTAAAATTCCTCATGAATGAGGGTGTAATAGGAAAATAACAGAGCTAGATAGTTTTATTCAGTGGCAGTGCAAAGATATTTAAATGCCCTAGGTTCCCCCCCCCCATTTTACATGCATAGGGCAATCCTAGGCATTCTGTTCCAATGTACTGACTAATAGCTTACACACACAACCTGACAACACATTTGGTATTGTACATGCTTTATTAAAATGGTACTTGTATTTACAATATCTGCAGAAATAATCCCTCCCAAGTCTTGCAGTCAGACACCCACCCAGAGACACACACGCACACACCCTCACTACAGCGTTGTGAAGGCTAGGCTCCCAAATATTAGGCAGCTCCTGGGGGTTGGGCGGTTTATTTAAAAGGAAGCATGAGGGAATGCATTTGGCCATCACAATGCTAATTAAGTTTATGTATATTAACATATGGCAGTAACACTGAGTAATCCTTTTCCATTCTATATACAGAATGACATCAAGGTTTGCTAGTCAATAAAACATTTTAATTTCAGTCTTAATGGTGCCTATGAAACCACAGATTGGGGGCTTTCCCTTAAAACAATTCAAGTCTATTTAAGTGAAATAAGGCACAATTAATATTTGATTTAGGGGACAGATAAAAGGCAGGCTTCAGCTGATAGTTTTGCCAGATCCTTTTGAGAGAAAGATCACTTATGTCCTTCAAATCTGCAATGATGTCTCAAGAAAACTGAAGTTTTTCTGCCAGGGCTAGTACTGCCTACATACAAAACAAATTTGGAAATTCACATTTTAACACCAGTTGCAGTGGCCCAGACTTCTAGTATTGATGTACATGAGTAAATATTTTTTAATGCGGAAGGAGAAAACGTGTGAAACAAAACTCAACCTGTCATTTTCTTAAAAAACTTGCTTAGAGAGCCTGTAAGTATGGACTATGTGAACGCAAGGAGTAGGGTGTTTTGTTTTTTTTACACCTTTTACATCCCTGGCCCCTTCTCATAAATGAAGCCTTACAACACATTACAAATAAACTGCAACAAAAAGTTTTGCAGCACAAATAATGCCTAGTATTCAAATCTTTGTTGTGTTATTTTCTTTGTACAAAACCTGTTGAATGTTTTTTTGCAGCAGATGAACTGTACCCAAAGATGCAGGACATTATGATGGGGGAAATAAGAGGTTGCAGTTCTGAAGGCCCCGACTTTGGTTTTTTACAAAGTTCAATCCTGTTTAGTGTGATCCTTGATATCCTCCTCATCTGTATATTCTGATGGTTCTTCCCCTGGTTTTAGGAGTCTACCTACGTAGTCATATTTTTCTGGAAAAGACATTTATGTATCCATTATAGTCAAATGCAGCTACTTCCACTTAATCTCTTCACTGTAACTAATGTGCATTAGAGATCAGGTTCCTCCCCCCCTCTTTCATGCTAAGGTTCTGATTCCACATCACTGCAATCAAAAGAATTTTAAATGCTGACTGACAGCAAGATCAGACCCTGAAATATCTTTGTAGAGATTTTCCACTTGTCCATTCTTTGACCACTCTCCTCCCACCACTTAAGTTAATGAAAATTCTATCCTTATACCTTTGCAACCCCATTGATTAGCCTGTTGATTTTAATCTCCTGTGCCTGCTGAAAATAATGCAACAGATCAGTACTACACCCAAACAAGAAAGATTAAATAGAATCTACACTGAACATCTTATTACTGTAAGGTGCCATATTCTATAGTCACTCCAAGACCTGTTCTGTCAGTGAAGTGAAATTCTATACTTCAACACATCAAGTCTGAAACATAACACTTCCGTTTTAACTATTTGTATAAACAAAAGTAATTAAAAATACATACCTGGGCATTTTTAAAATTCCTTTTAAAGATAAAACTCAGTAAGTAAGTCAGAATTCCCTTTCCAATAAGAAAAATATTGCCATTACTGTACAGTGAGCAAGAAACCTATTTTAAAAAGCACCCACCCATCTGTCAGTGAGAGATTCAGTAGTATAAGTAAACAATTACATTTTGCTAGTTTAAAAAGTTACCTTTAAATTGCATTTCCCATTCTCTAACACTTTCCATTTGTACAGCATTTAAGTCCGATAGGTCATCATATTCATCTCTGAGTGCATCTTTCTCTAGACAGAAAGTTGCTAGTCCCCTGGAGGCATCTCTGCCAGCAAATATTCCATATGGACCCTCTGAAAATAGAAAACAGAATGGATATTTTCATTTTTTATTTATAGTGATTGACCACAACACTTGAGTAAGGTGTGTGTGTGTGTGGCGCAGAAACAGCAGGAAAAACAAGACTTTACATCATCCCATATTTCTGGAGGAGTAGTTGGGAACAGCAGCATTGTAATGTTGAAGCATTTAATGGCACTGCATCTCCACAATGGGCATCACTATGAGATGGACAGGGAAGGCTGACAAGAGAAGCAAAGGCAGGAAAAATAAATATTTTACACAGCTACCTGACAAGACCAAATCGAAAGTCAAACTGTCGTCTTATGTGAGAAAGTCATTTCAAGTGCTTCTGTATTCTGAGGTTGAAGGCACATGAGAACAGAATGAGAAAGGAAAAACTTTTCTACTACGAAATAGTACATACATACAAAAGAGACCATTTAAGTTTGACTTAGCCCTCTGACTTCAAGTCTTAGCAACATCTTAAAATGGAAATCCATTATAGACTTGCAACTTAAGTTCCCTGATGTTAGGTCATTGACCTCAACTGTGATACCAAGGGTGGAAGAACAGTTTTTTAATGTAAAACCAGGGTATTGGTCCAACCATTTCACACAGTTCTTTTAAAGAAATGTTTTATGAACCATCAAATTCAAAGTATTATAAAGTTGCCCTAACACAATGAAATGGGAAATGAAGCAATTACACTGATTTGATTCCAAGTTATTCTATAATGAAGTTCTGGACTGCAAGATGTCTAAGCTTGGTAGTGTAAATCGGTTAACCGTTTAGTCCCAACTTGAAGGCTAATAACCAGCTTACTGCAGAATCAAAGCCACAGTGTCAGTGTTTAAAGGGGCATATAGCTGTTTAAAATAAACAAGCATTCTTACCTATATTAAAGTTTACTAGTTTTCTAATCCAGTTTGCTTTATAATTTGTACTGTTTACTTTTTCTTTCTCAGGCAGAACAATGAAAGTTGATGGAAGTCCATTTTATTTTCAGGTTCTCCATTCTACCACATTTGGGTTTCAAACAGTGCAGTGTCTTAATTTTTTTTCCATTCACAGCTATTTATTCCCAGTCATGGAAGCTGATCTAATGACCTTATTTGTAAAAATAAATCAAAGTTTGGGACTAAAACTGAGTTGAGAACAATGCCAGTTACTTTTCCAAAAACAAAAGTAACAAGTTTTTCAACTGCCAATTTAATCTTAGATTTTATAAGTACATCTGAAGACTGCAATTGCCTGCCTCTGACCCTTTTATTATTTCTGTGGAGATTACCAGGCAAGTTAGTCTCCACACCTATTTCAGAATAACAGCCCAACCTTCATAAACATCTTGCCTCTACTTTTAATAGTTTATCCAACTGAACATAAGAGAAGAATTTTAGACAGGCAAACAGTTACCTAGTCTGGAGTTTGACCAGAACAAACATGGACATAACCTTTTCCCTACAGAAAGCTAGTTGATACACTTGCATGAATGCAGTTGAATCAGGCTCCAGCATAGCAGTGCAACTAATTACCACTTAGTGCAGTAGATAACCTGAGGAACCATACAACTGTGCTAACGAAACTTTAAACTATCAAATAGAGGGTTACTGTATGGAAAGCAAGTCTGACTCTCGGATAGGATTTCCTGTTGAGGTTGGTAAATAGCTTTCCAGAATTTATCTTAACTCATTACACTTTTATTGATGAGGGCAAAAACAGAATTTTAAAATTCCATAAAGTTTCCTTTACATACATAGAGAAGTAAGCCAAATGTTGCATGATTACATATTACCACAAAAATATAGTTATACAAAAACTTTGATGGCAATTTGTTTAATGTTAGGTGGCCAAGTTCCTCAAGCACAACACACTTAACATAACCTTTGGGAACTGTTAGCTGTAGAAACCAAAAAAAGAGTTACATACTACAGTTTGAAGCACCAACTCTTTAATGTATAGCAAACAAAAAAAAATACAAACCAAAATGTAGTTAGAGTCTATGAAAAAATATATTGAATAACTAACTGACATTACTTTGTCTAGTATAGCTATATGGTATACTAAAGATCTCATCTAATAGTGTAGTTATATGTAAAATACGAACATTTTTAAGACTTATAAACCAGACTTGCCAGCTTCTCCCCTCCACTAAGGTTCCTATATGCACTCATTATGCTGGTTCTGAGCTCCTACCATGCATCTATGATCCTGCTAATATGTTAGCAGCAAGTACTGTACAATATACAGTAAAAGCTGTGATATCCAGCACTTTATCAACTAGAAAGCTCTATTAACTGGCATTTCTGATATCTCCCAATACAAATATTCAATCTAGTAACCAGGACTAGTATACTGCCCAGGAGGTTATGCAGTGGCACATGCTGCACTCTACTTTTATGCAAAAAAGGCAAAAGACAAGCAAACTGATATCAGGGATTGATTCAAAAAAGCAGCTTCCAGGGTGTCATCGGGTCATTACAGATTCAGCCCAATTTCCTACACCACCTACATCTACAATGATAATTGACATTGATAATGATGATCCTGAGGCACTGCAAGATCCTCAAGTGCCTTCTAAATCAAAGGAAGATTAAATTCTGTTCAGTAGTTTTAGTGTTGTGTATTTTTAGTGATATGGATGTATGCCATGTGCTGCCCATAGTAATATGTAGTGTCATAAAATAACCTAACATATAGAAAACTTTACCTGTATACACCTAAGTGCTTCAAGAAACCAACCACTCTGCAGCGCAGTACTACTACTGGATTGGTGAGTACCTGTATACTGTACTTTATACTTTATTCATTTTATTGTATTCTAATACTTTGAAAATTGGTATTCCACTGATAAAATATAACTCAGCTAACCGGAATATTTGATTAACCAGCACCCACCCATTTCCCCCCTCCCTCCCCCCAACATGCCAGATAATTAACTTTTTATGCCCTTTCTCAGGCACCAAGAGTGGAGGGGAAAATGTGATCGGACTACTCTACCCAGTATCTGGCTACAGTCCCAAAAATTGCTGGATGTTTCTGTTAAATAGATCAGCAATGAAACATTCATATTTAAATCACGGGGCTGTTCACACCACTCCAATCTCATTTCTGTCAATCTGAAGACATAGCCATGACATCAGTTCATATTCACACTGTTCTCTTCACAAACATAACAGCAAGAAACTTAAGTGAAAGCTTAGATTCTTCAAAAACTGGTAATGCTGCCAGATAAATGATGGTACAGCATTGCCACATACCAGCTCAAACAAACCTTTCTGCACCAAGGTATTTGAAATGGGGACCACCACCCAATTTTTGTACACTACAGCTAGTTAGCTACCAATCATGTAGCTAAAAAAAAAAAAAAAAAGGTTTTTGAACCAGATATTCAGTACTCTTTCATCTAACACACTTCTTTGTGAAAGTATGAGCACTCTGATAGAATCTCAGAGGAATACCAAGACTGATTAGAGAGGGATCTAACTAGTTCAGCCCTTATTTAATCTTCACTAATAAATGCTAATAGGCAAAGGGCAATAAGTAACTAATCTAAACCCTAAAAGATGGACTTTGAATTGTTTATAATCCCACACTACTAGAACACTGGTGAATAGAAGACAGAAGAAGTTGCATATGAATGGAGGAGTGTGATCATGAAACTCTATATGCAAAGCTAATTCTTTATTAAAGTCACATAGCCTATTAACTCCTGTTATGTATGCAGTACTATATGTACTGATTGCCTGAAGTGTATGAATCTCAGCACAGAGGGTACTTGGAGCTTTGCCTAAGCAATTATGACTGACTGTGCACAAAAAGCAGTACAAGCATTTAAGTAAGCCAGAATGAAAAAAAAACTACCAACTTGTTTTATGGCACAAGAGTGCTTTTAAAATAAAGATTTCAGTGTGAAATAAAATATTACTCCAAATACATTCTAGAATGCATGTATTTTAATTGTACCCTGGAAAAAACAATTTAACATGCACCTTCACCATTTTCTTTTCAACAGTCAGTTTAGACTTAACACTGAAATAAATGATTGAAATGGCTAAAAATTGAATGATTAATATTTTGCAGGCTACTCAAGAAGTAGGCAGAACTCAATATATCTATTAATAGCCTTTAGCCTACTGCAGCATTTTAAGTACCGTATTTTCCGGCGTATAAGACGACTGGGCGTATAAGACGACCCCCAACTTTTCCAGTTAAAATATAGAGTTTGGGATATACTCGCCGTATAAGACTACCCCTCTTCCAACGCACACCAAAAAAAAATTAAAAAAACATCAGATTTGATTTCAATATGGTAATTTTAATTCAAATGCTTATGACATGCAGGTACTTAGCAGGAAAACTGTCACTTATAAACATAAGGCTGTTTGTCATCAAACATATAAACATAAAACAGTGCAAGTGGATTAAACTTTTCCTAATTCACTCTAAAGCTGAAAGGAAGGATAAGACAATAAACCCATGGGAGCTGCCATGCTGTTTGTTTTCTAAGCTGTCAACCAAACTGGAACTGATGATGATAGGAGGAAGATAACAAACAAGAGAGAGAGAGCAAGTGCCGGGCAAGTCCCTGGCGAGTTAGCAACGCCCATCATAACTGCAAGCTACGGTATTTTTACAGGTTTTGCTGGCGTGACAGTTTCCCTTTAAAAGCCTTCAAAATCCTCCTGTTCGTCATCTGATATCATAAGTACATCAATGACATCTTGTGATACATTTGTAAGGCAGTCATCGTATGGATCGAATTCCGTATCAGATGGTGTGGTCTCAGCTTCGGCTTCCTCTTCATCTTGCCACAAGTAGTCGTCCTCCATACCATCTAATGAATTTGATATGCCACACTTCTTGAAAGACTTGATTACTGTTTCTGCATCAATATCATTCCAGGCTTTTATGAAAAACTTGCACAAAACATCCAACTGTGGAGCACGCATGTTTCCTCCTTTTGTGAATGACTTTTTGCCGCTAACCATCCATTCATTCCACTGTTCTTGAAAGCGATCTTTAAATGGCTTGTTTAGGCACACATCCAGTGGCTGTACCAACGATGTCAATCCTGCAGGAATAACTGCCGCATCTGTGTTTAGTCTTGCAAGCATTTGCTTAGTGCTGGGAGTTAAATGAGCCCTGAACATATCCCACACCAGTAGACTACATTTTTGAATAAGTCCACCTGGTCGCCTGCTCCATACATTATCAAGCCATAGCTTTACCCCTTCTTCATCCATCCAGCCTTTTTCATTCACATGTACAAAACAACCAACAGGGAACTTGAATTTCGGCATTGTTTTTCTTTTAAAAATAATCATTGGTCTCAGTTTGGCGCCATCAGCTGTGCATCCTAGTACCACTGTAAAACTGGACTTCTCATGTCCTGTTGTTTTAATTAAAATTGTTTTTTCACCTTTTTGATGGACAGTTTTATTTCCAACCATATCAAAATTCATTGGAGTTTCATCCATATTTCCAATACTACTTAACGCATAGCCATGTTTAGTGCGCTGTTGTATTACGTATCGATGGAAACTATTTACTTTGCTATCAAGATGTGCAGGTAATTTTGGGGCAATTTTCATCTTTTGCCTCAGTACCATATTATGCCTTCCCATGAATCTAGTACACCAGGATACAGTGGCCTTAAATCTGTTGCTGTGATCTGGGTTAGATTTGGCCCACTGAAGTGCAAACAAATGTATTTTATTTCGTGTCACTACATAAGCGTTTTGGCGATGCTCATTCACCATGTCTGCTACATGTTTTTCGAGTTCTGGCCAATGTGGAGTGCCTCTTCTTAATGCACACTTACCCCTTGGCATACTCTTCAATGCTTTTTCATTTGCTTTCCAGTCCCGAACCATCTTTTCTGTTACTCCATATTGTCTTGCAGCAGCGCAGTTATTATGTTCCATGGCAAAGTTTACAACTTTAAGTTTGAAACTGGCTTCATATTTCTTTCTTCTTGCTGTTGGAGCCATGATGGGGTTTTGACTGTTGGACATTTGTATACTGTACTGTATGTACTGGTGCTATACTGTATGAACAGGTACAGATACTGGTGCTGTACTGTATGTGGTACCCAGTATACAACAACCAGCCAATCACGGCAAGCGATGTACCTTACCGGCGATTGGCTGGTTGTTGTATACAAAGCCTGCTTGGATTGGTCAGCTCTCCCTGCCTGCCCAGCCCTCCCTGTCTCCAAGACTATCAGAGCGGTAGCGCAAACACGCCTCTTTCACCCGTCTGGCCCGCCCTTGTATCCTATTACCTCCTTCTCTGCCTCTCAGATCTCGCACATGCGCGCCTGCGCCGCTTCACTGCAGTCCTCAGGAGCGAGATCTGAGAGGCAGAGAAGGAGGTACGGTAATAGGATACAAGGGCGGGCCAGACGGGTGAAAGAGGCGTGTTTTTCTGGGTACAGCGCCGCTCTATCTCTTTTTTCCATACCCCGGGCGTCCCGGACGCCTGCAGCTTGCTCCGCCCTTCACTTACACCTTCCCGGTGAGGCGCCCCCTCACCTCGTCATCGGGCGGGGATGCGGCCGCGGCCGTTTTTGAGCTCCCCCCACCATATGCGGCGACCGCAGATTCTCCAGTCCGGCTCGGAAGTTTCAGCACCCGCCCTATAAGACGACACCCGGCGTATAAGACGACCCCCGACTTTTGAGAAGATTTTCCTGGGTTAAAAAGTAGTCTTATACGCCAGAAAATACAGTATTAGTCTGTAAATAGAGCTGAAATGATGGTGACTATCTTTTTGGAGTATGAAGATTGATAGTAACTTAAAAAGCCAGAGCAAAAGGGGGGAAGGCCCCTCGTCACTGAAGCAGGAGCACCAAAACCAAATTCTTTAAAGACGATCCACCTGAAGTCAATCTGCAGTACTCCAATACATCTACTTATAACATCACCTAGTCCTTGAAGTTCTGAATTAGAGTACAAAAAAAAAAAAAAAAGAAAAAAAAAATAGAAAAACATAAGCCGCTAGACTACACAAACTTCATTCCTTGCCTGATACCATATGGTGTCATAACTCCCTAGAAAAAGCAATTACTAACTACAGCCTACAGAATGGAATGACATTTTATTTCAGATTTTTCTTTCCCAAAGCACTTAAAACAATGTTCCTTTCCCATACTGAATGTTTCAATAAATGCCTTACCTACTTAAGTAACTTCGGCTTTCAGTATAAAGTCAATGTCTTCTAATGGGAATGTGTGGACTGACATATGTCTAAGCAAAAGTTTCTCAGAAAGGCTTTTGCTCCATGTATCTAGAGTAAAAACTTACCAGGATTTTACAAGCTTTACAGCTGTTTCTGTAAATTGGGAAGTTGTATGGTTCTTTGGAAAGCTGCATTTAATGTAATATTCAACCTGCTGCAAATTATTCCAGTTTGAGGCCCTCCTTAAGGAAAATTAACTTCTCTGCTAGTCAACCCATGCTAATTGAAACAGGAAATTAGATTATGATTATTTACTTTAAGAAAATTTTCCATTAAAAACAACAAGAATATTGGTAAAAATAACAAGATACTGTAATTATGTTTTCATGATCCATCTTAAAGCATTTAGGGTGGCCTTTGGAATTTTTTGTTTGCTTTGCAACCTGTGAAGAATTATGCATCCATCCAGTTTTGCTGACAACAAAAAAATGATTATAGATGAGTAATAAGACCTGTAATTTCTAGTAGTCTCTTTTCTAATAAAGTGGTCAAATATTAATGTTCTGCCAGAGACTTAACATGTTCATTACAAAAGCATAAACGAGTTTCTTTTCAACTAGCAAGGTCATGTCTAAATCACTACATTTAATGCTAGTCCTTGAAATAGGACTTCAGCCATTGTATGGGAACTCAAATTGCTGTATTTCAAGTCTAACTGACCTAAAATTGCCAGCATGAATTTACCGCATATTCCCTCTTCCTTGAAGAAAGATCAGGTGAAGGTACTGTATATTGACCATTCCAGAAAGTGAACTCATTAGAAATAAGCCTTCCATCACCCTGTACTGCAGTGATTCTGAAACGTCTCCCAAAGAGGCACCAATTTCTTCTGGAGTAAGAGGGAAAACATTCTAATTCTGGTTGTTTACACCAGGATTCATTGAATGTAAATTTCTGAGTAAACAATATTTTATATCAAATACTGGATTACACGGTTTGCTTTTGCTGAGCCCCTCTGTGGCAATTACCTAGTTACAAGATTTAATAGGCTGCCACCCATCTATATTTTAAAAATATTTTTTCAAACTAACTTTAAAAAGGTGTTATGGAACAATTTTCCTTGTACTTAACAGAGAAGAGTCACCCAGGAAGGTGCAAGTATATTCAATTTAGGGGCGGGAAAGATGCTTGATCAGAATGGTCTGTGTTAAGTCAGTCTTGCGCCACCGAGTTCCCATATAGCCTTGTAAAATTTACTCTGTGCCTCATTTCCCCTATCTGTAAAACAGAGATGATAATCCTTCCTTTCTCCCATGCTTTGTCTGTCCTGTCTATTTAGACTGTAAATTTTTCAGGGCAGGGTGTAAGTGTTTAAACATCGCACAATAGGGCTATAAGCAACTAGAGGTCCCACTGGACATACTGTAGCATGAACAAACAGAAAAATGTTGAGGGAGCTATTTCCGATACCTAGCTCTTACATAGCACTTTTCATGGAATGTACTTCTCTTCAGTATTATTTCACTGAAATAACTGCCTTGTTTGTGAGAGGGTAACATCAAGCCAACATTGCAAGGGTACGTGTATTTCCACATCACCTCCTCCAGCCCCAAAAAGGCTTCTCTTAAATACAGTATAACATTAACAACGCTGCTCTATTTCGGTACTCAGTAATCCTATACCAGGAAGGATATGAAAAAGAAAATGGATACAAAGACATTTGTGACATGATCTACACACACAAAAATACTGAATCAGATTAACCACTGTTGTGTTTCTCATGAACACAAGAGGTACAACACTGAGCATGCTCCAACAGCCAAGAACTCTTGTTAAGACTTGAGCATCAAACTGGATACTGAAACTTGACACAAAGTGGATGATTATAGCCATCTAGAGTAGCATATTACAACCTGAATATCCTTTCCTTTAAAATATGAACTTGTGCACAAAATCCAATTCATTCAAAACATGCTCTCGCTCTCTCTCAAAGAGCAAGTTATATGCCAATCACAAACCAATCATTTCAGTAAAAGTTTGTATACTTCTTTTGAGTCCTTTGCAATGTAATCTGATATAGAAGAGTACAAAAACATGTGCTTGACATCCTGGTGAAGAGTTCAGTACAAGAATCCAGATGGGCAGACTGACATCTAGAAATTCAGATCTAGTTATTTTATACCAAAAGCACAAACTAAGATTTCCTAAAAAACAAAGCAAATATAGCTAAGAGTCTTAAAAAGCTAATTTCTAAAAAAGCAAAACAAAATAAAGGGTCACAAGTGATGTAGGCTATTTTGCAAAGGGCACCTATGTTACTATAAACACTAGGGCCAAAATGTTTAGATGTATTCAGTAATTTTAGATGCTCAGCTTGAAATAAGTAGGGCTGAGCACCCATAGCTCCATCTGGACTTATTTTGGATTTGAGAGTGTTCAGCACCCCTGAAACTAATCAGTCACAGCTGAGCACTCCAAATCAATCACATTTTCTTTTATATTTGGGCCTACTGCAAATATGACCCAAGGAAGATTGGCCGGGTTTGAACAATTCACAGTTGTAACTAGTGTGGAAGTAGTTATAATTCACAAGAGGAAAAGATTAAGTAACTGTATTAACAACTTGTACATGGAAAGGCAGACAAGGCAGGAAGCAATGCTGGCATTTGACTGGTCCAAAAATAACTGGTAAATTAGTCAAATATTGTTAAATAAGTGAAAAAATGGTCAAATATTTTAAAGCACTAGTTTATTAGAATAACAACAGTATCAAAAAAGAGCAACAGTTTATCATATGCAATGGGCTTAGCCTTACATAATTATACCCAATTACAAAAAAGTTACTGAGTTATTTTAACTCAGAAAAATGTGAAAATTAAATGGAGTTCTAAAAAAAAAAAAAAATTGCTTTTGGCAGTATTAGGTTAGCATTTAAATGTGAATGTTGTTCAAGACTGAACATTACAAAAGAAAAATAAAACAAATAGACTAAACAGCAAAACATAAAAGAAAAGTCATTTTTAAATACACTTATGGTACGGTAGGCAGCAGAACAAGTCTTCAAGCAACTTAACAGCTGTATACCTTTTCTGTTTGTGTTTGGGAGGAGGTTAAATGATTGAACCCTCTTCTCCCTCCCCTGACCTGAGTTAACTTCTGTATATTTGTCTACAGAGTTTAGATTGTAAGCTCTTCAAGGCAAGAAGCCAGTTTTTTAACTCATTTAACATGCTTTAAAAGCCACCATGTACACTGATGGGCTGGTATGCAAATCAAGATATACATATGCTTGTTCTAGAACACTGGTTCTCAACCAGGGGGCCACAGTGCTCCCCACGGGGCTAAAGCCCCAAGCCCCTGGGTGGAATTCAGGGTGCAGGGGGCATTGCACCTCCCCCAAAACTGTAGCACCTTACCCAGAGTGGGGCAGCCCAGGAGGCAGCTCCATATGCACCCCCACACCTCCTTCTCTCCCCTAGCCCGGTTAAGAGGCTGAAAGCTGGAGTGGGGAAGTGTGGGGCAGCTCCTGTTCTAGCTGGTGCTATGGAGCAGGCAGATGCGGTATTCCCCCATCTCCTGCTGCTGGTGCCCAGGGCTGCAGTTGCTCCTCACCTTCCAGACCCCTTTGACCGCACATGCAGCTGCCACCCGGGCGGGAGAACCCAGCTCCAGGGCTGGCAGAGCACTCGGGGGAGCAGCAACGATGGGGGAGGGGGCTCCCATCACACAGCCCCTAGCTACCCCTCTCCCTGCATCCCGAGCTATCCGCACACAGCCCCTAGCTACCCCTCTCCCTGCACACCCCCTGCTTCACAGAGCTGCTCGCTAACCCGTCTGCACTTTGAGCAGTTTTCAGACTTTTTGAGCTGAGGCCCCCCACTCCAGACACCCCCACAATGCTCTCCCCCAAATTCCTTCCCCACCACCCAACAACTCCTTCCTCACTATACTGACAAGCCCCCAAACTCCAATCATGGCTGGACCCCCAAATTTCCCCCACCCCTACCCTCTGCCCACATGGGCTAAGTGGGGGAGCTGTGTTTTGTGGGTGGTGTCTTGGTTCACTGCCACTCCCCCAAGTTGTTCACAGCTGGCAGGGGTGTCTAGAAACCTCGCTCCAAGCCCCTCTCCCCTAAACCCCTGTGGGGGCAGAAGGGAGACAAATTAGGTCTGAGGATGTCTCCAAATCAAGAAGGGGGAGGAGGGAAGTCTCTAGGTCACAACAGGCCATCAAGGGTTACAGATAGGTCCTACGCCCTTGCCTTACTGTAACAATGCACCAGACTAATGCTCCCAGACCATCGATGTGGACCAACACTTTAGCGGTAACCTTGGATTGTTCCAACTAGCAATACAGGAAGTGGTACAGCTCAGGTATAAATGTCCATACCAGCAATTGCTGAAGTGCGGTTACCAACCATCAAGGAGGAAGATACAAGTTCTGTTAAATTTTAATCACAATTTACATTCTTCCATTTTTCTGTGACGCTTTGTTTAGCTAATGCATTGGTAGCCAAAAATTCCAGATTGAAAATACTCTTGGCATTTGGACATTGTATACAGCCACCTGAAATAGCCTTATCTAGGACTGAGTCTAAGAAATTTGAGGGGATGGAATTCCTTAATGGAATGCTGAAAAGTCAGAAGGAAAAATAATCAGCTTGTAAGATAGGCTACAGCATCACTACTACATGTGGGACACGTTATATTTCTTTTAATCAAGAGATAATATAGGGTTATAGTGAGGGAGCAAATAAGCAATTGCCAAATAAAATGAATTTGGCTATCATACTAGAATTTCCTCTATTACGGTTGTAATTTGCTTTCTATTCCAAACCAGAATTTGAGGATCCCTCCTAAAACCCTAAAAAAGTTTTCCACCTGAACTCTCTCATATAGTGACTATAACAAAGATTTTGGGGGATAAGCTTCAAATTAGACAAAGCCTTGTTGAGATGGGACTTTAAAAACAGCCAATTTCCGTTTTCAAGTTTACCACCACAGATGGACCGAGTGGACTTGTAGGCTCTAAAGTTTTAATTGTTTTGTTATTTAGTGCAGTTATGTAACAAACAGACAAAAAAAATCTACATTTGTAAGTTGCACTTTCACGATAAAGAGATTGCTCTACAATACTTGAATGAGGTGAATTTAAAAATAAGCAAAAGAAACCGTATTTTTCCAGTGCAAATATTTGTAATAAAAATATAAAGTGAAATGTATTATAATTGAAATCAATATTTTTGAAAATGTAGAAAAATCATTTAATAAATTTCAAGTGGTATTCTATTATTGTTTAACAGTGTAATTGCGATTAATCACAGTTTTAATCAATCAACAGCCCTACTTTCTTCCTTTCTCCTAGTATCTTAGTTGTCAGTCGTTACATTTGTAGGTAAAGTTTTCTGACAAGTGTGATTAAATTGATGTTTCCTTAAAAAAATTTTCATGGTGTATTTATATGGCCATGAATAGCTATGCATCTTGTCTCCCTATATTGAAATCTCTTCACCTTCAGTGTTTGAACTTCTAAGATTTTCTCTAATCTCATTTATTTAAGATGCAGCATGTGCCAAATGTTCCTGCCTGCCCTCTACCACCTAAAAAGAAGTGTGATTACCTCACCCACATTCATTTTGGAATCCACTTTTTAAAAAAAAAAAATCACCCTTTTAAATAAATTTACCTAAGAACATAAGAATGGCCATACTTGGTCAGACTAAAGGTCCATCTAGCCCAGTATCCTGTCTTCCAACAGTGGCTAATGCCAGGTGCCCCAGAGGGAATGAACAGAACAGGTCATCATCCTGTGATCCATCCCGTCGCCCATTCCCAGCTTCTGGCAAAAGAGGCTAGGGACACCATCCCTGCCCATCCTGGTTAATAGCCATTGATGGACCTTTCCATATATTCTTGGCTTTCACAACATCCTCTGGCAAGGAGTTCCACCGGCTACCTGTGCATTGTGTGGGGGAAAAAAAAAAAAAAAAAAAAAAAAACTTCCTCTTGTTTTAAACCTGCTGCCTATTAATTTTATTTGGTTACACCTCCTTCCCCGTTCTTGTGTTATGAGAAGGAATAAACAATACTTTATTTACTTTCTCCATACCAGTCCTCTATCATATCCCCCCCGTAGTCATCTCTTTTCCAAGCTGAAAAGTCCCAGTCTGATTAAGCTCTCCTCATATGGAAGCTATTCCATACCCCTAATCATTTTTGTTGCCTTTTTCCAATTCCAATACAACTTTTTTGAGACGGGGCGACCCGATCACCACATAGTATTCAAGATGTAGGCGGCCCAATGGATTTATATAGCGGCAATATGATACTTTGTCTTATTATCTATCCTTTTCTTAATGATTCCAACATTGTTAGCTTTTTTGACTGCCGCTGCACACTGAGTGGATGTTTTCAGAGAACTATCCATAATGACTCCAAGATCTCTTTCTTGAGTGGTAACAGCTAATTTAGACCCCATCATTTCATATGTATAGTCGGGATTATGTTTTCCAATCCCAACTATACATATAAAATGTAACAACAACAAAAAATCCATGAGCTTGCTCCTGCCTTCCATAGATCTATCTCTATTCCCAAACAAATTGAGGGAGTTTGAGAATTAGCCTGTCCCCTTCACATTCAGAATGAATACTACTTTCTCTGTAGCTCCTGTTGTCAGGAACTGGTTTCCCGTATCTCCCAAATTCAGTTCCAGTGTCAAATGAAAACTTGTCTTGCCTGCTAGTTTAAGTTAACAGGCATAGGTAAGAAGAAAATTCAGTGGTGCACGTAAAATCCATGCCCTTTCCTCCGGCGGGGCTACTGCTGTGGTACACAGAGATGCAGCTCCATGGAAGGGCAGGGGGCGGGGCTGGGGGTTCTACTCCTTTTCCTGCTGGGAAGGGCAGCAGGGAAAGGAGCAGACCTCCCAGCCCCGCCTCTTCCAGGCACAGAGCTGCGTCTGTCCTTCTTTGTACTACAGCAGCAGCCCTGCCGGAGACAGGGCTGCGGGGGCAAAGCTGGGACGGGTACAGCCGCCAGAGTTGCTGCTGGCATTCTGCTCCTTCTCCTGCTGTCCCTCCCAGCAGGGAGAGGAGCAGAACCCTCAGCCCTGCCCCGCAGCCCTCTCCTCTGGCAGGGCTGCTGCTGTGTCTTTCTGGTACGCTGTACTGGCTATAAATAACTTGCTGGTACGGCGTACCAGAGTGTACCGGCCTACTTGCACTGCTGAGAGAAATTAACATTAAAGTATTTTCAGGTACAGTTTATATGAAAGATGCTATACAAAAGAAGCTGCCTCAGTTAAATTTAAGTCTTTACTTGGAAGCATTTTGTTTCTGGCAATGGATGTTTTTCCACTCCAACATAGTAATAGTTAAAAACAGATGACATGCAAAATTCCAACCTTCTTTTTGTTGCTTTTGATTTTTTTCTTGAACATGACCTACCACAAATTCTAAGATACAAGATGAAATGGTTTATACAAATTGGTAACTTACCAGAAAAGACACTAGTGTCAGTCCTAGAATTTCCTGACACTAATTATTTTTAAGTTGGCATATTTAAAAAAAAGTATATGAAAATGCAGTAGTTGGGGTACTTCACCTTGTTCAGAACCTAACCCTACCACTTTGTACACTACCCATGTATGCAATTAATTCAATTAACTGAAATATTAAGTCTTGGACCTTCGTGGTTTGTCCCCTCAAACTCTGACTATAGACTGAAGTCCTAATTTGAGCTGGCAACAAATACCTAAAATTAAAATGAGTAATCAGTATGCACAGAATGACAGTGGACAGTAGCAGTCTTTTGCAAGAGGTCAAATGGCATGCTGTGTTTGCCAACAGGAAGCTTATGTTACCACTGTAACTGTTTGACTAACATTCAATTAGAACAAGTTGGTAGACAAGGAAATTATTTTATGTTACACAGATTTCAGTCACAGATTGGAGCAAGTTCCATTGATAGCTTCATATCAACGCCAGAGTCTGGTCATTCCCCCAGATGTTAAGAGGGTTGACTCTGCAAATTCTGACCCTGTTTCCACCTCATTGTACAACACAGTACATAGTCAAATACAATATTATCCTCACTGGCTCTGTATATCTGATTAGTAAAATACATATCTCTGAAAAGCAGGGTACCTCTCAAGCTTGTGTGGTTAGGCACCTTGAATGGAATGAAAGCCATAAAAAACAACAATGCTAAACATCAAGTTTCGTTTTGATGTCTTCAGGCCACCTGCAACTTGCAAAAATGATGCTTACAACTCCATCTTGGAATATCTGATAACAGGGCAAAGCTTTTATTCCTGGGGGGAATTCTGCACCAAACAATTTAAAATTATGTGCCAAAAAATTAAAAATTCTGCACAATTTTTTTTAAAAAGTCTGCAAATTTTATTTGTCAAAATAATCCAATAGAATCACACCAGTTTCAAATATTTTGGTAAGTTATTTAAACTACAATACAGAAAAAAGTCACAATAACTATTCAGCATTTCCTAAACCCACAAAAGTTAAGTTACAAATACTTGGTAACTAATACCCTGCATTCCACTTCTAATCCTGGATTGTAATTTAAATTACAGACCACCAAATAGGAAATTAAAAAAAAAAAGCAGAACGTCGTTTTAAATTGCTCAGACTTTCTATGACTTTCATGTGTGAGTTTTGCTAATCATTGTCCTGGACCTATGTGGGTACTTTGGTAAGTGTTTGGTTCTGATTGTCCTGACATTTTATTGACTGCTTGGTAAATGCTGACCATGTGAATTTGCCTTTTAAATGGGTAAGTAAAAATCTAACCCCACTGTGCCACTTTGGCACAGGAAAAAAGTGAGAAAGCACATAGATCTTCCTAGCAGATTCCCTTACTGTCATTTATAAGGCTTTACATCACTCTGGCAATGTAGGGGCCTTAAAACTTTTGCAGGTTTTTATGCTCCCAGGGGAACTGAGTGAGAATGGGAACAGTTAGCTAACAATAGAATAACGATTTTACTATGCACACAGGTTGCTACATTTCTGCCTCAGAGAATGAGATCAATTAACCATCAACAGCAACATGAACAAAATGTGGGGGCTTTTTACAAAAGCTATTTTCTTTAACTTAAAAACAAATAATTTTCAGTAACATACTAATATTAATTAAGTGTTTTTTCAATTCTCAAGAAGTTCCATTTTACGAGGCAGGCAGGCAGCTACATTTCTGCCTCAGGGACAAAGCCTTCCTCCTGCATAACAAAGAGACCTACCCTCCTCCACGCCCCTCGAGCCGCAGTATTGAGAGAGGGACAGAAGTGTCTCGCTTGTTGGCCAGCCCCTCCCCCTGACGGTGATCAACGTCGCCCCCGCAGGCACGCACACCCAGCCTCCCTCCCCCCGCAGTGATTTGCGTCTTTGAAGCTGCTCCAGCAGAAGAGACACGTGTCCCCGCCCGCAAATTTCTTTTGCGTTTTTCTGCGCAGGGAGCACAGAAATATGCAGGCAATATGAATTCTGCACCCCAGCATGGGCGCAGAATTCTGTACACAAGTTTTATTTAGAATAAACTCTATGTAAACAGTACAAGTGTCAGAAGTCTCCTGTACAGACAGCTTCGAGACTTGGATGCCATCAGGTTGTGACGTTGAGGACAAAAACACTGCACTGTCCTGCACCAGTGGATGTGAGTGCCTTGGGGAAATCTGTGCTAATGCTATAGTGACAAAAAATTGAATCAATGTTTTTTTTGCACCAGAGCCACATCTGCAAGGTACCAATATCAGTGGGAGTCAGGTGACTTGGGTTTTATTGACAGCAAGTTAGAGGCAGAGCTGCATGATTGTGCAAATTACTTCTCAACTCAGTTACTCCATATGCAAAAAAAGGTGATAATGCTTACCCATATTGGGAAAGTAATCACAGACCTATTGATGAAAAATTAAATATATGTGCTAAATATATTACTTGCTCAACCCTAAAGGTTTCAAGGGATGAGTTACCAGGCTGAAAGCGCTCAGCACTGACACTCCCACTTCAGGGAACATCTTTGTACTAAAACTACATAGCAATAAGGCCTGCCTTTATCTCAGACACACTTTTTTTTATTTTAGTTTTCACCAAAAAGGTTATTAGCAATTGGACGTCTAACATAGTGAATGAGGTAGAATCAGAAAACAAAATAGGGAAAAAACACAAGTTAAAAATTACTTAGACAAGTTACATGTCTTCAAGTCACCAAGGGCCTGATGAAATACATCCTAGAATACTCAAGGAGCTGACTGAGGAGATATCTGAGCCATTAACCAGATCTTCAAAAAGTCATGGAAGACCGGTGAGATTCTAGAGGACTGGAAAAGGGCAAATATAGTGCCCATCTATAGAAAGGGAAATAAGGACCCGGGGAGTTACAAACCAGTCAGCTTAACTTCAGTACCTAGAAAGATAATGGAGCAAATAATTAACCAATAAATTTACAGACACCTAGAAGATAATAAAGTGAAACAACAGTCAGCATGGATTTGTCAAGAACAAATCATATCAAAACAACCTAATAGTTTTCTTAGACAGGCTAACAAGCCTTGTGTGTGGAGTGGTAGATGTGGTCTATCTTAACTTTAATAAAGCTTTTGATACTGTCTCAAATGACCTCCTCATAAACGAACGAGGGAAATACAACTTAGATGGAGCTATTAAAAGGTGGTGCATAACTTGTTGGAAAACCATTCTCAGAGAGTAGTTATCAGTGGTTTACAGTCAAGCTGGAAGGGCATATGACGTGCGGGGTCCTGTGGGGATCAGTTTGCAGTCCAGTTCTGTTCAATATCATTATCAATGATTTAGATAGTGGCAAAGAGTACACTTACAAAGTTTGCAGAGGATACCAAGCTGGGAGGGGTTGCAAGTGCTTTGGAGGATAGGATTAAAATTCAAAGTGATCTGGACAAACTGGAGATATGGTCTGAAATCAATAGGATAAAATTCAATAAGGACAAATGCAAAGTACTCCACTTAGGAAGGAACAATCAGTTGCACACATACAAAATGGGAAATAACTTCCCAGGAAGGAGTACTGTATTGCAGAAAGGGAACGGGGTCATAGTGGGCCACAAGCTAATTATGAGTCAACAGTTTATCGCTGTTGTGAAAAAGCAAACATCATTTTGGGATATATTAGCAGGAATATTGCAACCAAGACACGAGAAGTAATTCTTCCGCTCTACTCAGGCCTCAACTCCAGTAGTGTGTCCAGTTCTGGGTGCCACATTTCAGGAAAGAGGGACAAAGAGGAAATCAGCATGTACCAAACTTTGGTTTCACTGGGAGGGAGTCGCTGCAATTTCTGTACTGAACCTTTTATCCAGCAGGCATACAAACAAGACCATAACTTCTCTAGATACGGGGCCTGGAAATCTACTTAGAGCCAGGTGTTTCTGAAGTATTCTGAGCCATCTCACTTAGAGGCCTCAAAAACAATCTGCTTCCAATTACAGAGTTTCAGGTAATATCTTCAGAACTGGGAGATACCCCAGATCATCTTCCGAAGTCTTTTCAGTCAAATCTAGGGAAAAAATAGGAGTAAGACAATGCATTCTGACAACTTGTATGTCACCAGAGGCAAGAGAGTATTAAGCATGATTCAACAGAGAATCAACACTTTTGAAGTAGATAGGATGATACCCCTGCACAGATAAGCATTGAAGCAACTCCTAAGAGCAATCTCTAAGTTAGACCACCGCTACCAGAGCATGGTTCAGAGTGCTAAGGCACGTACTGGAACAGAACAAATTAGTCAGAAGATACAAAAAAAAGAAGAACAGGAGGACTTGTGGCACCTTAGAGACTAACAAATTTATTAGAGCATAAGCTTTCGTGGACTACAGCCCACTTCTTCGGATGCAGATACAGTACCAGCCTAAACAAAACCTAAGTTCACAAATCCAGCAGAGAGCTAGAACTGGCCAAAATGGTGCAGTTTCAACAAGGAAAGGAGTCACAAAAGAATTACAGTGAAATAAAACTGGCGGAACATCTGTGCTCAAGACACACTTATTCAATGAGCCTGAGGCTATGTCTACACTACCGCGGTAAGTCAACCTATGCTACGAGTCGACATACCTTAGGTCGAGTTACCGCAGGGTCTACACCGTGGGGGGGGGGGGGGGGTCAACGGGAGACTTACCTTACTCTTCTCATTCGGGGTAGAGTACAGGGGTCAACTGGAGAGCGATCTGCTGTCAATTTGGCAGATAATCACTAGACCTGCTAAATCAACCACCGGTGGATCGATCTCAGAGCGTCGATCCCGGCTGTAGTGTAGACCTGCCCTGAGAGTGAAGAAGTTCCAGCTTGTCTTTAACTAGAAGCACAATACCCAAGAGCAGGAACCCAGTCAATATAGTACCTTTAGAGAAAGATAGTTACAACCTTAACTGAGACAAACCAAAGCTGTGACCTTAACTGTTACAAATTTACTGTCTTTCCAGAGTATTAAGATGAAAATTCAAGTGAAGCATGACTCCTGTTTTT
Organism: Chrysemys picta bellii; assembly: GCF_011386835.1. NCBI lineage: Eukaryota > Metazoa > Chordata > Testudines > Emydidae > Chrysemys > Chrysemys picta. The sequence continues at coordinate 46,269,179 of NC_088795.1, forward strand.
ATTATTCACAGAAGCACCACCCCAGACCTAATAAAACAAATGCTAGAGAAGCCAGTCAACTCACTTTGAGTGTACTGATTTGACGGAGTATTAAAATAAAGTACATCACCAAGCTTTCACCATCTGCCCCTTCTGAGATATCATTAGGAGCTCCCACATAAGTGAATTATTGCTTAAGCACAGGAAAAATACACTGCAGCAACAACAATTAAGCCGGTTTCACAACTATGGTAAAATTGATTTATTCACCCTTGAGGTATGTAGTATTTTAGCTGACTGTAACAAATTATTTTGTTTATCAGTGGCACAATCTGAAACTTGCATGCTATGTAAACATGTTATCGAAATAACAAATTTAGTGTTCATTATTTCTACATGTATAATTTGAACAAAGTCTGTTCACCAAAGAAAGATAACCATGTGAATTAACTAACTATCTAAAATCCATTCCTGTAACCCTCAAATCATTTTCACCAGTAGTTAAGTCACCTTTTAACCCATGGTTATGCTCTCAACTTATTCAAGAGAAAAGACTGTTTTGATAAACTTGTTCATAAGTGGACATTTTATATTCATGTCAAAAACAGATAGTTTGACACCCTTTAAATTATCTCTCGTTTGAAACTGGACTACTACTGTCCCCAGTAGTCTCCCTAAACCAATGCCATTAGAGGTCTGACAACTACTATGATGACAAAAATGTGTTCAGCACCGTTAGAGAGTGACAGATTTCTGTAACAGTGCTAAAAATGGTTTGGTCCATCTACAATAGGAATTAATCCACTATCAGCACTGTTCAGGGACAATAGTTGCTGACAAGGATCAGAAAACAGTTTAATTTCCTAGAAAGATAGGGTTTTATTTCCTCCCCCACTATTAATAGAGATTCAAGGGGTGGACTAATCATATTACTTATGTTAAACAATTTTAAGATGGAAGATTTTAAAATTACTACATGGAGTTATTTTGATTACAGAACACTTCCTAACTTTTCAGCATGTAGATTCTATGCCAGGGGTGGGCAAACGTATTGGCCTGAGGGCCACACTGGCGTTGCAAACTGTATGGAGGGCCAGGTAGGGAAAGCTGTGCCTCCCCAAACAGCCTGGCCCCCGCCCCCTCCCACTTCCTGACCCCCTCAGAACCCCTGACCCATCCAACCCCCCCCCCCCCCCCGCTCCTTGTCCCCTAACCACCCCCCGGTACCCCACCCCCTACTCCCTGTCCCCTGACTGCCCCGACCCTTATCCACACCCCTGCCCCCAGACAGGCCCCCCCCTTCTCAGGACTCCCACGCCTATCCAACCCCCCAGCTCCCTGACCCCTATCCACACCCCCACCCCTAACTGCCCCCCAGGACCACAGCCCCTATCCAACCCCCCCTGCTCCCTGTCCTGACTGCCCCGACCCCTATCCACACCCCCGCCCTCTGATAGCTACCCCCCCCCCCAGGATTCCCACACCTATCCAACCCACCCTGTTCCCAGTCCCCTGACCACCCCCCCACACAACCTCCACCCCATCCAACCACCCCTGTCCCCTGACTGTCCCCTGGGACCTCCTGCCCCCTTACCACGCTGCTCAGAACAGCAGGAGCTTGCAGCCACGCCACCTGGCCGGAGCCAGCCACGCCGCCCGCACTGCCTGGCAGGAGCAGCAGGCCAGAGCGCTCGCAGCGCGCTGTGGGGGAGGGGCCGGGGACTAGCCTCCCCTGCCAGGAGCTCAAGGGCCAGGCAGGACGGTCCCGCAGGCCGTAGTTTGCCCACCTCTGTTCTACGCACATATGCACTATATTTAAATGCCCATGCTGTCAGTTTAAAAAAACCCACAAAGAAATACATAAAAATAAAACTATTAAGCTCTGACAAAAACAGAAGAAAGAAAATTCATATATCTATGACATAATGTACTAAGATTTCTTCATTTTGTTTACTGCCCATTAGACAGAGGATATGATCAAGTAGTACAGGCCCAGAATTTGTGAGGCTTTTACAATACGCAGTAGTAAAAATGTTTTAATATACTTGAAGAAGTATATTAAAGAGGTTTGGATGTATACACTATACAGCAGTATTTGCAGCACAGACTTTATATTACTACTAGCGGATAAGAACCAGAAAGTGAAGTTGGCTAGTCGAATTTGAGACCAAATAATGAAACTAAAGAGTAGACATCAGGAATGCTGAAAAGGAACATTAGATTTATAAAATTTGTTTATCAGATTAGTAGTAAAAGAGCTGACAAGTTTGTTTTTTAAATAACTACACATTGTTTAACTTGACATTGTCCCTTTTGAAGAAAATGGGCATCTCTCCCATCTCTTCATACAGAGAAAAGAAGTGTCATACCTACTTTAAAAAAAAATTCTCAAGGTGCTGAGTTGGCCCAGGTTTTCCAACATACCATTGTTTACAGATGATTTTCTTGATTGATTACAACTATACATTCCTTCAGCATAGTTTGAACTGCCTTGTGTACAATGTTAAAGTTACCCACCTCACTGGCAAAAAAAAAAAAAAGGTATGAAAGCACAGGATGTATTTATAATAAACAAGCTTCAACGTAAATATAGAAATTCAACACTAACTTCTTAGGGCTTGTCTACACTGGCAATTTACAGCCCTGCAACTTTCTTGCTTGGGGGTCTGAAAAAACTCCCCCCGAGCGCAGCAAGTGCCAGCGCTGTAAAGTGCTGCACTTCCAGTGCTGGTAGCTACACCTCTCATGGTGGTGGTTTTCTCTCCCAGCGCTCTGCCATGACTATACAACCCAAGTTAAAGTGCTGCCGCAGCAGCGCTTTAGCATTGCCTGTGTAGACTAGCCCTTAGAGACACAAGGTGGGTGAAGTAATATATTTTGTTGGAGCAACTTCTGTTGGAGAGAGAAACAAGCATTCAAGGTAGAGTGGCCCCTCGTTGTCACCTACTACCCCATACTGAAACCCGTAGGTGTATCATCTACTACAACTCATACTCAATGGGGCCCCCATCCTGAAAGAAATTGTTCCTGAACCCCCTCTTCTGGCCTTCAAACCACCCCCCAACCTTTCCAAGCTCAGCATCAGAGCCAAGCTCCGGACAGACCAGGACACACCAAATCAAAGCAACATCAGACCCTTCCAGAACAACAGATGCAAAACCTGCAGACATATCTTCACTGCTACAATGATCTAACCCACTCCACCCCCAAACACACCCTTCAAGATCTATGGATCCTACATATGCCTATCACAACATGTGGTATACATCATCCAGTATACTAAATGCCCCAAAAACCACAATGTGGGTGAAAACAAAACAATCACTATAAAGTGAACTCCCACAAGAAAATGATAAAAGATGAAAAACACCGCATCACCTGTGGGTGAACACTTTTCACAAAGCGGTCAGTCTTCATCCTCAAGAGAAATCCACAGAACACTTTCAGAAGATAAGCCTGGGAGCTTAAATTCCTATCTCTGCTAGACATGAAAATCATGGACTGACTAGAGACATTGGATTTATGGCTTATTACAACAGTCTAACTCACTAACCCCCTCTTTTTGTCACACAGAGGTGTTAACAGGCCAGTATACCTTGAATGGTCCCTAGAATATGTGCTAACTACTTATGCTAAACAACCTGTTCCACCTTGCATTTAGCTGTCAGGCTCAGAGTATCATTCCCAGACCTGAAGAAGAGCTGTGTGCTCAAAAGCATGTCTCTCTCACCAACAAAAGTTGTTCCAATAAAAGATATTACCTCACCCAACCTTGTCTCTCTAATATCCTGGGACGGACACTACTACACCTCTACATTTAATTTCGTAGGGTTTTTGCTCCTGAGAAGTAAATCTTACAAGCAATCTCTGCCCCCAAGAGATTAAGTTTAAGCTTTTAAAGGCTACATAAGTAGTGCTGATACCTGAAGTCTCTTACACGCCAATTATCCTGAGGTTAAGATTTGTAGTGTTAAGAAGAGAAGAGGTCATTTGCACCATGAAATAAGCAAATCTTCCATGTGTTTTCCAGCTGTTAAAGCTAGAATGAAATCAATAAGACACCATCAACTTTCACTTCGACCCACCTTCCATTAGGACAGATTGAGAAACGAAGTACTATATCCCTACACTCAATTAAACACAAACAGAGACGGTTAGCTCCAGTTCCACTCAGAATTTCAACTATTTCACAGACGTCCCTTCACATTTCAGTCAGAGCTCAGTGAGCAGGAGTGTTAACAGCCAGGACTGTAGCTGCAAGGCCAGGAAGGGAGAGAGAGCAGGGTCTGCAAGAACCTTTCACATGTGGGCGTCCCAAAACAGCACTCGGCTATTTTAAAGCACGCAGCCCACGGACGGGCGGCTGGTTGAGATAAGCAGCATGAGCGGTAGCTTGCACTTTGGAACAGCCCCCCCCAGCCGCATGGATACGCGCACGCCCTGCCAGCCCACCCATCCCCACACCAGCCTCACAGCGAGCAACCTGCCAGCCAGAGGCAGCCGAGGGGGAGCACACGGAGCGCCTGCTCCCCGCCGGGAAGGGGAGTTTGGGCAGAGGCAGGGCTCCCCCACCTGAGGGGGATCGTGCTGCGCTTGGGGGCACGATTCCACCCCAGCCGAAGAGCAGCTGTGGGGGGAGGCGAAGCCGCGCCCGCAGCCCCCGCTGGCTCCTCACCAGGCCCGTAGAACTTGCTGCCTTTGGTCACGTCGAAGACTTTGCCGTTGACGGCCAGTAGAATGCGAGGGGTGCGGGCCCCGTCGTACTCGTGCAGCTGCTCCAGCGTGAAGTCCCGCCGCTTCATTCGGGGCAGGGAGGCGGCCTGGCTCTGCTGGGCCGCGCCCCCCGGGCCGCTCCGCTTCCCCCAGCGCAGGTAGAGCCGATAGGCCGCCAGCAGCACCAGCGCCAACAGCCCCACGTTCAGCAGCATCTCGCCACCCACAGCCCAGCCTCCCGCCGCCGCCGGGGGCGGCTCCTCTGCGCCCCCGCCCCCCAGGACACCACCGCTGCTACCCTCAGTTCTTAGTTTCCCATCTCCATCGTCCGCCATCACTACCAGGCCAGCGCCGGCTCCGCCCAATACGGGCATGAGGGAAGAGCGAGGGGGCGAGGCACATTCGGCCACCTCCTCTGCTCGCTCCGATTGGTCACCGACAGGACACGTCACCCTCACAAGCTCGCGCCAAACTCACGAATAAGACTCAGACACGCCCAGTTCCTTAACCGCCGTGGCTCGAGAATTCTACCCAAGGCGCGAGAACGCGCACGAGACACGCAGCCGGCCAAGGAGGCGCGCGCGAGAGAGAGAGACTAACATTGATCTGTGCCCGAGCTAAATTCGTACAGCTCGCTGCGGCGCGTGCGGGACTCTGAGCTACTGCGCGAGCCATAGGGCAATCACAGGAGAGCGCGCGAAACGTCGAATTAATGCGCGAGCCGCAGGCGGGTAATAAACTCGCATCCTCGCACAGAATTGGCCTCCTCCCCCGGACTCTTAAGGTGGCGCCGCGCACCTACTACACTGAGCCCCCTATTTAAGGATGTATTGCAGTCATTCACCCACATCCTCCATTATAATAAAGATGTAGGGTAGATTTTCTGCTGTGGATATCGGCTCCCTATCCCTGGGGTGGCTTGGTGAATCTCCCCTTTACCACTCCAGGGGCTGGGCTAATGCTCCAGATTAGCACCTGCTGAGGGGAGCAGGGCCGCGCAGGGCTGGGGGAGTTTTATATGGCAGCACTAGGTGAGGACTTTGCAAGCTGTAGACATACCTATTTCCACTGTTCCGATGATTAACACTGCCCATAAGACACCTTTCAAGATCCATGGATCGGACACATGCCTATCACATGTGGGATACATTGTCCAGTGCACTAAATGCCCCAATAACAACTATGTGGATTAAACCAGGCAATCACTACCCTCACATGAACTCACGCAGAAAAATGATAAATGACAAAAACACCATATCACCGCTGGATGAACACTTTTCACAAAGCATTCACAGTATATCTGACCTCTCAGTCCTCATTCTCAAAGGCAACCTGCTGCACAATGCCTTCAAAAGACAAGCCTGTCAGCTTAAATTCATAGCTTTGCTAGACACTAAAAATTATGGACTGAATAGAGACACTGTATTTATGGTTTATTAAAACAATCTGTAATTCAACCTTCCTTCCCCCCAGATTTTTTTTCCTTCTGGCCACTTCACTTTGAATGGTCCCTTGAAATATGTGTTAATTACTTATGCTAAACTATCCCTGTTTAACCTTGTATTGTGACACTCTGAGTACATTTCCCAGGCCTGAAGAAGAGCCCTGTGTAAGCTTGAAAGCTTGTCTCTCTCACCAACAGAATTTGGTCCAATAAAAGATACCTCACCAACTTGTCTTACTGAAGTTAAGTATCAGGGGGTAGCCGTGTTAGTCTGTATCTACAAAAACAACAAGGAGTCTGGTGGCACCTTAAAGACTAACAGATTTATTTGGGCATAAGCTTTCGTGAGTAAAAACCTCACTTCTTCGGATGCATAGAGTGAAAGTTACAGATGCAGGCATTATATACTGACACATGGAGAGCAGGGAGTTACTTCACAAGTGGAGAACCAGTGTTGACAGGGCCAATTCAATCAGGGTGGATGTAGTCCACTCCCAATAATAGATGAGGAGGTGTCAATTCCAGGAGAGGAAAAGCTGCAACTACACACCACACCACAGAAACACCAACCCAGGAACCTATCCCTGTAGCAAACCTCGTTGCCTACTCTGTCCCCATATCTACTCTGGCAACAGCATCAGAGGACCCAACCACATCAGCCACACCATCAGGGGCTCATTCACCTGCACATCCTCTAATGTCATATATGCCATCATGTGCCAGCAATGCCCCTCTGCCATGTACATTGGCCAAACGGGACAGTCCCTCCGCAAAAGAATAAATGGACACAAATCGGACATCAGGAATGGTAACATACATAAGCCAGTAAGTGAACACTTCAATCTCCCTGGTCATTCTATTACAGATTTAAAAGTCACTATCATTGAACAAAAAAACTTCAGAAACAGACTTCAAAGAGAAACAGCAGAACTAAAATTCATTTGCAAATTCAACACCATTAATCTGGGCTTGAATAGGGACTGGGAGTGGCTGGCTCACTACAGAAGCAGCTTTTCCTCTCCTGGAATTGACACCTCCTCATCTATTATTGGGAGTGGACTACATCCACCCTGATTGAATTGGCCCTGTCAACACTGGTTCTCCACTTGTGAAGTAACTCCCTGCTCTCCATGTGTCAGTATATAATGCCTGCATCTGTAACTTTCACTCTATGCATCCGAAGAAGTGAGGTTTTTACTCACGAAAGCTTATGCCCAAATAAATCTGTTAGTCTTTAAGGTGCCACCAGACTCCTTGTTGTTACTGAAGTTAGTGAGTTTTGGATCATGCCTGTTGAGATGGAGGCTCTGATGCTCCTTTCATGAATCAATGGAGTTATACCTTTGCATCTGATGAGAGCCTTTTCCTGTGGAAAGAACTTCAGTGTCTTTATAAATTCATAAATGAATCTGCATCTATTTTTACAGGATTGAGGAGAATGGTAAACAAAGTGAGAATGCTTTCATAGTAGTTTTACAGGAAGCTCTTAATGAGCATCTAAATTACATACATAATAGAATAATACAATATCTTTTTTACTTTGATGATTACTTCATTTTGTAGGCATTCATTAAGCTTTGCAGATTTATTGTTACATTCACAACAAAACATGTTTTTTGTTACTATTTTCCCATTGCTAGGGATGAGTGGACATAAACGTCCATGACAATGTCTTTAATCTGTGAAAGGCCCTGCCATCCCTGACATGAATAATTTGTAGGGGGCAGGAGAAAACCACTGTCATAGGGTGGCTAGCTCTTGTAATTGAAGTAGGTCCAGTGCCCCTGTATCAGAACAGGTGCTCTCAGTTGGCCCAATTAAGGGGGTGGAGTTGTACCTGGGGCTATAAAGGGTCAGAGAGTGCTCAAGCTATTCAGTCAGAGTTGCTTGAGGAAGCACTGGGTGAGTAAGAAAGTTTGTGAATTAGGGCTTATTGGTCAGTTAAGAAAGGCAGTTGAAAGGTAACAGAGACCAGGGGAGTGGAGATGGCTTTGGCTCCTGGGGGAAGTAGAAGGTGTTTCCTGGAGGAATGCTAAGGATGACAGCAGCAAAAAAGGCTTGTTGGCTAACTTTTGCCAAGCTAGAGACCATAGATGGGAAATGGCTGCTTGAAAGCAGCTGTAGCAGTAGAGCTAGTTGCCTACTTGTTCTCAGTTGGTGAGTCAGGGCTGAAGGCAGGAGAATAGCAGAGGGGCTTATCCACTGATATCTTTACTATTGGAGAACTGAAGAAGAGTGGGAGAGCCAGGGGGTCTGAGGGATGCTTCCCTGGTTAAAATAATCTCCCTCTATAGAGGCAGTGGGGATTACACTTTAATGTGGAATTGTACTTCAGTTGGGTGGCTCTCCTGGCAGAGGGACTAAAGAGCAGCTGAGGTGTGGTGGAAGATGTTAGCAAGTGGCCCATCATGGAATGGGATTTTAAGGATTATATGCACTGTATGATATGGACTATTTAGGACTCTTAGTTATGGACTGACTTGTACTACCTTGATGATAAACTGGCCCCAAGGAAGGATATTATTGAGACAAAGCTTGTGTGAGTTTATTGGGCAACTCTGAAGGAGGGGAAACTGAGGCAAGTGTGCCTGGCATGCTGAGAACTGCCACAGGAGGGTACTGCAGTTACTACTAGCTTGTTACAAGTAGTATCTCTCCTACTTGTGTCTTTAGATATTCAAAATCTCTCCTGATAGGTATGTATTTTCTTCTGAGACAGCTTTCTCTGTTCTAAATTATAGTATGCTACATATAACACTCTAGTTATGTCACTTCCATCACCTTCCTATAAGACTTTGATTTAATCAATGCCTGCTTTGGCTGCATATACAATAATTCTCTAATCTTTTTAAAGAGAAGATACCAGACTTGCTTGGGGGGGTTCCACCAGCAAATGAGTGTCTTAACCATAACATATGTTCATCTTCAATTCTCATGTATGAGTATGCTGTTTGTGGCAACCCTCTGAAGATTTAATTAAGTGGAAGCGGGATCAGCCTGTAACTTTGTAACAAAACTCAAGCACTGATGAATGTATAATCTATGTAACAGGAAGGTAAGTCTAATTACTCAACAATTCTGTGCTACAGAGTTCCCCTCTGACTTAAAGTATTTGCACAAACCATGAGTTCCTATCTTTGCAAGAGACTATAGTTGGATTTTCTATAGGAAATTTCTGGATACTAAAAGTGGAAATAATCACTTTTTTCATTTTTTAGGAATCCAGTACTAGTCTTTGCTATCAGACAGTTATGCATGCACACAATAATGTTAAATTCCTTTTTATGAATAACACTACAAGGAAACATTACAGCACAGCAGTTACAATGCACTCTACCTAGACTAACATAGCTAAATAGAGTCAAGTATCAGGGGGTAGCCGTGTTATTCATAGAGGTTCACTTCATTTCCTTTTAAAAGGAAGAATATAACACAGGGCCTAAATGTACATATAATACCTTACAAAATAAATACAGTGATTGGGACTGGGATTTCTGACAATAAGATCTTTCATGTAGGCTCACCCTGGGTATTGACAATTAAATAAAACTTTTAGTTATACCAATAATCAGTAGTTTCACCATCCATGCTATTGAGCACATAAACCACTTCAAATAAGGAAGAAAAAAATCAAATTTCTGTAGGTGTTACACTCACACTCTGTTTCAATGATGTAGTACATGTCCTGAACACCTCTGGCCTGCAGTCTTCATTCCTCCTTTATGGTAGTATTCACAAGTCTCAATCTCACTGGTTCCTGTAAAATTACAGGATACTATATTGAGATCCAACCCATAGATTTAGTTTGGATTTCCTAGTGCAGCTCTATCCTACCCGGCTGGGCTGGATGTGACTGGTGCTCAGAATGGCTGTCAAGTCTGTACCCTTGACAGAACTCGCTAGTAATTGGCCATGAGCTTCTAACTGAGAGGGGTGTAAAATTCAGGAATGTTTGCCCTTAATGGAGCCTTCTATCAGTGGCAGATATTGCATGGACCCAGGGGACCCCAAAAAAATATCCCCACAAGTCTCAGGGCTGGAAGAGCTCTTGAGGGGGCCACTGCAGAGTCTCAGAGCTACTCAACTCTCAGGGTTGTGCATGTAAAGGAGGGAGCAGGGGATGGAAAGGGGGGGGCTGTAGGTGGAATGGGGGCAGGTCCATGGTTCTGGGGGCCCTCCACTTGCTCTGGCCTAGGGCCCCAGCCCCCAGGAGACCTTTATCCATCTCTACCTTCCACACTAGCTTCAAAACACCTAGTGAATATGGCTAATAACTTCCTGCACTCCCTCTAGTGTGCTGAAATAGCAACTACTTCTTTGCAATCACTGATAGCACTATACCAGCTGTGGCCAAAATTACTGACCCTCCGAACTGCATATAATCTTCAGAAGTTTGAGAGCCACAAAACATGCACAATCTGCCCTGTGGGGCAGTGCCTGCCAGGGTGCAGGGCTTCTGCCCCGATGCCCACCCCTTGCAGGGCAGAAGCCCCTAGTCCCACCAGCGTCTGCAAGGCAGAAATCCCAAGCTCCCTCTGCCCAGTTTTATATCTGGAGAATGGGGGAGTGTATGGGGGGGGGCCCCTCTGGGAGCTTCATTTTAACTGTAAAAGAGCTGCATATGGCTTACAAGCCAGAGTTTAGCCACTCCTCTATACTGCCACCTTGTCTGAGAGCAACTGTAATTACAGCAATAAGTGGTTTTTGGCTGAACACCATGAAATAAGAAAAAGAAATGGGGGTCACACATGCAAATATGGTGGATGGAATTTGTTTTTGTTCCATGCTTCAAAGTAAAAAAAAAAAAAAAAAAAGACCCACCATGTTCTTCTCCTTCCCCTCCACCCCATCTTAGCCATACAATCCCTGCAAAGGGTAATAAATTATTCCTTCCCTCTTACCACCACCTGATTCTGGCCTGGCTCATCAGAGGTATTGGCTGCATAACTCCCATTGATTTCAGTGGGAGTATAATGAAGTGGTCTGTCCCCTTCAGGCTTGTAGAGCCTATGGAGTCAGCCAGCCCCTATTCTGTAATATAGCCCTCAAAGATTTCTGCATCTTTGAGGTACAAAATGACGCAGAAGCAGATGTGGGGAGAGATGAAGTGGTCTCAGGGGAACAGTTTGTGCCTGGGGAAAATCTGCTATTTCTTCAAGGGCCCACAAAAAAGCCTTGAAGAGAGGTCAGAGTGATGCTCCCCCTCTCCCAACTGGAATCTAGTCTGAGAAAGAGGGCAATGTATGTTTTTGCCTCCCCCTTCAAAGGGGGACACCAACAGGGGAAGGTTACTGTCTGCTGAGCTCTTTTCACTGATGGAGAAAGGGGCCAGGTTGGGGGCAGGAGGAATCTAGCTTGAGGCTGAGCTCTTTTCACTGATGGAGAAAGGGGCCAGGTTGGGGGCAGGAGGAATCTAGCTTGAGGACACAGATGGGCTGTGCTCATTTGTTCTGGCCAGGCTAACAAGGGCTGTGGGCCTCCTCTATCAAAGAAGCAGCCTGACATGAAATTCTCACCCAGCCCCAAGAAGGGGTCTATGAAGACCCCTGAGTATAAAGGGGGACTCTCTTGTGGAGAAGCTGATTACACTAATAAGCTAGGAGAAGGGGAATATTGTTTAAAGGCTCTGGGTGTGAGTGGCTTATTTTTGAACCCCCTAAAGAGGGGAATGTGCCTCCAGGGCCTTGCTGTGCCACAAGGGGGCATTCTGGGAGGCAGATGCCTAAACACCTTTGAGAATCTGGGCTCTAGTTTCTCTCAATACCCAGCATAATATACCTTTTTGAAGATAATGGATGTTGTAGCTACCTTTCATTTGGGATAAATGTAAAAAGATGTCAAGCTCCTTTTGGAATAAGATGGCTGAAACAATTGAACTCTTCCCCCAAACACAGCTTTGCTTCTGACTGGTCTTGCGTGTGACCTATATGGGTAAAGGGGTTTCAGTAGGGGCTGAATGTCAATGCAGAGGGCTGGGCATATTGTCTTGATACAGCAGTGTGTGAGCAGACACAGCCAGAAACATGACAGAAGGCAGAAGAAAGCTAGGATGACCAGAGAAGTACTTGTAGTATAACTGAGAAAGCAGAGTGCTTTTTGGGTAGAGTGGCTGCAAAAAGAGGATTAGCATCTTGAGCAAAGAAACTTTCCTGTTTGATTCCTATTGTGGTCAGAAAAGCAGGACTTTGTGTACATTCTTTGTAAATAAATGGGATTACATCAAAATAATAGATTGCATCCATTTTCTCCTAATAGCCAATATTAAGATCTTGAGGGTTGTTTCTAACCATTTGAGTCTAAGATTAATATTGGTGTGAGTGGTCCCAGTTTACAAGGAGAGAGTATCTTCAATGAAGACAGAACAAATAATGGAGGTGCCTGCAGAAATAAAAAATGGCTTGAAGGAATTCAAATCTGCTGGAGACTTCACAAAAGGCAATCAAGTAGCATTTTCAAGCTTCCAGAAAGGGTTGGGATGACCTGCAGGCAGAGGAAGTCTTTTGTTGAAGGAGCAACTACAAAGTGTCCAGGCAGACTAGGAAGCCCAGCTGCAATGCCTCCAATCTGGAATGGTAAAACAGATCACTGAGGTGACTAGTGACCAGAAATTTTCCACGAAGTAGTGAAGACTGGAAAATTCTTTGTCAACTTGAAACTTGCTAACAGATGAGCTGCAGCAAGGACTTAAACTGAAAAATAATCTAGGAAGTAAAAGGGTCCCAAGTGATAGTGGAAGTCAGCCACCTGGATGGGCATAGAATTGAACCAGCCAGAGAACTTAGTTTCCTACCCAGTTTGTAACCCACAGAGGCCCAGAATGGATGGTTGTTTGCCCCAGCTAAAATAACACACACTCCACTTTTCTGGGGGGAGGAGGAACTCCTGGGAGACTTATGTCACTCAGTTTGACATCCAAGCTCAAACAAATGCTTGGGAAGATGAACAGAAAAGACTTGTTAAGCAGGTAGCTTGAATGGCCCAGTTTTGACAGTGCTACACAACTTGTACCCAGGAAAAAGATTGAATTGTCCAGATCTGGACCTTGATAGGTACTTTAGTAATCAGATTGATGGCTATCTCTAAGAGCTGGGAAAGAGAACTGACAAAGGACCTCTGGAGACTTGTCTTTCTGGCACTGTATACCAATGAAGACTTCCAGGATAAAACAATAATGGACCAATTTACAGATCTTAAGTTGGACTTGTAGATATAGCATGTATTGGCCTCCTTTCATTGATCTTTAAGGCTATGGAATTGGCCACAGAACTTAATTTCTTAACAGCAGGTCACCAGAAGAGAAACAGCTGCTAAGGAGGAGATGGAAGCTGATCATCATGAGCTCTAAGTACAGCTGTCCAATATTTATGATTGAAAAGGTGATTTCTAATCTGGTACACAAGATAAGAACTAGAAAGTGATAAATTCTGTTTGTAAAATGAGGAGAAACTGGTGGTGCAACAATTAGCAGAAACAGTACAGTTAAATGCTGGTACTGTGGGGGGGGGGGGGGGGGGGGGAACTAGCCCCCCCAAAGATTTTCATAATCAGAAATGTAAGATAAGCGTGGACAGACCATCGAAGTGTCTAGTAAAATCCCCTCACTCAGTGTGGGGAGTGAGGTTTGGGGGACACCCAGTTAAAGTTCCAAAGTGTGGAGGTACCACTTTTTGTTTGGGTCTGGGCAGTTAAATGATTATGGGAGTGGGCTTCTCTTTTTACATGGTTTATTGTAGCCCCAAGCTTGATGACCCTTTGAGAAGACCTTGCCCCACTTGCTGTCACAATTTTGTCATGTTACACTATTAGCAGCATGGGAATTCTAAGTTTGGATCACACCACCATATGGTAGGACATTAAGCACTACTGTTGTGTGATATGCACATCACATCTCTATACTCTGGTTATGGGACTGACTTACTACTGCATCACTTTCTTACACCAGTATAACTCACTGTTGCACCACAATAAAACTAGAGCAATGCATTGGTGAATCAGGTTCCTTTAACTTCACAAATCTCTCTATATTAGGGTAGAAGGAATTTTAAAACTGTTCTAAGAGAATGTCTTACTGTGGCTATGCAATACTCTACATCCATCTGCAATACTGCATCTGCTATAATGTCGCATTTCAGTTTTATTTAATACTTCTAATCAGATATGCAGTACTTTTGAGTATATTGGCCTTCCATTCCAAGAGAACCCTATCTGACTTTTTTCTAATATCACTTTTAGTGTAACAGTCCAAGTGATTCTAGCCATATTTTCCACAAGTGGTGTTAATTACTTTCAACAAGTAGGAACTTGTTTGAAAAGCATCCTAATACTTTTTTATGGTGACTTAACTGTTTTTAAAGATTCCATTCACACACTGTCACAGAATGAAATAGCAGTTAATTTTTTTTAATATGGAATAAGAAACACACAGCTACAACAGTGGTCCCTGGCCAGCCAGCCCCAAGGCAGCAGTCCCTGGCTGGCCCGCCCACAAGACTTAAACATGTATTTTTAGTAAAAATACATGGACTGGTCACAGGCCCTGAGTGTGTGTTGTCCATGACTTTTACTAAAAATACCCATGATTAAATCATAGCCGTAATAGTAAGGAATAGTAAAATGTTTACATTGACTTAGTAATGCCAACCAGGATCAAATCAGCTAATGTAGAATTAATATTTTCAAAGACACTGTTATACACTTGCAAAATGTAGTGGTTTTCACAAAACAGATAATTTGATGTACCTGCATTTTGTTGCAATTTCAATTAGTAACACTCAGCATTAGAAAATTTAGTATAGGTTGAAATGAGAGCCAAATTAAGCAGGACTTGCAGCATAGCCATCTATGTAAGCAAATACACTTGCAGTAGAGGTAGATGGAGATTCCACTCCTAAACATAATTACTGAATTTGCTCACTTTAAGGAATATGGATCATATGAGTTTGACCTTGTATTTATCTTGTCTGGCTATCTTTTCCAGACCTGAAGACTAGCTATGTGAAGCTCAAGCTTGTCTCATCCACCAAAAGAAGTTAGTCCAGTAAAAGATATTCCTTCATCCACCTTGTCTCCAGTTGTAAATTAACTAACATTCTAACCTCAGAGAAGGAGAGTCTTAAAAGCAAATTGCATTTCATGCCCTAGACAAATATTGAAGTATTTCAATATCTCTCTTAGAGAACTCCCAACCTACTTATGTAGAGGAAAAATAGGAATAGGGTGGTATGTAGAGGAAGCAAGTGTTAATAGCAACTGGGAATGTAACTGTTGCAAAGTTCAGGTTTAGGAACAGGCCTGTTTGGTGGATTAAGGATCACTTGAAAGGTAACTTATGTTTGCTGCAAACAATCAGATGTTAAATAAACATTAAAAAATATTCCTGCCAAATGCTTCAGAATTGCCCTAGTTTAGTTCTTGTAATTAAACAATTACATCAAGAACCTCAAAATCACAGCCACCTGCTCCCTGAAACCAAAGTACAATTGACTCATTCACTCACCTGCACGCTACCTTGTCTGCTGCTACCTTGACCTGACTCCCATTGCAAGTTAATGGGGCACTGGAGAAGCTTGAAACAGAACCAGAAACCCCTGACCATTTAAGTGATAATTCTACAATTTTAATAGTTTACTACAACCATAGTAGTGGGGTATACTCCGTGCTTAATTTGTGCTGGGGCTTAACCCTGGCACCTCTGGATGCTGTGTGTATAATTTAAAAAAAAAATGTGCTTGAGCCCCAGCACCTCTTTGATTACAAATTAAGCACTGGGCATACTGGTTAGATTCAAGTCAGGGGTTCTATTCCTGGCTCCGCCCCTGCTTCTATCACTTCCTTGTGCTCTATGTAGGCATTTACATCAATTTTAGAGAGGTAAAAACTCGAACATTGGTAACTTGTAGTAATTTGAGACTCTCACTGTACAAAGAAGTATGCTGGCATAGTAAAAGCAGCAAAGCTCAAGTGTAGATGTGGTTATGCTAGTATAAAAGTGCTCTGCTAAAACAAATCATACAGCTGCAAGACACTGTTATGAAACTATAACTGCATCTACCCTAGGGCTCTTACTGACCTAATGTTACAAAAAATTACACTCCTAAGTGACAATTATGTTGGTAAAACTTCTTAAGCATAGACCAAAGGAGAGGGATTGCCGAAGCTTCACAAGCTTTGACAATCCATGTTCTAACTCCACTATGGCTTATGGCAAAATGTGGACCACATACTTAAATTATCCAGAAATGTGTAAGTTGTCAAAATTTGCATAAAATATTGCACCATGTACAGTTGCAAACTCTCATGTCTTTAATCAGTAGTTTTCCTTTAAGTGTATCACTATAGGCAGCTAAACAAATGTTTTGCCCAAGAATATATCTATCTAAAATAAACTTCTAAACTACGCTTTGTGAAGTGTCTCTATCGGTACTTGCTTAACTGTGAGTGGTGTGAAATATGGAAGCTTCCATATTAAAGATACTTTGCAGCAGAAACTCCTGTCCAATGATGTAGATTACCATGTATGCCATGCAGCTTTCCAGCTGAATACATGAGAAAAGCAGAGAAACTGTTACTGTAAGGCAAATTGTTTTTAAACAAATATTTTTAAATCTTTTCTTTTCCCATTCAAAAGCAGAGCTATATTTCCTGTCTTTAACTTGCAGTACATCACACTATAGGATGCTCTTGTCTGTTCCTTGTTGCTTATATTTGATAGGCACCATATTTAGTGGGCTGGTGGGTTTTTAAAATTTTATTTATATATATATATATATACACACACACACACACACACACTGTTCTTGGCAATCATAGGGATTAGAATATCCTTCATGTCGCATAGCACTTCCTGTTCATTTCACATGCATTCCTTCTGGCCTACCTATTAAACCACCTAATAACCATATGGCTCTGGCAGAGAGTTCATCTTCTTTCTAGTCTTGAAAAGAGAGGAACCCACTTATTCTGGTTGACATGATTTGCTATAAAGCGGAATAACCTACACAAGATGGTTGTAAATTCCTTGTTAATTCTTTATGGCAAGTAAAGCACAAACCAGTCTGTCTTCTCTTGGATGGCATCAAGGACCCACATTGTCAAGACCACACCCAATTCCTCTGCAAACTAGAATATTAAAATATAGTTTAGTTGTTACGGGTAACAACCCGCATGGCAGCTGGTCATAGGGAACACTGTAAAAATGTCACCTAACATCACACAGGTGTGTAATACTTAGGGCCCTACCAAGTTCACTGTCCATTTTGGTCAATTTCACGGTCATAGGATTTTAAAAAATCCTAAATTTCATGAATTAGATATATAAATCTCAAATTTCACAGTAACTGAATTTTACAGTAACTGTAGAGGTCCTGACCCAAAAGAGGGTCAGGGGTGGGGATGGAGTGCAAAGTTAATAGAGGGGTATCGCAGAATTGCCACCCTTACTTCTGCTCTGCCTTCAGAGCTGGGTGGGCCAGAGAGTGGTAGCTGCTGGCCAGAAGCCCAGCTCTGAAGGCAGTGCTGCCGCTAGCAGCACAGAAATAAGGGTGGCAATACCATACCATGCCACCCTTACTTTTGTGCTGTTGCCTTCAGAGCTGGGTGCCTCGCCAGCAGCCGCAGCTCTCTAGCCCACCCAGCTCTGAATGCAGTGCAGAAGTAAGGGTGGCAATACCAAACCCCCTAAAATATCCTTGTGACACCCCCCACAACCACTTTTTGGGTTGGGAACCCCCAGTTTGAGAAACACTGGTCTCCTCCATGAAATCTTTATAGTGTAGGTAAAAGTACACAAAAGAGCAGATTTTACAGGGAAGACCAGATTTCATGGTCTGACACATTTTTCATGGCTGTGAATTTGGTAGGGCCCAAATAATACTTATGACAGTGTTATAAAATGGTAACACCAACCCCCTTTTGAGATCTCATTAGAGTTACCAGTAAGAGATGGTAACCTTTCTCCCTCCCCCCCCAGCTCTGCAGCATGTTCAGATATCACTTGGAAAAGATTCCAGACAATTTGTCACTGTTCCATCTTCACTATAAAGGATTTACCAAATAGAGTGCAATTGTACTGGAACAAGATAACACTCACAACAGACTCGGGGGTCAGCTGAGGTGGGGTCAGGCTCTATTCTGAAAATGCAACTCAGCACTTAGCAGGTAAGGTGCCAGGTAGCTGTTGCTTTGAGCAGACACTGACTTGCACTTGTTGTGTTCTCTTATAGCTGGTGTGGGCAGTGACCAATTTTTTTGGGGGGGGCGGGAGGGACTATACTAATTCAGTTACACACCCTACATCAGCTGCATGAGTTTTACATCAATGCCTTTTTGCTGTTTTTCACACCACACAAATGATTGTAGGAAAACACATAACTACTTCTGGATTCTAACCTTGCATGCAGCATAATCAATGATTTATTTGTGAAATTTCTACATATGGAGACTGAAACCACACAAAGGTCTTCAAGCTGTGAATAGAAGTACAATGTTATGTCATGGTTCCTGATCAAAACCCTACTGAGCTCAGTGGGAATGTTTCCATGGACTCCAGTAGGAGTTGGATGGCATCCATAATTAGCAAATGATAATACAAACCACTATATATATATAGAGAGAGAGAGAGAAGGAGAAACTACATGCCTAAGCTATGAAGTAATTTTCACGTTTAGTGCCTTTTTGTACCAGGATCTCTAAGTACTCCTCAGAGGTAGGGAAATTGACTCACAGAGAGGTTAATGATTATCAAATGATTTTCCCCAAGGTCACAAAGCATAGTTTAGAGGAGGTGGTGCTGGTGAATTTCTCTGCCATCACCTCCTTGAAATCTGTCACTGAGCCAGGGCCAGCTCTGGCTTTTTTGCCGCCTCAGGCAAAAAAGCCTCCGGCCGCGCCCCCTCCCCCCCCCCAGCGCGGTAGGGGAGGGTGCAGGGGGGCGGTGAGCCCCGGCCGGGGCTCCGCTCTCCCCGGCGGCTGGGGGGAGGGTGCCAGGGGGAGGGCGGCCGGAGCCCTGGGAGGAGGGCGGAGTGCCTGGCTGGGGCTCCGCTCTCTCCGGGGGGAGGGCGGCGAACCCCAGCTGGGGCTCCGCTCTCCCCGGCGGCGAGCCCCGGCTGGGGCTCTGCTCTCCCTGGCGGCCGGAGCCGGAGCACCACACCACGCCACCCCCCTCCAGGTGCCGCCCCAAGCACAAGCTTGGTGGGCTGGTGCCTGGAGCCGGCCCTGCACTGAGCAGACGTTGTATATTTTGACAGATTGTCGTGTTGGTTGGCTGCACAGTTTGAGTTATACATGAGGCATATTGGATGTTAAAATGTGTCCCTTAGAATTATGGCTTTTTGGTATCTTATTAGCAATTGAGTATCATAGTAATTTAATACTATTGTGCAAATAAACATGTTTTCTTTGCTGAACAGTTCAGATACTTATTGAAGTTTTGGCCCCAGTCAATGGCTGCATATCTGCCTATTAGAATGCACTCAGATGGTTTTCCTTAATGGAAATTCCTGGAGATTTGCTCTTTGAAATCCAGTGCTTCACCAGGTTAATCTCTGGGACTCTTCCTTTTGCTCTCATTTTGTATTCTGAGGTAGCACTGTTGATAGCTTTTGGGGATGGATTTTCATCTTTAACCTGAAGGTTTATCATGCAAATGAATATAATGGTCGCAGTGATTTCTGCTGCTTCAGTCCTGCCTTTGAGCCACAAAGTTTAGATACATAATCATTCTTTACATTGGCAGTTATGTAATTTTGCCTCCTACATGCCTAAATCCCTTTAGAAAATGAGACTTGGATTAATAAATCAGTTAGGCATTGCTGCACTCAGTGCTGCAATGCCTAGACACATTTTTAAAAATCAAGACTTTAGGCCTTACTGTACTAGTGAATGATACTACACCTTCACTGGCAGTTTGTCTGTAGGTATCTATATTTGGATGCAGTTTCTATTTTAATAGATACATAA
This sequence comes from Chrysemys picta bellii, assembly GCF_011386835.1. NCBI lineage: Eukaryota > Metazoa > Chordata > Testudines > Emydidae > Chrysemys > Chrysemys picta. The sequence continues at coordinate 46,289,271 of NC_088795.1, forward strand.
ATTTACATGACACTTTCTTTTTATTTAATATAATACATTGTATTCAAGAATCCAGGGATTTCTAAATAACGCCACTCAGAAGGACCATTTCAGGGGGCTATTTAGTGCTTTTTGTACAATGAGATTCACGGTTTAGACTGGGCTGCCTTATCATTTTTTCACTTCTCTAGACATGGTTGAGAAGCTTCTTTTGATGTAATCCTGGGACCCAGTCCTACAAACCTTTATTTGTGAGAGTGGTCCTCGCTCTCACAAATAATCCCATTGGTGTCAACAGGGCTACTCATGTGACTAAGGGCTATTTTCAGGAGTAAGGATTTTCAAAATTATTACCCTATTCCTGAGTTTGTCTAAGTTCAACATGGATAGCATCACTCTTCCCACTTGTGTTTTGCCTGTATGTGGTGGTTCTTCTGTGTTTTCCGTGTGCAATGTCTTTATCCTCTTTCTCTAGGCAATAGTTTTGCCCCTATCAATATATGGAATAACATTATCTGAAGTGCTGTTATTTTTTCCACAGGAAGACCAGGGCCTCCATAAATGATCTGAAATCATATATGCCAGGGAAAATATATACAAAGCTCACATATCACAGTAGGGCCAAATATTGAGTGCTTGATCATCTCTCAAATTTTATTTGTCACCAAGAACTTTCTTTATGAATGAAAGCAGTAAGGATTGCAGCATTTTGTGGCATGCCACAGGGAAATCTAGTGAGCAGATAGGCATGCCATGAACAACAATTATGTATTTTAATGGAAAATGCTCTCAGACATGCCTTTCACTCTAGTGATATCCCTGATCTCGCTCGCCTCAGTACAATTTATAGTAGGAAGAGAGCCTGAGACATAAGCCCTTGTATCAGAGGCCTGAGACCTGGGCTAAAATAGTGTCAACTTTGCTGATGATGTAAAGCAAAGTTAAGTTGTGTCTCAGGCTCACTTCCTATTACACAAATCATGAGTTAATCTGTTAAAGTTATTCCATTGTAAAAGCAGCGTAATGAAAATCAGAATCTGGCTCTTACAGCCTTAGGCTATAAGAACCGTAAGAACTGTCAAGTAACTGAGGAGATGCTCAAGGATCTAAAAATAGCACAGCAGCGGTTGTGGTGTTTTCTAATTAGGCATTGCTTAGGGAATTAAGAGTTGACCCTGTCCCTAAAACTCAGCATTGGAATTGTGTGTATGTGAGAAGGAAAGACTTCTGGTACCATTTTCTAATGATGGGAGTTGATTATACCTAAACAAAAACATATTGCAGGGTAAAAGGATTAGGAATATCCAGATTCCTGTAAATGCAAATTCTTCTTCTTTCCAACTACTTTATAGGTATTGAAGTTGCATTCCTTGTGTGGACACTTGCTTTTAATGAACAAAGGGTATGTCTACGGGATTATTCCGATTTTACAGAAACCGGTTTTTGAAAACAGATTGTATAAAGTCAAATGTATGCAGTCACACTAAGCACATTAATTCGGTGGTGTGTGTCCATGTACCGGGGCTAGTGTCGATTTCTGGAGCGTTGCACTGTGGGTAGCTATCCCATAGTTCCCGCAGTCTCCTCCGCCCATTGGAATTCTGGGTTGAGATCCCAATGCCTGATGGGGCCAAAAATATTGTCACGGGTGGTTCTGGGTACATCCTCCCCTCCCTCCTGGAAAGCAACGGCAGACAACCGTTTTGCACCTTTTTCCTGGCTGAACAGTGCAGACGCCATACCACGGCAAGCATGGAGCCTGCTCAGCTCAAGACAGCAGTCATGAACATTGTAAACACCTCGCGCGTTATCGTGCAGTTTATGCTGAACCAAAACCTGCAAAACCAGGTGACGAGGAGTAGGCTACGGCAGCGCGGCGACGAGAGTGATGAGGACATGGACATGGAATTCTATCAAGCCGCGGGCCCCGGTGCTTTGGAGATCATGCTGTTAATGGGGCAGGTTCATGCCGTGGAACGTCGATTCTGGGCCCAGGAAACAAGCACAGACTGGTGGGACCACATAGTGTTGCAGGTGTGGGACGATTCCCAGTGGCTGCGAAACTTTTGCATGCGTAAGGGCACTTTCATGGAACTTTGACTTGCTTTCCCCTGCCCTGAAGCGCCAGAATACCAAGATGAGAGCAGCCCTCACAGTTGAGAAGCGAGTGGCGATAGCCCTGTGGAAGCTTGCAACGCCAGACAGCTACTGATCAGTCAGGAATCAATTTGGAGTGGGCAAATCTACTGTGGGGGCTGCTGTGATGCAAGTAGCCAAAGCAATCACTGAGCTGCTGCTACCAAAGGTAGGTGACTCTGGGAAATGTGCAGGTCATAGTGGATGGCTTTGCTGCAATGTGGTGGGGCAATAGATGGAACCCATATCCCTATCTTGGCACCGGGGCAGCCAGTATGTAAACCGCAAGGGGTACTTTTCAATGGTGCTGCAAGCACTGGTGGCTCACAAGGGACGTTTCACCAACATCAATGTGGGCTGGCCGGAAAGGGTTCATGACGCTCGCGTCTTCAGGAACATTACTCTGTTTAAATGGCTGAAGCAAGGGACTTACTTCCCGGACCAGAAAATAACAGTTGGGGATGTTGAAATGCCTATAGTTATCTTTGGGGACCCAGCCTACCCCTTAATGCCATGGCTCATGAAGCCATACACAGGCAGCCTGGACAGTAGTCAGGACCTGTTCAACTACAGGCTGAGCAAGTGCAGAATGGTGGTAGAATGTGCATTTGGACATTTAAAAGGTCGCTGGTGCACTTTACTGACTCGCTCAGACCTCAGCCAAACCAGTATTCCCATTGTTGTTGCTGCTTGCTGTGTGTTCCACAATCTCTGTGAGAGTAAGGGGGAGACCTTTGTGGCGGGGTGGGAGGCTGAGGCAAATCGCCTGGCCGCTGATTATGTGCAGCCAGACACCAGGGCGATTAGAAGAGCACATCAGGAAGCGCTGCGCATCAGAGAAGCTTTGAAAACCAGTTTCATGACTGGCCAGGCTACCGTGTGAACATTCTGTTTGTTTCTCCTTGATGAACCCCCCCCCCCTTGATTGACTTGTTCTCTGTAAGCAACCCACCCTCCCCTTCGATCCCAGCTTGCTTTCAAAGGAAATAAAGTCACTATCATTTAAAAATCATGCATTCTTTATTAATTGATTATAAAAAGAGGGAGAGAATTGAGAAGGTAGCCCTGGTGGGGTTTGGGAGGAGGATAGAAGGGAAGGAAAAGGCCACTAAAAAAGTTCAAAGTAATGACAGCCTTTTGGTTGGGCTGTCCACTGGGGTGGATTGGGAGGGTGCACGGAGCCTCCTCCCCCTCCCCCCCGCGTTCTTACACGTCTGGGTGAGGAGGCTATGGAACATGGTGAGGGGGGAGGGAGGTTATACAGCAGCTGTAGCAGCACTCTGTGCTCCTGCTGCTGTTCCTGAAGCTCCACCAGACGCCGGAGCATGTCCATTTGATCACGCAGCAGCCCCAGCGTTGCAGCCTGCCACCTCTCATCTCGGGTGTCCCTCATGACCTCACGTTCACTGGCATCTTTCCTGTACTTTGATACAGTGTCCTTCGGTATCATTTCATTGCAGGTGCATTCCATTATTTCCAAGAATATCTTGTCTCGTGTCCTCTTTCTCCGCCGCCTTATCTGAGATAGCCTTCAGGACAGAGGAGGGAGGCTTGAAAAATTTGCAGCTGCGGGAGGGAGGGAAAAAAGGGAGAGAAGTATTTAAAAAGATACATTTTACAGAACAATGCTTATACTCTTTCACGGTGAACAACACTATTCACATTACATAGCACATGTGATTTGGGTACAAGGTCGCATTTTGCATCTTTTAACATTGAGTGCCTGCGGTTTTGGTGTTAGAGAGCACAGACACAGGTCCAGGCAACGGAATTTGGCTTGCATGCGGCCATGGTAAGCCATTGTCTTTCGGCTTCTGCAGCTTTCCTACAAGCAGCGCCTTCCTTTTCCCACATACCAAGCAAAGACCGTTAAGTGCTGCAGTTTTCCTGTTAATGTGAAGCAGCAGAAACCAAACTAACTCCCTCCACCCCCCCCATCCAATTCTCTGGGATGATCGCTTTATCCCCTTCCTCCCCCCCCCCCCCCAACCGCGTGGCTGGTATCAGGGAAGATCCCTGCAGAAACCAAACTAACCCCCCCCCAATTCAATTCTCTGGATAACACAGCGAGATAAAGAATGGATGTTGCTTGAATGCCAGCAAACACCGGGACCATACGATGCCAGGCTTTGTCATGCAATGATACCAGATTACTTGCTACTAGCATGGCGTGGTCAAGTGTCCTTGAGGATGGAATAAGGCTGCACTGCCCAGAAACCTTTTGCAAAGGCTTTTGGAGTACCTCCAGGAGAGCTTCATGGAGATGTCCCTGGAGGATTTCTTCTCCATCCCCAGACACGTTAACAGACTTTTCCAGTAGCTGTACTGGCCACGAATGCAACCCAAGTCCTCAGGGCAAATTAATCATTAAAAACGCTTGCTTTTAAACCATATTTTATATTTACAAAGGTACACTCACCGGAGGTCCCTTCCATGGCCTCATTGTCTGAGGGTTGGGAGGGTGCTTCAGTCAGGCCGAGAAAAAGATCCTGGCTGTTGGGGAGAACAGAGTGCTGTGTGCTCTCCGCAAGCTCATCGTCATCTTCCTTCTCCTCCTCTTCCCCATCCGCAGAATCCTCAGGCATGGCTGAGATTACCCCCGCCTCGGAATCCACAGTCAGAGGTGGGGTAGTGGTGGGGGCCCCCCCACTCCCCCTCCCCCCAGAATTGCATGCAGCTCAGCGTAGAAGTGGCATGTCTGCGGCTCCAACCCGGAGCGACCGTTTGCCTCCTTTGTTTTTTGATAGGCTTGTCTGAGCTCCTTAACTTTCACGTGGCACTGTAGTGAGTCCCTATTGTGGCCTCTCTCCATCATGCCCTTGGAGATTTTTTTTCAAATGTTTTGGCATTTCGTTTTTTGGAACATAGTTCTGCTAGCACTGAATCCTCTCCCCATATAGCGATCAGATCCAGTACCTCCTGTACGGTCCGTGCTGTTGCTCTTTTTTTCGATTCTCGGACTGCATGGTTACCTGTGCTGATGAGCTCTGCATGGTCACCTGTGCTCTGCATGCTGGGCAAACAGGAAATGTAATTCAAAAGTTCGCGGGGCTTTTCCTGTCTACCTGGCCAGTGCATCCGAGTTCAGATTGCTGTCCAGAGAGGTCACAATGGTGCACTGTGGGATAGCTCCCAGAGGCCAATACCATCGAATTGCGGCCACACTAACCCTAATCCAAAATGGCAATACCGATTTCAGCGCTACTCCCCTCATCGGGGAGGAGTACAGATATCGATATTAAGAGCCCTTTATATCAAAGTAAAGGGCTTCATTGTGTGGATGGGTGCAGGGTTAATTCAGTTTAACACTGCTAAATTCGAGATGAAACTCCTAGTGTAGACCAGGCCAAAGGCTATGTGAATGCTACCAGAAGTTAAATCCTAAAGCCAGTAGAAATAGGTTATAGGACATACAGTAACATGGTCCCATAGGTTTTATGCTTTTAAAAATCTGATTTGTAATCTGCACTCTGAAATGTCAGGAGATAAGAAATATCTATTGGCATGAGTGCACTCAGACACATTGTATGCAGAAAATAACTTGACATTAGCTTTACAAATTTCAACTGTCTAGGCTGAGCAACTTGAGTACCATATTCTTATTGCTCCTTCAGAACAGTACAGTGGAATAAAACTGATTTTTTTTCTAAGTTTTGAAAGCATGTTGAATGTTTTTTTAGCAGGGCAAGGAAAATACATACATGCTAATGAAGCGAAGGTATCTCATATACTTGGCCTATGTCACCCACACTCGCTATGCCCATGTGGTGCTTCACCTGGGCTATAATACAATCTAGCAGTGACATTGCACAGTGGCAGCCCATAGGTTGTAAGGAAGTACGTGACAGTCCTTTCACTCTGGACACACATTCAACCTGACAGTGGGATAGCAGTATAGGCATTAGAATTTGGGGAAATGGACAGTGTACATATAAGGGAGAAGGCATATACAGTAAGGGAATAATTACAATCCGTATCAATACTTAGTTATTCTGGAAACCAGGGGAACGAACAGTGGGGTTAATGAGCTAGGCAAAGGTGAAAAACTTTAAGTGGTATACATTTACAAAGAAATACAGCAATACCTGCTATATCAATTTTTAATACATATGAATACAAATGTATTTAATACACAAATGTACACATTGCAAGACTCCTCTTTTTCCCTCAGGCATTTGGGAGTGGAATTGTAGTTTTAGGGGAAGGAGGATTTAAAAGGGGTTATTTGAAATTACTGTGTATAGGATGCATTTAACTGTGTATCAAGGACACCTGGAGCATATGGATAGGTGCCCTTTTTAGCACTGTTATAAATTTAAATAAATGAACAAATGTGACTGGGCAATAAACGTGTATAAGTACTTACACCCCTTTCCAGTATAAATCTTTTAATGCAGAGATTTTATGTATGCTTCATAGTGGTCCTGACAAAGGTGGGCATGATGAGTAGGGAATGCTGGGATTCTGGACATAGCTGGCAAGGAATTCTGTGGATTTTTTTTTTTTTGGATTGTTAGTGTAGCAAGTGAATTCTGAAGAGCATAAAATGAGGATGATTTTCCTCCCCATTTTACCTTGATATAGATAATGATGAACACTTGCGAGCCTTTTGATTTTTGCTATTTATATTTTGCTTCAATACTGCAGGTGTAATGCAATCTAAATTTACAACAGGAACAGATTGGTAACATTATTGTAAATTCTCCTAGCAGCTTACCAAGGCCAAAAAAAACCCCAGCTGCCTGTAAATATTTGTTTGAAGCTAGAGTTCAAAGCTTTATACTGACTACTTGTGTACCCAGCAACAAATTGCCTGATACTTTTTACCCTAAATATAAAATATTTACTTGCATGTCTTTTCTCTTCCTGTTCTAAGGATAGGAATGAGACATAGCAGCAGGATCATAAGGTTACTCTGCAACTCTTCTGGAAACTAGTTTTTAATTGAGCTTAACAAATATACTAATTATAAGAGGCTGCAAATTGTTGTTCAGCAGGCTATGTGGCATAATTACCTACATGTTCTGCCTAAAAGAGGACCACTCCTAAATACAGTATGTCTCTTTGAGTAACTGGATTTGTACACCTCAAGCATAATCTTTCCACATTGCTTCTTTAAAATCTAATTCATATGATCCGCACGTAATCTTATTATTTATGTGTGCAAGAGGCTTTATAGATATGTAAATCACCCATCTTCTTACCTGAGTTAGTGGTTGTCACATTAGACTCCTAGTAGACACCATATAGAGCAGTGGTTCTCAAACTTCTTTATTGGTGACCCCTTTCACATAGCAAGCCTCTGAGTGTGACACCCCCCTATAAATTAAAAACACTTTTAAAATATATTTAACACCATTACAAATGCTGGAGGCAAAGCAGGGTTTGGGGTGGAGGCTGACAGCTCGTGACCCCCTGTGGGATACTGATCCCCAGTTTGAGAACTTTCTCTATATGAGGGGGAGAGACCAAAGCCTTGTCTACATTAAAGAAATATGCACTGGTGTAGACATAGCTACACCAATGTGAATTTCCTTCATGAAAACCAGGGATAAAGATGGGGGATGCAGGACCTGATTCTCCACACCTTTGCATATTGCTCAGTCACTTACTCTTGTTCAGAGTGACCCATTTTTAGGCCCTGATTCAGCACAGTATGTGCATAACTTTTAAATAGACGAGTAGTCCCACTGACTACTCATGCTTAAAATTACACATGTGCTTGGGTATCTTGCTGAGCTGGGGCTCTTTGTAGTAATGTTTTATAGTGAGTTGCACAGGTGTAAATGACTGCATTTTGTTAAAATTTGCAGCATATTGTAGAAAGCAGCAAAAGCTATGGATACATTCTAAAATTGTGGATCTGATCTTTTTGGAAGTTTTTAACCAGAGTTCTCGATGTTAAGGTAGGAAGATTTGCAAGGAGGGGAGTGGGTTTTGGCAGTGCAAGTTTGTCACATGTTTACAATGTCTCTCCCATATGTTGTCTCTGTAGAGGTCTGAGAGCAACAGCCTTTGACTGTGGGCCAGATCAAACCTCCCTGCTCCACCCACAGAGATGGCCTTTGATTAGATTTCACTCATCCTTTGAAGTGGGCCTCAATCACTGCCATAGCAACACACCTTGCCCCTCAATACCCAGGACTCTATGGAGCACGCCAGTTCCTGATATAAAATAAATAGGGTGACATTGACACCAATGGGTGGAGCCCACTTATGGATCTGTTACTTAGATTCCAAGGTAATGTAAGGCAAGGACACAAAGTTCCAGTATACAGGGGAACCTCTACAGCATTTGTTGATTGTGGATAGAAAGTTTGTCCCAGCTCCTGATAATATGGCACATGGGGGGGGCTCTTGACATTGGGATATACCCAACCTCGGGATCCTATGGTTTTATCTATAGAGAGGGTGTGAAGGGTCTTTATCAGCCACTATTCCAGTCTCTAGACTGGAACAGCATTCATAGAAGGGCAGTGTTATGTCTCTGAATTCTGCCTGCTGATTGAGGAGTATGAATTCCATTCCAAATCCTCAGTTCCCCACAGCAAAGCCATTTACTTTGACTTTGTGTGAGTGGTGAATTTAGTGGCTAGTCCAGGGGTCGGCAACATTCAGCACGCGGCTCGCCAGGGTAAGCACCCTAGCAGGCTAGGCCAGTTTATTTACCTGCTGACGCGGCAGGTTCGGCTGATCGCGGCCCACACTCGCCGCAGTTCGCCGTCCCGGGCCAATGGGGGCGGCGGGAAGCGGCACGGGCCGAGGGATGTGCTGGCCGCGGCTTCCCGCCGCCCCCATTGGCCTGGGACAGCGAACCGTGGCCAGTGGGGGCCGCGATCGGCCGAACCTGCCGCATCAGCAGGTAAATAAACTGGCCTGGCCTGCTAGGGTGCTTACCCTGGCGAGCCGCGTGCCAAACGGTGCCGACCCTTGGGCTAGTCCCTCGTATAACTGGTATCATTTACATACCTTAGTAACAACAGTGCAACACGGGATAGAGTATTGAAATAGTGGCTGTTCTTAAACATCAGAAATACTGCCATACTAAATGCCAAGTACTATTGCAACAGCCAGAGTTGGGGTGGGAGGGAAGGTTTAATTTTTATTCATTTACTTAGCGTTATGGGTTTTTTGGTATTATATACAGCAATTCCCGTTTTCTTATGTTTGTGGCAGAGAAATTTACAATATTTAGAACAAATAGTCCTATAACTTATGCTTACAGTATATAACAATTTAAAGATAGGTAAATATTCCTTTTAAAAATCAAACAGAACTTTAATTGTGGTTTGTCTCTATTTCCAAACATGATCAACAATAGGGTTACCATATCTCATAAATAAAAAAAGAGGACCCTCCACGGGCCATGGCCCCGCCCATTTCCCCACCCCTAGCCCCGCCCCAACTCCGCCCCTTCCCCACCCTAACTCCGCCCCCTCCTCCCTCCCACTCCCAGCCAGGGGGAAAGGGCTGCCCCAGTGCTACCAGCATCACGGTTTCCCGGGCAGCCCCCAGACCCTGCGCCCCCAGCCGGCGCTTCTCCAGCGCAGCTGGAGCCTGGGAGGGGAAGCGTCCAGCCGGGGGCGCAGGGTCTGGAGGCTGCCCAGCAAACCGTGAAGCCGGTAGCGCTCGGGCTTTGGGCAGCCCCTATGCCTCCGGACCCTGTGCCCCCAGCCGGGCACTTCCCCTCCGGGGCTCCAGCGGCTCTGCGTAACTTAGACTGTATAAGTTACACAGAGCCGAAGAGGAGCAGAGCCCCCGCAGCTGGAGGCTCTGCTCCTCTTAGGCTCTGTTTAAGAGCCGGGCTGCCCCAGCGCTACCGGCTTCGGGCAGCCCCCGAGCCTCCGGACCCTGCGCCGCCGGAGCCCGGGAGGGGAAGTGCCCGGCTGGGGGTGCAGGGTCCGGAGGCAAGGGGGCTGCCCGAAGCCGGTAGCTCTCGGGCAGCCTGGTTCTTAAACAGAGCCTCCAGTGGCGGCTGGAGGCTTTGCTCCTCTTTGGCTCTGTGTAACTGACACTGTGTCAGTTACACAGAGCCCCGGGGGCTGGAGGCTTTGCTCCTCTTTGGCTCTGTGTAACTGACACTGTGTCAGTTACACAGAGCCCTGGCGGCTGGAGGCTTCAGCCCCCACGGCTCTGCTCCTCCCCGACTCTTCGGCTCTGTTTAAGAGCCAGGCTGCCCGAGCGCTGCCGGCTTCGGGCAGCCCCCCTGCCTCCAGACCCTGCGCCCCCAGCCGGGCACTTCCCCTCCCGGGCTCCGGCGGTGCAGGGTCTGGAGGCACGGGGCTGCCCGAAGCCGGTAGCGTTCAGGCAGCCCGGCTCTTAAACAGAGCCGCCATTTTCCCAGACATGTTCGGCTTTTTGGCAATTCCCCCCGGACCGGGGTTTGACTGCCGAAAAGCCGGACATGTCCGGGAAAAAGAGGACGTATGGTAACTCTAATCAACAAAGTAAATATTGTGACTTGATTACCTGCATAAAACTCAATGAAATAGTACTTAATCATTAGTAATTCTACCTTAGAACTTTAGCAGTCCATACCAAATATATTCTCCATTCTACTGCTAAATCACAGGTTTATTTTCTTCCTACAAAATCCATTTCTATACCACAACTATTTGCTTTCTTTGTACAGTACAGTATTCAAACCGCATAGAATGCACTAGAGTTGTAGTAAGTCTTAAATAAAAATTAGAAATTAAAATCTTTTCCTCTCCCTTGCTCTTTAAGTTCAGATATTTTCTGAAGAAAATGTCTTCTGTTGTCCAGAATACAATGTGTCTCACTCAGCAGTCAAGACTGAAATATATAAGCACCTATCTGGAAAAAAACAAAAAACAAAAAAAACCCAACTTCCAGTTTCTCAAGCTCCACCCAGTGGCTTTGAGGGGGAATTGCATATCCCCAAGGAATAAATTGATTCCTTACCAATTACTGCTAAATTTTAAAATTTATATTTCTTTTTTAAGAAAGAGGCACAAACAGAATCTGAACACTCCAAAATTTTGATGAAATTGAGGTTTGGATTCAACTTCAGCTTTAAAAAGTTACTGCAGTAATGGGGGAGGAAGTGAATAGAAAAGTTAATAACATATTAGCCTTTGAATTCACTATAAATTTATAATTTTATAAATTATAGGTTATTGTTTGTTTTGAACCTGTGACAGATTGGATCACAGAAACCCTCTTTGGGACTGCCGCTTGATGTACTGACTACCTCTGAGTCTGTTTTCCTTGCCAGCTTAGGACTTCAGTGCCCTGCTTGGTTTGAGCCAGACACACTTGCCTGTTACAAACCCAGACCTAGGTCTGAACCACATCCCCTAAAAGCTGCAGGCTTAATGGAAAACAGCTTAAGAAGTGTTCCTGTCTCCAACACTCAGATGCCCAGCTCCCAATGGGGTCCAAAACCTAAATAAATCTGTTATACCCTGTATAAAGCTTATATAGGATAAACTCATACATTGTTTGCCCTGAGAGAGAGACAGCTGTTTGCGCACATCTGCCCCCCCCCCCCAGGTATTAATGCATACTCTGGGTTAATAAATCCTATTTTATATTCAATAAAATCATTTTTTTACTTAAATGGTTCCAAGTAATAACAGAACAAAGTGAATTACCAAGCAAAATAAAATAAAACGTGTACGTCTAAACTTAATACAGTAAGAAAGTGATTACGGATGAAATCTCGCCCTCAGATGTTCCAGTAAGCTTCTTTTACAGACTAGCCTCCTTCTAGTCTGGGGTCCAGCAATCACTCTCACCCCTGTTGTTACTGTCCTTTGTTCCAGTTTCTTTCAGCCTCTCCAACCCCAAAGGATACCTATCTCTTGAGCCAGCTGAAGACCAAATGGAGGGGTCTCCCAGGAATCTATATAGACTTTCTCTTGTGGGTGGAGACCCCTCACTCCTCCTGTGTGGAATCCTAGCTACAAGATGGAGTTTTGGAGTCACATGGGCAAGTCACATGGTCCATGTATGACTCAGAACTTTTACAGGTGGCAGCCATTGCTCACATGCTACCTTGACCGTTCCCAGGTAGACTCCTTATGTGAACTGGAGTCTTCCAAGGTTCCATTGTCTGTCAAGTGTTTCTTGATAGTAATTTGCAAGTTAAGTGTCCATTCTTAAGAAGCTGACCAAATGCCTTACTAAGGCTACTTAAAATCAAACAGGTACACAGCCAATATTTATAACTTCGAATACAAAAATGATACATGTATACAAATAGGATGAATATATTCAGTAGATCATAACCTTTGCAGAGATGTTACATGGCATATGTAGCATAAAATATTCCAATTATGTCATGTATACATTCATAAGCATATTTCTATAAGCATTATGGGGTTCAATATCAATGCAGCCTTTTGTGATATTTCTTCTCTTCGCGCTCATCATGTTTGTGTTTTTAATAATAAAATGCATATCAATGAGCACTTAGACTTCTGATTACCAAGGAGTTTTCATGTTTTTCTGCTTAATTCTGCTAGTATTTTTAAAGCATTTATGCAATATAAACATAATCATAATAAAACAGTGTTCCCTAGGTCATATCAAGGTCTACATGTATGCAACATTTCAAGAATATCAAACATAAGTTGAATATTAGACCTCTCTAGGATGGAACTGTCTGGTTAGGTGCATCTACACTAACAAAAACTGGGCATGCACTGTTCCCCCACTGATGGTAGTAGTATAAACCTTTAATGCCCCAAGTCAGTTCTATACTAGAACTTTCATCAGTCCAAAAAACACTGGAGTTGAAGCCACAGACAAACTAGTGTTTTTCGCTAGTGCAGACAAGACCTAGGATCTTAAGTTTTCCATCTCTACTCTTAACAAATACTGACTGTTAAAAATCTTAAGCATCATTACTTGCTTTTTCTTTCTGCAGAAGTAAAAACATCCTTAATTTGATCCTGTGCCCATATGCATTTAATCACATACTATTTTTTTCCACAGGCCCCTGCCTCATTCAATTGGTGGTTGGATGGGCAAGAGAGAAGAGTTGAATTTGCCCAGGCAACCATAAATCAGGCATTACCTAACTTTTGAGTTCTTGAATTTGCAACCTAAATAACTTTTAATGTAGTTTTGTTTTGTTTTTTAAATTAAAATCCTATGGGGCTGGATGTATAAAATTAGAGTAGCTTTAGTATAGTAGTTTTTATAGATTACCGGGCTTCGTTTATTTTCAGTCTGGAACTGCCACCACTGATGTCATTGGGGTTGCAACCTCTTGCAATGTTTCTCTCTGTGATATATTTTTTAACAATAACATCTTTATTTAGAATATTGTATTTCTCTCCTGCTACAGTGGTTACTATAAAAATGGCGAGACAAAGTTTTAGTGGCTAAAATAGAATCCCCAGCTCCAATGTTCTTTTTGTGGAGATTTTTTACAAGTGTAGTCAGAGCTTTACATTTAATTACAGTAATCATAACCTTATTTGGTAGGCTGAGTATTGTGCAGACTGGAATGTTCATTTTCACACTTTAAAAAAAAAAAGTGAATCTTACATGCAAAAAGTTGCAAAGGAACAAAACAAACAAATATTGCCATAGGTAATATAGGAACATTCTGAAATAAACAAAAACAAAGCAGAAAAACATCAGACCCTCTCCAACTATTTTGCACTGCTCCAGCATTGCAAAGCTGATGGAAGCAGTTCTCTGAAGCTTCCCCCTGCAATGGTGAATACTTGTGTGGCCTAGAGCCAATGAAGTATCTCCTACCCTGCTCCCCCAATGTAGGGAGAGAGGCTGGAGTAGGGGAAGCATAGCCTAAGTATCCCAAGAGTTGCTCTAATTTATGTCAGGGACTTTATCAGCCCTCTGCAGGCCTGCAGATTGTAAAGCTGCCTTTGTCCTGTTCTCCCTCCTCTGGTCTTTACTTTTTATATAAAAAAGTAACTGTTCACACACATGTGAGGCACTGTGGCTTAGTGGGACTCAGGAGATTTGGGTTCTATTCCTGTCTGTCACTAGCCTGCTCAGTGACCTTGGGCTGGTTACTTCCCCTTGTGTGCCTCAGTTTCCCCATCTGTAACATGGGGACAATTCTGACCTGCTTTGTCCAGTATGTTGATCTACTCATAAAAAGTGGCATACAAGAGTGTGGTGGCATTACTATTATGCTAAGCATAACTGGAAGATATGGCCCATTGTTCTTTTCTATTGTCTCTACATGTGAATCTTAGGATTTCTTAATTAGTCATACTGACCTGTTTTAGGGTATTATGGTTGAACAAGGCAAACACAACTTATTAGTATCAGTATCTCCAAATCTGTAACAATGTGGTCCAATCTTTTGTTTGTGTGTTTTGCAAAATCTGTTTAGTACTTTTTTCTCCTACTGCTTTATTCTTTGTGCTACAGAAGACAGGGAGACATGAGGCACCATGGACTCTTGAGATCTAGGTGTTAGCAAGAAGCAATGCAGTCAAATATATAATAAACTATGGTACATGTGCTCCCTGTTGCACAGGAAGTATACAAGATATTTAGTTTTTGCTATTGTAGTAATAGTCAATAAAGTATAACATAAAGCTCCAGTGGTAGCACAATAAGGTCACAATACTAGTATGCAGAGTTCCAGTTGGGTACCCCCTGACCGCACAAGTATCTTAGATACAGACTGTACCTGATCCTTCAACACCAAAGATCAATCTTTGACTTGTAAAAGGCCACCAACTGCTTCCTCTAGGCTGGCTGTCTCTCCACTGCATTGAATCGGTACCTCTTTAAGCAGTGCTGACAGGACCATAGTACAGAACATGCAATTAGAGTGGGACTGTTATCCATTTCGTTCAGAAATTGAGACCATAATTGCCATAATTTCTAAGCAAGTTATGTACAAATCAAAGAACATCCCAATATAAATGTTTGAAGTCTATAGATATTCACATATAAACCCGTATAAAGGTGCACAAGAAAACACAAACCTAAGTAAATAGAAGTGTTACTGTATTTAAATGTATGCAAGATATAAATCTGTAGGTTGAAACTTCGTTACAGAAAATGAGCCAGACCCCCAGCTATTCAGAATGTAAACTCCATATAAATGTCTAAACCTTCTTGAATCCTGCTAACATCTTGGCTTCCAGGGCTTTGGAGCTGTGCTCCGGCTCCAGTCTAGCTCCAGGCAAAAACCTGCAGCTCCACTGCTGCAGAGCTGCTCCGGGCTCTGCTCCAAAGCCCTGTTGGCTTCAATTATATCTTGTAGCAGTGAGTTCCAAAGCTTAATTGGACACTGTGCACAAAAATATCCTTTTAACAGTTATAAATGTGCTACTGTTTTATTGCCTTGACTGAGCTTCCCCTTGTGGATGGGCACCAGGCTGCAGTATAGGACCCAAAGGCTGGGTCCAATGTTTCTAGGCTTATAGGGTCTGAGCACTGGCCAGACACTATCTCTAAATACAGCCTCTCAGGCAAACTCCCAAGATACAGGCCCCCTGTTTGATACCCTTCATGGGCTGTGGTATCATGCAGTTCAGCTGGCCTAGGTCCCAAGACAGTGCTGATGCCCCTGAAATCTCGTCAGTAGGTCTAGCTCACAACCTTAGACCTCCACTTGTATGGCTCCAGTTCATAGTTTCTCTGTTTCCTCCCTGTCACAAGGTTCCTCTCACTTTGCAAGGGAACTTTTAAACCAGATACACTTTACTCCTAGACAAAGCACAAGAGTTATAGATCTATGCAAAAGTAACACTCCCTCCAATGTTCTCACCACTCCAAAGTCTTTTGGAATTTGGTTAGTATTTCAGGATTCCAGGATCCTTCTGCACCATCCTCCTCCTGCTCAGTCTTCCTGTTGTCATCCAATGAATGATGAGAGAGCCCTTGGCTTGAGAAGATCCAGCTCTTAGAGTTCTGTCTCTCTCTATTAAGTGCAAGCAGTTCAACCACTTGTCAGGCAATCAGTTGCTTAGCTCCAGCGCCACAGTCCAGCATGTTTTAGGGTGGACCCATTTAAATGAAATATCATCAAGGCTGATGACTTTCCCATTGCTAGCTTGTCTGCTAGGTATAAGGATTTCTTTTAACACCTCCTGGGTGTCTCCTGTCAAAGATGGAGGCTACAGTACAAATGTGAAGGGTACAGTTTACAATGAAAATGGCATTCACAAAACGGAATGGAGTTTGTAGATCGATACAGACTAATATAATAATCTGTCATCGCTATATTTCAATTTTACTGAATTTTATTCTTGTATTCAGAGAAAAGGTAAATAGAAGTACCTGATCTACCTACCTTATCTGTCATTTTATAAATTTTTATCATTTCTCTAAACTAAACATTTAATCCTTTTCAGTCCTCTTCTGTGCATTGTAAAGCACAACTGAATTTGGATTATCAATTGTGATTGCAAAAATGGATGAATGTAACAGTTTGAACCATAATGTTTTAAATTAAATGGTCCTCAAAAGGTTTATATCCCTGTCTGTATAGACAGGGCTTACACTGTTATACTGTGTTGCCCCTATGTGTACATCCAGGGAGCTCTGAGTCCTAGTTTGATAGAAATTCATCCACTTGTATTTCTGGTTTTGAGGTTCCAAGGCTGTTTTGCAAACTTTCCTTCATGAAGATTTAGTCTGTTCATGAGGTAAAGTACAAATTGAGGTGGCAGCATGTGGTAGATGAGTCATAAGATGGTGCTAGTTAATTCAGTTTGGATGGAACACTAAACTGAATTGTGTGTGTGTGTGTGTGTGTGTGTGTGTGTGTGTGTGTTTGTTTGTTTACTGGTGACTTTTATGTAGTTCCTTGGTTGGCTATTTCCACTCTTGGTCTCCTGTTGAAGTAAACTCTTGACACAACTGGAGGGATTATTTGTACCCAATCCTAAAAGATGTTCAATCTCCCATAAACTTGGTGAACACCTTCCTCCACACAGTGATGCCTAATAAATGGTTAACGAGGATTAAGCAACAAAAGTTTTCTTAGAAAAATTACTGGAACCAAGGTTTTCTTAACTTTGTTGGAATATTACAATCTACTCAGAAAAAAACTCTTATTCTAACATCTTACATTCAAGGGTCTCAATGTTTTACCTACACTAGTTAACTCCTCAGTAAACACCCCCCTTCTCTCCCTGTGAGGTAGGTAGTCTGTTATGAGCTGGGTGAAACCTTGTTAGGGGTTGTGTTTAAAACCTTCTTGACACTGATGTGAATGTACCCTTCAATTAGCATAATTGTAAGGATAAGCCTGGACATAAAATGTATAAATACCAGACTATCGCCAGTTTCTATTCCCAACTGGAATGTCCTCAGTTCCCCAGACTTTGACTAGCCACTTGGATCAAAAAGGGGCAACAATATTTTATCTCTTACAACTAAGGAAACGGGCAGAGCAAGAGTAATGACGTGCTCCATGTTACACATTTTGTTAGTGATAGAACCAGAATTGTAACCCAGGAATCCCACCTCTTAGTTCCATGCTTTAGCTACTAAATGCCACTTCATTCCTCACAGCCCAAACTCCATTGCAGTTACAAAAAGAGAAACCATTATAGCAAATGACTGACTCTCTCTTCCCAAGGAGAATTTAGACCAGGGTAGGCAAACTTTTTGGCCCAAGGGCCACATCTGGGTATGGAAATTTTATGGCGGGCCATGAATGCTCACAAAACTGGGGGTTGGAGTGTGGGAGGGAGGTGAGGGCTCTGGCTGGAGATGCGGGCTCTGGGGTAGGGCCAGAAATGGGGAGTTCAGGGTGCAGGAGGGAGCTCCATGCTGGGGCAGAGGGTTGGGGTGTGTGGGGGGCTCCATCTGAGGGTGTGAGCTCTGGGCTGGGACTGAGAGGTTCAGAGGGCAGGAGGAGGATCAGAGCTGGGGCAGGGGGTGGGGGCACCGGAGGAGATCAGGGATGCAGGCTCTGGGTGGCTCTAACCTGAAGCAGCTCCCAGAAGCAGCAGCATATCCCCCCCTCTTCTCCTATGCAGAGGCGCAGCCAGGCCTGCAGATGCCACTCCTCCAGCTCCCATTGGTCACAGTTCCTGGCCAATGGGAACTATGGGGAGTGGCGCTTGGGGTGGGAGCAGCATGCAGACCCCCCTGGTTGCCCCTAGGCATAGGACCCAGACGGGGAACATGCTGCTGTTTCTGGGATCTATGCGGAGCAACTGCACGTGTGGAGCAGGACAAGCCCTGGACCCTGCTCCCCAGTGGAAGCTTGAGGGCTGGATTTGGCCCCGGGCCGTAGTTTGCCCACCCCTGATTTAGATCCAATTATTAAAGCAACTGTCTGCCTTTTGAAATAGGAGGGCTGGCTGCAGTGAAAAGGAATTGTTCACTTAAAAAAAAGCCAGCCTAAGCATTGTTTTAACATTCCCATATTTGAGGTCAGGAAGGAATTTCCCCCCAGGTCAGATTGGCAGAGACCCTGGGAGTTTTTTTGCCTTACTCTGCAGCATGGGTCACTTGCAGGTTTAAACTAGTGTAAATGGTGGATTCTTTGTCACTTGAAGTCATTGATTTTACAGAGGTGCTTCTTTTACTTTTTTCTTTATAATAAAGTTCTGTTTTTAAGAATCTGACTGGGTTTTTAGTGTCCAAAAAACCCAAGGTTCTGGTCTGTGCTCACCTTGTTTATCTATTTGGTCGGTATATTATTCTTAAGCCTCCCCAGGAAAGCGGGTGAAGGAGCTTGGGGGGGATATTTTGGGGAAACAGGAACGCCAAGTGTTCTTTTTCCTGAACCTTTGTCTAACTCACTTGGGGGTGGCAGCGATACCATCGAAGGACAAGGAATTTTTGCCTTGAAGTTTTTAACCTAAGATGGTGGAATATAAACGTACAGAGTCTTTCATGCAGGTCCCCACATCTGTACCCCAAAGTTGAGAGTGGGGAGGGAACCATGACAGTGTTCATTTACTTGGTCACCCAAAACTGTCCCTTGCATCAGGTCGTGTGTGTCAAATTGTTAATGGAAATTAATGACAACACTAAAGGCCTGATTCTTGTTGATGCGAAGAGACCTTTACTCTGGCTGTTCTACTGGCAGGTACAAGCTAGTAGCTGTCAAGAGTCTATTATGTTGGCCACGGATCTCTAGAGTGATGCAAAGGAACCAGAAAGAGCCAAGGATCCAGCCTAAAGATTTTTGTCACTGGTTTCCTCAGGAGCAGGTTCAGACCCTAAATTAGTAGTAGTCTGATGCTCACGAAGAGAAGTGAAGCTATTTGTCTAAAAGAATCCTCAAAGTACAAAACCCGAGGGCTTTACCTTATCTAGGGAGCTTTGTTTTACAGTAATTTTAAGTTTGGTTTGTATGGACAGAGTCCAGTAGCCTGCCGCTATAGTTTGAGAGATTTATTAAATGATAAATGCTTTTCTCAGAGACACTTGCAGCCTTGTTAAGGTGTGGTCTTAACAAACAGTGAGCTGGCTGATGTTTACATATAATGAGCACGTTTTGACTTTCCTACCTACATTGGGTAGGTCACTTGTATATAGAATAAATGAGCGTAACTGTAAAGTACAGGGTTATAAGTACATCAAGGGTTAATTGAAGCAATGCATGAGTGGTTTATGATATAAGCAGAACCCTGAGATGTATTTGCTGTTTTGTTCTGTTCTGTACAAAATGTGTCTCCAAGTACAAACTGCAACAGGAACAACTTAATTTAACAAAGGAATTAAACTTGGATGATAAAATTATAACTGTCAACATTTTTACCAAACATCTCAATCTATCACTATCAGAGTCAGATATGTGGCTGTATTTCATGGTTTAAACTCAAAAGAATTGTCAGCATGTCAAATGTAACTCGTAATTCACTTCTGTGAATTTGTTGGTTATAATGTCAGAACTGTATATTGCTTAGTCAGATGGTTTTCAAAAATCTTATTGGTATATAAAATAGAGCCCAAAAGAACATATTATCTTAGTACATGAAAACAGATACAGGTAAATTCACAAGGTACTAAATATAATATTGAAGAATAGCCAGATGTTCAAGTTTCAACCAAATACAGTAGAAAGGAACAATTTTTTAAAGTGCCAAAGATTCCCACATAATGGTAAACAAGGAGAAGGAATATCCTCAGTCAATGAGGGATCAACCTGTTTAAGTCAGTTAAAAAAACCTAACTACCAGATCTTGTGAAATCCAAATCTTTTTGGAGACAGGTGGCCCTAAAAACTATTAGTTCATCCACTCACAAAATATGTCTGCATTGCAATCAGAGGCTTTACTGGAGCACATATAGACATACCTGAGCTGGCTTGCATCTAGCTAGCTCAAATAACACTGAAGCCATAGCTGCATGGGTGGCAGAAGGGGCTGGCTGCTTAATATGTATCCAAGGCCTGTGTGGATAGCATATGCTCCCATAGCTTCACAGCTATTGTTCGAGCTAGCTAGATGAAAGCTAGATAGGGTATGTCTACATCTGCTGTAGTCACATCTCTGATTGCAATGCAGACATTGACAGTGGTTTGCAACCTTTTTCTTTTAATTTGCAGACCCCTGAACAATTTCAAATGGAGGTGCAGACCCCTTTGGAAATCTTAGATGTAGTCTGTGGACCACAGGTTGAAAACCACTGTTTTATGGTAACAACAACCTTTTGTAGACTCCTTAGACGTAGTCTGCAGACCCCCGGGGTCCATGGACCACAGGTTGAAAACCACTTCTCAAAGAATAAGAATGTGTTTTTCCACTGTGTTTAAACAGAGGGCATATCTCTCTTCAAAGAGAACCTTCCTAGTATAAGCAGTACCAGTGCCCACCACAATGTCATCCGAAGAGGTGTTGAACACCTGGTACTCCTACTGAAGTTTAAAAATGGTCACGGGAGCTCAATTCCTATCTGCATCAGGTACTTAGACTAAGAAGGAAGATGTGGAAGTGAACTTTTATTTCTGAATAGAAAAAATTGCTGCCTGCCAAAATGTGGGAGAACCTGAGTGCAGGTGTCCGACTATATTGATTTCTGCCACAGTTTCTAACATACAGCATGGGCAGAGCTGGTATGAATGAGGAGAGGCAAGTAGCAGCATGCCCTGTGTATTAACTTAAGTCTGCCACAATAAGTATGGCTCTTAAGGATAATAACCTTGTTTCTAGAAAATATCTGTTTGTATAGATTGTGCAACAGAGTACTCTTAAACAGGCATTTCTGATTATGTTGGAAGGTGCTGGGTATTTTCATTAGTCTGAGGGAGCTGTAAGCACTGAACATACGTGCAGTATTTTTGTTAGAGGTTTAAGGTGTTGAAAAATAAGCCTTTCAGGCAGAAATAAGTAATATCTGATCTGACCATGATGTAGCTAGAAAGGCATTAGAAGTTTGTGTGAGGAGGAGTCTGTAAAAGTAGCCAATAAATGGACCAAATGACTTGGTGTAATACCATTGGAATCAGGGATGAATTTTTATCTTGGAAAAGGGCCATAGTCTGTCATGGTCCTGATCTGATTTTTGAACTGGAAAAATCAGAGCTAAGGACCATGATTTTAGTGAGCTATGGTTATTGTGCTTCACCATCCTATTCCCATACCTAGCTCTATAAAGCTCTGTGGCACTACTGAGGATGTCACATAATGGGGTTGCTAAAGATATACTTCTGTGGCAGGAATTAGGTTCATTATGGTCCAGATCTTCAAACCTATGATCCCTTTTGTGCACACACTAGACATGATTTACATGCGTCAGGCCATGAGGCTTTCTAACTTGTGCTGGAAGCCTAAATGACCCCAAACAGCCTCAGGCATCTCAGGAGTGTAAAGGTGACACACAGTCTTCAATGGGAGCAGGACTGGGCCCTTATATTGGAAGGTTACTACTAAGTTTGATTGTAAGAAAAATATTAGACAATGCTCAGGTCTCTTTGTTGGTGCTTTGACAGATATTGGGATCTCTGTTTGAGAGAGACTGGTTAGTCAGATCTCACCTTTGTCAAATACATTATTATGTAAAGCAAATGAGGAATACTGGTAGTTTCACTTGCTTTAACATGTGACTTCCTGCTGGATTCATATCTTGGAGACCAAAAGGGATCTAAAGACTTCATTTGTGTGTTTCTGGGCAGAAGAGGTTATAAAACATTCTCTGTCATGGTGCCAACCTAAGCTTTCAACCATATTCTGAGTTTAATGTAGCAATTTTTGTGCATTTAAAAAAAAAATCATTTTGGACAAACGTCCCAATTTTGGGACAGGGGAAAAAAACCTTCCCAAATCTATATTGATGTCAAAGCTGAAAGAACTTAAGTCTCATAATAAGAAAAGTCATCCAACATAAGATGTAGAATTGTATGCTTGTTGGTACTGAAGAAGAGATTCAAAGGATAAACAGACAGAACCATCAACAGAGATCATCATTCCTACTCTAGACACTGGGAATATGCAACTGTATTTTACCATCTGAAGCTTTGAAAGTGAGTCTTTTTGGTGACATTTTGTGCCCACAGTTGACTTCTGTATTGAGGAGCCTGAAAGAAAAAAAGACCCTTATATAGGGACTTTCATCTATCAAGATGGCATTCTGCTATCATTGAGTTACGCCTTATTTGCTACATGTGTCCCTAGCTCCCGTAGTCCCATGGCATTTTTCTAGCACAGCATTGGTCTTTGCTGCTACAATCTCAAACGGTTTAAATCTTTTTAGAGAAGATTGTATTTGGAAAATATTATTTGGGGTAGGATGAGAGTTGTCAGCCATCTTGAATTTCCTGGAATCATCATTTACAAGTCATGAAATCAATCTTGGGTTTGTGCGGTGTTGTCGTGACACTTTTATACCACATCATAATATTTTAATACAACCTCAACACAGGGCATCACAATGTGCCACATGTCATGGCATTGTGAATGAGTTTGTCTCAAACTTATGAAAATAGCACTTGCATAGCAATTTGCCAGTATCCAAAACACTGTATAAACATTAACAAATGAATCCTCACAACACCCCTGTCAGATAGGCAGATAAGTATTATGTCCATTTTACAGATGGAGAAACAAGCAAAATTAAATTGATTTGCTTTGTGGCCTGGGGCAAATCAGAAGGAGCCAATCCACTGAAGCAGTTAAGTGCATAAGTAATTCAATATGGCAGTTTTTAATGAGATGTAGCTACTCTCATGCTTAAAGTTACCATGACCAGGGCCTCGTAAAGCAGAACTTCCTGACTCTCAATCCAGTGTTGATTCCTCAAGACTACACTACATAGATAGATCTAAAAGCATTGAGACTCAGATAATGTATCTGCCAAATGGAAAGGGCTATTTTGGTTTGGGAAGAAAATTGACAAAGTGCTTTTTGCTACTTTGAAATGATCTAAATATTTCTGGCTAAATAAAATGCCAGAGCTCTTCACAGCCATACAGAACTGGCCGTAAATCAAAAATGCATCAGTTTTTGCTATGGATGGAAGAATTTGTGCACAGCTCAGAAAGAATGTTTAATTAAAGGAATGTGAACAGCTTTAAGTCTTAATGTCATATGATATAACAGATTGTAAAAATTTACTTTGTGGTGCCAAATCCTAATCTGATAACTGCAGTTCTATTTCCTTCAATAGTCTCCAACCATATCACAGAATGTAAATAGTTTATCCAGCCATGTAAGGGAAATTTATCTAAGAAAAACAAACTAGTGATTCATTAACTAGTATTCCTTTAATTGCTGTATTTGAGACAGAAATAGTTTGACTAGATGCTATTTTAAATAGTTGTTGGAGTAGCTGATGTATTTATTTTTGGGAAGTATGATAAGTAACACCTAACTGGACCTACAAAGTATTTCCCATCCATAGCCAAGAATGGGAATACAGAATGACAGATTTACTTTCCATATGTAAATTGGTGTTTTTAGTCATTATGAATCAAATTGTTTCTCTTCCTTTTTTTCTTTGATATTGAATGGAATAACTCCATTTGGAGCTCATTTGTAGTAATTTTGTTAGAAAACAGACACAACTTGCAAGAGTAAAACTATCCATTTCCTCCTAAATGTTCTGATACTCAACTCATAGTGGTGATGTGTGGATAAATTAATGTTTATAAAGGGTTTTGAAGATGAAAAGCAAAATACAAGTATTAATACACAGTAACACTAGAAAAAGGTCTTAATTAGCCTTTCAGAAATCTTTGTCTATATTAGGAACAAGTAGTTATGTAACTTTTGTTATATATACAGTAAATCTGTATAAATAGCATACTTGTGCCAGAACCTAAGCTGCAGCCAATGACTACTTGGTACAGCTAAGGAGGGTGGAACAGTCTCTACCCTGGCACTACCCTAATGTTGGAGCTGTTCTGTACCTGGTCCAGTCCCATGGCTCATGTATGTACCACCTGAAGGGAACATGAAAGCAGCCAGGGATTGTTTGTGCAGTAGTATTCATGGAGTTGCAGGCTTTTATAAATTGTTTTTAATGAACTATTTACAAGAACATATCAGACAAAATTGGATTTAGCCTTATTCAAGGAGCCACTAACCTGTCTATCTCCATGTCTCTCTTGGGCCTCTTATTTCACTTTCTGTCAGATACATCTGGTGTCTACAAGATGGCTGTATGCCGTGACGAGGGTACAGGGAAATGTAAGCTACACCTCTTCTTTTGCGCCCCCCCCATAGGGTTTTTCCTCTATTCCAGCTGCAGGGATTGGTTTAATTATTGCTTCTCCAGATCATGCCTACTTTGCCCTTCTTATGGTGATAAATAGGAAGGGGGGCCTAGCTGGATAGGAGAACCACACAAGTGTCAGTATAGGGGAAAAAAGAGGTCATGATATAGAAAAGGTTGGCTTAAACCACCGGAATATCCTGTTACAAAGGGAAATCCTTTAGGGTAGGATCAATTTGGTTTAGAGCTGTTTGGTGCTAATGGCACAAATAGGCCTGATCAGGACTTGTGTATCTAATTGTAATATTTTATTTTTTACATTTGATATGTACTTAACTTATTAAACTTCTTAATATAAGGCAACAATTTGGCCATTGGCTTAAATGAAGAGAATGCAGTAATCGTGTGGATTTGGGTCTCAAAGAATTTGTCAAGTTTGCTACACAACTGTAAGTGCCCTATTTAGTCCAACATACCCAAAGTCCAAGGAAACTGGGTATACAGGAGATCAATCTAATCAAGAGAGATCTTGTGCAAGATCTCCCCCCCCCCCCCTCCCCACACACACAGTCCAGAGAAGTTTGTAAGGCAGAGAACTCCCTGCCTTCTGGAACAGGAAGTAACCTTCACAGATGTGAAACCTGACAAAAGAAGAGAGATTCTGTCAACCAGCCCTTGTGGGGGAGATGCTTTCTGCTAGACAGGGACCTATGCTAAAGAGGTCTCACAGCAGCAATCTTTAGAATATATTGAAGAGAACTTCTCTTCATGTTATTGCTGCATCCTAAGTTGAAACACATCTTACAATAAAGGACAGGATCCCCATATCTTTAAAAAAAAATACATATTTATCCTGAATGTGACCTGTACTGTGTTTGGACTGTGTATATGACATGAAATGTGTGTATAATCATGGTGTAGACCGGGGTCGGCAACCTTTCAGAAGTGGTGTGCCGAGTCTTCATTTATTCACTCTAATTTAAGGTTTTGCGTGCCAGTAATACATTTTAACGTTTTTACAAGGTCTTTTTCTATAATATATAACTTAACTATTGTATGTAAAGTAAATAAGGTTTTTAAAATGTTTAAGAAACTTCATTTAAAATTAAGTTAAAATGCAGAGCCCCCCCCGGACTGGTGGCCAGGGCCCGGGCAGTGTGAGTGCCAATGAAAATCAGCTCGTGTGCCGCAGGTTGCCTACTCCTGGTGTAGACCTTGTAATTGGAAAATTGCCCTAGTCATTTCTTACATGACCATCAGAATATCCTGACAGACATACAAATTGGAAGCTCACTTGTCTCTTTGGCTATACAAGTGGTGTACAGTGTTGAAGTTGCCCAATCAGGAAAAAATGGTATCTCTTTAATCAATCAGGCTTTGTTAGCTTCATGCTTTGATTTTGCAGGCTTATGCATGCTATTAAAATAACATGGCAGAAACACACAATGGAAACATGAGTTTAATCTCCCTTTGATTGGTTTATATTAGCTTATATTGCTACTAATGAACCATGAGTCTGATTCTGCCACCCTTACTCTCACTGAGCATTCCTCAGATATCAGCGGAACAATTGCGTAATAAGGTAATGAGTAAGGGAGGCAAAATCAGTCCCTGTATTTTTTTTTTCCTTCTCCCCCCAGCTGCCTTAATTAAGTCATAGGCACTGTCTGTTTTCATCACTTAAACCCAGATGCCTTTTGTTTTACCTCTGATAGCCCTGGACAACCTGGCCTGCTGCTGCCAAAGAATAGTGGTGGTTTTTTTTTTTTTTTTTTTTTTCCTGTCTGGATTACAGCCTCCTTGACTGTAACTTCAAATTCACACTGAGAATAGATGGTAAAGATAACAGTGCGAGTTTGACCATAAAGCTTTCAGTTCAGCAATGATCAAAGAAGAAATAGAGGGTAATTGCCAGCTAACTTAATAAAAAAAAAAAAAAGACTACTTCCTGAAGTATCCTTCATGATTAAAGACCTGCATGTAGCCAGAATGTTTCTGATCTGTGTCAATAGGACTAAAATGTCACCACTAATTCCCCTTCCCACCCCTTGTTTTTGTCCTGAGTTTAAAACAGATGTTTTGTTCCTATTCTAGCCCGCACACTGACGGTGTGCATTATTTCTAGGGCTGTCAAGCGATTAAAAAAATTAATTGTGCTGTTAATACTAGAATACAATTTATTTACATATTTTTGGATGTTTTCTACATTTTCAAATATATTGATTTAATTACAACACAGAATATACTGTGTAAAGTGCTCAGTATATATTTTTTATTACAAATATTTGCACTGTAAAAAACAAATAGTATTTTTCAATTCCCTCATTTAAAGTACTGTAGTGCAATCTCTTTATCATGAAAGTTGAATTTACAAATGTAGAATTAGGTTTAAAAAAACCCCAAACCCTGCATCAAAAACACAACAGTGTAAAACATTAGAGCCTTTTAAGTCCACTCAATCATACTACTTGTTCAGTCAATCACTCAGACAAACAAGTTTGTTTACATTTGCGGGAGATTTTACTGTCTGCTTCGTTTACAATGTCACTTGGAAGTGAGAACAGGTGTTTACATGGCACTGTTGTAGCCAGTGTTA
Source organism: Chrysemys picta bellii (assembly GCF_011386835.1). Classification (NCBI taxonomy): domain Eukaryota; kingdom Metazoa; phylum Chordata; order Testudines; family Emydidae; genus Chrysemys; species Chrysemys picta. The sequence continues at coordinate 46,316,563 of NC_088795.1, forward strand.
CAAGATATTTACATGCCAAATGGTCTAAAGATTCATATGTCCCTTCATACTTCAATCACCGTTCTAGAGGACATGTGTCCAGGCTGATGAAGGGTTCTGCTCAATAATGATCCAAAGCAGTACAGACTGACATATGTTCATTTTCATCCTCTGAGTCAGATGCCACCAGCAGAAGGTTGATTTTCTTTTTTGATGGTTTGGGTTCTGTAGTTTCCACTTTGGAGTGTTGCTCTTTTAAGATTGCCGAAAGCATTCTCCACACCTAGTCCCTCTCAGATTTTGGAAGGCACTTCAGATTCTTAAACTTTGGGTCAAGTACCATAGCTATCTTTAGAAATCTCACATTGGTACCTTCTTTGCATTTTGTCAAATCTGCAGTGAAAGTTTTCTTAATGAACAACATGTACTGGGTCATCATCCGAGACTGCTATAATACGAAATATATGGCAGAATACAGGTAAAACAGGAGACGTACAATTCTCCTCCAAAATTTCATTAATGCATTTTTTTTAATGAGCATCATCAGCATGGAAGCATGTCCTCTGGAATGGTGGCCAAAGCATGAAGGGGCATATGAATCTTTAGACCATTTGGCACATAAATATCTTGTAACACTGGCTACAACAGTGCCATGTGAACATCTTCTCACTTTCTGGTGACCTTGTAAAACATAGGCAGGCAGCATTATGTCCTGTAAATGTAAACAAGCTTGTTTGTCTTGGCGATTGGCTGAACAAGTAGTAGGACTGAGTGGACTTGTAAAACTTTAAAGCCTGCATTGTTTTGTTTTTGAGTGCAGTTATGTAACAAAATGGACATTTGTAAGTTGCACTTTCATAAGAGATTGCACTATAGTACTTGTATGAGGTGAATTGGAAAATAGTATTTAATATTTGCACTCTAAAAATGATCAAAAATAATATGAAGTGAGCACTGTACACTTTGTATTATGTTGTAATTGAAATCAATATATTTGAAAATGTAGAAAAATATCCAACAATATTTAATAAATTTCACTCGATATTCTATTGCTTAACAATGCGATTAAAACTGCAATTAAGCATAATTAATTTTTTGTGTTAACTGCAATTAACTGAAGCCCTAATTATTTCCATTCTTGTCTCATCAAGTTAGTGTGACAGAAGTAGCTTTCATTTTCACTTACTTACTCTTGCTATTTTGCTTTCTAGTGTACACAGGGTTTATCTTTGATAAGAGATACTAACATTATAGAAAGGGAGAAAGAAATGGATTTAAATGTAGAAAATTAATCTTTAAATGTTTTGTAATAAACATAGGGCATCATTATTCCTATTCTTAACATCTACATAAGGGCGTTCCAATACATAAATAAAAGGCTAGAACTTCCTGCAGTCATCTCTGTGGATCTCAAGGATCTGAAGGAAGCAAGGGCAATCTGCATGGAGGCCCCAGTTTTCCACAATTCAGATCCCGTTTCTTTGTCATCTGCTGTCTGCCATTTGTGATACTAATCTCAAGGGAACATTCTACAGTGCTGTGGGGGGAAATGGTGTAAATATAAGAAACTGGCCTACTGTGAGTATGTCTCCCTTTAGTTGCTTTTCCCCAGGGCTTAAAATAACCAGAGAAAGATGGGAGTTGCATATAATCTGGGAGCAGCAATTTTAGTAATACAGTGCTTAAAATGTACCCATCAGCAATCTGGCTCTATTTCCCCCCCTTGTATCTCTGATCTTGGGTGTGCCCTTCTAACTATAAACATTGTTTTCCCAATGACTATACACTTAAAGGAACTCCTTCATCTGAAGTTATAAAGACCTCTGGTTTTGGTGCTGAAAGTCCTGAGGTTCAGTCCCCATGGATCACTGTGGTGTTTGTACATGAACTTGGCCATGATGTATTACATAAACTACTGCGCACACAGCCTGCAGTAACTCATACTTGTGGGGACATGGGTTAGAACAGTAATTACCGAAATTCTACCTGCTCCATAAATTTAAATCAGTAATTTAACACAACAAACATTTCAGTCATTTAGATTATACGCTTTTTCTGTTTCCCCAAGTTGTTTTATTTAATATGGACATCAGGGAAAAACTCAAAACTGTGCACTAAAAAAATTTAAAGGCCAGGCTGAAGCATTCTTGAAAGCTATTTATATTTCAGTAGCACCTACCAGTATCATCTCAAATTGGGGCCCTATTGTGATGGGTACTGTGCACACACAGAAAGAGTGAAGAGCTGACAGGTATACACAAGACAGACAAAAGGTGGGACGGAAACCAAGAAACAGGTGTAATTACTTGCTCAAGGGCATCCAGGAACAGGACCTGGGTGTCTCCTGCTGGGGTGCACTCCAGACTAATGAGGTTTAAATCACCGCCTGTGCAACCTTGGGTGCCTCATAATGCTTTGCTGCTGTAAGTCCCAACCTGGGCCCCTTACAAACAAAGTGAGTGCGTGTGTGTGTGTCCCGCCAGCAACACTTCAGTCACACTCTGGCTTCCACCCACCTTGGTTACAACTTGCAGGGTCCCCAACACATTCCCAGTCCAAATCCCTCCCCCCGCAATGTGTGTTCTGCACTGTCCAGCCCTCTCCAGGACAATTCAGATATTATGTCAAGAGACAACATGCTACCTTAATTGGAATTATCAAACCATTCAGTTTAAACACATCTCTGTATTATTTTTGATTTAAAGAATAAAACTAGTTTATTTAATTACAAAGAGGAACACTTTGAGTATAAGGTATTAATGGTTACAAGAGAAATAAAGATAAAATGCTTTCTAGTAATTAAAACTTGGTTCAAGGTAAAATTCTTATGTTCCCAGCAACATCACTAACCAAAACAACAAGGAGTCTGGTGGCACCTTAAAGACTATAACAGATTTATTTGGGCATAAGCTTTCGTGAGTTAAAACCTCACTTCTTCGGATGCATCCGAAGAAGTGAGGTTTTAACTCACGAAAGCTTATGCCCAAATAAATCTGTTAGTCTTTAAGGTGCCACCAGACTCCTTGTTGTTTTTGTAGATACAGACTAACACGGCTACCCCCGATACATCACTAACCAAATTCTTGTCAGGAACACTCCCAAAGTCAAAAGGCTGGTTCCTGTGTCTTCTCAGGTGGGTGAGAGAGAAAATATGGGGGTGTTTTTGCTATTCACATTCTAGTCTAGTCCCCTTTTAAATGCATATTCCTGAGGGACAAAGTTCCTTCCTCCTGTGAGGATGGAGACATGGAGTCTTGTGGTGAAAGAAATTCCATGTTGTCATTTCTTAAAATGCAGATCAGTCAGTTCCTGATTTCCCACCCCACCCCACCCCTCCCATTGCCAAAGAATGGCCACTTGAGTGATGATTGCCAATCAACTTTGATGACACCTGGCTAGAGGTGTTAGCGTGTCCTTTGTCTTTTAAGGAATAGGTTTATCCACTCCCAGACTTGTCTGATAAATACATTTCAGGCATAATTTCAGCTTATGTTCATAACTTTACATATGATGTTGCTACACCCATTTCACCATGATACTATTGACCAGTGAGCTATTAGTTTTAAAATGATATCTGACAAGGCATATTTTGTACAAAGATTATTACAATAGTATGTAGGGTGTTAATACAGGGTGCATTCGGTCACACTAGGTCACTGGAATCCCAGTCCAGTGCCCTAACCACTGGACTACACTGCTTCTCAAAAGTATCATTCGCACAACCTGCTTCATGCCTCCCAACCTGCTCGGGTTTAAATGCGGCATGCAATGTATGACTACGGCACAATATGAAGGACACAAATTATTTATGCGGTAAAATTAATGTGATTTGGGATTCAGTCTATCTCAGTTTCATGCTTGCTTATTTTCGATGTAAATCATTGTGATACTTTCTCAGGGTGCCCAGAACTATTGATCATCTCGTTACCCCTCTGAAGAGAGACTTGCTCGTGTTAAACTGTATGTCAGTTCAAGTTCCCTAATACCCAGTCAGTTAGCCACCCAACCAATCTCCTCCCAAGCTCTGTCAGCCTTTACTTTGCCTTGCAGGTAACATTTAGTGCACTCCAGTTTCTGATCCCCCTGCAGCATTCAGAGCCTGTTAATGAATACTCTCAGAAATTACCAAGTTTATCTCCAAAGAGACTGTGTATAAACCAGCTTCTTTCATTCAACAGAGACTTCATACTTTGTTTAATATTAAACACTGAAATCTACTTATGATAGTTATTTAAGTGATACTGAGCAATGATATTGGAAACAGATATAGTTACAAATAAAACAAAAGTAAAACACGTTTCTAAGAGACTACATATAGCATTAGCAGGCTCAAAGCTTTGTCTAAGATAAGCTTCTCATCTAAAACTACCTCTCAGCATCACCAGCTCCCGAGGCCAATATCCAGCTTTCATGGATGCAAAAACCACTGTCCTTTGTGCTCCTTCAGTGGTGCATAACAAAGGAGTTCTTTTCATAGAATCATAGGACTGGAAAGGACCTTGAGAGGTCTTCTAGTCCAGTCCCCTGCACTCAAGGCAAGACTAAGTAGTATCTAGACTAGGACAGGTTTGTCTAACCTGCTCTTAAAAATCTCTAATGAAGCATATTCCACAACCTGCCTAGGCAATTTATTCCAGTGTTTTACTACTCGGACAGGAAGTTTTTCCTAATGTTCAACCTAAACTGCCCTCACTGCCCATTTAAGCCCATTGCTTCTTGTCCTATCCTCAGAGGTTAAGAAGAACAATTTTATCCCTCCTCCTTGTAACGACCTTTTATGTACTTGAAAACTGTTATGTCCCCTCTCACAGCGCCAGCTCCTGCCGCCCAAAAAAAAAAAAAAAAAAAAAAAAGCCACAACCTCAATCGCGACCGGTGGCGGCAATTGGGGCAAAAAAAAAAAAAAAAAAGCCATGATCAGCGGCGGCAGGTCCTTCGCTCCTAGAGGGAGTGAGGGACCTGCCGCCCCCGAATTGCCGCAGGTGCCGCCCCTCTCCCTTGGCCACCCCAAGCACCTGCTTGTTAAGCTGGTGCCTGGAGCCGGCCCTGCCCTCTCAGGCTTCTCTTCTCCAGCCTAAACAAACCAATTTTTTTCAATCTTCCCTCATAGGTCATGTTTTCTAAACCTTTAATCCTTTTTGTTGCTCTTCTCTGGACTTTCTCCAATTTGTACACATATTTCCTGAAATGTGGCACACAGTTCTGGATGCCACTGCTCCAGTTGAGGCCTAATCAGCGCAGAGTAGAGTGGAAGAATTACTTCTCCTGTCTTGCTTACAACAATCCAGCTAATACGTCCTAGAATGATGTATGTTTGTTTTTTTTGCAACTGTTACACTACTCATATTTAGCTTGTGATCCACTATGACTCCAAGATCCTTTTCCGCAATACTCCTTCATAGGCAGTCATTTCCCATTTTGTATGTGTGCAACTGATTATTCTTTCCTAAGTGGAGTACTTTGCATTTGTCCTTGTTGAATTTCATCCTGTTGACCTCAGATCACTTCTCCAGTTGTCCCAATCATTTTGAATTTTAATCCTATCCTCCAAAGCACTTGCAACCCCTCCCAGCTTTATAAGTGTACTGTGAAGGTATTGAACTGATCCCTGCAGGACCCCATTTGATATTACCTTCCAGCTTGACTGTGAACCACTGATGATGATTCTCTGAGAATGGTTTTCCAACCAGTTATGCACCATCTTATAGTAGCTCCATCTAGGTTGTATTTCCTTAGTTTGTTTATGAGAAGGTCATGTGAGACAGTATCAAAAGCCTTACTAAAGTCAAGATATACCACATCTACTGCTTGCCACCCCATCCACAAGGCTTGTTATCTTGTCAAAGAGGGCTATTAGGTTGGTTTGACATGATTTGTTCTTGACAAATCCATGATGACTGTTACTTATCACCTTATCTTCCAGGTGTCTGCAAATTGATTGCTTAATTATTTGCTCCATTATCTTTCTGGGTGCTGAAGTTAAGAAGACTGCTCTGTAATTTCTTGAGCTTTCCTTATTCTCTTTTTTTATAGATTGGTGCTATGTTTGCCCTTTTCCAGTCCTCTAGAATCTCACCCGCCTTCCATGACTTTTCAAAGATAATTGCTAATGGCTCAGAAAGGGGTAGGGATAGCTCAGTGGTTTGAGCATTGGCCTGCTAAACCCAGGGTTGTGAGTTCAATCCTTGAGAGGACCAGTTGGGGATTGGTCCTGCTTTGAGCAGGGGGGTGGACTAGATGACCTCCTGAGGTCCCTTCCAGCCCTGATATTCTATGAAACTTGCTATCTCCTCAGTCAGCTCCTTGTGTATTCTAGGATGTATTTCATCAGGTTCTGGTGACTTGAAGACATCTAACTTGTCTAAGTAATTAACTTGTTCTTCCTTTAGCCTCTTATTCTACCTCATTTTCACTGGTATTCATTGTTAGGTGTCCAGTTGCTACTAAACTTTTTGGTGAAAATTGAAACAAAAAGGTCATTTAGCACTTCTTTCATTTTCACATTTTCTGTTATTGTTTCCGTCCTGTGTCTCTTACTCCCTCCCCCATTGAGTAACTGACACCGAGTAGTGAACCACCAGTGGGCCTGTGTATCAATTTTCAGTGATAAAAGGATGAGGACACCACATTTGTGTAAAATGTTAGTGACTTTGGGACTAACTTGAATGATATCTCTTGAGGTGAGGGCCATTTGAGAGGTACAGTCTGTTAACCCATGTAATTATACTGTGGTTCAGTTTCTGCTCCCATTTGGTATTAATGATCAAACCTCTCTTTGACTTCAGTGGGAGTAGGGTTGGACCCTACGGTTGCAGTGTGTTTGTTTTGTAATATATATTCTTAATTAGTTTAGGGCTTAAATTTGAGCTATTTAAAGATTACACATTTTAATAATCTCCTCTCAAAAACTATATATTGAGAAATAATTTTGAAAATCTACTCTTGATTCCTGGTAGTATATTATATGGCCAAGCAACAATATTATAATTGAATTATAGAGCCATCAGAGATCACCAACAGTTATTATACTATTGATAATGGTCACATGCAAAGAGAAGCACATATAGCAGTCATATTAGCTTATGCACTAGAAGAGAGGTTGTTTTTAAAAAACCTAACCAGATTTCTTTTTTTTTAAAGTGGAAACTATTGGAAGGGAAAATTAAAAGAAAAAAAAATTAAAATATTTAATAAAAATAATTGTCATTTACAAATGTTTTAAAAGGCCATATTTTTTTCCTCCAAGCCCATCCCCATCTTGAAGAAGCCCTTAGCTACCTTTCATATTCCTCTATCTACTATATTTGTTACTGTATAATGTGGTCACCCAACTCCTGTTATAAGTGGCACAGGTAGTGAAGTCTGTAGTTAAGATTGCCCAACACTTTCCAGTATAATACCTATAACTTTAACAACTGGTCTTACATTGCTAGAAAGCAAAAACAGACCACCACCACACACCGTCTATAGGGTGACCAGATAGTGTGAAAAATTGGAATGGGAGTGGGGAGTTATAGATGCCTTTATATAAGAGCTCCAAATCGGGACTGTACATATAAAATCGTGACATCTGGTCACCTTGCCTGTCTAGGTCATTATCTCGGCTGTGTAGTAAGTAGATGTGGAGCATTCTGTGCTCCAAGTCATCCCCTCCTTCTGTCTGCTCAGCAACTACTTACAGAATGCCTTCCTGCAGGGAAACATAATTTGCCTATGGTTTCTAACCCTTCCTCCTTATATTATTGATATCTGGTAGTGCTAGAGGTGCTCATCCTGGTGTTAGGGATGTCTTTTAGTATCCTTTGAAAATCTCCACAGTTTGGGCCAAGTTATAAATTTTTGAAATATCTGTTAGTTTGGCAGCTAAATTCTCAAATGATTACCTTTTCACTGATCATGCTCCCTCCCTGTGATTGCAGAGGTTGAGGTGGACTTTCCCAGCAATTGATGCATCTCGCAGTCAGGGGCTGCTGTGATGCCAGGCACAGGACCTGAAAATAGGAAGATTGTCTCTCCTGTGCTCTCAGTACTCCCTCTGCTGCTGGGCCCACTGCCAGGAAGCCTGGAGAAGGAGGAGGAAGTTGCCTGATTAGAGTACAGAGGGGTGAGGAGCCAGGCCTTGGGGTGGTGATAACAGAGGAGATTGGGACAAGGGGCCAAATGGGAGTGGGGGACTGGGATGAAGGGGAGGGAAATGAGAACTGGGACATGGAGATGTGGATGCAGAGACTGGGACAGAGAGCTGAGGGAGACCCTGTAGGTGGTTGGGACTGAGACACGGCGTTGATTCGGGTGTAGGGTGGAAGTGTTTGTTATGACTGCTGAAGGGGCCTGGGGTTAAATATCTCTGTCATCACTGGATACAATCCTCTTAGAACTTGGAATAGAACCAAAGATTCTTGAGTCTCAACATCCCTCTGCTGTCAGCAAATATCTGTGAAACTCCCTGGAAAAATGTGTGCCTCATCCCTCCCTAGTGGCTGGCTCACATACAGGACAATAACCTACTGCTGCTATCAGTAACTGCATTAGCCCCAAATGGCAGAAGTCTGTGCTGTGTATCTAAGGGTTCTAAGATTACTTTAGGAATTATATGGGAGTCAATATGGTTCCAAATGATGGAATTTCTCTGTTTTCAAGGTTTTTGTTTGTTTTAAGAATCTTGGAAATTACGCCCAAAAAACAGTTGAAAGAATGTTAGGGTTCCAAAGTGTACAGGATGGAAAGTGTTTAGGAAATGAATCAGAGTTGTGTAGGTAATAAGGCACTGGCTGTAGGACCCCTTTAATTTGTTGCAGAAGTTGGAAAGTGCATAGTGAAGAAGACGGAGAATAGTTTTGTGGTTTATGTAGTTGAATATCAGTGAGGAGAAGTGAATTTTATCCTATCTCTGCCACTGAGTTTCTGTGTGATGCTTGTCAAGTTACTTAAACCCAACTTTTATAGATGTCACTAATTGTGTGTGAGGCTTCATCTGTAGTACTACGTCCAGTTTTGGGCCCCACACTACAAGAAGGATGTGGAAAAATTGGAAAGGGTCCAGTGGAGGGCAACAAAAATGATTAGGGGGCTGGAGCACATGACTTATGAGGAGAGGCTGAGAGAACTGGGATTGTTTAGTCTGCAGAAGAGAAGCATGAGTGGGGATTTGATAGCTGCTTTCAACTACCTGAAAGGGGGTTCCCAAGAGGATGGATCTAAACTGTTCTCAGTGGTACCAGATGACAGAACAAGGAGCAATGGTCTCAAGTTGCAGTGGGGGAGGTCTAGGTTTGATATTAGGAAAAACTTTTTTACTAGGAGGGTGGTGAGCCACAGGAATGGGTTACCTAGGGAGGTGGTAGAATCTCCTTCCTTAGAGGTTTTTAAGATCAGGCTTGACAAAGCCCTGGCTGGGATGATTTAGTTGGGAACTGGTCCTGCTTTGAGCAGGGGGTTGGACCAGATGACCTCCTGAGGTCCCTTCCAACCCTTATATTCTATGATTCTATGATTTTCTGGGTGCCCAACTTCAGTTGCCTGGGATCTGCAGAAGCATCAGTGCCACCTGATCAATCTCTGATTAGGTCCGTAAGGTGATCTGGATGGATATTCAGTTTATATCTATTACTGGCAATCTTATCATGTCACCAAAGCTTTTGGTGCCCATGTGATCAGTGTAGTAGCATTCCTTGGAAAACATCCTTCATTGGTCTTTCATTCTAATAATATGTCCTTACCAATAAAGTCACCAAAACAAAAGCAGTGTTGATGGAGACAGTTGCTGGGTTTGGCTTTGAATATCCTCATATCTGATCTTGTTCTGTCACTTACTACAAAGCAGCTGATGAAGACAATGAGAATTGAAAATGTCACTCTGGCTATTTATTTTGCACAGGGAACCTTAACTCTGGGATTCCTTACTTTTGAGTGCTTGACTTTGTAAACTTAATGTTCTTTTAATGTATCTTTTTGTATGCAACATTTATGCATATGGTCACATTCCACTGTTTGTCCTAAAAGTGAATTTACTCTTGTACTTTACAAAATCAGGACCCTAATGTATACAAAAATTATGCACATGCTTAACTCTATTCATATAGTACCATTGATTTCATGGGATTGCTCGTGTATAAAGATAAACATGTGCATAAGTCTTTGCAAGATTAGAAACTAAATTATTACTTTGGGCTTGAACAGCAAATCCTTAAGAAGTCAGTCTCAAGCAGGCACTTCTAAATGTATGGCTCATGTGAGGATGTATTCTGTTTTGGACTCTATTCCATAATGGGTTGCAAATTACAGTATTTTTTTTTTTTTTTTTTTGTTCTGGATCCTAGCAACAAGCAAGAAATACTGCCTCAATGAAAGTTCTGACTGGCCTGCTTCACAGTCGTCATTGTACATTTTATGTTTCCCCTTTTTCTTTAATATCTGCCACCTCTCAGTGCTGTTTCTCGCAGGCAGCACTTCTGTGTCACTTGACACAGGAAAATACTCTCCACGTCTCCTGCCCTGTCTGTCAAAGCTTATTACAAATGACATAGTCGCTATCCTTGACTAATGGATGATGGTGGGACTTTGGCCACTGCGATTTAAGGATTGTGGGGAATTATAGCTTAGCTGTCTGAAAATAATATAGGATTTTCAACAGTGAAATAAGCATTTGAAATTCTAATTTTATAAATGGATACTTCAAAAACTATTTGATATTTAATCACACCAAAAAGAACCTTGCACAAATGGCTGAGAGACTTTTGGTTATGGTGTCCATATTTATTCCACCAGCACAAAAAGGAAATTATCATTACTTAGTGAAGAAAGGAAAAACCATCTCTGTTTTTTTCTATTTGCATTATGTTTAAATTCTAGAATATTTTTATGAAAAGGAAGATGAAGGCAGAGGTCAATGATAGATTTAGTCCAGAGGTAGCCAAAATAGTCTACAGCAGGCTAGCAGCCTGTCTCTTTAATGTAGATGTGTGACCAATAAATATTGCAGATTCTGATCTAAATCTCGATCTTGAATCAAGTGACCAAGCCTCTCTGCTCAAGGCTGAGCACTGAATGGCGGGGCCTGTAAAAGCTATGGATTGCATTTCAGCACTGTTGCTGTGTTGGCTGCACTTATGTATCACAGAGGAGAGCTATTGTAGTCTACTCGTTTTTATGAAAATTAGGTTTGGTCCATAAGCTTCTGGCAAGTTACCTATGTGGCCCCTGATTGGACAGTTTGTGTTCTCATGTTCCTCCTGCCACTGCACTAGACTGTGATGTAATTTAACCTTTATCTTCATCCCAGCAGGTAAAATCCTGGTCTCTTTGAAGTCAATGGCAAAATTTCCATTGGCTTCACTGTGGCTAGAATTTCATCCAGCATATTTTTTTTGAAGAAGTGGACTAGCCTTTAGATGTTCTGATTCAGTTGACAAAAATATGTGGTAGAGTACTAACTAGGAGCTGGCTGGATACTCTAAATAGCAGATGAACCTGCTTTTAAGTGAGATTGGCTTTCAAGTTGGGGAGAACTTGCATGTGTATTTGATTTAAGACATCGATCTTTTTATCTTTCCTGACACACTGGAGATATTTGCACTGAATGAAGCTTCTTTTTCAAGTAGTGTCCCTATGGATGCTCCATTGTAGGTGTATGTGCGCCGCTGCGCTTCTAATCGGAGATTTTTGGTAGCAGTGTCCGTTGAGCCTGTGCATGTGCTCTCCCTCCCTGCGCATGTGCTCTCCCTCCTTTGGGGTCTGCCTCTAGCACTGTGCAGGCAAACCCCACTCACTTCCTTCCCAACTGCCTTTGGCCTCCAAGAGAGGGAGCAGTCCTCCCTTCCTTATCTGTGTCATTAGCATAAGTAGAAGTTGTTTTTGTTTCTTTTGTTCTCCTTAATAGTAGTGGTTTTTTTTGTTTTGTTGGTTTTTGTTTTGTTTTTTAACTCCTTTGGGATTAAGAAAAAAAGACAAAGAAAAAGATCTTTAGTTTCCCTCCCTGTCTGGGTGTTGCCGGCACAGAGGGCCCGAGGACAGCAACAGCGGGGTTCGTTGCCCGGTGTGCTTCGCGCCAGTGAACACACTAGGGTGGAGAAGCAAAAAAAGTTTATTTGAGATCTCAAAGCGGTGCAAGGAGACAGGCCCGTCTCAGATCAAGCACACTGAGACAAACAGTTTTTTCCCTTTTTATACATTCAGCAGCTAGACTTTTCTCTTCACCCACCCCCTCCCTTCACCCTCCCTGTCTCCTACAGTAGTTTACCTTAAGCAAGTAGCAAGCAATTACATTTCACAGCTAAATTCCTCCTTCTTCCCCCATCCCTTCTCTCCCCCTCCCTTCCCCCATTCCCTCTCCCTTCTTCTACAAAAGCCATGTTTATACATTCAAGCAGTTAAATCATTCTGGTGGCTATAAGTCTAACTTGTTAGTAACACTCCTCTAAACTGTTATCTGGTCCTGTTTCCCTTTGATTTATTATCTCCCCTCCAGCCATACAGGCCTCATTATTACCGCTTGGTACCAGTATGGGGGGGGAGTTGTAACTGATAACTGGTTGTTACACATTCTATGCATCTGGCTTTTGAGGTTGCTTAGAGTTAAACATGGAGGAACTTTGGTTCATTTAGGCCTAGTGATGCCCACATGGGGGCACCTCCCGGGCATTTAGTAGATTCTAGGGTTTTTTTTTTTTTTTTTTTTCAGTTTAAAAAAAAAAAAAAGGAAAAGCCTTTTTAAAATTTTTATTTAGTTATTTATTTCCCCTGCCTTCCTCACTGCGAGAGGATGCTAGACCCCTGCCCAGGGGCAGGCCTGGCTTTCCCTGAGCCTAGTGGTGCCTCTCCTGCAAGGAGTTGATTCCTGTAAGGGCCAGACACGCTCACTGTGCCTGTGGGAGTCTCACAAAAGTGCTTCACCTGCCACAGCTCAAACGGCAGCAGTCTTGCAGGAACTGAGAGCTGAAGTTAAAACTCTCCCTTATGGAGAAGGTCCTTTAGTCTCCAGGGGACTCCGGTGACCCTGGATCATCCCTGGAGCCTTTAACTTCACAGAGGGTAGAGTCGTAGAAAAAACCAGCAGACTCCCCCGGTAAAGACCCATAAAAAGGGCTTCAAGTAGTTGGTCAGCCAGAGAGGCTCCCCGGTGTGGCCACCTGGGTAGTGACGGCACCAGAAGCAGGGTACCCAGAAGGGGGCCACCGCTGTGAGCTCTGCTCTGCACCACACTGCCTGGAGAAGCCAGGGCCTCCAGCAGTCAGGCTCTGAGGCAATGGTGCCGCCCCTAAGGAGACAGACAATTACTGTACCGTCTCTAAAAGAGCGTCACAGAGAAACCCTTTGGTACTGTGTGTATGACAAAACTCCCATCTAGGGAGTTCTCTGCACCTTCCCAACCATCGGTACTGACAACGTACCACAGACACTTCTCTGTGGTACCAAGTGAGCCCAGGGTACCACATGATCTCTGGTACCCTGGAGCATAGGCGCTGACTCCGTGGATGCTCCAGGGCTGGAGCACCCACAGGCAAAAATTACTGGCAGTCAATCTCCCCCCACCCCTCCTCGCCTTCTCTCCCCTCTCGAGCGTGCTGCGTCCCCACTCCTCCACCTCCTTCCCAGTGCTTCCTGCACGCCACCTAACAGATGTTTGGTGGTGCTTAGGAGTTTCTGGGAGGGAGGAGGAGGAGCGGGGATGTAGCACGCTCAGGGGAGGAGGCAATGAAGAGGCATGGCAGAGGCGGGGACTTTGGAAAAGGGATGGAATGTGGGCGGGGCGAGGCCACTGCAGGGGTGGGAAGAGACTGGGCAGGGGGGAGGCTAGGGGCAGGGAGGGGTCGAGCACCCACCGGGCAGAGGGGAAGTTGGTGCCTATGCCCTGGAGACCTGTGGCCCTGGTACCCAGGGAAAAACAATTACTGTACCATCTCTAAAAGAGAGGCACTGACAAAACTTTCTGAACTGGGCACAACAAAACTCTCAGCTAGGGTGTGCTCTGCACCTTCTCTACCATCGGTACTGATACAGTACCATGGACTTCTCCTTGGTTCCGAGTGAGCCCAGGGTACTTCATGGTCTCTGGTACCCTGGAGACCTCATGGTTGGGGAAGAACCACAATCCCCATTACTCGGTATCAGAGCCCTGATACCAAGCACATCCCGGCACCTGGAATCGCTCTTGGCAACTGGCCGCGTACCGCCAATACCCCAGTCAGCACCGCCTTTACCCAGTGACGAGTCTGACAGTGGCCAGGAGGAAGTCATTTTCCTGGCCTCTCATCGTGGCCCACCATCACAATACAAGGGTCCTCCCCAATTCCACTGAATCAACCCACAAATTGTGGTATGGGCCCCCTGGGGTAAGCCCACTACCCATGCCCACGCTCCCCCAGCATGTCCGTATTGCAATCCTTGGGCAATGTACACGCATGTTGTGGCCATCCAGTGTCTCAGAGAGAGTCCACCTGATGGTCTCCTACAGCTTGGCTGTCCAGAGCTGCTGAGCCGGGGGAGGAGGAGGAAGCTTTTTCAGAACAGGAAGAAGGACTTGAAGGGGAAGCTACCCCTCCAGCACATCTCCTCCTTCTTCTCATCTCCACCAGATGAGACTGTACTGCCTCATCCCCCATGACTAGGAGATGATTTTAAGAACATTCTGGATCTTACCAAAAGGGCGGCAGATGAGCTGCAGATTCCCCTACAGGAGGTGGTAGATACACATCACAAGTTGGTGGATATTCTGCACACCTCTTCATCCAGAATTGCCCTCCCAATTAATGAGGTGATTCCAGATCCTACCAAAGTCATCTGGCAGACACCAGCCTCCATCGCACCAAGCAACAACAGAGCCAAAAATAAAAATAATTAAAAAAAAATACTACATCCCTCCCTGTCAGGGTTCCCTCCCCACTTTGAACTCTGGGGCTACAGATGTGGGGACCAGCATGAAAGACCCCTTAAGCTTATATTTCACCAGCTTAGGTTAAAAACTTCCCCAAGGCACAAATTCCTTTCCTTGTCCTTGGATGATTTTGCTGCCACCACCAAGTGATTTAAACAAACATTCAGGGAGGGGCCACTTGGAGCCCTATCCCTCCAAGTCCCTTCACCCCCTTTCCTGGGGGGGGGGGGCTTGAGAATAATATACCAACCAATAGGTTAACAAAGTGAGCACAGACCAAATCCCTGGTTTTTAGGACACTGGGAATCAATCAGGTTCTTAAAAGAAGAATTTTATTAAAAAAAAAGTAAAAGAATCCCACCTGCAAAATCAGGATGGAAGATAACTTTACAGGGTAAATAAAAAGATTTAAAACACAGAGGATTCCCCTGTGACTCTGCTTCCCAGTTACAAAACAGGAATAAAATTACCTCTTAGCATAGGGAAAATTCACAAGCTAAAACAAAAGATAATCTAACACAGGGGTTCTCAAACTGGGGGTTGGGACACCTCGGGGGTCGTGAGGTTATTACATGGGGGGTCACGAGCTGTCAGCCTCCACCCCAAACCCTGCTTTGCCTCCAACATTTATAATGGTGTTAAGTATTTTAAAGAGTTTTTAATTTATAAGGGATCACACTCAGAGGCTTGCTATGTGAAAGGGGTCACCAGTACAAAAGTTTGAGAATCACTGCTGCATTTCCTTGCTATTACTTACAATTTCTGTAATTTTAGTTGTATCATTTCAGGATCTTGTTAGGAGCTGGTTTACCTGCTTGGTCTCTCTCTTTGTCCCGAGAGGGAACCAACAAAAAGAATACCAACAAAACCTTTCCCCTCCCCCACCCCCAGATTTGAAAGTATCTTCTTTCCCCATTGGTCCTTCTGGTCAGATGCCAGCGAGGTTAATTGAACTGATTAACCCCTTACAGGTAAGTGATTCTGTACCTCTGGCCAGGAGGGATTTTATGTTACTGCATACATAAAGGTTGTTACCCTTCCCTTTATATTTGACACTCCCAAAGAGGCAGACTTTGTTTCAACATCCGCAACCCATCTCCATCATAGTGGATGTGGTTAATGCAGAAAGCAAGCAACATAATGCCAAGTCAACCACATACAATCGGGCTTGACAAGATGGCGTATTTGTCAGTGACATCACCATTTAGAGTTACGAATTACCAAACTGTCATGGCCAAATACAATTTTATTAATTATGGGAAACTCAGTGCGTTTCTAGAACATTTACTGGAGACACAAAAGGAACAGTTTCAGACCATTCTTAGAGAGGGTCAGTTAACAGCCAGACTGGTGCTAGAGACAGCACTGGATATAGCTGAGACAGCTGCCCGCGCGGTCTCCATGACAGTGGTACTGAGACGGGCTTCTTGGCTTCACCTTTCTAGATTGCCCAAAGAGCTGCAGAAGACTTCCAGTTTGAAGGGCCCAAACTCTTCCTGGAGAAGACAGATTCTTCTCTTGACATCCTGAAGGATTCCCAGACCACATTACACTCCCTAGGAATCTACACTGCGGGACAGAAGAGAAGATATACCTCTTAGTCACAGCATAGGTCACAATCTCCTCAATACCCACCGTCTCAGTGCTGTTATGAGCCATGGTGTAAGAGGCCTGTGGCTCAAAAATGGAAGCAGTCCGCACCCCAGTCTGCAACCTCTCAAAACACCTCTTCTGAGCATTTTTGATGGGTTGGTCCAGGGCATGAACAATTATATCTTGCAACATCAGCTGCGACCTACACACCTGTCGCTCCCCTTCAGAAGTCACCTGGGAGGATATCACCTCTGACAGATAGGTCCTGGAGATAATTTTGAAGAGTTATGCCATTCAATTAATGTCCTTCCCCCCATTCCAACCGTCCTTCCCCATCCCCCTTCAGGGACTCTTCTCATGAGAACCTATTTCATCAGGAAATATATAATTTGTTATGCCTACAGGCCATTGAACCAGTCCTGGTGCAACTCAGGAGCAAGGGGTTTTACTCATTATTTCCTGATCCCCAAGGCAAAGGGAGGTTGGAGGCCCATTCTAGATCTAAGGGTATTAAACAATTATGGTGCAGACGTTCAAGATGGTCACACTAGCAGCCATTATTCCAGCTCTAGAGCAAGGAGTTTGATTTCCAGCCCTCAACCTACAAGATGTCCACTTCCATATCTCAATATAATCATTGTACAGGAGATTTCCTATGGTTTACCTTTGGGGCAGGACCATTATCAGTACAGACTGCTCCACCCACGGTATTCTCCCAGGTTCTCTTCATTGTAGTGGCACACTAACCCCAGTACAGCAACTGGAGTTTATCAGCACCAAGCTTGATGCAGTACAAGCGAGAGCATTCCTCCCGCTATGCAGACTCCCCATGCTGGGACAGATGCCTCCCTAGTAGGCTGGGGAGCTCACCCGCACAACCACAAGGTTCAGGGCAAATGGCCTTCCACAGAAGTGACCTTCCATATCACTCTTTTGGAGCTAAGGGCTCTCAGGAATGCCTGTGCACACTTTCTGCCTTTCATCAAGAACACCCACACAAAAGTCATGATGGACTTAATATGACCTGTATGTTTTACATAAATCGCCAAGGGGATGCCAGATCTCCCTCCCTCTGCAAGGAAGCACTCAAACTTTGGAATTGGTGCATCCATCACAATATGCTCATCTCAGCTGTCTATCTGCCAGGGATACAGAATGTGACAGCCAACAGTCTCCGTTGGAATTTTTGTCATGACTATGAGTGGGTACTGAACTCAGAGGTGCTTCAAGATATATTCGTCCTTTGGGGAACCCTGATTACGGATCTCTTCGCTTCTTACTGGAACAAGATACATCCTCATTACCGCTCCAGGGCCAGCTTGGGGAAACATTCACTGTGAGTTGCACTCATCCTCCCATGGGATGGGGCCCTCTTGTATGCCTTTTCCCAGTTTCCTCTTCTATCCAAGATTCTGTTGAAAATTCAATGACACAAAGTGAGAGTTATTCTGATTGCTCCTCCTGGCCATGACAAGTCTGGCTCCCTTACCTGACACAGATGGCAAAATGCCCTCCTGTTCCTCTTTGGCCCATTCCTCACCTGCTCTCTCAAAACAATGGGCTGATCCTTCACCCCAAACTGTGGGTCCTCTGCCTCCAGACTTGGCTCCTTCTAGTTCCTAGGCTTAGAGGTAGAATGCTCTGACAAACTGAAAGACATGTTGCTACAGAGCCAAAAGTTGACCACTCGACATACTTACCTACAAAATGGAAACAATTCCAAGTTTCTCAAGAGATCAAAACTGACACTCAGCTCCCTTAAGGTACATCTCGCTGTGAAAACTGCTTTCCACTGCCAGGTAGACAGCTTCTCAGTGTTGGCTCACCCACTGACTCGTAGATTCCTTAAGGGCATTGGAAATCTTTTCCTGCATGTGACACCATCCGCTCCAGCCTGGGACCTTAACCTAGTTCTCAGGGCTCTGACTAGATCTCCCTTTGTGTTCATGGCAACTTGCTCTCTCTCACATCTGTCCATGAAGATAGCATTTCTAATTGCCATCACCTCAGCTAGGCACTTAGGAGAAATAGCAGCCCTGATGGCAAACCCCATCATTCATGGCCTTTTTTAAAGACAAAGTAACTCTCTGGCCATATCCCAAGTTTCTCCCTACTTTCTCTGCACTTTCCATATGAATCAACAGATCCATCTCCCTGTTTTTTCCCTAAAACCACATTGTGACAACAGGGAGACAATTCTGCATATGCTAGATGTTAGGACACGAGCATTCTACTTGAACAGGACTAAGGACTTTAGGAAATCCGCTAAACTCTTCCTTTCATCCACAGAAAGATCAAAAAGCTCTGTGATATCGGCTCAAAGACCATCCAAATGGGTCTTTGGTTGCATTAATCACTGTTATCAAGGGCACAACCTGCTTCCATCCAGAGTCCATAAGCACTCCACGAGATCAATTTCTACCTAGGTCACGTTCCTTAAAGATTATTCCTATCTCAGTAATCTGTAGAGCAACGACTTGGGCCTCAGCCCATACTTTCGCAGAACATTATGTGATCACTGAAGATTTGGCCCCCGACGCCACCTTCGACTCCAGAGTACTCTCTGTAGTAACAGACTCCACTCTGAAGTCCCAGCCTCCAGTGGTGGGTACTGCTCGGGAGTCCCCTACAGTGGAGCACCCATAGGGACACTACTCGAAGAAGAGGAAGTTACTCAGCTTGTGCAGTAACGATGGTTCTTCAAGATGTGTCCCCCTATGGGTGCTCCACAACCTGTCGTCGTCCCCTCTACTTCACAGTACTGCTCTGCGGTGGAGAAGGAAGTGAGCGGGGTTCACCTGCGCAGTGCTGGATAGCCTCAAGGCAAACCATGCCGGGAGGGAGAGTACATGCATAGGCTCAACGGACACTGCTACCAAAAATCTCCGATTAGAGGTGCAGGGGTGCACATACACCATAGGGGGACACATCTCGAAGAACCATCGTTACAGCACAAGCTGAGTAACTTCCTCTTCCTTATTCTCAGATCATATTCTCTTCCTACTTGATAATATTTCCTTTAAAGTTATCACAACTTCATAACTTCAGAGGTGTTTTCAGGATAACAGACTCTATAGCCCAGTTTTCAAATTTGGGCTTCTATGTTAGACACTCAAATCCGGCATTTGGATGCTCCAAGTGACACTTAAACATCTATCTACAGTACCTGTAGGGTACTGATTCCAGCATCTCTAAAGTTCCACATTTAGGTGCTCTTATTGGAAAAATGGGCTCTTTTATGTCATAAAAAGTGGTAGATTTTAACTTTTTATTGCAGGATTAAAAACAGGAGAAGCAGGGTTTTAACAGAATAAATTCATATCTAATTACAAATCTGTGAAATAGCAGCAGTGGGAATATAGGGAGTGACTGGCTAATAAATTATCTTGTGTATATGCATCCCTTTTCAAGTTTGTTCTACTGTAAAAGCCTCTGTTTAGGTAAAATATGGCATTATTTGTAGGTGAAAAAGTAATTTGGCCAGAATAACAAAATAATATCCAGATAATATCTATCAATATATATTATGCTTTAGTGCCTTCTTCTCCATGTGAACAGCTCAGAGTGCTTTAATGATGGGGTAGTTTGCCTCTTAAGGGCAGCAATGGTGGTCAACCCACCCCATTATGTGGCATTTTAAGATTTCTAAAGGGCCAGTATATATACAAGGGATTTAGGAGATACTGAGAGGAAGAGGTGCTAGGAATAAGTGGTTCTTGGGAGGAAATCCCATCATTGTATTTGTATGGGCCAGAAGCCTTGCAGGGAAGGCGTAGGGTGACCAGACGTCCCGATAATCCCTTTTTTTTTTTTTTTTTTACTCTGGCGGCAGGGACTGACTTGACTTTATTTATTCCCCTCCTCCCCCATGTGTGCCGATTTTTTCTTTCCCACATCTGGTCACCCTAGGAAGGCAGTGTAAGACTCCTCTCTCACCCAACCAATTGGGGATGAGCTGAGAGAAGGGGACCAGCATAAATGCTGCTTTCTCCCCTATAGCAGGGCAGAAATTTATCAGGCCTGCTGAACCCTCTGATCCTAAGGACTAATTGTGGGGGTGGGGGGAAGAAGCAAGCTGGGGGGGGGGGAAGCAAGCTGAGGGGGAACCCAGCTTCAAGTAGGAGAGCTGGGGACTGGAGTTTTGAGAGAGCAGGCCAGGACTCTTGTATGGACCCAGAGGGAATGACCTAGGGCAACTAACCAAAGTGAGTTACACTTGGTAGAAAGATTTAATAAAACGAAGGGGTACATATCTTGAACCAGCTTAGTCAGGGTAATTGCAAGAACCCGAGGGGCCCTGAGTGCAATGCACCTGCATGGCCCCAAAGAGCCACAAGGGTATATGTTGGAGGGCAGCACCTCATATCATAAGCCAAATAGAATTAAGTTGTGGGGAACCCACCCTCAAACAAAGTATAAACTGCAAGACTAGTCTTGAAATGATCCAGGCAATTTAACCAGGAGTAACCCACCCCCCAACAATCCAATGTGTGTTTTACCGTTTATGCTGTTTGCTTATTTTTTGTATTTTATTCAACTGTTAGTTTCACTTTAAGTGCTAGTTTCACTTTCTGGTTCTTCAAAGGTTTTTGAAATTTCAGATACAGCTGCTGCAAAGAAATGTGTGACATCTTGCTTCATTCAAACTTCATCTCCTCTGTAAGAGAGAAACTATATATCTTGTAAGGAGGCAAAGTGTCACCTGGTGGATAAGGTGCAAAAAACCCAAAACAAAACAAAAAAACCAGTTTTTCAGGATGCCTGAGTTCCGCCTTCAGGCTTTTATTCTTTAGGATTTCTGAAGAGGTATAGCTTAGAGTTGACAATCAAAGTAAACTGATTTTACACATTTCCAGAAAGCAAAACCAGAACCCCTCTGTCTGGACCATTATCTCAGCCATATAGCAACTGGATGTGTAAAGTTCCCTGCTCCAAGTCATCCCCTCCTTCTGTCTCCCAAGCAGCCACTTACAGAATGTCTTCCTGTTGGGAAGCACAATTGGCTTACACTTTCCATTTCCCCTCCCCACATTATATTGCTGATACCTGGAAATGCCCTAGCACCTGGTCACATACTATATTCTCCAGGTGGGCACTAATTCTTTTAAATTGCTATAGAAAAATAGTTGTGGTATATACTATATGGTGTGACTTTCGCTCTGTTTTGAATACGACTT
Organism: Chrysemys picta bellii; assembly: GCF_011386835.1. Classification (NCBI taxonomy): domain Eukaryota; kingdom Metazoa; phylum Chordata; order Testudines; family Emydidae; genus Chrysemys; species Chrysemys picta. The sequence goes on from NC_088795.1 coordinate 46,338,184, forward strand.
CTCCTACTGCCCCTTTGCATGGAGTTAGGCTAATAGAGCACATGTAGGATTAAGCCTTAACTCCCATTTAAGTGAATGAAACTTTTTTTGTGTTAAAGGGCTGAATGATCTAGCCCTCAGGTAGTAAAGTTGTAGGGCAACATTTAAAAATAAAGTTGTCTAAGTTGTGTCAGCATGGTCTGGGGAGGCGAGACAGTAAGCGAGTAGTTGTATGTAGAGAATATATATTTGATCACAAAATAGGTACTTGGCTGTACATATACCCATTTGCTCAAAAGCACTGTGTTTTGCCCACACAGTCACCAGGTTTGTGTCCTTGTGTGTATATTTTGCTTCTGAAACTTGGACTCATTTTCCCTAAAAATGGGGTTCTTATTCTTTAGACTATTAAGAACATAAGAGCGGCAATACTTTGGTCAGACCAAAGGTCCATCTAACCCAGGATCCTGTCTTCCAACAGTGGCTAATGCCAGATGCCCCAGAGGGAATGAACATAACAGGTAATCATCAAGTGATCCATCTCCTGTTGCCCTTCTGGCAAACAGAGACTAGGGACACCATCCCTGTCCATCTTGGCTAATAGCCATTGATGGACCTATCCTCCATGAACTTATCTAGTTCTTTTTTGAACCATGTTATAGTCTTGGCCTTCACCAACATCCTCTGGCAAAGAGTTCCACAGATTGACTGCGTTGTGTGAAAAAATACTTCCTTTTGTTTGTTTTTAACCTGCTGCCTATTTTCATTTGCAAAAAGAAGAACAGGAGTACTTGTGGCACCTTAGAGACTAACAAATTTATTAGAGCATAAGCTTTCGTGGACTACAGCTCACTTCTTCGGATGCATCCGAAGAAGTGGGCTGTAGTCCACGAAAGCTTATGCTCTAATAAATTTGTTAGTCTCTAAGGTGCCACAAGTACTCCTGTTCTTCTTTTTGCGGATACAGACTAACACGGCTGTTACTCTGAAACCTATTTTCATTTGGTGGCCCCTAGTTATGCCTTATGTTATGAGAAGGAGTAAATAACAGTTCCTTATTTACTTTCTTCACACCAGTCATGATTTTATAGACCTCTATCTTATCCTCCCTTAGTCGTCTCTTTTCCAAGCTGAAGAGTCCCAGTCTTACTAATCGCTCCTCATGCAGAAGCTGTTCCATACCCCTAATAATTTTTGTTCCCCTTTTCTGAACCTTTTCCAATTCCAATGCATCTTTTTTGAGATGGAGAGATCACAATTGCATGCAGTATTTAAGATGTGGGTATGCCATGGATTTATATAGAGGCAATGTGATATTTTCTGTCTTATTATCTATCCCTTTCTTAATGATTCCCAACCTTCTGTTCGCTTTTTTGACTGCTGCAGCACATTGAGTGAATATAGGGTGAGCAGACAGCAAGTGTGAAAAATCGGGACGGAGGGTGTGGGGGTAATAGACACCCTAAAAGACAAAGCCCCAAATATCAGGACTGTCCCTATAAAATCGGTACATCTGGTCACCCTAAGTGGAAGTTTTGAGAGAACTATCCACAATGACTCCAAGATCTTTCTTGAGTGGTAACAGCTAATTTAGACCCCATCATTTTATATGTATAGTTGGTATTATGTTTTCCAATGTGCATTATTTTGCATTTATCAACATTGAATTTCATCTGCCATTTTGTTGCCCAGTCACCCAGTTTTGAGAGATCCTTTGTAGCTCTTCGCAGTCTGCCTGGGACATAACTATCTTGAGAAGTTTTGTATCATCTGCAAAAGTTGCTACCTCACTATTTACCCCTTTTTCCAGATCATTTTATGAATATGTCGAATAGTACTGGTCCCAGTACAGACCTCTGGGGGACACCACTATTTACCTCTCTCCATTCTGAAAACTGACCTTTTAGTCCTATCCTTTGTTTCCTATCTTTTAACTAGTTACCAATCCATGCGAGGACCTTCCCTCTTATCCCATCACAACTTACTTTGCTTAAGAGCCTTTGGTGGGGGAAACTACCAACTAACATCTATAATTAGTCTGTAATTTTAAAGGGTTTCTGAAAATCTAAATACGTAAATATCTACTGGATCCCCGTTATTCACATGCTTGCTGACCCCCTCAAAGAATTCTAGCAGATTGGTGAGCTATGATTTCCCTTTACAAAAACTATGTTGACTCTTCCCCAACAATATTAGTGCTGTCAGTTTCACAGTTTGGTGCCTTTTTTTAAAATACAATCAAATTTTTTGCTGCAATTGTTAAGTGCTGCATGTTAAGCAGTATGGAACATATCTTTTTGTCCTACATTTGCTTATCAAAAGTATTTATTAATAATTTGAAATAAGTAATGCTTGGAGGCCCTGTTCTGGATTCTGACCTCATTGTGCTGGGTGCTATACAAACACAGAAGATAAATTTTAAGCTCTTTTGGGGCAGTGGTTAACATTTTTACCACAGTAGAACCCATGGACCACAATCACAATTGTGCTAAGTGCTGTAAAATCACATAAAGAGAGACCGGCTTTACACAAGGACGTTACAGACTGCTTATAGATGTTAGTTGGTAGTGTTCAACAAATTCTGCTTTAGGTCTGCTTTTTAACTGCTTATGCTGTGTAGGGACGTAATGGAATGTTCAGATTTTTTTTTAAATAAATAACTCAGAAAGGGAGAGTTTAATGTAATCAGACTGGACAGGGCTAGAGAATCAGTAGAAGTGGGTTGATACCAGAACCGAAAGGAAGGCTTCAGGTTTTTATATGAGTGTCAGTAAAATGAAGTTCCTAGTGTTAACTGTTCACTCCAACTTTAGAAAGCCTTTTTTAAACTTCTCCACTGCAGTTTGGACAAAAATGAAAAATAGACAAATGGTGTTAACAAAAAGAAGATTGGTCATTTGACTGTACAGCAACAGAGGAGTTAAGTGGAAGTTGCAGTCTTGTCATGCATTTTTCATAAACATTCCACTTCATCACACACAGTCAAACAAACAAACAGATTTGAATTAGTGACTGTAGACAGAACATCAACAGCTCTATATGTGGCAGTGCTGTTGTAATACTGGCCAATAATCACAGCTCATGTTAATTCCAAAAACTACATACAAATATTTCTTGGCTACATTTTCAAAGCAGTGTTAGGAAGTTATGTGCACTAATCCTGTAACAATAACAGGATTTGTGTTTTGAACTCCACAACCAAAGCTTTGAAAAAATAACTCTAAGGGTCTAATGCAGCAGTTAAAATAATCCCCTGACTCCTATCCTCTGGGAAATATGGGCAACTTTTCAAATATGATTGACACACTTTGGTGAATCCTGACATTAAAATCACCCATCCCCCAGGGATTTGAGATCATAAATAAATACAAAAGGAAGGTCAGATATTAAAATGGACTTCGGGTTCTTTCTCAGTGAGAAAATTTGTCCTGGAAACCCCCACAAAAGTGTTACCCGAGGTAGAGAGGTGAGCATTTTCTTTAACTGTTGTATAATGAAAGGAAATGTGACAGCAACTGTATTCTGGGAGGATCTGATCATGCCAGGTGTTGTGCACCACCTCTCAGCTCCTATTTACTTCAGTGTGAGATGGAACCACTCAATACCTGGCAGAATTAGGCCTTTTTGTTTCCCCTAGCTCAGTGTTTCTCATACTGGGGGTCCTGACCCAAGAAGGGATTTCAAGACTATTGTGGGGAGGGAGGGGGAGTCATGAGATGGTATGGTATTGCCACCCTTAGTTCTGTGCTGCTGCTGGTGGAGGCGCTGCCTTCAGAGCTGGGTGATTGGAGAATGATGGCTGCTGGCCGGTCACCCAGCTCTGAAGGCAGTGCCTCCTCCAGCAGCAGCGCAGAAGTAAGGGTGGTATGGTATGGTATTGCTGTATTTTCCCCCCTCCAGCAGTGTCCTTTATTTGGAAACTTGAAATATGATCATGCTACTTTATACTTTTTGAAAGGCTTCAGTGCTTTTGACTGCAGGAATAATGATTACGTGCTTCATTTAGTGCTCCTTTGAGTATGTATATTAATTTGCTATAACTTTCGAGAATCGCTTTTTGTTGTTTTTTCATATATTCATGCATTGAACAAAAATTGGAAGTGAATTCAGTAGTCAATGTAGGAAAGTAGAAAATGTGACTCTGAAAACTTTCAACCAAATCTTTTCTCAAGGATAGCTCTGGTTTGACTTCAAAGGAAACCAAGATTTGGCCCCTACCTGCAACAGAAAAATGATTCCCTACATTAAGGATTTGTAGAAGCTAATAGGAGTTGAGGGCCTTTAGTATCTTGCTAGAAGCTCTCTGACTCTCACAGGATATGGTTTCCAATTCTGAATTTAAAGCATTTCTTTGGCTGTGGTTTTTAAAGACATTTTCAATAACTATGGCTATACCAGGTACATCTATAGATTTTAGTCAAATTTGTCATCTCAAGCATTGTTGGCAAACCCGGTTATCACAATACCCTAAATAAAATCCTGTCAATGTGTGACTATAAAACATAATAACAATACATTCCTTTTTATTCCCACACTGCTCAAACCTGAAGCTTTCTGAGCACCATAAAAATTACAAATTTCAAACAAAAAACATGACCTAATAATAAAACAATTACATCAAAAGTCATTAAACCACTCTTCCCAAATTGATAAATAGCCCTTTCTCCCACAAAGTAAAGGAAATGGGGGAGGGGAGAGATTAAATTTGAGAGACTGTGGGAACAGATTGCTAATGTAACTTGCTAATGTAATTCTCGGCTCTCTATGAGCTGAGGGGCGAAAACATCTATTTTCTTCTTCTAAATGGCAAAGTCGCTTTTACTAAAAATGACCAAAAGATGGCAGTGCTCTATGCACTGTTTATTTGCAAATGTCTCACTTTACAGTGCTTATCCATTCTTCTTCAAGTACATCCCAGAAAACTATAAGCTTATATATATCAAAAAATCCCATTGTGGCCACATCTGGTTTTTCAATAAGTGTGTTTAATATGTTTTAGCAGGCATTGCCTTTGCTAAAATGTTTCTCTAAAAACAGTGTTATTGCTTCATTGTGTATATCCGGCAAAAGACATATCTGGCTTCAAGACTAAACTTGATAAGCTTATGGAGGGGATGGTATAATGAGATGGGTCTTTGACTATTAGCGGTAAATATGACCAATGGCTTGTGATGGGATGTTAGATGCGGTGGGATCAGAGTTACTACAGAGAATTCTTTCCTGGCTGGTATCTGGCTGGTGAGTCTTGCCCACATGCTCAGGGTTTAGCTGATTGTCATATTTGGGGTCGGGAAAGAATTTTCCTCCAGAGCAGATTGGCAGAGGCCCTGGAGGTTTTTCACCTTCCTCTGCAGCGTGGAGGCACTGGTCACTTGCTGGAGGATTCTCTGCACCTTGAAGTCTTTAAACGATGATTTGGGGACTTCAATGGCTCAGACACAGGTTTGATACAGGAGTGGGTGGGTGAGATTCTATAGCCTGCGTTGTGCAGGAGCTCAGACTAGATGATCATAATGGTCCCTTCTGACCTTAAAGTCTATGAGTCTCCTAGGGCAAGGGCCTGTACCTCTGAAGCCAGACAATTTTGCCACTGACTCAGTTGGCAGCAGTATTGGGCCCATAGTGAAGCTAATGAAGCTAAAACCTTCTTGATCCCTCCACACAGGCGAAATGCTGGACCCAGGGCTTAGCTCATGTAAAAGATCCATGCAGGGCAGGTGGCAAAGGTGGGTTTTTTCTATCTTGGCTGTCGGGCAATAATGGAAACATGCCTGCAGATGCTATTATAGCTATAGGTCTGTATTAGAGTTGCCAGGCATCTGGGTTTTCACCGGAACACCCAGTCGAAAAGGGACCCTGGTGGCTCCTGTTGGCACCACCGACCAGGCTGTTAAAAGTCCAGTCAGCAGCACATCAGGGGCCTGGGGCTAAGGCAGGCTCCCTGCCTGCCCTACCTCTGCATTGATCCCAAAGCGGCTGCCAGATCCTTGCAGCCCCTAGGCACATGGGTGGCCAGGGAGGCTCCGTATGCTATCCTGCCCCCAGTGCTGGCTCTGCAGCTCTCATTGTCTGGGAACCGCGACCAATGGGAGCTGCGGGGGTGGCTCCTGCGGGCACAGAGGGCATCGCGTGGAGCCTCCCTGGATGCCTATGTGCCTAGGGGCTGCAGGGACCTGGCGGCCGCTTCCTGGGAGCCACGGTAAGCGCCGCTGGACCCCATACTCTGAAACCTCTCCCACACCCCAAACCCCTGCCCCAACCCAGAGTCCCCTCCTGCACCCAAATTCCCTCCCTGAGCTTGCACCCCACACGTCCCCAACCCCCTGCCCCAGCCCAGAGCCCCCTCCTTCACCCCAAACACTCATCCCTGGCTCTACCCTAGAGCCCGCACCCCTCGCCAGAGCCCTCACTCCCTTCCATACCACAACCCCCTGCCCCAGCCCAGTGACAGTGAGTGAGGGTGGGAGAGTGCTAGCGATAGAGGGAGAGGGGGAATGGAGCGAGCAGGACCAGGGCCTCAGAGAAGGGGTGGGGCAAGGGCAGGGACAGGGCAGGGGTGAATGGGCACTGAAATTTGCTACACAGCATGCAATCAGTGGGCACTATGAAATCCCACACGTGATAGTGACTTGACTACCTACTGCCTGAAAAAGTGCAGGGCGGATGATCAGTATCCAGACTGAAACTTTTGGTTGATTAAGCAATAGAACCATCTGAGCCAGTGAAGATTGACTCATATTAATGGCTAGGATTCATAGAATATCAGGGTTGGAAGGGACCTCAGGAAATCATCTAGTCCAACCCCCTGCTCAAAGCAGGACCAATCCCCAATTAAATCATCCAACAGATTTTTGCCCCGTATCCCTAAATGGCCCCCTCAGGGATTGAACTCTCAACCCTGGGTTTAGCAGCAGGCCAATGCTCAAACCACTGCACTATCCCTCCCCCCATATCAACCTGTGGGTCTGATCCTGTTTCCATTGAATGGAAAGTGAACACAAAAGGAGTGTGAATTTGACAGATGCAAACTCATTTTAAAAAGCGTGTGAATATCTATGGAAAGTTTTCTTGTATTTGCCCAGTTCTCTCTGTCTAGGTTCCTGTATGGGCTAATAACACATTATTAAAACAACAAAACTAATTCTAACTATCTTTTTATATTACTATGGATTCTGACAATCTACTTCTTGCATTTCTCATAACTTAGATCATGAAGATTGGCTAGTCATTTTCACTGATAGTCCAGTTTCATTTTCAAGTTCTCCCTGACAAGCCCCATACCGTTACACGTATGGTGTAAACACTGGGTGTGTTTGCTTTCAAAAAACTCTTTTTAGTTTGTATACATTTAACTGTAGCCCTCTTCGTACTCTGTGCGTGTTACTTTTTTTCTTAGATTGCAAAGTCTTTGGGGCAGGAACTATTTCTTTGTTTTCACAGCACTTAGCAAAGTGGGGCTTCAATCCTGAGTGGAACAGCAATATAAATATTAAATATCAACGATAGTCATCAGAATTGTACACAGCCATTTTGGCTCAAATTTGATCTGGCAGTAGCCCTTTCATTAACCCACCATCAAAAAAGGAACATGTTCCCAGTCCAGGACAGTTTTAGTGCCACAAAATTATTAGCTGTAATTCAGACTTACCATGCTCATTGGGTCTCACAGGAATTCTTCCTTTTTTCAGGATCAGCAACAGGGCCAGGCTAGTCAAGCCACTGTAAAAAAGAGAAACAAAACCACTCTCCCTAGTTATAGCTGGCTCACGTGAATGAGGCAGTTTTTTTTTTTTAATTAATCAACCACAGATGATTTCTGTGTTACTGGGCTACCCTTGTGGGACACATTGCATCCTAATCCTAGTACCTGAAGTGATTACTTGCTTGAGGAGCACTTTCCTCTCCCTTCTGTGTGGGGGAAGATTTTAGTATCTTTACCACCACACACTACGTGCACCCATTATGTTTGGTTTACTCTGTCTCTTAGGCCTGTCTACACTTTCCTCCCTGACCCCCACCAGTGTGGCTATCCTGATGTAGCTGCATCAGTGTGCAAATATAGATGTGCTTACTGCTGTTTTAAAGTGATTTGCACTGGCAGTTTATCTCCGTTTATAGCCAGGTTACACTGAACCAGTGAAAGCCACTCTTTATACTGGAGCAGCATATTTACCTTAGGAGTTTGCACTGGCACATCTATATCTGAGTGGAAAACACCCTAGTGTGGACAAAGCCATAGAAAAAGATTTTCTTTTTACATTACAAAATTTAAAATAGAGTTCCTTCTCCTAATAAAACAATGGAAAAACTGTCACTGACTGGGAGCAAAATAAGGCCCAGATTAAATAAATATATATTTACACACACACACTGGGAAAAGAATGGAATGGATGTTACACAAAAGGCTTAAATTACAGAAATTATGAACACCCACAGCTACCATTGAACTCATGTGGGTGCTGAGGACTTCAGAAAATCAACTGCACAAAGTAAAACTGGAGGGAAAAAATAGATTTCCCCCCCTCCCCCTACTGTTCTAGTTAATCTTGGGTGTTACTTCCAGTAACAATGGTCGGTAAAAACAATTGTGATAATGTGATTTTTAAGATGGTGTTGTCCCTTTAAAAATGAGTTAGGTTTGTTTACAATTATTTCAATTTTAATAATCTAAGATCTTCCTTATTAGTGACAGATGTTTGTTGAATTCCTAAATGCCTGCTATTCTGTGACTAGTAACAATTATTAATCAAGAAATTTATAATCAAGCATATAACAAAACAATGGAAAGTAGAAGATAAAAGTACATGTTATCACATGGCGGGGGGGGGGGGGAAAGAGGGCAATCATTAAGCCCCAATTTGAACTTTTCCATGTATGCAAGTGCGCGGCTTACTGTACTTCTCTAAACAAAAAAGTTAGCTCGTCAGCTTTTCTGCACGTTTAATAAAATTAGAAAAGCTCCCCAAAGGTGTGCTGTGATATTAAAGTCCATTTTATATGCTCTGTAAAGTTTTCCCTTGTGTGCTTGTAGGCACATGCGTAGTTGGGAAACCTCTGCTGATTCCTCTGAGTTATGTGTAGCTGACATGGCTGAAATCAGTTGCAGAACTGGGAAAAGACTGGAGAATGTGTCATAAGAGCTGCTGCAAGCTGTGCTTATAAGTAAATAATATTAATCCCTTCAGAGCAGTGTACAACCAAATTATTAAAGCTGGTTCCTGAAGAAAGTTAGAACAGAACTTAATGAAAATGTCATGCTTGGTGAGTTATTAGTCCCTGCTTTAGTGTTGAGAATTGTGATATTTCTTTACCTTTTATCCAAGGATTTGAATCCTGAGGGGAAACACAGCTACCTTTATAAGTAGGCTTGGCAGAATTTAATTTTTTAAAACTGACAGATATCTTTTCTTTTAAGCATTTTTTTTTCAATTTTTATCTATGTAAATTTTCACTGCTATGGGAAATTATAGGGGGGTCAGATAACTATGTTGAGTAGATTTAGTAGATGTTGATATTCAAAAAGTTAAAACTTTATAACTGTTAAAACACATTGTATATTTTGACATGATGTTGACAAAGTAAATGGAACTTGGTTTATTTATTTTGGTTTAAGGATAAATTCCCAAACAGCATTTTTCTTATTTTGCCTGTCTGTATATTTCTGTTATTATCAATAGAAATAATTTTTCATTGGTTTGTGTGTCAGATACCACAGAATATGTGAATATGCTCCGAAGAGAAAGTATGGGATATACACCTCAACACATTTAACGCCCCCTTCATGAAACAAGGACACCTCACCAGAGAAGTAGATTGCATCAGGGAATGGGCCACCCAAATACCCCGAGAGAACCTACTTCAATACAGAAATGAAACCCACTCCGACCACACCCCCTACCACTCCATATTGGAACCTGTGAACCCATATGGGGTATTATCAAACTAAACCCATACTCAGTGGGGACCCTGCCCGGAAAGAAATATTTCCTGAACCCTCACTTCTGGCCTTCAAACAACCCCCCAACCTCTCCAAGTTCATCAGAAGCAAGTTCCTCACCGACCAGAGGACACCAACTCAAAGCAGCATCAGACCCTGCTAGAACAACCGATGCAAAACCTGCAGACATAGCTCCATTGCTACAATGGTCAACCCCACCAAAACACACCTTTCACAATCCATGGATCCTACACATGCCTATCATAACATATAGTATACCACATCCAGTGTACTAAATGCCCTAATAACTATGTGGGTGAAACCAGATAATCACTATGCTCTTGAATGAACTTACACAGGAAAATAATAAAAGACCAAAACACCCTATCACCTGTGGATGAACACTTTTTTCACAAAGCAATCACTCTGTCTGACCTATCAGTCCACATCCTCAAAGGAAACATACACGACACCTTCATAAGACGAGCTTGGGAATGGGAGGTTAAATTCATAGCTTTACTAGACGCTAAAAATACTGGACTGAACAGAGACACTGGATTTATGGCTTATTACAACAATCTGTAATCTACTAACCCCCTCTTTCAGTCCTATGACTGAAGAGTTGTTAATAGGCCACTCTACCTTGAATGGTCCCTTAGAATATTTCCTAATTACTTATGCTAAACAATCTGCTCCACCTTGTATTTAGCTGTGATGCTGGGAGTACCTTTCCCAGACATGAAGAGCTCTAGTGGCTCAAAAGCTTTTCTCTCTCACCAACAGAAGTTGGTTCAATAAAAGATATTACCTCACCCATCTTGTGCCTCCGTATGGTGAAATCAACATTTACCGACATTTACTGATAAAAATCCATTCCTTCTATGCCTAATTATAAACCAAACATTAACTGTTGTTTGGACTGGAGAAAAACAGAAAGTGAATTATGACAGCAAAGGTGGTAGCAGGATATGAAGGGGATTTCTGAATGGCTAAGGTGAAAAGGGTATTTAAATTGGGTGTGTGCTCTAGATGTTACTATGTCCAATACATTTGAATTGACCATGTGAGAGGGTCTGAGTACTAATATTCATGCCAGACTTTGTAAAGTTTCTTTCATATGGGGGCATTTTAAACATGAACATATTTTATGTTGCCCATTGTTTAAATTTTACTAAAATCTCTCTTTAAAATGCTTTTCAGGTGGCTTCAGAAACAAATAATGGAAAGCTAGATGCTGGCATAAATCCACATAACTCTTTGAAGTTAATGGAGCTACATCAATTTACAACAGCTGAGGATCTGGTCTATCTGGTCATAATTTTTCCAGGGACTGAGGTGAGGCTGACTGAACTACAGGCCAGTCAGCCTCACCTCAGTCCCTGGAAAAATTATGGAGCAGGTCCTCAAGGAATCAATTATGAAACATTTAGAGGAAAGGAAAGTGATCAGGAACAGTCAGCATGGATTCACGAAGGGGAAGTCGTGCCTGACTAACCTAATTGCCTTCTATGATGAGATAACTGGCTCTGTGGATGAGGGGAAAGCAGTGGATGTGTTATTTCTTGACTTTAGCAAAGCTTTTGATACTGTCTCCCACAGTATTCTTGCCACCAAGTTAAAGAAGTATGGGCTGGATGAATGGACTGTAAGGTGGATAGAAAGCTGGCTAGATCGTCGGGCTCAACGGGTAGTGATCAATGGCTCCATGTCTAGTTGGCAGCCGGTTTCAAGTGGAGTGCCCCAAGGGTCGGTCCTGGGGCCGGTTTTGTTTAATATCTTTATTAATGATCTGGAGGATGGTGTGGACTGCACTCTCAGCAAGTTTGCAGATGACACTAAACTAGGAGGCGTGGTAGATACACTAGAGGGTAGGGATCGGATACAGAGGGACCTAGACAAATTAGAGGATTGGGCAGAAAAAAACCTGATGAGGTTCAACAAGGACAAGTGCAGAGTCCTGCACTTAGGACGGAAGAATCCCATGCACTGCTACAGACTAGGGACCGAATGGCTAGGTAGCAGTTCTGCTGAAAAGGACCTAGGGGTCACAGTGGACGAGAAGCTGGATATGAGTCAACAGTGTGCTCTTGTTGCCAAGAAGGCTAACGGCATTTTGGGCTGTATAAGTAGGGGCATTGCCAGCAGATCGAGGAACGTGATCGTTCCCCTTTATTCGACATTGGTGAGGCCTCATCTGGAATACTGTGTCCAGTTTTGGGCCCCACACTACAAGAAGGATGTGGAAAAATTGGAAAGAGTCCAGCGGAGGGCAACAAAAATGATTAGGGGTCTGGAGCACATGACTTATGAGGAGAGGCTGAGAGAACTGGGATTGTTTAGTCTCCAGAAGAGAAGAATGAGGGGGGATTTGATAGCAGCCTTCAACTACCTGAAGGGGGGTTCCAAAGAGGATGGAGCTCGGCTGTTCTCAGTGGTGGCAGATGACAGAACAAGGAGCAGTGGTCTCAAGTTGCGGTGGGGGAGGTCCAGGTTGGATATCAGGAAAAACTATTTCACTAGGAGGGTGGTGAAACACTGGAATGCGTTACCTAGGGAGGTGGTGGAGTCTCCTTCCTTGGAGGTTTTTAAGGCCCGGCTTGACAAAGCCCTGGCTGGGATGATTTAGCTGGGAATTGGTCCTGCTTTGAGCAGGGGGTTGGACTAGATGACCTCTTGAGGTCCCTTCCAACTCTGATATTCTATGATTCTATGATTCTATCAGTCTTAATAGATCAATCAGTAAGTACAATAGGAGGAACAGATTCCTATAAATTTCCTGTATTCTTTTGCCATTTTCCAATATAGATTATACTGGAACTGTGGTGATATTAATGAAGTTATTTTGTGTAACTATGTATATCCATATCTTATTTGCAAAATGAACACATTTTATACAGAGATCACTGAGACACAAACCATAATGACACACTTTAAACTCATCAGATTTATTTTTTTTACAGATAATTACCTGGTCTAGTGAGTTTTCTTGCAATAATCAACAAAAGATTACTATAGGTCAGCATTATATAGGATTGATCTGTAATTTGTATTAGGTAATTTTATTTTTGTCAGTATTTACTCTCTCCTGGGGATGCTCCGTGTATAATCTGTTCCATCATTAGGATGGAACAGATAGCCCCTTCTGGTGTACCAAACATGCTCTGTGGGCTGGTGCTGAATGGGCGCAGGTCTATAATCCTTTCTTTTCCCTTTTTGGTGATTTGTTGCCCTCAGGGGAGCAGGTCTGAGTAGACCCTGTACTCACAGAGCTCAGTGACTACTATTTGAGAGCATCTTGTCCAGTTGGGAAAAGGCGGGAGGCTTCTTGTGCACCTCCCTCCTCCTGTGCAGCTTCATAAGTCCAGATTGTGATGACCCTTATGGGTATAATGTTTTTTTAGGTATTATTCCATTAAAAGAGAAACCTATATGGCAGATTGTGTCCCCTCTGAATGAGAAGGGAATGGGAGAGTCCCCTACCTCCACAGCATCATTCTTTTCCCCCATCCGCCTTCTTAGGACCCTACAAGAGTTCTCTGCAGGGTGTATGCACTTGAGGGAAGCAACAGAGTGAGAAGGTTGGGGACAGGAAGTGGGGTGGCTCTGCAGTGGCTGGATGTGGTGATAACACAGCTTGGGGCTGTATCACCCTTCCTGCAGTGGTCCCTCTGCATTGGGGATGATAAAAGTAGCCATGACTGGGGGAAGAGGAAAGCCTAATAAGTTGTAAGTCCATTATTCGTTATCTGATCTAGGTTGCCAACATCTTCAGTGAGAGAATTTCCAGATGGTCTGCCTGTAACCAATAGCACTTCTTTAGATGTCTTGGTATTGTCTAGCATTGACTGAAATTGTATGTCACTTCTAGCAGTAGAGTCTCGACTTCCAAAAGGTGATAAAACAAATTAAAAATAGCAGTCCCAGCAGTCCCACTAGCCATATAACTCATGTGTAGGACATATATTTAAGAAGATGCTTGTAGATGGATGAGCAGTTTGGACATTTCTGTACCATTCTTTCTCTAGCTAATACACCCAGGAAAATGACTAACTTGTTAGGACAATGCCTTGCCTCCCTAAGACCATGTCTACACTACCACTTTTGTCGGTATAAATTATGTCACTCAGGGATGTGAAAAAACAGACCCCAGAGTGACATTGGTTACACCAACAGAAGTGCCAGTGTGGATAGTGCTATGTTGGTGGGAGAGCTGCTACCGTCGCTCATGGAGGTGGTTTTATTATGTTCACGGAGGAATTTGCTCCCGTCGGTATAGAGCAGCTACGTGAGCAATCTCACAGTTGCGCAGCTTCATCGGTACAGCTGTGCCGTTGTAAGCTTGCTAGTGTAGACATGGCCTCTGTGTAGTTTTAATCTTTTGATATGTCTGACTATAACCATATCATTTGCCCTACAAGTAGACACTTTCAGGCAGGGAATTGAGAGCTACAACTGTAGTGACAGTAGATATAATACTAGCAGATATCTGTTTTAAGTAATCCTGGCTCTTAAATTGTAGGTAGTAAGTCATATAATTCAAATAGAAAAAAAAGAGGCTTTGGATTTGTTTCCCACCCACCCCTGAAAAAAGAACAATGACTTAATCCTAATCTTCCCTGGAAAGCTATTCAGAATTAGAAATATTTAAAAATAATCTGTGGGGAAAGCATCTTGAAAGATTTAATAGCTAATTTTCTGTTTTGTTTGCTTGTTGTGTCCTTTTTTCATTGACCATAACCTTCTTTAAATTTTACATCCTGCTTTGGAATTCTGTGTTCTGTGACTAATTGGTTTCCTTGTGTTACGACAGTGAAGCGCATGAAAGTAAAGGCATAAATTAAGGTCATGCATTCACAGTAACTAACCAGAGACAGATTTTGAAATATACTAATAGGCCAAATGCCCTATTTCTTTTAGCCACAATGCTGAAGCACAGATTAACCTTAGGACTTGTAAATCTATCCTATGATGCAGCCTGATAGTGTAAGAGTGAATTGCCATAAGATTGGTGTGGTACAAGTTGTTTTTTAAACAGTGGAGTGGCAAAGAAGAAATTGCTTTCCTTTTTTCAAAGATGTCAAAAATGCTGCAGTATTAGTTGTGAATATGGTGGAGCAAAAGAACTTCCATAGTGGATTAGATCAATGTGTCATCTAATTAGATATCTAGCTTTGGAAGAAGGCATGACATCCTTATAATACACCTATTGTAATTGTGAAATACTGCAAGTCAAGGGCCTGATCCAAATTCCAGTGAAGTCAAGAGGAATCTTTCAATTGACTTGGTTGGGCTTTGGGACCAGGGAAGATTTTCTTCCTGA
Source organism: Chrysemys picta bellii (assembly GCF_011386835.1). Taxonomy (NCBI): domain Eukaryota; kingdom Metazoa; phylum Chordata; order Testudines; family Emydidae; genus Chrysemys; species Chrysemys picta. Next base: position 46,353,420 of record NC_088795.1, read on the forward strand.
ACCCATCTAGCGATCATATTATTCCCTGAAATATGAGGTTTGGTAAATAATTGTATCCTATATTCCAGAATCTGTTCTTAATTAAATAGAGAGAAAATCCTTTTTTAAAAATTACATTGAGTAACAGCAGTAGGTTCCACATGTCATTTTTTGTATATAAATGCAGTGGTGGTGGTGAGTTGTAGGTTTTTATTTTGAAAACATGATTATTTTCAGCATGTAGGTGTCTATTCTCCTCTTAAATGGCCCTGATTCAGCAAAGCACGTAAACTTGCATTTAACTTCAAGCAAGAGAGCCCTGATTCAGCTGGGTACTTAAGTGTGTGCCTGTCTGTACGCATATGACTATCCCATTGACTTCAGTAGGACTATTCACAGGCTTAATGATAGGCATGCACTTAAGTATCTTACTCAATTAGAGTCATGAGTAGTTCTATTGACAACTTTGAGTCCCACTGAGTGCTTTGCTGAATTGGCGCCAATATGTGTAAATATGGCAGTTCCTTTGACAATAAAGGGAGTATCACATGGTTACAGAAAGGAGGATATTCTACTACTACTTCTAATTTATACTGGGATAAATTATAAACATGAGAAATACGTATTCTATTATAATGGAATGCTCACAGATGAAGTCCCTGATTGATGTTGAGGCACAAAGAGGCAAAGTCGTCATTGATCCAACTGTGGACATTGTGAGCAAATGACACAATTATTTTGTGGTTCTTTTTGATTTCATCAGATGAGGAAGCATCTCTTTTTGTTAAATGTCTGTATAATACTATGTCTGTATAAAAGGTATTTCATAAAAGATATTAACTGTGTCTTTCCCTGATGGATAGATGACTTAGTACACATATGACATAGGGTTGTAATTAGAGATGGAGAATATCTATTATGTCATTGAGACCATCAATAAACTTTCTCTTCCACACAATTATTCATAATTTCCTAGCTTGACTGTGTTGATCTTTTCGTGAACAATACCCTTCAAACAGCGATAAATATGAGTGGGTCTCACTGAAGATCCACTGTATCACATGCCTGGAACTCTCTATCACCTGTAGTGTGCAAGTTACCAATATATCTTCATTCAGATTCCTTCTTAAGGCACACCGTTCTTACCACACTTATCCTTATTGGTACATCTAAATTAGAACTACTGTTGCACACTTATTTAAAAAAAATTCTATGATAACCTTCTTGTACTCCAGAGCACTCTGTTTTTCTGTCTATCTGGATGGCAAGCTCTGGAGCATGGACCATATCTTCCTCTGTTTATGTAAAGCATTGGTCACACTGTTGACCAATAAAATAGAATAAAAATATTTTCCAGCAATCTCTCTCTGTCTACCTATCCATCTCTCCCTCCACCTCTTTTAGGATTTTCCATCACAATAAGTATCTAAGTTCTCTTTCCTATTCTTTATCTCTTTGGGCTTGTACATGAAAACATGGTGCTATGTCTTCTTCTCTTTCTTTGCAAGCCAAAGACATCAGAAATCTTTGTTCTTCCACTTAATTGCAGTGGAGATGACAGTGACATCACAAACAGAAGATAGATTTCAAATATGTACTAAGCAGCTGGAGCAGATAAATTCTTAAAGAGCCTATTTTCTTACAAAGTCCAGGGTAGTGAGAAGAGAAGAGAAGAAAATGGAAAACTAGTTTCTAAAGGAATGTTTGTTTTTTCAAACTTTTCCTTGAAGCATAAACTATTTTTTTAAGCAGAGAAACCAGCCCAGAAGATATTCTGTTATTTTGCCATTTGCACTGTAAGTGTCATGGATGAAGGAGTTCTGTGACTTTTGTTAAGGTTTTAGTTTTAACAGCGTCATGGCAACAGAAATTGTTTATCACTGTTACTTCCTATGTAAGGAATATTGTTTGTTTTCAGGTCTGAAAAGTTTTTTTCTCCATAGTAATATTCCCTCAGTTATTTCTTTTCAGTGACAAGTGTCTGAGTTTTCATTTTAGTTCTTCCACTTCCATAGGAGTCCTTGCTTCCTCATTTTTCTACTTAGAATAACAAAGTTCAATTTGAGAAGTGTGAGGAAAATATAGTATGCCTGAGGATATATAGTATGCCAGTTTTCAATGATGTGCCATTATTGATGAAAATACAATTTTTATAAGACAAAAAAACATGATAGTGTTGTTGTAAAGATTTGCCTAGTTTCAGTCGATAAGCAAGAACCTTAGCAATGATCTTAAATGATCTAATTTACATATACAACCTCTTCCTATGACAATTATATTTGTTTGGATCTTTACCAGGTTTAGAAGAGGAGTCACCAGTAGTAGATGCCAGATTTACAATCCTGAAGACATGAATTATCTTTCGTTAAGTCACAGAACAGGCACAATGTGAATGGCAGCAGCAGCACAATTTCCCACTGCCCCACCAAAATACCTCTGCACTGAATTAGTGGCCATCTCTAGGGGCTGAAAAGCAGATCATTGTCAAAGCCCATTCTATCATTGGCTTATGTGATGAGTGCCAACAAAGATATAAAATAATAGTCATTGTGATGGTCGTTTAAGAGTAAGAACTTGACATATCTGTTAAAGATTTTTTTAAGACACAGATTTTCCCCTACTTTTCAACCTAGAACAGTGAGCACATTTGATTAACCTAGAAAAAGTTGTGCTCAAGCTAGATATAAAAGAAAATCTACCTATTACTTTTATTTAACTTTGAACTATATCTAGTTTGATCAACTATAAGAGTCTTATTTATCTCATTGGGATATGAAGTCATTTGTGGCACTTGCAGTATTTATTAAGCATACCAGAATATTAATCTTCTCTTTTTAAATTTGCTGCATTAAACTTGTTGGTCTTAGTCACTGTTACATTTTACAGTGCAGATAAAATAGTATTTTTCTTCTCCAAACCAAAGGCAATGGCAACACTGTGGTAAAATGATTCTGTCGGAGTAGTTGGTTAAATATACATGTTTTCCTATAATGACACTAACTTTTGATGTACTGGCTATGATACTCTTGCATCTATATATACATTTTTGTGTGTGTGTGTGTGTGTGTGTAATATAGGATTTAGAGAAGTGGTAGGTTAAGTATTGTGTTATCACAGAAAGCTCCTTCTTTAGTAAAGCAGAATTCCATGGTGCTGTAGTGGAAACAGTACTCAGAATACCCGTTTTGATTAGTACTGACATGTATGTGACTCGGTTTCTTGATTTTCATTTAAAATGGTGCAAAATCATTGTAAACAGAGTATATGATAAATTTCACATTTCTAAACATTTTTATCAAATTTGTAAAGTAGGCTATTTAATCAGGTTGACTTTTTGCTGGTCAATCACTCCAGTGCTATTGTTTTCGTATAGTGCAGTAGGTGTAATGGCACTATACAAAGTGTAAAATGTGTCAAACAAATAAGTTTCTCCTGAAAGACTTATTTAATTATCAGTACAATAGTTAGTACAATATAGAACAATGTGATGTAGTGTAGAGTCTAGTCTTTATTGTAGACTCCAGTATGCTAAATTGCACCTTTTAATATGAGAGCATAATTGACTCACCACTGCCTTCTAGGGTACAATCACCTGGAGCTGTACCAATACACCGGGGGATAGAATTGGGCTCACAGATTTAATAATGAGCAATAATTTTAGATCCTACAACTTTGTGTTCCAAAACCATAAAGAGAATCCCATTAGCTGTAGTAGTTTAGCCTATAGACTTGCCACTAGAAAATAATACGATGGCACATAGTTACAGGGCTGGCATTCATACAGGACAGAGGGTAGAGTTCAATACTATGCTCAGATACTTTATGGAAGTGTTTTTCACAATTTCACAGTTAAAGTGGAGTTGAATTTTGTAGTTTTATGCAGAGATTCAACCACTTTGTTACTTATGAAGAATATAGCATATACTCACTGAAATTACAGCTCTTACTCTTTGGCTACAGAATACATTTTCTGAGACTTTACAAGTAAATTGGTTAATTAGTTTTAGTTAATTAAAATATTGGTTCTTTAAGAAATGTAGCACTCTGTGCTTTACATTTTTTGTCCCAAATTTTCTTAATCACAGAACAATTCACTCTCTTTCATCTAGTTAAAATTCATTGAAATCTCATGCACAGGCTACATTTGAAGAATATTCTTTAGAATTAATGCCTGTTTTGTACCATTAATCTCCATCACTGAAGTCCCATTCATGGGCCTATTGCCTCCTCTACTGGTTTTCCAGTCTCTGCTCTGGAGCACTCCGTGTCCCCTATTGGACTCTTCTGATGTACCTCAGGAACAGCCAGTCAGCACAGAACTTCAGTACACAGGAGATAAAAGATCTCCATGCCCCTCAAGATTGGCCTGTTAGTGGCTGTAAGGCACTCTGCAGTCTTGTATGGAAATTCAAAACACTACCCTTATTAAATAACAAGGGCTAAATTATGATGGGTTTTGCTCAGCCACACAAGCCTCCCATCTCTTGTGCAGCTGCACAGGAGCCTACTACACTAGCTGTCCCTGTCCTCCCTGTGCTCTGGGGAGTACAGCAAGTACTTGTGTCTATTCCCTGTCCCCGGGGAGCAAGTCTCCAGAAAAGGTGTGGGGAGCAATGAGGAGAGGACAGAGTCATAGCCCTTCCCCCATCCACACCAGCCAGCGGAGTGGAACCAATGCACGTGAGGGAGCAATCTGCTTTGTCCTAATGAGATGACTGGACTAGATTCTGCCATTTAAGGCACTGCCCTGTGTAAGGGGGCAGTGTGGATGGACATTTGTCTTGGTGATCAGAGATACTGAGCCTTGGGCAAATATAAACTCTCCCAGGATGTCTTCTTACATGCAGGGTATGTGTAGGTTGCTCCTTTGCACACATCCCACCTCTATTTGCATGCATCATCCCTGTGGGAGAATGTCTGCCTATGGCACAATCAAAAGAGAAAAATCAATAGTAATACCACAGGTACGACAAATCAGTTTTTGCCACCTTTCGCAAGATAGAGTTCTGGCAGCAAGTTGCTGCTAGCCACCTTGATTTGGGACTGGTCAGTGCAATCTGAAGTCCAAGGCAGTGATAATACTGTTGTGGGATGTGTGAAATGTCATAACCACCACACTTTCTTTCTGATAGCTGTAAAAAACAGCGGGTCTCCTTAACTGTTATTGTTTCACCCAAGACACAGATATATATCACTGCCCCCAAACAAAGATGCACGTGAGGCCACTCAGAAATTGAACTATGTGGGACAGGAGCTTAGCTGAGTATAGTTTTAGTAGTGTGGTATGAGTGTGAGAGAGAGCAGCTAGAGAAACACCACAGAGAAAGAAACAGAGAAAAAACAAAGTCAGTCTGAAAGCGCTGAGTGTATGGTTCTGAGAAACACCCAGAGAGAGAGAGCCTTTGGGCTGAGTGCTGGCTGAAGGGGGCTTGGAGCAGTGAGCTTCTGTTTGATTCTTTCTGTACTCAGGGAAGCAGGACTTTGTGTACATTCTTGGTAAATAATCAGGATTGCATCAAAACTATCTCCTGCATCAGTTTCTTCTCCTACGGGAAACAACTCACAGTGACTTGAACTTTGGTTAATGGCTCTGGTAGTTAATGGGGGTAACTAACAATACTACAGAATTTCAACACATTTTGTAAAAGTTTATTTAATCGAACTTGGCTTGCAAGCCATCTGTAACAAGAGTATTATAAACTATCTGATTTAGTGTCAATTTCCCAGATTTTAATTTGTGCATGTTCTAATTCTAACAGAGAAAAAGTATTATTCTGTGACATAACAATCACCAGAAAATGCTTATACTGTTTGGGTTAGTGGCAGAAGGTGCTGGGATTGCTACCTAAAGATAAATCTTCAGTATACTTAATATATTCAAAGGAGATATTTTAAAGCATTCACTGTCTCTTCAGAAAAATTCAATTGTCTGTTTCACAGGCTGCAAAAATTCTAGGTCACTTAAGAGATAATTTCAGAACCTTTACCTTTGAACTTTGGAATATGAATCAGTCATAGAAAATGGAAAGCACTAAGCGCTCAAAATCAGAAAGAGCTGAAGCTTGTACTCTCATACCTGATGTGGAAAGGATAATCGAGTAAGAAATAAATCCATTAATGGTGGAGGGAGAAAGCTACAGATGGTAGAACTATATAAATGCTCAGTGAGAAGGACCAAAAATTTTTCATGAAAGCCCTTTTTATTTATTTAGGCTTTTAAAGATATGTGATTATTGCTCTGGAGATGCTGAAATATTCTGGGAAGGATCTCTAAAGTAGGCTCGAGCAGATCAAAATTTCCTGAATTTTCATCAAGAATGTGGGTTATGTATCTTTTTTTTTAAAGGTTAGCAGATATTGCTATTAGTTCATAGAAATCTGTACAATATAAAAAAAGTCTAGATTTCACACTTGATTTTGTACATTTGCCATCCTTATAAGCTTTACAACTTTTTGGGACGACTGTATGTCTCATGTAAAAAGTGTCAAGCTGAGTAGGCCAGGACTTGGGCTGTATCTGCCAGTGCCACCAGTCCCCGTTTTGTTGTGGTCACTCTACCTACAGTGGAGCTTTAAATCCTAGTCTCACAAGCATGGTGTGGAACAGTTCAGATGCCAATGTAGGAACTTCCTTTCATGGGCTATGCAGACTTTGAGTCAGGTACATAGTTATGGGAATGAAATGCTCCATTTATGCTTACCCTCTCCCTGGAGCAGATAGGTGTTGAATGGGCAAGCCTTGCCTCTACTCTCCCCATCTCTCTCTGGCCAGAGTAGCTGAGTTACTGTTGTAGATAGAGTAGCAATTTACGGCTGGATAGGCCAGCTGGCAGTTGCTACTCTTTTGCAACAAGGAGAAAATTAGGGAGGAATAGTGAGTTGAAGGAGGTGTCTGGGTCACAGTGTTTCCTGGGGTGGTATAGTTTACACATCATCAAGATGGCACCCAAAACAAAACTCTAGTAAAAAAACACTTTTATTAGGTAGAAGGAAGGCACCTGAAGTAGTAGTATTATGACACTGGAAAGTAAGAACCATTGCTGCAAGGTACTTCTTCCTAAAGTGACACACAGTGCTGTAATTTTATCATGCATCTTTAAAGAAGAATCTAAAACATGTAAGATGCTGCAAATTTGGATCCAAATCCAGATGTTCCTAAACTTCAGTGGTGACTGGTTCTTTGGTTTTGCTCAGAGGGAGGGGCCAGGTGCAAAGTTAGAGTCGAGATTCACACTCCCCCAAAGTTCTGCAGGGGACAGTGTTAGCTGCTTTTGTATCCAGAATTTGGGATCAGCATTATCTTTAGAAACGATTTGGCAATTTATGTGAGGAATGTTTAAATGTTGCATTGATATATTGAAAGAATGAAAACTTTCAGGTAAAAGAATGTTTAGAGATGGAGGAAAGTCTAAGTTAAAAGAAGAAAAGGACAGCAGAGAAGACAGCAGCATCACAAAGTACAGGATAGGAGTAACATTTTGTTTACTTATGATAATCATAAAAGAATCCAGGTAAAGGCACCTTAATCTCATAGTCCAGTGTTGCCTTTACTTTGCATATATATTTAGTGCTCTTTATGCTCCTGATACAATAATGGGAGCACATGGAAATCATATAAAGACTGGGAGAAAAAATTCACAAGAAGAAAAACTGATCCTTGCACTTGGACATTTTTCACACAGCAGTTCTGTGCATTCCCACCCAACCCATAAGGACAAACAATGCAAGCAGCTGATAATGTAATTGTGAGGAATGTGTTGACTATGATGATGACAATGTGATACTTGTGCACTCCAGGGTGAATTTGCGCATGTGAAATATTAGAGCATGTTTTTTTCAGTAGGAAGTCACTTTAGAAATCTTTGCATAGCGAGCTCTAAGGTGAAGAGGGTGGGCAATTGAAAGAGGCTGGGAAGTGGTAAAGAAGAGTATGTAAGAAGAGGTGACCATTTTAGGAGCAATTTCCTAGGGAGAAGAATTAGCCTCTGTGTTAGAGTTCAGGAAGTTTCTCTCCCTCTCCTTTACAAAGGGCCTGATTTCGTAGTCCTTACTCAGCCAAACCCCACTGATTTGCCTGATTAAGTACTGCAGGATCAGGAATTCCATATCTTTTCTTTACTTTACTAACTCTCATTTCTTTATGAAATACACTACTTAGACTGTGTGGCTAAACTTGAATACAGCTGGGAAATGCAAAAAATTAAGGTTTCTACAGCAAGTTAATTTAGCTGCACTCAGTGTTTTGTTTCTAATTCACATTTTATCATATTAATGATAACATGTTGTGACAGGCCCAGACCAGTGGGGTACAGAAGTCTGGTAGAGGACAAATATACTGGTCACTGGATGAGTAGTTTTCTGTTCCCTGAGTGACCAGAGCAGGGGCTGCACTAGAGTAATCAGGAACCTGCTAGAACAAGTTAAGGCAGGAAGGCTAATTAGGACACCTGGAGCCAATTAAGAAGAAGCGCTAGAATCAATTAAGGCAGGCTAATCAGGGCACCTGGGTTTTAAAAGGAGCTTACTTCAGTTTGTGGTGTGAGTGTGAGGAGCTGGGAGCAAGGAGCTGAGAGGGTGTGCTGCTGGAGGACTGAGGAGCACAAGCGTTATCAGACACCAGGAGGAGGCCATGGGGAAGTAGCCCAGGGAGTTGTAGCTGTCATGCAGCTGTTACAGGAGGCACTATAGACAGCTGCAGTCCACAGGGCCCTAGGCTGGAACCCGGAATAGAGGGCGGGCCCGGGTTCCCCCCAAACCTCCCAATTGACCTGGACTGTGGGTTCTTCCAGAGGGGAAGGTCTCTGGGCTGTTCCCCAACCCACATGGTGAATCTCTGAGGCAAGAAAATCCGCCAATAAGTGCAGGACCCACCAAGATAGAGGAGGAACTTTGTCACAATGTTAAATGATGCAAAGAAAATGCTATGTATGTGCAGTGCATCAAAGTTAACATTACTCTTGATTCCTTAACTTCTACATTTCCTGACTTTATGAAATTTTAATGGTAACATTCAAATTGCATTAACATGTTTTCCCATTAAATTTATTAGGTTATTTTTAAAGAAAAAGAAAACTGGTGGGCATAATAGTTAAAATGATAATTCTAAGCTTTGGCGTATCCTTGTGGGGTGAATGGGGAGGGAGAGGAGTGGGTGCCTATTTCTGCTGGTGTCATTGTTTGGCTGGAGTATATTTTTCTCTAGACTCTGTTAAAGTTGAGCTGTAAAGAATTTTTTAAAAAATTGGATTTATGCCTTTCTTTGCTTATTTATTTTGTATTATGGTAGCACCTTGAAGTTCCAACTTTAGATATGGGTCCCATAGTACACCTACATAGTAAAATACTCTGCTCTGAGTAGCTGACAATCTAAGTAAATGGTACAGACATATGGTAATTGGGGAAACAGACACATAGAGAGGTGAAGTGACTTGCCCAGGGTTACACAGTAGGCCAGCAGCAGAGTCAGGAATAGAAGCTAGGATTCCTGATTCCTAGTGCAGTGCTCTGTCCAATAGAGTTCTCTGCTTCTCTCTGATTTCTAAAGAAAAGGTTACAGAAGCGTGTGTGGGGTGTGTTTTTTTTTAATTATTATTAATATTACTGCTTAGTTCTACCTTTTAGAAATATCAGGAATGTGAAGTCTGGTCTTCCCTGGTTTTGTGGGAGGGCCCTTCTGAGGATCAAGGAATATTTATTGTGAGCTCTAATATCTTATTTGAAGGGATGAAGGTGTTGAATCTTTAACGAAGTCTTTCTTATCCCAGATATTAATTAGTTATTGAAGTTCTACTGATGTTAACAAAAAGTAGCATGAAGAGCTTGAAACAGTTTGACTAATACCTCTCTTTCTCAATTGCTCAATTTTCACTCTCTTGTCTTTTGTGACATCACTGTTTCACTAGTTCTCCAGCCACTAGACTATTCTAGCCCAGACTGGACCTGAATTGCCAATGTAAAATGTAGGAGTTTTTGGTTTTGTTTTTGTTTGGAGGAGGAAACATCACACACAATCAAATCATTTACAGTTTGTTATATAATAAATTTTTTTCCCCCATGCAGAACACAGTTAACAGACCAACACAATTAATAGGACAGACAAACATCTGTGCTCATTGTGATAGCTCTGCCTAATTTAAAAACAGCAAAAAATCTCAAAACTTAATTTTGGTTAAATGAAAGTTTCCAATACTGCAGAATGTAGCAAAAATTGTAGAGGACCCTAAGTTAGTGATATCCATGATATTTCCTCTAGCACTTAACCCCTTGTCCCCCAGGTTTAGACAGTGTGTTTTGTTTTTTAGGGACTTTCTCAGGTGTATTTCACTAAAACAATTTTAATCTGCCTCACGCAGATTGTCCCAATAGTAATCTGTCAATGTATCAGGCTAGGCAGAGAAAAAATATTTAAATCACAAATGGGCTGAGACTCATCATACCCTGCTAAACTCTTAGCAGATGACGATGAAGCATGAGCACTGTGGGTTTTTTCAAGTTGTTTTTAACTTCTATATTTTCTCCACTCCCTTGCCCCCCACCTCAGTGAAGAGACTAGTTCTCAAGGGGAAATGTCACTGACAAGCTTCAGATTTCTAACTTCATCCATTTTTGCTGTAGCTGTGTTCAAAAAATTTGAGAATTTTTTCACAAGAGGAAAACTATTATTTTCAGACTCTCTGAAAAAAATCCCTGCTGTTTGATTTCAAACTTTAAATGACCTTCAAAGCTCATAAAGGGAAAATGTCAGCTCAAAGGTGTATGTTGTGGAAAGACTTGAATGAAAACAAGAAGTCATAATGGAAACTCTTCTGCAACTTCATAGTGTTCAAAGCAGGTGATGGCTATAATACATTGTCTTTATTTAGAGCTTGTAGTGTTCCCCTATTAGGGAAAATATCAGGAAGACAGAACTTGCAGTGGTAACTCTGAATGTCCAACTGTTTTGAAGAGGCTGGGTGATGGAAGGTGAACAAAGGTTAATGTATATAGGAAAACTCCTTGACTTGCACCTTTCCATTTTCTAAAAGCTATTGCCATAAAGGATATATTGCCCTATAGGCTGTGTTCTGTTGTAGCCATAGTGACTGTTTACTTTTTTTTTTTTTTTTTTTGGTTGGGTTAGTGGATGAAGGACAAGGAGAATGAGGGATGGACTTAGCTACTTTAGCGTTTTGTGGAAATGTAGGGCTTGTGTTCGTTACCAGGGAGATTGATGCTGCTGCAATTGATACAGCCAGTGTTGATTTAGCAGGTCTAGTGAAGACCTGCTAAATTGACGGCAGAGCACTCTCTGGTCAACTCCAGTATTCTAGCTCCCGGAGAAAAGTAAGGTAAGTCGACTGGAGAGCGTCTCCTGTTGACACAGCGCAGTCAAGACACAGCAGTAAGGCTACCTAAGCTACGTCAACTGCAGTTACGTTATTTATGTAGGTGGAATAGTGTAACGTAGGTCGACTTACCCCGGTAGTGAAGACAAGCCCCTGGTGAAAACATGGTGCATTTTATACTAGCGTTGACAAAAATAATATTCTATATAATATAGATATATAAGAAAGGAATGTGCTTTCTGCTGACTTCATGAACAGATGTTCACTCACTTGTTCTCAGCCAGAAACTATGACATTAGTGATAAGATTTCCTGGGGTGGAACTTCCTTAGCATTTGAGTAAAGCAACACACAGCTCAAAATGTCTTCCGAGTCAATTGGATGAGGATCGATTTTTGCCTGCCACAAAGGAAAAGTAGATTCTTCACTGGCAACACCTGAAAGGAAATGTGAGTGTTGACTTACAGCATTTAATACTGAAGCAAAGAGCAGCGGAGAACCTAGAGACGGGTTTTATAGTATGAAGAGAGAGCTGGATGACACCAGGAGGTATAGAGTGCAGAACACCTGGATATGAGAGGTGATTTTTAGATGTGATGGACAGTCTTCTTACTTAATCTATCTGTATGTTGAAAGAAATTCTAGAGAGAAGACAGTCTGCAAAATAAAATATTTCTTTGGAACCTGATAGATAAAGCACAGAAGCCTAGTCAATATAACACCACTAGTGAAGTGGAGGAAATCAATATCAAATATATTCAGGAATATGTTACTCTGTTATTCTGACTTCATTAAGCATACCACTAATGAAGGGCTACAGTATAATCAGTATCTGGAACAGGATTTTAATTCTGCCTTTTCAACACTGATTAAATAATCCTTTGATGACAAAGAGATCATGTGGCATGAGAACAGGATGGACTTTCACTTAGGCAGCCCAGTCCACCTGAGATCCTAAAGCCATTGTGCCAGAAGCTCAGCTGGTGTAAACTGAAGTCAGAGCTATGCTGATTTACAAATGAGCATCTGGCCTAATAGGTGTAGTGCTTTTTAAATCAATCCTCAGAAATCTGCTCAAATGGGGATGGATCATCCATTGCAAAACACTGGTGGAAAACTCAGAGAATCTCGCCTTACAGTTGCTTTCCTTATGCTTGGGAACATGGGACAATCTGGCATCAAGCTTTGCTGTTTTCTGCAGACTTGCTTTTTGAAAGGCAGCCTTCCCTGTGTTAGTGACAGGGCCAGCTCCAGGCACCAGCCAAGCAAGCTCGTGCTTGAAGTGGCAGATTGTATGAGGTGGCATTCCACAGCTGTGGTGGTGTGTGTTTTTTCGTTCCACTCCAGCCGCCCTGTAGGGGGTGGCGGCGCGGAGGAGGGGAGCGCCCTGTAGCAAGTCCAGCAGGGCAGCCCGCATCCTTCCCTCCCAGCCGACCTGAGCGGCGTGGAGCCCTCCCAGCAGGCAGCGTGGCAGTTGGGGGGCTGCGTGCCAGCGCCCTGCTGAAGCCCTGGCCACCCCCCTTCTCTCTCTCTCCCCCCCCCCCTGCTAGCCGGAACACATCTGCAGGGTCCCCCTGCACCCTGGCTCTGGCTGCGCCACAGGTTGTTGGGTTTTTTTTTTTTTTTCTTTGCCGTTTTGCTTGGGGCGGCAAAAAAGCCAGAGCTGGCCCTGGTTAGTGATGTGCAACAGCTCTATCAAAGGAAAAGTGTTATTACAAAGAAGACTAAATCTCTCTATAGTGCCTCAAGTATAACTTAAAAGGAATATTTAACAGTCATTAAAAAAGATGCTGGATTATCTACATAAGGAACCTAATTCTCTACTGCCCTGCACCTATGCACTCATTAACAGCTGTACTAAATTATTGTAAATGCTTCACGGGGGTTCTCAAACTTCATTGCACTGTGACCCCCTTCTGATAAGTCCTCCAGGAGGGAGGACTGAAGCCTGAGCCCACCAGAGACCTGCCACCCTGGGGGGGGGGAGGGGGCGAGGAGAGGAGGGACGGCAAAGCTGAAGCCTAAATTCTTCAACTCTGGACAGGGGGCCTGTAACCTGAGCCCCCGCCACCCAGTCCTGAAGCCCTCAGACTTCGGCTTCAACCCCAGGCGGTGGGGCTCTGGCTTTGGCCCCGGGTGGTCAGGCTTGGGCTTGGGCTTCAGCCCTGGGCCCCAGCAAGTCTAATGCCAGTTGTGGTGACCCCATTAAAATGGGGTCACGACCAGCTTTGGGGTCCTGACCCTCAGTTTAAGAACTGCTGTGCTACTAAATCAGAATGGTGGCATTTTTACACTCAGTTTGCATTAGGATTGCACAGATTTATATGTCTAGGTACAAAGCAGTGGAGAATCGGGTCCTAGGCCAGAGAGATGGCAGTTTGAGTGTGAATGCATATTTGCGTGTGTGAGAGAGAGGAGGGACTTCCAAGGTAAGCTGCTTTGTTCTTTTCTTAAAAAGAGAATATACAACAGCTGTGAAAATCTCTAGTGTTTTATGCTACAATTCATTCCCCATTGCCCCATCACAAGAACTGGTGCCCAGCTGTAACTGGGAATCTGGCTCCTGTTGTCCAGGTTAGTTAGATACATACTGCCACTATCATGCTGCCCCGCAGCAGCAACTCTGGCATGATTCATGACTTTCTCAAACACCTTATCTGAATATCCAGCTGTTTGAAAAAGCGATCTTAAAAATTCCACTTGCCTGTCCAGAAAAAAAAATTATTTGCCCCAGGAGACCAGGCAAGTGGAAAACTGTAAGACTTGTTGGAAAAAAAGCTGCAAATGTTTATTGCAGGCTGTAGTGTTCGTTATCCTGAATAGTCCAATTGAAGTGAATGGGATTTCTTATGGTAATAAGCTTAGCAGTTAGCTGTGTTTGCAGACTAGGGCCATATAAGATTTCCTGCCATATGAAGGGCAGAGCTATTTGGCAAGCCTGCACACTTCCTTAAATAAAAACAATATTGAATAGTGTTGCAGCCATGTGTCGTTGTAATCCATCAGATAAGTGAAATAAATCTGGAAGGGCATATGATAAAATGAATAAGAAATAATGTTTAAACAAATGAGTCCTGTGGTATCAATTGAATAAAGAAGCAACAAAAGTGATTAATAGCTTGTTATAATGAAGTCACTGGCATTTAATAAGCTATTGACTTTTTTCACCATCTTACTGAATATGTTTTATAATGTAAAATAATGCAATATTGATTAAGGATGAATTTATAAATTTGGATTCTAGATTCTATGTCTAGGGACCAGAAAGTTGTTTCTTCAAGAGTACTGATTGTTCTGTAGCCATCCAAAGAGATTCAAGGTGTAGTTTTTGTTAGACAAATGGCTTATTTAGAATGACCCTAAAAATTAAAGGGCCAAATCCTAATTGCTTTTTACATGGGATTAGGCCCATTGACTTCAGTAGGACTACTCAAATGAGAGAGGCAAGAAGGATTCAATCCAAAGGAAAAATAACAACTAGCTGGGACTGTAAGTGAGAGAAGTCTACAGCTGGGCTGATTCAGCAGCTAGCTTGTGTGTGTGTGTGTGTGTGTGTGTGTGTGTGTGTGTGTGTCCCTTCTGCACTGCCAGAGCAGGGCAAAGAATCTGGCCCATTGTACTGATTCATAACATCCTACTACAATAAAAGATCAGATTCAGTTCCAGTGACTGTATCGTTTATTGCTGCATTCACTTGTTTGACTTTAGCTGAATACTATTGCCAAGTATTTGTTAAACACTAAAACAAGTCATTTGGTTCACTCCCAGTAATACGTATTTGTTTTAGAGAAGTACTTGCAGGACTTTAATGGTTGTAAAGGGGTTTGAGATGCTCAGGTGAAAGGCACTGAATAAATCCAAAGTATTAGGATATAAACAATAGTAAGTCTGAATGGACTCCTCCTCACCTTTGACTTGTAAACAAAGAATCAGATAAGTGCAACATAATATACATTTTCAGTAGACTGCCTACCTAGCTACCTACAGTGTGTGCTACGTGTATGCAGTAAATAAATATATACACACACAGTGCCACGGTTTCTGTAAACATCGATACGTATACGAACATAATACAGATTCTTAATAATAAAAATGTCTATCTTACAAAATTCTAAAAAATAATAATTAAAATAGAGATTTGTAAGGTCTAATGTTGGGGTGCCTGGACACTTTTTACATAAATGGAAATAATGCATTGTGAATTAACAGAGTATTATTGCTGTTTGTTATGAGAATTCCTTATTCCCTAGAGTAACATTATAAAAAGTCAAGTAGCTTGCACTGTGCTTGGAAGTTAGGGTGTGGTGGGCTGCTGGAGGGAGCAAATTCAAGCTGTTTCATTAGCAAAGATTAAATTTAAATGCAGGTTCAATTGAACAAGTGGAACTTTATTAAAACCTGTGCCCTGCTTGGTCCATGTCTGTGAGTTGCTTTCAACCTAACTCCACCTGTTCCCTTTTCCCCTGGTGTTTCCTTTAATAACAGCCCGTCCGGCGAACATGGGCCTACTGATTCCAGTTCCACTGATCATGATACATCTTCCCTATTTTACAAACATTTTAATATAAACACTAAACAAATAATTGACACCCATACCCCACACACTGTCCTTTCAGCCAAAGGTTGCCAGCATGTAGCCAAGTTGGAGTCTTGTCTTTATCACAGACTCAGCTGGTTATCTAGTCTTTGCAACAGTTTGGTTTTCTGAACAGGCAATCACATAGGGTGTGACTTATCTCAGTCTCCCTGTCTGAGTCTCGCAAACTATATTTCTATGTTTTTCCCCCCTCCCTGTTCAGTTCACCTCCAGATAGTTCTCTGTTTCTCTGTTCTGCAGTGGTCTCTGTAGGCTCTCTTTGGGTGTTTTCGACTGTCTCAAAGTGCCTCCTGTTCCTTCAGATCACTTGTCTTTTGTAATCAACTCGTATTAGCTTGATGCTACTGCATCCCTCACGACTCCTTTAGTACACTCCTTCTGGTGTCTCTTTAATGGCTGGATATTCACAGGAGTACCTGTCTCCAGGGCTAGTAGGTCTTTGGCTGATCTGTTGGAATCTAGTGCCTGCTTTCTCTGATTGTTGGCCATCTCCTTTTGGTGGTATCCCCATCCTTCTGGCTGCCATGGGTCTCCTTTCATTGGTAACAGGGTTCTGATCTTTTTTCCCATCAGTGTCTATGCTAGACTGTTTTGGCACACTTGTGATGGGATATTCCTGTGTGCCAAAAATGCTAACAAGGGATCTGAACCAGAAGAACAGCCTTGTGTAACAGTCCCTTAACTATTTTCACAGTGATTCTACCTTACTATTGCTCCATGGAAACAACAAGAAGTCTGGTGGCACCTTAAAGACTAACAGATTTATTTGCGCATAAGCTTTCGTGGGTAAAACCCTCACTTCTTCAGATGCATAGAGTGAAAGTTACAGATGCAGGCATTATATACTGACACATGGAGAGCAGGGAGTTACTTCGCAAGTGGAGAACCAGTGTTGATGGGGCCAATTCAATCAGAGTGGATGTAGTCCACTCCCAATAATGGATGAGGAAGTGTCAATTCCAGGAGAGGAAAAGCTGCTTCTGTAATGAGCCAGCCACTCCCAGTCCCTATTCAAGCCCAGATTAATGGTGTTAAATTTGCAAATGAATTTTAGTTCTGCTGTTTCTCTTTGAAGTCTGTTTCTGAAGTTTTTTGTTCAATGATAGTGACTTTTAAATCTGTAATAGAATGACCAGGGAGATTGAAGTGTTCACTTACTGGCTTTTGTATGTTACCATTCCTGATGTCCGATTTGTGTCCATTTATTCTTTTGTGGAGGGACTGTCTGGTTGGCCAATGTACATGGCAGAGGGGCATTGCTGGCACATGATGGCATAGATAACATTAGTGGATGTGCAGGTGAATGAGCTCTTGATGGTGTGGCTGATGTGGTTGGGTCCTCTGATGGTGTCGCCAGAGTAGATATGGGGACAGAGTAGGCAATGAGATCTGCTACAGGGATAGGTTCCTGGGTTGGTGTTTCTGTGGTGTGGTGTGGTGTGTAGTTGCTGGTGAGTATTTGCTTCAGGTTGGGGAGCTGTCTGTAAGCGAGGACTGGTCTGCCTCCCAAGGTCTGTGAGAGTGAAGGATCATTTTCCAGGATAGGTTGTAGATTGTGGATAATGCGCTGGAGAGGTTTTAGCTGGGGGCTGTATGTGATGGCCAGTGGTGTTCTGTTATTCTCCTTGTTGGGCCTGTCCTGTAGTAGGTGATTTCTGGGTACCCGTCTTGCTCTGTCAATCTGTTTCCTCACTTCACCAGGTGAGTATTATAGTTTTACGAATGCTTGATAAAGATCTTGTACGTGTTTTGCCTCTGTCTGAGGGGTTGGAGCAAATTCGGTTGTATCTTAGGGCTTGGCTGTAGACCATGGATCGTGTGATGTGTCTTGGATGGAAGCTGGAGGCATGTAGGTACATATAGCAGTCAGTAGGCTTCCGGTATAGGGTGGTGTTTGTGACCATCACTTATTTGCACTGTAGTGTCCAGGAAGTGGATCTCTTGTGTGGACTGGTCCAGTGGGTATGCTGGGGAAAAGGGGTGGTGGTCAAAGTCCCATTTGCTTGCAAATTCCTTGAATTCTTCTGAGACAAATAGGGGTCCGTTGTAAGTGAACACAGTGTCCAGAATCCCATATCTTACAAAGAGGGACCCCAGTTTGCCAATCGCTGACTTGTGATCTTGTGTTCTGCTACTGCAGCCAGACATGGACAAAACTTGGACAGAAACTTCATTCCTATGAAGAGCTGTACTCCTTTCAGACTGTGGTGGGGCGTCTACCCCACATTGGCAGAAGAGGGGTTAAAGCAGTCCCAGGGAAGCTGCACAGTAGGCAGCCAATTAGGAAAGGGCTTGTAGAGACAGCCAATTGGGACAAGGTTTAGAGAGACCACCAATCACAGCCATGTTGGGGCATAAAAGAAGGGCTGCTGAACAGAGCAGCTTGAGTCACTTCCTAGAGTTTGAGGAGGGAGGCTGCCCTGAAGGAGGGGGCAGAGACAGCACCATGGTCGAAGCAGTGCTGGGACGGGTCAGGAGAGCATGAGTGAGCTCCTGGCTGACCACTGCCAGGCTGAGGCCCTAATACAAGGGTGGAGAAGGTGCTAGGGCTGTGGGGAAGTGGTCCAGGGAAACACAGTGGGGGTTGGAGGTGACACAGCGCATGGCTGTTGGCTAGAGGGTCCCTGGACCGGGACCCAGAGTAGCAGACGGGCCCAGGTTCCCCCACCCCCTTTGGCCCCAGTTACCACTGACACAGGTGGCTAGACCCTGGATTGCAGCCTGCCACTGAGGTAAGCGGCTAAGTTGGGGGGGGGAGAAGAACTGAGTGGGACACAGCCAGAGGGCTGTGTCCAGAAGAGGACACTGCGGTCCTGAGAGCGACATGGGTCCTGATGACAAAAGAGACGGCGGTGAGATGCCACTAGATGAAGGCGCACCAGCAAACCAGAGCTAATTCCCAGGATGGCCAGCAGGAGGTGCCACAGTGGTGAGTCAAGCCCCATAACACTGACCCACTGGGGATGGCATGTCTGACTGCTTTGACCTTGTTGGGATCTGCTTTGTCCTCTTGCTGTAAGTACATGTCCAATGTACATCACCTCTCAGGGTTTCTCATTTTTTTCTGGGTTTAGTTTTATGTACTTTCCCCTGTATTGCTATAGAAAACTTTGTTGTTTTCTGTCATTGGTCTTGTTCAGCTTCTGTATTATTACTCCCTTCACCTACAATAAGGATATCATTTGCAATTATTTTCACCCCAGGCATCCCTTCCAATACTTGGGTGAGTCTTTGGAACACCTCTGGTGCTGTGCTCATGCCCATTGCCATCTGTAGTGACCAAATGGCATTGCAGAGGTTGTCAGCATGCTGGACTCTTTATCCAGGCTTATGTGCCAAAATCTGTTCCTCACATTACAGACCATAAATACTTTGTCTTTGGAAAGATCTGGTAAGATGCCATCAATTGTGGGTAGTGGATAGTGGCATCTTTTCAATGCCCAGTTCGGTGGCTTTGGGTCTGTGCCAATGTGTAATTTGTCTGATGGCTTCTTTGCTCCACCATGCTGTTTACCCATGCTATACTGTCCTCTGCAGGTGCTATGATACCATTGCTCAGCAGACTTTCAAGCTCCTTGCATAGTGGAGTACATAGTGCCATTGGAATTAGGCTTTGTGGTAAGCACACGGGTTCCACAGCTTTTCTTTGAGGCATTCATCACCTTTGAAAATATTTCCATATGCTTTTAAAATTGTCTCCATTATCCATGGGACTCTCTGTTTTTTGCTTCTTGCACTGCAGCTATGCAATTCTGATGCTGCATCCTGATCAGACCCATTGCTTATATGGCTGTAATTCCCCAAGAAGGGTCTACGCTACTTACCATCCACCACCACAAACTTCAGTTGGTACCCTCTGTTGTTTTTCAGGTTAGTTACTATGAGGCCACATTTTCCTATGAAAACAACAAGGAGTCTGGTGGCACCTTAAAGACTAACAGATTTATTTGGGCATAAGCTTTTGTGAGTAAAAACCTCACTTCTTCGGATGCACCGAAGAAGTGAGGTTTTTACTCACGAAAGCTTATGCCCAAATAAATCTGTTAGTCTTTAAGGTGCCACCAGACTCCTTGTTGTTTTTTGTAGATACAGACTAACACGGCTACCCCCTGATATTTTCCTATGGGCTGCATTATACTCTTATTGTACATTGTTAGAATGCATCCGCTTTTTGTAATGGGTGTTTTTGAGACCAATTCACTCCAGAGATGGAGATAACACTATCCAGCTGAAATTGCAGAAGGTGTTTCCCTATAACAGTTTTGCATGCCCAGAGTTTAGCATTTTCTCTTTTTACTTTCCTGTTCCAGTTCCAAAACCTGATACTCTCTTTGGTTCAAGGAGAGTCAAGATGTCATCCCCTCTGTCTCATGTGCCATCTTCCTATTGAACAAATCTGCCTGAATCTTTCTGGGACCTTCCTCTGCTCTTGCACATACTGCTACACTAGATCAACTTGTCACATTCCTTATGATGCTGTCCTAGAGTGGGGCACTTCTTCTTTACCTGCTCATACTGTCTCCCACAGTAAATTCATCTCACTGAATATGGAACCCTGGCCACCTGCTCTCCTTTGCTCTTGTCTCACTGCATGTACTTCTGGGAGAGTTGTGCCTCTTAGGGCTTTCATCCTTTCTCTTGAGACTTCTGCCTGCCCCATATCTAAATATTTGTTTAGTGTAAGGTCATCTTCATGGAGCAACCGCTTCCACTAATTGTGAACCCACGTGCCACAGACTCTCCAGTCCCAAATCAGGGAGTCTGTCAAGTTTCCAAAATTGCATGTAGCAACCATTGCGAGTAAGGCAGTAACACCGGGGTCTATCCCCTCAACTTTGGATTGATCTCCATTGAAAAACTTTTGTTGAGCCGCAGTTTTGTTCTGTTTTGGGGTGCAACAGAACCTCAGGTAGGGTGACCAGATGTCCCGATTTTATAGGGACAGTCCCGATTTTTGGGTCTTTTTCTTATATAGGCTCCTATTACTCCGCACACCCTGTCCTGATTTTTCATACTTGCTGTCTGGTAACCCTAGCCTCAGGGCTCCTAGGGCTGCTGTGAGGCTTGAGGCAGCGGTGAGCTTCAGACTCCTGCAGACCTCTCTGACTTGTTCCCCAGTAAGGCAAAATCATTTTCTTTCCTGCTGTTGTCATTCTCCTTCATGGGCAGATCTGTGTTCAGCTCAAACTCCTCCTTCCACCAGGGTTGCGTCTGCAAAATCCAGAGCTCCTGGAAGCTTCAGATAGAGTTCTGTGGCTCATACTGCCAACTGCTGCACTTGAGAAAACTCACAGCTCCAATGCTGCCACCACGTTTCATTAGCAAAGAGTGAAGAATGCAAGTAAAGTTGGAAAAAGTGGAACTTTATTAAACCCTGTGCACTGCTACCTGTCCTTGTGGAGGAGTTGCTTCCAGCCTAACTGCCTATGTTTCCTGTTCCCCTAGTGTCCCCTCAATAACAATTCCACCAGGGAACATGGGCCTATGACTTCAGTTTCAATTATCATAATATCACTGAGTATTCCCAGCTGACAGGAATATTTAAACCCTGGCAGTGAGCATTGTCCACTATTTATCTTTCTATTTAAAACTTGCTTTGTGTTCATGTCATTGTTAGTCCTTCTAATGTTGCATCTGCATATCTGCATGTGATTTGTGCATTCAGATCTGCGCTCACTCACACCTTGCCTTTGTGCCATGCAATTTTTCAACTGTGCATTTTAAATTGATAGAATACACATAAGGATTCATACATAAAACATCCACAGCTAAATTGCTGACTGCCCAGGTTTTCATTCCCTACCAATAAGTTTTAAAAGCATTACTTCAGAGTTAAAACAATAGAATAAATAGCTTTTCAACTTGCTTTCAGAGGTAGCACATGTTATAGATCTTTCTGCTGCATGGTATAGAACTACTACTTATTCCAGGCTCATCCATTTTATAGGGATAGACAGGGAATAGCCCGACGAGAACAAGAGCTTGTCTCAAACTGGTGAGAAAGTAACCTTTTTGATTACAGCATCATGAGCTGCTTTATGACAGCCTCATTTCAAACTGACCTGCAACACTAGTGCAATTTTCCTCATGTCACTCATGCAGGTTTAAAAAAATGATTGGTTTTATGGCTTTTATTTAGAATTTGTCAAGGTTTCACATTTGTGGAAGTCTGGGGGCACTAGTATAATGGTATATAATTTTGTGTTTGAAGGAATATCTATGACTAACCAGTTTGGGTCGATTAAATCCTTAAGTAGCAACACAGCCTTATTCCTTCTGGAGATATTTGCATATTGTTTTTATGCAACAGAATTTTTTTTCCATATTGGAAATAGTTTCTGATCCCAGAGAATTTCTTGCATGTCAAATTGTGGGGAAAAACTTTCAAGCATCAAGAGCAGGTTAACATTCAAATTTTAAACCTATGAAAAGTATTTTACATTAACAAACCTAGACCTGCAGCAATTATGCTATGTGAAGATAAAAATGTATCTGTCCCTTTTATGAAATGTAGTTTTAAAAAGGAAATATGCAGATAGATATTGGAATAAGCATCTCTGTGAGCTTCTGTTCACTGAATTTTTTTTTTTCAACACTTAGTTATTTTGGCCAAACTTCTCCAACTTTGGGCCCTGATCCTGCAATGAGCTCCACAGTACCTAACAGTTATGCTGGCTGTCAACTGGTTGGGACCCTGCTACAGTATTTAATTCACAGTT
Organism: Chrysemys picta bellii; assembly: GCF_011386835.1. Lineage (NCBI taxonomy): Eukaryota > Metazoa > Chordata > Testudines > Emydidae > Chrysemys > Chrysemys picta. Next base: position 46,376,038 of record NC_088795.1, read on the forward strand.
GAATGCCTGGTGGTTGTTTTTCTGATTTGGCTCATGTTTTCAAGACCTAGTGGCAGGCTGTTACTGGTCCAATTGTATCCTGTTTGGTACTTGGTTCAGCATGAAATGGAGGGGTAGAGTAGCTACGTTAGTTATATTTGACCTTGAAAGTAGATCTGACAGTCAATGTTGTATTAATTTAGGTCTGAGTGGATCTTTGTATCAGGATGGATTTAGAACCAATGCAGAATGTAGCTTTCCATCATCTAGTGTGCGCCTCACAGGGAACACATTATTCTGGTGTTCCATAGAGTGAACCAGCTTCTAGTCTGTTTCTGGTGAGGTTAAAGGCATTGATTAGTCTCTATAGAGCCCTTTGTTATTTGTGTCCCAGGAGATTGCCTCTCTTCCTCCATTCTACTCTGGAAAGAGACATCAGCTAGGATGGCGGCTAGTATAACAGTCCCTACATATGCATGTCACAGGCTGGGGAAAAGCTTTCTTATTAAATGAGCTTTGACTTCCCCTCTTTGTGTGACAGAACCAAAATGTATTGATATACATAACTTTCTGCAAGGCCTATCTGTTTACCATTACTTTTTCTGAGATGTTTACTTGAGGGGGCACAAGGCATTTTTGTATGTGGGGGAGTCTCTTGATTTTCAATTTATTAACAATTTATCTGGTGCTCAGTATTTGTGTGCTCATAATTTATTTTATATGTGCCTAGAACAGATTGATAGATTTATAAATGAATATATAAAATATGGCTCAGGAGTTCACAAGGAATGGCTGTCGCCTGGGACAGTATCAAGGCACAGATCTGTAGGAACTTCAACTTCATACTCTGCCTCTTATCCTACTTATGGTAAATCTCTTCCTGGTAGCAGGAATACAGAGTTGATGGAAGAGATAACTAAAGGAGTTAAGTGCAGAAATTGGTCAGATGTGCTCAATAAATCATTATACTTCTCTACTGCACATACAGATATCTTTTTATTTAGATATTTTTAGTCCAGTCTGATAAATTAAACTGTAAACACTCTAGAAGAATGGGCTTATATCTGCTGGGAACACCCACGGACCCAAGGTATTGGATGTTGGTGGTGTAGTCCAAGGCAGTTGCTTACTGCCACTGCTGATCTCTTCCCCCCCCGCCCCCCCCCAAGGGTCTTATTCAACTCTCATTGTTACCAAAGACTTTAAGGGGGGTTGGATTGGGCCCTAAATCCTCATTGCTGGGCTGAAGAATGGAAAATGGCTCTTCTCAGTAAAATACAGAGCTGGTATCTCAAATGACACATGCTTCAAGATACGTGATTATCCTTTATTGGAAGGCCACACCTCCAATCAACCAGTGAAACAAATAAGGTAAAGAGGCCTAGCTCTGTTGAAGTCAATGAAACTATTTATTGAATGACCCTGGCCAAAGGACCTATTGGCCCTTTGGTTATAGACAATAGTACAGAGGTGCCCCTGATAAAAATGAGTGTATGAAAGAAAAATGTGGTCGTCTTTTGTAGGGCTTTGGGGCTGTGCTCCGGCTCCACTCCAGCTCCAAGCAAAGACCTGCACCTCCACTGCTCCGGAGCTGCTCCGCGCTCCAGGCTTCGCTCCAAAGCCTGGTCTTTTGGTATCACTGTGACAAAGATTCAGGTTAAATCCTTGTACTAACGGATGGTTAGAACCCAGGACTGTGGACTATATGCTTTGTTCTGTGGTTTTTCAAATGATTCTCTGACAAAGTTCTTTGTATTTTGTGGCTGTCTGTCTTGTGGTGCCTTTCTGCATTTTCCATAAACAAAAGGTTATAAAATGAATAGGTCTGTGCTTATAAATGTAAGTCAATGTTAACAGTCGATGGCACATTCCATCCGGAATTCTCCCAAAACATCTATCGTGCACATTTTGTAAAACGTCACTCCCAATTTTATTTCAACTTTCTAATTCTAATTCACAGTGACAAGAACACCCTGAAAAACATCACACAGACAGCAACTTTGCATTGAAGTGGCTGTTAGGCTTGCCCCCATGACTAACAGGAAGCACTCTGGTGTTTATAACAGCTGACAGATTTTTTTTTTCCCAGTGTGCCTCAGTTGAGCTAGAGCTTATTTAATCAGCAGTCTATTTTTCTGAAGTGACCTCCACAGTGAATAAGATTTATGGCAATGTGTACTTTCATTATGTACCAGTGTTACTATGCAAGCTCACTGTATCTCTGTCAAAGGAAGAACAGAGAGCTTCTCCGAATAAGCTTTCAGTATTATCTTTGAACATATGTTCTTGATTAAGTAAGATGAGGAAAGTCTTAGTTTTCCTCCCATTTGGAGGTTAAAGTGGAGGGCTTGTCTAAAAACAGATTGTGGTAAATGGTGGGCTTATTTGAACATTATGTCAACATTATTGATTTTAAAAATACTTACTTACTTAATAGGTTTCTTTAATTACCTCATCTTTAAAGCTGCTCTGAACAAATAAGCAAACCGCTCAGAAGTGATTTGGGGCTGTCTGGAAATGATGAAATAAGAAGGCACAGAGAAAATACCTTCCAAAATGTGACTTTATTTATGAGAAGAGCTGGACAAACAATGTGGAACACACAACATATTTGGCAAATGCCACCATTGTTAGTGAACAGATTGGACACAAATTTGTGTCCACAATATGAAGCTGTTAAATAAATATGTTTAGCAATTCACAGGCTGAAGTTTGTTAGCAAATAAACTATATGTAGTGGGTATTTTATATTCACAATTTGACATTTGAGCTGTGTAATTGGTTGCTTAGGACACATGGTATCACTTTGTCTTCCCTGACAAACATTTCAAGATGGCTGTGTGAGCACTTCTTGTGTGAATACAGATTTATATGAGTATATGTGAGACTTTTCTTACATGAATACTTGCAGAAAAAGACTAAAAGGGGTTTGTGGATGCCGCGAAAGCCCATTTGGTTTAGAGCTCAACCTAGTATTCATGGAAAACTTTTAGCACCATTAGCTGTACATAAGTGCAAGAAAAAATATAATTTTAAGAAAATGGTTTATGCATGTATATTCTACTTTCAAATCAGCCTGCTGGCCTACCTCCAAACTAGTCAATGCCACCATCTTTAGTATCTATTCTGAGAACTTCAATAGCCCTTAGAACATTCTAGGAATTAATTGTCACAACGCCAACCAACAACAGTTGACAGCACTGTAATGGTGCTGTCCAAAGTTATCACATTTTATATATATAATTTGGGAATATTTATATATTCCATAAATGAAGGAAAAACAGTAGGCCCTGATTTGTGTGAATGTATTTGGGGGTAAACCTTCCTGTGGATCATTAGCAAGTCAATCTCTGGGCTTAAAATAAAGATGAATTTCAAATTCCGGAAAATATTTCTTTATTTAAGTCAAGTGTCCAGTTCAGTCCCTGGAGTAAGCTGGTTGAAGTCTATTCAACTTGAGTGCAGTTGCACCTGTACACCAGGGGTGAAATCCTGGCCCCAATGGGAGTTTTGCCATATAAGGCATTGGGCCAGGATTTCATCCCAGGGCTGAACTTGGCTCAGGATCTTGAAACGGATGTCTGATTCAAAAAGGAAAATACATAGTTTGCTGCTATGTGGGTTCATTCATATTGGTGGTGGGTGAGTTTTAGATGAGTTCCATAGGCATTTATGCAAAGAAACAAAAGTATGGATGTAGGGAAGTATCCTTTTCTTGCCCAATCATATATGTGAACAATTTCTTTATAAAGAAAACACACTAAGTTTTTCCCCCTGCAATATATTACTGTGCAACACATGAATGCTCATTGCACTTTTTCAGTGTGTTCACTTCTGACACACAATTTATTCTTCTATGCTCCTCAAATACCAGACAATTCTCTGCTCTCTGCTCCTTGTCTCTTTATACTGGGAAGTAGGTTTGTCTTCCACTCTGTCCCAACCATCTGGATCACCCTTCTGGAATCTCTGTAACTATTTTCTAATCTTGTCTCAAGCTCTTTCTTTTCAGTCTATGATTCTTAACCCTGTCCCTAATGAAACAATCAAATTCTAATCCCTGGCCATCACAGTTTCCATGTATTTTGGTCATTCTCTCTGAAATTTAGCTTTTTCACCCCCTTTCACTCTCTCTACCACATCTACAGATGCTTTCAGTGTGGTATCACCTCTGTAGTTTACATGTATTTACTTGGATGAATAACACTACTGTATTGTATATTGTTATATTATCTGCTGTGTTCATATTTATAAAATTATTCACACAAACAGATTATCTTTAAAGATGAAAAAATGACTTCTACATGAGGCAAGCAGAACACAGCTTCTTATAGTCCTTACAAAAACATCATTATAGTGCAAAGTGTTGTAATGGGATTTTATAAGTGGTATTATTTGGGCCATTACTGTAGAATATAGTAGTACACTTTGAGAAGAATGGCTCAGCCAGAGGGAACCCCCACAATTAGCTCATCGGGTAGAATTGCTGTCTGTGAACCATGGACCTGGTTCAATTCTCTACTGCAGTAATGTGCAGCACACACATTTAGTGAGTTTAGCTATTGGATGGGGGACTCCTTTAATTATGCCCATGAATGTACGGAGGACAAAAAAATCCAGATACATATATAAAGTTGACTGTAATGCATATAAGTAAAATAGGTACATTTTTGCAGTGCCTGTTCTAGGTAAAGGAAAGGGACAGTGCTCTGTGCCCCTGATTCCAAAACAGGCAGAGAGGATTGAGGAGAAGATGGGGCAGCCTCTTGAGCTTAACTGGGACGGGCTGGCTCCACATCAGCCCAGCACAGCGTTGTGCCTAAATGACATGATTTAACACGTAGCCCTGGTCTAAACTATGAGTTTAGGTTGAATTTAGCAGCATTAGGTCGATTTAACCCTGCACCCATCCACACGACGAAGCCATTTTTGTCGACTTAAAGGGCTCTTAAAATCGATTTCTGTACTCCTCCCCGACGAGGGGATTAGTGCTGAAATCAACCCTGCTGGGTCGAATTTGGGGTAGTGTGGAAGCAATTAGACAGTATTGGCCTCCGGGAGCTATCCCAGAATGCTCTATTGTGACCGCTCTGGACAGCACTCTCAACTCAGATGCACTGGCCAGGTAGACAGGAAAAGCCCTGCGAACTTTTGAATTTAATTTCCTGTTTGACCAGCATAGCGAGCTCAGAGGTGACCATGCAGATCTCATCAGCACAGGTGACCATGGATTCACAGAATTGCAAAAGAGCTCCAGCATGGACCGAACGGGAGGTACTGGATCTGATCACTGTATGGGGAGAGGAATCCATGCTATCAGAACTCCGTTCCAAAAGACAAAATGCCAAAACATTTGAGAAAATCTCCAAGGGCATGAAGGACAGAAGCTATAACAGGGACTCTCAGCAGTGCCACTTGAAACTTAAGGAGCTCAGGCAAGCCTACCAAAGAACCAGAGAGGCAAATGGCCGTTCCGGGTCAGAGCCCCAGATATGCCGCTTCTACGGTGAGCTGCATGCCATTCTAATGGGTGCCCCTATAACTACCCAAGCTCCGTCAATGGATTCTCACACAACGGGGATGAGGAAGATAGCGCAAAGCAAGCAAGCAGAGGAACTGTTTTTCACCCTGGATCTAGTACCCTCCCAACCCACCGAAGGCTGGCTCCTGGACCTAGAAGGCGGAGAAGGGACAATTTCTGGAAAGTAAGTCCCTTTCTCCAGTTGTTTAAACAGACCAGAGTTTCTGAAGATGCGAGCGTCATGTACCTTTCCTGGCCATCCCACATTGATGTTGGTGAAACATCCCTTGTGATCCACCAGTGCTTGCAGCACCATTGAAAAGTACCCCTTGTGGTTTATGTACTGGCTGCCTTGGTGGTCCGGTCCCAAGATAGGGATATGTGTTCCGTCTATCGCCCCATCACAGTTTGGGAATCCCATTGCAGCAAAGCCATCCACTATGACCTGCCCATTTCCCAGAGTCACTACCCTTGATAGCAGTAGCTTAGTGATTGTGTTGGCTACTTGGATCACAGCAGCCCCCATAGTAGATTTGCCCACTCCAAATTGATTCCCGATTGATTGGTAGCTGTCTGGCGTTGCAAGCTTCCAGAGGGCTATTGCCAGTCACTTGTGAACTGTGAGGGCTGCTCTCATCTTGGTATTCTTGTGATTCAGGGCAGGGGAAAGCAAGTCACAAAGTTCCATGAAAGTGCCCTTACGCAGGCGAAAGTTTCGCGGCCACTGGGAATCATCCCAGACCCGCAACACTATGCAGTCCCACCAGTCTGTGCTTGTTTCCCAATCCCAGAATCGGCGTTCCACGGCATGAACCTGCCCCATTGCTACCATGATGTCCAAATTGCCAGGGCCCATGCTTTGAGAGAAGTGTGTCCATGTCCTCATCACTCTTGTCACCGCGCTGCCGTCGCCTCCTCGCCTGCCTTTGCAGGTTCTGGTGCTGCATACACTGGAGGATAATGCGCATGGTGTTTACAGTGCTCATAACTGCTGCGGTGATCTGAGTGGGCTCCATGCTTGCCGTGGTATGGCGTCTGCACAGGTAACCCAGGAAAAAAGGCGAGAAACGATTTTTTGCTGTTGCTTTCATGGAGGGGGGGGGGGGGGAAGGGGCTGATGACATGTACCAGAACCATCCGCAACAATGTTTTTGCCCTATCAGGCATTGGGAGCTCAATCCAGAATTCCAATGGGCGGCGGAGACTGCAGGAACTATGGGATAGCTACCACAGTGCAATGCTCCGAAAGTAGACGCTAGTCTTGGTACTGTGGACGCACTCCGCCGACTTAATGCTTAGTGGGGACACACACAATCGACTGTATCAGATCGATTTCTAAGAAATCGACTTCTATTAAATCGACCTAATTTTGTAGTGTAGACATACCTTAAGTCAATGCCCAATGTGGGTCTGTGGAGTACTATGATATTGTACTTTGGTGCTTATGAGATGACTTTGCTGTCACATCAGGGATTTTAACCAGGGATCTCCAGAGCTAAAAGCATGACCCGCTATAGTTTGAGGTAAAAAGCCAACACTCTATAACTAGGGGCTGTAATGACCCTTATCCTCTGTGGATCAGCACAGAGGGGGACTTGTACCACACATTCACTAGTAGGTTATACTTCCACTTATGGACTCTTCTTAACTATGTGAAGAAAGAGAGAGAAAATAATGGTCAAGAATCAAATCAAGTTAAAATCTTCTCTCATTTCCCCCATCCCCTCCTTTATCACACCTACAAGCAGTGTGCTGACTGCACATCTTCCGTTTTATCTTATTGTGTGATGTCATTTTAGATTGGTAGTTTAGTATTTCAGTTCAGATGTTAAAACTGCAGATAACATGACAATGTACTGTCATCAAAGATTGGCACTTGACACAAAAGTAGGGATGGCAACCTTCATCTCCTGGGCAAATGCCATTATGACAGTTACATTCTGCCTAACTGATATGCCCTTGCAGTTTCCATACCACAGGGTTTTTTTCATTGTCCATCCCATGTTATGGTGTAGTGTTGCTTTGCATCACACAAAAGCATTTGAATGAAGTGATGTCTGTATGTAAACTATGTTAAAACAGCAAAAACCTGTGCACCCAGACCAGTCACCCAGGATAGCTTCCCTCATTTGCAGGAAAAGGAAGATCAGGATCAACTCACCAACTCCTTTTATTTTATTATTCATTTCTGCAAGATTTAGTGCTGACATTCCTGTCCCAATTTCCATGTGATCATGTAGAAGATATAGATCACTAGGAAATCTTTAATCCTGTCACAAATTCCATTCACCGACATCAATGGATGAGGGAAATTGATGGGGCTCGTGGTAAAAGGGGAGCATCCCCAGTAGCAAGGGAGGGAGATGCTTGCCAAGGGACAATAGGTAGCTCCTCCCCCTGGGAGTCACTAGTGCGCATTGGGCAGCTGGGAGAGAAAGGTGCTGATTGGCCAGCATTTCCTACCTCCTAGGATTTAGCTCAGTGCAGGGGCCTATATGGTGCCTCTTTCTTTCAGCTCCGTTCCAGCAGCCCACCCTATCCACCTGAACTAGGAATGGGAACCTGGCCTGACAGAGGCTGTGGGTGTAACCAATTGCCTATTTAGGGGGTCAGGAAGGAATTTTTTCCCCAGGGGCCAATTGGCAGAGGATCAGGGAATTTTTGCCTTCCTCCCCGCACCTTCAAGCCACAGAGGGTTAAGTAGGAACATGCTTAGTACCTAACTGAGGTACTGGGATGGTGGTGTTTATTCGTTGAAACTTGTAGCTGGTTTCCAGTGAGGTTACGAGAATGAAATTAACAGTTTCCAGAGGTAAAACACCTGGAATTTTGGTGATGGGCCCTGGGCTTGTGGCCCTCATAGGCTGAGGTCCCCACCCTGCTGCACCCTCTGTCCCCCTTGTGGGGGGATGGTGCTAGGACTTGGAGAGAGCGCGGAGTCCTGGGTTGTAGGTTGAGGAGAGCCACCCTGCATTATGGGTTAAATGGTAAGGAGCCCTGTAACCCCTGCTCTGGAACCAATTAAATGCCTGGAATAGAAGAGTATGGGTAGTGCCTCTCCCTTTTAATAAAAGTTGCGGCCTGCTGCTTAATTCTATGCATGTGTGTGCCCTCACTTTGTCTTTCTCGCTTCATGTGCTCATAGGAGGACTTATACATAGCAGTGGGCCAAATCAACTGCTGGCAGAGGTGCAATTCCATCAGAGCCACTGTCGTCGTACATATTTATGACAGTGGTGGATGTGATCGGTTCTCCTGGCATAGAGAGATGCTGGAGGAATGCTTTTTTTTTTTTCTTTAAATGCTACAGATTTACATGGCTGTTTCCCAGCTATTATGCCTTTACCAAAATATCTTACAAGCATATTTACTTTCTAGACAGCACAGAACCAAAAGCTTGCTACACAACTTGATGGAGTTCTGTGTGTTTAAACTGTACAAATATAACATGGGAATGATTGCATAGTTTAACCAAGGGAAATTAACTTTGGGACACTTCCCCCCCCCTGCATGTGTAATGGCTGCTTACCAGTAAACAAGGCACAAGCAGGTTTATACATGACCTTTCAGTGAAACTTTTATCCTTCACCTTCGGGTTAATAATGGATGTAGGTGATGTATGTCGAGATACTTGAGAGGGATAAGACTGAATCAACCATAACACTTGACCAGATCTTGGGGAGTCAGTGAAGGAGGGAACACAGGACAACAGGGAAAACAGAACTGTCATCCCAGAATCAGTAATTCCATATCTATATATTTCCCTAACTGAAATTTTTTGCTGAAGGAATCCTTTCCATGCAAAGGAGAAAAGCACCAGGGGCCAGATCTTCAGGTGGTTTAAATCACATAGCTCCATCAACTTTTTAATGTGCCTGCTATCGATGTCACTTGAGGTAGCTGATATAAGTCACCTGAGGATCTGGCCCAAAGTCTCATAATAAGTTTTTGACCTGTAAGCAACCCAATGAGTTTTTAAAACAGTGAGGATGAGAGAAAGAGAGTATTGAAAGGCTATTTATGGTCCAGATTTTTTCTCTTGTTTGGAAAAGAGCTATGGACCACTGGTGGGTGCTATCGCTAGCCATAGGAAAATAGTTCTTTTTCACAAATGATTTTGAAATTTTGTTTAATTCTGACTCTGAATAAAAGCTGAACATTTTGAAATTCTCTGAAGGAAAATTCTGATAAATTTGTTTCTGTCAATGAAACATTTTGTTTCAATTTTGACTTTTTAATTTTATAATATATAATACAAAATTTAAAAAAATCAAAACAAACAATTGAAATGTTTTGTTCTGAAAATGTCAAAATGGGATGTCTTAACATTGTTGGAGCTTTTCCCCATTTTTTTTTCTGAAATAATTTTGAAATCAATACAATTTTGCAAAACATTTAGACTATTTGATATAACTGCATTTGGTTCTATCAAAACTTTGACCATCTCTACTAAGAACTGGTCCTATTTAAAGCAGGCATTTCTGGCCAATGACAAGAAAGCAGCTCTCCCTCTTCCTGCTGTGTTGAAAACCATATTTGTAATGGTTAATAATTATTTGTGATGAAAGAATCCTTCTTAATCTCCTAGAATAAGATAAAAGTAGAGGAGGTTCTGAGACTACTAATCTGGATGACTAAGCATATACTTGTGTGCTTTATAGTAATAAATCTCTTACAGCACTGATAGGGGATATACAAAGACTATTTGTTAATTTCCCTTTTGAAGTCTGGAGTTTAATATATGTAGTATGAGTAAAGCATTGTCACAAAACAGCTGAAGGGTTTTTGTGAATTGTTTATGGGATTCTTGAGTTAAAAGGCACGAACTTTAGTCTCTCCAGGGTTTCATTTATTTAAAAAAAAAAAAAAAAATTTCAAGGAAACAAACTGTTCAACAAGCATACCTATAGAGCCACAACTCCACACAATCTTATGCCAAGATTATTTCCACTGAAAGTGTTAGACCTAAAGTCAGTATGGTGCAATCCTTCCCCGAGCTTTCCAGCTCCACATCAACCCTCATCAGAAGGCTGATTCTTAAAGGCATGATTTAGTTTAAGGCAAATTGCATAGCTCTCAGTGTATCCTCCTTGGAATGGTTTTGTTGACACTGCTGGGTTTGGAACCTATGATTCTATAGGATCTTGATGTTTTATGCCTGAAACTTGGGTCACTCAAGCACCTTAGGTAGTTATTTCCTTCTCCTGTTACCATTTCCTCACTTGTGAGCAGTAGGAGGAGTGCAAGACAGTCTCTCCATGTCCTGTCTGAGGGTGAAGGTAGTAGTCTGATCCTGTTGTCTGGATGTTTTTGCTGTAATGTATGAGATTTTTATTAAAATGTTTGACTGGAGAGAGAAAAGTTCTAAGATTCTGATTTGTACTTCTATATAGCCTCTTCCTTTTGGGCCAGTGGGAGGCGGGAGGAGAAGGCGGGTGAAGGAGTTGGGAAAGATGGGTTTCACTTCACTCCATTCCCATGTCAGGCATACAGAATGCAGCCATATCCAGCAGCTGCTTCTCGCTCCTTCTGGACAGCATGGTGGCCTGGCACTATGCTGATAGGGAAGCAGTGCACTTTGATCACCACACATATCTTGATCTCTGTTAATATTATTTTTTAATTGTTGGGAAGAGAAAAATTCAGCAAACGAATGTCCTGATCAAAGTGCACTGACTGTCTCCTCCACATAGGGGAAATTCCTCTTCACTTAAACTTATTCTTGTGACAGTCGTTTAAATTTTTGAATGTACATATTTAGAATATTTCACATTGGCAGGCTATTTGGGTTCCTTATATATGATGCCCCAGTTTTCTTGAAGAGACAAAGGGAAAATATCCTCACTAGAGAATAGTTTTTCTAACTACCTTTTCTACCTTTAAGAATGAATGATATACATTTCATGATAACAAAAACAATTTTTTTTCTTTGGTGTGGTGGTGTTACTCTCCAATATCAGCTGATTTAGTGTTGCTATGCCAAAAGGAGATTTAATGTATGAGAAGAATAGAGAGAAGATGGGGAAGTAGGCCTGGAGGACTAATGTGGGGGAAAAGGCAATATGGTATTGCTAAAGGATCTAACTGGTTTACTGATAGTTTGGGGTCACATGGGTTTGAAGTAAATATAGTTCATGTGGTTTCATACTCCTTGACTCTCCTTTATATGTTAAGTTTCTCTGAATCTAGCATGGTGAAGGTGAAGCTTCATATTTAATGGATGAGTTTAGTTAATGCACTGTGCATAGGTCCCTGCAGTATTGCAAAGATTTACTAGGTTTACTCCAGCTGGCAGACCTATCATGTGACCAGCTGTCACACGTTTCATTACAAAGTCAGAATGAAAGGCTAAAGTTGGTTTAGAAATGTTTGTACTTTTTTCAGAAAAAGCAGAAAGTTTTGCATTGAATTTTTAAGGAATGATTCAAAGGACCCAAACAAGCTTCACATGAAATGGAATTAATTTAGTTTCATTGTTTTAAACCCAAACGAGCGGAGTTTTACATGGTTTTAAGGGTTTGTTATGAGATGTTCATACAGCTCTTGTGGTGTTTTATATTCAAGTCACCCACTAGTCTAAATAATAATTCATAAGCCTTTATTAGATACATATTTAACATATAAAGAGCATCTTAACACAGGTCAATCACAGTCTAACCTAAAACCAACTGCCTTCTTCCACTGTCAGCTCCCACACCTGGGACAGTCTCTTAAAGCCACAGTACCACCTACTCTCCCTTTTCCATTTTTTTAGCACAAATATATTTGTGTGTACGTGTGTACAAAATATATATATATATACTCTCTCTCTCTTTATATATGTGTGTGTATATAAAAAAATAACATCAAAATTATCTCAGCCATCTTCTATAAGTCTTTTAACAGGTCACCTTTGATGCAATGACTGTCTAAATTCTATATTTGCTGTATTATTGAAGTTCTTATTACAGTAACGCCACAGCTCTGGTGGTGACAGTATCTTGGCTTCCGTTCTGAATTTTGTTCTAAATTTAGGATTCCTCTCCGCTGCTCTCCTGGAAATTGTTAGTTCTGCCCTGCTCTGCTCTGTCTCAATATCTGTCTCCCTCTCACATTAGTTCTACTTTCAATGCTCTCATGAATTCCTTGTGTCCACCATCATCAATCTCAAATATGTCCTGGACATGTTATTGCCAGTCTTGCAAACAGAGGCAAACTGCATTAGCTGTTGACAGTACGGAGCAGCTTGAAACAATTGTATTACAACAGGCTCAGCTTCTGAAGCAAGGAAAAGTCTTCTCTGCCTCTACCAACAACTCCAGGTCTATTATGGGCAGGTCATCCATACTTACCATCTCCTCAGGAGTAAAATAGCTGCCAAGTGGTGTCAGCATGAGGAGAGATGAGCATGTGCTGTTGTATGACATTTTAACATATTGGGAGCAACATTTAATTTTATTCTCATCAGGCCTTTCATTAGCACGCGGCTAGAGAGATATTTAACTGCATCCGCAGTGCTACCAGTCATGTTGTGTGAAATGGCTTGTCTGCTACATTCAGTATCTCTGGTTCTCCAGGCTTCAGGAAATGTGATACAAAGGGCTTGTCTACGTTTAAAACGCTGTAGTGATGCTATTGTAGTGCTTCAATGAAGACACTACCTACACTGATGGGAGGGCTTATCCTGTTGGCATAGGCACTCCACCTTCTAAGGAGGTGGTAGCTAGGTAGACAGGAGAATTCTCCATTGATCTAGCATTGTCTACACCGCGGTTAGGTTGGTTTAACTGCATTGCTCAGGAGTATGGATTTTTCACACTCCTGAGTGACATAGTTATACTGACCTAATTTCCTCATATAGACCAGGCCAGAATATACTTACTTTTATGTAGAGGAAAAAATAATCTACACTGAAGGGTGGGCCATGGGGACTGCAATAGAACTTCAGAGTCTTTCTTGCTATTTGACTGATTTTAAAACTAGACCAGGTCTCTAGTGGCCAAATATCCTTATTTATTTTGGCCAAAATGTGAGCTCCTAAACTTTGTTTAGGTTTCTAAATTTTTAGAAGTATCCAGTCCCTGCAACTACACTAAAGTCAGGACACTTATTTGGAAGGCTAAATTTAAGGGTGCTTTATTTATTTAGACTTCTTTATAGTACCTATTCCTAAGATCCTTAAATATGCATACATATATTTAAACTAAACAATTTAAAAAAATCCAAAAATCAAATCAGATCAAAAATTGTTAATCCAAAACCAATAACCCTCTTACATATATCTAACTACTAAACATGCCTCAACCCACCCCATCCTCTCGCCCCCTCCCCCCCAAAAAATCAAGCACCAATTTGGCATCCTTCATCCACAAATCTCACCAATTTGAAATGGTGTCTGTGAGAAACACTACTTATTAAGCAGGAAGTCACATTTTGTGTCAATTTGTTTCTGAATTCTCCTAAGATTTAGAGCGACACATCGCACAGCAGGGCACATTGTAGTAATGTAACCTCAAGGTGGCATAGACATAGGTAATACTGGTAGCAAGGTCTGCGTTCTCCCCCCGCCCACCCACCCAAAATAAAAAACAAAAAACAAAAAGGGTTGCTTGCCCCAGAATAAGAGGTTTGAGATTCAGTGGTAATTAGCAAGATCATCTGTATTAAGCATTCATTCTTTGTGGACAGCCAGACGATTGTGCGCTCCCATGTGGTATGGAGAGGACCTTCTTTGCGGGAGCTGTTGACTGTCAGCTGTAGAGCAAGGCATTCCTTGCTATCTCAGCCAGCTAGGAGGAACATGAGGCCAGGTCAGAGGCACAGATGAAGAAAAGTTCTTGGTCACAGTTGCAACATAAGCATCTAAGAACAATTGAGGAAATGAAATTAATTAGTGGACAAATGTTCAAACACGGCACCACAACTGGCATTAACTGGAGCTGTTGCTGGCAGTCTCAGTAAAGAGGGGTAGAGAGAATGAACTACCTTCTGATCACTATGAGTTATCTTCCCAAGAGGTGATCCTTCCAGATCAAAGTTGAGGCACACTGGCAGAGTATTTTTTTGAAGAAGGTTACTGCCCCAGCCCCTGCTGTGCTTGTTCTGGGAATAAATAGGTGACTTCAAGATTGTCAATCCAGTATCTTCCATAAACACTAAATTCACTAATTTTACCACCCCACCCCGGAAGAATCCACCCCACCCAATTCCAGTCCCCCATATTGTCAGGTGTGTAAATACCAACAAAGCTTTTCAAGTCAAGAATGGATTTTACGACTGTGACAGTTCTTGGAGTAACCAGGTCTGTGAGTCCCCTTGTTATCTACCTGCCTTCAGGGTGAGGGAGTCTTGCTTGTGCTTAACTGGGTGTCAGCTCCTATTAGCCTATTAGCTCCCAAGCACTCTCCTCTGGTCTGGCTAGCCCTTCCTTTCCCTTGCAGATTAAAAATACAGTAGGTGGGACTCTGGGACTGGCATATTTTGAAGTATTCCGTGCCCCATATCCATTGAACACTCACAGAAATACCAGATCTGCTGTCCCTAAATGTACAGTGTACACACTAGCTTGTCTGACTGAACTCAGGATCAGCGTCTTGCTTAATATCACAGTACTGACTCTGATTTTCACTGTAAATATCTGTTTATTATCAAAGATTCAACGTTCAAGTGATTGTGAGAGAGAATATTGGAAACAAATGATTACTTATAAAACAAAATCATAACAGGTTTTCTAGAGATGAAACTTAACGATCCTTCTGTC
This sequence comes from Chrysemys picta bellii, assembly GCF_011386835.1. Classification (NCBI taxonomy): domain Eukaryota; kingdom Metazoa; phylum Chordata; order Testudines; family Emydidae; genus Chrysemys; species Chrysemys picta. Next base: position 46,391,277 of record NC_088795.1, read on the forward strand.
CAAAAAAGTTTCTCACCCACAAAGTCCTCTGTAGCATTTCAACCAAGATTGGCTAGAGCTCCTGCTTTTCGTGAATGTGTAAACACTGCTGTTTACTTGTAGTTGCAGGATGATGGGGTATCTTCTTTCTCTCAGAGCTTATTGTTCGTTTTTATTGTGTGCTGCTTCCATGTTGACTTCACATCTCTTTGCTAACGTCTGACTTTGTATGTAAATATGTATCAATTATGTTAGCTTACAATACTTAATTTACATCTGCCAGAGATCAGAGGGGTAGCCATGTTAGTCTGAATCTGTAAAAAGCAACAGAGGGTCCTGTGGCACCTTCGAGACTAACAGAAGTATTGGGAGCATAAGCTTTCGTGGGTAAGAACCTCACTTCTTCAGATGCAAGTGTGTGACTTGCATCTGAAGAAGTGAGGTTCTTACCCACGAAAGCTTATGCTCCCAATACTTCTGTTAGTCTTAAAGGTGCCACAGGACCCTCTGTTGCTATCTGCCAGAGAGAGAGAGCAGTTTCTTACCTCCTGATCAAATGAAAACCTGTGTTTCTCCCCCGCCTTGATACAGACTTTAAAATCACGTTTTCAGTATTTAAACATAGCTCCTTATATAGTATTTGTACATACATTTCACAATGAGATTAGTGACCATTGTGTCCCCAGTTTTTATTTAAGATCTCACATGACATTTTTTGGTGAACCAGAAAATACACACACACATACATACCAGAATCAAGATATTTTTGTAACTCAGTTGGCAGTAAGTGGTTCTCAGGTCACTGTGTCATACAGTGAGTCCCAAAAAATAAGCTGCAGTCTACCAATGGGTCATGGAAGTTCAAATGCACTGCACATATTGTACAGTATTATTTTTAAAAATATCTATACATTGTTAGGTGGTCAAATTCTGTGTTTGGAGGTACCTGAATGCTTATGAACTGAAATGGTCATCTTTATTCTGGAAATGGATAGAATATTCTTCTCTCTCTCTGTCCCTGTAAGTCTCTTTGTGGGTTTCTCATCTCTCAATTCTTCCCCTGAATCCCCCTACCTACGCTACTGTCAACAGCTGAGAAAGCACTCTGGGGCCTCACCCTTGTAGTTGACAGGTCCATGTTTCAGTGGAACTTGGCAATCATGGTCACAGAGAGAATTGTCCCTCACAGTCTCTGTTAATAGTGTTCGGCCTTTTTTTTTTTTTTTTTTTTTTTTTAAACCTGGCCTCCAGCTTTGCACTTGTAAACATTGGGCACACATATCTACAGACACAATTGATGCCATTTAAACATCTAAAAGTGCCTGCTTTTGTGGCTCAGTCAAGTACTTCAGTGTCTAAACGACATCAGCTGTGCCCACAATTCAATGCTCTCTGCAAAACTAGAGGTCAGGTTAAGCCCTGGCTAAAAATGTGGCCCTGTGTATTTTGTAGGAACCCTAAACCATGCTAAAACATTCCAACTAACTGGGATTGCTTTTTAAGAGAATTGAATAGGATGAAGAGCCAAGTGCCCTGGGTAATTTATTCCCAAGGAAGTCAACACTTTATTGCTTTTTATTTTAAGTAAAAACAAAGCTCTAGCTCAGGGGTGGCTGGGGACATCCTGTCCGGCCCCCGAACTCCTGGCCCGGGAGGCTAGCCCCCGGCCCCTCCCCTGCTGCCCCCTCCCCCGCAGCCTCAGCTCGCTCGCTCCGCAATGCTCCTGGGTGACGGGACTGCGAGCTCCTGGGGCAGCACAGCTGCAGAGCCCGGCCTCTGTGCTGCGTGGTGGCGGCGGTGGAGCTTGACCCAGTTCCAGCCGGGCGGCACTGCTGTAGCACCGCCAGCCACCGGTGCTCCAGGCAACGCGGTAAGGGGGCAGGGTGGGTTGGATAGAGGGCAGGGGAGTTTGGGGTGGTGGTTAGGGACAGGAGTGTGGATGGTGGTCAGGAGGGAAACGGGGTTGAATGGGGGCATGGGTCCTGGGGGGCAGTCAGGAAGGGGGCTGGATGGAGTGGCAGGGGGCAGTCAGGGGCAGGGGTTCTGGGGGCAGTCAGGGGACAGGGAGAAGGGGTGATTGGATGGGGCAGCAGTCCCAGGGGGGCTGTCAGGAATGAGAGCAGGGGTTGGATGAGGCAGCGGGAGTCCGGGAGCAGTCAGGGGACAGGGAACGGGATGTGTGTGTGTGTGTGTGGATGGGGCAGGGGTCCCAGAGGGGCGGTCAGGGAGCGGGGGGGAGGGGGGGGTTGGATGGGGCAGGAGTCTGGGGGGGGGCCAGATAGGAGGTGGGGGCCGGCCCTCGACCCCCTCCCCTAACCAGCCCTCCACACAATTTACGAAACCCGATGCGGCCTTCAAGCCAAAAAGTTTGCCCGCCCCGCTCTAGCAATCACATTAGAATATGCCTAAAGTGCACAATTCCATAATTAATTGCAGTCCTGCACCACAGTTAACTACAGTGATAATGTTTATGTATTACATATAAAATGGAAAATGCATGACAGACAAGTGGTCTCATTTTTTTTGTGGGCAGGAGGATAGAGAAACACCCTAAATAATATTCCATATTTTGAATGTGAAATTAAAATCATAAGTATGAGACAGAGAATATGAAAGACATGGATAGTAAAATTTGAAAATTAATGAATTGTAACTGTGGCAACCAGAATATTCTGGGTAACAGGCTATCTGGAGTGTTTTACAACCCTGAGTGCCAACCTCCGGGCAGACTGTCAAAAGCAGGGCAGACACCCCAAACTGGTGGTAAATGCTATAATTACATTTCACCAACCCAGTAACAAAAGTGAACTCCTGGATCACTGTAACAATCTTGCCATGGAGTCACAAACCGGTCCTTTGGGCACTCCACTATGTCTTGGCACCTAGGCAAGCTGACTTAGTGATAAATGGTCACTCACTTGCATCAAAAATCACAAAATATTAAGGTTGCTCCCAGGGATGAATCACTTACCCCAGAACAATTTGTATCTTAGATCTTACACCAAAGACCATGCTGGTAGCCAACCCTATAGTAAACTCATTTCTTTTTCCTAGTTAATAAATCCTTAATGAGTTATTTACAGGTTAAAGCAGACAATCTATATACATTAATAAGTTCAGTGTATGGTTCAAAAAGGTGACAAATCCTTGTCTTAAATAGTTTATTTTACCTAAAGCAATCTTCCAGCATCTCCCCCAAAAAAGTAGCTGGGATCCCCTGATGTCACCGGTCCACTGAATTCTGGAATGCCTTGAGCTACTGAAAAGGGAAATAATAATACAGTATCAGTGTGCTGTAGTGCCAGCTTAATCTGCTAACGGCAATGTCAGTTCATTGTCTTTAAAAAAAAAAAAAAAAAAGTATGTGTAGCATTACAGGAAATTGTGTGGATGCAGTAAAAGGAGACAATTTGTTAGATTTTGAAAAGTTACCTCTAATGCTGTGTCTGCAATTTTGTGCTGGAAATAATTGTGGGTGTATTTTATAGCACTTAGGCATCTAACTGCCTGGTTGCACCTGCAATAGTGATGTGCTGCCAATGTTTTAACAAAGGACTCTCTGAATAATTGTTTCCCTGGGAGACCGTGGGGAATCTTTACATCTGAGCTCCCATATAAACAAAAACCCTTTGTTCTGACTGTAGCCAAGTGAGAAGCCAAGAAAATTTGGCAAACAAACTTTTTTTTAAGTTGTCCACTGCTAGAAATGATTATATTTTATTCCTGAAACATACAAAAAGCATATTAATAATACAGCCCAGTCTCTAGCTTTTGTAATTTGAATTTGGGGGTTGCAGTGAAGACCTTGTAAGAGGGAGGGGCAGCAGAGGATCTTCTGGAAAAAAAATTCAAAATATCTGCTACTGTATTTGGAACAATCCAGTTCATTCCAAAGACAAACATTATTTTTGTAAATCCCAGGATCTGCAGAAACTGTTTGGCCATCTCTGATCATGTCACTTTCTTCCTTAGATCCCTCTTCTGGCTCCCTGCTTTCTACCAGATCAAATTAAGGTTTCTCAAGTTTTCCTTTTCATAACTCTGCCCCTCCCTACTTGACTGCTCTGGTCTCTTATTATATAACTCCCTTTTCCTATGACATCTACAAGAAATTGGCCAGCTAATAAAGGCTAGAATGAAAAAAGCATTTTCAAAATGTATCCATTCTGTTCTAGAGAGGTTCTTATACTACACTCATCACCATAGTATCTGAGCACCTTTCTGTAGTACATTAAGTGACATGACTAACATCTGTCACATGTTTATTCTCTTATCCTCCCCACCCAGGAGAAAATGTGTACAGTGTAGTGTTTTTGTTTTGGAATTTTTTTTTATATATTAAACATGTTGCTATATATATGTTAGCGAAGGCAAAATCAAAGGACGGTGCCTTAAACTTAAAGTAGAAAATGGTGAGGTTTGTGATCGTCCTTAGTTCCTGTGGGAGTTCATTCCATAGACTTGGACCAGCTCTAGAGAAAGTTCAGTCTCCCACATAGATAAGTATAGATAAGTTTGTTAGGACTTATTGCAGAAAGTTCCATTATGCATGAGGAGCAAAGATGTCAACCGCAGTCTTTATTCAGGACCCTCAGGTGTTCGTTATCCTGGGCCTGGGCCATGGAGTTCTTTGAAGAGAAGGAGAAAGACCTTGATCTTGATTCAGAATTCTATGGGAAGCCAGTGCATGGAGCAGAGGGCAGGTCTGATGTTGTGACAGGGTGGTCCTCTCCTTTAAGGTCCAGGGGGGAACCCCTGTTCACTTAGTCCCACATATTCCAGAATTAGCTGCCTTCCAGCCTAAGGGGGCAGGACTAATTGGGGTCAAATGCCAGCCTGAAACACATGGGCTTCATAAAAGGGCTGAGAAATCTTAGTTTTGGGAGGAACCACAGGAAACCAGCTGGGCTTCTATGGAAGGCCCTGAAGGAGGGTCTGGAAGGATGCTAGGGAAGGAGCCTGGAAGTCAGGGCCCTATTCCAGAGCAGGGATGGTATAAAGGTAACATAGTGGGGCTGAGACTATGAGACAGGCTCCAGGGAAGCAGGCTGGGAGTCAGGACTCTATCCCAGAGCCAGAGAGACTTAAAGGTACCCCAGAGGGAGTGGGGGAACTGAGCCCAGAGGGTGGCCCAAAGAGGGCAGAAAAACCTTTTGTTTGTGAGTTGTTACCCTGGAAGTGGTCTGAACTGAGACATGACTTAGCCCAGGGGTTCTCAAACTGGGGGTTGGGACCCCTCAGGGGGTCACGAGGTTATTGCATGGGAGGTTGCAAGCTGTCAGCTTCCACCCCAAACCCTGCTTTGCCTCCAGTATTTATAATGGCGTTAAATATATAAAAAAGTGTTTTTAATTTATAAGGGGGGTCACACTCAGAGGCTTGCTATGTGAAAGGGGTCACCAGTACAAAAGCTTGAGAACCACTGACTTACCCAGAGGGCTGAGCCCCGTGAATTCCCAGGAGATACAGAAAACCCCGGTGATGAAAAGCTGAGGCTGAGAGAACTTGAAGCACCAAGCTCAGCCTGCAGGGGGCATGCTGGGGCAGATACCATTAATCCAGGTGTGTTCATGGTAGCTAGTATTGCTGAGGAGATGTGCTGCAGTGTTCAGTACCGGCTGGAGTTTCGTAAGTGCTGAAAACTTCATGTCCAGGTATATGGCACTGTTGTAGTCCATCCAGGAAATGAGAAAGGCGGGAGTGAGTGAGGCCAAGTCATCATTTGTCTGGATGAGAAGTCTCATAGTCAAGCAGAACCAACCTAAATCATCAAGCTGTGCAATAGTTAACCTATGTAACCATGTGGTCCTATATTCACCCTGTCTTCTCTTCCCCGTCCTTTCTCATTGCCTGAAACATATTTTGCATCTTGTTTTAAATTAAATTGTAAGCTGTTCGGAGTAGAGACTGCATCTTTCTGTTATCTGTGTAGCATTAGTACAATGGGGTATTGACCCTGACTGAAGTTAATGGTGCTACTATACTATAAATGAATAATAAATTTTAAATCGTTATGCCCACCATACAAGTATGCAATTGACTAGAACATAAACATAAATATGTTTATCATTCTGTTTTGCTAATTCAGTTTAATTTCAGGGGGAAATTTTCAAAATACATCACCCCATATTCCTATTCAAAATTAAATAAAAAAAACTTTTAAAGAGGTAGATGCTAAAACTGTTGTTCATTTGGACAACTAACATACAAATATGTTTTTAATCCTCTAGCTACACACAGGGGTAATAGGATAAAAGCAAAGTAGGCTTCCCTGTGTTGCCTGCTCTATGCTGGAAACACCACCCATTAGCATGAGGAAATATCTCATTCCCCATGCCCATTCAGTCTTCAGCCAATTGGAATAGTGAGTTTCATGGACATTTGCACACTAGGAATTAGACTAAGATCACCAGCGCAGTTCACATAGGCCATCAAACAAGTGTCAGAGGGTGAGAACATTTGGTCACTACTGTGGGATCACTTTCCCATATGCTGAGGACAGTGGAGGACTATGACCTTGAGATGCTAGTACATTTCATTCCTTCTGTCTCTCAACCATACTACCAACTGCACTCCTAATGTCAGTGCTTCTTGACCACTACCCCTCTGCTTCCCTCCTCAGTCCCACATTGTGACTTGGCCCAACTTGCTGCAAGTTGAGTGGTTGGACTGATGAATAATATCTCAGATGATCTCAGTGGCCTCAGTACTTGTGTCTGGATGCTCTAAGTACCTGTAAGGCATATGCTTCTAATCAGAATGCAGTTAGCTTGGACACTGCAACATCTTGGCTTCTGTGTAAATGTTACAATTGTACCAAAATGTGATTTTTATAAAATACATCTTAAATCTTTCCAGATGTTTAAAAATGAGCTATTATCTGTAATAGAGAAAAAACGGTTACTAACCTTTTGTAACTGTTGTTCTTTGAGATGTGTTGTACTTGTCCATTCCAATTTAGGTGTGTGCATGCCCCAAGTACAGTTGCCGGAATTTTTTCCCTTAGTGATATTCGTCGGGTCGGCTCGGCTCTAGCGCCTCCTGGTGCCGCACGCTCATACTGCTGGTATAAGGGGCCTTGCTGACCCCGCACCCTCTCAGTTTCTTCTTACCAACCACTCCGAGAGAGGGGATCGCAGGCAGGTCTTAAAATGGACATGTGTAACACATCTCCAAGAACAACAGTTACAAAAGGTCAATAACCGTTTTTTCTTCAAGTGCTTGCACATGTCCATTCTAATGGAGGTGACTTGCAAACAGTTGCACAGGAGGTGGGCTTGTAGTTTCAGGACAAGCTGACTGCAACACTGTGTGGCCAAAGTAGACATCGTCCCTAGCTTGTAGGGTGGCATGTGCACTGAGGGCATGTGTACCGAGGACAAAGTTGCTGCCCTGCAGATATCTTGAATAGAAACTTGAGCTAGGAAAGCCACTGAAGAGGCCTGACACTTCCTGGAATGGGCAGTCAGGTTCGGCAGAGGGGGGACCCCTGTGAGGTTATAACACGCCCAGATATACAACATGATTCAAGACTAAATCCTCAGAGTGGATATGGAGAGCCCTTTCATTTTCTCAGCAATCGCATTGAACAGCTGCGGTGATCTGCAGAATGGCTTGGTCCTCTGAATGTAAAATGCCAGGGTCCATCTGACATGCAAGGAGGGTAGTCATCGTCGTTCTCTCCTGTCAGTGGCTTGGGATAGAATACTGATAAAAAACCCGATTGGTTGCAGTGGAATTGAGAAGCCACTTTTGGGAGGAACTTTGGATGCAGGCGTAGCTGCTCTTTACCTTTTGAAGAAATTGTATAGAGGGGTTCTGAGGTAAGTGCCCGAATCTCTAAAACTCTTCTCACTGACGTAATGGCCACCAAAAAGGCCACCTTCCCAGAGAGGTGCAATAGTGAGCATGTTTCTAGTGGCTCAAAGGGTGGACTCGTCAGTTTCAACAGGACAAGGTTTAGGTCCCAGGGGCGAGTTGGTTCCTTTATCTGAGGGAATACCCTCTCCAAGCCTTGGAGAAAATGAATTATCATTTCATGTGAGAAAAGTGACTTATTGTTAACCTTGAGACGAAAAGTTGAAATGGCCGACAGATGGACCTTGATTGAAGAAAGGGCCGGGCCTGTCTGTTTCAAGAGTAGAAGATATTTCAAAACAAGATGCAATGAGGACTGCGTATGTGGAACTCTGCATTCAGAAGACCAGATGGAGAATTGTTTCCACTTCGCCAGGTTTGTTGCCCTAGTAGAGGGTTTTCTACTGCCCAGTAGGACTCTACAGACCTGCTCTGAGCAAGCTTGCTCTGCAGGGTTCAGCCATGAAGGTTCCAGGCCATCATGTGAAGAGAGCTGAGCAGATGGCCGTGGTCCTATGTGATCAGGTCCATGTGCAGTGGGAGCCCAACTGGGGGCTCCACCAAAAGGTTTACGAGGGTGGTGAACCATTGCTGTCTGGGACACACTGGGGCTGTAAGGATGATCCAGGCATGGTCCTGCTTGATCTTCGACAGAACTTTGTGAATTAATGGGCTGGGGGGAAAGGCATAGAAGAGGTAAGTCATCCATGCTAACAGGAAGGATGAGCAGTGCTGAGGGTCTCTACTGGCGGGAGGCCCGCTCTGTACTGAAGCCGAGATGCTCAGTGCCGAGTCCGATCACGGCTCCTATGCTGGTCTCAGGGCTGCCTCCATCAGGAGGACCTTCAGCCTTGCTGTGGGCTTGAATTCCTGTAAATCTGACAACGATCCTTCCTGTGAGATTCCCCTACTTGAGACAACTTGAATGTGAGTCGCACAATGGTATTGACTTGCCACAGGAAGAGCAGAGCTTAAAATCCCAGTGACCAAAGCATACCCCTGTCAATAACGATAGAGATGTCTAAAATACACTCACTACAATATTTACCAAAACTACTTCCAAACGATGAACCATATATACAAAAATAAAGAAGGAAACCACCGGAAAAGATTGCCTGAGCAATGAGGGACGTTCCACCAACTGTCAGAAGCAGTAAGAAGGAACTGAAAAGGTGCAGACTCGGCAGGGACCTTTATACCGGCGCTCTGAGCACGCGGCACCAGGGCATGTTAGAACCGACCTGACGGATATCACTAAGGGAAAAAATTCCAGCAATTGTGCGGGGCATGCACACACCTACATTGGAATGGACATGTGCAAGCACTTGAACAGGAACAAAATAGTGCATTGAATTACAGAACTTCACTTCTGCTGGTGGGGGTGTTTTTAATTGCTGTTGACTCTGGCACAAAGATGATGCGTCATGAAGGAAGAGCTCTTTATTTGCTTAGAGTTGCCAGTGCCTAACATACTGATCTGGGTGAGGTAGGTTTGTAGGTTTTCACCCAACTCCTTGGCTGCCTTTCAAGGAATTTAGCAGTGGGCTTTGAAAACAGTTGTGTATAAAGCATGTCTAAAAATAATCTACTTTCCAGTGTTGGAATAGAGTAAATGAAATGAGTGGCAATTGCTGTATGGTACATGACAGATTACAAGCAAGTCATCCCACACTAGTTTATATGCAGGTCTATTCACATAGGCTTCATCTGCTTTGGTTAAAAATTGCAACACATTTACCAGAGTACACGGTTGTTTTGTTTGTTTGTACTCTGGAGAGCTTGTATGTGTTTATGAAAGACCATTGTACATGTTCTATTTCCTGACAATCAAAGAAAGCTTTCCCCAATGAAACAAACAGCTGAGTTAAAGACTGTCACTGACACACGAGAGTCGCTGATGTGACAGTACCGTGGCTGCTAATGACAGGTTTACTGCTGTTCTTGCTGCCCTGAAGGATTTTTTTGCTGAAGGTGGGAATATACTGCAGGCAGTGAGAACTAGAGTGCTGCTGGTTCAGATTGCTGGCTTTGCTTGTAATATTGGTTGGCATGGTTTGCAAGATCTTCTGTATAACCTGAAGTTTGTCACTGTCAGCTTAGCTGCAGACAGCTCCCTTATCTCCTACTGCTGTTCTGCGTTGTGTGTGAAGACTATAGATTTGCATCACTTGGAGTGTTTTTGTTTGGGCAGAACTTCACAGTGCTGGCAGCAAGGAATTCTATATCCATGCTTAATAATTTGAAATAGTAGGATAAATGTTCACAGCACAATGTTATTTTCTAGCAAGAAAGTAACTTTGGCCTAAGATATTTTGGAACCCCCGGACAGGGGATGACCTTGCTTTCATGCTATTCTTAAACCTTGACTCTAGTGTTCATCTGCATTAGAATCTGAAATGTGGTTTTAGAGGAGGTGACTCACATAAATAAATCCTTATCATTAAGCAGTGCCTTTTTGGGGCTCCAATTTTTTTTTTGAAAAGTAAATCATTGTAGGATTGCCAATGGGCTGCTTCTTCAAACTCCTTGAGCAGGAGCTTTAGATGAATTGTAGAAAGGAGGAAGCCTTTTGGTGCTGAAAGAAGTTTGTCAGTGCATCAAATTTTCATATGAATCTCGTGTTGCATGATCTTGTCATAACATAGAGCTACACGGTGCTGGCTTAGGACTTCATATAAACCTGCTCTCTGCCTTTCCTAGGATTTTCTTAATCCTGTCCTTTATATTATGTCGGGGGGGGGGAAGGGGGAAGGAAATTAATTCACATAAATATAATGTATTTGCACCCTTCCACTCCCCCTCTTCCCCCCCCCCCCAAAAAAAAGAACTTGGATAACTCAGATCTTTTCAGGTTGATGCCAGGTCTTTGAACAGAATTGTCATATGAATAAACAGTGCATTAAAGGATAATTGAAAATACTTTTTTGTGGGGGAGTTAGAGGGGATGTGGTCTGATCTCTCAATTAGGGGTAATCCAAGATCTGAAATCGGTTGATGTAGCTATAGACAAATATGAAGCACCCTTTTTCACTACCCTCAAACAAACCCTTCCAAACCCTTTACACAGAATACATTATTGGTGACAGCTAGTGGTGTTCTGTTATTTTCTTTGTTGGGCCTTGTCTTGTAGGAGGCGACTTCTGGGTACTCGTCTGGCTCTGTCAATCTGTTTTTTCACTTCAGCAGGTGGGTATTGTAGTTTTAAGAATGCTTGATAGAGATCTTGTAGGTGCTTGCCTTTATTTGAGGGATTGGAGCAAATGCGGTCATATCTTAGAGCTTGGCTGTAGACAATGGATCGTGTGGTGTGACCTGGATGGAAGCTGGAGGCATGTAGGTAAGTGTAGCGGTCAGTAGGTTTCCGGTATAGGGTGGTATTTATGTGACCATTGCTTATTAGCACAGTAGTGTCCAGGAAATGGACCGCTTGTGTGGATTGATCTAGGCTGAGGTTGATGGTGGGATGGAAATTATTGAAATCTTGGTGGAATTCCTCAAGGGCTTCTTTTCCATGGGTCCAGATGATGAAGATGTCATCAATGTAGCGCAAGTAGAGTAGGGGCGTTAGGGGACGAGAGCTAAGGAAGCATTGTTCTAAGTCAGCCATAAAAATGTTGGCATACTGTGGGGCCATGCGGGTACCCATAGCAGTGCTGCTGACTTGAAGGTATATATTGTCCCCAAATGTGAAATAGTTGTGGGTGAGGACAAAGTCACAAAGTTCAGCCACCAGGTTAGCTGTAACATTATCGGGGATACTGTTCCTGATAGCTTTTAGTCCATCTTTGTGCGGAATATTGGTGTAGAGGGCTTCTACGTCCATAGTGGCCAGGATGGTGTTTTCTGGAAGATCACCGATGGATTGTAGTTTCCTACAAAGGAAAAAGGACACTAAACTATCTAAACTGCTACATGCCACAAGGAGCCACAACAGTAATTCCCTTAACCCACCCAGCAATATTGTTAATCTTTCCAGCTATACTCTTAGCCCAGCAGAAGAGTCTGTCCTATCTCGGGGCCTCTCCTTTTGTCCCTCCAGACCCATGAACATGATACAGTTCTGCGGTGACCTAGAATCCTACTTTCGACGTCTCCGACTCAAAGAATATTTCCAACATACCTCTGAACAGCATACTAACCCACAGAATCCCCACTACCAGCACTACAAAAAAAAGGATTCTGCGTGGACTGATTCTGCGTGGACAGACTGGATTTCTACATAGATTGCTTCCGTCAACGTGCAAAGGCTGAAATTGTGGAAAAGCAACATCACTTGCCCCATAACCTCAGCCATGCTGAACACAACACCATCTTCATAAATGATATAATTTCTGGGCTATGAAAGTAAAGTGAGTTAGAAATGTTTTTTTCTTGTTTTGTACCTTTTTTTTTTTAATTCAAATTTCTATTCTCCCCTCCCCATTTGAAGTTCTAATACTTTGCAGCAGATGGATGGAAAATCAAGGGACAGCTGTAGGGATGAGGAGTTATATAAGTAGACTATGAAATACATAGGTTAAAGATCTGGAACTTAACCTACACTCAGTAAAGAACACCCAAGGTATGAAGGCACCCAGCCAGATTTATTGTTGATGAAGCACGGGAATAGCACCTAGCAGACTCTATGAGGATACTAAGACATATATGTCCGTGACAATGGAGGCAGCTCAGCCAGTGGCGGGACTTTCCACTGCCCCCTAGGCTGGCCAAAGATACTCCCTCTGAGATAAATCTTTATACCCTGATATAAACAAGTCTATGTACTGTCATCGTGACCTTATCTTTTTAGGAGGGGTCAGTGTGTTTCTGTTATCCTTTGGGAATGTTTTTGTACCATCCTTGATATCGGGATGTTCTAGTATCACTTGATATCAGGATGTGTTTGCATGAGTACTCTGTCTGATGGGTTTGGTCACGGAGACCCCCTTGGGACCCTGATATGCTGAGATTACCTCTGAGCCCATTTTCCCTGCCAGCTTGCGACTCCAGAACCCTGCCTTGTTCAGCCAGACAAGCTAGCCTGCTGCAACACAGACCCAGGGGTCTGGTCCATGCCCCCAAAGCTGCAGACTCAACTGAAAATGGCTCAGCAGGCTACCCATCTCCAGCACCCAGACACCCAGCTCCCAATGGGATCCAAACCCCAAATAAATCCGTTTTACTCTGTATAAAGCGTATACAGAGTAAACTCATAAATTATCTGCCCTCTATAACACTGATAGAGAGAGATGCACAGCTGTTTGCTCCCCCAGGTATTAATCACTTACTCTGGGTTCATTAATAAACAAAAGTGATTTTATTAAGTGTAAAAAGTAGGATTTAAGTGGTTTCAAGTAATAACAGACAGAACAAAGTAAGTCACAAAGCAAAATAAAACAAAACACGCAAGTCTAAGCCTAATACATTAAGAAACTGATTACAGGTAATATCTCACCCTCAGAGGTGTTCCAATAAGCTTCTTTTATAGACTAGACTCCTTCCTAGTCTGGGCCCAGTCCTTTCTCCTGGTACAGTCCTTATTAACTTCAGCAGATATCTCAGGTGGTAAGCAGGGGCTTTCTCATGACTGTCCCCTTTGTCCTGCTCCACTCCCTTTTATAGCTTTGGCACAAGGTGGGAATCTTTTGTCTCTCTGGGTCCCCACTCCTCCTTCTAAATGGAAAAGCACCAGTTTAAGATGGATTCCAGCATCATGTGACATGGTCACATGTCCTGTGAGACCCCAGCCTCCATTCTTCTGGGGCTGGCCCACAGGTAGGTTTGCAAGTAAAAAGTCATTTACAGTTCATTGATTCTGAAGCACCCTTAATGGCTTCCACTTAATATGTTTACATCAGTAATACAAGTTTATATCTTATCCTCCTAACTTCAGACATAGAAATAATACATGCAAACAAATAGGATGAACACACTCAGTAGATTAGAAGCTTTGTATTGATACCTTACAAGAGACCTTTTGCATAAAGCATATTCCAGTTACATCTTATTCACATTTATAAGCATATTTTCATAAAGCATATGGAATGAAACATCACACTCTGTACTTAGCACTTCTTAGGAATGTGTATTTCTGCAATATTAGCCCTGTTCTTGCCAGATTCTGTGAGCAGGTCCTACCTCATACTAGGCCTCTGATACAAGGGTTTATGTCTCAGGCTCTCTTCCTACTACATATAGTGACACTCCCCAACCAGCACAACCTACTCTGTCATTCATATATATTTTGTACCCTGGTATTATGGAATTCCATTGATTACCATTCCACCAAGGTGCTGTGATGCCTCTATACAGCACTTACAAAATTTGTCACTTTTTAGCTGTTTGCCATCATGTGATGTGATGAGTTCCTGCTTGGAAATGATTTTGCAGCTATCAGCACACAGGATTGAATCAGAATTCATGAGGGAGTCAAGAAGATGCTGTGTTATCTTTTACCTGGCTTAGAGTATTCCGACTTTATGCAAACACACAGAACTCCACAGTCATCCTGTTTACTCTCCTTCCTCACCAGTACATGTCTGGACAAAAATTCAAACCCCAGTTGAATTTGGGACAGATGATTTTGTCACCTATGTACTGCATGGACTACATTTAACTAAAATGGACTAGATTTGTAAATGGAAAACATTTCCACCTGCCCCCTCTGCTCACTGTTTCCATGTGGTTTGTTACACTGTTATGGGGTTACAGAGCAGTGTATTTACAGGCATGGCAATGTAGGATTGTTGTTTTTAAGACACAAATACCCTAGCAAAAATCTGTGCCATTTCAGTAAAAATTCATTTTCAAGGCATTTTTACTGTTTGTATTTCCTGGTTGCCATTTTGAATTCCACGTGGTAGTGGTGGGGGAAGCCAAGCCACTGGCATGCATCTGTTACTAGCAGATGCATGCTGCTAGCTGGGGCTCCTTACATTCATTCATAGACCAGAAATCCCTCCCATTTCTATATTAATAAACATTAAAATGGAGCCAGAAACTTACCAGGCTCTGTCCCCTCCATGTGCTGCAGGCTCTGTGATGGGCTGTTCCTCAGGGGGGCATCAAAAAGCTCCTCCATTTATGGCCCCAGGATATACTTCAGCTGCTTCTGCAGCAAGTCTCCTTTAGGACTGGTTTCAACAACAGAGTCACTTTACTGGCCTCACTCAGCACCTGTGGCTGGTTTCCATTTGTTCTCATGCTGGAGCTTGCTATCCCAGCTGACCAGGTCTCACTATCTCTCTCTCTCATGCCCGTCACCCCAATCGGGTATGAGCCACCAACCACAGATCTCCAGAGTCCTCTGTCTTGGGCCATTTGCTCTAACTGATTCCAGGTATAGCCCATTTTTATGCTATCAGCCTGAAGGTCGCGTCGCCAGGTGTTTCTTGGATGGCCTCTTTTCCGCTTGCCTTGGGGATTCCACCGCAATGCCTGTCTAGTGATGTTGGTTGGCTGCTTGCGTAGTGTGTGTCCTATCCAGCCCCACCTTCTTCTTCTAATTTCTTCCTCTGCTGGAAGTTGACGGGTCCTCTCCAAGAGGTAGATGTTGCTGATGGTGTCTGGCCAACGGATCTGGAGAATGCTTCTAAGGCAACTATTTATGAAGGTCTGGATCTTCCTGGTGGTTGTTTTTAGTTGTCCTCCAGGTTTCCGCGCCATACAATAAGACTGACTTCACGTTGGAGTTGAACAGTTGAATCTTTGTTGCCAAAGACAGCTCTCTGGAGCTCCAGATGTTCTTGAGCTGTAAGAAAGCTGCTCTTGCCTTACCGATCCTTGCTTTGATGTCTGTGTCCGTGCCACCCTGTTGGTCGATGATGCTGCCTAAGTAGGTAAAGGACTGCACTTCTTGCAGAGGGCTTCCGTTCAGTGTGACTGGGTCATTACTGATGGAGTTAATCTTGAGGATCTTGGTCTTGTCCTTGTGAATGTTGAGGCCAACCTGTGATGACGTGGCTGCCACTATGTTGGTCTTCTCTTGCATCTGCTGTTTGCTATGCGAAAGGAGTGCAAGGTCATCGGCAAAGTCCAGGTCATCAAGCTGGGTCCTCAACGTCCACTGGATTCCGTTCCTGCGCTCATAAGTGGATATCTTCATAATCCAATCAATGCCAAGGAGAAAAAGAAATGGTGACAACAAGTATCCTTGTCTGACTCCGGTTCACACCTGGAAGCTGTTTGTAAGCTGCCCTCCATGGATCACTCTACAGTGTATGCCGTCATATAAGTTCTTAATCAGGTTAACCACCTTTACTGGGATACCATAGTGCCGAAGGAGCTTCCGTGCATGATCTATTTTGCCGGAAACCTGCCTGCTCATCTCGTACCTGTGGATCGACGGTATCCTTCATTCTCTCTAAGAGGACTCGGTTGAAGACCTTCCCTGGCACCAACAGAAGTGTGATTCCTCTGTAGTTGGCACAATTGCTGAGGTCTCCTTTCTTGGGGATTTTAATAAGGTATCCCTCTTTCCAGTCTGCTGGAATGACTTCTTCTTCCCATATCTTCTCAAAGAGGGGGTACAGCATTTCCACTGAAGCATCCAGATCTACTTTCAGGGCCTCTGCTGGGATATCGTCAGGTCCAGCCACCTTCCTGTTCATCATCATAGTGATGGCTTTTCTGATCTCATCTCTGGTTGGTCTGTCACAATTGATTGGAAGGTCTTCGTTGGCTGGGTCAATGTCTGGTGGATTTAGTGGTGCTGTTCTATTCAGGAGTTCCTCAAAATGCTCCACCCATCTATTCATCTGTTGTTCTATTTCTGTTATAGACTTTCCCTGCTTGTCTTTGATGGGACGTTCTGGCTTACTCAACTTTCCAGACAGTTGCTTGGTGATGTCATACAGCTGTTTCATATTACCGTTGTATGCTGCCTGCTCCACTTCTGCTGCCAGTCCATCCACATAATCTCTTATCCTTCCCAATATTCCTCTTCACTGCTCTATGGGCTTCAGCATACTCTTTTTGCACTTTAGCCTTTGCTGCTCTAGTCCTGCTGTTATTAACTACTGCCTTCTTTTTCTTTCTATCTTCTATCTTAGTCAAGGTCTCTGCTGTGATCCACTCTTTCTGCTGGTATTTCTTGATTCCAAGCACTTCCTGGCATGCTGACCTAAGTGTGTCTCTCACTTTCTATCATCTGTTGGATACACTGTCTTCCTCTTCCTCAGACCGATGCTGTAGTACTGAAAACTTATTCTTCAGCGTCAGTCCAAAATCTTCCTTGATCTTATGATCCTTCAAAAGGCTGATGTACTTCACTCTTTTATCTGACACATCTATCCAGTTCTTCTTCAACTTCAGCTTCAATCTGGCCACCACTAAGTGATGGTCGGACGCTACGTCTGCTCCTCTTCTAACTCTAACATCCTGCAAAGATCTTCTGAACTTCTTGCTAATACAGACATGATCGATCTGGTTTTCTATCGTCCCTGCTGGCGATACCCAGGTACTCTTGTGGATCCGCTTGTGAGGAAAGATGCTACCTCCTATGACCAGGTTATTAAGTGCACACAGATCCACAAATCTATCTCCATTCTCACTCATCTCTCCCAGAGCATGGGTCCCCATGACTTGTTCATATCCTGTGTTGTCAGGTCCAATTTTGGCATTAAAGTCTCCCATAAGGATGGTGATGTCTTTGTCTGGAAGAATCTCTAATATTTTCTGAAGTCTGTTGTAAAAATAGTCTTTGTCCTTCTCTTCACTGTCATTGGTTGGAGCATAGCACTGTACAACATTCATCTTAATCCTCTTCATTTTAGTTCTGAAGGATGCTGTGATGATCCTGGAACCATGTGCCTTCCAACCAATCAGTGCTCTCTGTGCCTGCTTGGACAACATGAAGCCTACTCCCTGTGTGTGGGGTGTGTCGCTCTCTTCATGTCCAGAATACAGCAACAACTCTCCTGTCAACAGTTGTCTCTGTCCAGCTTGCGTCCATCTTGTCTCGCTAATGCCTAGTAGGGTCAGGTTGTTGCTCCTCATCTCTGCTGCGACCTGCGCCGTCTTTCTTAACTCGTACATGGTCCTCGCGTTCCATGTACCGATGGTAATCCTCCTGGTTGCAAGAAGGGTAATCGGCTTTGTGGCTTCCTCACGACTTTCACCACCCTGCGTCATGCGTCTTCGAGTTAAAGACCCTTCTTTTTTCCAAGCTAAAAGTCTGTTATCTCTATTTTTGGCGTTTCTGTAGCAAGTTGATTTTTTTATGGGGTGGAGTTGCTAGCCCCACGCCCAACCCTCCTCCTTTATCCTGACTTGGGACAGGCAGATGGCCCCAAAGGACCTCTCTGGTGGAGTTGCTGACCAGGTCACCATGCCTCATTGTTCGCTCTGTGCTAGGCACAATGCCTAGCAACCAGTCAAACTTCTCATAAAACAGGCATGATGGCAGTGAGTTGCCTGAGGTGCAGATCTGATCATTGTTTTTCCTGTACTCAGTCTTGAGCCACTTAATCTGCTCCCTGCACTGATCATTGGTCTGGTATATTTGCAACGTTGCCAACTTCTTCTCTATTTGCTGGTAGAGATGATCATTTCTGGTACTTTTACTAAAGTCCACTGTTTTGCTGGCCTTGCACCAGAGATATACCAAAATCTGTCTGTGTTCCTGTGACCAAGAAGCAGCATACTTTGCAAAAGACTTCTTCTGTTCAGTCTCCTTTGCCAACACAGAAGGGTCTCTGATAGTTTGTTTGTGGCTCAGCAGTCAAAAGACAATGGAATGGCTAATGCTAACTCACTGAGCTTTTGCACCACCCCAAGGAGGGTTGCTTCCATGGAGTTGATTGGGGACTTTTGAGATAGAGAGGACAAAGGAAGTTGGCCCATGGGATTGTAGGATACTTTTGGCAGACTCCTGGGACCCATGTCGGGAAGATTGCATCTGCACGGCAGAGTAATAGGACTCGAACCCAGGGTCCCAGCTTTACTTGGGCTTGAACCCTCCACCCCCATAGGGTCCTAGGACCCTGGTTCTGAGCCTGAGAGATTTGTGTGTAGATGGAAGGGGGTTTGGGTTCAAGTCTGAGTCTGGGCTTACACTGCAGTGTAGACATACCTGTGTGTGTTTCCATTTCCTCTTCTCTCCTTCCCCTCCCCCAAATGCTTTCTTTCTGTCTGGAAGGTAAGTCATTCAGGATTCAACATTTAAAACTGTATTGGGAGGATGGTCAAAGCTGACATGTTAGGCTGGAAAATGTTAATGGCTGCCATCAATGAATTCTTTAATCTATAGACAATTACAGACGTGTTTGAAGAGCTGTTGGGTCTGCAAACTAGATGCAAAGAGCTCCAAGTGTCCCCCATTTCCCTCTTCTCATTTTCCAATTTCCACCAAAATCAATAGGATTCTGCCCATTGCTGGCTAGAATGTTCCCTGAACGTTTGGAATTGATTGGAAGCTCTATACCAAAGCTATTGTGTTACACGCAGAGAGGCATAAATAGAGAAATGCTGTTGTGTTGAGAATAAAGAATCTTTTTGCTTATCCAAAAAGAAATGTAATGTCTTCCAAGTGCAAGTCATGTTGAAAAGCAGATATCCAGTTTGGAGGAGTGAAGATCATCTGAAGTGACCAGTTCTTTTAATTGCATTTTAGTTAAGAAAACTTCCATAAAAATATTGCTCACTTAGAAGGTTAGAAAATGTACATTAATTGCAGACCAGCTGTATGCTGTCCTTGGGCATGTTTGATCATGATTGAGAAGTGTGTTTTACTGAGAAGAGATTGGAATAAGGAAAGTGACCTCATTCCACGCACTTCCAGTAGGGCACTTTTGCAACTTACACACAGGCACAAGCAACAATATGCTCTTATGATGCCAATATACCATGTCTGCCAATTTAACTGTGTTTTGAAATCTGGTAAAAGTACTTCTCTGTTTTTCTCATATATAAAAAATTGTAAACAGGGGAGTAGAAGGCTGAAAATCTGTGTATTTTAGAATGTGGGAGTGATGATTAAGATAAAAGCATCCTTTTATTTGACCACAGGATGTTCTCTTTGAGTGAAATAATAACTAAATAATGTTGCCACATTTAAAAGTCAGAAGTGCCTGAAAGAGAGGGAGTGTACCAATCGTCACATCCTCCCAAAAGGCAAGGCGCTATTAGCTAATAGATTGCTATATATAAAATGTGAGAGAAATATGTTCATGTTAAGGGCATATACACTAATACACTAAGTTGGTATGATTTTATTTCCTGATGTGTCTGACAAGTGAGCAGCTAATTCTGCCACAGTTTCAGTTTCTGGATAATGAAATGCTGATAGATTTTGGATCGAGCCCCATGCAGAGCATATTGTAGAAGTCTTGTCTGCGGTAACAAAGCTATGCATGACAATTGCCAGTTCCTCATCTGAAAGAAACAGTTGCACCTGGCTATCAAGAAATGGGGAGAAAGCTGATCTGGCCATAGCTGGTGCCTGCTCTCCAAGTAGCAGATGGGAATCCAATCAGGCTTCTGCTTACCTGACTCCCTTTAATGAGAGGGAGTGGTAATATCTTTGCAATTTCTTCTGGTTGTTAGCCCCAGCTATCATCACCTCTCTCTTTTGTGGACTGAAGCTAAGACAGCTCTCATTTAAGTCCGTATTAGATGCTTAACTTTAGGCACTGAAGTTCTGACCTGTAGCCTTACTAAAAAGAAGACACATACTGAAAATAATATAAATATTCTTTATACAGTATCTGTTCTGTAAAAACAATTGCTTTTATAACTATAGAGACATATGCTGGGTTCTAATCTTATACCATATGTGAGAAAACAAAATGCCTATATGCAAATCTAAGTTTCAGTATCTGTTACACAAGCTAGTAGTACAAAGAGCTGTGATGCAGTACAGAGGTGGAGATATTTCTCGCAATTTAAATTTGTCTAAATTCCGGGATTTGAAAAATCAGTGGAAATTAATTTACAGTGATTATTTCTCACACCAGGCAAGTAGTATTTCTCCCCAGCAAAGGCTGGCCAGCAGTGTGAAAATAATTCTAATTGAATATGTGGCCAGCTTTTTATGTTCTAAAATAAGCAGGTGCTAAAATAAACAGTTCTATTGTAAACACCATGTCTACTGTAAGTGTATTTACTCTTAACAGTTGAGATAGACTGGGAAAGAGCAAGTCATTTTATTGCTTTACAAGCAAACAATAAGAACATAAATCTGCTTTTAAAATGGTATGATTTCTTTTCTAGTGCCCAAGCAGATTTGCTCTGGGCCTAATCAGTTATCAGATCTTGTCTGCCATTGATGATAGCGGCAGTTTACATTCTGAGTGTGAGCATTACACTGGTGCAGGACAGACTTGTTTCAGTCAAACAGATGTCAATTTAGTCAGTAAACTTAAGGAGCTCCATTTTACAACTGGCAAAGGGACCTGAAGGAGTTCCCTTCTCTTTATGGTTTTTATATCCTTGACTAATAGAAGATACTTGATATTTTCATTCTAATTTTAGAATGCAAATATGGAGAAAAAATTGTGATGGAAAATGTTTTCTTTGTTTACTACATTTTGAGATTTAACTCATGAATAAAAAGAGAGAACGAACACACACACACACACACACACCCCAGAAAAGAAATCATAATTTTAATTCTTCAGTCCATTTATGTGCAGTTTAGTATGTCCGGCTCATAAGAGAGCTGAGGGAGAAGACTTCACATATGGCTGAAGTTACACCATGTGCACATTTGTACATTCAGATACAGGCATCGAGACATCCCATTCTTGTTATCCTATATTTGATTCTGCATATTTTGTCAGGAGAGAGAGAGATTACACAATGTCTCTGTCAAAGGAAAACAGGCTCTTTGGCAGTAGGCATGAGATCTTTGCAGGGGAATGGCATGAGAAAAACCAACTGTGATAATGGTTGACGATGCAGTCTTTGTCTTCACTACTAAAAGTGGTGAGTTTTTAGTGCAGGATAATGAACATACATTAGCTATCCCTGCTGTAAAATCCTAGTGGAGTCAAAGCACCTATAGTTTTTACTGCGAGGTAGCAAGGCGAGGCCAGCCCTTATATTCACTTTGACCTCACCTAATTTACCTTGGGCTAGACCAGTCAGGACTATGCTATGACCATCTCTATGGCAGACACTGCCTCATTGTGGTAGGCAGAATGGGAACAAGCTGCTCCCTCTGTAAATAATTTCTTCTACATCACTGAGCCTGATGAGAGACTGCCTGGTTTTGAGTTGCCAAGCTACGTCTAGTACAAGCTCAACCATTTCAGATGTGGAGTGGTGAGGCAAATGACCATGCCTCTGGAACAGCCTCTGCATAACAGGTGTGTGGTTGAGGATGCTGCATACCTACCGAATGGCTGCTCATCTTGTGATGGTCTATCAGGGATTTTACTGACTGCACGCTGCTGACCCTGAGGCTATTGAATGGCTTAGACATGTGATACCTACCAAAGCTCTCTTGATATACTCTTTGACATTTTTATTATTGACTTATACATCTCTGTTTTATCTCCCTACTTTCTATAGTGTATTTCAAACTTTTCTTCCACCTTTATTGTACCACTTATGCATTCACTAATAACAACCCAGGCTAAAAATACAGTGCCTTGTCTCCACTACAGCAGGATAGCTAATATGCATTTATCATCTCACTGTAAAAAACAAACACCCCTACCTTTTTTGGCAGTAACGGCAAAGCCATAGGATTACAGTTAGTTATAGTAGCTGAAATCTGTGCAGGGCAGTTACTTACTATATGCCCATTATGAAATAGATACAGTGCTTCCATAGCCAGGAGAGATGCATGTATTTATAAAACTGTTATCCAGTTCTCCTGAAATCTTAAGACTAGTGAACAAAGTTCATTATGTTTTTGAACATAAAAAGAAAATTTAAACTACCATATGTGAATTGCCAACAGGTGTCATGGTCCCACGGTAAATATATCATTAGGCTGCAAAACAGATAATTCTTGTGGTACTATGGCCTTGTGTTGAATTTACCATGAGAAGATAACACTTACTGGTGACCTTCACTGTATGTTGCTAAATATTGCCTCACTGTATCTGAATACAATGCCTATTTTCATGTAGTTAAATTCATAAAGGTAATACAAAATGCTTTACAGAGAGTGTCAAACAGAAGTGGAAGGTCTTAAAGAAAGATTTAAACCATATTCTACCTGCATATGAAGTCATTGACATACATGAACCACCTTGAGGTCAGAATTTGGCCCTTAAAAAGGGGAAGTGACTCAATAGTGCAAAGAGAGTGGGGAAAAATGTTCCAGATAAATGGGCCAACCCAGGTTTCTTTGTTTTTGTTTTTTAAAGACCTTCAACTGTGCTGTAGGAAATCTATCAGACGAGATAAGGAGGAAGTCCAGCCTGCAGAAGAATGGGTGGAGATGAAGTCAGATGCAGAATGGAATGAAATGCAGGCAGTGTCTGGAAAACCCGGAAGTTAATTTAATTGATTCATTCATATATATATATATATATATATATATATATATATATATATGAATGAATCAATTAAATTAAATGATTAAATTAAATATGTATATATATATATATAGAGAGAGAGAGAGAGAGAGAGAGAAAAAAAACTGACTGACTGACCTCATTCAGATCAGTTGAAAAGACATCTTTAAATGAGCTGTGAGAGAGGGACACTAACTCTATGGCTAATCTATACTTGCTTTTCCATAAAGTTTTATAGGTTTAAATTCAGTTGTTGCCAAATTGAGCTCAAACAAAATTAGTGGCCAGTCTGGGTGCGTAAAGGCAATGTTCAAAAACTGTTCTTTAGAGTAGACATTGTCCTAGACTAAAACATGATTATTCTAACATGTTTTGTCCCTATCCTCAGTGGTCAACTAAAGCATCTTAGATGCCCATATGACAGTAAAGATAGGGAGTTCCTGATTACAGCTACTACTGAATGGATGCATGAATACAATAAACTTTGTAAAAAGGGTTTTAGCCCTTGAAATACTAAGCAGCATTAATTAAAGGAGCCTGATTAATTAAAGGAGCAT
Organism: Chrysemys picta bellii; assembly: GCF_011386835.1. Taxonomy (NCBI): domain Eukaryota; kingdom Metazoa; phylum Chordata; order Testudines; family Emydidae; genus Chrysemys; species Chrysemys picta. Next base: position 46,415,116 of record NC_088795.1, read on the forward strand.
TAATTAACGGAGAAACTCCCAAGGGAACTGTAATGCCAGAAGGAAATGACCCTGGATATAGTTATAATATGGTAAAGAAACTGAAATTAAAGTGCACCTCTCACAAAGAAACAATTCTGTGTCCTGAGTTGCTGAATTGCAGCTCAGTGCATTATTTTTCCAAGTTTCTCAAATCTATGATTGGATCAGCAAGTGCTTTTGCAATTAAATTAAGGGCTTTCTCAGCTGAGCCATACACAAGAGCAAGAATGAATAATTTGGTCTTGGAAAGATTTGTACTTTGCAGGGAAATTCTTTGGGGATGCCCTCTCATTGCTCTTATTATAGAGTCTTGTGTTCTTTGAAGGCTTTTGTAGAGTTACATAAATGTGTATCTGGTGTAACTGTGTAAGCCATGCATTGAATGTGAGGACTTGTGGCTTCCAAAAGAAAAGGGAGTATTCACCTTGCCTAGCACTACAGTACTGGGAATCTAGAGTAGGTTTCATAGTCTTGAGGATTTGAAAAAATTGTTTTTCATGATGTACCTTTTAAAAAAAAATGTGTAGTTTTTTTCAAAAGGTGGCAGATTGACGTCAGAAATTTAAACCCTCTGTTTGTCCACAAAATAAGGACACACTCAACCTGGTCTAGATTCACATCAGAGACCTGAAGCCTAAAAGATCAGGAGCCCATTTTCAATCCTTTAAACCATCCAATCTTTTCTTCTAGATTAATCTTGTTTGCAAAAAGTGCCTTTCTCTTGTGCCATAGTTAAATATTCACAGAAGGGAATTGTTATAACTTGTGTGAGCTGTGTCATTTTTTGTAAGAATTTTATGTCACACTTTATGGCTGTTTTCATAATGAAGCAACTGCACAGCTGTTGGGATGTCATTTGTATTCAGTATAGTTTACTTTTCAAAGTTACAGGTGGAGTTGGGTTTTATTTCTTTCTCCTGGGTTTAGCACTTGCAGGCACTACTATGCCACACTACATCCAGCATTGTTTGTATCATTCATGATAAATAAGGCTAAGATTATGTCACGGAAGTCACGGAAGTCACGGAATCCTTGACTTCCAGAGACCTCTGTGACCTTTTCCGCTTTGGCCCCAGTGTAGCAGGGCTGGATCGATCTCCCAGCCACTGTGGGCCCCCTGCAGCTTCCAGCCACCACAGGTGGATCCCAGAGCTCCCAGCCACAGATGCCATGCCGCAGGTGATGGGGGCCCCGGAGCTGCAGCAGTGGTAGATGCTGGACACTCCTCCATCCCCATTTTGTCACAGTTATTTTAATTAAAAGTCAGGGACAGGTCATGGGTTTCTGTGAATTTTGTTTATTGCCCATGACCTGTCCATGACTTTTCCTAAAAATAACCGTGACAAAATCTTAGGGAATATGGCTGCAGACTTATCGTTAAGTCTAAGACTGTGATCTCGTTAATGTCTGTAAACTAATCAGGATTGGGCATGGTCACTACTCGAGTGGGAAACATCACAGGAAAAACCCAGGTTCTGCAGAAATGTTGTTTAGTGATTTGCTAAACAGTGCTCTTATGAGTTGGTATTCAATCAGTGGCCCAGTATAGTGTTATGAGGCACTGTCCTATTCGGGGTGATGCCTTCCAGATATCAGACTGACCAACTATGGTAATTAAAGATACCCAGACAACTTCTGTAAGCAGATGAGCAGTAGTATTGTTGTTCTGGCCAGATTCCTATTTGGGTAATAATGGGAGATGAGGAGAAGCTGTAATCTGGATCTAGCAATCCAGAGAAGTGAACTTTGAAAACTTGTCTCTTGGGGAGTGGGGACAGCACCTGAACATGCTGGTTCCAACTGTGATAAACTCTGGGCTGACGTTACTAAGTGAAGAATTCTTTAGCTGTCTGTTTGTTTGCCTCTAAGCTTATAAACAATATTGAAGTGTTAAAGTAACACCAACAATTGGCAAAATGCCTAAAATTAGAAATAAAGCCAGTAAATTAATGTTTCTTCCCATGTGGCAGCATGGCCTCAGACAGTATTGTGGAAACATGACTCTCACATCCTTTTGGCTGCAGAAAACTCCATGGGGACTTTAGAAATGACGTTTACAATAGTCAGTGAAAACACTGATAAAGGTGTAGCACTGCATTGTCACCCTTAGAAAACAAAATCATGGTTATGTCTGGAAGCTAAGCACTGTGGAAAACTAATGGCTGTTGGCAAAAGCAGAAAGTCAGAAATAGCTCTCTGGAGACTAAAATGGAGGATCAAATTGAGCTTTCTGGAAAGATGCTTAAGGGGAACTTGTCTGCTAAAAAGAGAATTGACTTCCAAGAGAATTGAATTAGGTTGAGAAATACCTGTGTATTCAGAATACGTGAAAGTAAGGAAATTATAGGTCTGCTACCTTTTGTGAAAACCTCATGGCTTCTATCTGAATATTAAGGCCCAATTTTTCAAAAGTGACCTCTAAATCTGCGTCCATAATTTTGCACCTGCTAACTATAGTGCTTGACTGGCAGAATGTTGTGCATGCAAACAACTGTGATTGCAAAATCTTAGGTACGCTTTATTATACAGCAGGTGTGCACTTTGCACAATCGTTTATTCCAGTAGCTAAAGAATAAATTAATTCTCAGGGTATCTGCATATAAGCTGGTCTGAAATTCATGTGGCCTACTATGTTCCTATTGGTTAGAAAAGCCTGATGTAAAAAAGTGAAAGTTATTTGCAATTTTTGGATGTCTACATGTGGGCCTAGATTGTGCCACCCTTGTGTATATCTATACTGCACACTAAACCTGGGCTCTGACTCAGGTTTGAGCCCAAACCCCACTTCTGTCCGCACACACATTAGTTTGATTCAGGTCAGCAAGGACCCGGGGGGTGGGGGCAGGCGGTGTGACTGGAATCCAAGGCCTGTCATTTTGCAGTGTGGACAAATGTCAAGCCACAGACCTAATTGAGAAGGTCTGTGTAGTGCAATATGGTTGTGTTAGCATGGCTGAGACACCTGAGTCCAGGAACTGTAAAACCAAGGTTTACAATGCGGTGTGGATGCTCAAGCATGCGCTTAGAAACACCGACTCCTTAAGCCCAGGACCCACAGACCTCGGCTTACTCTGCGATGTAAACAAACCCTCACTCAATTTAGTGAGCAGTTGTAACCCCACTCATAGGCACCAACTTCTTCTCTACCCAGGGTGGTGCTCAACCTCCCCGACCCGAGGCCCCACTCCCAACTCCACTCCTTTCTCCAAGCCCCACCCCTGCTCTGGCCCCGCCCCACTCCACCCCTTCCCCCCAGCTCCACCCCCGCCCTGCCTATTCCTGCCCCCGCCCCAACTCTTTCCCACCTCTTTCTGCCTCCTCCCCCGAGTGTGCCCTTCCAGCGCCTCCTACATGCCACAGAACAGCTGATTGTGGCGGGCGGGAGGCGCTGGGGGAGAGGAGGAGGAATTGATCAGTGGGGCCGCCGGAAGGCAGGGGGCACTGGAGGAAGGGGGACAGATGGGCACTTGGCTGCCAGAGGATGCTTTGCATCAGCTAATTTTTTTCCGTGGGTGCTCCAGGGCTGGAGCACCCACAGAATTGGCACCTATGGCCCCACTGTCTTCTGGTGTAAATCATTTGGAATTTAGTCAAAAATTCTGTTGATGATGTACAAGGAGAAACAGAATCCAGCTCTCTCTCTCATAGCAGTGTTGACTCCGGTGAGGTAACAGGAGTAAAAAGCAGTCAAAAAACCCCAAACCCACCTTATTTTTGTCACTCAAGTGAGCAGGTAGGACTGTGTGTGTATTAAGAAAGCAGATCCTTGGAATATGGTGATGCTATTTTTTATATTTATGCAGGCCTGAACTGACTTGCCTTTCATCTATGGGTAGCCTAGAAATTTTGAGAATTTTTTTTTTAAATGTTGACTTTTTTTCCCACTGTAAATTGTGAAGTTTAATAATTTAAAAGAAAATCAGGGATACTGCAGGCATTATTACTCTCCATTTGTTGGAACAACTCTGATCAGCCCGTCTACACTTTGATTGATTTTGATGCCCTTGTAACTCAGGTATCTGAATTTTAATTCCTAAAAATAACCCCAAAACCATGTCTTTCTATGGTGCCCATGTCTATGGTGGATGCTCCTCTACCCGCCCCCCCCCCCCGCCCCGAACAAATATTGCGATAACTAACACAAATGCCAAGAAACTTTAATTGTATGTTTACAAAACCACCAGCCAGGGAAATTCACACTCCCACACTCTGAGTTTTTGGAGGTCCCATCCACCTCAAGATCTGTCCCCCAAAAGATCATCGAGCAAGAGGGCATCTACTCAACCAACCATTCCACTGCCAGAGGCTACAGCAAAACCTCATTGCTGCCAGAAAAGACCAAATGACACCTGCCTGTGTTGCTGTTGCTGCTGCTCTGAGGAACAACATAGAAGAATCTCCATGAGATGCAATGGAGGAGAAAATAGCCGCATATACTTCACTATAGTAGTAGTCCCTTAGACTTGCTATTGAGTATATGTTTGCAGGATCAGGCACTTCCTTGCCTTTTAAAATTCTGTTTGTCCCAAAAAGAAAAGATAATTGGACAGACTCCCTCTCTTGAGTTGAGAAGGGAATGAAGCAATGCAAGATGGCATATCCATTCATTGCCCCAGCAGTGTTCTGTGCATCCTTCCATTTCATTTTTTAATGTACGTAAGTAATTCAAGTTTTATTAGAAACAATAAGAATCTTTGTGGGATGAATAGTTATACTGAATTACTTCCATGTCACTGTATGGTTTAGTGACGAAGGGCCTGATCTGGGCTTAAATTCTCAGAGACTATTTCCTGGAACTCCTCACACTGCACCTTTTGCTGTGAGGCTGGGGTTTCGGGGCTTTCATGGGGGGTGGGCACCAGTGCTCAGGGCTTCAGCCCCAGGGGATGGAGGGATGGTGTGACGGGTTGGATCACAGAAACCCCCTTGGGACCTGCCACCTAATGTACCAAGACTACCTCTGCTCCTGTTTTCCCTGCCAGCTCAGGACTCCAGCACCCTGTCTTGCTGAGCCAGACGTTCCTGTCTGCTCCAATCCAGACCCCGGGTCTGAATTACTTGCCCCAAAGCTGCAGGTTTACCTGAAAACAGCTCACAGTAGTGTGCTTGTCTTTAACACTCAGATGCCCAACTCCCAATGGGGTCTAAACCCAAATGAATCCGTTTTACCCTGTATAAAGCTTATGCAGAGTAAACTCATACATTGTTCGCCCTCTATAACACTGAGCGAGAGATATGCACAGTTGTTTGCTCCCCCAGGTAATAATACATACTCTGAGTTAATTACTAAGTAAAAAGTGATTTTATTAAATACAGAAAGTAGGATTTAAGTGGTTCAAAGTAGTAACAGACAGAACAAAGTAAGTCACCAAGCAAAATAAAATAAAATGCGCAAATCTATGTCTAATCAAACTGAATACAGGTAATCTCACCCTCAGAGATGCTTCAGTAAGTTTTTTCCTCAGACTGGACACCTTCCAAGCCTGGGCACAATTCTTTCCCCTGGTACAGCTCTTGTTCCAGCTTAGGTGGTAGCTAGGGGATTCTTCATGATGTTCCTCTCTCCACCTTTGTTCTGTTCCACTCCTTTATATATCTTTTGCCTAAGGCAGGAACCCTTTGTCCCTCTGGGTTTCCACCCTCCCTCACTGGAAAAGCACCAGGTTAAAGATGGATTCCAGTTCAGGTGACGTGATCACATGTCACTGCAAGACTTCGTTACCCACTTGCCAGCACACACATATACAGGAAGACTCACAGGTAAAACACAGCCATCTGCAGACAATGGTCCTGGTTAATGGGAGTCATCAAGATTCCAAACCACCATTAATGGCCCACACTTTGCATAATTACAATAGGCCCTCAGAGTTATATTTTATATTTCTAGTTTTAGATACAAGAGTGGTACATTTATACAAATAGGATGATCACACTCAGTAGATTAAGCTTTGTAATGATACCTTACAAGAAACCTTTTGCATGAAGCATATTCCAGTTACATTATATTCATTTATTATCATGTTTTTATATAACCATATAGACTGCACAACGTTACAGATGGCTTGGTGCTTCAGCCCCATGGGGCATCCCGGGGATCCCGCTGGATGGTTCTGGCTGACCTTAAGCCCTGGGCCTGATCCAGCAAGGTGTTAATACCTCCTATGAAGTGCTAAGGGCCCTTAATGCCCATTGATTTCAATAGCTTGGAGCACAGCATCTCAGTGTTTTGCAATATCAAGCCAAAAAACCCACTGCTATAGGAACTGTAGAGCAGATTTGGTGCAAGATGGATTTGGATATGGTTTTATAATCACAAATAGAGTTCTGATCATTCAAATGAATCCTCATGGGAAGACCTATTTGTCAATGGGGCTTCACCACAGGCACATAGTCCTGCCCATATGGATTCAGTTGCAATATTGAAGCTTAAGTCTTTTCCTTCTCCATATAACATTTCAGTAAGAGTAGTTTAGCAAAATTTCTTGTATACTCCTTGAATGACAGCAGCCTCAACTGATTGAACTCATTTAAGCCACTATCTACCTAGCAATTACATAGGACACGCTTTTCACAATGATTTATGGTAGTCAGGAGATAAACTTTTAAGTGTCCCCTAAGCCCTCCAAACACTTGGGCATTTACTTAACTTTACTTTATATGAGTGGTCTCATTGAAGGCCATGGGACTATTCACATGAGAACAGTTAAACACGTCTAAGAATTTTGCAGGAGCAGGGCCCATATTTGCCCCAACAATTTTGTGTTTGCAGCTTGAATAGCTAGATGTCCAGCTACCCAATTTGCACATGTAAAGGCTGGATTTTGGATACACAACTTATGTGCAAATTTAAGTGGGTTGAGGCCACTTTGAAAATTTGGCCTAAAGACTGAGAAGGGATTGCTGTGCAGCTTCCTAGTTGGTTTTCCTCGAACTATTTTAGAGTCAATTTCTCTGAAGTACAGGCAGCAGGGTTATTAGTGACATCTGTACTAGAGTGATAACAGTGCTGTGACTTAAGTCAAGAAAAATGAGAAACCTTACTAGCTGCTTGTGCAAATTTTCTTCCCGAGGAAATTCTTGTGGTTTGCAGTGCCTGTCAATCAGGGTAATATGCCTGTACATTTCACCTTTCAGAAAATATATTATTATCTGTTTCTACTAATGCCTGCAATATTTTGAACCCTATCCAAAAGCAAAATAATCCCTGTATCCGCAACACTGCAAAATGACTGAACACTGGGAAAATGTAAGTCAAACACATTGGCACCACTCACCAGGGTTAAAAAATAAAAAGTGAAGACTTGACTTGGAAATGGCTTGTGCTGGTCCCATCCATGAAATGCCAGTGCTGTTCCCAGAAAAGGGAGTGAAGCATAAAGCTGCACTGAACATGTTTCTTTCCTGTTCTTATTTTTGCCCTTTTAAAAAGGTGAGATGTACACAAATTAAAATTGATAAGGCTTTGCTTTTCATATAAATATGGTGATCTATAATGGTCTAGTTCAGAGCTGGGAAAATGAACTAAATTCTTTATAAATATTCGACCAGGAAAAATTTGGAAAATGTGTATGTACCTGCAAATTATTCTCCCAGCTTACGGAGCTAGGCGAATAATGGAGAAAAAAATCAATAAGTGGAATTCATTAAATAAATTAGTGGTTTTTACAAGGAAACTTTTAGCATCCTAGCTTGCCAGTCGGCTAGCACTCAAATGATGTAAAGGCTAGGTGTAGAAGGTTATGTGACTCTTTAGTAATTCAATACCAGGAATTTCACTGCAAAATGTTGATTTCTTTATTTTCTTCTCAAGCATACAGAGTTGTTTCAGCTGCTTAGGTGGTAGCCTAATGTGTTCTGTAGTCACCTTTTAATTTCCCCTCCTAAAAAGGTAAAGGAACATTTTTACAAATTCCTTCAGAAAATACAATTTAGTGTAGGAAAAAAGAATGTCCCAGGGCAAACATTCCTCCTGTATTCATACTTGGAAGTAAATACTTAAAAACACATGGGATGAAAAGCAAAGGCTTTTACATCAAGGTGCTATTGCTAATTAGGCTTCTTAGGGCTGGCTGGTAGACTCAAGCCAGTTCCTATTGCTTTCCCAAAGGCAAGATCACAAGGTCACATAGTTTATCTTGATACATAAAAACGAACTGCTTTGCAGAAGGTTGTTTGTTTTCTTTTATGTTGCCATGCAATGCACCTTGGGCTGCTGATTCCAGAATGTTTGCATAATATGACAGTCCTCCTCTTTATTTTCTGTTATACTTTGACTTTTTTTTACTTTGCTAGTGTCTTTCAATGATAAAAGAATATAAAACACAATGTTAATTTTAATAGAAAATTATAAAATAAACCACATTTATGATTAGTTTATACATATGTTTATACAAAGGCTTGTATGAAAGCTATATTCTGAGTGATTGAACACGGTGAGGTGTAACAACCTCCAGTCAATACACAACCAGGACAATAAAGCTTAATCACTAACCAGAGTGTTAAAAGGGACTGTCTTTTCATTAATAGTTTTTAAAACAAGTTTTAAAAAAAATGTTGTTCAACTGCTTCTCAATGGGAGTATATGTCTTGAAAGAGATACATATCCTGAAGACTGTGCCTTGCTAAGCTGGGGCCTCATTGTTACCTTTTAATCCATAGCAATGCAGGAAAGGAGGCAGTAGAATAAAGGCCCAGTCTGCTAAATACACACAAGTAACTTTACTCCTTTAAATGTTTGCAGGATATGGACCTAAATTTGAACAGAAGTTAAATAAGTGTGGGTATACTTTCTGTTATGAGACTATAACTGGTGTAGTGTAGTATATCCCTTGTAAAGTATAATTTAAATTGTTACCGCTGTATATACTAAAGATGACTCACCTCTTTTTAAGCCCTCTGCTTACTCATTCCTTGTTTGCTCTTTCAGGCTGAAGTAGTCTATGATATTTAAAGAGAGAGAGAGTACAATATGTTGGGGATGTTACATCAATTTATTAAAAAATACAAATAGCATGTAATTTGAAGGGCAATAGCAGTATGTTACTGGCTATGGATTATAAAATGGGTGAAATCTGGGCCCTGCTGGAATCAGTGCCAAAACTCTCATTGACTTCAAGAAGGATAGGATTTCGGTCCCTGTTTTTATTTTAATGGACACTTAACAACGTGTAGTTGAATCTAGGGAACTTTAAAAACAAGGCAAATATTAGTGCCTTTTACCTTGAAAACAACCATCATTTCTCTTAATAGGCTTGTGCATTTCCTAATCATCATTTTGTAGCTGGAGTGTGTTTATTTTAATTATTATTTGTTGTTTAGTACTTGATTTATAGCTTTCTTACTTGAACAATTGCACAAGCTTTCCAGACAAAATGTAAAACGCTTTATATGAACATGTCTGCAACAACCATAAAAAGAATTTAAAATGTTAACTAGTTATGTAGCAGAGCAGACAAGTTGAATGATCACATTATGGAATGAATGTGGTTGGTTATTGGGATTCTTTAGTGGGACAATATTTCTGGGTGCATCTGTCTGCATACTCCAGAAACCAACATTTGTTCACACAGAATGACTAACGGAGTGTGCAATTGCGAATTTGGTTTCTGGGCCTCATTGTGCAAGTTGCTAACTGCCTCCTGCAAAAGTTTGGGTGGCCTCAATTCCCGCTTACTTCTATGGCTGAAATCAGGGATGCCTGCTGGCAATCTAATGCCTGGTGCAGGGCCGGCTCCAGACACCAGCTGAGCAAGCTCGTGCTTGGGGAGGCAGATTCTACGGGACGGCATTCCGCCCAATCCTAGGGCAGCACGGCTGCTTTTTTTTGTTTTGTTTTGTTCACCGATCTGGCTGCCCTGTAGTGGGTGGTGGCATGGAGGAGGGGAGCGCCCTGCTGGGAGCGGGCTGTGCGCTCTGTCTGCCCCAGCCGGTGCCGGTGCAAGCCCGGCAGGGCAGCCCGCGTCCGTCCCTCCCCGCCGACCAGAGTGGCGCGGAGCCCTCCTGGCAGGAGGCGCGGCGGTTGGGGCTGCGTGGCAAGCGCCCCGCTGAAGCCCTGGCCGCCCCCCTTCTCTCTCTCCCCCCCGCTCCCTCCCTCCCTCTCCCCCTGCTAGCTGGGGCATGTCTGCAGCACAGGGAGTCCCCCTGCACCCTGGCTCTGGCCGCCACGCAGGTTTTTTTTTTTACATGTGGAGTGAGTGTGATCAGGATGAGAGCCACTGGGGTCTAGTGCCCTGAGAAAGCTGGAGTATGGTCCAATGGGGAAGAGCTGGCAGACTCTGTACTTATGCCTAGCTCCCTGCTGGTGCTGCTTTTGGTGGGGCTGAATATTTTAGAAGCATAGCAGCATTGAACTGTCCCCTGGATATTTACTGAAGGACACACATCCTCAGTGCAGAATTTGTTCCACTCCTGGCCTCCTCTTTGCATTCCTTTGAAGCAGCAGCAAAATTTCCCCATTGGAGACATTGGGGAGAGTTACAAATATCAATATAAAGCGACAAAGAGTCTTGTGGCACTTTATAGACTAACAGACGTATTGGAACATAAGCTTTCAGAGCATAAATTTCCACTGCATGCATCCGACGAAGTGGGTATTCACTCATGAAAGCTTATGCTCCAATACGTCTGTCAGTCTATAAGGTGCCACAGGACTCTTTGTTGCTTTTTACAGATCCAGACTAACACGGCTACCCCTCTGATACTAAATACCAATATAGTTGGCACATTTAAAAATCAATTACCATACACCCGTGCTCACCTTTATTGTGGCACTTGTAATATCTCCTACACTTAGAATAGGGCCTGCTTCAGATACCCCAGAAAATGTAACTACTTCAGATGGAAAATATCCAGGGTTTAAATATGTTCACTATAAGAAGCAAAAGGTAGGTACTTTTGTACCTAGGACAACAGGCATTGCAAACACAAAGGTGATTTATTCTTGAGCTGCTGGGCACACACACAACCTGTAGTTCCTGGGCTCACTGGCTTGCAGATTGAGAAGACAACTTGTGCTTCATGGTGTTACCACACAGGGGCTGTTTAAAGTCCCAATCTTGGAGTTAAATGTGGACGTAAATTTTTGCAGTATTTGGCCTTAGTCCTGGCCAGATTAAGCAATGGAATGGATTGGTGACTACATTACACGTGCTAATACTTGTCCTTATCTCTTAAACAGTCCAACACTTAAGCACAAGTGTTAGAACTTGCACCCACAAAACTGGAGCCAGTTTGTTTTAATCGGACATTTGTACACGTGCAGGTGTTAGACTACTTAAAGAGTGCATGTATGTGTTAGGACTATTAGCAAAGTGTAGGCATAAGTATATGAACGTAGTTTTGTGGGAGCATGAGTTCAGGCCAGGTAGAGGCCTGACTGAAATGATAAACCTCTGAATGCCTTACTAAATAGCAAGATTTAAGTTCATAGGACAGTTTGATTACCCTTTTACTTTTTATGAGGCTGATTAAAACTTCTTAATCTGATAATTTGTGTAATGAAACCACTGCATGCTCTAGAGCTAACCAATGTTCTTGTTGCACTATTTGGAGCTCGAGATTTATTTCCTCAGCTATTTCTGCTTTGTGTAAACAGTCAACAATTGAAAATAATTGTGTAGCAGACAGCTATTGTTTGTTTATACACCAACACTTACTCCTCTGTAAAGAGAGAGGTTCTTCTGACCCCAGTTACCTAGCATCTGGGTAAGATGGAGTTGGAATTCATGAATATTTGATCTAGAACAGCTGCTAAACTGTAGATTTATTGAAGTTAATGGGAGTTTGTTATTGTTTTCTATGGGAGCAAGAGAGGACCTTTTGAATATTCAGGCAGATTTCCCCCCCTTTATTAACGAATCATTAACATCCCCACAAGAGGATTAGAGTATTGATAGCTGATGATATACAAGGTGAAGTGGGGAATATTTCTTTTGTGAGTGAAATTTCTCCTTTGTCCTTCTCTCTATTTACTGCCTAATTGTTCCCCTGTGATGTTATGTACTGTATCTTTTTTCCAATTGTCATAATCTGATTTCAAGTGTTATTTATCACTAGTATCATGAGTGGACTTTACCTGTCATGCACAATCCTTGCTGGAGTTGTGGTAACACACAGTAAGAATTGGTTGTGGGTCTGTATACTCAGGACTCTTACCACGTCTGTACTATTTGGCTAATACAGATTATTTCCTGTGCACCTTTCTGTGACATGGGCAGTGCTGGCACAAGTGCAGAAAGGACAGCTGTACTCAGCCCCATTGGGAAACCCCACACTTTGGAAGCTCCTTCCTGAAGCACTTGCTTAACTTAAGTTCTTTTCTCTGTTTACTCAGTTTTAATAGCATGAACTCCCCATAATTTTCTAACTCAAAATGAAAGACTTGTGATCTTTTAGACACTGTCGGAGATATCACTTTTCCTGGTCTGGCCTCAGCTTAAACTTCACTGAACTTTGAGTGAATCGTGGGATTTGGAAGAGGCTGTAAGGAGAGATCACAAGTAGAACTAGCTCAAGGACAGTTCCATAAAGGAGGACAACATGGGATGCTCTTTCCAGAAAAATTCCCAAAATTGCTGGAGCAGCCTAACAGCCAGTCTTATTTCTTCAATTTGATCTTTCTAACTCTTAGTCTTAAACATCCCAAGTTGAAATTGATAGACTTGTAAAAGTTAAATGACTTCAACACTGGATTTTTATTGACTCGATTCCTATCTGATTGGTATCACCACTGTACTATATTTAGCAAGGTTATCATGATAATACATTTTTGCTACCATTTGTAATTGGAAGAGTGGCTTTAGATTCTTTTGAACAATTGTATTGATCTTGTTGTAACACATATCTTTCACTGCAAGATTGCCATCTGCACGAACACAGTTTAATACTCCAGTTGAAGTTAAGATAGACTAGATAGCTTAATGTGTTGCTTGATGAGCTTCCAGATAGGAGCATGTATTTACTTTGACTAGGACTGAATCTTGTGGCTGAAGAATTCTCATTTGTGTGAGGTTCTCGTAGCCCATCCTACCTATGCTTGGGGCACAGCCTTACTTGCCAGTCAAATCTTTCATCATGTACAAAAGCATATTGTTGACTTTAAAAGTGATGCATCAATTTCATCCTGTCTACCTCAGAGACCTACAATTTCACTCCCTGCTTAGTAGCTCCCTTGAGGTTCTTGTTCTGCTCGTTTCCTGTCAGCTCCTACTTTTAAATTGAAATCATTTGGCAATTTGTGTTTCTAGTAGCTGTGATTGTAGATTTTGGAATTAATTACCTTTGGATATTTGCCTAGCCTTTTCCCTGTCAACTTAAAATTAAGATGAATATATACCCATTTTCCTTAGTGACTAAATTTTATTTGTAAAAGCAGCTTAAGATGTTTGCATGAATGGTGCCATAGAGGAATAAATTGTATTACATTGTGTAGTATATAACAGGATAAGAGAGGGAGTGTAGTTTAGTGGTTAGAGGTCTGGACTGATAGGCATGACTTCTGGTTTTACCAATAGCTCAGTGGTTTGAGCATTGGCCTACTAAACCCAGGATTGTGCTTTCAATCCTTGACAGGGCCATTTAGGAATCTGGGGCAAAAATCTGTGTGGGGATTGGTCCTGCTTTGAGCAGGGGGTTGGACTAGATGACCTCCTCAGGTCCCTTCCAACCCTGATATTGTATGATTCTATGATTTACTGTGTGACTTTTGCAAGTGACTTCACTTCTATATGACTCTGCTTACCGGTATGTAAAATTAATATTATAATCCCTACCTCACAGGGCTGTCATGATACATGTGTCTGCTCCACAGTATAGGCCACTGAGAGCAAACTACCTCAGTCCTCTATTCTCTGTCATGCGCTGTGAGATAATGACCTCCCATGTAGGGTGACCACCCTTTCAAAAGGCAAAAGCGGGAAGCATGCAGGAAGGCTCCCCTGTGGCCCTATCTCTTGCTCCTCCTCTTCCCCTGATCCCCTGCCCCCTGCTGCTCCTCATTCCCCCCAAGGCCCTGCCCCTTGGCCAGGCTGGAAGCTGGAGCTGGGCTGTGATAAGAGCCGCCAAGGAAGCCTGGGCCACTGTGGGAAGCCCCAGATGCCTCCAGCTGCCATAGGCAAGGTGCTGGGCTGCCAGAGAGCAGCCCCCGGCCTGTGTCCCCACTTCAGCCCTGCCCCACTGGGAAGAGGCTGGCACCGCCCCTGAGCCTCGAGTGGCGCACCAGGGAATCTGGGACAAATGCTGTTCTGGAGTCATTTAGCCTGCGACCGGGACTTGTATGCTGCTTTTTGGGACTGTCCTGCCCCATTTGGGACAGGTGGTCACCCTACTCCCATGACAGCTACATTCCGTTAGAATAAAGGAACTGTTAACCACAAGAATGAGACTCCTGAGTGCAACAGAAAGAGCTTTCTCTGAGACTGACCCATGAATCTGGGACTCACTCTCAGAAGACCTCAGCTGCAGAGCAAAATGCAAAACCCCACTTCTTCAATCCGGGTCTTCTCATGACAGCATCCCACCCCTTGCCTGAAATTGAGTCCCTAAACCTAGGGACAGAGGGGAAACCATATGTGCACTCTTTATAATTTTGTGAGATGCTCGGATACCACACTGTGTTCAGTAAAAGAAACCAGACCGATAGGATTAGACAGAATTATGGCTAGATGGTGCCTTTAAGGTCCATACCTATTTCAGAAGTGTGTGAAGGAGCCACATGGCTGAAGGAGATCCAGAACAAATTCTAGCTGAGTCATCTAGAATTCTTCCATGGGTTCCAGGGAAACAAATGCTGCAGCAGGAGATTTACTATCCATTTGCAGAAGTATTTGTGACAGTTGCATGAGAGGCGGTAAGGAAGCTCTGCTCTCTTTCTTGGTGCAGGACAAGAGAACAGATGAGAAAATGTTTTGCTATGCCATATTTAGAAGTATTAAAATATAACAATATACAGTTTATAAGTACAATATATTTATATCTATATATGGCAAAATCTTATTCATCGTGCTTATGTAGTAGTTGAATTGAAGTCAAAAGGACTGTTCATGTTAGGCAAACAGGCTTTGGCCCAATTGTGTATCTTATCTATATACCCTATACATATCTCGTCTCTTACATAGCAGATGCGAGAGCTCTGCTGGAATTCTTACTCCTGAAGAACAGATGCTGGGTCAGCATTTTGTTCTTGCCTCAGGTTTCTAATCTTAGTGAGAAAGGAATGGGAAGGGGGAAATGGTCTTTATAAATTGGGGCTAAAAGAGCAAAAGGATGGATTAGAGTTGTAAGTGGTACTGTGACTGAGTTAAACAGTGGTGGGGGGAACTCAAGTTCATTAGCTCTGCTTTCACTTTCATAGGACAAGGCTTCTGCAGGGACTAACATAAAGGATGACAAGCATAAAAGGAGTAACTGGTGTTATCAAATAAAGAATGAAACACAATAGGAAGAATAGACAGTGAAAAGGTTTTAGCAGATGCTACTGCAGCATTACATCTCCCCTTAAAATTGTAACAGAGATATAGCGAAAAGCCATATTTCTTCCTCCTGGCCTTGTTTTAGCTCAGAAACAACAGTACGTGGTATGAAGTGGGATGAATGAAGCAACTATATAAAATACTCATAGATTTGAATAGTTTAGATGCAATTTTAATAAGCACTGAATACACTCGATGTGCAGTTTGGGGCAGGGGCCATGTCTTCTTACTTGTTTGTATAGAGCAGGGGTCGGCAATGTTCGGCATGCGGGCCGGGCCAGTTTTATTTACCTGCTGACGCGGCAGGTTCGGCCGATCGCGGCCCCCACTGGCCGCGGTTCGCCGTCCCGGGTCAATGGGGGCAGCGAGAAGCCGTGGCCAGCACATCACTCGCCCGCGCCGCTTACCCTGGCAAGGGTGCTTACCCTGGCGAGCCGCGTGCCGAACGTTGCCGACCCCTGGTATAGAGCCTAGCAAAATGGAGCCCCGATGCTAACTGTATTCTCTGGGTACTACTTGGATAGAAATAAATAATAGTAATGATACATTATTATTTCACAGAAGGAAGAGAGAGGCCTTGAATGTTGTTGTGCCTGAGAAATTTTATCAAAACAAGATATTAAGTAATCTCCTGATTGGGGAGATGTCCTATAAAAGAGAGAGGCTGAAATCCTGTTCCCATTGAAGTCAATGACAACATTGCTATTGACTTCAGTAGGAGTAGGACTTTACCTATAACCTGGAGAGCTGCTCAATAGTGGAGTAAAAGATAATAGAGGGCTCTATTAGATCTGTCTCTTATTTTGTCACTTCTTAACCTCTCTTTGACAAGTTAAGTAGATTTTGTATCAGCATAATTATTTTTGCTAGGGTGTGATATTTTTTTTTTTACCAAAAATAGTTATACTGGTACAACCCCAAGTGTGGCTTACGCTGGCATAGCTGTACTGGATTATAAAACACCTTTACACCGGTATAGTTGAAATGGTACAGCTTGTGTATAGACAAGTCCTAAATCCATCACTGTAATGTGTTTTCCACACCACAAGTCATGCTTGTAACTTCTTAAAAATCTTTCTCTAATTTTTCAACATACTTCTTAAAGTGTGGACACTAGTACCGTCTCACCAATGCCATATATTTCTACTTACTATTCCCCTGTTTATATATCCAAGGACTGTGTTAATCCTTTTTGCTACAGCATCATACTGGGAACTCATGTTCAGCTGAGTTTCTACAATGACTTCTAAGTTCTTTTCAGTCACTGCTTTCCAGGATACAGTCCATAATCCTGTAAGCACTGCCTACACTCTTTGTTCCTAGACGTATGACCTTGTACAACACCAAGGTAAATGCTAATGACTCCTAATATGCAAGTCAGAATTTAGATATTCATTGTTATATTTTTGTTTTACATAAAAAGGCAATGAACTAAGAAAGAGGGTACAAAGCAACTAGAAAACCAAGGAGAATGAAGCAGGATGGTTCTAGTCTTCATCAACAGAAGGGAGAATACTTGCTCAGCGTTATCACGAAGTAAAGTTTTCCACTCCTTTTTTGAAAGGGGTCAGGAAGATGGGAACTGGTGGCTAAAAGTTATGATAGGATTAAGTTATTTTAAAATAATGTTGTTATAGTTTGTCTATTGATTGATCAATCATAGGGTTTTATACTACTGCCCATCACCATAGTATCTGAGCACCTTTCATATAATATAGATTGGCAGTAACAAAGTCCCTAGTATCAGGGGGTAGCCGTGTTAGTCTGTATCTACAAAAACAACAAAGAGTCTGGTGGCACCTTAAAGACTAACAGATTTATTTGGGCATAAGCTTTCGTGAGTAAAAACCTCACTTCTTCGGATGTCCCTAGTGAACTTAATGAGTTCTTTCTTATTGGGTTATGAAAAGCTATGTTGTATGGTTTCTGTCTGTGTGTTTGTTTTGGGGCAGAGAGAGTGGTTGATGTGGTAATGGGGGAAGAGTTTATCAAACAGGAAAGTATTACGTTTCCTACAGGCAATCATCCTTGTGTGAGGGTGCCACCACGAGTGTTTCCAGGCACTGATCCTGGAAAACACTCAGGAGAGTAACTTTATGTATGCAGGTAGCCTAAATTATAGCAATAGGATACTGGTGCAGTTATGACATTATTCTCCTGAGTAAATGTTGGCAGAATTGGGCCTTAAGACCCTGGAATAATAAAGTTAGATAATAGATTTACATTGGTATGTGAATGAAGCTAAACAACACATGTAAATAAAAAGCTGGGGAAGAGAGACCCATTCTAGGCTCCCAAACCTAAGACGGCTAATGCTGCTTTTTTGGGGAGGAAATAAATATACAAATACAAACTTTATTTTTTGTTTTCTTTTGTTTTCACAGTGAAAACATATTAACAAAAAAGAGGATATTTTTGTAGTTCTGTTTTGTATATTTCAGAAAGTATAACAATGAGTACAGTTCTGCAGGTGGATGGATGGGTAGATGTATGATATGCCTGGATAAATTGTTGATGAATAGCAGAGCAATTCCTTTGCTGAACTAAGGTGTGACTTTCTGGCACACAAGGTAAAAGTATCGCCCTGGGGAGCTGCATTAATGTGTAATTATGTATTTACTGTCTTTGGAATTATTTTCCACAGACAGATTTATTTCTGTATTTGAGATTATAATACCTGTTCTCTGTATCATTATTCTTTCCTGGCTATACCCAGGAACTGTGTGTAAATGAAGAGATTCCACTGTTTTCCCAGAGAAAATGAACTAATGGACTGAGGAAAAGCATTTTATACTAAAAATTATTTTCAGTTCTGCATTTAAATGCCCTCTTTTTCATAATGAAAACTTTGGCAAATACTTTGATACTGATTCATAATACATTTTTTCTAAATTGTATTTTAAAAGAACTAAATTTGAGCTTCAAGACATTTTGGCCTAATTTTCACCCTTCTCTCCCCAGTCTCCTATGGCAAAGTTTGAGAAGCAGAAGGGTTAGAGTGGGGGACTGAGAATCAGAAGTCAATTCTAATCCTTGCTGTGACTATTACTTACTGTATGAATTTGGGCAAGTTATTTAATGTCTATGTGCCTCAGTTTCCCTTTAAAAAATAGATCCCTGGCCATGGGGCTGGGATGGTGTGAGGCATTAATAAATTAACAGTTGTGAAATATTTTGCGATATTTGGAAAAAAGTGTTCATTAGTACATATTAAAAATAACAGTAGCAATACTTTGTGCAAACATGTATAAATAATTACCAGATGCAAATCTTCTATTGTTTTTAATATATATGATAATAGGAGTGGAATACAGGGCTGATCTCAATTTTGAACAATTTTGAATGAGTAAGACTTCAAGCAACGGGTGAGTTCGCCTGGAAACGTCTCAGTGCAAAATATTCTTCATCACAAGAGGGAGATACTTCAGTAAAATCCATTCAGAAATGAAGGCACCTCCCTGCAATTGTAAATGGAGCACGACCTCTCCAGTGAGGGCTGTGAAGAGTTAAATCAGACAGTTCCTAAGTGTTGTAGTCTCTCCTCTTCCCCACCCTGTTTCCCCCCCTCTCTGTTCTCTCTCTCCTTCTAGTTTTGGCAGGGGATTAAAGTAGCTCCCCCCTGTGGCAGCAGTGACCCAGAAATGAGTTTGATTCACAGAGTCCTTCCTCCATAACAAGTAAAAACGTCAGTCAGTGTGTGTGTGTGTGTATGTGTGTGAAGGGAGCCACAATCTGCTCCCACTCTCCAGTGCTTGTCTGAACTCATGAGGCAGCACAGACCCCTTCGCGCAGAGAAACTCCAACCTCACTGGCAACCATCGCGGCAGCAGCAGCAGGTAACTGTGTCCAGATTCTGACTCCCCTCCTCGCCGCCGCCGCAGAGTGAGCCGGGGGAGCAGCCAGCACAGCCATATTTGATGGGGTTTTGTTGCTTTGCTTTGGAGTTCTCCAGAAGCAGCTAGAGAGCAATTTAATGCCGAAGGTCGCTGCCTAGTGGAAATAATATAGTACGTCATTAATATGGCGCCAAAAGATTTGC
This sequence comes from Chrysemys picta bellii, assembly GCF_011386835.1. Classification (NCBI taxonomy): domain Eukaryota; kingdom Metazoa; phylum Chordata; order Testudines; family Emydidae; genus Chrysemys; species Chrysemys picta. Next base: position 46,434,643 of record NC_088795.1, read on the forward strand.
TTCTTGATATGGAGCGAGGGGAGGCAGTTGAGTTGCAGCTTCACTATCCCACAAGCAACTTGTGCATTGCTGGGGAGGGAGGGAGCGGTGGGAGGAGGAAATAGATGATTATTTTGCAGCTTTGAGAAACGATGTGATGTAGGGAGTGTTCTGCTAGCCGGTTTTCATTTTGCTGCAGACTTTGCAATGGCAAATAAGGCTCTTGCAGCTTTCAAGATGCACCAGCTAAATTAACACAATTCTCCACTTAGGTTTTTTTATTTGATATGTATTTGACTTTGCTGTAGGTTTTTTTTTTAAATGAGTGGTAAGGGGAGTATCCTGAATTAATTAATGCTGCATCAGCCTGGTTGAAAAGTAAAAAGCATTGTATCAACTTGGTAGACAGATGGCAATGGCAGAGCGCAGGTCCTTTTAGATATAGACCTATAGACAGGGGGAGGGGTGGCCATGGCCAGTATCTGTCACTTTGTCACCCACATGTCCAAAATATCCATTGCATCAGTTCAAGGGCGGCGAGGGTGTTAGTTTGTGTGCAGGCAGCTTTGCAATTACATTCATCCAAATCGTGTTTGGATTTTACTTGCAGTAGTTTTAAAAAAATGCTTGGAAAGTATAAAAACCATTGACCGGTGAAATTAGGCAGAAGTTTCCTTTTGGAGCAGGAGAGCGTTGGTCAATTAGTCGTGAACTTGATGCGATTGTGATTTTAGGCACTTATGGGCATTTGTGGAGGAGGTGTAGGGTTTAGCATATTGCCACATCCATTTATTTTCAGCCGAGTCCGAGTGTGCAGTAGCTCCTGCTGGAGAGCAAGTTGTAACAGCCTTGAAGTGCACGTGTTGGGAGAGTGTGAGTGTATGGAGGGAAAGGGTGTGTGTGTGTGTGTCTGAGTAGGGAGGAGGTGTGTGTGTGTGTGTGTGTGGGGGGGGGGGGGCTTGGCTGCTCGGGCTCTGCTGGGTGGCAGCAGATTCTCCCGGTGCCCAGCGCTGCTGCTGCTGAGAATGATGGATGCGGGCAGGGGCTGGAATGTTGACCCGAGGTTCAATCCCGTCGGAACGGTCTCGTTTGCTGCAGAGATTCGACACCCCGCTAGCCTCCCCCGGCGGGAAGGAGGCGGGGTTTGCCTCATCGGGTTCCTCTGTGCTGGGTCTGGGAGGGGGTAGGGGCCACTGCAAGCAGGTGCACGGCGGCAGTAAGAGCGGCCAAGAGGCTTCTGAACTTCTCCATTCAATGCGATCCTTCCCAGTTCCACCACCCCACTCCCGCGGGGTCTGGCGAGTTCAAATCCACGCGGGGTTCCATTGCACAAGCAAACACGTGCGGGTGCTTGATATCAACTTCTGCAAGCCATTTTCGTTCATTCAGGGAGAAATCGGGGGCTAGATTCAGCCCACAACTACCCCGTACAGTCGCATTCAGACAAGGGTGCCACTTGCGTTTAGTGGGGGTGGCACTTGAATAACCCCGATCCTATTAAGTGCACTGTAGAATTAAGTATTGGGGTGCCACATTAATTTCCCCAATAGTACGGTGACGGGTACAATTATTATGCATTAAAATAAATAGTACAATTCATACTTAGTATAACCATAATAAATACAGTGAATTGCAATGGCTATTGCCGATGAAGCTCTTAAATCTCCCAGATGATATTGAAATGCATATGTAGTTATAAGGATATACTAATGAAATCGAGAGGTGGTGCAAAATGTCTGTGAGATTGTACAGGTGTAAGGGAAGACTTTGGCTCTTAATAGCTCTCCCTCTTCCTTTACTAGGGCTTTGACAAGGAAAATGGGTGTAGGTTATGGTGTTTTCAAATAACCGCATCATTTCGATCTAACGGGCCATCCTTGGCGTCCCCAGAGTGCAGCGCAGGCGATTATTCCAGTTGCTGAAATTAGACAAAGCCGCCCTGCTGCTACTCCTCGTATCCCTGGACTCTGTTCGTTGCATGCTCAGATTTTGCAGATTTTCAAGCTTTGGGTCTTGATTTTTTTTCTTCGCTATTCATTAGCAGTTTATGGTGCGGATTTTATTATTTTGGGAAGGGTGGTGGTAGAGGGTGGTGTGTTTGTTTGCACCGCCTGGTGGATGGTTTCCTATGACAAGAGGTGATACACAGTTTCCAGAACTGTCTGGCAGTGGGAGGAGAGACCGACAGAAAACGAGCTCAAGTCTCAATGCTGCTGCGAGTCAATCCTAGTCTAAACCGTCCCCCACCTCACCCTCCCCAGACATTGCAACATGGAGAGCGGGGGGTGGAGATGGGGAGGGTTGAATGGCCGTAGCAATGATATGGATTTGGGAAACAGGGAGCTGAGCTGGGGGCATCAAGTTTGATTTGCAGATGAGCGGATTGGTGCATCTGGTGGGAGGGGAGGAGCAGAGGGAGAGGGACAGGAGGAGGCGGGGGAGATCTGGTCAGTTTCATATGGAGAGAAACAGGAGAGGTGCAGATGAGATGGGATTTTTGCCTGCCGTGCACGAAGGTGCTATTATCGCTAGAAGGATTTAGTCCGGCGACAGCAGCGCTGCTGGGGGGAGGGGGGTAATACTTTCTTCCCGGCTTCTCCACCTCCCTTCCCAGTCTTTGTTTGTGTCTGATGCCTCCGTCCGGACCTCACAGTACGAGCAGCCTCCACGGCGGCGCTGCGAGCCCACGGCACCGGTATTGGCTGGCGATAAATGAGCTCTGTGTTGTGTGGATCGGGAAAGCTGGGTGGGTTTAGGAGACATGACTCTACCTCTTAGCAGCTGCCGCCCCAGCATGCTAGGAGCTGCGGGTGGGAACGTATATTTGAACCAGAAAGAGCTGAAAAATAAAGGGTGATGTTTTAAGAATACAAGCAGCAGAATTGCTTCATTACCAGAAAAGTAGACTTTAAACATGGCCTCAGAATGAGCCTCCCAAAATGAGGAAGCCTTCCTAAAACCAAGGCAGTTCTAGATTTGCAGTCCACTATCCCAGCAGTGAATAATTGTTTTGATCACATAGGCAAATTATTAACGTTATTAAATGATTTTTTTGACAATTATTTAGCTTTCAAGAGCTCTGTTCTTGGGAACTAAGGTATCAGTATGGGAGGTTTTGGAACAAATTGATAAACAAGTAATAACTCACCAGAGCAGATGGTATTCACCTAAGAGTTCTGAAGAAACTTGAATATGAAATTGCAGAACTATTAACTGTGGGATGTTAAATCAGCCTCTGTATTGTTGATTTTTAAAAAAAAGATTCCGGAAGTGATCCTGGCAATTACAGTCCAGTAAGCCTAACTTCCGTACCAGCGAATTGGTTGAAATTATAGTAAAGAATAGAATTATCAGACACATCAATGAACACAGTATATGGGTTAGGAGTCAACACAGCTTTTGTAAATGGTGAAGCATGATTTCTCATCTATTAGAATTTTTTGAGGGTATGAACAAGCATTATGTGGACAAGGGTGATCCAGTTGATGTACCTGGAGTTCTAGAAATACTGACAAGGTCACACACCATTACACCAAAGGTTCTTATGCAAACTAAGTTGTCATGGGATAAGAGGGAAGGTCTTCTCATGGATCAGTATCTGGTTTAAAAAATAGGAAACAAAAAAGGGTGGGAATATTAATGGTCAGTTTTCACAATAGAGAGAGGTAAATAGTGGGGTCCCCCCCAAGATTTGTATTTGGACCTGTGCTGTTCAACATATTCATTAATGAATTGGAAAAAAGGGAATGAATAGCGAGCTGTCAAAATTTGCAGATGATACAAAATTACTCAAAATAGTTAAGTTCAAAGCTAACTGCAAAGAGTTGCAAAGGGATTTTACTAAACTGGGTGGCTGGGCAATAAAATGGTAGATTTATATGCAGTTCTGTGTAGCTTGAATGTTTGTATCTCTCACCAACAGAAGGTCCAATAAAAGATTTTACCTCACCCACCTTATCGCTTGTAAAATTGCAGATGAAATTCACTGTTGATAAATGCAAAGTAATGCACACTGGAAAAAATAATCCCAATGAGAGATACAAAATGATTGGGTGGTAACACTCAAGATCTTGGAGTCGTGGATAGCTTTCTGAAAACATCTGATCAGTGTGCAGCAGCTGCCAAAACTACACAAAAATGTAAGGAATCATTAGGAAAGGGATACATAATAAAACAGAAAACATTGTAATGCCACTGTATAAATCCGTGGTACACTCACACATTGAATACTGTGTGAAGTTGTGGTCCCCCCTTCTCAAAAGAGATTTATTGGAAATGGTAACGATACAGAGAAGAGCAACAAAAATGATTAGGGGGATTGAAACCGCTTCCATATGAGGAGACATGAATAAGGGCTGAGACTGTTCATCTTAGAAAAGAGATGACTGAGGGGGGGACTGTGAATGGTGTGGAGAAGGTGAATAGGGAAGTGTTGTTTACCCCTTCATGTAACACGCAAACCAGGGATCACCTGATGAAATAAATAGGCTGCAAGTTTAAAACAAACATAAGAAAGTACTTCTTCACACAGTGCACTATCAACCTGTGGAACTCATTGCCAGGGGATGGTGTAAAGGCCAAAACTGTAACGGGGTTCAAAAAGGAATTAAATAAGTTCATGGAGTATAGGCCCATCAGTGCTTGTTAGCCCAGATGGTCAGGGATGCAGTCCCATGCTCTGGGTGTTCCTGATTCTCCAACTGCCAGAAGCTGAGCCTGGACGACAGGATGGATTAATTGATAATTGCCCAGTTTTGTTCATTCTCTCTGACGCATCTGGCATTGGCCACTCTCAGAAGACAGTATACTGGGGTAGATGGACCATTGGTCTGACCTAGTATGGCCTTTTTAATGGAAATTAACATATCTATGATTAATTTTCCGCTGCAGGCCCTTTCCTTTTTAAGTAATAATTTTTATTTGAATGAAATTAATCTGATGCCAGCAAGCAGAGACTATGCTGGATTTTCAGACCTGTCACTCATCAAATAATAATAGGCCATGCCTTGACACAAATGACTAGTTTATGTAGCTACATGAAAGTTTTAAACATAGATATCTGCCCTTTGGATAGTTGTTACATTAGAAGTTATGGTAATCGAATAGCAACTTACCAACAGTTGTTTTCCTTTTATTTTCAATTTTAACTTTTATTTTAAATAAAAGATGATTAGTATCACACCCATTCCCAAAGAAAGAGATTTAACTGTGATTTGGATTAACACTTTTGGAGATAATCATTCTCTTTTAAATAAACATGCTTGCAAGCCCTAAGACCTTAATAAATATTACACTAAAATATGTTTGGTATGATTCTCACACTCAGTGGGATATTCTGTTCAGACAGTAAGGGGTGTGCATTTTAGTGACAGAATTCTCCCTCCAGAGGCAGATTTCTCCCCACTGCCTGTTTTAAGCTATGGTTCATACATACGTATGAAATAATAATAAACACTTTCCCTCATAGCTGCAAATTTCCCTTTTAGCTTCTCCTGTTTCATTTTTAGATCACAGAAATATTATATTAAAAAAATATCATCTGCCCAATGCTTTTTCCATATGCTCAGTGCTACCTCTTTACACTGCTACTACCTGCTAGAATTGGCCCAGTTGACAGCTTACTCTAGATTGAAGCAATCAATAAATCTAATGGGTGAGGGGTGGGTTAAATTAATAGGTGGGGTCCAATTTCTCATTCTTCTATACCCTGAGTAGTCATTTACACCAGTGCAAAGGCAATGTAAAATGCTACTTTGCAGTGCAAATGAGTACATAAGTGGTAAGGCAATGATAATTGACCTGATAGAGCCAAATTCTGCTTTAATTTATCCTGGTGTAGATTTTGAATAGCTCTACTGAAGTCAATGGAAATATTCCAGATTCATATGGCAAACATATTTGACCCACATATTTCCCATGCAATTTTGTGAGGGCTTGTTCTCCACATATCAAGTCTCTGTGGCCTTTGTACTGTAGAAATGCCCAATATCCCTTTAAAGATAGAATGCTAGCTCAAGTTATATTTCTTGTGTGCATGAAAAAGTGGGATAGCAGAGTATTTTAAACTTGATCAAGATGAGTTCTAAAGTATCAGCATAGATTTTATTTGGATAACATTACTTTTGATTTGGGTTTATACCTCTTTTCACATATCTGTCTGTAATATATAAATCACAGTGTTTTCTGGGTGGTATCTGTTGGTGAAGGGAACTAGAAAAGCTGTTTAAGGGATATAGTAATTGGAGACTAATGTCTTCATCTACCATTCAGTTGATTAAGACTAGATTATTCTTTGCTTCCCATTTGTACAAAAGTGTTTGAAGTGATCTCTTGTGTGCTGATGATAATTAGGTCTTAGTGTAGTCAGTATCATTGCAATTAGTCTGTTACTTTCAAGAAAAGCTAATTTTTGAGTCTGTGTTCAGGGTGTACATCTGTCATAATTCTGCTTTCTTTCCTTACTGTCTCTGCAGCTGTTCAATGCAGTTTATTATAGTGACACACATTAACGCTGTTATAGTTAATGGTCTATCAGAGTTTGAATTATAAACTCTGTTTACGCAGAGATTCATAAAATCATTAAAAAATTCTCTGGTGGGAAATATGATATATATAAAAGCTTTGACCTGAGGATGCACATTTATTTTTTTTATAATTATTATAAAAATCTTTCTGTTTAGTCATTACAATAATAGCAATTTGCCACTTTTAAGTGACACCTTCTTCCCCAACCTACCCATCACTTAGAAAGAACTTCAGGTCAGATTCAATAACCAAAAAAGAAAAAATTCATGGAGTTTTGTTACCAGGCAATTGAAGCATGAAAAATTCTATTTAGAGTGGGTGTACATTTTGTGCCATTGTTTATATGTGCCATTGTTTATGACATTGTTTGGACTTCTCTTCTGAGGAAACTAGATTGCCTACTTGAAAAAAAAAAACTGGGGTCAGATTTTGCCCTCAGTTCTATATCTGTGCAATCCTACTGATTTCTGTGTGGATGAACAAGTGTAACAAGAAATGTGATATCGGCCTTTAGTTTAATTTTTATGTCCCTTCTTTCCTTTTTAAAATTAGCCTCTTACAGCGCTAAGAAAAGCAAAGCCCATCAACGTATATTGATAAGAACAGAGGATTTGCCATACTGTATTTCACTGTAGGTTCAGATCCAGTGTTTTGCCTCTGGCAATGGATCACTCAGAGGCAGGCCAGAAATTCCATGTCTTTACTGCATCTAGCCAGTTGTGTAGAGATGTACGGGGGATGGATATTATTACCGGATACCTGCAAAGATTTGAAAGTATGAGATAATTCTGAAGTAGGACATTGTATTTGATTACCAATTAGTCATTTATTTGCATCATATTTTACAAATATTTCTGTTAAATAGGGATTGTCACTATGTCATATACACTAATGGCTCAGAAGCCGCCTCCCAGACTTTAAATATTATTCATTTTAAAATGGTCTGAATAGTATTCAGCACTTGCCCAATGCTTTACATCTTCAAAGCAGTGTACATAACCAATGAATTAAAGACAGATTACACTGCTCTACAGCCAGAATGCTTCTGAAATAAATGTAGTCAAACTTTACTAATTCTGGGTCACTGAGAACGAAAATGATGCTTAAAATTGTTGATTGGCTCTAGTTTTCAAGATATGCTATTGGGTCAGTATATACGACCCTTGACTTGGGAATGGCGGAGGATAAGTGAGTTCTAAAGGGAAGGGATCTCAATTTAAACTAGAAATGCCTAAAATACATCTTTGACTGGATCTATGAATAAATCTATGACTGGGTTTGGACAGTACTTGCTTTTTAGGCAAAACAATGAATGATGCAATCTGAAGCTGGTATTGCGGCATACATGATATGAATTGCATCATGTTATTTCTAGAAGTCATGGATGATGCAATCATAACGAAGCTTACATCACTCTGTTGAACAAATTGCCCTATATCAGCTCTAGAAATCATACAGTGTCGTGCTCTCTTATTTGTCAGTGTTTGATTTTGCAAAGGGACACATTTCTGTTTAGCCAAAGTGAGCAGAGATGCCTCGTACTTGTGTGAACAGTGCAGATAACTTGTGCTATGTTTGTGGTGAAATGACTTTTGCATCACAAAAGCGCAGTATAACCACTATGGTTAAGAAAGCCTATCACCTTTATTTTGGCTGCAAAATTGGAGATCAGGACAAGAGGTGGGCCCCACACATATACTGCAACACTTGTGCAACAAATCTTCACCAGTGGTTGAACACGAAAAGGAAATCTATGCCTTTTGCAGTGCCAATGATTTGGAGAGAGCCAACAGATCATACCAGCAATTGTTACTTCTGCATGGTGCCTCCAGTTGGGAAAGGTGTGTCAAAGAAGAAAAAGTGGACTGTGCATTATCCAAACATTCCATCAGCTATACGCCCAGTACCCCACGGAGAAGGACTGCCGGTTCCTGATGCACCAGAATCATTGTCACTTGAGTCAGATGAGGAAGAGGATGAAACTTCTGGTCCTGAACTATCAATGTCACAGGACCCACATTTTCTCCCATCCTCCTCCTCTGAACCACACCTCATAACACAAGGTGAACTGAATGACCTTGTCAGGGATTTGGAACTACCCAAGAGTAAGGCAGAGCTGTTGGGCTCCAGACTACAGCAGTGGAATCTCCTGGCAGGTGACGTTAGGGTTTCCATGTTCCGTGACCGTCAAAAGGATCTTGTCCCATTCTTCTTCATGGAAGGTGATCTTGTAGCCTGCAACAACATCGATGGTGTGATGGCAGCCCTCAACATCGTTCACTATCCAGATGAGTGGAGACTGTTGATTGATTCATCGAAGATGAGTCTTAAAGCTGTTTTACTGCATAATGGCAATGTTTTGCCTCAATTCCAGCTGGTCATGCAGTCCATATGAAGGAAACCTATGACAACAATGAAACAACTTTTGAGGTGCATAAACTATGACCAACATCAGTGGCAGCTTTGTGGCGATTTGAAGGTTGTTGCTCTCTTGCTTGGTCTGCAGACTGGATACACAAATTACTGCTGTTTTTCTCTGCGAATGCGATAGTCGTGCAAGAGATTCCCACTACATCAAGAAAGATTGGCCACTCCGACAGTCATTGGAGCCTGGGAGGAAAAGTGTTCAGCATCCACCACTTGTTGAATCAAGGAAGATTTTGTTACCACCCTTACACATCAAGCAGGGTCTGATGAAGAACTTTGTCAAGGCCATTGACAAAACACAAGCAGTTTTCAAGTACCTCCGTGGAAAATTTCCAAGCTTAAGTGAAGCTAAGATAAAGGAAGGTGTCTTTGTGGTCCTCAGATTCGTGAACTTCTTCGAGATGATGCATTTGACCATGCACTGCGTGGCAAGGAAAAGACGGCATGGAAAGCCTTCCAGTTAGTGGCAATAAATTTTCTCAGAAACAACAAGGCAGACAACTACAGGTTGTTGGTGGAAAACCTCCTCAAGGCATACAAAAGCCTTGGTTGCAACATGTCACTAAAGATACATTTTTTGCACTCTCATCTAGATTTTTTTCCACCGAACTGCGGAGCAGTGAGCGACGAGCACGGCGAGCGATTTCACCAGGACATTGGAACAATGGAGAAACGCTGTCAGGGCAAACGGAGCCCATCAATGCTTGCAGACTGTATTGCTGTACAGTGACAAGAGATGCTCCATTTAATGAATACAAGAAACAAGCCAAGAAGCGCCGAGTAGACACTGAATAGGACTAAACTATGTACATAATAGTTTTTTGCCTTTTGTTTCATTAAAAATCAGCAAAAGGGTTATATAAATAAAATTTATTAAGTGTTACATAAACAGGACAGGTGAAATATTATCATGTAAAGCAACCATAAACACATGAAAAGACCTAGGTTTACAATTTATGATTAAAACTCTACTATCTACACAATATACATAGACATAAAATGTAAAAAATATCTTAGAAACAGTGGCCAATCAGTTGTTTTAATTGTCATATTTGAATTCAGCACATCAAAATACATAATAAATAGCACATTTTATCTCTGAAGCAGACGACTTCTCAAAAATTGTAGACCAGTGTTATAGTTTGTAGAGCCAGTGCAATGGAAGAGGAAGAACAGAGCAACTTTAGTAGCCGAGTGATGTGACCGGTGGTGGTATATCTTGGTAGGGAATAATGCCTCCTGGGCTCTGGGGAAGAGCGGAGAGCAGCAGCACTTGTTGCACCCTGTGCAAGTATAGTGTCTGCCATCCAGCTCCCAGTGCTGCCCTGATGTGGATAGTCAGTTTGCACGGGATGGGGAGTCATAGGGTCATGACCTCCACCCCATCCAGACATGCCCTCACTGCTGAGCAACATTTAGAGCAACACTGATTGTCCCAACACCCCTTGTGATCCAGGAGCACAAGCAAGCAGGGTCATGGCTGCCTCCAGTAAAACTGTGCTTTTAGGGCTCCCCAACCTCCACTTCCTTCTACACCATACTTGCAAACGGGCAGCTCTAATAAAGCCGTTAGTAGACCTAGGTATTGGCATACTATATATTGGTAGGTCTGTCTCACTTCCAGGAAAGATGGTTGATCTTTAATGTTAAAAGTATGTCACTAGAAATTAAGCCACTACCTACATTGTTAAAGGAATGCTAAAGGCTTGACTTAAAGATACAAAAGTTAGGACAGTTCTGAAGTTCTAGACTGCCATATAAATCAAGCCTTTGTGCTTATTTATCATGCATGATGTGTATCAATAGTCTAAGACTTATGCAGTATCAGGTCACAAAAAATAAGGACAAAGTGTGAACTATAATTCTGAATTACTTTGTTTTGAAGGTTTAATAAATGAGTTTTCTGGGTTACTGTAAAGGTAAAATGCACCAACAATTTAAATATAATATTCAACTATTCTGAGTCAAATTCTATTCTTATTAACACCAGTCTAAATCTGAAGTAACTTTATCATCACTCATCAGAGAGGTAGCCCTGTTAGTCTGGATCCGTAAAAAGCAACAAAGAGTCCTGTGGCACCTTATAGACTAACAGATGTATTGGAGCATAAGCTTTCGTGGGTGAATACCCACTTCGTCAGACGTGAAACCTTTAAACTTAATGGAAATTTCCATTACATGCGTCTGACGAAGTGGGTATTCACCCACGAAAGCTTATGCTCCAATACATCTGTTAGTCTATAAGGTGCCACAGGACTCTTGGTTGCTTTTTATTATCACTGGAATTCCTGCTATTTACACCCACATAACTGAGGACAAATTTGTCTTACAGGGAACATATATTGTAGAGTGATAACTGACTTTATTCCATTAGTGCCAAGTAGATTTTTGCTTTGGTTTTTCAATAGCTGGGATCATGCTGGGGTTGAATACTGTGTGGCCAAATGCTCATTCATAGATGGGCAAGAACTCGGGAAAAGGAGTAGAATGGTTGTAAGACTGAAATTATATTTGCTACCTTATACAAAGTTCTTGGTTAGTCTCCTTGCTCTTGGCCAGAGGTTGTCTAGTATTTCAGTCCAAGCTGGACAGAAATATTATTCTCATTTCTTGTCTGAAATAAATCTAAATAGTAGTTGCACTATGTATGCTTGGAATCGGCTCTGATTGGCACCTGAGCATCACAATGTACATAAAATGTTATTTGCAATTTCTGGGTATATAATAATTGTGGACCAAATGCGAAAACGTCAGAGATGGGCCAACAGGGATGTCTAGGGCTATAGGTGTGCAGCTTAGATATTTGTATTTTATTTTTTCACTGTGTCTCTCAGTGCCCTCTTTACTTGAATCATAGGAAATATTTTCACTGTAAGAAAATTTTACGTTGGTATTGTTAATATTTCTTTAAATTGCAGGTAGAGTTTGTGGCTTGGGAGGAGGTGTAAATTGGGGCACAGGTGTATTTCATCCTTGTGAGTAGGCTTAGTCCTGAAGCGCATAGATCTGGGGTATGTTTTCCAAGCCTTTTTTGGGGATTTGAATCTGAATTTTGCAAATGAACTTTCTTTATAATGGGTCATACCAAATCCTGGATCTGAAACCTTTAAACTTAATCCAAATCTATATCCAAACTTTGTGGCTGCTGCCTGACTCATGTATTTTGAACTTGATATTTGTAGCTGTCTATTAAATGCATAAAGTTCTAGTTTATTCTGAAATTGCTGATTCAGAAAGAGTTTAATAATATAATTGTGGGAGATTGTGTAACTGATTATTATTCTTTCACTTCTGAAATTACGTGGGGGAAGATTGTGTAATTGATTATTATTCTTTCGCCTCTGAATATATGTTGCCCTCTGAAATAGTTATGAAAAGTCATGATGAAATTAGCGAGACCTCTACCCTAATATAACGCGACCCGATATAACACGAATTCGGATATAACGCAGTAAAGCAGTGCTCTGGGGGGGCGGGGCTGCGCACTCCAGCGGATCAAAGCAAGTTCGATATAATGCGGTTTCACCTATAACGCGGTAAGATTTTTTGGCTCCCGAGGACAGCGTTATATGGGGGTAGAGGTGTATTTGGTTTCATATTAACTTTTAGTGGACAAACATTTGCAACATAAAACCACTGTGCATCTCAAAGACAGCCATATTCACTCTAATTTCTGATACGGTAAGTCACTTTGGGTTAGATCAGGGGTTGGCAACCTTTCGGAAGTGGTGTGCCAAGTCTTCATTTATTCACTCTGATTGATTTAAGGTTTCGCTTGCCAGTAATACATTTTAATGTTTTTAGAAGGTCTCTTTCTATAAGTCTATAATATATAAGTAAACTATTTTTGTATGTAAAGTAAATAAGGTTTTAAAAATGTTTAAGAAGCTTCATTTAAAATTAAATTAAAATGCAGAGCCCCCCAGATAAGTGGCCGGGACCCAGGCAGCGTGAGTGCCACAGAAAATCAGCTCGCGTGCCGCCTTCGGCACACGTGCCATAGGTTGCCTACCCCTGGGTTAGATAAATCAATCTTATTGATTTTACATAGTGCCACAAAGGAGGAAAATCCTCCAGTGCATCAACCCTTATTATTATACCAGGTTCCCTGGAGAAGTAAAAGATAATTGTGGCTTTCATTACTCAAGATCTTTCAGTTATGATAAAATGGGAGTTAATTAAGCCAAAAACCCATACCCCTTTCTGTATATGAGTCATTTTGTTTGAGAAGGTATTTGTACAGTTTTATTGGGACTATCAGCAGGTTTTGGTCAAGACTTCCCTCTTTTCAAGTGGGAATTGTTCTTACAAAAGTTGAAGGTACTAACAGCAATTTTACTGCAATGAGACATATTTGTCTCTCTGAACCTGGTTATGTATTGAAGCTATTTCTTCCACTGGCCCCTATAGCATGGAGCTGTTTTGCTGAAAGGTTCTTGGGAAATCCCAATTTATGAGTATACCAGGTTTAGATTTTCTGCACCAAGTAAGAATCAAAAATCTTAGGCAGCTGATTTCTGAATCTGCCCCTGGGAGGTGTGCATTGGCATTTTGCTGCTAATGCATCACCCAGTTCTCATTGTCACTACAGTTGATACATGGCAAATGAAGACTCATGGAATTTGATGTACACCCTAGAGTACTTGTCACTTTAACTCATGGTGAACATGCTTTGCTACACTTGTCATGTCATGTTGTTTCCGCTTTTTAACTTCAATTTTTATGGGCTTTTACATGTCGATGCTCACCAGCTATTGAAGACTTTAAAGAAAATTAAATTTAGAATTATTCCACATCATAAAGCATTAGAACATATCACCTCTGCTTGGGGTGTTGGTGTTAGAGGTGAAAGGTTGTGTATCTTAAGTCAGTGGGTAACAGGGCAGCTCAGCTTGATAGTTACTGAAAGTCATTGCCATCTGGCAGCTTCCTAGCAGCCTCTTTATTACGAGTTGGGGGGTCTGTCTAGCTCCTACAGAACAGGCACGCTGCATCAAAGAAGCCAGTATAACATTTGGCATTAGGCCAGAGAGGGTAATATAAAAGCATGCTTGGGAAGAGGGAACTGTTCTGTCATCCCAGAGGTGGTTTCTTCAAGAGCAGTGCTTCTCAAAGTCAGGCCGCTGCTTGTGCAGGGAAAGCCCCTGGCGGTCTGGGCCGGTTTGTTTACCTACCGCATCTGCAGGTTTGGCTGATTGCGGCTCCCACTGACAGCGGTTCGCCGCTCCAAGCCAATGGGGGCAGCGGGAAGGGCGGCCAGCACATCCCTTGGCCTGCGCCGCTTCCTGCAGCCCCCATTGGCCTGGAACGGTGCACTGCAGCAGGTACACAAACCGGCCTGCACTGCCAGGGGCTTTCCTTGAAAAAGCGGCGGACTGGCTTTGAGAAGCACTATTCTAGAGCAGTGGTTCTCAAACTGTTTTTTCCGCAGACCACTTGAAAATGGCTGAGTGTCTCGTTGGACCACTTAATGATCTTTCCAAATGTTGTTTGTACCATTAGCTAACTATTGTAAAGCACTTTGGATAAAAACGCTATATAAAAAAAGTAATAATAATAATAAACTTTTTTGTTCTACAAATAAAAGCACACAACTCATATTTTAATATCAGTAGTCTTACCTTTCTAACGCAATGGATGTGCCCTCTCTCCCCTGCCGCGGCAGCCCCCGAGCTGGGGCTAGGAAGAAGGGGGATCTCTCCCTCTCTCCCCCACTGCAGCAGCCCCTGAGCTGAGGCTGGGAAGGAGTGGGGTTTCTCTCCCACCGCAGCAGCCACAGAGCTGAGGCTGGGAAGGAGGGCCGTCTCTCCCCCGCAGCCGCAGTCCTGGAGCTGGGGAAAGTCCCTTTTTTCTCTGGCCACCGCAGTCCTGCACATCTCAAATTCCCCCCACCCCCTCTTCTCAAAAAACTGTCCCCTCCCACCTACCGCCCATTTCCCCCAAGGCTACCACCTCACCTTATATGTGCATCATCTCCATGGTCCAGGCAGCTAATTAGTGGAGTCATGCCTGCGTCCCCACTAATTAGATGAGTGGCCCTTCATTCTCTTGTGTGCGGCCGTCCAGGCGCTCACCTTAGAGGGAACTATCCACGGACCACCAGAATGGAGCTTGGGTACGCGGACCATAGTTTAAGAATCTCTGTTCTAGAGCATGATTGGTGCACATTAGCTGGTTAGAGAGGGGAAGCCTGCATTGCTGCTCCCTGCTCTGGGGATAAATGGAAGACTTTTTTCTCCAGTGCTGTTAGGCTGGCACCTTCCACCAGGACTAAAATTGCTTTAAAAACATATCAGCCAATCTACATATTTACAGAGGGAATAATACTATAATTTTATTGCTAATCTAGAGCCACAATGGGGTGGAGGAAAATCTAACCAGTGTGAGTACTTTTACTGTAGGTCTTCACCTACTGTAGACTTCTGAAAACACAAAAATATGCTTTTGCTTCTGGAGATGAATGTGACCACAGGACTGTCATCACACCTCCTTAAATCACATTTTCACCTGCCCATATGATATATGTCTAATTACTCATCGTTTGGATGTTTACTATTTATATTTTAAATGCTATTTAAAGCTGTTTGTTTTCATTTGTGTGCTGTAAATCCTGGAATGCCATCCGAAACACAACTTGCTGGTTGTGTATTATCTTGGGTTAAGTGCTGTCTCATTGCTTTACAGGCCACCAGCTGTTTCCCGTGGAGATCATGAAACGAGGTCGGCTTCCTAGCAGCAGTGAGGATTCTGATGACAATGGCAGTAAGTGCTCCTTTGTTGTGCTTGGAGAGCACTAGGTTATGAGTTGGTTGAAACCATACTTTAATATAATATTTTACATGACGGAGGTATTTTGCATAGCAGCTGGGTCACAGAAAGTTGGGGGAGAACACAAATATTAGGAAACTGTTCTAAAATAAAATATTTTCAGAACAGCTGAGCTATATATAACAGGATGCCCCAAGACTTGCTGTTGATTATAGAGTGTTTGATAATAAGGTGAAACAAAGAATTTTTTAAAGGTCCTTTGTGGTGCAAGCAATACAGCTTATCATTAAAAGAACAGAATTAGCACATCATCAGTTATTAACATTGTTGACTTAATTTTAATAGAGGGACAGAAGTTTGCTCTAAAATTGGAATTTTTTTTGACTATTTCATACTCTCCTTGTACAATGGGTGCATATAATTCTTCTACCTCAGACTTTTATAAGAATAATTATTTGTGACAAACTTTTTTTAATGAATATTAAAGGTTTCCTATGTTTATTTTGGTGTTCTTAACATTAGTGGATAACATACATTCAGGAAAAAAAGAGTTTGATTTGTTCAGTAGTATGGGTGTCTCTTGGCAAAATTAATATGAGCTACTTAAAATATCTCACTTGTTCAGATAATGGAGAATTGGTATTCTTTCATTTTAAAAGAAATTGTGACATAGTGGTGGGGTGGGAATTGTGCTAAGATTCTTTTTCGGGCAAGTCAAACAAGTTACTTGTATTCTCCAGCTTTGTAATTTATACAGTTGTCAAAGGCATTATCCTGGTTCTAATCTGGTCTACATGGGTACATGTTGTCTTGGACAAAGGGTGCTATATATGTGCAAAGCGTTATTAGGCAAGATCCTGAGGTCTTTAATTAAAGCTTAAACCAAAACTCAACAGAAAGTTATTGGGAGACTTTCCACTGACTTCAGTAGACTTTGAGTCAGGCTTTTAGGCCCTGATCCTGCAGCAGGAGCTATGAAAGTGGACTCCTACACCCATGTGGAATCTCACTGACAATAGTGGGGACCGGCCTATGTAGACCTAATATCAGGACCTACAACTTAACCCTTACATAGGCAAACTGCTATGGAAATCAATGTGTGAAAAAAGGAGTGGAGAAGGTGAAAAAAGAAAAACTGACTGTACTAGGAGTTTGCCTGAGTAAGGAGTAGATTTTAAAAAAAACAAGTAAGGGCTTTTGGGATTTGGCCCCTTAATAAAGCTGGGAGAACCTCATAGAGTTGGAGATTTTGAAAAATCTATTAAGCTATTTTTGGATTTGGGAACAAAATGTTTTGGTATTATGGTAAAACAATTTAAATCCTTCCAAAGAAGAATAGATAAAAAAGAAGCAAAAGTCTTTCTATAGAGAATAGAGAGTAACCCTCAAAATTCTATATACAGTGTATTTTCATTAGAATTTTCTTCTCCCTCCATCCACCCTCGAACTCCCTTTTTTACAGTCTCCCTGTATTTCACTTTGATCATTATTTGTGCCATTTTCACCATACATCTTAATCTAGTTTTTACTCTGACCCCTTTCTGCTCTTTGTACCATGGACTTTTTAAAGTAGAACCTGAACTAGATAATCTTTGAGTTGAAGTTTCAAACTGTGACAGTTGACTGGGTCTGAAATTCAGTAGAACAAGTTCACTCATCTGTTGTTGTTATTTATCTAACTATATCACTGCTTTGTATATTGGAATATCCATCTCTTCAAAAGTAAAGTTGTGTTTTTCTAATAATTACACTCATTTTTCAAAAAATGAGTCTGATACATGCTAGTCAGAGGTCTAAGACAGCTAGCTAGGATAAAAAATACCTGTGTTTTTATGCTCACTGTGATTTAAAGGAAAAAAGTAGTAGTGTACTATTTATTACGCAGTGTTAACTAACAAATTGATAAAGTATAACTTAGTAGTAGATCTTGTCAAATAGTTCAAAATGTATTTGTTAAATTATTTGATAAATACCTGTCAGATTTTATTAATATTTTCTCCAAATATTATTTCAAGTATATACCACTTCCTTCCTCTCTCTTGCTTTTGTTGCACTTTCTTTCCAGGCTTCACTTGGCTTCACTCGGCTTCACTCTAGCTTTTCTTTACTATTGTCTAAAATTACTTTGTAGTTTGAGACACAAATCCAACATATGCATTATGCTAATCTGTAGACCTCAAATCAAGAATTTCCCATGAAATCTGAGATGATGTGTGACATAATGATAAAATCTCTGACTTGTCATTCTGAGAGGCTTCAGCATCCACAAGGACATCCCCTCTGATGCAGTGGTCACTGCACCTTCCACATTTGTTTTTTCGTAGGTAATCTCTGTATGTATACACACACAGCTCTTCACAGCTGAGCTTCATTTTCTGACTGTCTATAAGAAACATCCTTTTATTCTGGACGTGTGCTAAGCGAAGTCAGGACCCTCTTTGTTTCCAGGCAAGAAGCAACCATAATGGTCCAACTCTGGAAGTTCATAGACCTAGTTAATTTTCAAAACATTCTTGCAAGTAGCTCCACCCACCAGAAAGCCATGGAATGAGGATCTAGTGCAGGGGTAGGCAACCTATGGCACCCGTACCGAAGGCGGCACACAAGCTGATTTTCAGTGGCACTCACACTGCCCGGGTCCTGGCCACTGGTCCAGGGGGCTCTGCATTTTAATTTAATTTTAAATGAAGCTTCTTAAACATTTTGAAACCTTATTTACTTTACATACAACAATAGTTTAGTTATATATTATAGACTTATAGAAAGAGACCTTCTAAAAACGTTAAAATATATTACTGGCACGCAAAACCTTCAATTAGAGTGAATAAATGAAGACTTGGCACACCACTTCTGAAAGGTTGCCGACCCCTGATCTAGTGAGTTACTAGGAACTAGGGTGACCAGACAGCAAATGTGAAAAATCGGGATGGGGGTGGGGGATAATAGGAGCCTATATAAGAAAAAGACCTAAAAATCGGGACTGTCCCTATAAAATCAGGGCATCTGGTCACCCTACTAGGAACATATACTAAGCACAATGATTGACATTCTGGCACTGATGAATCCACTCTTTCCCCATTGGCTACTCTCTTAAGTAATATAATAAGCATCACAGGCAGTAGTAGATGTTTGAAGAATCCTAGTTTTAGGCCTTGTCCTCCAAGTTGTAAATTTGCCAGTGAGTGGGATAAAAGATTTTACTCTCTCTGCTTCACCTTCTCCTCAGGCTTTCTCCTCGTTGGTCAGATTATTAATCTCTATTGTTCTCTTAATTTCCAGAGTCAGACACACAATTATTTTATCAGCAGTCTCTTTGATTTGCTTCACTAGTAGTACTTGCGACAAGCATTTATTCTGCAGTTTAGTTAGAGTCTCCCTGTGTGATAAAGCACTAGATAGAGAATTTTCTGAACTTTCGGCCTCTACTTTTTTGTTGAAAGATTTCAAGCTTTTTACAAACCATTTTTCTCCTCAAAGACTCCAGAAGCACAAGACAATTAAATCTACTATTCCAAGCACTTCAAACAGCTGTCTTCTAATTGAAAAATTAAAATTTTAATCAACACTTAGTTGGAATCCTCTTGCCTAACATCTGCTGCTCATCAGAGTTACTAGTGCCTCTTGACCTCCAGTGAGCTTCATGCACTCATGCCACATTGCATGGTGCAGTACTACAGCTTTAGAGTTTGCCATTGCTGTCACTGAACTAATTGGCAAAATTCCCATTGGGATTAATGGGTAGGATCGGGCACCCAACTGTTAGACTATTCATCCTTTGGTTGTGGGTTTTTCAAGAGACAACTCAATGGGAAAGTGTGGCCAGGCATCTTGGCTTCAGTTTGAGGCCGAGTGTGTATCATTTGGGGCTAACTTGTCCACTGATGACCCCTTAGTGCCGACCCTAACTTGTCCACTAATGCCCACTCTAATACCTTTTACCTTAAAGGGAATAGGTGCTTTATTTTCCTGAGCGCAGAAGCCTGCATATTCACAAGGCAATAATAATAATAATAATAATAATTAATGAAAAACAAGCCTTTGTCATTCATTCGGACTTAAATGTGAAGGTAGAGTTTGTGTTTTAATATTTTTCTTATTTTAAAAATCAACAGACTCTGGTGTGATTATTTGCATTTAGTTTAATACATAGAAGCAAGGCTATGAATTCAGATTTTGTATAAATACATTCTCAGAGAATGGGAACCATAATACCAGATACTGTTTGAGTGACAGGGAAACTATAACCCTATGACTAGGGCCCTGCCAAATTCACGGCCATTAAAAATGCATCACGGACTGTGAAATCTGGTCTTTTGGGTGCTTTTACCCTATACTATTCAGATTTCATGGGGGAGACCAGTGTTTCTCAAATTGGGCGTCCTGACCCAAAAGGGAATTGCAGGAGGGTCGCAAGGTTATTTTAGGGGGTTGAGGTATTGCCACCCTTACTTCTGCACTGCCTTCAGAGCTGGGTGGCTGGGGAGGAGCGGTTGTTGGCTGAGCGCCCAGCTCTAAAGGCGGTGTCCCGCCAGCAGCAGCGTAGAAGTAAGGGTGGCAATACTGTACCATGCCATCCTTACTTCTGTGCTGCCGCCTTCAGAGCTGGGTGGCCGGAGAGTAGCAACTGCTGACTGAGAGCCCAGCTCTACAGGCAGCAGCACAGAAGTAAGGGTAGCAATACCATACCATGCCATCCTTACTTCTGCACTGCTGCTGGTGGCAGCTCTGCCTTCAGAGCTGGGCTCCTGGCCAGTAACCATCGCTCTTTAGCTGCTCAGCACCGCCGCCAGCAACATTAGCAGTGCAGAAGTAAGGGTAGCAGTACTGCAACCCTCCCCCTACAATAACTTTTTAACCCCCCCCACAACTCCTTTTTGTGTCAGGACCCCTACAATTACAACACCCATGAAATTTCAGATTTAAATAGCTGAAATAATGACATTTACAATTTTAAAAATTTTATGAAATTGTCCAAAATGGACCATGAATTTGGTAGAACCCTACCGATATAAAAGGCCTGGATGCAAATACAACCCGAGACACATTTCCACAAATCCAAGTCCCCTTTCTCATGCTTCTTCTGCTGGAGGATTTGCTAATCCATCAACTTCATCTCAATTGGCACATCATTACAATAATAATAATTGTAGTGGCATATTATGATCTGATAATCCTTGCGATGAAAAAAGACACATCATCAAAACGTAAAAAGCAACAGCCTCCCCTCTCTAATCAATGTTTATGTTGCACAAAAATAAAATGTCATCAATAACTGTCCAATTACTGCTCTTGAACCGTATGATCCCTGTGGTGTCTTTACAGCAATTTCACACAATTACACTACGTGTGGCGCTAAAATGGTGAACATACACTATCCACAGTAAGTTAACGCAGGTCCCCTCCTGTTCTTTCCTCTCTCAGCAGTATACATCTGAATATTTTATTATTTTTGACAATGCACATGTGACCTTGCATATGCACATATCTCATTTTGTGCCACTCCTCTAAAAGTGTGGAGAACTCATGGATCCCATGGGACATTTCATACTCACAGGGCCCACTTTAGTTCTTTCCTATTGTGACGTCATTCCACTGCAGTAATTTCTGACATTTTATTTGCAATGTTGTTGTAGACATGCTGGTTGCAGGATATGAGGAGACAAGGTAGGTGAGGTGACACATCTTATTGGACCAATCTCTGTGAAGCTCAAAAGCTTGTCCCTTCCACCAAAAGAAGTTGGTCTGATGAAAGATCTTACCTCACCTACCTTGTGTCTCTGAAGTTTTATTGTTAATTTAATTGCAGATTTTCAATGTCTATTTGAGTACCATCTGTATTTGCATCCATATCGCTATGTGATCTTGTCAGATCTTACAACCTAAACAAAATTGGGTATGCTCAGTATTTGAATAGGAGTCTTGTAAAGAAAACTCACAAGAGGCGGCATTGATGATTAAGGATACGATTATGTCACGGCAGTTACTGTTGCTATGAAACTATGACTGTTGCCATTTATATGGACCCTGCTGCCATGCATTAACAGTCTGTTTGCTTTGATCAGTTGTGGTGCATTAACAATTCATTAATTTACTGTGATCTAGTCCTCTTTGAAACAGGACCAGATCAAAATTGAACTAAAAACTGTTAATGTGCGGCAGCAGGGTCCACAGTAACAGTCTATTCATTTGCTTTGATCAACTACCGTGCATTAAAAGTTCCTTCATTTTGATCAGCTACTGCACAGTAACAGTTTGTTCATTTAATTTGTTCTAGTCCCATTTCAAAGAGGAATATTAGACCAGAGTGAACTAATCAGCAGTGTCCACAAGGTTGCCATGACCACCATGTGAATTATCTATTTTTTGCCATGATTGTGCCATGAATTTTGTTTATTTTTACCATGACAAAGTTGTATCCATAGTGATGGTTGATTCATTATATGGGGCTTGTCCTTCTCAATAGTACTGAGCTGATGTCCAAGCACACTACGTAAAGGCAGTATGCTCCTGAAGGTGCAGTCTTACAGATTATTGTTTATTATGTTATAGTGCCCAAAAACATATTAGGGACTTCTAAGAAGGCATATTCCCTGCCCTATACATCTTCAGATAAGATGTGAAACTCTATGGAAGATGTACATATTGAAGCTGTTATTGGCGAGCACTCTACAATATACATTATCTAATGTGGAAGCAAAATCAGAGACACATTCAGCACAGGTTGTCATTGCAGAAAGACAGGCCATTAAAGCCGAAAGTTAGGTAGAAATAGAAAAGCTTCAAAGGATTTAGAGCTAATACCCTAATTAACACCAGACCTGGGATCTCAGTGAGAAATTCTTTTGCTTTGGAGATGCAAGCTAAAATGCAATGTAATCAGAATTGCACTCTTATATCAAAGTCCTGGTCGTCCCTAAAGGTAACCAGGACATAGCAGAATCCAAGGTAAAAAATAATGATTTCCTTAATATAGGTTCTGATGAAGAGTAGATGTGTATCTTAACTTCCCTATGAAGAATCCATCTGAAGAATGTGGCTTCTACTAATGGATATTTGGTCATTGTAATAAATGATTTGGAAAGGAACCGAAACAAATATGTTGTCAAATGACAAAAGGGGATTTTGTTTGAGATGCAGAGAATCCTTTCCCTCTATATGGAGGGCCTATTACTCAGGCAAAGTGAAGAGATTTCCAACTCTAAAGGTGTGCTTACAGCCATTTTATACCCAACCAAACTGTATGGATACAATGTCCAAAATTGACCCATAATTACAGGTATCTTAATTTCTGAGGGCACAATCAGAGACATCCAAGGCCTGATTTTCAGAACTGTGCACAACTTCCATTGACATCCCATGATCATCACCTCAAAAATGAGGTCTTTTTAGTTTAGTGTTTAAATATGGATTTAGATGCTTGATTTTAGGCTCTCACAGTTGAAAGTTTTGGCCTAGGTGACTTGCAGTACAGAAGATGATCTATGTTTTCTGGGACAAAAAGTCTGCAAAGTAGCTTCTGGAGAGAACTAAGTCTAATGGTGATGAAAAATGAGGCACCTGTCTTCAAACTGCATGTAAAATACCTTTTATATTGTTCCTTTTCAATCTTTTTTTTAATTAGACCACTTCTTTAGTAGTCATAGATAGGGAGGGCCTACCAAATTCATGGTCCATTTTGGTCAATTTCACGGTCAGAGGATTAAAAAAATCGTAAATTTCATGATTTCAGCTATTTAAATCTGAAATTTCACGGTGTTGTAATTGTAGGGGTCCTGACCCAAAAAGGAGTTGTGGGGCGTTTTGCAAAGTTATCGTAGGGGGATTGCGGTATTTCTACCCTTACTTCTGCACTGCTGTTGCTGGCGGCAGTGCTGGGCAGCTGAAGAGCGGTGGCTGCTGGCTGGGAGCCCAGCTTTGAAGGCAGAGCCACCGCCAGCAGCGGCACAGAAGTAAGGATGAAATGGTATGGTGTTGCCATCCTTACTTCTGCGCTGCTGCCTGTACAGCTGGGCCTTCAGTCAGCAGCCGCCAGTCTCCGGCCACCCAGCTCTGAAGGCGGCAGTGCAGAAGTAATGGTGGCATGATATGGTATTGCCACCCTTATTTCTGTGCTGTTGCTGACAGGATGCTGCCTTCAGAGCTGGGTGCCCAGCCAACAGCCGCTGCTCTCTAACCAGCCAGCTCTGAAGGCAGCGCAGAAGTAAGGGTAGCAATACCTCAACCCCCTAAAATAACCTTGTGACTCTGTGCTACTCCCTATGGGGTCAGGACACCCAATTTGAGAAACACTGGTCTCCCCCTCTGAACTCTCTATAGTATAAGGTAAAAGCACACGAAAGACAAGATTTCATGGGAGGAGACCAGATTTCACATTCCGTGATGCGTTTTTCCATGACTGTGAATTTGGTAGGGCCCTATATATAGGAAATGATATGTGGACTTATACATGTGCAGCTATGTCTTTACTAAGAAGAATGGGGGAAATTAGCCTTAGAAACTCTTCTGCTGTTTACTTTGTGCCCCTCATGTTGGATCTTTATCCTGTAGTTTGACCATTGGCCAGTTGAGGTATGCCTGAAACAAGGCTTTACTGTGAAGAGTGGCAGCTCAGGCAGCAGACAGGGAGACTAAGGCTTGGTCTACACTACCCCCCCTAATTCGAACTAAGGTACGCAACTTCAGCTACGTGAATAACGTAGCTGAAGTTCGAAGTACCTTATTTCGAATTAGTTCAAACTTACCTTGGTCCACACTCGGCAGGCAGGCTCCCCCGTCGACTCCGCGGTACTCCTCTCGGCGAGCTGGAGTACCGCAGTCGACGGCGAGCACTTCCGGGTTCGACTTATCGCGTCCAGACTAGACGCGATAAGTCGAACCCAGAAGTTCGATTTCCAGCCGTCGAACTTGCCGGTAAGTGTAGCCAAGGCCTAAGCATTTCCTTTTACTTCTCAGGCTGCAGATCTTTCTGACAGAGTGTGGTGTTGGCAGCAGTGTCTACTCTACCTCAAAGCAATTCTGGAAAAAGTGTAGGCAGCTGGAAATGCCAGCACTTAGCAAAAACAGCAGCCAGGCGAGCATCCATGTCAGAAATGTTTTGCACTGTTGTGCTGCTTGGTTTAGTGATGTAGCAGAGTTGTATTTACGATAGGAAAAGTGTGTTCAGACTCCCAGTGTTCTCACGCTTTGAAGTGTTCAGAGGCTGTAGCAGCCTCTAGCTCTCTTGGGACACTGTTGGATGCCTTACAGGTGGTTTTACAACAGTGTTATGCATGATATACAGTATAACTGAATATCTTCATGCTGAGTGGAATATTGGATGATGGGGAGAATTTGCTAAGATTTTGGATGTGCTTTGGTAGCACTAAGGACTTCTCTGTTTTAGTGGGCTTTCTAAAATCCAAACATTTTTGAGTGGTCATTTCACAAAGTGATATAGTTAGAGACAATCGTTTTTTCTTTTCCTTTTAAAAATTCTATTTTTTTCATAAAAATACATATGTGAAACATATGTCTCCTCTAATTTCTTGATCACACTTTTCTTCTAATACTGAAGGAGCTGTATTTTTGTAATTTCATTAATAGTGTACAAGTGAAAAAAAGATATGGCTTTGGCTAATGTCAGGCACGTAGTTTCTGAAGATAATATAGGAAAGTGGCTCTACTTATATCTTCCTATCAGCCTTGTTCCTTGTCTCTCCAGTGCTATGGTCTGCCAAAGCCTTGCTTCTCTTAACCAGAGACTGTCCATTTATTTTTAATTATGCCTAGTTAAATAAATTTTCTGGTGGAGGGAAAACAAAATGCAGACTTGAAGTAAGGGGCTGATTTGCCTCTCATTGAAATCAATGGGATTTTTGCATTGACATCAGTGGGAGTTGTTGGATCAGGCCCAAACAGACTGATATAAACCACTCTGGCACCCCTGAGGAATTTTTTTTTGGTTTAAAAAAGGAGTTTCCTAGGGGTCTCTGTTCCCAATAATACCTGGATGCTTTGTATGCTTAACTCCCAGTAGGTGTTAATGTTAGCTGCTTGAATACATACATTGCCTGTTAATAGGAAGTATATAGGTCCCTTAAGAGTATATATTTATATCTGATTTTCTAATGCTGATTGGATCGTGTATTTTGGGTAATGCTTTGTTAGTTCTGAAGACTTAAAGTGAATCACTGTGATTTTATTTGTAGGTTAAATACAGCACTTTGATCAGACCATCCTCTCACTGCCTATAATAAAGTGTCATGGTCATCCATTAGTTAAAAAGATTTCCCATTAACTTGTAAACCAGGCTTATGAAGATGTATTTTAGGGTCAAGCTGCCCACAGAACAATTTGGCCCACTCGTAGAAGGAAAGAGATGTTAGGATGAAGGATTCCAATTTTCATTACTTCTCCATTGTTTCTATACTCAGGTTGATGTGCTGCAATGGCTGCTACACTCTGTGCTTTAGAATTGTGTATTTCATATTCACTATAGAACGTGGATTTTGGCATGTACAACAACTGTGATGGAGTTACCGTTTGTCATTAATCTTCCATCTGTTATAGAATTAATTCATGTAGTATACAAGAAAGATTTCTCCAAGGTAAATTGGTTAGTTAGGAATGTTTTATTTGTAAAAACCCCCAGTGGTGCAGACTTTTGATATCTCCATTTGATTGATCGATTTTTTTTTTTTTTTTTTTTTTTTACAAAGACTGGAGTTTAACTGTAAAACGTTGTCTTGATCTTTGATGGCTTGCCAGTCTCGATCACTGTCTTGTGCTTTTTTCTCTGAAACTGGGGAAACGTGTGAATTACTGGTGGGAGAAGAGTATTTTTTAGAAATACATTGGTTACATAGAAGTTGTGCAACTTTAATACTGAGGATTTGTTTTGTCTGAAAAATACCAAGAATCTCTCTAAAATACAGATTCATGTGTTCTTAAGTTTATCTACAGTGCATATAATACAAAAGCACCACATTGTTTCTAGACCTGCTCCACAACTTTTATTTTAGCAATGACAGGTAACCACTTTCCTGTAATCCAGGAATGTCCTTCAGTACATGTAATTGGACATAAAAATCAGGTCATTTATCAGTGAAATATCTGTAATTTTGCCTATGAACTTTTTCTTTCAGTGATTATTAAGAGATCACTCTGCTACCAAATTTCGACTAAAGGGTGGAAATGAAAAGTGATTTGCCTTTCATGCTTCCTTTCTTTTCCCTCTTATGGTTTTCTTGCTTATTTCAATATTATTGTTCCTGGGTTACCCAAGGAATGGAGAGATGTAACTAGTCAAACCCCCTTTGTTGAAATGCTGTGGCTTGATCCTTGTTCCATTGAATCCAGTGATATCTTGCCATTGATTTCATTGGAAGTAGAATCAGATCTTTCCTTTCACATATTATGTGGAGTAGTTATATTTAGTCCTGTTGTGTCACTTCTTTTGCTCCTTTAATTTGTTGCATTTGTGTTTCTAAATGATGTTATCTAAAACTGTTGATGTTTGCATCTGTTATACTGCATGCTTAATAATTATTTATTATGTGTTTGTTTATTCATTAATTGGATGTTTTTCCCTATTAACCTGTGCCAGTGGTCACTTGTTAACTACGGTTGCCTGTCCTAATGGTCAGTAAAATCTTAATTCAGTCAGAAGTTCCCCCACATTTGTTGCATGGTATTATAAACAGCCTGTTCTATTGGCCAGAAAAAAAACCCAGAAGCCTCATTGGTACCTGTTATTAAAAGGTTACACTATATATTCATCAGCTAAAATGTAGGGTGGGAGGAAACAATTATTCTTGAATTATGTTAGAAACTTTGTACTGTCCTTCATTTTAGGAAGTGATTAGATTTTTGGGAGAAAATATCAGCCACAAATATACTCTGTAGTGGTCTGGTCTAATTTGAATGATTCCTCCCAGAATGGGGAATCTAGTGTAAAGTTTCTATATTAACATAAGCATGTCAGAGCAATTTAGGAAGTAATATTAAGATTTAGGAAATGGTGGTAGGATTTGAGTCTCCATGCAGCACTAAGAGGTCAGGTCAGTGGCCTACCTGTAATGTTCTGCACTATTGAGATTAACAGAATTATATTTAGGATGATGTTTTGTTTTGTAGCATCTGCTAGTAACAGAGCTGAGAAATATTTTGAATTAACCAAAAGGATATTAATGAAACAAATGGAGACAGAAGATATGCCAATTATTATTTTTGCTACCCACCTCCAGTAGCTTCCCAAGGACATACACGCGATCTGAAAAATCTATCCATTAGCAGCTTGTTTAGAAAAAGCCATATGCTTGGTTTCTGTCAATCTCCAATTGATGTAAACTTATCACTAGAGCTGAATTAAAGCACATAGTTAAAAATTCAGAAGTATATCACATTGCTGCTGTTCTAATTTTTCCAGATGCATGCATCACTTGTGAACAACTGTAACAAACTTCCAGAGTTACTAGCTGTGTTACTGGCAGAAGCTACAGAATAAAACAACATCTTGTTAATGGAGTTTCTCATTCAGTACCCTGAATGCAAAAAACAAACAAAAAACCCCTCCAATATATACGCAAAACCAGCAATCATATCCACCTATGGATTGCTGCTGCAACAACCTAATTAGCCAAATATTTCATTAGCTCTCACTGTAGTCGATCAGACATGAATGTTTTTGAGATTGGAAAAATTATTAGAATCTGGACAACTAGGTGCAAAACTGTGTGTGGCTGTGTATGTTAAAGGGGCATAGTCAATTGGAAAAGCATACTTCTCTGAATTATTTTTACTTATATTTTTAACAATAACATTTAAATACTATAACTGAAAGGGACTAAAGAGAAAAATAGTTTAATGTGTTTTTTTCCCATTCATTTGCTATGTGCATTTGTCAGTTCTTTATGGTTGGTTTCACCGTTTACCTTGGATAGCCAGTCAGAGTGAAATTCTCCCCTGTGCTAAGGTCCAGCAGAAGACCAGTGCACCACTTAAGTTTCACTTCAGGTCTCAAAATAGGTTTTAAAGGAGACTTAAGTGGTACATAAACCTTGTGTTGACTTTCTGCACGTAAATGAATCACCCTTAGTTACTTTCCTCTGTTTTGTGTGGATCTTTCATGCAGCACAAGAAAGAGAAAAACATTTTACTGTATCAAAATGTGACTGTAAGACCAGACAAAACAAAACAACAATGGCAAGGAGGACTCAGGGTCATGTGAAGTACCTGCAACAACTTCAAGTATATGTCTCTGTGGGTGCGCCCACTGTATGAGTGTATGCACCTATGCTCTCTTGACCGGAAATTATAAATAGCAGCGTTTGCAGTTCCATATCGGTGCAAAGCAGTGCCTGTGCTCCCAAGTGAGGGCATATAAAGAGACGCGGACCCCAAAATTATTAGTTTTTACATTGAATGTATCCCTTTATATCACTATTTTCTGATGGGCTTATCCTAAAGGATATGATTTCTATCCAGTTGCTACACACATTGACTTAACTTGTGCCACTGTGAACATTCCATGTACCATCCATTGTTTACCACTCTGTAACAGAGCATTTTTTTAACCAGGCTTACAAATGTGTTACTACCTGAAGACCGTGGAAGGCCAAATGTTGTAAAATTATAGTTTAGTGGATGCTTCTGTCCAGCAACTATGTATTATCTCTTTCGAGTGACAGTCTTGTGAAGTCAATTTACATTGAAAATAATTTTTTGTGTTCCCAGTAGAGGGAGGATTGAAGACCTGTTCTTATTCAGCTTTCATTGCCATATTACTTGCATACTACTGCAGGTTTCTGTTGAGTGATGTGAGGCAATACTGCTCTCATGGGCCGCAGCTGAAGCCTACACATTGCTCCCAGCACTTACTGGCCGAGATAGCAAAGAACTGAGTATTAACCTTAAGGCCATTGTGCCAACCCCGCTTTGTTTGTTAATGTTTAAGACTCAGAGCTGTGGAATCTCTGCAGTGCTGTCTCTGGTTATGTGGACACTCTGATCTCCCCATTACATCCTCTGTGTCAACTTCTGTGCTTCATTTTCCAGTCCTTCCTCCTCCTTTGTTAACCACTATCATGCTAATCTATTGTCTCTTCCTTTCGTCATTGTCATATAGTGTGACTTGAGTTACATTTGTGTACCTTGTCATGCCAATAAAGTGTCATTTGATTAAATTAAATTGATCAGCACAGGCTCACCATAAGCAGGTTTTGCTCACAGGTTTTGTGCTGGTCCTGTGGTGTCATAGCATTTCTAGTGGGATACATTCTCCGCCCTCTCCCTGACTTCAGATAGAATAATCTTCCTAAAAGCAGATAAAGGCATCCACTCCGTATTGAAGAATGCTGGGACCGGGGGAAATAGTTGGTCCTGAGTATAGTGACTGAAGAATTCTACATATAAAAACCCCATGACACTGCTCAGTAATTTCCTCATGCCAGAAGACAGACAGACACATCATATAGTCTTAGGGTTCCTGGGTGTAGAATGGCTTTCTGTTTCACCTTGAAAAGAACTCCATCATAAGAGAAATCATGGGGACAGAGTATGTTCTGCATGGATGTGCTGGGACATCAGTACATTAGCTTTGAAGATTTCATCTCAGGCTATCCACAGACGTCCCAGCTAGTTTTTAATCTTAAGGAAGTGATTTGTGTTTGGATCAGTATTGCTCAAATAAAGAACTGTTGTGCCATAGATTTTCTAACATGATGCCTATAAAAGTGTCATTTTTGTGAAGCCAATAAATATAGCTGTCGGGATAAAAAAAAATACATGGAAGTGATCACAGAAGTGCTAGACTGAGCCAGCAGTTTTCCCCTGCTTGTTCATTATGAAACAGTCTTTTTGAGGTGTGTGATAAAAGGCTGAATCTTGCTCTACTTACTCAAGTAGTATCATTGAAGTCAACTGGCCTACTTGTGTGAACAGCGTGAGCAGTCTTTTTCTGACTGATGAAAGCACTCATTTCAGTTGATCATTTTTATACCGTAGGCTTGTCCACCTGGTCCCAGCATTCCAGATCTCGACACCGGAGGAATTCATGCTCCAGACATGAAGACCGAAAACCTTCTGAGGTATTTCTGGAATTATACTTGCATTTTGCTACCTCTATCTAGTAAAACACACACATGCCTTGTTAAAGAATAGATTTCTTCCTAATCATATTTTCTTTCCTTTTCTGCTCCATCTCAGCTGGCACCCAGCAACCTTTCTTCTGGCCAGGAGATCAGGGAGTTCAGCTGCTACCACAGTCACTGCCAGCATCAAGTTAGTTTTTAGCCATGAATATTGGGCTAGTTTGGCACCAGCCCAACATAGCTCTGAAACTTTCTTTCTTTCTTTTAGTGGTTTGGGTTATTTGTTCTTGATTTATGGTGAACAGTAAAAGTTTATTTTTAGTAGTTTCATAGCCTTTACTTGGCCTTAATTAATAGTTTTTATTTGTTAACAGACTTGTCAAACCAGACATCTGTCTCTTTTAAGCTTCATATGCAGTGCTTTGAGGAATTCAAATCAAGGAAGGAAATGTAAATCAATTTGAACTTTTTGGGTGGGTCATTTGTAGGCACCAAATGTATATGACCCACTGCATACAAGTTTGCAGATGCCCTTGCCTGAACTGGTCTGAGACAATCATTAGACCGCAGACTGTATTGTGGCTGAAAACAAGGTATTTGCTTCAGAAGGTGAAATTTCTTGGGTTAAGTCATTTTCACTGTGTCAAAGTACTTTAAATGCTTCAGTGGCTGATGTTGGGGGAGAGGCATATTTAGCTAGATTTCATGATGACAGTGTACTTCCTTCACCCCAGGGATAATCAGTTTTTCATGGGGGAATTATGTACACTGTTCAGTGTATTAAAAACACAACAAGAGAGCCATTTGACCATCAAGTAAATGACCAGAGATAACTTTTCAAATCCTGATCTTGTCTTTCTTGGCCTAGTCCTATTTTTGTGATGTTTCTTTCTCTCCTCATGCACACATACTAACCTGTGGCTCTTCCAATATTCTATTTTTTTCCCTCCCTTTGCCTTTCTTCCCAGTCTGAGAGGTCTTTCTTCCACTTCCCCCAAGCTCCTGTTTGTTCTTATTTCTTGGATTGTCTCAGTCTGCGACAGCATGCTATGCTGATTCCAGTGTGCCAGCAGATAAGTGACACTCATTAAACTCCCAGGGTGAAATCCTTGCCTCATTTGAAGTCAGTGGCAAAACTCCCATTGACTTCAGCAAGGCCAGGATTTCACCCTCTCTCTGTCTCTGAAGTGAGTGCTGTGTGCCACTTCTTCAGAGATAATAATTTTGTAAACTTCTTTTGGCTCCAGGCCCATTGATTGCATCAGAAATTAGCAGAGCAGCAAGGATAGTGACACAAGGCAGAGAGTCTTGGAAAGGATTTTCTTGATGGTCAAGTATTCCATTAACAACTTCTTGTGTAGTAGCCAAAATAACTAGCCACAAGCTATCAGACTGAAAAATTTTCATATCTTGTTTTTTACTCAAATCACTAGAAGTCCAAAACCTTATGGCTGGCTCTGCTAGTTTACTGGGAGAGTGAGTTTGTTTTGTGGATTCTGTTTCATTTCTTGATTGCAACCTCACAGGACTGATAGTTTAGATTTTTTAAAAAACGTTTTATTTTATTACATTACCTATATTCATCCTTTTCTTCTTTTCTTGAGAAACTTACAAATTAATACTTAATTGTAGTGGGATTTATTGTTACAAAAATGCAGACTTGCACCTGAAATTCAAAAAATGTCATCACTGGGTGTAAACAGTTTTGAAAAATAAAAATAAGTAACACTTGGATGTTCCCCAGTGAGAAATCCAGGGCATAACAGAGAGAATGAGAGAGTGGGAAAAAAACATTCGGGCAAATCATGTGGCCAGGCTTTTTATACTGTATTTCGCTGTAGAGATTTTTTTCCCCTAATGATCAGACTAATGATCGGTTCCCTAAAACGTGTAAAAAAATCATAGATGACTTATTGTAATTTGAAGTGTTTTAATGGCATATGAAAGAAGCCACTATCCCCAGGGAAGGCAGCCTTTATGATTTGTGTAACCACAGTGGACGCACATACCTTACAGATTTGTGCTTTATCCACAGCCAAACACAATTATTGTCAGATACTAACACAAAACAGCCAATATGGAAGTTGGATTAGGGATTCAGCACAAGAGTAGCAAGTGTGAAGTAAATTTGCATCATTAGCAATGTTTGGAGAATCTAGGATCAGTGTCTTGCCTTCTTGAAAATCTGCCTGAAACTTCATAACTATACAGTATGGAGCTGGATATGTGCCTTGCTGACTATAGCTGCCATAAACTGATGAGTTTGCATATGAACTTTTCTTGTGGTTTTCCTGACTGGTGCTGGATGGGCTGATTCCCTTGTTCTGTTTGGCAAAGGGCTTGGTTTACAATCTTACATTTTTGTTTTCATTGCTTGTTTGCTTTAAAACCTGTTGCACATCCATTCCTTTGCATGTGGCATTAATTAGTTAATGTATGTAAAGTGCTATTGAGATAAAAAGGGTGAAGTATTAGTTATTACTGTTACGTAGCAGTTTTGGTTGGGGGCAAAAGGGACAGGGAGCGCTGGAAGATGTCTAGGCAACTGCTGTCTTGCTATTCTCATGCCTGCGATATCACCCTTCAGTTTCTGCTTCACTGAGAGGCAGTGGCAAACCAGGCAGAATGGAGCTGCCACGGCAGCAGCGCAGCATACTCCTCACAAGGGTGAATCCATTTTTATTTCCTCCTATGGCTTGTTAAAGACTGCATCCCTGCTTGTTTATGGCTGATAACCCAAAACTCGCCAGACATCTTGCAGGTTTTAGAGGCTGATGCCTTAAAAAGGCAAAATGGAATTGTATGCGTTACAATGCAGATGGTAGATGAGCAAACACTAGTGCTGAATGTGGAGATGCCCCAAGAGATCTAGTCTGAAGCTCGATTTAGTTGATCTTTAGGGTAATTTAAAAAAAAACAATAATTCAAGACAAGCTGCCTTGCTTAGAATTTGCTATTGCAGCTGGTCACGTTACAGTCATATCTTGTTTTCTACCATCGACGATTTTTAGAATTCTTTTGTATTAGTCAGGGATCTCGTAATTTGAAAAGCACAGGGCTCAGTCCTGGTCCTATTTAAGTCAGTGGGAGTGTTGGTACAGTGCTCACATGGAACCGGATTGGGTCCATTGTTATTGACAGGTAATGCTACAGTTTTGGTGCCTGATTGTGAGAGGCTTTGAGCACCTGCAATTCTCATTAAATTTAGAAGGAGTTAGAGGCATGGGGCACCACTCAGGCTTATACTTCCTTCACAGTGTGAACATTAGGAGTCATAGGGCTGTCAGCCTTATGTTCGTTGTATCTATGTCCCCTTCTCTCTGCCCCCTGATGTGAAGGTAAATGACTGTCCTGTAATAGGCTTTTGTGTTGGTACAGTGACCTTGTTATGCACTGCTCCATGGTTACCCTGGAGCTGTGAATCATAGAGTGTAAATATCAAATGTCAGTGTCTCTGTTCTTTCTCTTGGTTGGTTTCTTTGCAGGTGTTCAGAACGGACTTGATCACTGCCATGAAGCTACCTGACTCCTACCAACTGAACCCTGATGAGTACTATGTGCTGGCAGACCCCTGGAGGCAGGAGTGGGAAAAGGGAGTTCAGGTGCCAGTTAGCCCGGGGGCCATCCCCGAACCAGTAGCCAGGTATAGTTTGGAGAAATATAAACAAACATATATACGCTTAGGCCATCAGTTATACATCTGGATGCCTAGGTTCTAAATTAATATTTAAGCATGTAGTTAGAAATGGCCTGATTTTCAGAGGTTGTGAACAAATCCTTTGCCTCCTATTGAAATCAGTGGGCATTGCCGCTGCTCAGCATTATTGAAAATCTTGCCACGTCTTTTTAGGTAGCTGAATATGAATGTAGGAGCCAAATTTAAATTACAGACCTTGGAGAAAACTGCTGGTTTTAATTTTGGTTTTATGAAGTTTTCTAACCTTTTTCTGTTTACTTATAACTTAAATTATCTTGTACAACACTGCAACTAGATTTAAAAAACTCTCAAATTATTTGGAGCAGTCAGGTTGGGCACATAGTTAAGCTCCATAAATGTGAGTGCTCACATTTGTTACTGTAATTACCGTAATCTTCCCTCTCTTTGTTATACTTGCATGTTGTGTCTTGTTTCAAATGAGACTGTATGCTCTTTGGGGCAGGGACCTGTTGCAAACATCTTTATTATGTAAGGTAACTTCATTGTACTCAGTTATAACGATTCATTAATGCATGTAAACGTTGTTGGTTGTTTGTATTGTGGCAGTGCCTACAGGCCCCAGTCATGGAACGGGAGCCATTGTGCTAGGCATGGTACACACTCACAACAAAAATATGATCCTTACCCGGAAGAGCTTTCACTGTTCAATAGCTTAATTGGCTGAATTCTGTGAGAAGATAAAATGAGGGTGGAGGTGAGAAAAAGCAAGAACTGTCACATATCATTGTTTTTTTTTTAAGGAGAATACATTCTGAACCAAACTCAAAATTTCAGAATTTTTGGTCATGACTGTGTATGTATATACATTTATTTAGTAGTCAAAGTTGATACATGTGCCTTCTGGAGTAGCAAGCTATGCAAACCTGTTCATCATTAGCCTATTGTAATAACCCACATTGGAGTGTGCATTAGCAGTCTGTCATGCCTTGGGTGTGTTGTGAGGCATGAGGCTGTAGGCCAAGTGTCTGTAACCACGTAAAAAGTGCACCGGTAGCTTACTAATGAAGGGCTCATTGCAGTTAGAGCCTGGCTGCTCAATGTAAAAAAGAAAAAAAAATTTTTTTAAACAGTTTTGGGAGGGTTTATGTAATGTGTCCTTCCACTGTGAAAAGTAGTTGATAGTAAAAGAATTGGAGAACTTACTGTTAGATATTTATACGAACAACAAGAATATCCAGGGTTACTTTAGATAGGATAAAATGTTTATAAGGGTCATAAACCCTTATGTTTCAGGACATAAACTAACCACTAACTGCCTGACTCAGGAAGAAACTTTCCCCCTGGGTAGGTTAGTGCATAATTGTCTATACTGGGTTTTTATACTAACATCTGATGCTGGCCATTGTTGGAGACAGGATACTGGGCCATTGATCTGAGTTGCCGCTCTTCTGACTCTTTGGGTTGTTTCTCACTCTTCTTGCTTCCCAGGAGCCCGGCTTCCCTTTCAGTAGCAAATTGTGGCCCAGCTCACTTTCTGTTATAAAAACTAAATAGGAAATAGCCCATAGCTCCCTCTTTAGTTTTTATAATAGGAAGTGAGACTTGGCAGTTGCTGCTTAAAGCACAACTGGGCTTCTAGGAGAAAGGGGATACGGGGCAGTTAAAAATTCCAGTTGTTCACTGTGCCAGCCCCTCTGCCCATCTTTCCCTTTCTGTGGGGATGGTGATGTTTTACTACAGAATTTGATTTCCCTGCTGTGTGTTGCTATGCCCTATTTTTATATTTTTCATATCAAAATACTGTATAACCTCACGAGAGGTGGAAAATACTAACAGCATGTAAAGATCCCTCTGCCCTGCCTACCTTCTCTCACCTCTTCCTCTTACAGGAAGGAGTGGAGTTGTTGGATTCTCTCCACCCCTGCTCCTCATGAGGATTGTGGAAGCATCTTTTTTTTTTCTCTTCCTGCTGCCCTTCACGTGTGTAGGGGACAGACTAGTGTTGGTTGGGGTTGGAAGAAGGGAGCAAAATGGTCATTATTGCTCATTAATCCATCCCATAATTAATACCAAAATGTTGTAATGATCTTGGGCATAATTTTAGGAAAAGGGAAGCATGACTGTAAAGTGAACTAATGACATTCACTGGCAGTTGATGTAGAGTAGGAGGAAATACAATACATTTCACAGAGAAATGATTCTTGTTATTACAGTGCTCAGAAGTGAGCAAGGTGGTTTGTAGGAGGAAACCAAGAGAGAGAGTCACTGCGCTGATGCAACCAATTAGTGTAACAAACAGTAGGGATGGGGTGAGGAAGGACCGGGGTTACAACAATATGTCCATGTGGTGACTCACTGCTAGTACGTGCTCATACTGATGACTCAATTAAATGTTTTTGTGTATACAGTAATTATTATTTTACTTCTTTACATCATGAAGATAAAAAAATTGACTTTTGCAGGTCCTATGAAAATGACCTGTTGAAAGCCAAACTACCTGTTCTAGTCTGTTCATTCAGTTCTGGTTCTTGTGCTGTGCCATCACCATGGTATCCAAGCATGGCACTATTTTGGGCAGCATGAGCAGGATGCTGCCTAGATAGCTATAATTTCCCCACAGTAGGGGATTTAGTGTGTAGAAGATTTGGAGAGCAGTGGTCAGGCTAAAACAGTTTCCCCGTGAGATGTAGTATATAATATTGCAGTACAGTATTATTCAGTATAGTACAGCCAGGACTGGCTCAAGATATCGGGGGCCATTCATATACCGACTGATACCTCCCCTGCTGAAAAGCCCAAGATTCAGTGTATGACTTTTCCATGCATTCTGCTTCAGATTCCTATGATGTACCAGAACTGGTTTGGTACCATGATGGAGGCTGGACTAGATAAATGTGTCCAGAACTGGATGTGTACAAATATAGGGATAGTGGATCAAGGGCTCTTGTTGAACAGGAGAGAACATGCATTATGTGCCAGCTAGGCCACAGTAGAGTGAAGGACATGTTACTTCCCCCATGGAGCTCTCTCATGAAGTAGCTCATTCGCCACACCATGAGACACTGGAGCATGCCTGCAGTAACCCTCACACTAGCACTGGTGAGGCTGCCGTGATCTGGGGACCCAGCTAGAGGTTGGGTGCATTGCCTGAACTTGATCCAGTTATAAGTTTTAGTTTCTGTAGCACCTTTCATACAAACCAAATCTCAGAATGCTTAGAGTTAAATAATAAAGGAGAGACTGTGAAACCTCCTTTGTGAACTTCCAGAGAACATTGATGTGGATGGGGCATATGGAACCTGCTACCTGAAGGCAAGGTGTTAGCAGTGCAGCTGCTCCATGGCTGCTATTCCAGCCTATGCACTGGAATACACCTCTGCCCCTGTGCACTGCATATGCATTTTTTCTTAGTTACTGGATTTGTATAGTCACAGAAATCCAGGCAACTCCAGTGTAGAGCAAGTTACACTGTTTTAAGTGTTTTGCTCTGTCTCCAAAGTCCTTACAATTAACTTTTTAACAACTGTGCTTATGCACAGTTTAAACATGGTTGCAACCAAAATATGCTTTAATTAGGTCTGGTTTGCCACTGTGGTGACCCCACCAAACCATATTAGGACATACTACAGCTGCAGCTGAATTTTAAAACAGTGGATGGATTTTGTTCTAAAGTCTGACTCAGTCCAGTTTTAGTGATTTTGCAGGGGAAATGCGAATCCCTGAGAGCCTGGACTTAGATCTGAGCAGGTAAGTGATGGAGGGACTGATTATAAACAATTTTATGAATTGTCATTATTATTTCCCTGTGGAAAGGTATTTAGGATGTCACAGAAATGAAAATTACAGCTATCTATACAAATTACTGCAAAAACAATAGAATTTAATAGAGAATGTTAGCCTGTGTATGGAATTTTTAAACCATCCTATAGAATTTAATTGAGAATTGTATCCCTATTGTAGTGTTCAGTAAGTTGGTTTATATCTATTATTATTAATTTAATTCCCATGCACATAGTACCTATCATCACATTAACAGAGTATGGCCTATGTGGCTTTAAAGCGTGTCAGTAACAATTCCATTTAAAAGTAGCAAGTACCATGTCCTCTTGCAGGAGATGATTTGTAGTCTCTCTTCTCTTAAATTCACCTGTACGTCTTTTAATGAACTGGGATTTAAAAAATGTGAATTATTTTATGTAGCATTGCCGCTCACTTTAAAATGATATCTGAATGACTCCTTCTCTGTTTTATGTACCCATCCTTACTTCCTGCAGCTCTGCGGGACTTTGATGCTACAAGATTGCTGGGGATTTTTAGTTGCATAGAATAAGGAAGTGCAATTTAACCCCAGGCATTAATCACACAGCAGGATTAAGCATTTCCCAGTCTGTGCTAAGGGATTTAAAACCTGGTATAAGTAACATCTGTATTTACTATTTCTTCAGGGTTGTGTCTGAGACAAAAGCAGTCACATTTACAAGACCCAGGAAGTACATCCTTTCTTCAGGTTCTGAGCCTCCTGAGCTGGGATATGTTGATATTCGAACCTTGGCGGACAGTGTGTGTCGCTATGACCTCAATGATGTGGATGCAGCATGGTTAGAACTGGCCAATGAAGAATTTAAAGAGATGGGTGAGAGAAGCCTCTAGTAAAATTACGTGTGCTGCTGAAGTAGGCTGGCAGTTCTGTGCAGGGTTTGTGGGTGAGAAAACTGGAAAGGGAGAGAGGGTGTAAATCATGTAAATTCGGATGTAGTTTATTTGTGATCTTATTTTTAAAAACCACTAGCCTTTAAACTCTTATCCCCAGAAGCCCTCAATGAAGGGTGGCATTGCTACTATGGGCTAGATCTGTGGAGAATATCAGCCTTATGCATAGCTCCATTAATGTCAGTAGAGTTGCGCTTGCTTACACCAGATCAGAATTTGCCCCCTTCCCCTCCACCCAGAAGAATTCCCTCAAATAACCGTTTTTTGCCAGTTTACTTCCTTGGAGATGATATCAAAATAGACAATTTAAGTCATCTGACTATCTGTCCATCCATCCTTTTTTGCTTGCTTGCTTTTCCATGCATCCCTTTCCTAAAATGGAATGAGAAAACTCTCAGCCCCTCTATAGCTGGTTATTTTTTCTGTTTGGACAGAAGCGTTTGGGAGGTTTAAAAACAGAAGCCAGACTGTTTGGGGAGTGAGACAGCAAAGAATTGGCTCAGTGATTCCTTTTGAAAATGTCCCAAACTCTATTACTGTGTCCCTGGTTTTCAAACAGGAAAAGGGATTTGTCCTGGTGGGGCTGAGCGTTCCCCCCAAGAATAGGTTGCGTATGGGGGAAGGGAAGAGAACAAACCACTTCTTTAGTATAATGTGTACTCCAAAAGTGGGAGCACACCATGGATTTTACTAGGATTACACAGGATGTAAGTCAATGCAGAATTTTGACCATAATGTCTAGATATGTAAGAATATATTGTGCCAGCTAGAAGGGTTTTGGATATTTTGGTGAGCACAGATAATACTATTGAGTTTTACGCTGTGGCAATTTCCTCATTTCGGTTATGGTTACCATTTTATGGGTTTACCATTGACTAAACAGTTACAGGACCTGGCAAGCCAGGGTTAGCTGGTTATAAACTTGGAAAAAAAAAATATCCTGAAGAAAACCCACACAGAACAAACAAAACTACCAACTCTGACCTGGTCTCATGTTCAGGCTTTTTACACAAATCTCAGGTCAGGCCTATTTACATACACAAGGTGGATTACATGATGTCAGTCTTAGGTTACACTTCTGGCTGCTTTTAAAATATTCAGCTTTATTTAAACAAGCACTAAAAGTGAGCAGACAGTTTGAGATACTCATGCATTCTCTTCATCTCTCTCTTTCCCCTTCTCTTCCTGGAGAGAAGGGGGCTGTTGATCCTGAAGGGAACCAGAGGGAAGGCTAGCCACAGCATCAATTACAGGACAGATGTACATGAAAGTGATATAGGGTGTCTCTATAGGGAAGGAAGAAGGAGGCATGGGGTTTACCCTGCAGCCAGCGGCAGATACAGTGACCATAGAGGCATCCTCTGCAGGCTCATTCCAGTGTACAAACTGATCAGAGGGCAGGGGAGAAGAAAGTTCAGAACAGAGTAAGGTGAAAGTTCCCACTTGTGGGAGACCATGTCAGGTGATAGGAGAAGATAATTCCCTATGCTGGGAGAACTGTGTCTTTAGAAGCCTGGCACCCCATTAATCCCAGCTTCTTCTTTCTTTAAAAATTCTGGGACAGATCCAGCTCTTGGTTATACCATTGTAACTTTAGAGGAGTTGATTTATGCTGGTGAAATTCAGGTTGGTCTCCTGTGTCTACAGCAATATAGTCTAGGGATAGCTATGATTTGACAGTTTTTACTATGATCCTTAACATGCTCTTACAGTAGATTTTTGTGACTGATATGCCAGTGCACTGTAGTTTGTTTGCTATAATCCTTTACACATGTAGTTATTCTGTAAAAAGTGGGAAAGAAATTCCTTCTTGGCCCCAGCAGGCAGTGCACGCAAGGCGTGAAACATGACATTTGAATTACTCTTATAAAAATTTTGCATAGCAAAAGATATTATTAATGGTCACTAAAATGAGTAATTACTTGTTAATCTCCAGCTGTACCATTTGCCTGATCTCCTGTGGTTGTGAATTCCAGAGGTTGACCTGACACACTCTGCAGTGCTCTTTTTGATATTTAAAATGTGTATTATTTTTCCAAAAGACCAGATATAAAAATATACAACTTTTTTATAAAAACTCTCAATATCATTTCTAAATTTATAGCCATTAAATTACAGTGAAGTCCAATTGTGAGGCAAATTCCAGATAACTAAATCTATAAGGTGGTAGAGGCTACTGCATTGGGACTTAGTGCTGTTGTAAACTCCTTTCAAACTATCTACTGTACTAACTCATCAGCTTTCAA
Organism: Chrysemys picta bellii; assembly: GCF_011386835.1. Classification (NCBI taxonomy): domain Eukaryota; kingdom Metazoa; phylum Chordata; order Testudines; family Emydidae; genus Chrysemys; species Chrysemys picta. The sequence continues at coordinate 46,476,024 of NC_088795.1, forward strand.
TCCATCATCACCCGCTTTCTAGAATCGCACTTCTTTGCCATTAGGGACAAATTCTGCTCTCTTCCACTGTGGAAGTGCTACGGGAGGGCAGAATTTTGTATGCTGCTTGTTCAGCTGCCCTGCAGCTGTGGGGCCAAAAAGGGTGAGGACTGGGCTGGAGCAAAGCGGAGTATTCACTGCTTTGCAGATTCTCCAGACTATTTCCCCATGATGAAGGAGGTACCTTTAAGTTGGCAGACCCATTAGAATGTTTCTTCTCCAGCTCTGTGATTTGGGGGAGCGAGGGATTCCTTCTCCATCTTCCTGTGGAATTCCTCAGAACCCACCTGAAATTAGTTGCTCTGAGAGCGAAGGAGAGGGTTTGCCCTTATAATACACATGACAAGAGCTTTCTATCTTCAGTATGTTTTAGTAAACAGTAATTATTGGGAGCAGGATTAAAACCACAGGATCTTTGTTTTTCAAAGCCTGTACCCTTTCGCAAACTTCCATTAGGATCTCAGCTTGGAAGTGATGGAGGTAAACTGGCCTTGGTGGAGGAGAGAGCTTGCTTTGAAGTAATACTTCTTTTTCAGACATACAGGTGACTGTGTAAAAGGGGTTGTATAGGGCTTGCTGCAACACCAATTATGAAGCTTTACTGGTTCTTGTTGGGCCATTAAAAGTTGAGAAATGGGATACTTTGTCAGGTAGTTCTATCCAGATAGAAAGCTGGACTTCATTTGGTACCTTTCTTGCTGAGTTTATTGCAGGTTTTTTCAGGTCCGCAATGAACATTTAACATTATAGGTCCAGTTTTATTATTATTACTACCGTGATTTAGGTGATGATCACTGTGGTGGTGTCTGGGTGTAACCATAGAATCATAGAATATCAGGGTTGGAAGGGACCTTAGGAGGTCATCTAGTCCAACCCCCTGCTCAAAGCAGGACCAATCCCCAACTAAATCATCCCAGCCAGGGCTTTGTCAAGCCTGACCTTAAAAACCTCTAAGGAAGAAGATTCCACCACCTCCCTAGATAACCCATTCCAATGCTTCACCACCCTCCTAGTGAAAAAGTTTTTCCTAATATCTAACCTAAACCTCCCTCACTGCAACTTGAGACCATTACTCCTTGTTCTGTCATCTGGTAGCACTGAGAACAGTCTAGATCCATCCTCTTTGGAACCCCCTTTCAGGTAATTGAAAGCAGCTATCAAATCCCCCCTCATTCTTCTCTTCTGCAGACTAAACAATCCCAGTTCCCTGAGCCTCTCCTCATAAGTCATGTGCTCCAGCCCCCTAATCATTTTTGTTGCCCTCCACTGGACTCTTTCCAATTTTCCACATCCTTCTTCTAGTTTGGGGCCCAAAACTGAACATAGTATTCCAGATAAGGCCTCACCAATGCCGAATAGAGGGGAATGATCATGTCCCTTGATCTGCTGGCAATGCTACTTATACAGCCCAAAATGCCGTTAGCCTTCTTGGCAACAAGGGTACACTGTCGACTCCTATCCAGCTTCTCATCCACTGTAACCATAAGGTCCTTTTCTGCAGAACTGCTGCCTAGCCATTCAGTCCCTAGTCTGTAGTAGTGCATGGGATTCTTCCGTCCTAAGTGCAGGACTCTGCACTTGTCCTTGTTGAACCTCATCAGATTTCTTTTGGCCCAATCCTCTAATTTGTCTAGGTCCCTCTGTATCCTATTCTTACCCTCCCAGCACTGTGATTAAAATGGACAAGTCCCACAATTAGATATTCTATCTAGTACAATTGGGTTCCCCATATATTTGAATAATTATTTATTTATAGGTACTACAATAGATCCTAGCCAAGATCAGGACCTGATTGTACCAGGTGCTGTGAAAATGCACTATATCAAATAAATGATTGCATTATCTTGGTTGCTGATTGTAAACATATCAAAATGTACCTGATAGATTTTGCATTGGACTGTATCATCATCATTTTGATGGACAGTTTATTGCTCACTTGGGGAGTGCTTTGATCCTAGAATCACTCTCAAAAGAGTCACCATTTCCTAAAATGACTGAGGCCACAAAGTTGAAACAAGCAACTGTACATAGTGTTGTATGAGAAAGAAGGAGAGTGAGATCAACAGTGACAACCCAGAGAGGTGGGACTTGCTTGTGAAAACTTTGAGGATTTCAAATATTGATTGAAATGAGTAAATGTCCATTATTTCAACACAGATCTAGGGCTTTTGACATTTTTGCCTTAACTACTCTACACTTCCCCTCTAACGTTTGCCATGGCAACCCTACAGCCATAAATTAATCCTCTTCACTGGAGGTGGGCTGGCATGTTGTGCCATTTGAAGCTTATGGCTCAACCTGGGAGGAAAAGCTCAGCCTTTGATGCACTGCTGGAAGGAACTGGGGCTCCAGATGTTGTTACCATTTTAAAAACAATCCATTGTGTTGGATTAATTTCCCAGGAATGCCCGAACTGGATGAGTACACGATGGAGAGAGTCATGGAGGAATTTGAACAGCGATGCTATGACAGTATGAACCATGCTATTGAAACTGAAGAAGGGCTGGGGATTGAGTATGATGAGGACGTTGTCTGCGACGTTTGCCAGTCCCCAGATGGGGAGGATGGCAACGAAATGGTGTTCTGTGACAAATGTAATATCTGTGTACACCAGGTATGGCATCCAGACGTAGAGGTGGAAGTGGCCTTTTGGTCAGCTTATGTGCTGGAGCTAAAGGCAGGCGATGGGTGGTTACAGAAATATCTCAGAACTATTACTGTTAAAGACAGGTTTAAACATAACAGGCCAGATTCCTCTCTAATGTAACTCATTGATTTTAACTGAGTTACACCAGTAGTGAAATTGGCCCATGGGACAAACTCACAAGTGATGTAAATGTAGGTTATACATTAGTAAATGTGTACATTTACTACATTACATGCTGAGAGGGCAAAAAGCGGGAGTGTAGCAGGAAAAGCAACCAATTGTAGGATGTAAGAAGATATAAGATTAAAATGGGGGTGGTGTTGCTTTATCTAACAGCATCTTGTACCCTCTTGCTGGTTGCTTTTGTTGCTATAATCATGCCCTTTTTGCTACTAAGTTTGTACATTACATTAGGTTACACTAACACTACCATCTGCATTCCCAATGAATTTGGCCCAGTTGGTTTTGTTCTACAGATATGTCTGCAATTTTTTGGTTTGGTCCCTCACTTTTCACACACGAGCCATGTGATGCACTGAAGTCCTCTTCTTTGGCAATATATTTGCAGTACCAATAAATTTGATTGAAAGTAAGAGGAAGTCTGAAAAATGATGACCTCCATCCAACCAGTAGGAAACCAGGGAGGATTTATATAGTAGTTTAAACTTAATTTGTCATCAGGCTTCTTGTTAACAGTTGGTTTTGTTCCATGTTGGGGTGACTCTGAATGAGGCACCAGGGATTTGAACCTGCATCTCTCACATGCTAGAGGAGCGCCCAAACAACTAGATTATTCTGGGGACAAGGCAGCACAACATGTCTTTCTGTGGAAATTAAACAAGCCTTTCTTTGCATGGAAGAAGGAACAGATATGTTTGTAACAAATCTGCTTCCTTGACTTCCTTCCATTGTTAGAGAGACCTTGCTGTGGGTCTTCTTTCTCTCCATCCCTTTAAATGTTTGCTTTGTCATTAAGCGGTGGGGCAGCTGTGATGTTTGATAAGCAAGGAACATTTATTTTTCTTGCTCCTTGGGCTAAAGTTATATAAATGTATTTGCATGTATGGTGGGGAAATGTATCTTTGAGCATGGCACTATGGTCTAAGAGTTTAAAATTGGCACATTGATAAATCTGTAGCCATTCTGTCTTGAACTGTGATCACATCAAATCTTACAAGCTAGAAAGGGTCAGAACTGACAATAGTTTGGTTGTAGGTCTCCATAGACACTGCCAGTCTACTATAGGACACGATGTTAATCATTCAATAGATGCCACTTTACCCAATGAGTAAGAATTGAACTATGCCTTGGGGGCATCTTTTATGTCATCATCTCATTTTTCAGGTGAGATGCAAAACTATTGTCCTATCACCTGTGGTCTTTAAAGATCTCATGGGACTTTATAGCTCCAGTGTCCTGGTCAACGTCCAGCTCAGATATTTAACCACTCACACAGTTATCTAAATTTCCCTTTCTAAGTTGGTTAATATATTCTTCTTCACTTCCTGTACTAAACTGTTGTGTAGTGTTGTTTGCATTTGTTAAACACCTGAAGGTGGCTCCCTTTCAGTGGTGGGAAAAGTATTTGTGTATAATGTGTATATGGAGTTGCTACATTTGTAAAAGCACCTTGGGATCCTTCAGAACAAAATTGGCTACATAAATGTAAGCTAATATTATTATATAGCATGCAGTCCCATAAAGGGCTTTGAGGTTAGCAAAAGGCTAAATGTAAATCAGTTAATACTAACAGGAACATGCTGTTGTTGTTTCTTTTTCTTCCTCTCCTTTATAAACATGAGTACAGGCATGTTACGGAATTTTAAAGGTGCCAGAAGGCAGTTGGCTATGCCGGACCTGTGCGCTTGGTGTTCAGCCAAAGTGTTTATTGTGTCCCAAGAAAGGTGGAGCTATGAAGCCAACTCGTAGTGGGACGAAGTGGGTCCATGTTAGCTGTGCACTCTGGATTCCAGAGGTAAGTGTTGATCCAACTGATGTACCTATATTCAGATTCAGAGCAATCTTGGCAAAGGACAAATCTGCTCATAACAACATACATTCATTATAGCAACAGACATCAGATTGTAACATCCATGCAGCATTTGTTGTTAGGGAGTAGAAAAAAATAAAAGATTAAAAACAGGGAAACATTCATTTTCAATTAAACATAGAGGACATAGAGTCTGACAGGATAATACACGATCTAAAAGAAAAAGGTAATTACATTAGCTCAGTGAACTACAATACAAATGGCTCATAGGTCTAAAAAAAGGACAACTGCTGGGAAAGCTAATTTAGTGAGAGCACAAAGTAAGCACTGTTTGTATTTGTAGATGGAAACTCAGAACCTGGGTGAGTGAGTATTTGGATTAACAGTGGTAATTCTTGAGAGTTCTGGCATTCAAAATATTCATCCTTTAAAATCACTTAAATTGATGGGATTTGCATCAGAGTTGTTTCATTTTTATCAGGGAAGAAGTGGTTTTGAAACTGGATTTTTCTCTCTTTGTAAACTGAAAAACTTGGAACATATGAATTTGGCATGTTTCAAGCAATGAAACAGATTCCTCATGGAAAGCTGTACTTTTATTTTTGCTTGGGGGGTGGGACCTACAAAGGGACATAAGCATTGCAATGATTTTATGTGCCTAGAAAACCCTGGAACACCATGATCCACAAAGCCTGGACGTAGGTGCCTAGTCTCCCTGTACAATGAATAGGGATCCACAGACGCCAACAAGCTAGGTGGGGAGACACCTAAGCTAGCCAGTGGGAGATGCTGATCAGAGGAGTGTATGCTAAGCATGCTTACCGGATTGGACACTACATGCAAATGCCCATCTTCCCCTGGTTCGTGGATCACTCTGCGGCTTCAGCGTGAGATAGGCATCCAGACGCCTAGAGCAAGGCAGCACTGTGCATGCTCAGAGGCATAAATACAGAGAACTCTTACCCTGAAAAACTTGGGTGCTGAGTGAGTGTAGGTGCTGCATGGTTCAGTGGCAGTTCTGTGGATTGCAGTGGAGCCAAAGCTGGGACTTAGGTGCCTAAGTCTGGGGTTTAGGCACCTAAATACTTTCATGGTTCCCACCCCTTCTGCTTATCTTTTACTGTATGTTTTTCATTCTGATGCTTAGGTGAGTATTGGCAGCCCAGAAAAGATGGAGCCCATAACCAAGGTCTCTCACATTCCCAGCAGTAGATGGGCATTAGTGTGCAGCCTTTGCAATGAGAAGATTGGGGCATCCATACAGGTAATAAATGAACATAAGTGTGTTTGTTATAGATGCAAATGTGCATTCTATAGAACCTCCCTGATTCCCTTCCCATAGTTTGCACAGAAAAATGTTGGTCTCCTCCCACATCTCAGCAGAGTTTTAATAGCAGATAATGTAGGGAGGTTATAGTTTAAGGATTCCTAACTTTTATAAAATGTACTTAGGTGTGTTTATCAGAACACCGAAATACAAATAATGAAACTTGAATGACCATACTTGTTAAATGAACAAAATACATTTTGTGGTGCATTCTCCTTGCTTTTTAAATAGCACTTGTTCATTTGCTCATTCATTTGCAAAAGTGAGTAATTTTCTGTGGCCAAAATATTTAAACTTGGATGCCAAAAACTGTGTGCTAAAATTTACCTGCATGTACGTTCAAGATGATGGTCAAAGGCTCAAAGAGAGGTTAGACTCCCAATTCCCCTTGAAAATCTTCCCTCTGATGAGCAGCTTGATTTTCAGAGATGGTGAACACTTGCAGCTAACACTGAAGTCAATTAGAATGTGAATGCTCAGTACCCTTCATGATAAGGCTGTGAATCAGGTGACTAAATATGGATTTAGGCACCTAACTTTAGATACAACCCAACTTTAAACATTTTGGCCTATGTGTCTACCAGGGATTAAAATGAATTGGTAATGTCTGCTGTTGTTGGTAAGGAAGGAGTTACATTACCATAGTCTTTTTGATTTGATAAATAATCAGATGTTCTCATTTGTTGGTCTTTTTAGTTCAGTTATGAGAATTTCTGCCATTGAGCTCCAGAGTACGTAGGAAAGGAACAGTTTGCATGCTTAGAATCTGCTACAAAGTTTAAATGAATCATGAGCCACAAGCAGAGGAAATACAAGCCCCTTCTTCAGCTGGTGATGAAAAGCCACAAGTTTGGCAGGTTTAGGGGGTGGCTGGCTTTGCAGATATTTTGTATTCTCTAGAATCAAAGCTGCTGGCCCTGATTTTCCCATTGCCTTGCACCTTACAGAATCATGTACACATCTGTAACGTAGCTGTCAAACACTAACATTTTGATGTTTATTCTCACTTAGCACAGGTGTAAATGACTGCACAAGGTGCAAGGCAATGGGAGAATCAGGCCCAGCGTGTTCAAGGAAATAACTATCTCCATGTATAGTAAAGAATTAATCTTTGGCTGTGTATCCAGCACTAAAGCAAGAACACCAATATCCTGCTTCCTATCACCAATTTACATTCTTGGAAAAATTCCAATATGGGTCATATACTTTCTAATTAATTTCTCTCTAAAATTTCAATGGGATGTGGATTCTTCACTTATTGTAAAATGTTCTGTGGTGTTGCAGTATGATGTTAAACAGGATTGATCTGCCCCACAGTTATCTGCATTTCAGAAGTGAGTGAAGAGGTTCCTTGTGTATAGATTACATCAGCTTGTGAAATTTATAAACCACTTTGGGATCCTTCAGGATACAAGAAAATATATAGATGTTATGTTAAGGGGTGTTAACTCTGAAAGCAGTTTTAGAATATGTAGAGATCTACAGTACATATTGCTTAGATCTGAATCTTAGTTCTATTGGTATCACGGTGAGAAGGAGCACAGGTGTGTTTGCATTTTAGAGCATGTGGTGTCCTGCTTTTGCTGGGGAAAGTAAGGCTAGATGACCTAATTGTAGGCAGAGTTGTGCTATCAAATAAAAAAAAAAGTACATAGCAAAGGACTTTGAAGATGAAAAGTAAAGCTCAGAGTTCTGAGTTTAGATCACTGGATCGTCGCACTCTCTCCCTTGTTCCTCTGTCGTTGAGCCATTGATGGCATGTACTGGGAAAAGTTATAAAATAGTTGTTCAGCAGACGTTCCAGTGAAACCTTTCCATCTGTTTGTCAGAAGCCTTGTTTGCTGTTCCCACTTCAATTAAGGTATGAAATAATATACATACAAAGGAAAGAAAGTTAATCTGTCCACTGTATTTTAATAAATAAAACATTCCTGTCGTCTACCTCTTGGAAACTCTTACAAAATGGAGAAATCAGACTATTTTGTCCCCCAATACTTGTTTGAGGTAACTCTGCAGTTTCATACTGAATACAGGTTTTTTTTTTTTGGTGTGGGTTTTTTACATTCTTGCTCTGAAAACCTCTGTCTTCTGAAATAACAGAATGGGATGATATGTATGCTGTATAGCTGCTACTTTAGACAGTTACACATTTTAAAAAATCATTTGGGGAAATACTCTTGGTTCCATTTTTCTGTGACATCATCAAAGAGTATTAGGGGGGCTTTGTGATACAAGAAACATGAATGCGAGAGTATTCTCATGGCCTCTAAATACTTAAAATTTGTGTTGTGAAACTTGTAGATAGCAGGAAAAAAACAGAATTTATGAAGTGTGTAATAAAAAAGGTAATAATCAACTGAATAAGTGGAGGGAGAAGAGGCAGTTTCTCCAGATAGTTTTATATTCTGAGATGTTCACACTAATTTAAAAAGCGAGCTGCTTGATGTGTGCATAGGGATGGGCAGAAAGCAGTTGCTGCAAGCAGGGAAAAGCAAGACTGCATTTTCTTCCCAGTTCAGATTTCCTTCAGATGAGACAAGCTTTCCTCTCTACTCAACAGAACTTTATTTTTGATACAAGCAAATTATTAAGAAATCATAGTAGCATGGAATTCGCTGCGAAAAGCACTTTTTATGTTGTTTATTATCCCAACCATGCTGCTGTTGCCCTGTTTGTTCACAAAGCATTTATTTGGAGGAGGCGAAAGGGCAAAGAGGGTTGCACCATTTTTTATATCCCTTCTACGTATTGATTTTATTAAAGAACATTTATCTGAAACCTCTGCAGTTTAAACTCTGTAGTATACATTTATCTGACATCTGGCTGCTGAGTCAACCTGAGGAGGAAAACCCAGAGGAGACAGATACTTGGCTTTGTTACAAAGCACTGTATAAATATCCTGCTGCAGTGCATTTCTCTTTAAGGTTAGATCACTTGGGTTAAGTATAGTTTAGTCCTGTCATAGTTAATGTCTGTGACAGTCCTTTCCACTTTTATTTCTCTACGTTGGGGACAAGGGTCCAAGTCAAGGGGGGATTTTTAAGATTTTTATTTTTCACTTTGCAAAAGAAAGTTAGTTATAGTTAAAATCAAGTGCTAAAGCAGTTTTGCTCCATGATGGCTGCATTCAGTGGGAGATAGGGGAGAGCTTGGGAGATGACAAAAGAAGCAAAGTGTAGGTTTTTTTTCTCATGTGAAGTAGAGGAGCAGTAAGTGACTGAAGTAGTGAATGTCAGTGATTTAATACGTGACATTCTAAATTGATGATAAAAGAAAAAATCCCACCTCGCCCTTGCTTTTTAAGTAGCACTTGTTCATTTGTTCGTTAATTTGCAAAAGTGGCCAGTTCCAGGTGCCCTGAGAGATTTTAATTAAAGTATCAGACAGGCTGGGAGCCACAGGGTATTTTCCTCTCTGGAGTGGTAGCACAGCCAAAGGGGATCATTTTGCCTGTCATGATATTGCTTTAAGTGACTGGCTCCAGTGACCATGAGAAACCTCCTTTTGTGGAGTTGCTCATATTGAATAGTATGATAAGCCCATGGAGAAGTTAATCGCTCATGTCTGCTAGACCACTACATTGTTGCTTGAACTGACAGCATTAAATTGCAAACCTAATAGTGAGAAAGTACTTAGCTTAGATGCAAATCCCAGTACTGTAATGTATTGTACCGCAGTTGCACTGGTGTAAGCATTGATCTCAAAGGTGTCATGGCTGTGCAGGTATTTTGTGCATAATGTGAGACTTTTTATTTAAAACATGTTTATTTTTTAAAATTTTCTGCAGTGCTCGGTGAAAAACTGCCGAACAGCTTTTCATGTCACATGCGCATTTGACCGTGGCTTGGAGATGAAGACCATCCTGGCGGAGAACGACGAGGTCAAGTTCAAGTCATACTGCCCCAAGCACAGCTCCACCAAAAAACTGGATGACGAAAACCTCTGTGAAAACACCAGCCAGGAGAATGAGAATGGGACACAGGACAGCTCCCCTTGTGCCCACATAGAGCCCTTCCACAGCCTTGATCAAAACCAGGAGGAAGCCCACAGGGTCAGTGTCCGCAAGCAGAAGCTCCAGCAGCTGGAAGATGAGTTCTATACATTTGTCAATGTCTTGGAAGTGGCTAAGGCCCTGCGGCTGCCTGAAGAGCTGGTGGAGTTCCTGTACCAGTACTGGAAGCTCAAGAGGAAAGGCAATTTCAACAAGCCCTTGATCACCCCAAAGAAAGACGAAGAGGACAATCTGGCCAAGCGGGAGCAGGATGTTTTGTTTAGGAGACTGCAGCTCTTCACGCACCTCCGGCAGGATTTGGAGAGGGTAAACCAATGCAAGCTTATGCTTGTGAGGAGAAGATGCTGTGTTTAGTTAGCTGAGTTCACAACCTAAATCAGTGATAATATATTCCCTTGGTTATTGCCATAGGATGTGGGCAACCAAATTTTGTTCCAACCCAGGGCTCTGAAGATTGCATTGAATTTGTATAGAGCACAAGAAGTTGCAGCTATCTTCTTTTGAATAGTGTGTGTCAGCCTGCAGAGGTGACAGGTCCTGGCAGTTAGTGCTCAGTCTCAATCTGAACAGCTTTGGATATGTTAGACTAGATGACCCTTGTGGTCCCTTCTAACCTTAAGATTCTATGTCTGCACGGTAGCTGGGAGTGAGCCTCAGAGCACAGGTAGATAGACTCTCACTAGCTCAGCTTGATCTAGCATGGTAAAAAATAGCAGCGTGGATGTTGTGGCTTGGGTGGCAGCTCAGGCTTTCAAGCCCACCTGACTCTCTGGGTCTGAGCTCGGGTGACTAGCCCGAGTCTCCATTAGTCACAACATCCACACTGCTCTTTTTAGCACACTACCTCACAAGTCTATCTACTTGAGCTGGAAGGCTTGCTCCCAGCTGCTGTGTAGGTGTACGCTTTGTGGACTGCACGTCAGTATTAGTGACATTGTGAGCTCTACTGCAGCCACCTCTGGGTAATATGTTTTCCGTAGCACAAGCAGTTAGCTTGTGATACTTTCTCCCAGTGGTACCTGCTGCTGATGCACATTTTTCAAACAAATGAAAAACCAAATCACAGTCTTTCCTTGTGTCTTTGATGTGGAGCTGGCTTATTTTTACTTTGCTAATAGAACAATGTGAGGTCAGCATTTCACCAGAAATATGTGCATAATATTTTGAGTAGACAGTGGCATACCATTGGGTTGGGTTTTGAATGTTAAAAAGTGTAATTGAATGGTATCAGCTTAGTGTTTAATCCTTAGTACATCTGCCTTAACAAGGATCTGAAACTGAACCTTTGCTCTTAGATTGACTGGCAAAGAGAGAGAGGGTTTTTTTAAGGCCAGAAGGGACCATTATGATCATATAGCTGGGGCGGGCAAACTTTTTGGCCTGAGGGCCGCATCAGGTTTCAGAAATTGTATGGAGGCCTGGCCCCCGCCCCGTCTGACCCCCCCGCTTCTCGCCCCTGACGGCCCTCCGGGACTCCTGCCCCATCCAACCCGCCCTGTTCCCTGATGGTCCCCCCAACTCCCCACCCCATCCAGCCCCCTGCTCCCTGACAGCCCCCGGACTCCCTGCCCCTAACTTCCCCCCCGCCACCCTATCCAACCCCCCCCCAACCTCGGGACCCCTGCCCATCCAACCATCCCTTCTCCTGGTGGCGCAGTGAGCTGAGGCTGCGGGGGAGGGGGAACAGCAGGGGAGGGCTAGCCTCCTGGGCCAGGGAGAACGGTCCCGTGGGCCGTAGTTTGCCCACCTCTGTTATATAGTATGGCCTCCTGTATAACACAGGCCATACAATCTGACCCAGCAGTTCCTTTATCAGGTCAAAAAACCCTTGTGGTTGAACTAGAGCACACATTTTAGAAAGACATCCAGTCTTGATTTAAAGAGTTCAGGTGATGGAATCTACCCCATCCATTCATAAAACTGTTCCAAGACTAATTACTCTTATTAGTAAACATTTATACCTTATTTCAGTTAGACTTTTTCTAGCTTCAATTTCCAGGTAGTGTATCTCATGCATTTTGTAGTATCAGAAATCTTTTGTCTCCATAACCACTTAAAGGTGTTCAAGTCTCCTCTTAACCTTCTCTTTGAAGAGCTAAATAAGTTTAACTTCTTAAGTCTGTGTGTTCTCCAGACATCACAAGTTATTCTTGTGTCATATTTTGCACCCTCTCCAGATTTACAACATTCTTTTAAAAGTCTGGACACATTATTCCAGCAATGGTCACGCAAGTAATAATGCCTCTCTCCTCTAACTTGACATTCCTGTTTATACATCTAAAGCTAGCTCATGTTCAGTTGATTATCTTCTAGTCTGACTCCAAAGTCCTTTTCAGAATTGGCACTTTTCAGGATACAGTCTCTCATACTGTACATGTGATCTATGTTCTTTGTTCCTAGATGTGTGACCTTGCTTAACTTGCTCACCCAGCTTACCAAGCAAACTAGCTCTGCATAGGTGACTTGTCTTCATTATTGTTTACAACTCTGCCAGTTTCTCAGTCATCTGCAAATGGGACTCAATACAGGGGTAACTGGATGAAATTCTGTGGCCTTTGTTATACAGGAGGGCAAACTAGATGATCTAATAATGGTCCTTTCTGGTCTTAAAATCTATTAACATGATTTTTAAATTTTCTTAGAGATTATTGATAAAGTATGATTAGCACTGGGCTGAGAACCTATCTCTGTAGAACCCTACTAGAAACAACTACTCATGGATGTTTCCCTATTAACAATTATGTTTTGAGAGCAGTTAGCCAGTTTTTAATTAATTTAATATGCCATATTGAGTTTGTTCAGTGTTAACCTTTTAGTCAGCATGTCATGCTACAGTGAGTCAAAAGCCTCAGAAATCCATATCTACTTCATGAATTTGTAATCTCAGAGAAGTTTGAGTTCCACAGGAAGATACCTCAACTGTGATGATGGGGCATATAGCTCTCCAACCTGCTGGGACCTGACTACAAGTGTTGGGCCCAGCTTGGGTGGGATAGGAAAACAACTAGCCCCTCTTAGGCTCAGGTTGTGTTGGTTTGCCTCACGTTGACCTTCCTGTGGGATCAGCATAGTGGCAGTAGCATGCCTGCTTCTGCTGGCTGAAACCATCTCTTTGTGCTGTGCACTGTGGAGTGTGTGCCTCTTGTTTTGCAGCATGGGGTAGTGGACAGCAGGCACAGGGCATGCAGCTGCTACCATGCCAACCTCATGGCAGGAAGAGGAGAGCCAATCCCACTGTTTGGTGACAATGGCACAGACTCAGGTTCAGGGTCTACATCAGGCCTAAAAATTAGGCTAGAGCCTAATGGGGAGTTTCTCTATTGTGATATTTTTGTGTGACTGTCCCAATCAGCAACAAAATCAAGAAAAAAACCCTCTACCACAGAAATAATTTTTTGTTTATATTTCAGAAAACATTCTTCAAATATGTGTCTGTGTGGCTCCCATTGTAGGCACTCATGCATGCGTGATCAAATTTTCTTTTGACTAGCAGTGTCTTTCGGTGCAGTGCGTGCCACCTTATGCTCTCTCAGCCTCCCTCAGATCCCTTTTATTGTCCATGGCAGTGAGATCAAACCTAGCAAACGTCAGATCCACTAGTACTTAGCTTGGACTAAACTTCTGCAAAACCTTCTGCGAATCATTAGATCCACATCTGATCTTCTGTTTTGACCAACATGAACTGACCACCAATTGTCTGCACTGAACTTCTCTGGTCAGACCCTTTTGTCCAGGGTTTTTCTAATGGCAGACTCAAGACACGGGGGCTTCAAGTCTTGTCCATTCTGTGATAGACTGTTTCCCCCTGAAGGAAGAATACAATAGTCATGCCTTCTGTCTGGACAAATCACACATTTCAAGCACATGACAATATGTTTATCCCCTTCTCTGTGAGGACTCAAAGGTCACAAGTTGGAAGGCTAAAACTCCACCGTCTGCAACAGTCCATGGAATATCTAATCAAACCCAAGGGAGAAAAGCTCCAGAATCTAATTTAATGGACAATCCAGCATCATCTGCTACTCTATTGAGTAGGCAAGCAATGGCTAAGACCACTGTGGAGAACACAGTGCCAAGTCAAAACCTGGCACCGACGTTGGCACCAAAACTGACCTGCTTTAATATGGAAGCTGGTACCACCATCTCAGAAGTTGAGCACTGAAAGGGAATGCTCTGGACACTCGGGCAGAAGCTCAAGAAGAAGCAGAGTCCTCCGATAAGGACAACCACAGCAAACCCACCAGAGAAAGTCTTTCAAGTCCTCACAGCATCAAGGATGAAGAGGATGAACAGACTGTGATGCAAAAGATTCTGCCAGCACTAACATTGACCCCGAACTTGGGATGAAACTCAAGCAGAACCAGGTCCATGCCAAGACATACACCAGCACCAACACAGATTCTGATACTGAAAGCACCTTACACACTGGTGCTGCCCCAACAGGAAATCTATTCCTCTTCACCATCGCCGGAGCATATATTCTCCCTGTCATAGAGCAGGGAACTTTGCCCTCTAAGGTCTGCAGTTGATACTGCCGAGAGACCTATGGGCTAATCCTACAGGCCTCAGCTTGTCAAGACTCCTTTTCAAAGATTTCCTTTTGAACCACTGTCTGAGTGCTCAATATACCACCTTACTATCAGTCAGTCCTGTGGCCATTATATCAGCACAGAGAGTCAGTGAGTTCCAAGCTCTTGTGCTTGGGCCATCTTATACTTCTTTCCAAGGGGACAAAGTGGTGATGAAACCACACCTCAATTTCATCCCTCAGGTGATCTTGGAATTCCGCCTGAATTAATCCAACACTTTACCAGTTAGCTTCTCAAAACTGCACTCAACAACCATCTTATTGTGGCAATATCTGGCGCAAGCCATCTCATCAGAGACTCACTAACTGGATATCACAGTGCATTTCCACCTGCTATCAGATGGCTGGTTAGTGTCTCCCTCCGAAAGTCAGTGAAAATTTCACTAGGTCACAGGCTGTATCGTCTGTCTGCTTCAATCTCAGATCTGCTAGGTAGCTATATAGAGTGATCTACTGTCTTGTAAAACATTGCACTTGACATGGCAGCCAAATCAGATGCCAAGTTCAGGAGAGCAGTACTACAGTCTCTGTTTGATTGACTGCAGCTGAAGTTCCTCACTCACACCATCCTTGGAGTATACTGCTTGCCAGTAATCTATAGTGGGATCCACACTGACTACAACAGCTCAAAGAACAATAGCTATTTACTCTACAGTAATTGTGGTTCTTTGAGCTGTTATAGTCAGTGTGGATCCTACACTCTGTCCTCCATCCTCACTTTTCTCAGTCCCCAGCTATCACAGGCTTTGAATTGTGAGGGAAATGAGGGAGGGTCATAGGCAACCTCATTCTATGTTCTTGCATGGACAAACACACAAGGAAGTACAGAGTGCATGCACAACCCTGTTGGACAGTGCTAGTGGGGGAAAAAATTCACTCTCACATGCATGAAGTACATATGCTCTTATAGTGGGATCCACACTGACCATAACATCTTGAAGAATCAGTTACTGTAGGGTAAGTAACTGTTCTATACAGAACCTAGTGAACAATTAATAATTTGGTTTCACTTCCAGTTCTTTCAACAGTCATGCTGTCTGTCATACAGTGGCATACATAGGAGCCCTACTGCATATATTAATTGACCCAAATGAGACTAAAATGGAAGGTTCATGAAGGACACTCTTACAACAACCCAAATTTTGACCCTATAAGCTATTAAGCATAATTAAAAAGGTGTGTGTATGTATATGTATCCAATAGCAGAGAGATGTGGGTATGGTCCTCAAAGATTCCTCCTTATTTCTCCTTTTACTTCCACCTCCAACTTCAAAGACCTCATGTTGTGGCTTCCTTCTCTCTATGCAGCGAGGGTTCAATGATTCTGTGAGCATCAGATATGGTAGAGGAGGACACTTAGGAGTGTTACATTGCCTCTACAACTTGTTAGCTAAGGAGCAAAAGACAGACTGGGTTCTGGATTCTGATCAGTTTATAGCTTTACTATCATGAAGCTCAGTGACAATATTATTTGCATTTTCTAGGTTCGGAATCTGACTTACATGGTGACCCGAAGGGAGAAGATTAAGAGATCTGTTTGCAAAGTCCAGGAACAGATATTCAATCTCTACACAAAACTTATGGATCAAGAACGAGTTTCAGGTATGTTTCACAGACTTCATTATCACATCCAAGCAGAGGATGGCAAGCAGAGGAACAGAATGGTTTGGCTAAGGCAAGGGTCTCAAACTCAATTTACTTTAGGGTCAGTGCCAGTCCTCAAATCCTCCCAGTGGGCCAATAATGTCACTGAAGATGGTGTTCAGAAAAGAAAACATTTATCTTGTATTTTTTATTTTGAATTTCTTAGAAATAATAAAACTGTCATACAACTTTATACAATTCTTTGCCTGCCAGAGAGTTTTTAGTGTTGGCCAGACATCTGGCAGTGCTTCAGTTCTGTCAGTTTGTTGATGTTTGGCCTCAGTGACTGAGCAGTTGAAACCTTCAGGATGGCAGCAAGGTGTGCATCAGATAGTTGTGTTCGGTATTTTGACTTTTTTATATTCATTGTGGAAAAAAGTGATGCTGCCTCCATGGCTGACTTTGCCAGGCAACTAATCATGCTGCCTCATGGTTGACTCTGCTCGGCAACTAGTGATAGTATCTCGGTCCCTGTCCTCCAGCCAATGGGAGCTGTGGGGGGGGGGGGGCACCTTCAGAGGACAGAGCCGGCCGCGTGGCTGCATGGGTCTTTCCTCTGCGGGCCACAGTGGGGAGGTTCTCTGGCCACAGATGGCCCGCAGGCCGGGACTTTGAGACCCCTGGGCTAAGGTCTGCTTACTGTTTTGAAGCTCACCCTTCCTTATATTCTTGTTTAGTTCACTTTGCAACAGAAAGTTGGAGGAAAAACCCCCTAATGAACCAAGAGCCAGTATATTTTAAATTTTCAGCTACAACATATTAAGGACAGTCACATGAGAAGCCACAGAAATAGATAAGTAAGTGGGCCTGAATTAACCAGCCAACCCTGTGGGACTCAGTGTCACAAGGGATTGGAAATGGGATGAAGAGACTTCGGCTTTAGCTCACTGCTTCAAAACATTCCTAAATTCAATTTTTTCCCACTATTGGTAGTTTTATGGTCAGGGACTGTCACCTATTATATGTTTGTTTAGCACCCAGCACAATGAGGACCAACCTGGTTGTGGCGTTTAGGAGCTGCTGCCTTATAAACATTTAATAGTAATAATAGCTGTTTGGTGGTCTCAGTCCATTTCATAGTGGATGGGTGTCCCTAGAGCTGACAGGCACACTTATCAGAAAGACCCAGCACTGAATGGGCATGAAGAAAGAACTCCCCTTGTTCCTAGAGGAGTTCTTTTCAGGTCATAGTTGAAGCCCATTGGCTTGAGTGTGTGCAGAACCTTTATGCAGTATAGTTAATGCTGAAATCACACTTCTCTGAAAATGTTTGACCGATTATAGCTACAAATAAGATCACTGTAACTTGGATCTATGGTTTTGTCCCAGTTTGTTTTCTTTGTATTTTTGACAGCACTTTCTGTGGAGTCAGCTTCACTTTTCCGCCCACTCCATTTGTAGGTTTAGTATTTTCTCATGTTGTTTATACTAGTCTCAAACAGGGGAGAGAAAACATTTTTAAAAACAGAAGAAAAGTGTGTGGATAAAACCACAAATATTGGCAATATGGATCCAGCAGTAGCTGTAGTCAATTTTTTTAAAATCCATTAAATTTCAGGTTGACAGTCCCTTTAAAGATGTTATAGAGTTATTGGTAAAAATCAGTTCTTAAACAGATTTTCACTTGATTTAATCTTGGTTTTCCTTGGATATTATGGATTATTTTCTGCATTGCCAAGTTTAGATTAAGAAAGGACAGTTATAACTCTGCTTGTCATGGTGTTTTCCAAATGTACTTGTATTCCTTCTTCAACAAAAAAATAATAATGTATAAATAAGAAAAAAATCACATCCCTGTTCATTTGCCTGTCAAATGTTTGACTTTCTATCCTTCCCGGATTAAACCCTTTGTAAAACACCATGAAGATGAACTCATCTTTTGGACCCAATCTGGAAGCATTGTGAATCTGTTGTTTTCTATTAAAATCAATTGAAAGGTCTACATTTCAGCACATTCTGCTTAAAACCAAGCATGTTGCTGTGATCTGTCAAATGAAAAGCACGTTTCTACTACTCCAAAAGTGACTCATAGAGAGAGACTCAATTCAGTTTTTGACTAACAGTCCTTCTGAATGAGTCTGTGGTTTTAAAGGCATGAATTCTGATGGGTCAGCAAACTGATGTTAAAAAATCATTCCCACTGATTTACTGCTCATTGAAAATAGTTGCTTCTCCAGCAGGAAAATGCTACATTGAAAAGGTTAACTAGATTATCCTTAAGGATTTAAATCATTAGTCAGCTGCACAATCAGCTAGTAGAATCATGCATGATGACATATGTGGTAGTTTGTCCATTTAAGTGAAGATGCTTTTTTCCAAAGAGTTTAATCAAGATTGGATATTTGTCTAGAAGATGTGTTCTAGTGCAAACACAGCTATTGGACTTTATGTGTTATGCAGGAGATCAGACTAGACAATCACAATGGCCCCTTCTGGCCTTAAAATCTGAGATACACATTAGCTATAATATCTATAGCGATATGGAAATTGCATCTAAATATAATTAGATCTACAGTAATTAAGAGTTACTGAAGGCTGATCAGTGTCAGATGTTGGATGTTATGAAAGCCATTAAATGCTGGTCACGCTCCAGCATAATTAAAACAAGTTGGAGGCTGGAAAGAAAAATCCCAAAGAGGAAATTTAGGAGGTAAAAAGCAGCAGTTGTTATATCAGGGAAGTGATTTGCTTTGCCTGAACTGTGAAGTAATTTCTCTGTGTTGCTTTTAGGTGTGCCTTCCTCCTCCTCAGTAGAAAACATGGTGTTGTTCAACAGTCCACCTTTGGGTCCTGATGCTCCCAAAATAGAGGATTTGAAGTGGCATTCTGCTTTCTTCAGGAAGCAAATGGGCACTTCTCTGACACACACATTGAAAAAATCACACAAGGGAGACAGAGTAAGGAACAGCTCTGGGAGTGACAGAAAATCCCTGCTCAAACAGCCCAGCCGAAGGGAAGGTGTTGTGACTCCAGGTAGCTTTTTAAATTTTGAAAAGGCCTTTGCAGAAGCACGCATTGTATCAGCACAACAGAGAAATGGGATAGTTATGCCAGACCACAGGAAAAGAAGAGACAATCGTTCCCCTTACGAGGTAATCAAGGCAGAACTGAAGGAAAAGCCTTCCAAGCACAGCCACAAGCCACTGACATCCACAGAAGTCTCTCAGAGGCAATCAGAAAACAAAAGGTCTGTGAACCATCCAGGTGGTAGGTCAGCACCTGGCACACGGAGGGATATAGTGCCTAAATGCAATGGATCCCTCATCAAAATAAACTATAACCGGCCTGCGGTTAAAGTGCCTACTACACCCACAAGCCCAGTGAAAAACTGGGGCGGATTCCGAATTCCAAAGAAGGGGGAGAGACAACACCAGGGAGAGATCCAGGAGGAGACCTGCCACCAGAACTCTAACTATCCATACTTGGGCATGGGCAGAGTTTTGCCTAAAGACAGGGCAAAAAGCAAACTAAAGACAGACAGGGAGAATGATGGGTATGCTCCTGATGCTGAAATGAGTGACTCAGAATCTGAGGTGGCTGAGAAAAAATGCAGACAGCAAAGGCTTAGTCCAAACAGCACTATCAACAGGAGGACAGACATTATTAGGAGAAGTATCCTCGCTTCCTGACTGGACAGTAAGACACATCTTCAAGCACCATGGTCAATAGAGGCACTGCTGCAAACCCACTCTGCTTTATTTATCGGTGTGAGGAGGGGAGGATGGGGTTTTAGACATGGCTACAGATTGACAAAGAGAGAACCAGTTACCCCTGAGCTGTATAAACATGTTTACGTGCACTTAAGACTATGATTTTGCCCCCGTCCCTGAGTCCTTATAATCTATTTCTGTGAGAAGTTTGAACCTTTTTTATTTGCAACTTTCTTGAGGAAACAAGATGACATCACTATTAAAATGGAATCTTTGGTGGAACACTAAAAGAATTCGTTAAACACATGGGGGGAAGGGGAGGTTGCATCTGTCTCCCTTTAGCAAAACAGCACTGACAAGAATTTTTCCCTCTCCCCAAAAGCACAAGCTGTTAAATTAACTAGTGTGTACTATATTAAATATGGTTATTTAACCATCCAGCATTACTAAGCCCATTACAAATATTCACTTTCCTTAGACTGTGGCAGGTCTTCAAGTCATATTTGCCTGCAGAATGTTTTTGTTGTATTTGAGTTCAGTATACATGGCAGCTCTAAATCTTCCATAACTCCAGAGAGTTTACATGTAAATACATCCAACAGGTAGTCAGTTTTAATCACAATTATTGGAGAAAACTGAAGGGGACAGGTTAGAGCTGCAGCTGCCTAGTGATATAACAGTAACAACATGAAAAGACCCAGTCTCAGCACAGAGCCATACTCCTAAGCTCTTCAGTTCTGGGGAAAGAAGATAGTTCATCCAGTTCTGAGAAAGGGACAAATTTAGGATCTACTGCATTCTGTGGAACAATCCACAAAGCAGCTTTAGCATTATCCAATCACCTGCCCTCCAGGAATATGATGACAATTCAAGTGGGTATGACTAACTTGAAGGCACTAGTCAGCAGGATTTCCCAATGCCAGCCACTTATGCACTAATGGTATGTACTGGGAAATCCAAGCATCTGACACTAAAGCGTTACTTTAAAGAAGGACAAATATATATATATATATATATATACACACACACACACACACACACACGCATATATATTTTTAAATAGAATAAAAAGGAAAGGCAATAAGTTGTGAATAGCTCTTTACATTCATACCAAGATAAAGTGATTTCATTCTGTTCTGGACTAGAATTGATGAGAGAGGGAGCTCACAGTGTGATTACATAACTTTTAAAAATAACTGCGAATGGCAATAACTAGTGAGTAAGCTATCAGCAATAACATTAACAGTACATAGAGAGACTATTTTGTTTGTGCACTGAATAGAGTGCATATGTATCATAACAATGGATGTTATAAGAGCCTGAAATTTTTTGAATTCTGCATCAATGTAAGGCAGGCACAAAACAGTTGAAAGAAAGTTTAAGCAGCAATGCGTTTAGAAATATGGGTAGATGGAAGAATCCCTTTTTCTTTCCCCCAACCTACTGCTATCAGTATTCAGTTATATAATACATTTTAACATTTAACCCCTTCTCATTGGGGCAGGGAAAGAATAAAGAAACATTAGAACTTTGCTGTTAACTTTAAGTCTTCCAGCGGATTCAGTTGACAAAATAGGCTTATTGACATTCCATCTTGCTATGCAAGTTTATCAGATAATTAAAAACTTCAAACAAATGCTTCCCTATCATTAGTTCTACTTTTTAAACTAAATTGAGACATAACCTTTTGACACGTAATGGAATAATCTTGGGAAGGGGAAATGTTTGTATTGAAACGATACTTTGTTAAACCTTGCTGCTCCTGAGAAACCAGATTCATCTCATGACTTTGCTGGTCAGATTAACTGGTTGTTGCACATAACAAAGAAGGAATGGTGGATCTGAGTCATACAGAGATTCACTCTTGCCATGACTTAAAATATTGAAGTTCTTGTTTGATTAAAAAGAAGAAATTTTTTATTGGCTATGGGAAAAGAGGGAAGTACAGTTGATTTCACTTTCAACTTCAGCAACATTTCTAGATGAGGGCTAAGTTTATTACTGTAAGGAGGTTGTGATATAGGGAATTGTTTGTCAAGCCATAGAAGGAAAAAAAAATAAATTTGATTCTAAGCAAACATTTAACCTCACATCAGTTTGAAAGAGGTACCTGATTCATTTGCACTATTATGAATGCTAGCATTGTGCAGAAATAATGCCTTATCTATTTTATTCCCCACACATTTAGGTTAATAAGCTTTCTAATGTTCCACGTTATGCTGAACCAAATAAAACGCTTTTCCCAAACTCCTAATTACAAAAAAGCTACAAGGCAAGCTAATTGCAGTATGACCAGCTGTAAAAGTTAGTTTCATGCCAGGCTTAGCGCTCAGCAACAGAGGAGTCATACGTATAGCAGTAACAACCTAAACCCACCCCTTGTGTTTTATTGGTATGGAATCATTCATTCATTTTTTTTTTAAGCTTTACCTTTCCTTGTGCAGATTGACCAAGCAATCTTTTTGATTATGATTGGTGTATTATGTCAAAATGTAGGCTAGTTAAACTTTTGTAAAGTTGCCTGGAATGCCATTTGTTAGGGTATAAACACACACAAATCTAAATGAAGGGTTTATTCGTGTTATGTGTGC
Source organism: Chrysemys picta bellii (assembly GCF_011386835.1). Classification (NCBI taxonomy): domain Eukaryota; kingdom Metazoa; phylum Chordata; order Testudines; family Emydidae; genus Chrysemys; species Chrysemys picta. The sequence continues at coordinate 46,498,512 of NC_088795.1, forward strand.
AAGTCTTAATTATTTTAAAAATTTGAAAAAAAAATGTCATTACATTTGTAAAATCTTGTACAGAAGATTTTTCACTATGTGCCTAGCTTTGGTGTTCATTCAGCTAAAATTAAAAAAAAAAAGGTGCATGAAGAGAAACCGATAGAATCAGAGATAAAAAGTATATGTAGAGATGACTATTTTATATTACTTGGCCCAATCCTGTATTTATTTCCCCCCTTTTCTGACGTATTTATAAAGATCTAGTTGAAGACAGCTGTATTTTTTTGTTAAAATATTTAGTAGAATTGTGCCTTTTTGTCTGTATGTGAATAAATGCTGTACATTTTGCAATAGACTGGCAGTGTTCAATTTTAAAATCTCCACTTCTGACCATTCTGTCCAGGTTTATATACTGCATTCATTGCCATGATATCTAAGCAAAGTTAAAATAAACATCCTGCACATACGCACATGCTTAACTTTAAGTATATAGGCTGTCTCATTGTGCTTTAAGTTAAGCATCATGTGTTTGCAGGATTGGGACCACTGTGACCAACAATTGTCACGTTTGGTGCCCAGTTATATATATAGCTTACCAGTAACAAAATGCTATTACATATGTCTAGAGTGATATGACTATAATACTTACTCAGTGCTTGCCATATTTTCTTTCTTACTCGTAGCATTAGTAGTCGAAGTTTTTGAAACTGGAAGGCGGCTGAGGTGCACACAAAACCAAGATATAGCTCATTCTTCCCTGTATTGGTTCTGGAGTGCCAACAGTAGTAAAACATTATTTTAATTATTAAAGGTCAGAGTATGACCCCGCCTTTATTCATATTGGTGAATAATTTCTTGAATCAGTTGATCTACCTGTTACTATTTGTTCAGCAGTGTTAGTAAAGGGCTCACATACTGCCCTACAGTAAGTCACTAAGACGAAGTATAAACTTAGAAGAGAATCTGGCAAGTATTTTTTTTTTTAGTCACTTTGCTATTCTTGCTGACCAAAACTGCACTTTGAACTTTAAATCATCTTAGTTTGTCTTACGGAACAAGTGAAAGGCAAATAGAAGTTTGGCAGTTTGGTTAAAATAGCCAAAAATCGACAGAATGCAGAAACGTAGGTTTGTTATAAACAGAAAGAGGCCTAGTTCTTTACATTTTACAAGTGTACCTCTGAATGTTTCTATATGTGGAATGTTACATATCCACGATCTCTTACTGGTACAGTGGCAAGTTCACCAAATCATTTATGCAACCCAACAGCATCATACGTACTGTATGTGGAAACGGGCTTCCACATTTCAAGTTTGTTACAGGCTGTTCATTGCAATAGTAACTGCCCACCATCCAAGGGTAAGACATGGCCTTATGATGCCACAACAGTCTATATCGTTTAAACAAGTGCAGCAGTTTAAAAGAAACTACATAGTCTCCGAGCTGTAGGTGAGGCACCACTTTAACCAAAAAATTCCAAGGATGAATGTGCAGAAAAACCCTTATCTTCTAATACATTAAGGCAACATTAAGTTTGAATCTTAGTAGATTGTAAACTCAGGGACCTCATCATTGTCTTATACAAGACCAGTCAGAGTGGCTGTTTAATATTGTGCAACCTTAACTCTGCCTGCCTATGTGTATGCATTGTAAAAAATGGTTTCAATTTGGATAACATTAGAGGAACCAAAGATTCACAAAACAGACTAAGATTGTAGGGAAAATCACTTTTATTCCATTGCATTATTTGGGAAATAGTAAGTGGTCACATAAATAAAGGCTGTATTTTAAGACCTATGTTCATAGGACAGAGAAAATTGCACATTCACCTTTACTTTGCATCTCCAACTGGAATCTTTCACAGTGCCACCTTAATGGTTACAATAACGCTTGTTTGCACTCTAATGGAGATGAGGGCTGCTATATTAGAGAGACTAGGTCAGCACTTCAAAATATTCATTTGGCTCCGTATCTGCAAAAAGACATTAAAAAAGAGTAGGTGGCACTAGCCCTTTATTATTATATACAAAATGATGTTAAAAGCACATTAAGGTTGCAAAGTCAAGCATTCAGAGGTTAAGAAATGCCAGAATTAAGGATGCCTGTGCAATTTTAGAGCGCCACAGGTCTGAGTCAGCTGAGACAGGCTAGCCAGGGGTGTTTAATTGCAGTGTAGACATACTCTTTGTAACCATCTGTCTGGTTTAAGTGATTTGCCCAGCACCACACAAGAACTCTGTGGCACAGGCAGGCATAGGACTTAAGTTCCCCAGCGCAGCTTTCAACACAACCATGAGACCATCCTTTCTCTTCTTGCAATGCGCTGCCCAATTCACTATATACCTGATTGTTCTACAGCCTCCTCTAGAACGCAACAGTTTAATCCCCAGAGCAGGTTGCCTGTATAACCTTAATTCACCCTCCTTCTGAACATTCATTAAGAATCAGTCTTTAACTACAGGGTTACGTACTATTTCCCCCCCAGAACCTCTGCTTCATTCAGTGCACAGACTGGATGGTGTTTACTTGATGAGCAGCTATTCAATATTTTATTCTATTCATTGTTCAATGTGTGGTCCCATGCCTTATTTACTGCACACTATTCAAACTCTTAATTTCCTCCTGGGCCTTCCCATGGTGCTCATTGCGAACAGTATCTGTGTTTCACATACACTGATGAATACATGCCTGACTGCCTTAATTGCCTTCTATGAGGAGATAACTGGCTCTGTGGACGAGGGGAAAGCAGTGGACGTGTTATTCCTTGACTTTAGGAAAGCTTTTGATATGGTCTCCCACAGTATTCTTGCCGGCAAGTTTAAGAAGTATGGGCTGGATGAATGGACTATGAGGTGGCTAGAAAGCTGGCTAGATCATTGGGCTCAATGGGTAGTGATCAATGGCTCCATGTCTAGTTGGCAGCCAGTATCAAGGATCGGTCCTGGGGCCGGTTTTGTTCAATATCTTCATTAATGATCTGGAGGATGGCGTGGACTGCACCCTTAGCAAGTTTGCAGATGACACTAAACTGGGTGGAATGGTAGATACGCTGGAGGGTAGGGATAGGATACAGAGGGCCCTAAACAAATTAGAGGCTTGGGCCAAAAGAAATCTGATGAGGTTCAACAAGGACAAGTGCAGAGTCCTGCACTTAGGATGGAAGAATGCCATGCACTGCTTTAGACTAGGGACCAAATGGCTAGGCAGCAGTTCTGCAGAAAAGGACCTAGGGATTACAGTGGACGAGAAGCTGGATATGCATCAACAGTTGTATAGGTTGCCCTTGTTGCCAAGAAGGCTAACAGCATTTTGGGCTGTATAAGTAGGGGCACTGCCAGTAGATCGAGGGACGTGATCATTCCCCTCTATTCGGCATTGGTGAGGCCTCATCTGGAATACTGTGTCCAGTTTTGGGCCCCACACTACAAGAAGTATGTGGAAAAATTGGGAAGAGTCCAGTGGAGGGCAACAAAAATGATTGGGGGCTGGAGCACATGACTTGAGGAGGAGGAGAGGCTGATGGAACTGGGATTGTTTGGTCTGCAGAAGAGAAGAATGAGGGGGGATTTGATAACTGCTTTCAACTACCTGAAAGGGGGTTCCAAAGAGGCTGGATCTAGACTGTTCTCAGTGGTACCAGATGACAGAACAAGGAGCAATGGTCTCAAGTTGCAGTGAGGGAGATTTAGGTTGCATATTAGGAAAAACTTTTTCACTAGGAGGGTGGTGAAGCACTGGAATAGGTTACCTAGGGAGGTAGTGGAATCTCCTTCCTTAGAGGTTTTTAAGGTCAGGCTTGACAAAGCCCTGGCTGGGATTATTTAGTTGGGAATTGGTCCTGCTTTGAGCAGGGGGTTGGACTAGATGAGACTCCCGAGGTCCCTTCCAATCCTGATATTCTATGATTTATTATTTTCACAGCATCCCTGTGAGATGGAGGTATTATCCCCACTTTGTAAATGGAGAACTAAGGCAGAGAGAAATTAAGGTAAAAAGTATCCACTAATTTTGGGTACCCTGTGAGAGACCTCGTTTTTCAGAGTACTTAGTATTATTATACAGCACTTTATATGTTCAAAGAAGAAGCTCCCATTGACTTCAGTAACAATTTAGTGCTCAGCACTAATAAGCTCCCGAGGTCTGATTTTTTTTTTTTTTTTTTTTTTTAAGTCAGGCATCCAGAAAACAATTAGGGTATGTCTACATGGCAGTTAAACAGCCATGGCTGGCCTGAGTCAGTTGGCTGGGGCTCAGGCTGTGGGGCTGTAAAATTGTGATGTAGACATGTGAACAGTCCCACAGCTCTGGGTTCCAGCCCAAACCTGAACATTTAACTGCAATTTTACAGCCCCACAAGTCTGAGTCTATATACCTTCTGACTGTTCAACAGCCTCCCCTAGAACACAACCATTTAATCGCTAGAGCAGGTCCATTCTGTGCATTTAGAACCTTCTCTCAACTCCAATGCCTGGACCCACCACAGCCCAGGGCATCCAGAAATTGCAATTGCAGGGAAAATCATGCTCAGGGAAGATGGAATCTTCAGAAAATTGAACTGTTTTAGCAAGTCTCTACTGAGCATGTATGAATTGAGGATTTTTTCGGTCTTATGTCTTGGTCAAATTTGGACAGATTTTTAAGGGCCAGGCAGAAGGCACACGTCTGACAAAAAGGCTACCCTCTACTAAATTTCAACTTCCTGCATGGGGGTGCTAAAGCTTCTGAAAGACAACAAATCCTGACAATCTTAATATCGGCAAAATATACCCTGCCCCAGCCTTGTTTTTGGAAACGGCTTAATTGTTTTGGCTGAAATTTTCCAAAAAGTTTAGCAGGGTTATAAAGCAACTGAAAATAGGGTCTTATAAAGCTTGTTTGACAATTCCCTTTATAAGGCAGTACAGCCTATAATTATGATGTCAATATATGTGTTAATTTCCTTCAATAATAAAAGATCTATAATCAACACGTCATTTTGAACTGAAAGCTGGGGATGCTTGCAGTTTGAACAGCACTATCAACCCAGACCTTTTTGGTTTGTATTAGTTGCCTCTATTATTTTATAGCTTCATACCTCAACTGCATATTCCCTAAATGTAAGCTATTTTATAAGTTCCAATATATCACCAGTACACAACCTCACGCAAAATGTGCACAGAAGGGGCAATTGTACCTCTCTGATTCATGATGTACAGCCTGTAGTCTGAGCGTTAGAAATCACCCCTTCTTGACCCACGCCAGCCTCTGCTCTGATGAGAAATGGCTCAAGTAGTGTGAGTCATTCTCTAGCTTGGATTTATTGATCATCTGTGGAAATGGTCAACATTTCAATAAGCCATCTTTAATTTACTAGAACCAGAGAGTGCTTGTTTCTGATTAAATAAATTATTCCTTTGATTTTAGGACATTCTTTCAATTATACTCCCATCTATTGCTGATTGTGCCAATAAAATCAAAGTGCAAATAAAATATGAGAAAACAGGCAGCTTTTCTCTTGTATGAAGATGGGTTTTTAGGAAGTAAGTATATGAACTGCAGCACTGTGACGTGACAAGGGCAGAGGCGTTAAAAGATTAAAAGAAGATACTGTAAAAATTGCATATTTAGTAAAACTAGCTCTGTATGAGATCAGTTGAGGTGCTCATGCTCCCTGTTTAAATGCAAAGAGACGGACAGCAAGTGAGGTGCTCTCAGTGAGGGACCACAGGTTTTCAAATGCACTCTCTCTTTTGGCTTAGTGTCTAGGTTTTTAGTGATCTTTCTGGCATGCTGCAAGCCTCGCCTATTTTTTGGGAACAAAGATTAATTGGAATAATGTGGTGGCTAATAGGGTATAAGGAGAAACAGGAAAGTGGATCCATGCTTACTTGAAAACCAACTTTGAGTAACAGGTTCACAGAGCCAGCCCGCCCTTGGCAGAGTTTTCTGTTATAAATAGGGCTTGGCACTGGGATACATCAAACTGAGGAAGTGATTGTTTAAAAGTATGCTCCGCGGTAGGAGACAGCAGTAGTTATTCTTTCTTAAGTACAGTTTTTTTCTTAGATTATTAAATGAGATTTATCCTTAGCTATGGAAGTTGTCTTAACTGACAGACTCCTTGCGGGCAGGAGAGACCCCTACCTGCCAGCGACTGACTGTCTGGTTCTGCCCCTAAAGATGCAAGCAGGCTGAAGATCCATTGTAAAAATCTATGCATCTTATTCAAAGAAAGGAAATTTTCAGGTAAGCCTGGGTGAATTATCAGTCCAAATAATTTTAAGTTGCATTGTCCTTTATATTGTAAATATACTGCAAGGGAGAAGGAAATGTACAGTATTGTGAAAACCTTCAAATAAACACACAAGAAATTAAAATCACTTACTTCAGACAATGATGGACTTTCAAGATCTGCCGGATGAATTTTCAAATGTTATATATGCTTAAAGAGAAAACAGTTAAGAGTCTAATATGCTAATTTTCCTTCAAACGCCTTTTTTATAATAATTGCATAGAATTTGCCATCCTCAAAGCAAAAAGGACAAAATGTAATCTCAGGAAAGTCCTTGAACCCTTATTCTGTGGAATTAAAATGAATATTTTGATCTGAAAGAGTCAAGGGGGGTGCATAATCACTACAAATTCTTCTATATGACTTCACCTAGGATGTTGTATAGTGTGCTGCTAGGAATAACAGTTGCCACAGGTTCCCATACACGTGCATACCAGGGAAAGGAGCTGATCAGAGAGGTAAGGCACAACTGTGAAGTAGCAATTACAGTAAGAGTACAATTGGAAGAGCCTGAGTGTACCAGAGACCAGTTTAGTGTCTACATTTTACCCTTTTCAATGGACATCACAGAGGAAACAAACTGAAAAAAACCACGAATAGAGTACTCAAAACAGTGAAAGGCAGGGCAGCCATGTGCAAAATTACCATACACCCCCACTATTTGAAACTTAGGACATAACTAATTTCTCAGTTTCATTCACCAAAGAGGATGCAGTCCATTCTTTCCCATGCACACAATCTGTTTAGAAAGTACATAATTTATTACATTGCACATGTACATTAAGAAAATGTCATACAAAATGTAATTAAACAAATCATTTGTACATATAGAGTAAAGGTGTTTATAATTGCCAGCACATTGGTATATATTTCTTTAATACTACTTTGTCATGATTGCCATTAAGTAAAACAAAAACAAAAACCATACTATGCACAGTACATTTGTGTAATTTTACATTGATGAAGGTAGGCTTCATTCTACATTTGAAATCATATTATTTTGCAGACTCTCACTGTATTTACTGTGAAGGAGCCACAATTCAGCTTTTTTTCCCTCTTGTGCAAATAGAATGGAAAATGTTTATGCAAATTACACAAGTCTAGCTGTGCACTATAGACTTTAATGCTCCAATACCGTGTTCCTCTGACAGATTTTCCAATTCCTAAGTGGTGTGAATGAACAAAGTATATTTTTTAAATATTTTCTAGATCCACCACGGAGGCAGCTTTTTTCCTCTGCACAGTAATCACATTGAGCTGCAATTAAAAACAAACAGTCAATAGTTTCACTATTCCATGGAAATCTCAATAAGCAAAATGCCATGGAGGAGACGGAATAAACACAGATAACTGAGATTTTGCATACTTGAAAGAATTCTCAATGTATACCCATGGCTGTGACCCTATTTCACATACAGAGGAGTTTTGAATGACTGAGGATTGGGTAATAGAGGATGTGCTGTACTAAAATAAAATGCATGAAACATGTAGAATTCAAATTATTTTAAAATAATGCCATGTCTGTCTAAAGGACTGCATTTTAGTGGTGATTTTTCAGTGTTGCACTCCTCTTTTATAGGTATTAGACTATTACGTAAAAACCAATCACTAGCTATTTAATAGAAATATTACATTTTATAGATAGTATCTTTCATCCTGAAACTGCTACACATGCTACTTCTTATACATACTGCATCACTGAAATGCAAACCTTTGCAGTAGAGGGCAACAGCTAAGGGAACAAGTGGCACATAGCAAACTGCACAACCATAGACAGATGAAATTTGGGTCACGGTTACACAGGCAAACTCCTACTCCAAACTCCTATCTTAAGAAAAGGTATGTGGGATCTTTAATGTTGAAACAGGGTGGACAGGACATATTAAACATTTGCAACATTTGTATGCAGGACATAATTTGCAGTGGGGCGGTGTGAGTTTCAAGTTTTGAGTTTTCTTTCTTCTTGACACTCACTGCAAAGGTGAAACAAGCAAAACTACGTATTTTCCATGTTGTTCATTTCTGCTTATTATCCCTGTCTGTCAGACTGCACTTCTCCTAATATCCTTGGACCTAACAAATCTAGCTATTTTCCATCCACTGCTTTCCCACTAATAAGCACTAATGCACTGTAGAGGGTTGCACTCCAGACAATCTTAGAGGGAGTAACATTCAAGACTACTGAAGTGTAGTAAACAGTTCAATTTGGGAGCACAATGCTAATGAGGAAGGGATAGTATAACTGTTCCATGTGCAGGATTGATTTCCTGCTAACGGTTTACAGCTCTGTAATTTTTGCCTTGTGATTCTAATGTAGTTAATGTTATTACTGGAAGGGAGGTGTGTGTATGGAGGGCATTCTGGTGCTGGATCAACATCAAACTCTTAAGCTGTAAAACTGCCCTCCTGACTTTGTAATTTATGTCCAAAATGTATCATGATTGCTTCTTGGAGCAGCTTGTCCTGGACCCAACAAGGACAGAGGCAATTCTTGATTTAGTCCTAAGTGGAGCACAGAATCTATTCCAAGAGGTGAATATAGCTAAAATGCTCAGTAATAGTGACCATAATGTAATTAAAATTAACATCCTTGTAGGGGGAAAATGCCAAAGAAATCCACCACAGTAGTATTTAACTTCAAAAAGGGGATTACACAAAAAAGGGGATACTAGTTAAATAGAAATTAAAAGGAACAATCACAAGGGTGAAATGCCTGAAAACTGCATGGAGACTATTTAAGACCACCATAATAGAGACTCAAACAAAATGTATACTCAAAATTATAAAAAAAACACAAAAAAACAATAAAAGGATAAAAAAAAAGCGCCACTGTGGCCAAACAGCAGAGTAAAAGATTCAGTTAGAGACAAAAAGACATCTTTTACAAATTGGAAGTCAAATTCTAGTGAGGAAAATAGGAGCATAAATTCTGGCAAGTCAAATGTATAAATATAATAGGGCAGGCAAAGAAAGAATTTGAAAAGCAACTAGCAAAAGACAAAATAACTAATAGCCAAAATTTTTTTAAAGTACATCAGAAGAAGGAAGTCTGCCGAGCAATCACTGGACAATTAAGGTGCTAAAGAAGCAGTCAAGGAAGAGGAGGCTGTTGCGGAGAAACAATGAATTCTTTACATTAGTCTTCATTGCAGAAGATAGAGGGGAGATACCTAAAAAGAATGGTTCACGTGTAGGTGACAAATCTGAGGCATTGATTCAGATTGAGGGGTCTGGCAGTAGAGGTGGTTTTGGAACAAGCTAATAAATTAAACAGTAATAAGTTACCAGGACGAGATGGTATTCAGCCAAGAGTTCTAAAGGAACTCAAATCTGAAATTACAAAACGACTAACAATGGTACGTAACCTATCACTTAAATCAGCCTCTCTGCCAGAAGACTGGAGGATAGCTAATAGCTAACATAACATTGATTTTTTAAAAAGTTCCAGAGGTGATCCTGGCAATTATAGGCCACTAAGCCTAACCTCAGTAACAGGCAAATGGGTTGAAACTATGAAAAAAACAAATCATCAGACATATAGATAAATATGTTGGGGAAGAGTCAATAAGGCTTTTGTAAAAAGAAATCATGCCGCACCAATCTATTACAACTCTTTGAGAGGGATCAATAATCACGTGGACAAGGGTAAGCCAGTTGTTATAGTATACTTGAACTTTCAGAAAGCCTTTGACAAGGTCCCTCACCAATGGCTCTTAAGCAAAGTAAGCAGTTATAGGATGAGAGGGAAGGCCCTCTCATAGATCAGTAAATGGCTAAACTACACGAAAGAAAGTATAGGAATAAGTGGTTAGTTTTCACAATGGAGAGAAGTAAAGAACAGGGTCCCCCGAAGACTATTACTGGGACTTGTATTGTTCAACATATTCATAAATGAGGTGGAAAAGGGAGTGAACAGTGAGGTACCAAAATTTGCAGATGATACAAAGAGATACAAGATAAGTCGAAGCTTACTGTGAAGAGTTACAAAGAGATCTCACAAAACTGGGTAACTTGGCAACAAAATGGCAGATGAAATCCAACGCTGATAAATGGGAAGTAATGCATATTGGAAAACATAATCCCAACTATACATACAAAATGATAGGGTCTAAACTAGCTGTTACCACTCAAGACAGAGATCTTGGGAGTCATTGTGGATAGTTCTCTATAAACATCTGTTCAACATGCAGCAGCAGTCAAAAAAGCTAACAAGGTTAGGAACCATTAGGAAAGGGACAAATAAGACTGAAAATATTAGGCCACTACATAAATCCATGGTACACCCATATCTTAAATACTGCATTCATGCAGTTCTGGTTGTCCCATCTCAAAAAAGATAAATTAGAATGGGGAAAAGTACAGAGAAGAGAAAAAAAAGATTAGAGGTATGGAACAGCTTCTATATGAGGAGAGATTAGAATTACAGGACTGTTCATCTTGGAAAACAGATGACTAAGGGGGGAGGATATGATAGAGATCTAAAAAATCATGATTGGTATGGCGAAAGTAAATAAGGAAGTGTTATTTATCCCTTCACATAACACAAGAACTTAAATTAAATTATGAAATTAAAAGGCAGTCGGTTTGAAACAAAAAAAGGAAAATATTTCTTCACACAACACATAGTCAACATGTTGAACTTGTTGCCATGGGATGTTGTAAAGACAAAGTATAATTAGGTTTAAAAAAGAATTAGATAAGTTCATGGAGATAGGTCCATCAATGGCTATTAGCCAAGATGGTCAGGGACACTACCCCATGCCCTGACCATGTATCCCTTAACCTCCAACTGACAGAAGCTGGGACTAGATGATGGGATGGATTACTCAATAATTGCCCAACTCTGTACATTTACTCTGAGGCATCTGGCAGTGGTCACTGTCAGAGAAAGGATACTGGGCTACAGGGACCATTGGCTTGACCCAATGTGGCTGTTCTTATGTTTTCTCCCCAAAATTATGAACTGTGTGAGGGAGAATCACTTTCCTCCCCACACAGCAACACAAGCTTCCTTTTTAAATTATTTACTTTTGTGGAGGGAGACTGAAAATTGTAAGCTAAAAGTAAGAGGGTATATGATAGAACTGAGTAGACATAGAACACAATTTGGGCCCTAGAAATTCCTGACCCACAACTGTCTCTGTCTTAAACTAGCTTTGACTGCCTAAAAAAGCCTAGACAGAGTTCTATAACTATGAAATGAAGACATATTTGTCTTCTGAATCAGAATGAGATTCTACAGGTGCCAGTCTGTGGGAGCTAGTACAACATTTGCATTTTATTACTATGAAGCCATCATTTCTAATGAATACAGCCTTACTGGTCAATTTGCAAGGGGGCTGGATCAGCTGTTCTGTGTAATCAGTGGTGATAGGTATTTAAACTTTATAGTTTATTCCCTCATTCTGATCTTGATTCAGTTTTGCACAGACTTAATAAGTGGGCTCCTTCCTTTATTGCAAAGGATTACTAAAAACTCACATGCTTTCATTAATATAATGAGAACCACATAAACAGAGTTCACATCTAATTTATTTCCACAAACATATTACATGAAAGCATGGATTTTCAGTGATGTGTCCAAGTGAAGTATTCCACTCCCTCATAACGGTCAGAAGAAAACTTGGAGTATGGTTATATATATATTCTAGTTCTGAAATGACACATTTTGCCAAGTTAGATCAGCTACTTTACTAGGTATAATAAATAAATAAAATAAACAATTACCTCTACCCTAGGGAGATTCCAAAATAACATTTTTTCTTGTAACATTCAAAGATCTCTTGTTATGCAGCTGTAATAAGGTTGTTTTCTGATTACAGTTTTGTACCTGTTGAGATGCTATAGCTGCCCTCTGTTCTGCCTGTGTTAGTCGCCTTTGAAGTCTGTTGACTTTTTCTTGATGCTCCATCATTAATTTTTCATTCTGTATAAGTGAAAGATCTTATTACAACTGTACGTTTCATATATATTGCAGTGAGAAAACTGAGCAAAAGGAATTAGGTCAATGCCAAATATTGGAACTATTTACCATCTACAAGACAGGAAATTATATACACTTGTGATTCTGAATAATTTCCAGCTCACAAACATCATATAAAAGCAGAAATCCTGTTTTATATTTTTGATTGTACAAATTTTCTATACAAAGTAGACTTCAAATCAAGTTACATTAACGTCAATATTTTAGTTTAGACATCTCATAAAAGTTGGTATTTCTGGAATATTGGAAAATTTCTTACCTGATAATTTCCTTTCTGCTCACAGCATCTTTCACAATTCTGATATGTATGGGCTATTCCCCCACATCTGCAGTTTCCAGAGGAGGTTCAAAGCTGCAGTACAGCCTGTGCTAGCCACTGCCCCTTCTGCTTTGTGCCAGATGATTCATTCCAAAGCTGTGAAAAAAACTCAGCCAATGCTTAGTAACAATAACTTCAGTGGCAACTAATTAATTATGTACAGTAGGCCACTGCGGTAACTATCCAAATAAAATGCTGACCCTTGACTGTGAAGGTAACCAGGACGGGTAGAATTGTGGTAGATGCTGCTGCTAGCAGAAAGGAAATTACTGTATAAGAAATTTTCCATTCTTCAGCCTAGGGTCTCTCACAATTCTGATACACATGGGAAGTAACAAGCAGAGAACAGGAGTAGAACAGTCAGAAAAGTGAACATAAGAAATAGGAAAGACCCTTTTTCTGAACTGGTCAAATAGCCAGGTTATGTCTGGACCATTACCTGCAGCACCTTCCTGCCAAAGGAGGCCTCTATGGAGACAGAACGTCCGCCTTATAGTATTTGATAGAGGTGTTAGCCAATGTAGCCAATGATCACGTGGCTGCTCTGCAGATCTCTACAGTGGAAGTGCACACTCTTTTGGCCCATAAGCTTGCCATGCATCTTGTAGAAGATGCCTTGATTCCTTCTGGAAGAGGTGTACTGGATGGCTTGTATGCCTCAGTGATGCATACTCTGATAAAAAGGGATAGTTTGGATACTCTAAACCCTTGGCACTTAGGAATGAAAGGAACTGAATAGGAAACCTGATCTCCTTGTGGACTGTACACACTTGATATAAGTTTTCAGTGCTCATCTGACATTTAAGGTGTGCCACTGCTTCTCAGTCAGGTGCTGTGGCCATGGAGATAATGAAAGAAGTCACTAGCTCAAAGAGATGGGTGGTCAGGGCTTTCAACACCAGTGGTAGGATCCACTAAGGGAAGACTCTTCTGACAGCCCTGAGCAATCTGGATACCTGAAGGTTCTGCCAAGAACCCTGAGGATCCTGTGAATTTGCATTTTTGTTGCACTCTCGGCATCAGGCACTGAACTTGGTCCACATGAGTAGATTTTCAGTGTTGAAACTGTTCTGGATGACAGGAGAGGCCTGGATCATTTTGGAAGACAGGCCGAGTGTCGTTAACATTTCCCTTTCAATAGCAGGCTGTCAGTTGAAGACTATCTGGGTCGAGGTGGAAAAAAAGATATCAGGTCTTGTTAGAAGCTGCAACAGTTATCAGATCAGTGAACCAGTATCTCTTTGGTCGGTTCAGAGTTCTGTCATCCTTCTTGCCTTATCTTTTGGTTCATCTTTCCTAGGAGAGAGAAGAGTGGGAATACATATAGCAGGCCTTGAGGCCACGTGTGAGACAGAGCATTGGGCCTGAGTTTTGCTTCCCGGGTGAAGAGTTTTGGCTATTTTGAATTCTTGCGATTGTCAAAACAGGTTGACTGAGGGGAGACCGAATGTCTGTGAGATCAGAGTGAAGACTTCCTGGTTCAGGCATCACCCTGAGCAGCTGACTTTGTGTCTGTTGAGCCAGTCTGCCTTTAGGTTCGGTTCTTCTTTTGTGTATATCGCCTTTAGGGAAGTGCGAGTCACGTCTGCATGTTCCATTGTCTCCATTGCTTATGCATGAAGGACTATGCTCCTTGTTCCTTATTGCTTATGCACACAATTGTGGTTGTCTGGCTAGACCAGGACTTGGTTGCTCTCTAGGTAGGTCTGGAATCTCAGTAAAGCTAGTTTGTCAGCTGTGAGGTCCAAGAGCTTGATGATGAGATTCCTTTTCCCAGACTCCAGATACCCTACATTTTTCTGGGTCCCAGAAGTGTTCCCGATCCCTTCAGACTGGCATCTTTTGTGAGAACTTGCAGGCCTGGAAGACATATTGAAAGACCCCTGCAGATGTTCTCTGGGACCATGCATCATTTTAGGTAATCTAACATCTGGTTGGAAATCATTACCCTGTCTTACATTCACTCCAGAGAATGGTCCCACGCTCTCAGAAAAAAGGCCTGGAGACACAATGTGACCTTGCCCATGTGGAGACCCATATGCACGAGACCTGAATGCCCAGTAGCTAGAGACACTGAGCTATGATTGGCCTCATTCATTTGTCCAGCATGGATACCAGATCCTGGATCATCTGAAATATGTCTTAATGATGGGTAGATCTTAGACACGGCAGTGTCTATCTTCACTCCAAGGTAAATTGTATTTGTCAAGGGAATCGTGGAACTTTTCCTCATGTCATTGCAAAGCCATGCGCTTGGAGGCAATACAGTGTCTGGGTTATGGAACTACATGCTGCACGGCCTGTGAGCTATGCCTTGGTGTGATTACGACTAGCCACTAAAGACTCTGGGTCCAGAGGTGAATCAGAAGGAAAAGGCTTTGTCATGCTAAGGACTTTGTTGGTTTGGAGGAAAAGTTTCATTGGAAACTTCTGCTCCAGATTTTCTCCTCCTGCCAGAGTAACAGTCCCTTCTTAGATAACCTTGGCGTTGGTAGCAACTAACTGATTCCTGTGCTGGCTTTGATAGAGAGGACAGAGATCTCTCTGCAGTCTCAGCTACTAAATTCTCTAATGTTTCCCCTAATAGATCCTCACTGGTAAATCTAGATGCACAGAATGAGTGAAGACTATTCACAGATGTAACATGACATCCTTGTAGCCACCGAGTTAGAAGCCATTACTCATCACAAATTACATCAAGGGTTTGACTAAGACAGGACCCAAGATGTTTCACTCCAGTCAGGGATCATACCCCTAGAAGATGAACCATTTGTTTACCATGAAGTAGTCTTATCTATTTAATAGATGAAAAACCTTTAGTCTGAACAGCTATAGCTGAGGTTTTGAAATTGCTGTGCAATGTTTCATTGCTCTTATGGTCTATGGGGTCTTGCAACACTTTCTGAAGGTGAGACATCCTCATTTGGATCTTCTGATGCCCTCAAAGGAGGCATCAATGGGAAAACACATAACATAATAATGCTCAAAGGGAAAGATGTTTTATTATTAAGTTTCTTGCAGGCTAATGACTGACATCCTGTCGTGGACAGACAAGGTGGACGAGGTAATATTTTTTTACTGGACTGACTTCTATTGGTAAGAGAGAGAAATTTTCGAGCCAGAGAGAGCTCTTCTTCAGGTCTGGGAAAGATATTCCGAACGTCACAGACAAATGCAAGATGGAACAGGTTGTTTAGCATAAGTAGTTAGCACATACTGTAAGGGACCATTCAAAGAAGAGTGCCCCCTTAACACCTCTTGAGTCATAGGACAAAAAGGGGGGTTAATGGGTTACAGATTTTGTAATAAGCCATAAATTCAATGTATTATTACAACAATCTGTAACCCACTAACCCCTCTTTTTGTTCTAGAAAGGGTCTTGTCTTATATTTTCAGTCCTTTGTTGCCCCAGGACTTACCAGGAAGAGGCCAGGAGGCTTGAAAACAAAAACATTTTAGCTTCTCAGAAAACAGCTAAAATAACAAATCTAAAAGAAAAAGATGGGATCAAGGAAAACTACTACTGTGGCAGCAGAAGTTCTGGCAGCAAGCAGGAGAAGGGTGTGTGGCTAGCACTGGTTGTGATGCAGCTTTGAGTTGCCTCCAGAAACTGCAGACAGGAGAGGTATAGATCATAAATATCTGAAATGTGGGAGATGCAGGGCTGCATAAAATGGAGGTTACTTACCTGTAACCGGAGGTGCTTTGAGATGGGTGGTCCCAAGCTGTATGCGCACCATGTGCCTGAATCTGGATTTTTTTTAAATAAGTAGTATCTTTTGGCCCACATGTGTGCTCTGAATTGAGAGAATGAAAGGGGTGCAGGCAGATTCCCCTCCAGTTTCCCATTTTCACCACAGTCCAAATAATTCACAGCAGAGGGGATGGAAGGAATGTAGTGGAATACAGACTGGAACCACACATCTCAAAGAATCTCCAGTTACAGGTAAGTAACCTTCCTATCTTCTTTGAGTGATGGTCCCACTGCGTATTCCATGTGTGAGAGATTAACAAGTAGTAGTCAAACAGGAAGTGGATGCCAGGACACAGAAGTGATAGCAGACTGTAGTACTGCTGTCCACACAGCTGAATCCGTGGATGACTGGGACCAGAACATAATGCTTCACGAAGATATGCAAAGAGCTCCAAGTAACTGCCCTACATATATATGTGTGTGTGTGTGTGTGTGTGTGTGTGTGTGTGTTGCCCTTTGGTGGAATGAGCCCTCAAACCGTGTGTGTGCGCGCACCAAACATCCACTTAGCTCTGCCAATATAGCTTGTCCCCTTTATTGCTCTGCTATGAAAACAAATAGTTTACATTTCTTTCTAATGTCCTTTGTATATAAAAGGCCAAAATACTTTGTATATCCAGAGAGCCTTCTCTCTTCCCCCAAATCATGTGGTTTCGGACAAAATACCGGTAAGTGGATTACCTGATTCTCATGAAATTCAAAAACTACTTTAGAGATGAATCTGGGGTGAGGGAGTAATGAGACCTTTTCCTTATAGAAGATCGCATATGGCAGGTCCGCCATGAGCACTCCCAGCTCATTGACTCTTCTGGGTGATATCATAGCTATTTGAAAGGCCACCTTCATATACAGATGGGCCACAGAGCAAGTGACTAGAGGCTTAAAGGGAGGTTTAGTGAATGACGACAGGACAAAACTGAGGTCCCACTGAGGTGCCAACTTTACCAATGGTGGAAAGGATCTGAGGAGCACTCTCAGAAATGTAGTTGTGACAGGATGAGTGAAGATCATATGGTTATCCACCAGAGGAGGGAAAGTGCTGATCACTGCTAAATGTACTTGCACAGAAATGGGATCTGAAGACTTTGGGGGTAAGTAGATACTCTCAGGGTATGTCTACACTACAAATTACTTAGGTGTAACTTATGTTGCTCAGGGCTATGAATAATCCCCACTCCATAGTAATGTAAGTTATACCAACCTAAACACTGGTGTAGACAGTGCTATGTCAGCGGGACAAGCTCTCCCGCGGACACAGCTACTGCCTCTCATGGAGGCAGGTGTTATTAAGCTGATGGGAAAGCTCTGTCCTGTCAGCTTAGGGTGTCTTCACCAGAAATGCTACAGCGGCGCAGGTTGCAGGGACGTGCTGGCCGCCTCTTTCCGCAGCTCCCATTCGCTGGGAACGGCGAACTGTGGCCACTGGGAGCTGCGGGCGGCCATGCCTGCGGACGGTCAATGTAAACAAACTGTCTCGCGGCCTGCCAGTGGATTACGCTGATGGGCCGCAGGTTGCCCACCACTGTTTTAGAGAGTGCTATCCCAGATGTACTACAAGTGTGACAAAGGCATATCTGTGTTCAAAATGTCAATTAATTATTTAATAAGGCACACTTTTCAAACAAACCTTCCTTTACTTTTAATGTATAATGGAAGGCACATTCGTTTATTCATTCCTACAGATATTCTGTAAACTCTACCACTCATATAGTATGCTAAGAACACTACCTTTTTTTACTATGCTACTGCATAATGAATGTAATGGGCCCACCTTTAAAAGTCATACATGAATAAGATTAAATGATCTTTAAATAATATTTTCTGAATCACCACACAATTTAAATATTAGTAACAATGAAAGAGGATCTCTCCTTTCTCATGTTTCATGATTCGGTAGCAAAGTTAAGAGGGATTCTAAAATCTTCTGAGGCACTTATAAACTAACTACGTAACTCATCTGGATAAGGTTCAGTAAGATTCTACAATATGTGCATGTAGTTGTATCAAAGTAGTTCCCATGAGGGTCATTATCTTACCTCAGCTATCTTTTCATTTGCCATTTCCAGCTGAGAAATCAGCTCTTGTGTATGAAGTTTCTGTCGACTCAGCTCACTTCTATCAATCAGACCAAAGAAGCTGATCAATGTACAGTAATGCATCTGTTATCCAAATAACTAACATTTAATAGATCATTTCTTGAGGAAGTTTTCCTGGTTTAGTCCATTTTTAATTAGACTGTTGCTCACAACACACCCAGTCAGAAAATATCCCAACTCTAGCTTCTCAGTGATATATTAAAAAGGGTGATGGCAAAGACACGGTGTATTTGTTGTTAAGACCAATAGCCCTTGTCTTCAACATAAATACACACATTATACAAATATAGCATTAAGCACACTCAGTACACATGCAAATTTTATTTGCAGTGTTCCCTGCTTACATGTTAATAAACTGATAAGTCAACTAAATTAATATCATATGATTAACCTAAAAAACAAGCATATTGACCAATTCAGGGAAGTACCTGATGCACAGTCTGAAGAACATAAAATATAATTGTTCATTTTAATCTTTAAAACTGTAGGCAGAGATATGGCAATACAATTTTTAGAGAGAAAAGTACGATAGCATGATATAATTACAAGTGTTTAGGTAAGACATTACTTAAGAGTAGAAGGAATTATGTAAATTGTAAGGTGAAAAAGGATACAGGAAAAGGACAACAGCCATTCAGTCAAATGGAGAAAAGAGGCAGAAACATAACTTTTGAACAGAAACTAATCAGCTGGAAAACAACCTCTCCCCCAGTCTGTAATTTAGTAGTTAGTTTATAAATTAAACTTCAGAGCATTTTGGAATAGCTTGTTCAGGATGAAAAGTGCTTCTAAAAACCACATTCTATTGTATTATAACTGGCCTTTAATGATCTCAGAAAGACTGTCTAAGAATCAGAGTTTAAGGCCAGAAGGGACCACTAGATAATCTACTCTGACCATCTGTATATCACAGGCCACCAACACCACCCAGCACCAGAACACTAAAAAGATGAAATCAAAGTAAATGAGACCCACAGAAGATTAGAATATTATGAGCCACAGGCAGAGAATAGGAGGGACTGAGGTGCACCAGTGCTCGAGGTTAATGGCAGGGAATTAAGTGAAATATACCCATAATCCTGGCAAGTGACCCACACCCACGTGCTGCAGAGGAAGGCCAATCTCCCTCCCTGCCAATATCACTGCCCATCTGACCTGAGGGAAAATTCCGTCCTAATCCCACATGTGGTCATCAGTTAGATCCTGGGCATATGAGTAAGAACCAGCCAGCCAAGCCCCTGAAAGAGAGAATGCTTGGTGCATCTCAGAGCCCTAGCCCCCTCTGCCCAATGTCCTGTCTCCAGCCAGGGAAATCTCTGAGGCTTCAGAGGAAAGATATAAAAAACCCTTCCCAGAATACATCGGTGGGAGAGGGAGATCCCTTCCTGACCCCCGATGGTGAGCAGCTGAAACCCTGAAGCATGAGCTTCAGGAACATAAGACATAAATTGGAAGCGAGCCCCAGCACTGTTGAGCCCTGGCCCCTACCATCACAAACAGCCCTGTCAGACAACTGTCTTCATAAATTTGTACAGCTCCCTCTTACAGTTCCCCACAACTTCTATAGGGAGGCTGTTCCAGAATCTCACCTTTCTGATGGTTACAAACTTTCTTCTAATTTCCAGCCTGAATTTGTTCATGGCCAGTTTATATCCATTTGTTCTTGTGCCAGCATTGTCCTTTAGCTTAAATAGTTCTTCACCTTACCTGGTACATACCTCTCACCCCAATGTGTTTACAGAGAATAATCATATCTCCCCTCAGCCTTCTTTTTGCTAGACTAAACAATCCAAGCTCTTCCAGTGTCCTCCCATAAGATAGGATGATCAGGGGAATGAAGAGCCTAATAGCTTTTCTCTGCAGCTGTTCTAGTTTAAATTAATCTTTCTTGAACAAGGGTGACTACAATTGTACACAGTGTTCCAAATGAGATCTTACCAGTGTCTTACATCACTATCACTATTGGAAATGCCTCACCTAATACATCTTAGGATCACATTTGCCCTTTTCCCCCCACAGCCACATCACATTGGTGGCTCATGGCCTTCCTGTGATCGATCCACACACTTAGGTCTCTCTCTTCCTCCATCACAAGCTCCCAGCTTGTAGCAGAAATTCTTATTATTAGACCGTAAGTGCATGACCTTGCACTTTGTTCTACTGAATTTCATCCCATTTTTGTCACTTCAGTCTTCCATATCTTTCCTGTACAATATTCCAATCCTCCTCTGTATTGACGATGCCTCCCAACTTTATGTCAGCAGCAAATTTCATTAGCACACTTCCTACTTTTTGTGCCAAGGTCATTAATAAAAATATTGAACAAATTTGGTCCCAAGACCAATCATTGAGAAACTCCACTAGTAACCTCCCTCTAGTCTAATAATACATCTTTCAGCACAGTCGGTAGACTTCTCCCATTTAGCCAATTCCTTATCTACCCTAGAATGCTCGTACTGATCCACATTTTCTCTAATTTAACTAATGATTTCATGTTAAACGCTTTACTGAAGTTCACATATATTAAATCTACTGCACTTCCCTTATCTTAAAAATCTATTGTTTTCTCAAAAGAGGAAATCAGGTTAGCCCAGCATGGTCTACCTTTGGTAAATCCATGTTGTAGTACATCCCCTTTAACATTTATTTGTATGAATTTCCATTTCTAGACACTGATTTCCATCAGCCATACTGTTTTCATATACACATTCCATATCACAATTGTTACTTAAAACTGAGACAAAGTATTCATTTAGTTTTTGGGCCATACCTAGATTATCTTTAATTTCCTTCCCATCCACACTGCATAGCGGCCCAAAGTATGTAGCTCAAAAACTTGTCTCTTTCACCAACAGAAGTTGGTCCAATAAAAGCTGTTACTTCAGCCACCTTGTCTCTCTAATAATCTGGGACCAACATGACTACAACACTGTAAAACATCTCTTCTTATTTATTTTAATTTCCTTGGCAAGAGCTGATTCAGCTTGACTTTTAGTAAGTCTATTTCATTCTTACATTTTCTAACCTCCATAATGTAGCTTTCTTTGCTTACTCCTAAATAAGCTTTTTGAGGTAGCTGTTCATCCATCTGGGTCTGGAGCCTTTCCGTACAAGTTTTTTTCCCCTTTGCTTGGGATTTGAATCCTTGAGCTCTTTAATTCATCTAACTTCGTTAACTGCAGCAATTCCCTTAATTTCCCAAAGTCTGCCCTTTTGAAATCAAAACTCAGTTGATTATCTGGTTTTGATTATCCTGCTATTTCACTGAAATCATGTAATCAACTCATGATCACTCGATCCAAGGTTATTTCCTACAACCAGCTCTTCTTTGATGTCCTCACTACTTACCAAGACCAAGACTAAAATGGCCATCATCTCTTGTTGGTTCAGTGATGATTTGATGAAGAAAATTGTCATCTTTCACATCCAGGAATAAGTGGGCTCTACTAGTATTAGCAGCATTAGAATATATAATCTATAGCCAGGAAGATAAAGTCCCCTGATTATGACAATACTCAGTAGTATTTATCACTCTAATATGAGAGAGATCACTATGCATACCTGAATCTGGCCCTCTGGTCTATGGCAGAGCCTTAAAATTATTCCTACAGAACCATTTTTACAGTCCTTCACCAAAGAGATTTTTGACCCAAACAGATTCTGTTTTGTCCGTACTATCACTTCTTATTTCTTTACAGTTTATCACTTTGTTGATGTATAGCGCTACCCCACCACCTTTACCTTCTTATCTTTCCTAAACAGAAAATACCTTTCAATTCTACTATTCCAGTCATGGGTGCTATTCCACTATTTTTATGTAATCCCTGTATATCTGGTTTGACCTCCTGCAACAGTAGTTCCGGTTCCTCCATTTTATTGCCCAGACTCCTTGGATTCATGTACATTTATTTCAGTTGTTTCCCTAATACCTCAATCCAATTTTCTAGCTTGTATTGTTCCATCATCCTGTATTATATCTTCATTTAGCTGATTTTCCTGCTCCTGTGTCCTGAAGCCAGGCGTGAAGATGTCAAAAATCTCTCCCAGCCTTCTCCCCTCATCTCCTAGTTTCTTTTTTTCTAGGAATAGGGTCTAGGAAGAGAAGACAACGATGGCTACTGAGGCAGCAATAGAAATGACCCGAGGAGGAGAGAAGTCAGAAGATGGTTGGACGCAGAAGCTGGGGATGTACATCATCATTGAGGGGGTATCTGATGGAAGTTACTTATGCATGAACTATCACTAACTGTATGAGCTGGGTCTGTATTTAAATATAGCTAATATTAAACTACACACATACTGATAATTTTTTTTTTTGAAAATAAGGAAATTGTTAATTTTAAATCGTCAAACACTACCTTTTGAAATATCACTTTACGGTCCAAAGAATAATTCTGAATTCAAAATACTAAACAAGTCATTGAAAAATAATCTATTCCTTCTACACTTGTGCAATGAAGTGTGGAACTGGCACATTGAACAGCACAGACTTTATCAGAGTGGATGTGATCATGTACAGCAGGGGTCAGCAACCTTTCAGAAGTGGTGTGCCGAGTCTTCATTTATTCACTCTAATTTAAGGTTTCGCGTCCCAGTAATACAGTTTAACGTTTTTAGAAGGTCTCTTTCTGTAAGTCTATAATATATAACCACTATTGTTGTATGTAAAGTAAATAAGCGTTTTAAAATATTTAAGAAGCTTCATTTAAAATTAAATTAAAATGCAGAGCCCCCTGGACCAGTGTCGAGGACCCGGGCAGTGTGAGTGCCACTGAAAATCAGCTCGCGTGCCGCCTTTGGCATGCGTGCCATAGGTTGCCTACCCCTGATGTACAGTGTTACACCAAGAAAATATTTTTAGTTGGAACGTCACACCAAACTACTCTTGAATCTTTTAGGGTCTGCTTAGCAAGTGTCTGCAATGTGAACTTCAGTTCACTGATATTAGGGTGCAATTCCTGTAATGACTGTCACGGTGATATTTTGGGGATCACCCAGCCCAGTAAGGGGTTTTGTCACTGGCTATCCTGTAACACTGGGATGCCTTAATGGTATGCTGTTATGGCTCAGATCTCTGACACCAGGTCTCACCCTGATTTCCAACAGCCTAGTTACTCCTTGTAGGGTCACTCCAACAGTCCCAAGTCTTCCCAAGTTCTGAACTACCAGACATTCAGACTATTCCCCTCTGGTTCATCACCCCCAAAGGGATGAAACCAGCCCCCCCCCGCCCCCGTTATCAGTTCACTTTGGCACATACATTCCACAGTTTGTGCACCAGATGCCTGCTTGGGTAAAAATAAACAAAAAGTTTATTTAATAGAAAAACTGCAGATTCAAAGATGAAATAGTAAGGGTGCATCAAGGGAAAGCAAACACCTCCAAGTTACACAAAAACAAAGATGTCATCTCAAGCTTTACACTTCCATATTAGATAGCTTGTATTAGAAACGGGATTCTATTGCCTTTGAACAGTTTCCCAGTTACTCACTAGCTATAGGAGGGATCCAACATTTCACAGACAGCTTCTTGTCAAGAGGCTGTACCTCAGTTTCTAGATGAAAACTTCAGTTTCAAGCCTCCTTTTATAAATGGCTGCTCCTGCCCCTTTTTTAAACCCTCTCCTGGCATAGTGACTCATGGTTATTCAAAGTCGGGAAAATTCCCCCTAATTGATAGCCAGGATACCTCAGTATCTTTCCATTAACTTTAATGGTCCACCACTGTGTTTTCCTGGGTTGCACGGCGGATTGTTACTTGAGTCTAGTTTTGTGTAAACACCTGGCTTGTGAGGCGCCTTTCCCTGTCTCATTGCTCACAGCCCTGTTGTGAGGTGAAACGGAAATTGATTAGCACAATTCTCCATATACACAAATGCATAAATTCATAACCATAGTCTGTATATAACTCATAATAACCATGAAGTTCTGAGCATTACAAGCTTTCATAAAAGACATTACTCGATATATTTCCATAGTACACTAATGAAAAGCACATAGTACACTAATGCTCATTTTTGGGCCTAAACCTTCTGAGGTCCTTGTAGGGTTTCTGAACCCTGATTGTCATACTAACACAGCTTTAAAGGAAAGGATTTAGCCTTATAAATGACAAGGAACAATAAAGGTACTGGGCTAAAGAGATGATCCATTCTGCTTATTAAAAAAATTAGAATTAATAAAAAAAACAAAGACAATGGCTTTAAAAAAGTTGATCAAATTAGTTTCTATTCAATATTGTCTTTGCAAAGTAAGTAGAAAACAAAAGGTGAGCTGTTTAGTATTTTGGCAGATGGATGATGAATCTGCCAGCTGCAGCAAGTACCTACTGCAAAACTCTCATATGACAAATATAGTACGTGCCAGATGTTTTTTTCTGTTGAATTATACTATCATATGCTTCAGTTACTCTTAATAATTATGCATTCTGTGGACTGCCAGTACCTGCAGCTGTCTCTCATCCTTAAAATAGGCAGCTATGGCTGCCAAACGTTATAGTAGTATAGCCAAGAATAATGTTTTAGAAATGGAGGAAGCCTCCTTTGGCTCAAAATGCTGTGTAATTCAGTTAATACATTGTATGGTACATCAAAGTACACGGTTCTGGTCAACACCTATATTTAGACATGAAAACTGGAGATTAGTTACACAGTAGTACAAGGACAAGTCTGAGGACTCTCGAGGAATTTACATGACTAGATGTGTAATGACATGGGCACCACAACTATGAACCCTCTTTTTTCTCATACACATTTCATTCATCTAATTTTCCCTCCCCATGTACAATTCTCACTTGCTATATACTCTCCTGAACTTTGCTGCTGATTTTGAAATATTTCTGTTTTCCATTGTTATTTTTGACTTTGCTTTCTGTCCTGCTCTGTTATATGCCAGCCTCATGTAAAACCCGTAGAATTATGGCCAGTTCTGTACACACTCCTGCAAGGCAGGAAAAAACACTTTTAGCCAGTCTTCTTCCAGAAGGATGTATCTATGTGAAAATTATCTTCTATTCTACAGAGCAGGGATGGCCAACCGGAGCCTGAGAAGGAGCCAGAATTTACCAATGTACATTGCCAAAGAGCCACAATATTATGTAATGATCATATTAGTATATATATGTGTGTTACGCACACACACACACACTCATATAAGTTGATACTGTATATTTATTATGCATTTATAATGTATAGTTAACAATAACAACAACTTGTCTTAACGTTTTACTTAGTGGGACTTCTGGCAATCTTTGCTTTTAACAATTCCTTTGAAGTAGTTTGGTTTGTATTCAGTTGTGCTCACACGCAGCAGTTCTCTTAAGTGGCTGTCTGTCAAAACGGATCGGTGCTTGGATTTCACATGTTTGAGTGTTGAGAAAACAGACTCACAAAGATAGGTCGAGGCAAACATCGAGATTAATTTTAGGGCCGTACCTCTGATGATGGGGTATTTATTCTTTGGTACAGATTTCCAGAAAGTAAGGGTCCCCTCAGTCTTCTGAACCGATTTCAATCTGTCATCTTCCAAAAGTTCAATATTTTCCATCTGGGATGTCGCTTCATCAATAACTAAAGGGGGCTTCAGACAATCGGCTTCAGATTTCTGATTGACCCTTTTAGTGCTGATTTGAGGTCTTTTCTGCTGCAAATCTTGGAATCTTTCCTCAAAACTGTCTAAGATTTTTTTATCATGTTCACATATCTAGTTGTGCTCTGTTTTAGGGGTTCTGCTGCATCTTTTTTTGATCTGTCTGGAAGTTGTGACATTGAGGGAAAGCGTGTCAGCTCTCCCTCAAGCATTTGTCTGTGAAACAACTGCAGTTTGTTCATGAACGCTACTACACTTTGCACTAGATCAGACAGCAACTGGAATTGTCCTTGTAAGTCCACGTTTGGTTTATCCAAATGCAGCAGCATGTCTGCAAGAAATGCCAAGTCTAGAACCCACCCAGGATCTGTAAGTTCAGGGTGCATTCGTTGCTTCTCCTCCATAGACAATTTTACTGGTTCCAGGAGCTCGAAAAACAGGAAATAACTTTACCTCTTGAGAGCCATCGAACTGCGCAGTGAAATGTCAAATTGGCAGGGGAAGCAGTCTTCATCCAGTTCTTCGATTAGATTTTGAAATTGTCTGTGATTGAGTGCATTTGAGCGAATGAAATTCACAATGTGCAAGACTGGTTTCATGACGTGATCAAATTGGAGATTTTTAGATACCAGTTGCTCATGATGAATAATACAGTGAAATGTCCAAAATTCGGGAAAACTCTTGTCAGACTTACAAAGCCCTACTAATCCATTCACAGATCCCCACATGGATGGAGCCCCATCTGTTGCAATGGCAGTGGGGCTGAGGGAGGGAGGGGGGCTAGGTGCCGCGTCCTTCTCCCTCCCCCTCCCCCTCCTTCCCTGAGCCGCTTCAATGCTGCAAAACAGCTGATCGCAGTGGGAGGGACTGGGCGCCACATCCTTGCTCCTCCCCTTCCTTCCCAGAGCTGCAACGCCACAAAACAGTTGATCGTGGCCAGTGGGCGGGGCAGGTACTGATGAGTGGGGACAACACTGGCTGTCGCTGGGGGAGAGGCGGGGTACTGATAGGGCTGCCGATGGCTGAGCACCCACCATTTTTTCCCCCAGAGTTGGCTCCTGGCAGGAGCCATATATTTTCTTTTGAAGAGCTGCATGTGGCTCTGGAGCCACCAGTTGGCCACCCCTACTACAGAGGTTCTTATATCATCCATCATCATAGTATCTGAGTGCCTTCTAGTAGGGCATTAAGTAATGCGACTAACATCGGTCACATGTTGTTTGGTCCATCATTCTCTCTCCACAGGGAGCAGTATTACAGTGGGGGGTCTTGTTTTGGTAGAAATTTTAAATATACACATATTGCTATGTATTTCTGTTAGAGAAAACAAGGTAAAAAATTCACCTTGCACTTTGAGCACAAGGCAGCGAGGTTTGCGATGGTCCTTAGTTTTTGGGTGAGTTTATTCCACAGTCTTGGATGAGACCCTGAGAAAATTCTGTCCCCCACCCAGACTAGCTTTACTCTTATTGTAGAGAGTTCTGTTGTGCCAGAAGAATGAAGATGTCAATCATGGTCTTTATCCCAGAAGTTTAGACTCAGACTTTAAAGCCAGAATGGACCACTGTGATCATCTAATCTCTATACAGAACTTTATCCACCCACTCCTGTAATAGATCCACAACCTCAGACTGTTACTGAAGTCCTCAAATAACGATTTAAAGACTTGAAGTTACATAGGACCTACCATTTATTCTAGGTTAAACCAGAAAGTGACTCACGCTTCAGAGGAAGGCAAAATACCCTTAGGATCCCTGCCAATACGACCTGGGGAAAAAATCCTTCACAACCCCAAATATGGTGATTAGGTAGTCTTTTAGATATCCTGAGCTCAGGCCATGGAGTGCGTTGAAAGGAAGGACCAAGACCTTGAACTTGATTAAAAATTCTACAGGAAGCCATTGTAGGGAGTGGAGGATAGGTCTGCGTTCATGGTAACCTGGGTTGCTGAGGAGACATGTTGTAGCATTCTGTATCAGCTGAAGTTTCCTAAATACCGAAGGCATATGGCATTGCTGTAGTCCAGCTGAGAAATGACAAAGCCAGGAAAAACGGAGGTTAGGTCATCATTCATCAGGAAGGGACAATCTCCGAGCCAGCTGGAACCACTAAGATAAGCAATAGCCAACCTACATAATCATGTGATCCTGTTGTTCACCCTTGTCTTCTTCCCCCCTCTTCCCTTATTGCTTGGAACATTTTATGCACCTTGTTTTAAATTAGACTGTAAGCAGTTGAGGGAGGGGACTGTATCTTTCTGTGTACGTGTATAGCACTTAGTGCAATAGGGCCCTGACTGAGGCTAATGGTGTTACTGTAATACAAATGAACAACACATTTTAAATTATTATCTACACAGCCCATCTTACATGTATACTGGTACATGAGCAATTGACTAGAGCAAGATATCTCAGACAGGACAGTAGTATCTCCTGGTCAACAGCATCAAATACTGCAGAGGTCTAGGAAGATGAGAATAGACATCTTCCTTCTATCCACTGACAGGAGTAGATGACCCGTTAGTACCACTAACATGGTTTCAGTTCCATGTCCTGGCCTGAATCCAATTATCTTTCCAACCAACTAGCAAAAATACAAAGTATTTGGGCCATTAAAAAATCTATATGGTCGTCATTACTATATTATACAAAGAACTTTAACATTAGGCAGAATTTCACGAAGAAAGACAAAATAAACCAAAAAATCCCACAACCAGTAAAAAGGAAGTTTAACAACTTGATATATCTACGTCACTCAAGCTGCAGAAGGAAAACAGCTTACCATCCCATGCATTCTTGGAAATTTTGGAAGAGTCAACCTACCTGCGTGATCAGAGAACATCTTACCAACTGACTGCCTCACCACTGATGGCTCTCCCCACCTGAATGCTGTTTTTGCTCTGCCTTTTCTTATACCACTGTTCCCTGAATTGACATCAGTAAGGGAAGTAAAGCAAATCTAGAAAAAACGCTGGGAAAGGAGAAGGAGAGGTTTCCATACTGGAAAAGACAGTTTGGGACTGTGTCCACACAGGAATCTCATTATGGATTCCCTCTACTCCCTATGATGGTCTAATCCTGAAACCTGGATATCAACCAGTACTGAAGGTATAAAACATCTTAGAGTCAGATTTCCAAGGATAAGTAGTTTAGATGCCTAAATTGGAAAAAACGCCTCTAATCAATGTTCTGATTATACAGGGTAAAATGAGACTATCAAACAGAAGCACAAAAAATCTAGATGGCATTAAACTGAGTTGCAACCTGATGAATGTAGAATATCCCAATTATTCATTAAATCTTAAACAGCTGTTGATGCCTTATGAAAAACATTTAGAAATAATTCTGCTTGTTTCATAACTTTTCTGTATTTCTTTTTCCTGCAATTAAAAGATATTTTTACTATAAGAGTTATTTGATTCTACCATTTATCCCTGAAATCATGAACCTCTTTGTGATGTGTCAAATCACTGCTATGGAGATTATCTACAATTTTTGAGAAGTCGTCTGCTTCAGAGATAAAATGTGCTATTTATTATGTATTTTCATGTGCTGAATTCAAATATGACAATTAAAACAACTGATTGGCTACTGTTTCTAAGATATTTAAGTTTTTACATTTTATGTCTATGTATATTGTGTAGATGGTAGAGTTTTAATCATAAATTGTAAACCTAGGTCTTTTCATGTGTTTATGGTTGCTTTACATGATAATATTTCACCTGTCCTGTTTATGTAACACTTTAAAAATCAGCAAAAGGGTTATATAAATAAAATGTATTATGAAACAAAAGGCAAAAAACTATTCTGTACATAGTTTAGTCCTATTCAGTGTCTACTAGGCGCTTCTTGGCTTGTCTCTTGTATTCATTAAATGGAGCATCTCTTGTCACAGTCCAGCAATAGTCTGCAAGCATTGATGGGCTCCATTTGCCCTGATAGCGTTTCTCCATTGTTGCAATGTCCTAGTGAAATCGCTCGCTGTGCTCGTCGCTCACTGCTCCGCAGTTCGGTGGAAAAAAATCTAGATGAGAGTGCAAAAAATGTATCTTTAGTGACATGTTGCAACAGAGGCTTTTGTATGCCTTAAGGAGGTTTTCCAACAACAACCTGTAGTTGTCTGCCTTGTTGTTTCCGAGAAAATTTATTGCCACTAACTGGAAGGCTTTCCATGCCGTCTTTTCCTTGCCACGCAGTGCATGGTCAAATGCATCATCTCGAAGAAGTTCACGAATCTGAGGACCAACAAAGACACCTTCCTTTATCTTAGCTTCACTTAACCTTGGAAATTTTCCACGGAGGTACTTGAAAGCTGCTTGTGTTTTGTCAATGGCCTTGACAAAGTTCTTCATCAGACCCAGCTTGATGTGTAAGGGTGGTAACAAAATCTTCCTTGATTCAACAAGTGGTGGATGCTGAACACTTTTCCTCCCAGGCTCCAATGACTGTCGGAGTGGCCAATCTTTCTTGATGTAGTGGGAATCTCTTGCACGACTATCCCATTCGCAGAGAAAACAGCAGTAATTTGTGTATCCAGTCTGCAGACCAAGCAAGAGAGCAACAACCTTCAAATCGCCACAAAGCTGCCACTGATGTTGGACATAGTTTATGCACCTCAAAAGTTGTTTCATGTTGTCATAGGTTTCCTTCATATGGACTGCATGACCAGCTGGAATTGAGGCAAAACATTGCCATTATGCAGTAAAACAACTTTAAGACTCTTCTTCGATGAATCAATCAACAGTCTCCACTCATCTGGATCGTGAACGATGTTGAGGGCTGCCATCACACCATTGATGTTGTTGCAGGCTACAAGATCACCTTCCATGAAGAAGAATGGGACAAGATCCTTTTGACGGTCACGGAACATGGAAACCCTAACATCACCTGCCGGGAGATTCCACTGCTGTAGTCTGGAGCCCAACAGCTCTGCCTTACTCTTGGGTAGTTCCAAATCCCTGACAAGGTCATTCAGTTCACCTTGTGTTATGAGGTGTGGTTCAGAGGAGAAGGATGGGAGAAAATGTGGGTCCTGTGACATTGATGGTTCAGGACCAGAAGTTTCATCCTCTTCCTCGTCTGACTCAAGTGAGAATGATTCTGATGCATCAGAAACCGGCAGTCCTTCTCCGTGTGGTATTGGGCGTATAGCTGATGGAATATTTGGATAATGCACAGTCCACTTTTTCTTCTTTGACACACCTTTCCCAACTGGAGGCACCATGCAGAAGTAACAATTGCTGGTATGATCTGTTGGCTCTCTCCAAATCATTGGCACTGCAAAAGGCATAGATTTCCTTTTCCTGTTCAACCACTAGCAAAGATTTGTTGCATAAGTGTTGCAGCATATGTGTGGGGCTCACCTCTTGTCCTGATCTCCAATTTTGCAGCCAAAATAAAGGTGATAGGCTTTCTTAACCAGAGTGGTTATACTGCACTTTTGTGATGCAAAAGTCACTTCACCACAAACATAGCACAAGTTATCTGCACTGTTCACACAAGTACGAGGCATCTCTGCTCACTTTGGCTAAACAGAAATGTGTCCCTTTGCAAAATCAAACACTGACAAATAAGAGAGCACGACACTGTATGATTTCTAGAGCTGATATAGGGCAATTTGTTCAGCAGAGTGATGTAAGCTTCGTTATGATTGCATCATCCATGACTTCTAGGAATAACATGATGCAATTCATATCATGTATGACGCAATACCAGCTACAGATTGCATCATTCATTGTTTTGCCTAAAAAGCAAGTACTGTCCAAACCCAGTCATAGATTTATTCATAGATCCAGTCAAAGATGTATTTTAGTCATTTCTGGTTTAAATTGAGATCCCTTCCCTTTATAACTCACTTATCCTCCGCCATTCCCAAGTCAAGGGTCGTATATACTGACCCAATAGCATATCTTGAAAACTAGAGCCAATCAACAATTTTAAGCATCATTTTCATTCTCAGTGACCCAGAATTAGTAAAGTTTGACTACATTTATTTCAGACGCATTTTGGCTGTAGAGCAGCGTAATCAAAGAATACTTCAGAGGGTGTATAAGAAAGAGTAGATGAATTCTTTAAAAAAATCTTGTTTTAATGCAAATGTCCCTAGAAAGGGGAAATACAGCAAATATTCACAGAAAGGTCTCAACAGAATACTTTGTCTGTGACACTTCAGCAGATTTTTACACAAAGCAAATAGTAAAATGATCTCTCATTTAGCAAATACTAAATTTTTATTGAATCAGGAGCATCAAGATTGTGAATTCTTCAAGAAAAAGAATGCATCTTATTAAAGGGATAGTATTACAGCAGTGATCTCCAACCTTTTTAAGTACAAGATCACTTTTTCACTTTAAGATCAACCCAGGATCTACCCCACCCCTTCCCCAAGGCTCTTCCCCGCTCACTCCATTCCCCCCTCCCTGTTGCTTGCTCTCCCCCACCTTCACTGGGCTGGGGCAGAGGATTGGGGTGCGGGAGGGGGTGCAGGCTCTGGGCTGGGGCTGAGGGGTTTGGATTGTGGGAGGGGGCTGACCCTGGGGCAGGGGGTTGGGGTGCAGGAGTGAGGGATGCAAGCTCTGGGAGGGAGTTTGGGTGCAGGAGGGGACTCCGGGCTGGGGCAGAGTATTGGGGTGCAGGAAATGGTGTGGGCTCTAGGAGGGAGTTTGGTGCAGGAGGGGCTCTGGACTGGGGTGTGGGAGGGGATACAAGGTGTAGGCTCCAGCCGGGCGGTGCTTACCACAGGCTGCTCCTGGAAGCGGCTGGCTGCTGGCATGTCTCTGCAGCCCCTGCGGGGTGAGGGGGGACAGCGGGTCTCCGTGCACTACTCACACCTGCAAGCGCCACCCCAACAGCTCCCTTAGCCAGTTCCTGGCTAATGGGAGCTGCAGGGACAGTGCTGGGGGTGAGGGCAGTGCATGGAGCCACCTCCTCCTCTCTCAGGGGCTGCAGAGACATGCCAGCAGGCAACTGCTTCTGGTAGCGGCATGGGGCCACGGCAGGCAGCCTGCCTGGCCCCGCTGCGCTGCCAGACTTTTAGTGGCTCAGAAATCGCAATCGACTGGTCAGTTCTGGAGCCTCTGCCATCGACAGGTTGGTAACCACTGTATTAGTGTGAAAAAGAGAGCAAGAAATATTTCTTTGCTCTTAAGAAAAAATCATTTCTATAGTAAACAGTAGAAAAAGGGATAAACATTATGTTCTCTAGTAAAGAAGCCATTAATTTACTAGATTTATTCCACTGGGAGTAAACCTAAATTTAATGTACAGAGCAATATTAGCTTTTTTGTTATTAAGCAATTATTTGTATGTCATCCTTTAAGTGCCACTGCTTCAAGCTTAGTAATCACAAAATCAACATGGCCCTACTTTACACATCTGGGGATTAGGGGAGACAAGAAATAACATGTAGGTCAGACTATAGCTGGTCAGAAATATGAAGGCAAGGATGAAGAAGATTGTAAACAGCACAAATATTTATGAGAGTGTATGTGTGCATGGTAAAATGAGAGAAGATGATAAAGAACAGTTTTACCTGCAGCAATTTGGAACCGATATGAGGATGCAATGTGGTAAGCAGAGAAAACGTTGTTACAGTCACTGAGGTGACAGGTATTGACCAAGTATGACAAACAGCAGGGATAAAAACTGGTTACTAACTTTCCACAACTGTTCTTTGAGATGTGTTGCACATGTCCATTCCAATCTAGGTGTGTGCGCACCCTGAGCACAGTTGCTGGAAATTTCCCTCAGTGGCACCCATTGGGGCAGCTCGAGGACCCTCTGCTGCCACGCGCTTATAGCACTGGTATCAAGTGCACAGCCAATCCCGCACCTCCTCAGTTTCTTTCTAGAAAACTCCGATGTAGGAGGAGCAGGAGGGCAGTTCATGGAATAGACTTGCGCAACACATCTTGAACAGTAGTTATGGAAGGTTAGTAATTGTTTTTTCTTCTTCAAATGATTACATATGTGCATTCCATTCTAGGTGACTTTGGCAGTTGAAAAGGTGGAGGGATCTGAGTTCATGGATATACTCACTGCAGAACAGCTGGACCAAAAGTGGCATAATCTCTTGATGGTTGAGTGATGGTGTAATGGGAGGAGAATGTGTGCCCAACCAGGCTGCTGCTTTACAAATGTCCTGAATAGGGATCTGCGTTAGGAATGCTGCTGAGGATGCTTGCGGCCTTGTAGCATGTGAAGTCAGGTTAGCTGATGGCAAAAACCCGCCTGATCATAAGAAGTGCAAATACATGAAGTAATCCAAGATGAAATTGTCTGAAGAGATTGGGAGACCCTTATCCTGACCCTTACAGCTACAAACAGATGGGTGGTCTTTCAGAATGGTTTAGTTCTTTCTATGTAGAAAGCTAGGGTTCATCTAATGTCCAAAGAGTGAAGGCATTGTTCATTCCTATTTGCAGGTGGCTTCAGGTAGAAGACAGGTAAGTAGATTGCCTGATTGGTATGAACTTTCGTCAGGAAACTGGGGTGAGGACATAAACACACCTTATCTTTAAAGAATACTATGTACAGAGGCTCTGACATGAGGGCACAGAGCTCCGAGACCCTTCTGGCCAAAGCGTGGCCACTAAGAAAACCACTTTCCAGAAGAGGTATAGTAAGGAACACATTGCTAAAGGTTCAAACAGTAGTTCCATAAGCTTAGGTCCCAGGGAGGAACGGTCTCTTTCACTTAAGGGTATAACCTTTGTAGACCTTTGAGGAATAGGACAGACATGTCATTTAAAAAAATGGAATGGTTATCTACCCAAAGTTGGAAAGTTGATATTGCTGCCAGATAAACACTGATAGAGGAGATTGCAAAGCCTTGCTGTTTTAAGTGCTATAGATAATCAAATATATCTTGGAAGGATGACCACATTGGAATGTCCAGACAGAGAACCACTTCCACTTTAAGAGGTAAGTAGCCCTGGTAGAGGGCTTTCTACTACCTAATAGGACCTGATGAACTTGCTCTGAGCAAGCCTGCTCCGTGGGATTTAGCCACAGAGCTTCCAGGCTGTTAGGTGAAGGGCACTCAGATTTGGGTGGAGCAGCCGACCATGGTCGTGGGAGATCAGGTCCGGATGTGACAGAAGCAGGAT
Organism: Chrysemys picta bellii; assembly: GCF_011386835.1. Taxonomy (NCBI): domain Eukaryota; kingdom Metazoa; phylum Chordata; order Testudines; family Emydidae; genus Chrysemys; species Chrysemys picta. The sequence continues at coordinate 46,533,609 of NC_088795.1, forward strand.
TGGAGTTGCCACTGAAGGGCCTAGAAGAGTGGAGAACCAATGTTGGTGGGGTCATGCTGGGGTTATCAGAACAACCTGGTCCTGCTTGATCTTTAACAGTACTCTTTGCATGAGTGGCATAGGGGGAAAACATAATAAAGATGTTCAGTCCATGGTAACAGAAAGGTATCAGTGATAGAACCCGGACTGTGGCCTCGTAGGGAGCAGAACTGGTACCACTTTCTGTTGTACCTGGTTGCAAATAGATCTATCTGGGGAGTCCCCCACTGTCGGAAAATGTCCCTTGCCACAATCAGGCAAAGAGACCACTCGTGGTGACTGGAAAAAGACCTGCTGAGGTGATCTGCCAGCTCGTTTTGCATTCCAAGAAGTTGATCAAGTGGGCTATGCAAAACTTCCATAGCTGAATTGCTTCTTGACAAAGAAGGGAAGAGTGAGCTCCTCCTGGCCTGTTGAGATATAACCTGTCTGCAATGTTGTCCATGAGAACAAACAAGTTTCTGGCTGCAATGTGGGGCAGGAAGGCCTGACAAGCCAAATGAAACACTCTTGAGTTCCCTGACATTGATGTGGAGTGAAAGTTCCACCAGAGGCTTTAAGTTCCGAGTGGCCCCAGGTAGGTTTCTCACCCTAGCACTTGCGTGTCAGAGACGAGGGTTATAGACGGTTGAGTGCGTATAAAGGGAACACCGATACAAACAGTGAGCTGATCCAACCACCAATTGAGGGAGATGAGAGTCTGAGGAGGCATCATATGTATAGAGTCCAGATGATGGCAGTTTGGCAAGTACATTGAGGCCAGCCACATGGAGGGGTCTGACATGCAGCCTTGCATGTTGTACCACATAAGGCTTTTGTGATTGGATGACACTTCAGGTGTTATCAGGGATGTGACTGACTAGAAATATCCCTCTGGGAAGTACGCTCTGGCCTGAGTAGAGTTGAACGCCACTCCAATGAACTGTCCTCTGCGCTGGAGTGAGTGTAGACTTATCTACATTTATCAGAAAGGCTAGGGCCTTGAACGTCAATTGGATTAGTCAAATAGTGGACACTACCTGAGCCCTAGATTGGCCCTTGACTAGCACTCCTAATTTCTCCAGGATGGCTGGATTACCATCATACATTTTGTGAACACTCGCGGAGCTGCAGGCAGGCCAAATAGGAGGACCATGAATTGGTAGTGCCAGTGGTTCACTACCAATCTGAGGAACCTTCTGTATCCACGGTATATTGATATATAAAAATAGGTGTCTCTTCAATCAAGGATGGCATACCAATCCCCGGATCCAGGGAAGGGATAACGGATGCCACTGTGACCATGTGAAACTTTATGTTCTTGAGATGGTTGTTGAGCTGATGCAGGTCTAAAAATCAGTCTGAGACGTCCCTTGGCTTTTGGGATTAGGAAATAATGGCAGTAGAACCCCTTCCCATTTAAATTCTGTGGAAACTCTTCCACGGTTCCCATTTGAAGGGGAGATTGAATCTTCCGGGACAGAAGTTCTTCATGAGAGGAGGCCGTGAAAAGAGATGGGGAGCAGGGTGAGAAGGAGTAGAAGAAATAAACTGGAGGGTGTTTCCCATTTTCTCAGTGCATGATCCTATATCATCATGGACTGTTGGGTGCTGAGCATGGTGGAAGTGGGAAGGGCGGTTTGAAACAAAGGAGAAACAGAGTCTGCCATCGCAGGAACTGGTATGGCATCCTCGAGTCTTGTCAAAATGCCTGCTTAGAATCCCCTGGATGTTTAGATGGGGCAAGCATTGACATTGAGGTAGAAGGGGGTAGTGGCCTATGTCTAAAACCTCTGCTTCTTTTTCTCTGTGGATCCTGACGGGCAGCCAGGGCAGAGTACCAGATGGGCTGTTGAGGCCTGTAGTGCTTCATTGACGGTGCTGGCGTGTACAATACAAGGGACTTAAGGGTTGCCCTGGAGTCTTAACCTGTGCAGCTTTGCATCGGGTCTGTTCTGAAAAAAGCAAAGCTGGAAGGGTTTGCTGGACCTCCTGCGGGAGTCCCGAGGACTGTAGCCACGAATTCCTGCACATGACAACTGCTGAAGCCATGGACCTGGTTGCCAAGTCAGCTGCATCCAAAGCAGCTTGTAATAAGGCCCTCGCTACTGACTTTCCCTCATCCACCAGCGAGAAATCTTGCCTAGACTCTTGTGGGAGCAAGTCCTTGAAGTTCTGCATGGAGTCCCACATGTTAAAATCATACCTGCCTAGCAGCACCTGCTGATTTGCAATTCTGAGTTGCAACCTCCCAGTAGAATAAACTTTCCTACTGAACAAGTCCAATTTCTTTGAGTCCTTTGATTTTGGGGTTGCACCCTGATGATCCTGTCTTTTTCTCATTGGCAGCGGATACCACCAGGGATCGGCAGAGGGGGCGGTGGGGAGAAGAGGGGAAATGGGTGTACAGGTACTCATAACCCTGGACATGGATTTTTGCTCGGGCTCTTTTTGACATGGGGAGAAGGGTGCAGGGCTATGCCACAAGGTCTTAACATTAAGAGGTCATTAAGAGGCAGGGCTACTTTTGATAGGCCTGCAGCAGCAAAATGTCAACTAAGCTATGGGAGAGCTCCTTCACTACCTCTACCTGCATGCCCAGATTTAAGGCCTCCCTCTTCAACAACTCTTGGGGAGCCCTATAGTCATCCACAGAAGGTGACATCCCCGCCTGAGATTGCCTCATCAGGGGAGGAGGAGGCCGCCCTTTCTGCCTTGGCACTATCCCACTGAGCTGGCTCCTGTAGTTTGGTACTGGAATCAGGAGCAGGCCACCCAATAGGAGCACCTTGAATAAGCCCTGAAATCTGGGGAAACCTCTATGGGTTCCAAAAGGGCCACCAAACTGGCATAGGTCCCCAGTGATCACCTGGCTATGCACTCGATGGTACTGCTGTGCCCGGGTCCATGGAATAGTACAAATGCCTGTGGGAGAAATGGGAATGACTCTTCGGACAAGAGAGGTAAGACTAACTTCCGACTCAGAAGATGACGAGTCTCTGTCCTGTGACCACAGTGCTGTGGTTCTCACCAGTGGCAGACACTGGTGCTGACCAGCAAGCATAGCCGTTTCCCTTTTGACAGTACTGAAGGGCATGGTACCAAAAGATGACAGGTTCCAATAGGTTCCCTCCTGACCGCCGGCACCAATAACACTGACTCGTACTGCCAGTAATACAGGTACTGATCGCGAGAGAAGAACTTGGCATCGTCAAACACCTCCGGTGTGGTCGGTACTACGCTGTCTCATAGATGTAGATGACTCATCCAGTACTGGACTCAACGGTACTGAGACAGAGGAGTGCCCTGGTTTAGATTGCACTCTACTCTGATACCCATGCCTGGCTGCTTTCAGTGCCAGGGAGTGTCCCGTCAGCCAACTGTTTCTTGTGGGGATGGCGATCGGTGCTGGGATTAGGGTATGGTAGGAGGAGCACTCCTTACGACACTGAGGCACTCAGTGCTGAGTCTGACCGACTTGGCTCAGATGGAGGTCTCAGTGCTGCCTCCAGGAGCAAAACTTCAGCCTGGCTTCCCAGTCCTTCTTCGTGCAAGGCTTAAGGTCTTTGCAGATCTGATAATGGTTCCCAACATGAGCTTCTCCAAGGGACTTCAGGCAGCTTGAATGTGAGTCACTCAGGGGCACAGCCTTGTTGCAGGAGGTGCAGGGCTTAAAGCCTGGTAACTGAACCACACCTCATCACCAGGGAATGACAAAAACTCCACTAAAACATGAAGCTCCAGAACTTTACTAAAACTGACTACAACTAACTATGTACAGATGTAAGAAAAAGAAGACCATTGAGAAAGCTTGCCAAAGCAAGGAGCAGTTCCAGCGACTGTCACAGGCAGTAAGGAGGAACTGAGGGCCATGGAGTTTGTTGGGTGTTTTATACCAGCGCGATAGTCGCACGGCAGCAGAGGGAACTCGAGCCGCCCTGACTGGTACCACTGAGGGAAACATTTCTGGCAACTGTTATCAGGGTGCGCACACACTTGGAGTGGAATGCACAGGTACAATCACTCGAAGAATCAAGAACAGCTGCACAGATTATTACATGTCTGGTGGGACAAACACAAATAAAGAGTTAAATATTTATGACCGATAAGAGAAGGACATAACATTAGTCTACAAATATCTGAAGGGTGCAAATAAAGAGGGACAAGGAATTACTCTGGATTCCAAAGGGCAAATTACTATGAGAAAAATGAATGAAATTAAAACAAGGAAAATTAGCCTGAATTTCAGAAAAAACTTCCGAAGAATCAATGACAATTAAACTGTGGAACTGTCCTCTCAGGTATAAGATGGAAACTCCATTACCTGGGGTATTTAAAATTAGACTGGACAATTCAATAGTAAATGTACAGAAGACACCCATTCTGCACTGGAAAGGGGGTGGACGAGGTGACCTAATAGCTCTTTTGTCTCTCTAAGTCCCCTGCTGCAAATACACACACACACTTAACTTTACTCATGTGAGGAGTCCCATTGACTTCATAGGACTAATACATGAATAAAATTAAACATGCATGTGTTTGCAGTATCTGCTCCAAAGATCTATAATTCTCCAACTAGTTTTAATCGTAAATTACAAAATGATTAGATTAAATTTATTTCTACAAAAAAAGATGTCAAGAATTCTACTGTGAGACTTGATTAAAAGCAATGTTTTCTCCAGTGTTGTGACATCACTGGCATTTTATTTTGTAGCTATTTAAAAAAAACTTAGGTAATTTACCCTTCAGTGGTAGCTGATGGATCATGAAAAACAAAAAGATTACAGTTAGAAACTATTTTAAAATCATACAGCTGTTATTTTCTGCTTTTTCCTGATTCTTTATTACTAGAGTAATTGTGTGGAAACAGAATCTTTATTATGTTTTCTGGTTCTTCTGCTTATTCTTCACCTGAAGTCATGATTTTGTCTTTTTGACATTATAATTATCACTGCAGAAATAATTGTGTGTCATGTGACAAACGGAGGATTGGGATTTAAAAGTGAGGCATGCAAATGTCCTAAGCAATAAAACCAAAGGGAAAGAGAATTATTGAAAATAAGCAGAACTGTCTGAAAATGTTAACATTTTCAGGAGATGAAACTGGGTCTTTATCTTGAATAATGGATCTAAGTCTGTTTATACCATACTGTTTATTATGCACAGATTCAAATAGTGTATTTGTAAAAAGATAAAGGCAATTAAAGCCGTTGGTGCTGGGAGTCAAGGTTTTCTGTTGCCAGCTATAGACACAAAAATAAAGTAGCATTTACCACCAGCAGCCCTAAACCACTGGTGCTAAGTGGTAAGAAAGGAACAGCCCCCACTGAAAATCAATCAATAGAGGACTACTGCTTTCAATTCCTTAGGAAGTTGTCTGATTCCTTGCTTATTAGAAGGAATGATCAAAATGACTGCACACTTTTCACACATGCAAGCTAGACTGAAATTCAACTTCTGGGAACTGGAAGGGAAAGTGATAAACGTGGTATAATCAGAGTAATGTAACCTCCTTTGCAGATAGATCTGGGTTATGAATGTCTTAAGCCATTCAGTTACAAGTAAACTGAGCATCTTAGTTTGGTTCTAGGAATTTATTCGTGTCATATAACCGCCTATTGATTAAAAGGGGGGGAGGGATAGCTCAGTGGTTTGAGGATTGGTCTGCTAAACCCAGGGTTGTGAGTTCAATTCCAGAGGGGGCCATTTAGGGATCTGGGGCAAAAATCTGTCTGGAAATTGGTCCTGCTTTGAGCAGAGGTTTGGACTAGATGACCTCCTGAGGTCCCTTCCAACCCTGATAGTCTATGATTCTATCTTTAAACAACACGCAGCTTTTGCCTAAGGGAGACTTGGACAAGATACAGAGCCAGTCTCTTATTCCTGGCCCCAAACCTAGCTCAATTTTTTATAAGCTCTAAAATATAGTACATTTATCTCCAACTTAAAATTCATAATATCACCATTATTTCCAGCTAGAGTAACGTATATTACATAGATAGTGTCAAAAGTGAACTAGGAACTTTATAGATAATAAAATTCCTTGCTCTGAATTGCTTACAAATGTTTTAATAAATGTAAATATTGTATGTTTTTTTACCTTGTGACTGTTGATGTGGAGAGCAGTAGCTGTTAAAATGTTATAGCTTTGAAAGTTCCCACTAACTGACACACTGGAAGCATGGCTCCAGCGTGAGAACCACATAACTTGTATTACTGGAAAATGGTCATTCTATTTCTTTCATGACTTAACAGTCACACTTTTTCATTCTTTCATAATCAGTTTATAAACATAGCAAATGCTTATTACATATTGCAAAGTTCACTGCATTTTGATTTATTATACTTCAATTATAGTTATCCAAATGCATCTATAAACTGAAGCTCTCAAGTCAGAATTACACCACTGTGCATTTTACAGAACCATTTTGTCTTTTTGCAGTAATAAAAAGACCAAAAATGGTCGTAAGATATTGCCAAGCATAATGTTTTTATTTGGAAGCATGACCTTTGTTGTAAGAAGCACTGACCTTCTTAGTTGCCTCCAAGACGGACTTTTGGCATTAGTATATTGAAACAGTCCTAGCTCCTTGCTCTCATTGTGGGCCAAGGTGAAACCCAATATCGGTAATCTTCTTTTAAGATGTGTACAGTATCTTTAGATGATGTCCGCTTGCTAATTTACTTCATATCATAAATGAGACAGTACTGTGTTCTTATGGAATTCAGTCTACATATATTCACAATGCTATCCTCTAATTTATAAGTGTTTTGCCACAAACCCAAGTTGAGCTTTGAAAGACAGTGATGATCATGAGCTCAGATTGAGCAGAGCCCTGAGTATTTGAGAAATCCTGGATCATTTTTCATTGAGGTATAAAAATATACTTGCCAAATAATATCATGTATTTATATAATTTCTTTCACTGAAATAACCAACCTGAGAAGGTATCTAGTATTATTTTAAATAGTCTCACCTGGTTTTTCACTTTCAAATTCCAAAACCTATTTTTTGTCCATATACCTTACTTTTTAAGTTAGGAAATGAAGTAGCATCAATAATGCTAAAAGGTCTCATTTATTGTTATTTTTAAAAAAAAAATTGGATTTCCCTCTATATACTGAGAACACTGTGGACTGAAAAGAGGATAAACAAGTGACTCTGAAGCAATGGAAAATTACATAGCTGCTGCTGGGAAATAAGAGGAGAAACTGAAATATTTCAAATACCTGGAAAGGAGAGACTGAAATCACATTGCAGAGAATAGTATAGGAAATTCAACCATCAGCAAATGGGTCAGTGACTCAGTGAAGATAAACATTGTGTAATAGTGAGCTTTGGTGAACTGGGGTACAGAAAGGCCATAGAATAGTATGTTTTTGTAAAGGAGGTTGCAAATTAACGACAAATACAAACTTACCAAACATTATATAGCACATTAAAAAGAAATCATTTAACTTTTTATAAGAAAATTTGATTCGATGCTACCATTAACATGATCTTTATTCTCATATATATAACTGAGCCTCAAATGTCAAACACTAATTTCTCGAAGTGCCAAGATATAGCTCAGACTATCCTCAAAACACAGTGAATATCTGCTAGGAAATACTGCTAAATGTAGAGTGTTTTCTGTTCAGTAACTGGTTTATAAAAACCCAAATGGATCTGCAGCCATCTGCATGGAGGATCACAATGCTGCTGATCTCTCAGGAGCTGAGATTAAGTTGAAATATGTTTTAAAAGCTAGAAGAATGTTAAGGTTTGTGTAACTTCAAGGAAAACCTAACTTTGTACCAGATGGCATGTAGCCCTTAAAATATATTGAGAGCTGAGTGCAGATCAACCACAAACTTGGACCTCAATCCAAAGCTTTTGACTGGGCCCTGGGTTACTATGCTAAAGGTTAGCTAGAATGAGTTTAATCACAGAGAAGTTCTGCAATGTCGCTATACTTAAGGGTGTTGTTGATTTTCCATTATATGCTTTTGAGGCATTCACCACTACGTTATTTTACTTTTAGATGGACCAACAGTAATATTTCTTAATTCATGGCAAAGCAAGACATTTTGCCTCTCTATTTTTTAAAGTAGTATTTTAAATCTGTTAGATTCTAATGTGGATGAGGATCTTATTTTCAAGAATGACTACTGAATAAACGGGAATTTGAGTGGGAAGTTCTGTTGGAGAAGAGAGAAGGCAAGCCGCTATTCCTTAGGGGCAGTGAGTGAGTTTGTGTGTTTTTTGTTTTGTTTTCTGTCTCTCTCACAGCACACTGCCCCCTACCAGTTTGCACAGGCTGATTAGGCGATGAGGTTTGCCTGATTAGGGGGCCTATAAAAGACAGCCAAACAGCCAGCTAGCAGCACAAAAGCAGCAAATAGAGCTGAAAACAGGGGAGTTTGAGTGGGAGATTTTAAGGGGAGTTTTGGGGAGGGATTGTGTGGTGTTCTGGTTTTGTTTTGGTGCTTGTTTGTGTTTTGTATTTTTCCTAGGACAGATACAGAGGAGGCAGTAGTAATGACCCAAAGAATGGAAGAGACAATGAAGATGATCAGATGTGGAAGCTGTGGATTATCCTGGAGTGGGTATCTGAAAAGAGCTTTGTACGTATGAAGTGCCGCCTGATAGAGCTGATGGAAGAGAACATCTGAGGTGTGGAGATGCAGGTGAAAACTATGGTTGAGTTTCAAAGAGGATTCAAGCAGATGATAGAGGGAAGGTGAGAGGACACTGAAGAGGAGAGTCAAGACTTGCAGACTCTGAAGAACTCTGAGAGGAGACTGCTGGGTGAGGAAAGTGGCCAGTGGAAGCATCTGATTATGAGAACCAAGCAGAGGAAAAGACTCGGAAGTGAAGAAGTAGAGCTCAGGAAAGGTTTGCTGAGCTGGAAAATGAAGAAAGGGCACAGCAGGTAGTAAGTGAAGTGGGGAGGGCTAGAAAGAAGGGAAGAGTGGCTACACCTATAAGAAGAGGGGAAGAATCAATGGAGATACCCAGAGTTTGGAACCCCATCAGGATACAGTATGACTTGCAGAAGATTGCAAGGGAGAACAAAAGACAAGAGGACTTGCAGTCAGAAAGAACAGGAGGTAGGCCAGAGAATCACACCAACATCAGGTCTATGTGACTGGTGACTCCCAATTACGAAGAACAGACAGGTTTATCACCAGAGCTGATCCATAGAACAAAAGGGTGTGCTGTCTGCCAGGACCTAAGATACAGGATCAGGACCTGAGGCTGAAGAGGATCCTAATGAGAGCAGAAAATAATCCACTGATTGTCTTTCATGTGGGAACAAATGATACAGCTAGATTCTTGCGAGAATGCATCAAAGGAGACTATGCCAGGCTGGGGAAGATGCTTAAAGAAATGGAGGCTAGGGTAGAATCCCACTGAAGATCACTTGAGCCTCCATTTCTTTAAGTATCTTCCCCAGCCTGGCATAGGAACTAGAACTACTGGTGCAGGAAGTGAAACCAGATATTCTAGAGATAACAGAAACATGGTAGAAAAACAGTACATGACTGTAGTACAGGTATTGAAGGGAATGTGCTGTTCAGCGAAGACAGAAATAAAGGTAAAGGTGGGAGTACCATCGTATGAATGATGAAGTAGAATGTAAAGAAATTAGAAGTGATGGAATGGATAAGACAGACTCTGTTTGGGTCAAATCACTTTGGGGAAGAAAGCTACCAGAGGTTCCCCTGGGATAGTGCTTGTGTATACTACAGATAGGGTGACCAGATGTCCTGATTTTATAGGGATAGTCCCAATTTTGGGGTCTTTTTCTTATATAGGCTCCTATTACCCCAAACCCTCTGTCCTGATTTTTCACACTTGCTGTCTGGTCACCCTAACTACAGACCCCCACAGAATTAAATGGAGACAGAGAGAGCTCTTTAATTTTTTTAATGAAATAAATATTACTGGGAAATATGTGATTATGGGAAGCTTTAATTTCCCGATACAGATTTGAGGACAAATGCTACTAATAATGATAGGGTCCAGATTTTCTGGATGAGATAGCGGACAGATTTTTTCACCAAGTAGCTGCTGAACCAACACGAGATGATGCCATCTTAGATTTGCTTTTGGTGAGTAGTGAGATGTTTTCTACATTTTCAAATATATTGATTTCAATTACAACATAAAATACAAAGTGTATAGTGCTCACTTTATATTTATTTTTGATTACAAGTATTTGCACTGCAAAAAACAGAAGAAATAGTATTTTTCAATTCACCTAATACAAGTACTGTAGGGCAATTTCTTTATCTTACAAATGTAGAATTATGTACAAAAAACTGCATTCAAAAAAAAAACAATGTAAAATTTTAGAGCCTGAAAGTCCACTCAGTCCTACTTCTTGTTCAGCCAATCGCTCAATCAAGTTTGTTTACATTTGAAGGAGATAATGCTGCCTGCTTCTTGTTCACAATGTCACCTGAAAGTGAGAACAGGTGTTCTCATGGTACTGTTGTAGCCAGCGTCGCAAGATATTTACGTGCTAGATGCGCTAAAGATTGATATGTCCTTTCATGCTTCAACCACCATTCTAGGGGCATGTGTTCATGCTGAGGATGGGTTCTGCTCGATAACAATCCACAGCAGTGCGGACCGACGCCTGTTCATTTTCATGATCTGAGTCAGATGACATCAGCAGAAGGTTGATTTTCTTTTTTGGTGGTTGAAAGGCACTTCAGATTCTTAAACCTTGCTGTAGCTATCACAGATATCCAGGCACAGATCACTTCCCGGTTTAAACTAGTGTAAATGGCAAATTCTCTGCCATTTAAAGACTTCAAGTCTTTAAATCACGATTTGAGGACTTCAGAAACTCAGCCAGAGGTTATGGGTCTATTACAGGATGGGTGGTCAGAGATCAGACTAGATGATCATGATGGTCCCTTCTGAGCTTAAAGTCTATGGGTCTATGAGTCTATAAATAGTGTAATTAAATTTTCATATAAATTGCATTTCATACTACATGCCTTGGTATGGTAGCGCACAGAGTGTCTAAAATACAAAAAATAGGTACAATTTATTTTATTTATGGGTATTTTTAAGGTTCTTGTCAATGTAGTATCAGAGCACCAATCACACAGAATATAGATTTAATGAGGAATCACACTATATCAAAGTCAAACTTCTTTGGGGGGAAGGAGGTGGGGCAAAGAATTAATTAGTTTCCATTTTTACTGTATATAGATCATGGTGGACAAACTGATTCTTTTACCTTCATTTTCAGAGGAGGGCTTGTATCAGGGGTCCCCAACGCATCTAAGTGCGCCCGCGTACTGGCCAGCGGACAAGCATCTGCCAAAATGCAGATTTTCAGTGGCAACACCTCTGGATGACACTGCTTATCGGCAGCATTTCGGCGGCGACGCCTATTGACATTGCCGCTTGTCGGCAGCATTTCGGTGAATGCTCATCCGCCGCCACGGTCCTCCGTGGCTCGTGGTCTGGCGCCTGCTCGACGAAAGGTTGGGGACCACTGGCTTATATTATATATTTATAAGCACTAACTATGAAGTCACCTCCAAAAGATGACACTACTTGCTGTCAGACTTAGTGCAGAATATCTGCTACAGCGACAGAGGTACTTCACATGGCTTGTGTATAGATTTACATCTTTTAATATGGAAAGAATTGGGTTTTTTTTCCCTTTTCTGATCATTAAGGCAGTACTGTTTGATGAAATAGCTATTATACTAGTAAATAGCATGTTAAATCTTTGCAGGACATCACCAGATGACACCACAAGGACAATCTCTCACATATAAACAGGAACATTTTCAAAATGGGATTCATATTTTTCATGAAGGTTCAAAGATCACAACAGATATGACAAACTGTTTGTTATATCCCAATGTCAGCAGTTTGATGAAGCTAAATCAAAGACTGAAGATTCTGACCCATTACAGTAATGTTTTAACATTTCTGTCCTACACATAACTTTGAAAGGGAAAGTGGCTATTTCCACAGATAATTTCACTCTTCCCAGAATGCTTTAATTTTTTTTTCTTAAACAGGAAACTGTACAATAAAGTCCAACATCAGCCAGGATGACCCATGATGCTGGATTGAGAAAAACATTTTGATTACTTTCTTTGTTCTTGGATGTCCCCCCCCGTCTCTTTCAGCTCACATGTTGCTTTAGCTGACTGAATAGCTAATGTTCAAATGATACAATGTGCATTTACAGAGAGTAAATGCCAGATTACATTCGTTTATTCACACAAATGCAATTGTTTAAAATTATCTTTCTGTAAAACACTACAAAACAAGTTTTCTCCACTACTCAAATATTTACAATAGATGATGGAAAGTATCAGCAAGAGTCAACTAACTACACAAGTCAGCTGTACAAATAAGTTAATGCATATAAACTTGGAAGACGAGATGTATTGTTCATTACACCTCACGTAAGAGCTGTGTGTTTTGATGGTTTCTTTCTGAAGAAGTGAAACAAGATTCTCTTCCTCTAAGAAAAAATTTGAAATCTTTGCAAAATACTGTATATGGTGGGTTTAAGAATACATAAAGCTTACCCCTGGATAGCTATCCTAAAAATCAAACTATTTGATAACCTCTGCCATCTCTGGAGAGCTAAATCTATGTGAAAAGTTTTTGGCAACACAAAATCCTGTAATTGTAGCATTAGCAACAATTTTAATCTCTCAAGAATCACAGCAAGTCTTCTATACAGATTGTGGAAGTTGCTTCATTTCCTAAACTTTAGCAACTCTCTAGAAGTATCTGTTCTCATTAACAGGTCATGTAAAATGAAATTTAAAATTCAGTGTTGTAAATCTGGCTATGTGATGATGTTTCATACCATTAATATGTAATAAATAAGGGGCACAATCTTGCTTCAGTTCAAGTCAATGGGAGTTTCGACAGTGGTTTAAACTGGAGAAGACCAAGATGATCAGCCACACTCATGGAAGATAATAATTAACGTTAAGTGGTGAACATCTTCAATTAAAACTATGCCCACCATTTAAGCAGGATGCTTCTGAAAAATTCAAATTTCACTGAAGTTTAAAGTCACAGTAACGTATTTTTAAAACACACATCCTAGATGCATAAAGAGACAATGTCATCTAAGAGGGAAAAAAAGAATCGCACTGCTATTTAAAATATTTTACCCATTAAGATTATTATAACAAAGATAAGAGAGAAAAATCTAACCCACTCTGTAGGGTGTAAATAACTGCTCAGGTGCAGGACAGTGGAGAATGAGGACTAAAATATAAATGTCTTTTCAGTTTCTATTGTCTATGATACTCTTGGTCGTTCACTACATAGCTAAAGCCCTGAAACACAATAAATACTAATAAGTACATTTTTAGTGTGTCTTGTTCCATCCTCTCATTAGCCTATTGGCCAGTCTCCAAAGCCTTCTCTATTCCCAGCTATCTCAGATACAATTCCTGCTAAGTACAGCAGGAAAAAGTTAACTTAGCTCAGGTTAAACAGAAATAGCTTTGGAACAGAGTTATGCTGCCAAACGTTGCCAGTGTTAATGTGGGTCAGAGATGGCTTTACTGTACTTTACACAAACTAGTGGCATTTACATGAAGACAAGTTTTTATTTCTCGTTCTAGAGAAGAAAGCACAGTATGTATGTTAGCAACAATGTATAGTTATTGTAGGACACAAACTTCAGAGGTTATTTTCCCTGTTCTAGTTGGAGACCTGGGCTCAGCTCCAACTCAGACTAAGAGCATTCTGTTTCTGACAGCTAGAAAAGGTTGAATGATATTTACAAATAAAAGTTATGCTTCAAAAAAATTCACCAGTTATCTACTACAAGGAGAACATCAGGAGCATTATGGTTCATTTTAGGACATGTAATCTGTTAAAAATAATTATATGTGACAAGTCTATCGGTTAATCCAAAGTTTAAAAAACCAAGCTTGTGAACTTTTAATGTTTCCTTTTTAATGACCTGTTACATGAAAATGTTTTAAATTTCACAATACCCGTAAGAGCAAAAATCTTTCCTTTTTTTAAATTTACATTTGAATTTTTTTTGTCTTCCTGATAAGGAATCACATTAGCATATGTGTAAACTTGAGTACATCTTGCATTTCAGAAAAGAAATATAGCTATAAAAATGACATATTAACTTTCTCATATTAGTGTACATGCATACAAACCAATTCTTTTGCTGATGTGAAAAATGAATGCACTTTATCCACATTGAAAACACTGCCTAGTATATTTTGTTTTGTCTGTGTTATTAGGATTGACTGCACACACTAATACGCAATAACTAAAGAGCACTATTCAAACATTCTCTACTTGTCTATTAACTTTAAATATTAAAAAAAAAACATGCCACGTGTCTTTGGGGATGAAAACACCACAAGCTGAAGAATAAGACCGGGATAAATGGAGACAGTCCGATATGTTTGTTTGCTGAACTGATCAATTCACTTGTCATTTTTATCTACATTAACATACGTAGGAACTCAAGTGTGAGGTGAAGAGCTTAGGAGTTCAAGCTGTATCTGGAGCTCAAATACCATCCTTTGTAGGTATCCTGATGTTGCCTGTAGCCAGCAGCCGGCGCTGGCAAAGATGGGGTAACAGCCTCATTTGGGAAAGAGGATGAAATCACTCCCAGAACCAATGCATCTGGTTCATCTTCATCTTCTGTATACTCCAACGAGGCTGGCTGGTCTTGGCAAGGACATGGTAAGTAAGGTTCATGTTCTGATCCTGGGTGCCTAGCATAAGAATCCTAAGGGATCCAATACAGCCTGTATGACGAGGACCTCTTGACAGGGTACCACCTGTCTCTTGGAAAGTTATATTTTGTAAGAGGATGGAACTCTGATCTCTTAGGGCTTTTGTCTAGGGCTCTTTCTCTGAGAGGGTAGAGGCTCTTCTGGAGAGACTGACTCACTGGATAAAAAACCTGGATCCCGACTACCGGCGGATCCGGTAGGGTACTGAGGCTTGCGGGTGGGAGAGGAGAGCAGCTCCATGGCCTTGGAATAGCTTCCTCCTCCAGAGTAACTATGTCTTTGAATAAAGACAAATGAGAGGAAGGGAAAGGAGGATAGGGAAGAGTAAAAATGTCATCTGTAGTTCTCAGATTGCCCCAGGGTATGAGGTAGGTCAATTGGTAGAGCTGTTGGATCTGGTGCTTCCCTGGTCACAGTGGAAGACTGATCTGTCTGGGGCCATGACAATATTAGCCCAAAGTGTAATCTCTATGTCAAAGGGAGTGGCAGTGGATGTGTCTCTTTTGGTTTGCATGTCGGAACCGGTACCAGAGCTGACAGATCCATGCGCCTTTGTACCACTTTTTCCTGCTGAGAAGGTTTCTCCCAACTTTGAAGAAGTCAGGGAGAATCTCTTTTCTTTGGGGCAGCTTTGGAAAAAGAGCTTGCGAGAGTGCCCTTTACTCTCATGAGAAATCTTCTCCTTAGGTTTGCAAGTCTTAGTCTCGACTTCTGAGCTCATGCTCGGAGGGGCACTACCCTTTGACTGAGGCCAATATATCAGGGGACTCCCTGGCCCAGATCCAATTGGGGTCTCATGTCCTCCTCCATCAAATATTTTATGTCTTAGCTCTCAACCCTCAAGTTCTGGGAGGGAAGGAGCGGCAAATACTGCACTTAGCCGAGATGTGAGCCTTGGGTAGACAATAAAGGCAGCACTGGTGTTTGTCACTCACTGAAAAGGAGAGGGGGCAGGAAATGCAATGCTTGAATCCCAGGACTCTAGGCATAAGCCTATCCTCCCATGGAAAATAACGAACTATGCCAGTACTCAAGACTAAAAGAGTAAAAAAATAAAAAACTATTTACAATATATTTACAGATGGAAGCAGTCAAAGGAAGAAGCTGTGGACACAGAATATTCTGACTCAGGCCATGAAGTAGAAGAAGGAACTAGAAAGGTGCCGGTGTGCACTTTCCGTTATACCCTCAGTTCAGAGCACATGTATGTGCAGACCAATGGACACTGTTTGCTAAATATCTCTGAACTCAGGCGCACGGTACGCACACATGCCCGTATTTGGAATACACATAGGGATCATCACTCAAAGAAGAGGTTACTCACCTTGTGCAGTAACTGAGTTCTTCGAGATGTGTGTCCCTGAGGGTGCTCCACGTTAGGTGTTCATGCACCCCTGCGCTCGTAGTCGGAGACTTTTAGTAGCAGTGCCGGTTGGGTCGCACATGCGTGGTCCCTGTCTCGGGCTGCTGCAGGCAGTTATCCGATGCTGTGCGACCAACCCCCACTCAGTTCCTTCTCTACTGCAGAGACTAATAAGGAAACTGAAGTAGAAGGGAGGAGGGAGGGTAGTGGAGCACCCACAGGGACACACATCTTGAAGAACCTCAGTTACTGCACAAGGTGAGTAACCTTCTCTTCTTCTTAGAGTGCTGTCCCTTTGGGTGCTCCACTTTAGGTGACTTCAGAGCAGTGCCCTCCGACGGAAGGAGGGGCTTCGGAGTTGAAGTTGTGACCTCCAACAGTAGAGAGCATCCAAAGGAGGTATCAGATGTTGCCTGTTGTTCTAAGGCATAGTGCTGTCTAAAGGTATGGGCTAAGGCCCAGGCAGCAACTCTACAAATGTCCGTGATAGGTACATTGTGCAGGGAAGCCGGGGAGGCTGATAAGGCTTAGTGGGATGTGAGCGAATCCCTGTGAGGGATTGGCAGTTGCACTGATGATAGAGTTTTGTGCGATTATGGATCTACATGGAAAGTCTTTGTTTAGAGATGGTACTCCTTTTGGAGCATTCAGTGATGGATAGAAACAGTCTGGGTGATTTATGGGATGGTTTAGTCCTGTCTATGTAAGAAGCCAATGTCCTCCAAACATCAAAATTATGGAGTGTGTAATGTGTTCTGTGTGGGGTTTAGGGGTGTGGTCTGAGGGAGGCTTTATCCTCAAAGAAGACCATGTATGGGGGTTCCGCCATGAAAGCCCACAGTGCTCCCACACATCTGACAGATGTCATTGCCACAAGAAATGCTACTTTCATAGAACAGTGAAGCTGTGATGGGTTCACATGGGGAAGAGGTGATGATTCAAAGGACCAGGTTCGGGTCCCATGGTGTGGTAGGCTCACGTAGTTCAATGTTGTGATGGTAGGTAGATGGACCTTTATTGAGCTCATGGATAGGTCTGACTGTTTGAGTTCTAATAGGTAACGCAGTATAAAGGGTAATGTCCCTGGAATGGAAGTCATCCGTTTTAGTTGGCACCAGGACTTACTCGTCTCCCCTTCAGGGTGTATGGGCGACAGTTCATTTCTGTTTCTGTTTATTTGTGTGTAACTATATTTTGTACCTCCTCTGAACAGGTAAGCTCAGGTTCCATGAACCATGGAGGAGCCATGCTCTGAGATGAAGTTTCTGTGGATGCAGGACACAGCCTGAGTCCTGGGACACCGGATGAGACAGAAGTGGGAGTGCAATTCATGAATGCACGGTCATGCTGAGGGGGCAAGGATACCATGGTTTGGCGAGACCATGATAGTAGAATTACTGTGGCCCATCCGGCCTGATCTTGTGGATCACTCGGTTCAAGAGAGGAATAGGAGGGAAGGCATAGAGAAGGGAAGCGTTCCACTCGAGGAGGAATGCATCGCCTACCGACTGCACACCGAGACCTGCACCGGAAAAAAAATGAGGGTGTTTGGTATTTTGTGCAGTTAATAAAAGGTCTACCGAGGGGAACCCCCCGTGTTGAAATACACGCAGGAGTACTGTGTTGTCGAGCTCCCGTCATGGTCCTGAGAAATTTGTCCGTTGAGGGTATCTGCTGTGGTGGTGTGGATATTGTGTCTGATGCACCATTGTTGGGGTTTTATGGCTTGCACACAGAGGTACTGTGAGTGTGCTCCCCCATGTCTGCATATATAATATGTACAAGCTAAGGCTTCAAATAGCCTTGTCCTTGATGAGTAGCAGGAACTGGGAGCAAGCGTTGTGGACAGCTTGAAGTTCCAATAGGTCTATATGTTGAAGGGATTCCACAGGGGACCAGCAGCCCTATATAGAATGTGGGTGCAGGTGTGCTCTGCATCCCAGGAGTGAGGCATTTGTGGTCTGCATATGTTGGTCAGTTTTGCCCACCAGAGAAGGGGGTCCTTTATTTTGTCCGATATCGTGGGGTGCTTGTTTATGCTGTGTCTGTGTGGAACAAAGTTGATACGTAGCCTTGCTTGTAGGCAACGGATGTTTAATCTGGTGTGTCTGACAGCAAATGTTGTGGCTGCCATGTGGTCAAGGAGTTGGGGGCAAGTCCTGGCAGATATCTGTGGGCTATTTCACGCAGTGGGTATGAGGCTCGTGTCTTGGTAGTGAGGCTATAGCCTCGATAGAGTTGAGTTGGGCCTCAATGAAGTCCAGCTCTTGCAGTGTTGTTAGAGTGGGCTGGTTGGTATTTATTAGGAAGGCCAGATTCGTGAAGAGGGTTACCACTTCTTCAGTGGCTTGCAATGCTGTCTGCTGGGTTGATGCTTTTAGCAGGCAGTCACTTATAGTGTATAGTGTGACCATCTTGAATTGTTGTGTTTCTGATGAACTTGTTGAATTATTGGAGGTCGAGCATTGGTCTCCATCCACCAGAGTTCTTGTTAGGGGAAGTTGATGGTTGGGATGCAGCAACTTGAGAAGTAGATTGTTGTCCCCCCAGGGCCTGTGTCTGCAAGCCTGTGAGTCAAATCACCGCTGTTGTTGTGAATACATTGGCCGGTGGTATCATTGGGATGTAAAGTAATTCCTCTGTTTCCTCTTCGGTTTGGGGTTATAGGTTCCCAAGGATCGGAGAGTCACTCGTGAGTCTGTGAGTGAGTTGTCTGTCTTTTTGGCGGATAATTTGGGCTAGCAAGTCTTCCACTGTGAAATGCACCTCCTCAGGGAAGCCAGAAAGATAGAGCCATGAACTTCTCATTACAACCACCGTCGACACAGATGTTGCAGCCCTGTCCTCAGAATCAAGTGCTGTGAATTGTTCTCCCTTGTCCTTGGCAATAAAATTAATCAATTCTGACATTTTTGTGTAGTTTGTATAGTTGTATTTTGTTAGTAATGATAGTTGGCTATGCAGAGGTAAGGGGTAGCCAAGGAGTAAGACTTATTGCCAAAACTGATCAAGTCTTTTCCAGTCCTTATCATGAGTTGTGTTTCAGGGCTGTTGTTGCATGCCACATCACTGGACTGCGTCTATCACCAAGAAATTAGGCACTGGATGCAAAGTCGACACCCTTTGTTGGTACACACCTCCTGTCAGACCTTCCGCCAGCTGGAGGGGCAGCCACGGGGGTCCACAGAATGACCCTTACAGGATCCATCAGTGCCTCATTCATGTGAAGGACAATTTTTTTTTCTTTTAAACGAAGGAGAAAAGGAAAGGGAAACAAGTTAAGTAGCTGCTAATAAGGAAACTAAGTAATTGACTGTAACTAATTAACTACAAAGTAGCGAGGCGCTGCTGATTGCTCTGACTCCTAGCCAAGGGCGATAGAGAAGGAACTGAGTGGGGGTTGGTCGCACAGCGTCGGTTAACTGCCTGCAGCAGCGCAAGGCAGGGACCACGCATATGCGACCCAACCAGCACTGCTACTAAAAGTCTCTATGAGCTCAGGGGCGCATGAACACCTAAAGTGGAGCACCAACAGGGACAGCACTTTACGAAGAACTATTTAATATATACCAATGAGAAGAAATAGAACAGCAGAGCTGCTATTTTCACAACTTCAGAAACCACTATATACAGGAGAGATGTCATTTTCTTCTCATGCTACATTTGGTTGCTAGGTTTAGGAGACCCTGCCAATAAGGAGAGAGAGTCTGTGGACTAAAGGAAGACCAAGGAAAGACTGCCTGAAAGAGAATGAGTGCCCTGGGACGTTAAAGCACTCTTGCTTTGAGGTATGCACCAATGAGCCTTTCAGCCCAACTCTCGTGTTGATGAGTCAAAGAAGAACATCTGGAGGAAATGAAGCCTAAATGGAGACTCATCCCTAACACTCAGTTCCAAGAACACTGGACTAAGAGAGCTTTCCCCAGAAGAATGTGCACACAGGGTATGTCTACATTGCAATTAAACAATGTGGCTGGCCCAGGCTTGTGGGGCTCAGGCTAAGAGGCAGTTTAATTGCAGTTTGAGCTCAAGCTGGAGTCCGAGCTCTGGGACCCTCTTCCCTCGTGAGGTTCCAGAGCCTGGGCTCCAGCCCAAGCCCAAATGCCTACTCCACAATTAACCAGTCCTTTAGCTTGAGCCCTGTGAACTCAAGCCAGGTTACGTCGGCCAGCTGAAGGTGTTTAATTGCAGTGTAGACATACCCTTAGAGGTATAACCATACACTCCAGTGATGGTATTGAAGATCCTGCGTAAGCCAAAATGGTGGAGAAGTACCCAGAGATTGTCTATGGCCAAAGAGACTCCAGGACCCTGGTCCAGACAAAAACGGATTGTAATAATGAAAACTAGGCAACACCACCAACTGGAATACTGTTTAACAATAAAAGTTGCTCTTAATATGGAGAAAGGTCCCTAATAACAAAATCTAGCCAAGAAAGAAAGGAACTGAGAGGACAAAGGTCATATGGCTCTTTTATAACCTCATCTAAGAGGTTCTGGTGTCATAAGAGAGTACTCATGCAGCTCCAACAGGCAATGTTTTCAGAATGTTCCTGAAATTCCATGATTCGTCCCACAACTGTGAATATACAGACGCGGTACCTTGAAGAACTGTAAATATAAGGGTTTTCATAAACCAAAGTTAAGTTTTCTAAAATGAGTAAAGTTTACTTGAAAAACACTATTAAAATAAAGTGACATATTGTAACTACTTTTTTGCCATTACAAAATGTCAAAAACACACAAGTAGTGTTGTCTTTTTGGCAAGGTACAAAGCCTTCATTTCTGCAATTAGCCTGCTAAGTGCAACTGAGAAAGGAAAGCAGAAACTAACAATTCTTTTTGCAGCATCTCTTGTTTATTCATTGAGACTGCAACATCTCTTCTGGCCTGAACTATTTACTCACTATCTTTTTTCCCCACCACAAGTACAGTTTCATGATTATGACCATGATAACCAAAACCTAAGAGTTAAACTAATAAAAAGTGTAAAAGAAAAAGACTGATTGCACTTACTTCAGATTACAGAGCCTGGTTTCTGTAGTTTCTGTAAGCTTCTTTGTTTCTTCCTTCCACCGGTTCGTTGCTTTTTGCTGAGCCACCAACAGATGTCTCAGTTGAACAGTGGAATTTCGATTAGTGACTTCCATCTCTTTCAGTCGAACCTCAAACCCATGCTCCTTCACTGAATGCTCATGTTCCATTGTGCTTATCTACAGTTAAAAAACACAAAAAGCCACAATCAGACAATAGAAGTTTGCAACTTTAGCCCAAGAATAAAACCCCCCAAAACATTCACTTTAAGTGTGCATATAAAAATACGCTCATAAGACCAATTTAAAACCTAATACAAATGGCAATAAAGGGTAGTGATGATTGTAATGCCTATTGTTTTTATAAATTGAATATATGCTTTATCCTTCTCCCCTGAATTCTGTAAATTACTTGTATTCTTAGAAGGTTAGCTCTCTGGGGAAGGGTTTACATCTTGTATGTTTGGAAAGCACCTATCACCATTGTGAGAACTACTAAAATTCAAATACTAAATAACTGTGCAGGCTCAGTTGTGTGCTTAACTGTGACCTTGTTTAGGTGTACAATTGTACATGCAAAGTACCAGGTCGTTACACAAGCAAATACAGCAACAAAGGTTAGATAACCAATTATGTTGAATATACATTTAGCCTCTGGATACATCAGATTGCAGATGAACAAGAGAGCCATCTCGCTGGCTTTGAGGAGTCCATAGTCTGGATGTCCAATCTGGAGTATAGTGAAGATCCTGTAAATTGACTTTGAAAAGCCTGGTTGACATAAGTATTGGTTAAGTTTTAATTTGAAGGGTTAGTGTGTAAACGATCACTCTCTCCACACACCCTTCCCCAACTCATATGTTTTTCAGTTAGTATCTTTTATCTTAAATGACATTTGTTGAAAATGTTGATGTACACATGCAATCCTACAAATTGCCAGCTTTAGAAACAATTTTTTAAAAAATGTACCTATATCAAAAGACTCCAAATGAGTATTTATAATGGGTCAATAGGGTGACATATCTCATTTCTGCAGAACTGCCTATAAATATTTATATTTAAATTTACATACAACATTAAATAAGAATTCTAAATCATTACATCACATTTCTTTCGTAAGAATGGCATGGCCTAAATAGATCAAATTTTCAAAGTTGTTATAGCAACATTAGATTTTGAAGATTCACCCCCTCCCTCCATAACTCTCCTATTTGAATACACAAGATATAAATAGGAATATATTACCTGAAAAAGCAATGTAAACTGCTTCTTCTGCTTATTTCACTAATATAAAGGAGTACCTGCCTCATCTACTTTTTTGGTATTTTATAATTCTTACAGAAAATAGAAAAACCTTACATTTATTTTAATAGTATGAAACTTTAACAAAACAAATTTAGGCTTTGAGTTTCTTAAAAACAAAACTCACTTCCATTTGTGCCCCCAAACAAATCCACTGGCACATACATTACACTTTTAGAATTAAACATTCACTCATTTTTTATAGGTGTAAGTTATATGTGACATTAAAGAGAGTCTTTTTTATTCCAGTAGTGACTATTGATTTTTTCCTCTTTCTGTAGTTAGAAGTAACATTGAAACTTATCATAAAATAAAGATTAAGGGGGAAAATTTTTTGAGTTTTGTTACTTTATGAGTAACCTCTGCCTCCCACACCCCACATTGTCTTTCACACAGAAACAAAGGAGAGAAATATTTTTAAAAACCTAGAAAATGTGATTATGAAACCACGAAAATTGGCATAAGGCTGATATAGTACATGAAAGTACTTTTAACTTTTTTTGTTGTTAAACTGACTATTTTGATTTGACGGTATACCTTTAAACTTTATGTATTCCATTAAAAGTTTTTTTAAATCAGTTTCTTTTCTATAAGTGTGCTGATGCAATATTATAAGTCTCAAAAGAAAACTGGAAACATTTGTCTGTACATTGTAAAAAATTAAGCACTGTGATATCTTAGCACCATTTATTTACATAAATAAAACAACCCCCTAACATACACAAAGAAACTATAAGATTTAGTTATGTCAGTAAAATATTTCCATCCTGCAAACTCGAGATTTATAGTTTTAAAATGTAAAGTAATGAAAAGCGTGCATAAATCCTCTTCCCCTTTCAGCAAAAACATACAAGTGAAGTATATACAAGGCAGGACCATTTGGTTTATTGTAAACGTATGATTGAGATTTTACTTCTGGTCAATATACCTTTAACCACTCAGTTTATGACAAGGAGCCTTAAATGCACCAATGAACATGAAATGTTTTCTTAATTTACCATGTAGAACAAAATTTTAAGTTCTCCATATTATGTGGAAAATTAGACTCAGTCACTGGTTCTTGAAAAATGTAATGGCACATCCAGAGTATGTTATGCTGATCACATGTCAATTGCCAAGGAAACAAAGGAAAAAACATAAGTCGAGTTGAGCAGTTTTCCTCTGATTTCCATCCAATTAGTCAGCCATGTAATACTATTTGGTGAATTTTGTAAATAGTGTGTGCAAGAATTTTATTGTTTATTGCCCCCAAATTGACCTTTTTCTTAAATGTTTTAAATTCTCCAAGGTTAAATACTTTTTCCTGGCTCTCTTATTGAATATCAAGGGTAGTGCTCTGAAGGTGGTGACTTTTAGACTAACTGACTTTATTATCATAGCTGTTAAAAATAAAGTAGTCTTCACTACAAAACTAGCTCCATGGGCTCTCCATACGCCATCTCCCTAATCCCCTAACTTTCATTCCAAACTGACAAGTTTTTCTCTTGTCTTTATATTCACAACCATTGAATTTTATATTTTTGCCTCTAGCCATATCCATCTTATTTATCCCCACCCCCTCATAGCCTATACTTCAGCCTCCCAACTTCAGTTGTTAAGACCGCAGAGTCAAATCCCAGTCTGACAGACTTCCTCAGGTCCTGTCAGTCTGGGATACTTCAGTGGGGAACCACAGAAGGTTCATGAGGGAAGGCTGTGTTCTCTGAAACATTTTCACCTGCAAATCTTTCAACTCTCCAAGCTTGTTCCAACCATGTTCCAACCCTTATAACTAGAATGAGAAGGGGAAAAGGAAGAGACTGGCATGTGACGATGCCTCAGCGCACACTGGAAAACATAGTGGTTAATGTTAATCTTGCTGTTTTGGAGATCTGGGATCAAATCTCTTGCTGCTGCAAGCAGATATAACTCCACTGGAGCCCAGTTTGCCAATCAGTAGTGAGTTTGGCTCCAGTTAAAGTTAGATAACCAGATATGTTTTATTATTTAGTCCGGTCACATTATAAAAGCCACCAAAAGAACATTTGGAAGCTTCTGTTTAATAAGTATAATTTAATTTATTAATAGACAATGAATTAATTATAAGACTGACAGTAGAAATGTTACTTCACAAGTAACGGTATCTGGAGGGCAGAACTGAGAAGCCTGAACTGAAGTTGTCACTCCCAACCCTATTTTTTCTATTTCTTCTTAGAAATGTTTTTTGCATTTTATCTTTCGTAGGAACCCATTTAACCAAATAATTACACACTATTTTTGTTTTGCTAGTACCTTTAATTTAGCTTTTTGTTGTGCCTCCATGGCCAGTTTCCTCAAGTCCTCTGCTTCTTTGCGCAACTGTTCATTTTCTTGATGAAGTTTTAGTCTTTGTTCACTCATAGAGCCAGAGTTTTCTCTTTCAGAATCCAGAATGCTTTGCAGCTTGCAAACCATTTCCTGGCAACGAGATATCTCTTCCTCAGAGCTGAAAAGGGAAAACAAATCTCACTAGACTTTCAACTCAGGAGTTAAGCCAAGTTCAGTCTACATTTTTCGAAGCTTCCCTATCATTTGTATGTGCCTTTTAATTAAAACCTTTAATTATATTTTGTATTTTGAAGGCCAAATACTTATTTTTAAAATTCATAATGCTTGTCAACGTCAATGTATTTGTGGATGGGTGAACATGTGAATTCTTTTTAATGCTTGACATTTAAAGTACAAATATTTTTTAAACTAATTTTTATTCCACTGGGTGTGTGATGTCTATGTCTAAGAGGAACAAATAGCCATAAAAAAAATTCACAAAAATATTTAATTCAATTTTAAATTTCCTTTTTGTTAGCCTCAGAGAGGCGAAGCATTGAATGAACATGGAAAATTAACTATGTCCACTCCTTATACATAAACCATCATATGTTAAATTAACTACATTAATTAAAAAGGATGGGTGCGTTTGAGATATAGAAGGTTGGACTTCACAAGGGAACAGGATAGTGAGAGTTCAGGCCAAAGTTCAGGAAACCTGCATTAAGGTCTTGGAGAAGGGGGAATTGTCTTTTGTTATGTTTGTACAGCGCCAAGCATAAGTTCCTAGTCTGTAATTGGGGTTCCTAGCCACTATGATAATACAAATAATTACTAATACAGTATGTAAGTAAATAACTAACGGAACTCAAATTTGGACTCTGGATTATAGTAGGGCAAAATTTTTTGGCTGAATAGTTCATTTGCTGAAAAATTTATATTCAGCTCGACCAAAACTGTTTGTTGATTTGACAGGAAATTGCTGAATAGTTTCAAGGGGACTTAGATGCCACTCGACTTCAGTGGTGGGGTGCTCCCTTATACTCTATACTTTTGTGGGGGCAGCACTTACCTGGGATGTGGGAG
This sequence comes from Chrysemys picta bellii, assembly GCF_011386835.1. Lineage (NCBI taxonomy): Eukaryota > Metazoa > Chordata > Testudines > Emydidae > Chrysemys > Chrysemys picta. Next base: position 46,559,463 of record NC_088795.1, read on the forward strand.
ACCAGGTGGGCTTCAAGTCCCCACTCTGCCTGATTTGTAGCAAGGATTTAAACTTGGGCCTCCCACATCCAATAGTTGAGTGCCTTAACCACTTGGATATACAGTCTCTCTCTCTCTCTCTCTCTGGCTCAATTACTATTATTTATAAAAAACAGAACAGCTTCAATGGGGGCGGGGAGGGAGAGAGAGAGAGCGAGAGATCAATCCAGAATACCCTCTAGCCCAGTCGTTAGGGCACTGACCTACAAAATGGGAGTCCCAAGTTCAAATCCCTGCTTCCTATCAGGCCGAGTAGGAAAGTGAACCTGTGTTTCCCACATCCCAGGTGAGTGCTCTAACATGGGACAACAGGTTATAAGTAGACTTGGAAGGGTGAGATTTTTTTTAATCAGTAAACATCCATTTCACTGTACATACACAAACCAACTGAAAAAGTAATAAAAATGTACAGATAAGCAAATTGAGAAAAATGTTGCTTGAAAAATTAGAGTTTGATTTAAGAATATTTACTTGGTGTATTTTGACACGTCGTGTCGACCATTTATGTTTTAATAGTTACAAAGCTTTACTTTATGAATCTCAAGGTCTACGGTCATTAAATAATTGTCTGACCCCTTCTAATTTCCCATAATTGTCAAATATTAAATAAAAAAATGCTTAAAATGCATAATTTTGTGCAACTGTGAAAATTTAAATTGATACAAATTAGAAAAAATGCTTAAGGAGTAAACATCCATATCAGTCAACGTTATAAATAAATATAAAAATCATGTTTTGCCAACTTTAGTTATAAGGGGAAGGGCTGTACCATGACCTCCTGGGGCTTCGTGAATGGCATTTCCAATTTATCTTTGCTTTTAATAAAAAAAATTACTTGAAATAAAAAAAACCAAAATTTTCCCCCTTGGTTTTTTGTTTTGGGTCGATCTAAAACTCCACCCACCCCCAATTCAGCCAGCAAACTGAAAAAGTGATTATTCACACAGCTCTACTCTGGATAATTTCTCCTAATTTACTATATTTCTGTTAGTCCCACCTACATCTTGCGCCCAGCTCATACCTCTAACTGCACTAATCTCATTATTCTCACACATTTTGCCTGCTATCTACTTGCTCCTCACTCTCCTCTCTTCCCTATTTCTACCTTCCTCTCCATCAGCTTCCTATTCCTTTTCCCCACTCCCCTCTAACTTCCAGAATCCCTTTCCACAATTCATTGACCCCACTTGAACTTCAAATACGCCCACCCTCCACAACACACACAAGCAAGCAAGCAAAGCAAGACAAGTTGTATTCCTGTCCTCCACCCTTCAATCTCTTTATCTGTTTAGATTATAAACTTTTTAGGGTAAGGATTGTGTGGACTTATTTTTGTCTAGTACCTAGCACATTTTGGATGCTACCACAACAATAATATAGGCGTCCTGTGCAGTGGTTTGGTATTATATAGACCAAATAAAACCCTCCTGTATGCCGACTTTAAAAAATAGGAATTCTTCTGAATATTTTGCTAAAAATGGTTTTCCAAGCAGTTAACATTAACAATTAAAATAGGATTATTAGCCACAAAAATTGTTTCTATTTTTTTCCTTTGTAAGAGAACTGCTTTCAGCTCTGATATTGTTAAGAAAATCTGTTTAGTTCTAAAATACGTCATCCTCACTTATAATATCACCCAATGCTGCATATTTTAAAAAAAAGAATGATTATGACAGCCTACTATTCCTACTTCTGAATAAGAACTTACGACAAAATACAAACACTTGACACAAGACGACTTAGATCAGATGGAAATATTGAATGAAATACTGATTAAGAGGACATATCAGTTACTTACTTCATTTCCAGTTGTTTAATTTTGTTTCGTGCCGCCTGTAGACACAGCTGAAGGTCATCTTTTGTACGCTCTGCAATCAGACACCTTTGGTGCAGTTCCTCCAGTTTTCTGTAATCACATTCACTTCCTCTGCCTTCACGGTAAATCTGAAGGATAGACTTACATGTAAATCTCATTTTATCACACAGATAGCTGTCAGTGTAGTATTGCTGCCTACATTACGTTATCCATTCCATTGTCCAGCACAGTTTTCAGTAACTGAAGGAATGGGACTTTCATTGCTACTACTGGGATAATAGTCTTATAGATTTTGCAGTTAATTAATTTTTCTGATATTCAGCCTAAAAATCTTCTTTTGTTTAAATTTCCATTATTGCATCTACTTACACCCTTTGGACCATTTTAAACACTTCTTACTCCTATTTGGTTCTTATACCTTTAAAATAGTTGTAAGGAATTTATTACCACAGTTAGACACATATCCTGAACGTAGGTAATATGACTATGCTGAATATATACTGAATAGCGAGTTAGGAGTTCAGAAACATTCTCTAAGAGCCATCTTTTGCAGTTAATCTACTATAACTCAAAAATTTATTAGAAATATAAAATGTATTTTTCAATTTCCTTCACTGGATTTACAATTAAACAAAAAATAAGCAAATACAAAACTAAGCATATGGTATATTCTTTCACCCCATTTTACTCAATAATATTAGAGAAAATAGTGAAATAGAAACTTAAGACAATGTTATAAAATAAAGAAAAGTTAAAGTGTAAAACTGAATATCTGCATTCTTACTTTTTCAAGTTCTTCTTCCACTGCTCGCTTCTCTCTAATGGCCCGTTCAATTTGACTCTGCTTGTCTCCACATTCCTGTAAGAAGTCAAACCATTTTCTAAGGGCATTAAATACATCAAACCAAAAGAATAACAAAAACATGTGTTAAATGAAAGTTAAGGCTGCAAAGGGAAACACTCCAAAGTCAGGAAATACTAAAGCTAAAAAGTTGCTCATGCAAACTTAGTTCTCTTTATTTTTGCACATGCATTATGACGTATGGTTTTTCTTATGCTTTTTTTTCTTGCAGAGCCACCATCTCATTCAGTGTATAGATTAGATATAGGACAGTGAAAGTATTTGGTACTTTTTAAAATCCTCATTAGTCAATGAGTGAATGCTTACCTAATTCACTGCACACCATCCAAACTCCTCTGGTCTCCTAACCTCATTCATTACAAATTCCTCCTTTATTAATGTTCACTGTACATCCTATGCAAATCTTCTCTCAGCTACACTGGTACAAAATCTCATTTACTTTGTACTAACATCCTGATAAGTGCGAACAGAATTTGTCCCCACCCTGACAAAAAAAAAAATAAAAAGTACAGATCCAAAGGAGTCACTTCATTTCTTATTTATTCCTGCTAATTTATTGAGTACTATCTAATCTCTGTCCTGAATGAGGCATGGAGGGATATTTAGGAAAAATAGTATGTAATCCTATCACTAAAGATTACAGTTTTACATATATGTACGGTAGCCTGGTATTGAGATGGGATGCAAAATTTCTCATGTCACTAATACAAGTTCTTTACCCTGGTGGCTACGTAAATATTATTGTTTAAGAAGGGGACTGGCCACACACTAGTAGATACATATAAACTTAAAAGCCAAATAAACATACATATCAAAGCAATGCTACAAGAAATTGACAGAAATAAGAACAATTCTCAGTATTATTATACTCACAAATTCCTGAGAATAGTGGAAAACAAAGATAGAAGAATACAGCCAGTGGAGTACCTCATCACAATCCAGTTTACACCATTTTGTGGAACCTGATGTGCCCAACAACAGGTTGGACACATCTCTTGTAAACCTTTTCCCATTCTTCCCACACAGATCTTAGATTATAGTTGACAATGTTTCTGCCCTTGCCCATGTGTGGTATTCTGGTTAACCATACATGATATTCCAGCTAACCATAATTTAACTTCTGACAGTTAGTATTGCATTTGCTTCAATTAATTTCTTAATAGTTTTGATATATTAGTGTGGTTAGCTCCATGTTTACCTTACTGCAGAAAGTACCTAAAAATCCACTGTTTTAAACCTATTTGAGCAACTGGCAATGTACTCATTCTTTTGTGATTTACTTATTTGTGCCTGGCACATACTGCTAAATTTTATAATCTCAGGGTAAGTAAGTAGGCTAACCTACAGTAACTCCTCACTTAACGTTATAGTTATGTTCCTGAAAAATGCAACTTTAAGTGAAACAATGTTAAACGAATCCAATTGTCCCATAAGATTTAATGTAAATGCAGGGGGTTAGGTTCCAAGGAAATTTTGGGGGGGCAGACAAAAGGCATTATACTGTATATTGTACAGTACTGTACTGTGGTTGGGAAGTGCCCTTGGCTTACCCTACACAGGCACAGCCCACTGCAGGCAAGTACGCTAGGAAGCACCTTTGCTGCAGCAGCAGCAGCTTCCCTGGAGAACAGGCTTGGATTCTGCTGGGAATGCTCCAGGCCCGCCTCTTCCTGTCCCCGCTCCACTCCAGGCCCACCTGTTCCCATCCCCACTCCACCTCCTCTCCAGAGTACACCACATCCCTCCCGCACAAAGTCTTAAGCGCCGCCAAACAGCTGTGTCTCTGCTCCTCCCCCTCCCTCCCAGAAAGTCCTAAGCTGGGAGGAGACAGAGAAGCGGAACTTGTGCAATGCTCCCTTGCAAAGTCGCTGCTCTTCCACAGAATCTTACAAGAAGGCAGCCAAACGGCGTTATAATGGAGCATTGCACAACTTTAAACAAGCATGTTCCCTAATTGAGCAGGGATGTAACATTGAAACAACGTTAAGTGGGACAACGTTAAATGAGTAATTACTGTATTCTAAAAACAGGGCCTCAGCTAGGTCTCATGCTAATTCTTAACCTTCCTACCTACAGAAAGTCTAGTATACTTAATATTTAGTATCTTCTACTTGCATTACTGCTTGGCAGTTAGATTATACATTAGTCAAAAATACACCCGTAATGTATCATTTATAAACAAATCCATAACTGCCCGCCACTAGGATCCCCCTTGCTTGTTGATGTAAAACATGGTGTTGGTGTTGTCCGTTAGAACTGCTACGCACTGGCATTGCAGTTGGGCCTGGAAGGCCTGGCAAGCGAGGCACACCGCCCTCAGCATCTTGACGTTGATATGTAGAGAGAGCTCGTCCTGCGACCACAGGCCCAGTGTCTGGAGGTTCCCCAGATGCACACCCCATCCCAGAGCCAACGCATCCGTAACCACGGACAAGGAAGGTTGAGAGTTGTGGAAGGGGACGCTCCGCACACCACTTCGGAGTTGAGCCACCAGTGGAGGGATGTGGGGACCTGCCCTGGTAATGTGACCACTGAATTCAAGCTGTCGCGCCCTGGGTGGTAGGCCAAGGCGAGCCATGCCTGCAATGGCCTGAGCCGTAGCCTGGCGTGCCGGATCATGTAAGTGCAAGAAGCCATGTGACCGAGGAGACTCAGGCACCCCCTTGCTGTTGAGGTTGGGAATTGCTGGAGGCTTTGAATTATGTCCTTGATGGCTCGGAATCGGGACTCCGGTAGAAGTGCCTCTGCCTAGACCGAGTCTAACACTGCCCCAGTGAATTCCATTCTCTGGGTTGGTTCCAGGGTCAACTTCCCCAAGTTGAGGAGGAGACCCAGCCGCTCGAACATGCATCTGACCAAATGAATTTTGGACCACCGCTGTGCCCTGGTGAAGCCCCTGAGCAGCCAGTCATTGAGGTAGGGTTAATACCTGTACCTGCTGGCGATGGAGGAAAGCAGCCACGACCGACAGGCATTTGGTGAAAACTTGGGGGGTGGGGGGCTGTTGAGGGGCCGAATAGTAGAGCAATAGTGCCTAGGGAGACCATGAGGAACTTCAACTTTACCATGAATTTGTGGAGCCCATGCAGATCTAAGATGGGTCTGAGACCCCCTTTGGCCTTCGGGATTAGGAAGTATCGGGAGTAGAATCCCTTGCACCTTAGTTCCTAAGGAACCTACTCCACCGCTCCCATGGTCAGGAGCACCTGCACCTCCTGGATAAGGAGTTGCTTGTGAGAGGGGTCCCTGAAGAGGGACAGGGAAAGGGGGTGGGGAGGAGGGTAGGAACAGAACTGGAGAGAGAGTATCCCACTTCCACCGTGCTGAGGTCCTAGCGATCCGCGGTTATTTGGGACCAGGCACGGCAGAAGTGGGACAAACTATTCGAAAAGGGCGGGGAAGGATCTGGGAATGAGTCTGGTGCGCCGTCCTTGGGCGTCCCTTCAAAAGGCCTGCTTGGAACCCAACAATGGTTTGGTCAGGCCCTGGCCTTGTCCGGAAGGGGGGCTGGAAGGCTTCCTTCTGCCATTCCTTCCCCTTCTTCTGTAAAAGTCCTGCCTTGGCCGAGGAGGGTAGGAGCTCCGCTGAGGCTGTTGGGGCTTGAAATGCTTCCGTTGGGTTGCCGGGGCATGCATCCCCAAAGATTTCATAGTAGGCCTCGAGTCTTTTAGGCTATGCAACTGAGAGCCAGTCTGCTCCACGAACAGGCCCACCTCATCAAAAAGCAGGTCCTGCATTGTCTGCTGAACCTTGGGCTGTATGTTGGAGGCTTACAACCATGAGATGCACCTCATGGCAATACCCGAGGACATGATGCGTGCTGCCAAGTCTGCAGCGCTCAGTGAGGCCTGTAAAGAGGTCTATGCCACGGCCTTGCCCTCCTCTACTATGGCTCCAAACTCCTCCCTAGACTCAGGTGGCACAAGCTCTTTGAACTTGAGCATTGAGTTCCAGGAGTTGAAGTTATATTGGCTCAGAATTGCCTGCTGCTTGTACTCGTAGAGTACACTTTACGCCCAAACAAGTCCAGGCGCTTGGCTTCCTTGGACTTGGGTGCTGGGGCTTGCTGCCCCTGCCTCTCTCTCTCTCTCTCTCTCTCCTTTACTGCCACAACCACCGATTAACAGGGCTGCAGGTGCATAAAAAGGTAGTCCGACCCCTTTGAGGGCACAAAGTACTTCCTCTCAACACTTTTGGCTCTGGGAGGGATGGAGGCCAGAGTCTGCCAGATGGTCTTGATTTTGGCCTGTATAGTTTTGATGAGGGGCAGAGCCATCCTCGAAGGACCTTCTGGGGCCAAAATGTCAACCACTTGGTCCTCTGACTCCACCACCTCCTCGGCCTGAAGACCCATGTTGTGTGCCACCCTGCGCTGGAGGTCCTGGTGGGTGCAACTGTCTATAGGAGGTGGTCGAGAGATGAAAGTGCCTGCGACAGCCTCGTCTGGGGAGAAGGATGAAGAGGCTAATTGGGGAACAGGGTCGTCCTGCCCCTCAGGAGCCTGATGACTTGCTCCACCAGGCTCAGGAACCGAAGTTGGAGTTGGTTCGGAGTGAGGGGGGCAGCAGCACGGCACCTCCTCAGCACCCCTAGGGCTGGGGCAACTAGCTGAGGTCTCCGGCACCCTCGGTTCAGAGGTGGCCAATCAGGAACCTTTAGACTGGGCACCCTTGGCCTGGTGGTATGCCCACAGGGTCCAGAATGGCCACTGAGCTGCTCCCTGCCACTGCACAAGCCACAGCCCTCCCCCCACCTCAGAGTGTTCATGACTTGACCAGTGCCGACCCCACTCCGAATACCTAGATCCCAAGTCCAAGGACCGGGACCATGAGGGCCAGGGCGGCGCCCAGTGGAGCTGAGCTGGCGAGCGGTGCCACAAGGCTGGGGAGCGGTGCCGCGAGGCTGGGGCTATGCGGGGTCGCCGGGAGGAGTCGGGACTGGTGCCGGGTGCGGGACCTGCTGCGTGAAGGGGACCGACCTGAGGATTGGCATCGCGATCGGGGGCACTGGTGCAATCTGGAGCGGTGCTGGGACTCCATCAGCAGTGCCGACGGCTGGATCATCGCTGGTTTGCCTCGAGATGGTGCCATATGACGTGGTACCGGAGGCTTGGCTTGAATTGTAGGCGACCTTGGCGCTGTCATGGCGATGAGGTCCCTTGTGGCTGCAAAGGTGTCTGGGGCAGATGGCAGCTCCACCTCCTCAATGATGTGGGCCATGAAGTCCAAAGGCACCAGACTTGATTGTCTCCCTTGCGGGGACAAAGTCAATGGTGCTGTCTCCACAGGCTTCAGCGCTGGGTGCTCCTCACAAGGACGCGCCCCATTGGCTGGCTCCAGAGAAGCAGGCCTCTGGGATGGAGAGCAACTCCTCCCTTGCTTCTGGTGCTGCTTCTGCATCGGGGAGTGGGAGCGGTGCTGGGTTGATCCCGTCGGTTTCGGCGCTGGGGAAGGTGGATCTCTACTACAGTCCGTCTGTGGTGCCGCTTCCACCACTGCCACCGGGGTGCTACGCACTGAAGAACTCAGTGCCGGGTCCTGCCGCGCTGATGGAGGCTGAGGTCTAAGTGCCGCCTCCATAAGGAGCTGCTTAAGGCAAAAGTCTCGCTCCTTTTTGGTTCTGGGGTGAAACCCTTTGCAAATCCTGCACCTATTGGTTTGGTGAGTCTCCCCCAGACACTTCAGACAAGTGCAGTGGGGGTCGCCCGTTGGCATGGGCTTGGAGCAGGACTTCCAGGGCTTGAACTGCTGGGACTTGGGCATGAAAGCCCTCCCAAGTAAAAGCGGTCGGGATAGAGGGTAAAACCACCAGCCCAACTGCTACAAACTACTACACCGCTACCTCGCTATAACGTGACCTGATATAACACGAATTCGGATATAACGCGGTAAAGCAGTGCTGCAGGGGGGGCGGGGCTGTGCACTCCGGTGGATCAAAGCAAGTTCAATATAATGCGGTTTCACCTATAACGTGGTAAGATTTTTTGGCTCCCGAGGACAGCGTTATATCGAGGTAGAGGTGTACTAAAATAAAAACTAATCAAAAAGGTATAAGAAACAGAGAGAAAAATAAAGAGCTAGGGAAACGTGGAGAACTTGCTGAGCAAGATGCCACAGTTCCAACGACCATCACTGGTGGTAAGAAGAAACTGAGGAGGCACCAGGTTGGCAGGGTCATCAATGGCTATTAGCCAGGATGGGCAGGAAGGGTGTCCCTTGCCTCTGTTTGCCAGAAGCTGGGATTGGGTGACAGGGCATGGATCACTTGATGATAACCTGTCTGTTCATTCCCTTTGGGGCACCTGCCATTGGCCACTGTCAGTGGACAGGATACTGGGCTTGATGGACCTTTGGTCTGACCCAATATGGCCGTACTTATGTTCTTATCTGAAATGATTCGATTCTTAAAAATGGTTGATTCTTATAAATGGGTATTTTGGTTCATATATGAATGATTTTGTCCCCGTGGTTTTGATCACTATATGCAGCTGATTCTTATATCAGTGATACCTGTAAATAGAGTGCACGGTAATAGATAAATACAAATGGACATGTGTCCATGTAACAAAAAGGTATTAAAAAAAATTTCTGACTAATAAAAGTTATTTTCAACACAGTCCAGAACGTACCATTTGAAGAGCAGAAAGTTCTTCTGTTAATCGAGAAATCTGTATATTGTAATGCTTCCTTGCATTCTCTACCTGCAATTAAAAAAAGATATTTTACTTAATCTGCACAGACTATTTTTCTATCCTATGATGCATGTTTATGGGACTGGAATTGCTGACAGAAATGGACCATTGCTGTACACCAACATATTAAATATGGCCTTTATCCATGGAACACTGATGCTAACTAACCTGTGCCCTAGTATTTCTGAGGAGATCTTTAATAATGAATTGACTCTAGAAAGGAAATTGAGAGATTCCTCAAGAACACAGAATTAGAGTTAAAAAAAACTATACTAAGATAACACAAAAGGGCATTTATCAGTGTTCGGCCCTGAAAATTCTTGAGAGGAGAGAGAAGAAAGATTGATATAGTAGTTAAGATTAATGAGAATTATAAGTTATACAGAAGTTATTAATTAGGTACATTTGATGAAGGGGATGAGGTGGACACTGAGCTGCTATCTGATAATCTTATGAATACTGTATGTGACATATTTATGGAGATAGACTGTATAACTACATGAAGGTTAGTGCAATGTTTGTTATATGCCAGGGGTAGGCAACCTATGGCACGTGTGCCAAAGGCGGCATGAGAGCTGATTTTCAGTGGCACTCACACTGCCCGGGTCCTGGCCACCAGTCTGGGGGGGCTCTGCATTTTAATTTAATTTTAAATGAAGCTTCTTAAACATTTTAAAAACCTTATTTACTTTACATATAACAATACTTTAGTTATATATTATAGACTTATAGAAAGAGACTTTCTAAAAACGTTAAAATCTATTACTGGCACACGAAACCTTAAATTAGAATGAATAAATGAAGACTTGGCACACCACTTCTGAAAGGTTGCCAACCCCCGTTATATGCCTTCACTGGGGACAGTTGGAAGAACAAGCAGGAAGACAACAGAATGACCCCCTCAGATAAGAACATCCTGGCATACACCTGAAAGACAATGGGAAAAGCTATTAGCTTCCAGGATCCTAGATCCTACCACCTACTCAAAGTTACACAACTGTTTTGCCAGTGCTAGAAACTAACAGATCAAAGGGCTATAAACAGATTAAAAAAATAATTTGTTCTCCGACAAGGGAGGCGATCAAAAGGACTCAGTAGCTTTTAAAGGACACTCCCTGAAGCAGAAGGAGAGATCATTGGTTTGTGAGTTAAGGGAAGACTGTGATCCTTACCCCAACAATCCTTCCTCAGCTCTCGTCCACTCACGCCCCTTCTCTACCTATGCTACACTGATGACATCTTCATCACCTTGACCCATGGGAAGGAGACCCTGGAAGAATTCCACCATGATTTCAACAGCTTCCACCCCACCATCAACCTCAGCTTGGACCATTCTACACGGGAGGTCCACTTCCTAGACACCACAGTACAAATAAGTGATGGCCACGTTAACACCACCCTATACCGAAAACTCACCGACCGCTACGCCTACCTTCATGCCTCCAGCTTCCACCCCGGACACACCACACGATCCATCGTCTACAGCCAAGCGCTGAGTTACAACCGCATCTGCTCCAACTCCTCAGACAGAGACCAACACCTACAAGATCTTCACCAAGCATTCTCAAAACTACGATACCCACACAAGGAAATAAAGAAACAAATCAACAGAGCCAGACGTGTACCCAGAAGCCTCCTGCTACAAGACAGGCCCAAAAAAGAAACCAACAGAACTCCACTGGCCATCACCTACAGTCCTCAGCTTAAACTTCTCCAATGCATCATCAGTGATCTCCAACCCATCCTGGACAATGATCCCTCACTTTCACAGACCTTGGGAGGCAGGCCAGTCCTCGCCCACAGACAACCTGCCAACCTTAAGCATATTCTCACCAGCAACCACGCACCGCACCATAACAACTCTAACTCGGGAACCAACCCATGCAACAAACCTCAATGCCAACTCTGCCCACATATCTACACCAGCAACACCATCACAGGACCTAACCAGATCAGCTACAACATCACCGGCTCATTCACCTGCACGTCCACCAATGTTATATATGCCATCATGTGCCAGCAATGCCCCTCTGCTATGTACATTGGCCAAACTGGGCAGTCACTACGCAAGAGGATAAATGGACACAAGTCAGATATCAGGAATGGCAATATACAAAAACCTGTAGGAGAACACTTCAACCTCCCTGGCCACACAATAGCAGATGTAAAGGTAGCCATCTTACAGCAAAAAAATTTCAGGACCAGACTCCAAAGACAAACTGCTGAGCTCCAGTTCATTTGCAAATTTGACACCATCAGATCAGGATTAAACAAAGACTGTGAATGGCTTTCCAACTACAGAAGCAGTTTCTCCTCCCTTGGTGTTCACACCTCAACTGCTAGCAGAGCACCTCACCCTCCCTGATTGAACTAACCTCATTATCTCCATACTGATTTATACTTGCATCTGGAAATTTCCATTACTTGCATCTGAAGAAGTGAGATTCTTACCCACGAAAGCTTATGCTCCCAATACTTCTGTTAGTCTTAAAGGTGCCACAGAACCCTCTGTTGCTTTTTACAGATTCAGACTAACACGGCTACCCCTCTGATACTTACCCCAACAGTCTCTCTGTCTCAGTTCCACCCCAAGCGGGAGCATCTACCCGTTATTTTTTTTTTATTTCCCCCCCTCTCTCCCAGAGTAGGCTTACCCTGTATGGGTAGCTCAAAGCAATGTCAACCTATTAGAGGCCACAATACTGAAGATCCTTGACTATATGCTGCTCCTGAAACATGCGGGACTAGCTGAAGTTTCACTTGGTGGCAACAATGGTGTGTTGCACTTGAGTACATCCATGGTTGCAGTCCTGCAAATCTGTCTGTGGCTGGTGCTTGGCATGTCCCAGTGCTTCATTTCCTTGCTGCAGCCCCATAAGCCTGCATGCAGCCTTAAGTCAGGGAAGGCAGTACTAGTACGTAGCAATCCACTACCAAGGCAGGATGCAGCCCCGAGAGCACAGGGAGAGGTGCCAGGAAGCCTCAGTGGCCCCAGTCCATCCACTCTCTGTGGAAAGCCCCAGCATCTGGGCTGCAGCCCTTCTCCCTGCTGCTGCCCTACCTGCAGCCTTCCCTCCCAGCCCACAGTGCCAAGACTCTGGCAGGGACTTCCCTAATGCCCCAACCCATTATCTCCTGTGCAAGCAGTGGGTACCCAGATGCAAGCAAGTTTGTGGGGCTGCAGCCAAAGAAGGAAGTGCTAGCCCCCAGTATCAAGGCAGGACGCAGCCTGGAGAGTGCAGGAAGAGGTAACATGCAGCTTTAGCACTTCTTTCCCTGGTTGCAACCCCACACATTTGCTAGTGATTAATGCCTTTTTTCAAAAAAGTCGTTAATAAACAGCATGCCTGATGCCAATATCCGAATCCCGTTAACATTAAAGTCAATGGGACAAGATCGGCTCCCAAAATGTTACTACACCGCTACCTCGATATAATGCCACCCGATATAACACAAATTCGGATATAACGCGGTAAAGCAGTGCTCCAGGGTGGGCGGGGCAGCGCACTCCGGTGGATCAAAGCAAGTTCAATATAACGCGGTTTCACCTATAACACGGTAAGATTTTTTGGCTCCTGAGGACAGCATTATATCGAGGTAGAGGTGTATTAGTTTCAGGATTATGATTAACTAGCATCCACTATATTATAAAAACTGATGGTTTACTTTTAGCTGGTTTTGTGAAAAGGTGGAAACTCCAGCTTTCACATCCATGTTTGTGCACGAAGATGAAAAGTGCTTTTTCCACAATGAGATCCTAGGCTACTGAAGTCATTTTAAGACAAATCTGAAGAGCTCTGTGACTCAAAAGCTTGTCACTTGTGCCAAGTGAAGTTGGTCCAATAAAAGATATTACCTCACCCACTTTGTGTCTCTAACACTTCTCAGTGAAAGCCTCATTCTCTTATGCAGAAGAGTATTTGAAAGTAATGGTCTAGCGATGCAAAAACTGAGAAGGCAATTTTAACCACACTTTGCAGCACACCCTGTGCTCTCAAGAGGCAATCAGCAACTCACAGGATCAGGTGCTATATCAGTAAATTAACTACAGCTCTGGGTTGATCTCAGTAAAACAACAGGTGTAATGCAGTGCTAATGAACAGATTTACTGAAGTGAATGTTGCTTTAAGAATCCATGTAAAGGCCCACTCTACATCTGCACAGACAGCAACATTTTAGGACCTCGGGGCATTTGTGAGAATCTTTCCTGAGTCATAAGAGTACACTTATTCTTCTTCTGTGCCATCTAGCCACTTGAAGTTCTGCCAATATACTGTACATCCTTGCAGTAGCGAACTATACTGTTAGAATGCTTGCAAGCAGACTGCGGACATTAAAAGTGTGCCATCAACTGTTTTTGATGCTGTAAAAAACCACTTGGGAAAACTTTTCTATTTTATTACCTTGCATAACATCTCTGCACTATGAAAGATTTCTTTAGAACAATGTTCATGAATCTGAAATGACATAAGTTTTTATCTTAGAACTACCAGCCCTTTCAGCTCTACAACCTCTAACAAAGTAGTAAAAGTATCTGCCAAAAATGATGTAACTAAGGTTCTGTGTATCATTCAAGTAAACCCCAAAAGCTAGGTCTGCAGTTGTACCTGCCAAGTCATCAGGCAACCATCAAATGCAGCTGGGCTACAGCAGAACCACCTGACTTGCTATCGCAGCAAGGTGGCTTGCTTGTTGGCTGCCTGATGACTGGGCAAGCGCAGCACCAGACCTTCATTCCTGACATTTTTTTCATCTTTACTTGAATTATATGCAGACAATTAATTACCTCATTTTTGGCAGATAGTGTTAATACTTTGTCAGAGGTTGTAGAGTTGAAAGGACTAGTAGCTCTAACAAATCTAAGACAGACGTTCATTCCTATTTATTGAATATAAATTCAATTGTCTGGACAATTTTAATCTAGAGATAAACTAAATACTGAAAATAAAAAGATGTTTACTGAACTAAGATGCTGTTTCATGCTTGTCAAATGAATACATTAATTTTTAAGTAAGTATTTTGAACATGATGTCCTCTAAGTTTTAGAAAGTGGAAACTAAATTAAAAGGATGAGTCTATTGTCACTTGCTACACTTAAGATCAGGAGCAGCATCTTGAAGTGGATAAGGATACAGGCAGAATGAAGTGCAATTGACAGTTACGTAGTTTCCATGTCGGTCTATACTACAGTAGAACCTCAGAATTACGAACACCTCAGGAATGGAGGTTGTTCATAGATCTGAAGTGTTTGTAACTCTGAACAAAACGTTATGGTTGTTCTTTAAAAATTTACAACTGAACATTGAGTTAGTACAGCTTTGAAACTTTGCTACGCAGAAGAAAAATGCTCTTTTAACCGTATTAATTTAAATGAAACTTGCACAGAAAATTTCCTTACCTTGTCAAAAAATGTTTACACTTTCCTTTTTTTTTTTTTTTTAAAGTAGTTTAACAATACAGTACTGACTTTTTTCCTCTCTACTGCCTGATTGCAAACTACCAGTTACAAATTAAATGTATGGTTGACCAGTCAGTCCACAATTCTGGTGTAACTCTGAGATTCTACTGTATTTAAAATTTATGACATGCTCCCATGAACGAGGTGTTAAATATTTAAGGCTCTTCTATAGAGAAGAGGGGTCCGTGTTCGTGGATCCAATTACGTGACCTTGGCCTCACAGAATATTGTTCAGTAGGTATTAGTTCTGATGGAACATTGTGATTCAAATGTGAATATGGGACAGACTTTTCCGTTTGGGAAAACACAGACCCCCTCTATTACATGGTATTGGGTCCTGGGACTTCAGGAAGCAATGCACTATTAAATAGATCAGTTACTATTTCATAGAAATGTGTAATTGGTGCAATATGAGTCAAGATAGTTAAATCCCAGGCAGACTGCGAAGAGCTACAAAAGGATCTCTCAAAACTGGGTGACTGGGAAACAAAATGGCAGATGAAATTCAATGTTGATAAATGCAAAGTAATGCACATTGGAAAACATAATCCTAACTATACAGATAAAATGATGGGGTCTAAATTAACTGTTACCACTCAAGAAAGATCGAGTCATTGTGGATAGTTCTCTGAAAACATCCACTCAATGTGCAGCGGCAGTCAAAAAAATGAACATAATGTTGGGAATCATTAAGAAAGAGATAGATAATAAGACAGAAAATATCATATTGCCTCTATATAAATCCATGGTATGCCCACATCTTGAATACTGCATGCAGATGTGGTCGCCCCATCTCAAAAAAAGATAGATTGGAATTGGAAAAGGTTCAGAAAACAGCAACAAAAATGATTAGGGGTATGGAACTATTTCACCAGGAGGGTGGTGAAGTACTGGAATGGGTTACCTAGGGAGGTCATGGAATCTTCATCTTTAGAGGTTTTTAAGGCCTGGCTTGATAAAACCCTGGCTGTGATTATTTATTTGGGGTTGGTCCTGCTTTGAGCTGGGGGTGGGACTAGATGACCTCTTGAGGTCTCTTCCAACCCTAATCTTCAATGATTCTATGAACGGCTGCTGTATGAGGCGAGATCAATAAGACTGGGTCTTTTCAGCTTGGAAAAGAGATGACTAAGGCTGGGGGGGGATATGCTAGAGCTCTATAAAATCATGACTGGTGTGTAGAAAGTAAATAAGGAAGTGTTATTTACTCCTTCTTATAACACAAGAACTAGGGATCACCAAATGAAAATAATAGGCAGCAGGTTTAAAACAAACAAAAGGAAGTATTTCTTCACACAACACAGAGTCAACCTGTGGAACTCTTTTGGCAGAGGATGTTATGAAGGCCAAGACCATAACAGGGTTAAAAAAAGAACTAGATGAATTCATGGAGGATAGGTCCATTAATGGCTATTAGCCAGGATGGGCAGGGATGGGGTCCCTACCCTCTGTTTGCCAGAAGCTGGGAATGGGCAAGAGGTGATGGATCACTTGATTACCTGTTCTGTTCATTCCCTCTGGGGCACCTGGCATTGGCCACTGTCAGAAGACAGGATACTGGGCAAGATGGACCTTTGGTCTGACTCAGTATGGACGTTCTTATGTTTTTAAGACACTGTGACCCATCAGGCCCACTCTATTTCTAGATCCAGTTCAAAGAGCAGGTCATGATCTTGCTACATTGAGGGCACATTGGAAGATCCATCCTTTGCACAGGCCCTTGCTAATAACAAAGCTGAAAAATGACTGGCACCACTCATTGTTGAGTCTGTTTGGGATACAGGCTAGATTAAGTGGGGATTAAGTGTTTTGGACATTTTGGGCAAAAGATGCAGGTTTTTTTTTAATATGGATGGCACTTACATTTCATAATAATATGTATATGATAAAATGCACGGGTATTATATATACTCAAAATGGGTATGTATGACCTAGATGGACATATATGAATGAGACAGTTATGAAGTGTAGCTGCTCATGCAGGCCCTGTATAGTCTTTCAGTTAAATAATGTATCTTTTTAACAGTTTAAGCCACCAGTTTACCATAAGAAAAGACGGTTACTCACCGTTGTAACTGTTGTTCTTCGAGATGTGTTGCTCATATCCATTCCATTAGGTGTGTGCGCGCCGCGTGCACGATCGTCGGAAGATTTTTACCCTAGCAACACCGGCGGGTCGGCTGTGGAGCCCCCTAGAGTGGCGCCTTCATGGCGCTGAATATATACCCCAGCCGACCCGGCGCCCCCTCAGTTCCTTCTTGCCGGCTACTCCGACAGTGGGGACGGGGGGCGGGTTTGGAATGGATATGAGCAACACATCTCGAAGAACAACAGTTACAACGGTGAGTAACCGTCTTTTCTTCTTAGAGTGCTTGCTCATATCCATTCCATTAGGTGACTCCCAAGCCCAACTTAGGTGGTGGGGTCGGAGTGAGACATTGCTGTGTGCAAAACCGCTGATCCGAAGGCAGCATCGTCCCTGGACTGCTGCACTAGTGCATAGTGAGCTGTAAACGTGTGGACTGATGACCAAACCGCCGCTCTACAAATGTCCTGGATCGGAACTTGCGCCAGGAAAGCCGTCGAGGAAGCTTGGGCCCTCGTGGAGTGAGCGGTGAGGTGTGGTGCTGAGACACCTGCCAGGTCATAGCAAGTCCGGATGCAAGACGTAATCCAGGAGGATAGGCGTTGTGATGAGACCGGTGAGCCTTTCATTCGGTCGGCCACTGCAACGAAGAGTTGCGTCGTCTTTCTAAAGTGCCTTGTGCGGTCAATATAGAAGGCCAGGGCCCTGCGTACGTCCAGAGAATGCAAACGTTGATCCTGGCGAGTAGCATGTGGTTTAGGGTGAAAGACCGGGAGAAATATATCCTGGTTGATATGAAATGGAGAAACCACCTTAGGGAGAAAGGCAGGATGTGGGCGGAGCTGCACTTTATCCTTATGAAAAACTGTGTAAGGGGGCTCGGATGTAAGCGCCCTGAGTTCAGAAACGCGCCTTGCTGAGGTGATGGCTACGAGGAAGGCTGTCTTCCAGGATAGGTACAGAAGTGAACAGGTGGCTAGTGGCTCGAATGGAGGACCTGTGAGCTTGGAGAGAACCAGGTTGAGGTCCCACGTCGGAACGGGCTGACGTTGTTGTGGGTACATCCGGTCTAAGCCCTTGAGGAATCTAGCGACCATCGGGTTAGAGAATACCGAGGACGTGAGTTCCCCTGGGTGAAAAGCCGATATAGCGGCCAGGTGAACTCTAATTGAAGATATCGCCAACCCCTGCTGTTTTAGGGAGAGGAGATATTCCAATATGAGAGGAATAGGTGCCTGTAACGGGGGCGTGGCTCGTTGTTCGCACCAACAGGAGAACCGCTTCCACTTGGCCAAGTATGTGGTCCGTGTTGAGGGCTTCCTACTGCTCAGCAGAATCTGTTGGACAGAGTGCGAGCACTGCTGCTCTGCCTGGGTGAACCATGGAGCAGCCACGCCGTGAGGTGGAGTGATTGCAGGTCGGGGTGACGCAGGCGGCCGTGGTCCTGAGAGATGAGATCCGTGTATAATGGAAGCGGGATCGGTGTCTGAACCGAGAGCTCCAACAGCGTGGTGTACCAATGTTGTCTCGGCCACGCTGGGGCGATCAGAATCACCTGTGCCTGGTCTCTGCGCAATTTGAGCAGTACCTTGTGGACCAGAGGAAACGGAGGGAAGGCATAAAACAGGTGGTCTTTCCAGGGAAGGAGAAACGCATCCGAGAGGGAGCCCGGAGCTCGACCTTGCAGGGAGCAGAACACGTGGCACTTCCTGTTGTCTCGAGATGCAAACAGGTCTATCTGGGGAAACCCCCACTTCTGGAAAACGGAATGTATGATGTCCGGACGGATAGACCACTCGTGTGTTTGAAAGGACCTGCTGAGTCGGTCCGCCAGAGTGTTCTGGACTCCAGGGAGGAACGATGCCGTGAGATGGATTGAGTGGGCGATGCAGAAGTCCCACAGGCGAATGGCCTCTTGGCATAGAATTGACGAACGTGCTCCTCCTTGCTTGTTGATGTAAAACATGGCAGTGGTGTTGTCGATGAGAACTAACACACAGCGGCCACGTAGGAGATTGAGAAATGCCTGGCACGCCAGGCGCACCGCCATCAGTTCCCGAACACTGATGTGCAGGGCTATCTGGGGTGCAGTCCACAGGCCCTGGGTATGGTGTTCGTTGAGATGGGCGCCCCAACCCAGGGATGAAGCGTCTGTGACCAGGTGCAGAGAGGGTTGTGGGGCGTGAAACGGCATCCCCTCGCAAACCACCTTGTGGTCTAGCCACCATGTAAGGGAGGTCAGGACCGAGTTCGGGACCGTGACCACCATGTTCAGGCTGTCCCGATGTGGGCGGTATATTGATGACACCCAGGTCTGGAGTGGGCGAAGCCGAAGTCTGGCATGCCTGGTTACGTACGTGCAGGAAGCCATGTGACCCAGCAGGGTAAGGCACGATCTCACCGTGGTAGTTGGGAAGGCCTTGAGTCCTTGAATGAGGCTCGTGATGGTGCAAAAGCGATTGTCTGGTAGGATGGCTTGTGCACGTCTGGAGTCTAGAACCGCGCCGATGAATTCTATTCTCTGGGTAGGTTCTAGAGTGGATTTGTCCTTGTTGAGTAGGATACCCAACTTGTTGAATGTGTGCACTATTATGTGGACGTGATCTCGAACTTGTTCTTTGGTGCGACCGCGTACCAGCCAGTCGTCTAGGTACGGGAACACCTGTATCCCTTGCCGACGAAGGTACGCTGCCACGACAGCCATACATTTCGTGAACACCCGTGGGGCCGAGGATAGGCCGAAGGGAAGGACTGCAAATTGGTAGTGCACCCTGTTTACCACGAATCGCAGGAAGCGTCTGTGAGGCGGGTAAATAGCAATGTGAAAGTATGCGTCTTTCATGTCGAGGGCGGCGAACCAGTCTCCAGGATCGAGGGAAGGGATAATGGCCCCCAGAGAGACCATGCGGAACTTCAACTTTACTACGAATTTGTTGAGTCCGCGCAAGTCCAAGATGGGTCGCAGACCTCCTTTGGACTTGGGAATGAGGAAGTAACGGGAATAGAATCCCCTGCCCCTTAATTCCACTGGAACCTCCTCTATGGCCCCCATAGCGAGGAGCGTAGAAACTTCCTGTATAAGAAGTTGCTCGTGAGAAGGGTCCCTGAAGAGGGACGGGGAAGGGGGGTGGGAGGGGGGGATTGAAGAAAACTGGATAGCGTATCCCCTCTCCACCGTGCGAAGGACCCAACGGTCCGAAGTTATAAGGCACCAAACACGGTGGAAGTGGGAGAGGCGATCCCGAAAGGAGGGGGCTGGATCCTGGGGGATGACTGGGGCGCCGTCCTCGACCGCACCTTCAAAAGTTCTGCCTAGGGCCTGAAGGTGGTCTAGGTGGCCCCTGGTTCTGACCAGGTTGAGGGCCGGTCCACCTTCTTCTACCACCTCGCCCTCGCCTCCGGGCCGAGTCCTGTCTCTGACGAGGCGGGGGGGGGGGTAGAAGCGCTGAGGCTGCGGTCTAAATGGCCTGCGCTGAGGGCCCACAACATGCATCCCCAAGGAACGCATGATCGTCCTGGAGTCCTTGAGGCTCTGCAGGCGAGAGTCCGTCTTTTCAGAAAACAACCCTTGACCTTCGAAGGGTAGATCCTGCAGGGTTTGCTGCAGTTCCTGAGGCAGACCCGAAACCTGGAGCCAGGAGATCCTCCGCATAGCGATACCTGAGGCCAGGGTTCTCGCAGCAGAGTCCGCTATGTCTAAGGAGGCCTGTAAGGAGGTCCGAGCCACCTTCTTACCCTCCTCTACCAGGGCTCCAAACTCCTCCCTGGACTCTTGGGGAACCAACTCCTTGAACTTCCCCATAGAGTTCCAGGAGTTAAAACTATAGCGGCTCAAGAGCGCCTGTTGATTAGCCGCTCTAAGTTGCAGCCCCCCGGCTGAGTAAACTTTATGGCCGAATAAATCGAGGCGCTTAGCCTCCTTTGATTTGGGCGCTGCGGCCTGCTGACCGTGGCGCTCCCTTGCGTTCACTGATGCCACCACCAGAGAACACGGCTGAGGGTGGGTATACAAGTACCCGTAGTCTTTAGACGGGACAAAGTATTTCCTTTCCACCCCTCTCGCTGTGGGCGGGATAGAGGCAGGAGTCTGCCATATCGTAGAAGCATTGGCCTGAATCGTGCGGATCAGGGGTAACGCCACCCTCGATGGGGCATCCGCTCCGAGGATATTCACGATCGGGTCGTGCACCTCCACTATCTCCTCCGCCTGCAGGTCCATGTTACGGGCCATCCTGCGCAGAAGATCCTGGTGGGCCCGAAGATCTATTGGAGGTGGGCCTGTGCACGATGTGCCCGCCACTGCCTCATCCGGAGAAGAAGAGGAAGATGCCTCCGGTGGAACAGGATCCAAGGGCTGGTCCTGTTCTCCCTGCTCCTGGGCTGGAACGTCACCTGCGCCTGGGTCCAGGGCGTCCGGTGGTGTGGACACGGAAGCCTCCATGCCCCCTGGCGGAGGCCGAGAAATGGTGGACTCCGGGGCCCTTCTGACGGAGCGACCGGAGCGAGAGGTCGAAGCAATTGGAGCCCCTTGCGCCTGATGGTACGCCCACGGGGTCCAAAACGACCAATGAGATGGGCCATGGAAATGGTCCCCTGTGTCCTGCCAGTGTCCTAAGTCCTGTTCCTCGGCTTGCCCCTGAGGGGGGTATGCCGACCTCGAGAGGTCCTCCGAGGAGCGGGACACCGATCTCGATGGCCACGGCGGTGCCGAGAGCGTCGAGACGATTCCCGTGGGCTGCGGTGCCGCACGGTGCCGGTCCGGAGATGATCTATCTCTACGCGGTGCCGGCGATCGGTGCCGGGACCGCGACCGGTGCCGATGACCTCGTCGGTGCCGGGAGTCGGATCTGGACCTCGACGAGGACCTGGAGTATGCCCGGTGCCGGGAGCGGCCTCTCGACGTCGAGCGTCGACCGTAGCGGTGCCGAGAACTACGTCTCGACGTTGATCGGTGCCGACGATCATAGCGGTGCCGAGACGTAGAGCGGTGCCGCGAAGAAGATCTTGGCCGCGAGTACGACCGGTGCCGAGGCGATATTCGGTGCCGGGACTGCGAGCGGCGTGGGGACCTGCTTCGGGACCTGGATCGGTGCCGAGGTTCCAGCCCTTGCGATGGAGGGCGCATCAAGGCAGGTTTCCCCCTCGACTGGACCGGGCGAGTCAACGGTGCCGTCGGTGCCGGTGGTTGGGGCGGTGCCGGCTCCGTGAGAGCTATTAAGTCTCTCGCCGCCGCGAAGGTCTCTGGAGTCGACGGGAGGCACTGTATCACCGCCGGTCTCGGTGGAGACGCTATCTGCACCGGACTCAACGGCCTCGGTGCCGGAGTCGACGGTGCTGGAGGCACCTGTTTCCGGTGCTCCACCGGTGGACGCGGCTCTACCCCCGGCACTGGGGGAGCCGGCGTCTTCGGCACAGAGGTCCCCGTCTTATGGGCTTTTTTATGCCCCGGGGATAATGACCGGCGCCGAGGCACTTGCTGTACTTGCGGTGCCGACGAGGTTCGGTGCCGGGGAGGCTTATCCGACGCCACTCGCGTGGTCGTCATAGCCGGTGCCGCCGGGGCACTGCGCACCGAGGCGCTAGGTGCCGGGGCCTGACTTGTAGATGGAGCGTCCGGACTAAGTGCCGCCTCCATCAGGAGTTGCCGGAGCCGAAAGTCCCGCTCCTTCTTGGTCCTTGGTCTGAAGGCCTTACAGATCTTGCACTTATCTGTTTGATGGGACTCTCCCAGGCACTTCAGACAGGAGTCGTGCGGGTCGCTCGTGGGCATAGGTTTAGCGCAGGAGGCGCACTGCTTGAAACCGGGAGCGTTGGGCATGAGCCCGGCCCCGCGGTCGGGGGAGAAAGGGGGGGAAACGACCCCCCTAATCCCCTAAACTACAATAACAACTAAACAACTTTAAACTATTTAACTATTTAACTATAAACACTAGAACTACAACTATAACTATAACTGCGAATGACTAACTAAGCTAGGGAAAGTGGAGAACAGCTAAGCAGCGCTCCACAGTTCCAACGACCATCAGGGGCGGTAAGAAGGAACTGAGGGGGCGCCGGGTCGGCTGGGGTATATATTCAGCGCCATGAAGGCGCCACTCTAGGGGGCTCCACAGCCGACCCGCCGGTGTTGCTAGGGTAAAAATCTTCCGACGATCGTGCACGCGGCGCGCACACACCTAATGGAATGGATATGAGCAAGCACTCGAAGAAGAACTATGTATCTGCAAAGCTACATTTTATTAAACATAAATATTGTAGTTAAAAAGTAGGTGTGAAGTAAACAGATTTTGAAATCATTCCTAAATGTAGTTGAAGATGTTGCTTGTTTTCTTTAAAAAAGTATAGAATCAGTTGTCTCAAATATGTATCCAAGGTGAATTAAAACAAAATTTAACCCCCAAAATCAAAATCAATTGATTGAAATAATAGTAATATATCACAGAGAACTAGAGTAGTGTTTATAAGCTTCTTCACAAAAAAAGAAAATAGCCAAGGAAGTAGTTTTCCAAATATCTGGGAGGTATGTTTGGGGTTCTGGCCCAGCTAATGATTACCACACAAGACAGTTGATAAAACCATCTGAAAAAAGTCTTCTTAGCAGCCCATCAACATTAAATATATATGCAATGAGAGATGGTAAAAAGCTGTGGTCAAAATGCCCCTGGCTGTTTTGGTTTTTTTAAAAAACATGCTTATACCCTTGACTGTGCAAGATGGATATTATTCAAATCTCATTTTTGTAGTCCACTGCAAAAAAAAATTACTAAAATTTTATTGTGTTAAAACACACTAGAAAAAATGAATGTATTTTCATTCTTGGTTGTTTTTTTTATACTCAAACCTATTAAAATCCCTCTATGTAATAATTTTAATATACACATTTTCTAACTCTGGAGAAACAGCATGTGGGCACCAAAATATAGATTTCTTTACAAGATCATATCACAGAACATTTACAGATCATTCTGTGTGTGTGGTATGAATGAATGAATGAATGAATGAATGGCAGAGCTCAAATTTAAACAGTTACAAGTGCAGTCTCTCCCACGCATTCCTTCTTCCTCCCTCTCTATATTCAATAACTGCCTTACCTCATTTACTTTCTTCATTATCTCCCAGCCTGCACCACCCTCTCATCAAAATGCTTCTCTCTTTCCCCTCACACATCTTACCTCTAACCAGCAGGATGGGAGGAGAGCCCCCTTCTCCTAAAATAGCAGCCTAGCTCCACCACTGCCTCTAGGCACCTTATTCAGCTCAAGATTTCTACCTATCCAAGTAATTGTGCTATAGTTGTTCAGGGCTTACTAATACTTCAAAATGAAAAGAACAGTTACTTACCCTGCAGCAACTGTGGTTCTTTGAGATGCGACAGTCTGCATGGATCCCATCATAAATGCATGTGCCTCATGTATGCAAGATTTTATTTTATTTTTAATAGTGTCTGTCAGAGCTGCACATGTGCCCTGTGCTGCCTCATTCTCCCATGCAAGAACATAAAGGACAGTGACTATAACCCTCCCTCAGGTCCCTCTCAACTCAAAACTCTAAGTAGCTGTGGATTCTGAAAAGTGGGATTCACACTGACAACAATGTATTAAATAACCACAATTACTGTAAATAACCATTCTTTGAGATGGTGTAGTCAATGTGGATCCCACTGCAGGTAACTGGCAAGCAGTGTCCTCCTTGGATGGTGGGAGTGAGGAGTTTCAGCTACAATCAGTCAAATAGACTGCAGTACCGCTTTCCTGAACTTGGCTTCTGACTTGGCTGCCATGGGGTAAGAGCTTAAATGTTTAAAACAAGTCACTGGTTACTCCACATTGTAGCTCTTGCATTGAAATGTTCCTTATGCAGGCAGATGCTGCTGCTTGTGCCCTGGTGCACAGTGCCTTGATATTTTGAAAAAAAGGTTTGCCAGCCATCTGATATCAGGTGGAAATGCACTGTATGATCTGCTTGGAGATTCTAGGATGAGAAGGCTTGGCCTTTTGACAGGCCAGATAGGGCCACAAAGAGATGGAGAGACAGCCTGAAAGGCTTGGTCCTGTTAAGGTAATAAAACAAAGCTCTGGACATGTTGAAAGTATGCAGTTTCTTTTCTCATGACATCAAGTGTGCCCTTGGCAACAAAAATGGGTAAAGTAATTGATTAGTTCAGGTGAAATTCATTCAGAGACCACCTTATGGATGAACTTGGAATATGATTTCAGCACCACCTCATCTCGATGGAAAGAAGTACAAGGTGGTTCAGCCATAAGGGCTTGGAGCTCACTGACTGTGAGTTGAGGTGATGGCCACAAGAAAGATAGTCTTGATGGTAAGGTGAGCAGTGTTGACGTAACCATGGAAAAATCTTTTCTATTTCAAGAAGTCTTGCTGATAGAAGGCTTCCTGCTTTGTATGAGAATCTCCTGAATCCATAGCAAACAGTCTCTGGTAGTGGCAAGTCCTCGATTGTGACCTATACCTTTCTTGGGATGCCCTGTGCCTGACACCATGATGAATGGCAATTGTCACAGTGGCAGTCACACACCTGGTCCCTGCATCAGAGGTGCCCATCATGACTTGCAGGGCTGTCTTGGTCAGTAGTTCACCTTGCTTAATTATGTCTTTAAGTTCCTCTCTGCTGTCATGCAGGAGCTTTGTCAGGAAGCATGTCACCCTGTCCCATGTTAGAAGTAATATTTGGCCAGTAAGGTCTGGAAGTAAGCTACCTGTAGTTGCAGTAGGTTAAGGCTAAGACTTTTGGGGTCCTTGTGAGTCCTCTTACTCTACTTCAACTTTTTTTTGGTCTCACTGACGCTACTAAGAAGCCTGAATTGGGGAAGCATAGTAATACTCAAATCCCACCCCTTCCTGACTCATTTTGCAATGGGTGTTATCATGGCCAGTGTCTGCCTCTGAGCACTGGCAGGGTTAGGCAGTCCTTCATTTATGGGGAGGAAGATCCTGGCTGGACCAGAAGCTGACAAGATGTTAAACGGTTTGTAGGATTCCTCTGATACAGCCAAGGTCTTGATATGCAGAGTCTCAGTAATCCCCAAAAGGAGCTCCTGGAACACTTCAAAGTCATCCAGTCTGGAGAATACTGCTTCATTTAGTAATGAAAATGAAAGTCCTTTGGCAGTGAAAACGGGGCATTTGGTGCCACTCTGTCCCTGGATCCAGCTCTTCCTGGTATGCTGGTGTAGATGGTCTTGGCCCCCGGATGCTCGGGGAAAGGGCAAATGATAGTATCACCTTTCTCAAGAGGGCTGGTCATCTGCTTCTCAATGCTTGAAATGATAGGCCCCAGTATTCCTAAGAGGAACATGGAGGCACACTTTAGGAATATAGCTAACTTGTTGAATATTGGTTCGTCCAGTGCCATTCGTGAAGAGGTGGTGGCAGCTGAGCCCTGAGCCAGTGGTAGGGCAAGCCAGTAGTTCTATCTGTGGAGTTGAACAACAGCCTCACAGAATAGGGTTCCCTGCTGGAAGACAGGGAGAACGTACACCTTGGTGACGCTGAGAAGCAGACCTCCTCCTGGGAGGATACCAAAAGTGTACGGTGCTCTCAAATACCAGAGTTTATACCAATGACAGTAGATGTATGGTCTTGGCTCTCCTCTAGGCTCATACTCCACAGTGAGCATCAAATCAGCGGATGAGTTTTTGGAGCCAGGATGGGTGCCAAAGGAGTCTGCTGCACTGCAGGTTATTACTTCTCCACAATCCTTGATAATGTGTGGGATTTGATGGATTTATTTTACAGTGTCTGTCATTATAGGATCTGCCTTGAGTACGCTTTTTGTGTTTGAAGTGGCCAGACTTTGACATCAGAGGTGTGGGTGCTGGCTCTTACCTGGGCACTGCTTTCTTCAGTGTTGCTTGTCTATTAGGTGGTGCGCTGCCTGAAGCTGGCTTGTCTGCCAGCAGCACTCTGGAGCTTGTATCCTCAGGGTGTAATGAGACCTTCATGGACTGTTCCAGAAGATGGAGCTTTAGCCTCACATCCCATGACTTGAGTCTGCTTATTCTCTGTGAGAACACTTATCTGCTCAAGATTCCCTCTGACAGAAGACACAGCTGATGTGCCCATCTTTCAAGGGGATTAGTCAGGATGGACAGGGCTTAAAGCATGCAGATTTTGAGTTCACCATGTTAATAAGCCCTGTATAGAGAGGTCTATGTATGGGGGCGAGGAGGGGTGATCTAGTGGTAGAGTTCTGTTCAGATGGATGGAGAGAGTTCATTATAGTCAACAGAGAAGATAAATAGTTCTGAAGATTTTCTTGAACACTTGTAGAAGTTAGTCTGAGCTAAGAATTAGTGGATTGGACACTCACCAGGTTCTGTCTCGCTGCCACAGGCAGTAAGAGGAAACTGAGGAAAAGCTACATCTGCACCACCCTTTATACCTTCACATGGGAGCATGAGACGGCACAGGACACATGTGTGGCCCTGATGGACACTGCAAATCAAAAAAATCTGATCTCTCACATACCAGGTGCATGTCCACCTACACTGTGATCCACACTACTACATATTCAATGAAGAACAGACTGATATACTGCTGAAATTATCATGAACTCGCTACACAGTGTTTTAAGAAGTAAATAAAAAGAATGTTTATTCAAACGACACTAATTCAATTAGCATTGGAAATTATGCAGAAGACTGGGCTGTAAGAGGATAACATACTTCCTTTCTAGTTCTTGCAGCAGCATCTTGTACAAGCTGAGAAATTGCTTCTTTCATATTTTCTATCTCCCCTTCTTTTTGCTTTTCTCCGAGCAGGGCCTAGAGAAAACAATTTGAAATACTATAACCAGAATTATCTTTAATAAAAACTGTGTGATCTTTCATTAAAAAAATGTCAGTGATGACAATCTTTAGTAAACAGAAAAAGAAATAATGGCTTGCAAAATGGCATCAGAATATCACTCTCTGATACAAAAAAGTTAGGAATTGTGTTGAGTTTTTCATTCTATTGGCTATCTGAACTCAAGCATGTCAGGAAGGCAATAAACTTGGACATGAGAATGGGTGATTGTCATGTATGCTTTCTGCAAGCCAGTAAAATGCAACCAGTTGGTATGTCAGGATGCCCTTTTAGATAAAATCTTAGCACAAACAACTCTTGAAGGTTGACCACGACAGGTTATGAGGAAGAAAAATGGAGGAACTCATACGAAGAGGTAAGAATATTCTCAGAAGCTTTTAACTGGGACTAGGAACAGTGAGGAATAACCCATGCTCAGAATACAAGAAACAAGTTTTCTGGCAGCAATTAAGGTCCTGGTGACAATTCCCATACCTAAAAATATATCTGTAAAACACAGAATAGATAAAGATTTTCAAATCTTTATCTCCAGCACTCTTTGCTCAGTTTCCTGACTTTTCTTTTGTTGAAATAAATGGAAACAAACCTTGTACTTTCATTTCCCCTTTGTATACTTGTTAAAATTCTTCACCCTTTTTAATGGATTTCCTTTCCATAGGCCCCAGCTTTTCCAACTAAATACACTATCTCAATTCCACATTTTTGAGCATGTTAACATGATAGTGGAATGGGTGCCTTGTATCATCATGATGGATGTGTTCCCACAGCTCAAAGAGAACAATCTCCTAACAAGCATAAAAGCTCCCTTACCATAGAGTTCAAACAAAGATATTACAAGTACATTTTTGATGCTTCATCCTTTATTTTTTGCACTTGCTCACTTCCTAATTTGCAAAATTCAGTAATTTACAAAGCATCTTCCAGTGATTATTGCCAATTAGCTGGATTCTACTATAATTTAATTTTGTTCTTATAACAGGATTATGCTAACCTGTTACCCGTAAGCAAGCAAGATATTTACTTCTGTATCTGTTCAATTAGTGTTTCAGACATGTACTGCAAGTAAAGTAATTTTTACTGAACCATTTCTTTCTGACATAACACTTTACATGATATCACTGGCCCTGATGGACACTGCAAATAAAAAAAAGATCTGAGCTCACACACACACACACACACCAGGTGTATGTCCACCTACAGTGGGATCCACACTACCACATACTCAATGAAGAACTGAGCATCAAATGCTCTGCTGAAAAAACTTGGATGAAAAGTGCAGTAGTTGTAGTACTAATATACTAATCTTAACCTTCTTAAACACCTGCCTTTTTATATATGCTATTTAAGTGTCATCTTCAATGACACATTTCAAATTGAGCAATAGAAGAATAGTAGTTTCCCTTTCTTAAATTTAAAAAAAAAAATACATTATTTTTAAACTTTTACTCTTTCCCCCTTGGTTTTCCTAATTTAAGGCTCTAAAGCCTAGATGTAGGAGTCACATTGTGCTTGCCAGGAAGTGGCAGTTGACAGCTCCAAAGACTATCTGTAATCGCTGGAGAGAAATCAACTCCCTGCTCTCCCTCTACCAGAAAACAGAACCTGGCTAAGAAGGGGAGCTGCAGCAGGTAGGATCAGTGGGTAGAGTAGGTTCTGTAGCTGCTCTGGCCAGGGAATTGGTGGGCAAAGGAGGGGATATGCTGGCCGTAGATATTTCAGCTGATGGCCCCCCAGTGTGTGTTCGAGCGGGCAGAGTGAATGGGCAGTGTGGAAGCTCCAAGAGACCAGGGACTAGAACCTGTTTGATGGGCAGCAGTGGATGGGAAGCTGTGGGGGAGAAAGGAATAAAATTGACCTTGCACATAATCCATCCCTGACTCGATTCTATTTCTCTCTTTCAGCCAGGGGTCTCCCAGCTGGTCGTCTTCCTCTAATTAAACAGACAGCTGGCTATAGCAATAACCCTAGCACTTTTGCGTTTTGTCATTGTTTGGAACCCCATTCTGGAAAAGGGGCAGCCTCCTTCCATTGGACATTCAGTCCCAACTTTCAGGCAGGCAGAATCTAGCCCCTTTATCACAGAGCTACTACCAAGAAAGAGAGAAAACACTAAAAATAAAGCACTAACTATTGTGTTTTGTTTTTACTTTGGAGATACAACAACCACTTATTCTGCTGCCCATGAAATGCCTCAATTTGAAAAGGATATTTAGGTTACAAAGAGGGCTAGTCACACTTAACTCTTCTAGCTGCTTGATACTGATTAGAACAAATACAAACTCTTTAAGGTTTAAATAATTTATTCCAACAAATTTGAACTAGCTGGGCTTCATTTGCTGCTGGTTACAATCCACTAAATGTGCATGAAAGTAACAACTTGTCAGCAAATGTAAGTCAAACTACTTTTAATTGCCTAAAGGCTTGATTTTTAGAAAATGCTAATCACCACCCACTCAAAAGCATTCCCCCTAAATGTGTTTTCAAGTTGAGCACCCAAAAATGGATGCCTCAGAAATCACTAAGTCACTTTTGGAAAATCCTGGCTAGGTTATTTAAACAGGCTAAAACTTTGGACAGGTCTACTACACAAAACCAGGCTTTAGAATAGTTGCATCACAGTTAGGTCCTTTACACAGTAAAAATAAAATGTATTGCAATAGGGTCAGGAGGCAATTGTGTTGTAACTGAGTCCCCTTGATGGATTTTTGTCGTGTGAACAGGCCCTTAGTAACTTCAAGTATTCAATGATGTGGTAAAGAATGTGTCTTGATGCCTTGTCTTACCTGGTTTTTTTGTAGGTTAGCTTCTTCTAAGAGTTGCATGCTGTCTCGGACTTTTACTATAGCATCGTATTTTTCCTCTTCTAGATCTGCACACTTTGTCTGTAGCTCTCTAGTTTGTTTTTCGAGAGCAGTCCTCTCTGTTCTCAACTGTTCAGCGTCTTGTACAGCTACACATAATCTAGAAAGTTAGAACACTCAGATCCTCATTGGCAGAACAGGCATCTTGCTAAAACACGTTCACTCCTGCAAACTAGTTGTTCTCATATATAGAAAGTACAAATTTACTTGTAAAATATTATGTTTAAATTCTCTGGCATTCTCATTTTTTAAATATGTCCTCTTAATCCTCCATCACTATGTCCCAGACAGAAATACAATGAAAGGAGTTAACTTTGAACATTTGGCACATAATTAAAATGAGAAGGGTACTGCTATTCAGAGATACCTATACTGGGTTGCAGGCTTGTGCTACAACTTGCCATTTTAATATCTTTTTTTTTTTTTTTAATTCTTTTGATACTTATCCATCTTAAATCATAATCTTTGCCAAGGCAAGTCAGTTTGTTATACCACTACCAAATGGTTCTAACATCACATATTAAACAAAAGGAACAGGCACACCTTAAACAAACAGTGTTATATAAATGCTCTGCTTATTCCTCTTGGCCTTTTTCAATAGTTTCCCTTTATGAGGAGGCAGGGAGGAGTAATTGGGACATGGCAATAAAAATTTTATGTAACAATGTGTGTGTGTGTGTGTGTATATATACATACATACACTATATATACATACATATACTCTCTCTCATATAAAATTTGTACGTTGCAATACATTTTTACATAAAATATAACCATTTGTTTCCTGCACTCCCTCATGCCAAGCAATAATGTCAATCACATTCAAGCAATAATACTAGCTAGAGCTACTGTAAAACGACCAGGTTTTCCCAGTGCTGATACAATTCTTTGTGTGTATGCACGCGCACACACACCCAGACGGAATTGCATGAGCACTGAGAAAGGGCTTGTAGTTTTATACTAGTTCTAAATAGCCTTATTGCTGTAACATGATTTACATTATTGGTTGACATGAGGGAAGGCAGGACACAGCCAGCCTTTAATGCATACTCAGGAATGTAGCTGGGCTCAGATCAGGCATTAAAGTTGATGGTAATGATGGACTGTAATCAACATTTTATGATTACACCTAGAGTAGTTTTTGAAGCAGCCAAGTTATTTATTTTTGAATATCTACAAGACAAAATATATATGGACACAAAAAAACCCATTATATTAACTATGGCTGGGTGATCACTTCAGGTCCAGTTTCAAACAGATAAAAGAAGACTATCATGCTTAGTTTAGGCAAAAGTTCTCAAAAGCCACTGTAAAGCACTTCAGCTTCTGCAACACTTCAAGGCAATAAGAGCCCCTATTGTTACAAGTAGGCCAGTGCTCTTGTACTGGCTGGTTGCTAGATTCTTTAGCTACAGTGATTCTGCTAGTCACACCCATGAAGCAGGAACAAAAATGTGAATCTGTTAGAAACGATCACCTTAGAAGAGCTATAAATACTTCAATAAGAAACTTCAGTTATCAAGTCATCTGACAAACGTTTGATGGTTAAAACAATTTAGTGCAAAATTTTGGCCCAGAATTAATTTGTTCAGCCAAATTAGCTCTTTGGCAATAAAAGGGGGAGGGACAGGGGAAAGAAGAGATATTGTAATAAAAACCCTTAGTCATCCTCAAGTACATTAGTAGGTAATGCTATAATTGAAAGCATTATAAATATCATAAAATATCCTCTTTATTAGATATTCAATAAATCTTTATCACTGACATTTACCACCGAAAAGAAGTTTGCCTTAGTGTGTTGTTACAGTGTCCTTACTAGTCTCAAGAGTTCCAAACTGATACTTGAAACCAGCTTTTACTTGTTTTAATATAGAGGAAGGCTGTATGCATCCCAAAAGGGGCCAATTCAAGGAAATACTTTCAAACTGATGTTTGGAGCTTTAGCAGTACCACTCCAGCTGATGTAAATAAAATTTCTGAAACTTGGGACCTATGCACAGACTGATAAGTAAGATCAAGTGATCTGTGGTCTTCTAGTCTTTACTCAGGTGAGAAGAAGGAAGCCAGAGGCTACTCAGAGGGTAGGGAAATGAAGCAGATAAAATATGAGTAATCTAGGATAAATATCATCTGCATAAGAAATGGAGAACTAGATTACTCAAAATTATAGAACTCAGACATTTAGAAAACCTCTGCTTTCATGTCTCTTCTAAAAATATCATCAATCACATTCAATGACATCATTCATCTCTTTACCTCGTCTCCAATTGTTTTATGCTAGACTGCAATTGCTGCAAGCGTTTGTCTGATGCTTCCTCTCTCTCCTGAGCAGATACTACATCTTCTTCCTAGAAATCACAGCAATTACTCTGACATTTTTTCTGAACTCTGCTTGAGCACAAAAAATGAAATGCACGATATGGAAACAAACAATTTTAAGTAAATTTAAGTTTCATGTTTGTAACAGGACAATCACTAAAACTTTCAGTTATGCTAGAATACCTTTCTCTCCATCTGGGCTTGAAGGTCCACTAACAACTTGGTCATTTCATCAACTTTAGCAGTTGCTGTTCTCACATCTACTTTGGCTTGCCTGAATATAAAGAAACCACTCAATTAATTACAGTTAGCTGAATTAGAGGAAGAAGAAAACAAACAAACAAACAAAAAAAACCCACCACCCAGAACTTAACAGGGCTTTTTAAGAACAGCATGAAGTCAACCATACCAGCAAACCTTCACATATAGACAGCAGCAGCAGCCGCCATTGTCTGTTATGTGGAAGAGATTCTGAGGACACCAAAGAGGAAATACATACGCCATTGTACTGCTGAATACAGGTTTGTGGGGGACTCCATGGCCAAAATTTTCCAAAGTGAGTTAATGATTTTGGGCTCCTCAAATTTTTGAGTACTCAACTTGAGACACTTTAAAGGGGTTTGTTTTTCAGAAGGTAGATGTTCAGGAGTTACCTTAAAGGGGGCCTGATTTTCAGTGTTTCAAATTAGGCATCCCAAGTCATTAGCCATTTTCAAAAATTTCGGCCTACGTGCTTCAGAGGGTAGATAGGTTTGGCTAGGATGCGGTAGGAAGGGGAAGATAAACTGGAGCAGGGCCAGAGGATGGCACTTATGCCATTTTCCCCTGTGGAAATGAATGAAGCAACTCTGCTATTACACTGACCTGGGACAGGGGAAAACACAGATTCCTTCTTCCTTTCCCCCCACCCAATGTGCTGGGCTAAGTTTACACTGGTCACAGAACCTTACACATAAATAAACTACAGTTGAAAGAACACTAAGGTTGCAAAGTCAAGCATTCTAAAGTAAGGAAATGCCAGAATTAAAGCCCCCTCCCTGGCTCCTTGCCCCAGCCTCTTTGTCCAGCCAGTCCTAGATCCCACTCCATCCCCACAACTCTGCTGCTTGTCTGTTTTCTCTTCCTACCCTCTGTCTCCCAATGCCAGTTTCCTTGACCAACCAGTCTCAGCCTCCTCACCGCCTTGGCTCTCAGTCTCTCTAGGCTCCTTATCCTAACCTACTCCTTTCCCTCTCCCCAGGTCTGGATTTTGTCCCCTCTGCATTTGAATCAGATGGCTTCCTACTCCACATTACCTGGGTGCCAGGTGGGAGATAGGCTCCCTGTTCTCGGCTCCAATGCCTAGCCCCAACCCAGAGCAGCTGAAAGCAACTATTACAGGGAAAGTCTGGTTTCTTCCCTGTGGTTTTAAGCTGGGACATGGCATATGTGTAGTCTGGTCAGCACAAGGAACTGTGAACGACTCAAACATGTCCTGTGCTGATGGAATTTTTGGAGATTTTAGCAGCTAAAAAGCTAATAAGTATCACTGAGCATGTGCGAACTGTGATTGTTCATAGACCTATAAGTAGAACTGGCCTTCAGAAGAGGAGGTTACTTATTTGTAACTGGAGAGTCTTTGAGATGTGTGGTCCCTATCTGTATTCCACTGAGGGTTATGTGCATTCTCCATGTGCCCGGAACTGGAGCTTTTAAAAATAGCAGTGTCCAGTAGTCCACCCATACACCCTTGTTCCGCCTCATGGTTTCAACCAAGATGATAAAGGGCGAGGTGGACCAACCACGCCCTCAGTTCCTTCTCCGCCACAAATCAATCAGATCTTCAACAGATGGGAAGGAGAGCACGATTGGAATACAGATAGGGACCAGACATTTCAAAGAGCCGCCAGTTACAGGTAAGTAACCTCCTCTTCTTTGTTGAACGATGGTCTCTATTGTATTCCACTGAGGGTGATTGACAAGCAGTACCTAGTCAGGAAGAGGGTGTGAGGAAGATGATGGAACATAGGATAGCCTCACTGAATGAGGCATCCGTCACAGAATCTTGTGCCAGAGCATAATGGGAAGAGAAGGGGTTTACTGAACTCCACGTGGCCACCCTACATATGTCCATGAGCGGCATATTGTGAAGCGCGGCCATAGTTGATGCTTGTGCTCTTGTGGAATGGGCTCCTACCCAAGGAGAGGAGACAGTCCTGATAACAGAGCATAATGCACCCCAAAACACACTTAGAATTAAGGGTCAGGCTATCTGCTATAGCAACGAATAGTCTAAGTCTGAACAACTTCATCCTCTGCAGATAAAAGACCAGGACCCTTTGGACATCAAGGGAGTGAAGGTGTGTTCCTTCTCTGAGGTATGCAGCTTTGGAAAGAAGGCAGGTAAGCACATGGGTTGGTTGAGGTGAAAATGGGAAACCGCTTTTTGGCAGAAACTTGAGATGCAAACAGAGGGAAACTTTGTCCTTTGACACTTGTGGGGAGGCTCGTAGGACTGCTGGCAGAAAAACTGAGGAGCTTGGTACCATTGAGCAGGAGCTGGCCAACAGAATTTGCACTTGGGTGTTGGTGTATAAATGTCCAGTGACCGTAGGGTCGCTCTATAGTCTGAGTGAGTGCAGAGAATCATCAGTCTTCTGGTTGAAGAGGTGGGGTTCATCAAAGGGAGGTCCTCAAGTGTGTTCTGTATCTCCCTCGAGAACCAGAATTCCCTCCTCATGACAATCTTTGCAGTCATAGTGCATGTAGATATGTCCATGGAATCTACCACAGCCCAGAGTGTTATCCTGGCAACCCGTCTGCCTTCCTCTAAAATAGCCTGGAAATTGTCATGGTCCTGCTGGGGATGCTTGTCCGCAAATTCCACTGATTGGCCATAATTCAAAAAGTCATACATACCAGTAATGCCAGGTAATTAGAGATGAAAAACTGAAGGCTGGCTGATGAAAAGATCTTACGACCCAAAAGGTCCAGTTTCTTACCCTTCTTGTCAGTTGGAGTGGAATGTGTGCTGCTGTCTGGCCTGCTTAGTAATGGCCTAAATAATCAGGAAATTGGGTGGGGGCATTGAGAAAACAAACTCAGACCCTTCGCCCGTACATAGTACCACTTTTCTGCCCTCTTTGGAGTGGGCACACAAGTTGTCAGGGTATGCCAGATGGTGCAGGCCAGAGGAAGAATGGCATCATTGACTGGCTGGTACCGATGAATGCAGAATGTCCAGTAGCTGATGCTGGCTGTCCTGCATCTCCTTCAGTGGCAACCACCCTCCTTAACAGTTCCTGGAACTGGCAGTAGTTCGGGGGGCGGGAGGAGAGGCAGAAAGGATTCTAGGACACTGCTGCCTCTGGAGACAAGGAGGGGAACTGCTCCATATCTGGTGGGACCGTCGGAGTTGGGCTGATTGGTGCATCCTTCAACCCCAGTTCCAAAGGCCTACCTGTCGAAGGCTGGAGTGGTGAGATGGGGGGGTGGGGGGGGGAGGGAGGGGGAACTCCTCTCAGGCAGATAGTGAAGGTTCCAAAGGTGGATACTGGGGCCAAGATCCCCAATATGGCCAACCAGATGGATCTGGCGGTTGCTGTGGTGGTCCCCATGGAGCTGGGTACCAATGGCTCCTGTGCTGAGGGAAGGGAGGACATTGCCACTGGGCTGATGGAGCCTTCGGATACTCTTGCCATTGCTAAGGGACCAGCTGACCATGTGCACCAACTGAACCTTCCGACGATGAGAAGTCAGATCCCTGTTCAAATGGCGGAGCCACTGCCACTGAGGGAGTCACAGAGGACTGCTCAGGAACACGACCTGAAGGGAGTGGAGTCTCTTTGGAGGCGAATGCAGCAGAGGATGCAGGGGTCTCATCTCATCTAGGGCAGTTAATAAGGTCCAGGAGCTGATCTGAATCTCCCTGGTGTCCATAGCACATGTTCCACAGACAGAACCGGAGCTGGAATGGAGGCTGGAATGGAGGCAGAAGGCTGTCTCAGAACAGATGATTCACATGGTTTCAGCAGTAGTGAGGAAGAGGGGGCATGAGGCTCAGCGACTGGGACTGACAGGTCCAATATTTTACGTGACTTCTTGTCGTGCTTGTGGGCCTTGGAACACGCCACTTCTCTGTGGCTGAAACTCAAGGAAGGTGCAGTGTCTTTCTTGGATCTTGAGGAAGACTTACTGCCGTGCTCGTGCACATGCTTCTGAACCTCACAGCTAGACCCCGGCACTGGATCAGTAGTGCTGGTACGGAGGAACCGGACTGGAGCTCTGTGGTAGGAGACGCACTCCTTGATTGCTAAGGCCAATTTATGGGGGTGTTCCCCAGCCTGGATCCGACTATGGCCTCATGGGAACCTCTATGAGGTGCTTCTTGAGGCAGACAGCCTGGCCTTTCCAGGCATGGACAGGGAAGGAGAGGAAGATACTGTACCTGGATAAGACGTGGGTTTCCCCCAAGCAGCACTGGTGCTCATCGCTGATTGAAAACAAGCGAGGGTAGGAAGCACAGATCTTGAACCCCGGTGTTTTTGGTATAATCCAGTACCGGGGTGCCAGGAGGCAGGGGGGTAGGCAGAAAACCACCAAAGTACCACCAGAAAGTCCTTAAATCCTAAGAAAACTACTACAAAAACAATAAAATGCTAACTATAAACAAGAATAAAACAGTCTTTTTGGAGAGCCTGAAAGTGTGTCACAACAGACAAGAGAACAGCAGAAGCTCTGATTCGGACCATACAGCAGTGAGAAGGAACTGAGGGTGCAGTCGGTCTATCCCACTCTTTATCCCCTTGGTCGAAATCAGGAGGCAGATCAAAGATGCATATGAGAACCAACAGGCACTACTACTTCTAAAAGCTCTGGCTCTGGGCATATGGCACCTAACCTTCAGTGGAATACAACAGGGACCATCACTCAAAGAAGAAAATTCTAATTTGGTAGAACAGAGATTCCACTGAATTTAGGATAGATTCAATAAAACTTTTGTCCACCATCACCTGCAGCTCGGGGGTACAGACAGCACCTTTTTGGCTTCTGGATAGGGGGGCAGGGTTGGCAGAGAGGAAGAGCAGTGGGACTGGAGGGTTCTTGTCAATTTCACTGTAATTTACAAGAGACTTCCTTGAGGCGAATCAGGATATTTTTCAACACACCTTCAGACTTCCTCCCATGTTTCTCATGCTTGGGAGGGCTCCCCATAAACATCCACAAGCTACCTCATTATTGTCCTTAAAACTCTCCTTTACTGTGATGCCTACAAAAAAAATTAGCCATATTAGGCTGCTGATGTGCTGAGACCACTGCTTGTCATACTGACTAATACTGTCTCAACGTTTCCTTGTACTCTACTGTTCATCTGTAGACATCTATTTTCTCTTGTCTTATACTTAGATTGTAAGCTCCTTGGGGAAGGGACCATCTTTTTGTTTTGTTTGTGTATAGCACACAGCACGATGAGGTCCTTGTGCATGACTAGGTCCCCTAGCTGCTACAGTAATATAAATAATAATATTATGATTGAATTTTCAACTAACAACAATTTTTGCTGGAAGTAATGACAGTGTAATAGGAAAGAAGATTTTGACCTCCACAAATAGATGACAAATAGTTTAGGTCACGGTATGTAATGCAGTCTGTTGATGTGGAGTAAATTGGCTGCTGTATTATTTTTGCATTTGCTACCCCAGCAACAACAACAAAAAGCTTCTTTGAACCTCTGAGGTCCGTACCATATAAAAATCCTGAAAATAGTTGTTTTGCTACCAAAAAAACAACAACAAAAAAACAAAAACAAAAAAACCAGGGTCTACAAGGCTAATCCATTTTCCAGGATATCCCAAAATTAATTTGATTACAAGTTTCCTAACCTCAGTTCAACTTCAGACAGTTTAGCTCATCTCTTCCTTATGGTTTACCTTTCATTTTTATAAATGTTTCTTTTAGATTATTTTCATGCTTTTAGACTGTTGTAGTACAAACTTTGAAATAATGTTAGTTTCTGAACAACTCTTTAAAGAGACAGTTTTGTTGATGAACACAATACAAAATATATATGTTAACAGGGACTGCCTTCATTTTATGGTATGTACAACACCATACCAATCAATGTATAGGGGGGAAGGGATAGCTCAGAGGTTTGCGCATTGGCCTGCTAAACCCAGGGTTGAGAGTTCAATCCTTGAGGGGGCCATTTAGGGATCTGGGGCAAAAATCTGTCTGGGGATTGGTCCTGCTTTGAGCAGGAGGTTGGACTAGATGACCTCCTGAGGTCCCTTCCAACCCTGATATTCTATGATTAATATAATCTGAGAGGGCTAGAGAGTTAACAGAATTGTGCAATGTAAGCTTTAAGTTAGGAGGAAAAAAACAGTAACTTAAGAAAATGTTAGTACTATGACTTACCAGAAAAGATAAACTCATAAATATGTCTTCAGATGGTACCCCAAACAGGCTGTTCAGTGCCAGTGATAGAACAAGCCTAAATAAATCTGTGGGGTGGTCCATGGAAATTTAATCATTTCCCTGAAATCCCTAAAAACACCCTTAAAAAAATAGGAGGAAGAGGTGGGGAGAACAAAGCACAGAATTCATACAAGAGATAGACCCTAAAAGAAACTGAACAATTTAAGATTCACCCCTTTCTATATTCCATATTACCTAAGAAACATAATTCTCTTTACCTCTCCATGGTATATGACATATATGAAGCAAACAAGAATTATCCTAGTTGTACAATAAAACTTTAAAGTTGTTCAGAGTACTTTGAATACTCCCACTTCACGATGCCCAAAAGTTGCAATGTGATTTATTGCCAATACAACTAGATTTTGTGCAAATATGCTATGCTAATAAAAATATCTGGCTGGCCCTGAGGGCTCAAATCTGCTAAATGGGAGTAAAGAGTGCTCAGCATCTTAAGAGAATGGGAGCATTGAGCACCTCAGAGGATGCGACTCTAAATGTACGAAGTTAGCCCCAAGATTATCTCTATGTTAAAGCTTAACACACACAGTATTAATGGATGCAGGGGGTGACAACAGCAGCGATTTGCTTAACTCTAGATATAAGTAATATGTAAATTATGTGAATATATGAAGTAGTATCTTCTATGTTATAAAATTATACATACACACACAGTATGGTATTCTGTATACACTGTGCAGGATTCAACAATCAGCAGAAAACATGCTCCATCAGAATCTATTCTTACCTACATTCAAAGATGAACTGTAACTATTGCTAAAGACAATTATCAGTAACAGCTTTGTAATGAAGACAAGGCCAATGATAAAGTAATGACTCAAGAAGGAATATAAGATAGAACGGTATATTTAAAAGGGTCTCTGATTTGTACCTCAGTTGTTTGCGTAGCTGTTCTAGTTCCATATTCTGTTCTGTTACTGTTTTCAAAAATTGTTGGTTAGTCTGTAAAAGGAAGAAAGAATTGTAACATATTCCTTGTTCTGTTGAAGGCTATTTTAATGAAAAGTCTTGTTATATGGTGTCTCCTTTATCTGATACTTAGTATGTTCACTAATGAAAGCAGGCATGCAGATTTATTCATTTATTCCCTTTAATCAATTTATTGCTTATTTTATGTGGGCTTATTCATTAATGCACTTACTCTTTCATCAGGCATCCTGTTAAGGTAGACTAACTACTGTGACTAGAGGTACAGAAAATACTATCTTTAAAGAATTTCAAACTCTCAGTTTAAGCTCTTCTCTTAAATTATGGCTTGATTAAATTAGAAAGCCATCTATTTGCTATAGAAACCAAAGATATTTTTCACTAGATAACTATTTTGAAGTTATATAAAAAAATTTGGAACAGCACAAAACATTATATGAACATTACTTAAGCTTCAGATTATTTCTGTTTACAGACATTTTATAATATTTAACTAGTGTAGTTTAAAAAGAAGCATCAAACATATTTTGTGGAAAAAGCCAAATCCCATTTTTAATTATGGTCTGTGGATGGAGGTAAAACACTAGTATACCTAACACCCTCAGTCTATAATGGGACGATGACTAAGGCTGCGAGTCTGTCAAGGAAGTCACAGATTCCGTGACTTTCTGGGACCTCCATGACTTCTGCAGCAGCTGGTGTGGCTGGCTCCGGGGCTGCCTGAAGAGTTTCAATAGCCCATGGGCCAGCCGCACTGACGGCTGCAGAGGTAGTTTCAGGCCACCACAGCAGCAGGGGGGTCCTGGGCCACGTGTTACTGCCCACTCCAGCACTGGTGGGGGTCCCGGGCCACACACCACAACCCCCACCCCTCCAGAGCACCCGTGGCGCCCCTGAGCTGTGAGCCCCCCCAGAGCACCCATAGCGCCCCCAGGCTGCCCTCTCCCCCTCAGCACCCAAGATTTAGTCAGTGGTATATAGTACAAGTCATGGACACGTCATGGGCCGTGAATTTTTATTTACTGCCCGTGATCTGTCCATGACTTTTACTAAAAATACTTATGACTAAAACATAGCCTTAACTGTGACCCATGAACCTCTCAATACCAATGGGATTATGAGAATATTCTAATCCTGGTATGTACATTCTTGGTTCACCAAAGAATATCATGTAAGGTCTTAAATGAAAGCCAGGGTCATATGGTTCCTTACATTTCACAATTATATTATGTATAGATTTAGTATGGAGACATACCTATCTCACAGAACTGGAAGGGACCCTGAAAGGTCATTTAGTCCAGCCCCCTGCCTTCATTAGCAGGACCAAGTACTGATTTTGCCCCAGATCCCTAAGTGGCCCCCTCAATGACTGAACTCACAACCCTGGGTTTAGCAGGCCAATGCTCAAACCACTGAGAGGTATGGGAGACCTAAAATGTGCTGGACAATCTTAGTTATTTTGTTTCAAATGAAAACTTTCTTGCCTTTTCCTTGAGAAGATGTTCACATTTTCAAGACTCAAATTTAACATAATGCAAACTATACACTAGGGTGAAAGCTTGTCATCAATTTCTCCTAAAGATCACAAATTATTGTTTACCCCACAACCACCAAAGGATGGTTCTTGGCATCCAAAAGAGCCACAGATCACTGGATTTTTTGGTGGACTCCAAGATCAGTTTACCCTCTC
The DNA here is from genome assembly GCF_011386835.1 of Chrysemys picta bellii. Taxonomy (NCBI): domain Eukaryota; kingdom Metazoa; phylum Chordata; order Testudines; family Emydidae; genus Chrysemys; species Chrysemys picta. The sequence continues at coordinate 46,601,519 of NC_088795.1, forward strand.
ACAAGGCAGTGCTGAACAGGCTACAGCTGATTGCACAAGACCAGCACAAGCTTCCTACCAGCTTGCTGTCTATGGCTGAAAAAACTCCTCTGCTGAGCAGCCAAGAGTGGTCAGCAGTACGAAGTCAGTACTGCCGACGGGACTGAGAATAAAGGACAACTCCCAGCTCTGACAGACTCCATTTGTGGTCTTGGTCAAGTCACAAAGGCCAACAATTTTGAAGTAATCAAACTAAAGTTTAGCTAACTTTAGAAATAGGATTAAATCTGTTTTTTGAATATTTCCATCTGTATTAAACAAACTCTGAAGTTTAGAAAAGAGAAGGAGAACATGGATAACATAGGCTCCACATTATACATAGGACAAGTCCTATGCTCTTTTCATAAGGTAGATACAGGAGGGAAGGAAGGAAGGAAGAAGACAATTTCATGTGTAAGGCTTTCTGGGATGGGCTACTCACTAGATTAGTTACTGGGGAAGGGACTAACACAACCTAGTTTATACAGTAAGGTATTCTTCAAGAGTAAAAAACACCAATTAAGACAATTTATGATAAGGTCCAATTGCTTGTAAATTATATGACATTATCCAAGGACAGCATGTTATGTGTCATGTTACTAGACATGTAATGTCTGGTGTCTCTATGTTTTCCTTTATTGGCGATCCCCTGTGATGGGACGTACATGCCACACTAATCCTGAAAGGGTTAATGAAGCTGAGAAAGGGCCAATTAGAGTGATAGGCCGCACATGAGGGCATTAGGCTGGTGAAGCAACCCCTCATTAGAAGATGAAGCTCAGGTGAGGAGGTGTGGGCTGGGCTAGTATAAAGCCCAGAAGCTGGTATCAAAAATGGCTGCAGTAAAGAAGTCTATAGCTATTCTCTGTGCATTAGAGAGGAAAGGAGAGACCCAAGGGAAAGAGTAGACCCCTTATGGAAGGGCATACTCAGACGAGAGAAGGGTAGAGAAGAAAGCCTGTGAGAGCTGGGTAGGGAGCAGCCAGGTTGGAGACTAAACAGACCTTTGCAGCATGTTGTAGGGTCTCTGGGCTGGAACCTGGAGTAGTGGGCAAGCCTGGATTCCCCTACCAGCCACTGATGCATTGGCATTGCCTGGACAGCAGGCCCAGTGAGCCTCTATACCCCAGAAGGGGAAACCACACAGTGACCTGGCTGCAGAGCTGAGTCATGAAGAGAAAACTGCAGTTGTCAGAGGGAGAGAGGGGCCGCAGAGTTAGAGAAAGGACAATGGAGAGAAGGCAGACCACAAGAGGAGACATCGGACCCACAAGAGAGCTAATCTCCAGAACAGACAGGAGTAGGTGCCACCTGTGGTAAGTACAATACCCTGATACCCCCCCAGAATATAAACTAACTAACTAATAGTTTGAAAATATGAATGCATTGTCCAGATGGAATCACTTACCAACTCTGTTTTCTCATTGGCTAATCGAAGTTGCTCAGTCAGTTGTTGAAAGCCAGCCAACTGATCCTAAAATAGAAGATGCAGAGCTTGTAATCATCATTATAAAGGGCTTGTAATTATCCTAAAGGCATTTTAAGTTCAACTGAAAGCAATTTCAACAAATTAGATATGTTATGTTTTATGCAGTCAACGTTACTTTAATTTTTTGGATTTTAATTAGATTATTAGTGGGATTTGACCTGGTAAATCTTTGGGTACATCACAGATTTACTACTGAAAAAAGGGGTCTAAAACCTTAAGGTCAATTTCTAAGCAGTCACATAATGCCTCCCTCCTAAATGGGTACCAAGCCTAGCAGGATGCAAACATGCATAAAGGTTTGGACTACTCCCCTGACTCCAGAACACCCTCTAGACAACTCTTGTCACAACGGACCTGCAGAGCAGCTTTTTCACAGGTTATGTGGGGGAAAAAAAAAAAAAATGAACAATGCCTTCTACTCCATATTCACTTTGCTGAGTTTGGATTTTCTAGCAGGTAGCTACATATAGCACCCTGCTGCGATTTAGCCCACAGACCACTAATTAAACAGTGCAGCCAGAGGTATGAACTGAACCTTTTAAAAAATATGAACTTATTTTTGAAGGGTGTTGAAGAACCACATGACTGATTCTTGCTCTAGCTCATGGTAGTTCTTTATATATACACACACACACACCCTACTGCAATATGCATGCCCCATCTGATTGTCAATGGATACATGAAATATAGCTTACCTATACGATCTGGACTAGAACAAAGAGTGGCACCTGAAATCTACAATTGCCTCTGACCATTAAATAATATTTAGATGATTGTTATAATACATTTGGTGTCAGATAGCTAAGTAGTGATATACAACATTTTAAATCTGCCTTACTTACAGCTCTGGAATTTCTCCAGATTATAATGACTTGCCAAAAGAAACAATACAATCAAAATTACTTTTTGCTTTTGCCTTTCTACCACATGAATCTGTGCTTCAGTCATGTGCCCCTGGTACTGCTGCTGGAGTTGATCTAGTTCCTGTGATACTGTCTGCCAGAGCTCTAGTGCTTGCTCTTTTTCCTAGAAGGTTTAAAAACAAGAGATTATATAGAAGATTCTCTTACCAGAATGTGTTTAGCTTAATGTACAACACTTTAAAAACAGGGGACCTTTTCCTTTATGTTAAAGAAACTTAATATAATTCTTGTAAATGTGACTTCCTGTTTCTCTTCTTTCACCATCATCAAGATACAGTGACTACTAGATATCTCTTTTACGGAATAAACTTAGGAGACACACTGCTTTTCAAAGCATTCCCACAGCTATACTATGCTCTGGCTGGTATTGGTAGGGATGTAGTTTTCATAGGGAAGTCAGAATTTTATTTCTCTAGATACTTTTATGGATCTCATCGAAGGACTCCTGATGCAGTTTTCTCTTCCTTCCCAGTCTCCAAAAAGCAGACTCAAGATGGGATTTGTTTGTTTAAATGGATGAATTCAGTGACAATTCACTATTCTACTACTGAAACCAGAAGTCCCATTTTGTGACTTTATTCACAAAATACCAACTTTAGAGAAGTGAAAATGTTTCAAGAAAGTGTGACTTAACATGACCCTGTCATGCTAAAGATCTGAACAGATTAATAGGTTCTGCTTTTTTTTTTTGTTCTTTTAAAAAGAGTAGTTCTTTTCAGAAGTTTAAATTAGAAGCGACACGTGGCTTCTACTGCGAGTTCTGAGACTCTGATTCAACATACCAGCCTATTTGATTCAAATAGCTAAAATAAGCTCTCAATTACATGGATCAGCACCCAGTGAAATTATAGTAGCTGCACCTGTGGAACAGCAGAATTTGGTCTTTGTGTATAAGAGAGGTCATCAGCCTGTTATAGTAATGATCTTAGATTAGAGAATCTAGCCTTTTCTAGCTTTAGATTCTGATTTTCTACCTTCCAAACAATGCGAACTTGTTTCTCATTTCACATTTACTATCTTTTTGACCAGTGTTCACCAAAAATGATTGGTGAAAATTTCAATATGTATTCTCAATGGATGTAAAAAGGCTTTACCATCCTGCCTCATCGCTATTTCCTTTCTCTAGTCGGGAATTGGGGGGGAGGGAGAAATCAATATAGTAATTAAGTATTAGTACAAAACACAAACTCTCTGAGTGCAAAACTCCAAATTCTTTCAGACTGGTAATCAAAAGTATCAGTGTTTGTAGGTTACCAAAAAAAATAAAAATAATAATAAAAAAAAATCAGTAAAGAGTACTTTTAATATTTCTAATAAAAAAAAGATAGTTCTGAAGAGTGATTTTTTACCAACTGATGATGATTTCCCCAATGTGCAAAGGAATTAGCCAAAGAAATAAAGTAGCAGCTGTTTTAAAATCACTCACTTGATTGGCTAGTTGTAACTGATCTTGAAGGTTTCTTACTATTTCTTCATCTGCAAACACATCACTCCCCAAGAGAGTGCCAGAAGGAAGGGCCTCCAGCTGCTTCTCAACAGCTTCTTTCAATTCCTCATGCAGTCTGTGACACAAATATAGTAAACCATTGCTTTTTCAACAATATTTTTTTTAACATTTGGAGTAGCATAAGTACAATGAATGTAAAATTCATTAAAACTAAATCTTTAAAACAAGTTATATTTACAGTGCACCTTCTAAATGTAATTGATATTTTGAATTAATGTTTAATTATGAGTATTATAAAATTAAGACTAATTTAAAATACATGAATTTCACTATAAATTACGTTAGAAATCATAAAATTGTTTAATCTTCTCAGAGGTAACAGATTCTTACAAGACCCTTGCTTTCCTCTCCAGAAGAAACTCTTTAAATACTAAAGACTTGTCTACATGGTGCATTAGTCCATGGAATATAAATTTTTAGTCGTGACTAACTAGCCCATGTGCACCCTGATGGTGTGCACTAAAAATTCCCTAATACGTATTGACATAATGTTTGAAATGGGCCTACATTAATGTGCCCTAGGGAATTCTTAGTGCACAACAGCAAGTCCACACAGGCCAGTCGGTGAATGACATGCTAGTGTGGACTAAATCTTACACCTCTCTGGTGCAAACTAAAGACCCATCTACAGAAGTCCTAAGGTTAGTTCATCCAGAAGTTCAGCTTTGCAAGCATTTTTGTTGTGCATATACGGCAGTTTTTATAAATTTTTGCCTGTCATTGAGACTAACATTGTAGAAAAACAGTGGTATTATGGATCTAATCTGAGTCTCAGTTTTAACTCCCTTCTTCATGAATACTAGCACATATTTTCTGCCTCTTATCCATCATCTTACTCCATGGAAGTGCATGCATATAGAGACACTTACTTCTAAGTCAGCCAAAGACGGGGGGGAGAACAAGAACTAAATTAAACTCAAGGTTTCAGGTGCTTTTCTAGGAGTTTTACAATTTATGCTTTGATTATTTATGCCTAAAACAAACATCGGGGGGAAAAACTGAAAGGCTTTCATACCTTCAGTGAACATAATTTTTGCAGTAATTGTATATTTAGTCAAGAGATCAGAATTGCTCTCTGTGAAAGCAAGACAGATGTGCTTTTAAATCATATTATATGCTTAAATATAAATTGTTATCCAATGGAGAAGAGTGGAGGCTAGAGGTAGATCTTTGAGCTTGCCATTGAAATGAACATGGATTTCTAATCTCCAAAGATTACTGAGTGACCGTGCAAGGTACCAGGGTGACTGCAGTTGAGACCACTAGCAACTTTATTTTTAAACTAAAGTTTGGAAGTTACAGAATGACCAAAATCATTGATCAATTTCATATAAAATTGATCAAACTTCTAAAATTACAACATTTTTGACTCTAGCTTTTTTCCAAATGCTAAGGCATTGTTTTGGAGCATTATCTTGTGGTGGCTTTTCCTACTAGATAATCTCCCTCATGTAAATTGTCCACTCTGTCTCAGAGTGGCAGCCCTTGTAACTGCCAAGAATTGAGGTAGTAGTCCCCTCACTACACTATGCATTTAACATGACCCTGTCACAAGCATTTAAAAATAAAATAAATCCTCCTTCCTTGCTTGCCTGTAAGAGAAATTGATTGATTAGTTTGTGTATTGGTGTAAGTGTGGGTATGTTTGAGAGAAGTGACCTAGTGATCTAGACAAACTGGATTGGGCCAAAAGAAATCTGATGAGGTTCAGCAAGGACAAGTGCAGAGTCCTACATTTAGGAAGGAAGAATCCCATGCACTGCTACAGGCTGGGGACCAACTGGCTAAGCAGCAGTTCTGCAGAAAAGGACACAATGATTACAGCGGACGAGAAGCTGGATATGAGTCAGCAGCGTGCCCTCTTTGCCAAGAAGGCCAATGGCATATTGGACTGTATGAGTAGGAGCATTGCCAGCAGATCGAGGGAAGTGATTATTCCCCTCTATTCAGCACTGGTGAGGCCACACCTAGAGTACTGAATCCAGTTTTGGTCCCCCCACTACAGAAGGGATGTGGACAAATTGGAGAGAGTCCAGTGGAGGGCAATGAAAATGATTAGGGGGCTGGGGCACATGACTTACGAGGAGAGGCTGCGGGAACTGGGGTTATTTAATGTGCAGAAGAGAAACGTGAGGGGGGGATTTGATAGCAGCCTTCAACTACCTGAAGGGGGGTTCCATAGAGGATGGAGCTAGGCTGTTCTCAGTGGTGGCAGATGACAGCACAAGAAGCAATGGTCTCAAGTTGCAGTAGAGGAGGTCTAGGCTGGATATTAGGAAACACTATTTCACTAGGAGGGTGGTGAAGCACTGGAATGAGTTACCTAGGGAGCTGGTGGACTCTACATCCTTGAAGGTTTTTAAGGCCCAGCTTGACAAAGCCCTGGCTGGGATCACTTCGTTGGTGTTGGCCCTGCTTTGAGCAGGGAATTGGACTAGATGACCTCCTGAGGTCTCTTCCAGCCCTTATATTCTATGATTCTAAGACCTTATTGAGGAAAAGCCAACTCTCAGAGAGAGACTCATTTAGGCTACACCTGTACTTGGAGCTAGCATTGATATTCCCATCTTGAACAGCCATACTCAAGCTAGCTCTCATCAAGCTAGCACGATGAAAATATAAGCATAGATGCAGTAGCACAGCCAGCAGCAGCAGGGGCTGTCCACCCTCAGTACAAAATTGCTTGCACTGTTTGGGAACCACACACTTCTATTCTAGTTTCACCTCACATCTAATTTGTTGTAAGGCCTTAGGTAAGTAATCTTCATCACAGATGCTCCATCTATAAAATGGTGATGATAAAGCCTGCCTCAAAGGAGTATTGTGAGAACTAGTTGTTTGTACAAACTGCTTGAAAACATCTGGCCTGATGCTGTACCTGCCTGCTTTGAGGGGAACTGAAGTTGCACAAGGCATCCACAAACCCTGCTTTTCCTGATGGCCTTTGCCCCCAAAGCCCCCAAAGTGGGTAGCATTGGCCAGGTAGATAAGGATAGGAAAGGTACCATGGCTGGGGTGTTTGGGGATACAGTGATTTGCCAGACTGCTGTGGATCACTGTGTGTTACATAAGGCTGTCCTCCATTGATGGAACAGTTCGGGGAGGACCATGACTAACAGTATCTGCCCCCACCAGAAAATGAATGCCATGTAGTGTGCAGCAGCTGATGCAGAAGGATACAAATGTGCACCCCCATTTGCATCTATGGAGAGGGAGGTAAATCAAGCATGCAAAAAAGTAGTAATGTAGCCACGGTAATATGGGCAGCAGAAGCATGGGCTAGCTGTCCCATGTACATACCCACAGGGTCTGGGCAGGTTTGTACTTGGGGCAGCTAGCCCATTCTAGGCCTCCCTGTACTACAATACTTATTTTTCACACTACCATGTCTATTGGAGTTGGTAATCAACTGATGAAAGATATCTAAGTGCTACATAAACTCCTGACCAACTGTATAGTAAAAAAGAGATACCACAGACCTTATTCATGTCTGTTAGGATTATTAAAAGCAGCAGGATTTGGCCTTATATTTGTAATCCCCTCTTCACCCCAGAGACACTGGAATGATAGACATCCAACTGCATACGTATAAAATGTATCTTAAGAAGTGTCTGTCAAATCAATTAACAGGCCTTGAAGTTTATCCAAATCTGTTTGCTGAAAGACAGCCTATTCAAATACACAGGTGCCCTGAATCAGACCCATTCAATCTTAGTTTGGGAATTCCTCACTGTTTGGTTTAAAGACCCCAGATTATAGCTGGTTGTACTTCGGGCCTCCAATTAATGCTGCTCCCCAGCGGAAATAAATTAGTGCTGACCACCCCCAATGAGGCAGTTAATAATCATTTAGCACTTCTGAATTTTTTTTTTTTTTTCAAGCCCTGTTAAAGAATACCTGAGCATTTCTGCAAATGCTTTAAAATTAACCAAAAGTTTTAGACTATTCTTTTCTGTCTGAAAAGCATTTTGATGAGAAGTGCTAAATGATTAATTAATTAGCATAATTCCTATTGTCATTAATGGCAGTTGTCTGCCTATACAGGGAGGAAAAAAACTTCATGAAATAGTAGTATAAATACTTTATAAGAATAGATTTCAGTTACACAGTATCTTTATTGTACTGCTCACTTACAAAGGGTAGGTTTCCAATGTTACTCTGATAACCATAAGTAACCCTGCTCCTCTCTTTTGAAGAATTATGACATACAGGGACACAATCAACTCAAATCCCACTTATATTTCACTTGTATTTACTGTTACATGCCATGCGCAAGATTAGTATAACAAAGGTTACAGAAAAAGATCTACATATACACAAAATTAAAAAGCCTGAAAATTTACAGTTAAACTGTCTCCCCTGCATACTTTAGTCTACTCCTCTTCTATATGTGGGCCTCTCACACAGCAACACAAGAGAGTAACATACTTAGTCATTTTTTTTTTTTTTTCAAACCACAAAAACTGGCAGGGAGTCCCAGTTGCAGTATCTGAGAATACTTAACTATATTACAAGTTGACTTGCCTTTCAACTCTATGTATGCATATACATTAAATATAACCACTTCTCAGCAAAACATATTACTACTTCACATAGTAAATTCAGTTTTTACACCAAAATCAGCAGAAATGTCAGTGATTGCTACATGCTAAGCCAAGCAGGGGCTTGTGTAAATAGCTTAATTATTCATTTTTTTCAATTTGCACTGACCCTCTCCTGCTCCCCCTGACCCCGAGCCACCTCTTGGATTTCCTTGTCTCTTTGCTCTCTCAGATCTCAGAGTTCCTTCAGAGCTGATAAGAATGTCACCATTTAGAGTGATACTATATTTTGAAGACCGTATATGTTTTAATATCTGATAGTCAACAAAATAACGATTTGCATACCTGGGAAAACAAATGTAAATGCTACAACTGAAGTGGAGAAAATCTGTCACGTAATAAACTATATGCTTGATTCTCTCTCTCCCTGCACACCTGTCACACTGAAAATAGCTTATATTTATGCAATAAGACATCATGTGAACTAAACTGAATTACTTTACAGCACCGCAATGATCATTGAGAGAGCATACACCACAGTGATTTTCTTAGATCACCACAAACAGTTTCTGCTGGTCTATCATCTCTGATTTTCAGTCTTATTAGTTTATTAGCAATTACCAGCTATCAGAAGACACTTCAACACTAACATAAGAAAGCTGAATACATCCATGTATGTTATGTCCTCCAAAAGAAATGAACTGAACATGTATCTTTATGTGAAGCATATCACTCTTGAAAAGTACATCCTACATTTACTGTAATTACAAAGGTATTAATAAAATGGACATGACAGGGTCCAGTTAGGATGCCAGCTAAGCATTTTTCTCAACACCAATATTTCTCTTAATATGAGCACTGAATTTATTTTCTGATTTAAGCATCTTGGTTGAATTTGATGTCCCCCACTTAAATTTAGTTAATATGGCTCACTGACTACAACTGCTGACTAATCAAGAAAGGCTTTAATAGAGCTCTGAAGTGAACTCACTCTATTTCAGGGGTCGGCAACCTCTGGCACGCGGCTCGCCAGGGTAAGCACCCTGGCGGGCTGGGCCAGTTTGTTTACCTGCCGCGTCGGCAGATTCGGCCGATCGCGGCTCCCACAAGCCGTGGTTCGCCGTCCCAGGCCAATGGGGCTGCGGGCAAGGGATGTGCTGGCTGCGGCTTCCATCCCTTGCCCGCAGCCCCATTGGCCTGGGACGGCGAACCACGGCTTGTGGGAGCCGCGATCGGCCGAATCTGCCGACGCGGCAGGTAAACAAACTGGCCCAGCCCGCCAGGGTGCTCACCCTGGCGAGCCACATGCCAGAGGTTGCTGACTCCCGCTCTATTTCAACCTCTCAGCAGCAAAAGATAGGTTTGGTAACAGAGCTGGGGGCAGGGAAGGCACCATATACAGTGAGACTGAAGGTTCAACCTGGACCTGGTCATGACTCAGAATCTATGCCCACGGTAGATTTCCCCCTCATTCACATGGTGAGACACCACAAGAATGTGGGCGATGTTAGAGGTACTAGCAGATAGCAGATCTGTGGGTCCGAATTAACCTAGTGTTGGAGCACAAAGTCAAAAATAAGAGGATAAACAGTGAAAATTAAGGTACATAATGCTCTGTATAGCTCTTAGTTTCATGAGTACGTTCATTGACTTTAATGGATAGCAAATACTACACTGTTTTATTTGCAAGACTGCACCTGTAATCTGTATTTTTGGGAACATTAATAGTGTAAAAATTAGTATCAAAAGGTGAAGATAGGAACAAATGTAGAATCCCAGAAGCCAGCGTACATTGGAAGCAGAATCAAGGAAGAGACAACCTGCTATTAAAAGAAGCAGGAGAAAGACAAGCAAGTCTGGAGTCCATTCTCCTTAATTACGAACATCACATATACATATTAAAAAAAATGCACAGTTGAAAATACACACCTTGCGCAATACACAAAATAAATGTATACACTGACTTCTAAACAATCAAATTTGTATTATTCCTTGTTTGTTATGTATATACGTAGCTCAAATTTCCAAACCTGGGTGCCTCAACACATTTCAGCACCTAAGAGGTTAAGTTTAAACGCGCAAGTATGAAAATTTTGGCCACAGTACACAGATTCAGAGGTTTATCTCCAGGTCCCTAGAAATACTTTAACATGTTAAACACTTTACATTTCTAAAAATTAGTCAATCAATTAATTTACCTTTCATTTTCCTTGGTGACTTCTTGAAGTTTTAGTCTCATCTCACCCATCTGTGTCTGAGAAATTAAAATTTGACAGTGAAATTTCACATTTAAATCACAGGGCCTTTAAGCAGTAAAGTCACACACTGAAATACCATTCCTTTAACTTTCAAAAATTTAATGTTTATTTCTGACTAGTTATGTTTAAAGATGGACAATTGTGTAAAGTGATTTTTATTTTTGCAAGAGAATTAACTGGTAGATCATATACACCGTTACCTCGATATAACCCCAATTTGGATATAATGCGGTAAAGCAGTGCTCGGTGGGGGGGGCGGGGGCTGCGCACTCCAGAGGATCAAAGCAAGTTCAATATAACAGGGTTTCACCTATAACGCAGTAAGATTTTTTTGGCTTCCGAGGACAGCGTTATATCGAGGTAGGAAGTTTTATAATGCAATAAAAATCTTGCATAAATGTTAAACAAACATTTTATTGTGTTACAAGTGAACAGTTACACACAGCGGTAGCAAAGTCATCACTAAATTTGGTTTTTAAGAGTTTAGGTGTTCCTGGGTAATGAACTCAGTTAAAGAACACAAGCTAATATTAAATATTTCACAAAATAGGATTCTTGCCACTCGTCCCTGCTGCCACATTAGGAATATGTCGTTGGGCATATTTAGTCTCTCAATGCTATTTCCAAGATCGTAGACAACATATTGGGCAGGTTGGGCATATTCAATTTCTTTTCATAAAAGATCCACCTCTCCCTTCAAAAAGGGGAGTATCCTAATAAAACTTCAAAAGGTAGTACAAAACAATTTCCTTTGCCGGAAAACAGTGCGATAAGCTATTAGTACTAAAGGACTGAAATATTACTACTGATGGCAGCCACTGTGCTCTTAAAATTAATTTAATTCTAGAAAGTTGTAATTTGGGCACAATATGTACAAAGCTATAAACTAGTTTCTGGTCTAATTTATTTTTAGATTATAAGAATGTTGGTGTTTAATATTGAAGCAAACACTTCATTTTCAAGTGTTGTATTGACTTAGTTCCTCTTAATATTGGTACTTAAAATTTTATTTCCTAGTTTTTTTAAATGAATATAGAGATGAAAAATTTACATTTAATTGCATGTTTTTTTTTCTTTTAATAAATACAATCAAACCTTTCCAGTGGTATGATTCATACCTGATAGTACTGTAGCTGTTCACTCATTTCCTCCAGATGTTTATCATACTCAGCAATTAGAGGGGACAGTAAGCTAAAAGTGAAAAATGTATAAGATACATAATTAGATAGTTGCTGGAGTGTTCTGGTAGTTACCAGGTTTTACAGAAATGCCCTTATCAAACTACTATTCAACCTGAGCCAAACATATTAAAATAAAAATACTTTTCTCTACTTCCTGATGGAACTATAATAAGTCAAATGAACAACCTTTGGTTATTACTTTTAAAGTATGCACATCAACTTAAAGAAAAATGTCATTCAAAGTTCAAGTGCATTTGCAAAACTTAGCTTTCAGAATTAAGCTACTTTAACTGTGAAAGTGATGTTAATGCAACATTATATAATGAAACACTAGAAAAGGTAAAAAATTAAGAGTGAACATAGACCATAAATTGTACTTTTGTATGTGAAACAAACAAAGCAGGAACATCAACTATAAGGCAGGTGTAAAATAATGCACCTTAATTCACACACTTTATTTTTCTTCCTAATACTTTTTTTTTTCCTACTACAGTTCTTTCTAATCAGTCAACAGTTAAAGTTTTTCATATTTGCTTACTGACCAATTTGCAACCACAAGCAATTTGCACTACTGTTTAAAAATCACTATTCAGTTTGTCCCACTGTCTATATGAAGTCAGAGAGAGAGAGAGAGAGAGATCCTTCTATAAATTGGAGATTTTTAAGAACAGGTTAAACACCTGTCAGGCATGGTCTAGATCAGGGGTAGGCAACCTTTCAGAAGCGGTGTGCCAAGTCTTCATTTATTTACTTTAATTTAAGGTTTCGTGTGCTGGTAATACATTAACGTTTTTTAGAAGGTCTCTCTCTATAAGTCTATATATTATATAACTAAACTATTGCTGTATGTAAAGTAAACAAGGTTTTCAAAATATTTAAGAAGCTTCATTTAAAATTAAATTAAAATGCTGAGCTTACGCCACCAGCCTGCTCAGCTCGCTGCCATCCTGGCGTTCTGTTCTGCTAGGCCGGCAGCAGGCTGAGTGGGGCCTGACCTCTGAAGCCCCCCACGCCCCCAGAAGGGTGAGTGTGGAGGGCTTCAGAAGTCAGGGCAGAGGGCTGGGTGTGTGGAGGTGCAGGGCAGAAGGCTGGGGGTGTGGGGGGCTTTAGAGGTCAGGGCAGAGGGCTGGGGGGGTACAGGGCAGAAGGCTGGGGGTGTGGGGGGCTTTAGAGGTCAGGGCAGAGGGCTGGGGGGGTACAGGGCAGAAGGCTAGGGGCTTCAGAGGGCTGGGGGTGGGGTGGGTCAGGGCAGAGGGCTGGGGTGCTCGGCTCGTGGGGGTGCTCCCAGCCCCCTCCCCTCAGCGGCTCATGGTAGGGGGCTGGAAGGGATATGTCCTGTTCCACCCCCTGCACCAAGGCCCCGTCCCTATCTCTTCTCTGCCTCCTTTACCCAGGGCCAGTTTTAGCAACAGGCCGTGGAGCTGCTGCGTTCCCAGCTGGAGCTCCGGCCGGGAGAGCAGGGCCGCCGGGCTTTTGCGGAGCAGCCACGCTGCCCCTCCTCCCCCCCTCCCTTTGCAAGGGCCGGCGCAGGGAAGGAGAGGAGGAGGGGCAGGAAAGCAGGCTGCACCACGGCTGGGGGAAGAAGCAGGGGAACTTGGCTGCTGCAGGATGAAGCTTCTGCCTCCTGCCTAGGGTGACCAGATGTCCTGATTTAATAGGGACCGTCCCGATTTTTGGATCTTTTTCTATATAGGTTCCTATTACCCCCACCCTCTGTCCCGATTTTTCACACTTGCTATCTGGTCACCCTACTCCTGCCCCAGAAGGGGAGCGCGGGGGGGCGCTGAGTGCGGCTGGGGGTCAGAACCACGGCAGGCAGCCACGTGCCATTCAAAATCAGCTCGCATGCCGTAGGTTGCCGACCCCTGGTCTAGATAATACTTAATCCTCCCTTTGGTTCAGGGGACTGGACTAGAAGACTTCTCAAGGTCCCTTCCAGTCCTACAATTCTAACTGATACTAATTCTCCTAAATAACCTATTTAACTTTTTCTTCTATTCCGATAAAGCAGTGACTAGAGACCCCAACAGAGACTGAAGCCCTCTGGTGCTATTCACTGTACAAATACCTGCCTCAAACTTTATAAACTAAATAGACAACCCCTCCTTTCTTATCTCGGTATTACAGACAGGAAATGAGACATGAACTATTAAGCAACCTGCCCAAAGTGAAAAGATGTCAGTGGAAGAGCTAGTTAGTGAACTTGTAACTCCCAAGTTCCAGTCAACTGCCTTGTAGGGATATAAAAGAAGGTACTAACAGTGATTTTTCTAAGTGACAGTAACCCCCTTATAATTTGTTTTTCACACTTTAAATTTTAAAGTTTTACCAAGTACAAAAATTTTTGGAGTTTTTTGTTAAAACTTGTAAGCTACTGTTTGTAAAAACCATTAATTATATTTATTTTGTAAAAAATACTTTACTACTATGTAAAACTTACAAACAAGTTAACTGACTTTGTTTTTAAAGTAATTAATACAATGTAAACAAACACTATAAGCTGTTAAGTAACTTATTTTATTTAACAGCTGCTAAAACAGACCCCCACTCTTTGTAATTAAAGGGCCGGAAGTTTTAAATAAATTAGCACACACCACAAAAGTGGTAAAAACAGTAAATTAAAATATGGTTAAAATATAAAATGTATGTTGTTAAATGCTTAATATACATAAATGGTTAGGAAGGTGCCAGCCTAGAAAAGAAGTATCCATCGGCCAAAAAATGTGTCAAGTAAATAACCAAAAACCCCCAAAGGGTAAACTGAAATCCACCCCATCACCTAAAAAAATAAAAAACAAACTTTAAACAGTGTGAAGCCACCAAAAATGTGCCACTTTAAACAAAAATGTGCCATCTGCTAATTAAGTCAGCAACAGCAGAATAAAACAGCTCCCATAAACTAACATAAAAACTAATTCCTATAAAAATAAACTCTAAAAACTAGGAACTTTAAGTCTCTGGTTCTGCTGCCAGCCTCCAGAAGCATCAGGTGCACCTGACACAAACTCGGCTCCATCCTCAAGACCAAGATACCTGGCCAGTAACTTGGCATGAGCAACTTCTAGGCTGGTAACTATAACACCTATACAAAACTTAAATAAATAATTGTGTAAATCTCTCTCTCTCTCTCTCTCTCTATATATATATATATATATATATATATAAAAATAAGTAGTCAAACAACATTGTTTACTTTGATCTTTTGCTTTATCAGTATATTTACATTAAATGTGGCATCTTTGCCTTATTCCTCTTAATAAAATCCTGCTGGTTTTTATTCTATTGGTATAACAGCCTTAAACATAAGATCAAACTTTGGCTGGAGTTTTTCCACATATTTTTGTTAACCTGAAACTCAGAGTAAATAGGCCAGCAAAAATTCTGGTTTCAGCAGCAAGATCCTGAGGGGTGAAAAGATCCATCACCTGGGGTTAGATAGAAGTTGGTGTGCCTCCCACCTCCCTTGTGTGGTGTAGAGGACAAAAGAGAGTATTTTTCCAAAACAACAAAAAATTATTTATTTAAGAGCAGTAACAATGGGAACAGGGAAACATCATGAACGATGACCAAGTGAATTGTGGTTTAATGGAGGGGAGTATAAAACTCAGGCTCCAACTGACCCAAACCTTGGCAACAACTAAACAAAAGAGAACAAAAGAATACCCCAAGATACTTTACTGTCTCTAGGTCTGTGGTTTTCAAACTGTGGGTTGTGACACAGTACTGGGTCACAGCACCAACCAGGCCATTAAAAGTTCTGTTGGTGGTGCTGCCCAGCTAAAGCAGGCTAGTCCCTACCTGTGCTGACGCTGTGCCCCAAGCAGCCAGCAGCAGGTCCAACCCCTAGGATGGGTGGGGCCATGGGGCGCTGCACACTGCCCTGGCCCTGAGCACCAGCTCTGCACTCCCATTGGCCAGAAACTAGCCAATGGGAGCTGGGGGGAGTGGGGAGGCAGTGCCAGCGGGCAAGAGCTGCGCAGAGCTGATTGCGCTCCTCCGCCTAGTAGCTGGATCTGCTGCTGTCCATTTTCAGAGCGCAGCGCAATCAGCAGTGCCAGGACAGGCAGGAAGCCTGCCTTAGCACCCCCGCTCCACTGCTGACCAGGAGCTGCCTGCGGTAAGCCCAATCCAGCCCCCCATCCCAGAGCCCCCTTCTGCACCCTAAACCCCTCATCCCCATCCCAGAGCCCACAGCCTGCACCCCAACCCTCTACCCCAGCCTTGAGCCCCTCCCAAACCCTTCATCTCCCAGCTCCGTTGGGTTGTGGGCATCAACAATTTTCTTCAACTGGGTTGCCAGAAAAAATGTTTGAAAACCACTGCTCTAGGTTTTCTCAACTGGCAGGAAAGATGTTAAGATAGATTTATCATCACAGGTGATCCACGGACTGCCAGGATCTAGAAGCTAAAATAGTGGGACCCGAAGGTGAGAGCCCTCAGGATCCTGGCGATTGGTTCCAAAGGTAAGATGTTGGAACTCAGGAACACCATGATGCTTAAGGTAAGTGACTAGATGCTAACAGTCTTTAATTTCTTTACAGCTGCTGGTGATCTTGATTTAATTGCCTGGTCGGGCAGTCTTGATCTGACGCTGCGCAAAAAGATTGTACCTTGACTGTCTCTATAAACTGACACTCCCCAAGCAACAGGTACTCAGACTAATTTAATTTTTAAAGACACGTCAGAACTTTGGCGTGTGCAAGTAGCTCTACAGGAGCCAGTTGGAACTAATTCCAAATGTCTGGCTTCTTTCCTGCCAAAGTTCTGTAAAGAAGCTTCCCCAATATGGAGTCTGAGTTATTCTTTGCCTGAACTCAATTTTGGAAAATGGAGTAACCTGTCTAACATGTACTAATAACAGTAAATGTAATAAACAGCTGAAAGTGCATAGAACATTGTGATAAACATCATAAGGAGTATACTGAGCATGAAATGAACAAAAACCATGCAACACTTTCATTAGTCAAAACTGTTCAGCAAATCAAGGGAGACTTGAAGTTTTTCTTAGTGTCTAACCTAATTGTAATTGTAGACCAGCACTAGAACAAACTACGTGGGAGGTTGTGAAATCTCAATCATTGGAGATTTTTTAAGAACATGCAAGACAAACACCTGACAGGGCTGATCTAGATAAAGTAGTCTTGCCTCAGTGTAGGGGACTGGACTAGATGACCTACTGAAGTCTCTTCCAGCCCTACATTTCTAAGATTCTGACACAGAGGAAATAATCTCTCACCCATGTCTAGCTTCCAATTTCCTTCCTCCCAAGGCTAGTTAATTGGATTCTTTGGAGGGGTTTTTTTGTTTTTAAAAAGGAGAGGGATAATCATACCTCCTAAATTCATTTTATTTACACTTTCGTGATTAGACATTTATAAAACAATTAAGTTACCTGCTGAAAATGGCCATGCCCTACTATTTGAGTACATGACAATTTTAAAATAGGATTACCTTTGGTCAGTCAGCCACGGTTCCAGTGGGTCATCACCCCTTACAACATTTTTCTGTAATACAGTAGTTTGCACATTAATGCACAAAATTGGAAGTTCTTAAACTTTATTTCAGAGCTCAAATCTATAAAGAACTTGATTCTACTCCATTTGTATTCAAAACTTAAATCAGATCTCACATGTTCAGTTTTGGATATGTATGCACAATGAACTAATTTTTAGAATTCCCATGCAATCTGAAAGAAAATTGTCATTGGAATTCTAGATGTGTCTTGGGATGCATACATATGCAGAAATATCACATTACAGAGCACGGAATCAACTACGCTAATGAGATTACATATGATTTCTATATTCACTTCTGGATAGCGGTAGACACAAAGGTCATTCACAGAAAAATGGCAAAAAACAATAGCTAATCTAACAATTTAGCTCTTTGTATATAATGTCAGAAGTGTGCATGCTACGTATAAAACCAGGGGTCGGCAACCTTTCAGAAGTGGTATGCCGAGTCTTCATCTATTCACTCTAATTTAAGGTTTCACGTGCCAGTAATAAATCTTATCGTTTTTAGACTGTCTTTCTCTAAGTCTATAATATATAACTAAACTATTGTATAAAAAGTAAATAAAGTTTTTTAAAATGTTTAAGAAGCTTCATTTAAAATTAAATTAAAATGCAGAGCCCCCCGGACCGTTGGCCAGGACTCGGGCAGTGTGAGTGCCACTGAAAATCAGCTCATGTGCCGCCTTCGGCACGTGTGCCATAGGTTGCCTACCCCTGGTATAAACAAATCTAGGAGTTGGGCTAACTATTTTTTCTTATAAAGGCAAAGCTTGAAAAGAACTGGGGAACTACAAATCTTTCCAGGGCATATACACCTCTACCCCAATATAACACTGTCCTGGGGAGCCAAAAGATCTTACCACGTGTGAAAGTGAAATGAATTATATTAAAGAAATAGAATGAATTAAAGAATGCTGTATGTACCTTTAAGTAGAAATGAGAAATGCTGCAAGCCAGGGGGCAGGAAAGCAGACATTAACTGCTTCATGAATTGCCCCACTTAAAGGCAATTGGTGAAGCATTAGCCTTAGATCCATAAGAGTTAATAAGGAAGCAGGATATGCATGTTGTGCCCTATGCAAATTTTACAATTTTGCTCTTTCTGTCCCTTTGTTTAGTTCGCACCCTTTTATCTGTATACATAAGACTGTTTGAATCTTGCATGGGGGCTCACATTATCTGAATGTATTAGCAGAGTGCTGTGCTAATAAAACAGACTCAGGACTCAGTTTGTCAGACCACTCTAACTTTGACACATGTTATAGGTGAAACCAGGTTACATTGAACTTGCTTTGATCTGCCGGAGTGCGCAGCCCCGCCCCCTGGAACACTGCTTTACCACATTATATCTGAATTCATGTTATATTGGGTCGTGTTATATCGGGGTAGAGGTGTACCATCAACTTCTGCAGAAATTGAGCTTTCACAAAATATAAACAAAACTTTTTAGCCCTTATGGTTGCAAATATACTCCTTTCACATTGGGATGGTTAAACTGATGTACTGTGATCTCCCTAAGTCTGCAGACAGCTCCAATGTCTCTGCTGCTGTTACTCAGAGCAAAACAATCCCACCAATCAATCACTGTCAGTTTTCACTGCTGCCATTCAGAACCTATTGCTTAACAGTGAAACTGACAAGACAATCACACCACTTTCACTAAAATGCTGTTTGGGAAACTTAAGAGCAACAGCAGAGGCCTGCAATAGACTTATTCACAGAGGTGAATGACTCAAGCACATTTCAAACTAGCCTAAGGTGTACGGGGTGAAAGACCTATCTTACATTTGTGCAGTGCACCTATACTGAGATCTTACACCAATGTAAATATCCTCAGTGTTGACAAGCCCTAATTAACATACTTGCACAGAGGTAGTCCTCAAAAGGTTCTCTGCTTGATGCTGTCTGAGTGCTGCATTTAGTCTCTGATCTGGGGAAAGAAAAAAAAAAAAAGCCAAACAGTCAGATACTGTATAAATCTTTACCTAGATTATACAATTGCTTAAATGGGCAGTTAGAAGTAGTTTCATTGATGTAGTGGATTGCAGGCATCTGTCTCCCTACATTTTAAGGAAAGTATACATTTTTTGAAATGTACAGATTCTGGTATTCTGCTACAGAATGCTGCATGGCCAAATGAACCCAGACTGGTTGTCTGGAACGCAGCATGCTCACAATTACTTAATGCTTCAAGCCTACAACTCTGCATTTTCATAAAAGTTTGACTTTTGTTTATATAATATTAAACTGAAACATGAGTGATATGTATAACTTCCTTGAGAAAATACTTAAATATATACATTCAGATGTTCAATATTATAGTTATGTTAGTATTATTCCTCCTGCAGTTTTACTCTTTATTGGTACAACTCTAAATTAAATTATTAATCTTCTACCACACGCAACTAAAAACTAAGTAATATGGTATGCATTCATGAACCACTTTTTAAGATAAAAAATATCTTAAACTAAAACTAACTAGCTTTTCCCAGAATGGTAAGAAACACCCCTGGTAAATACCATGTCATAGGTGACAAGCTAGAGGGAGCATGTCAGAGTCAGCTTCTTAGAAGAGGCTGAATGAGAGCACCAGGGACATCCAAAAAAAGAGGTCACATTGCTTATTGGGGAAGGCCAAATATAACAGGAACTCACGGCAGCACTTTGGGGCCATAAAGAAAATGGGGAATTCCAGATTGGCTTAATTATTAGAGTACTGGTACAGCTGTGTGTGCATGTGTATGTGAACAAAAAGCAAGAGTTTTGTTTTCTTCCTTGTGTCAGAGCTCTCTAGCATTTGGCAAACACAAAGCTGTGGGTGACAACAGCTTTGCATGGAAAATGAGGAAGAGTAAAGCAAAGGGAAATTAAGGAGAAAAATCCATTAACACAAGGCAATTATTCCAAAATTAAACAAAAGTATACTTCATTTTTTCTTGATGTTTCCCACCCAAAACATGAAAATATGAACAACAAAACAGCTATACAGCTTCTTGCTAAGGAAATGTTCATAGTAACGCAGCTATTCAAAGAAAATTATAAGAGACATTGATTGTCTTAACTCCTTGATTGCTGCTTCAAAATTTCCAATTTATTTAAATAAGGGTCATGTATGCATGCTTTCTGCAGATAATGAACATACTGGTGTTAACTTTTCACTTTGTTTTGCAAGTCCAAAATCAGATTATTTGCTGCAAATTTTGCAAAGTAATCTTTCTGCACAAAGCAGTAAAGGATTCAGAAAAAAACTTGAGGTAGTTCAGAAATAAGCACTATTATGAACTTTGAAAAGAGTCACATTTAATAGCAACCTAACTTCAGGTTGTTGTTTTTTTTTTTTTTTAGAGCTCTCACTTCAGTAGTTATTTATGTATATACTTGAAATACATTATGGTGTTCTCCAGAAAAATATTTAGACATCATTCTGTACACATTTTGTCACAGCCTTCCCCCGCATCATTCTTTATTACTAAGGATATTTGCTTAAATACAGTATCTACTTCCTAAAGAGGATATGTAAATACTACATATTTCTATAATTTTAGTCACATGCCTCATCTGAAGAAGAAACAGCTTAAGATGGTACTTCAGCATATAGCTGGAGAGTGGGTTTTTTGTTTGTTTTTTTAAATTATTCCCTTACTTTTGCACATCTGTGAAATCCATCTTATGTAGGCCCTAATCCTGCAAACACTTATTTATATGCTTAACTTCAATAGGACTACTTAAGTGCAGAGAGTTAAGCACACATTCCTATTTGCAGGATCAGAGCAACTCCTGATCACCACATGAGTGCATGTTGGGGTGAGTCTCATCTACTATAAATCAATGCTATTAAACAAAGCCCCACTATAGGTACAGATGAGGTCCTTTATCTAACATTGCACATTCTTAAAGCATTCTCTTTATGAATATAATAAACATTCATTATTTTAAAACCTTGACTTCTCAGCCATGAATCAAAAAACATTGAATCATACCAGATCTACACTAAGCCTCTAACCAATATCTCACAATCATAACCTACATTCATGTAGTGTGAGAATACAGGTTAAACTCTACCTTTGTCACTAGGTACGATCCTGATACTTCTTAACAATAAGTCTTTTGGAAAGTCAAAAGCAAGACTGAAATCCCCAGCCAGATGAAGCAAGTTCCATCAGTCGGTTTGTGCTGGGCTAGACAGTGTGAACTCAGTTTTGATGGGGAAAATAAGGGAAGTATGCAAGTGCAAAAAAAGCAACAATGTCATAAATACCAGGCACTTAAAAAAAAAAAGGGGGGGGGGGCAAATAAAAGCATTGGGCTAGGTGCACGAACCATACAAGTTACTATTCAAAAATACAACCTCCCCCCGCCAATAATGGAAAGAGGATCTGATACAGAAGCTCCTCTTCTCCATTACAGAGGTGCCTTTTTATAATTCGAAAGGTGACTTTTCACCTGAAGTCATCCAAATCAGCTGTTGAATATATTTCTTTATTTTAAAAAAATAAAAATTGTGCTATCAGTGGTAATTCTAACCATTATATATATTACTTTGCTTGTTCTGTTAAACAGTTTGTTAAAATGTTAGCAGGCATCCTTGATGCAAGCTCTCATTCCCTACCCTGCTAGCAGTTTTCCCCACATACTAGTAATAGCAGCTGGGATTACATTCATCTATACCAGAGGTTCCTAAACTGTGGGGTGTGCCCCCCTAGGGGGTGCAGAGGGCCTGGGCCAGCCCCTATGGGGGGCGTGAAGCACTGCCCAGCCTCGGGGTGGCTCCGCACCTGGCTGTGGGCCCAGCTGCCGGCCCCAGACTCACCCCCAAGTGCTGCCCTGCTCTCGGCACCAGCTTGAGAGGTGCACACAACCGTGAAAAGTTTGGGGATCACTGATCTATACGGTACAGCAGGTCACTTCCTGTTTACAGAATGTAGCCCTATGGACATACCAGAAAAAAAGCTGTAGAGCTGGAAGTGCTTATTGTATATTTTAAGATTAACTTCCTCAGAACCTTAGTAATTTTATTTATCGATTCTATCAACGCAGTGCATCCCTTACAAAAGAATAATGCTGATACCAGTTTGTAGTGAAACCTATTTCATGAACAATAACTAAAAAAATATGCCTATTCTCACCAGTAAAAGGACAAAATATACATATTCTAATTTCATAGTCCCAAAAAGAACATTAATATGGGGCTTCTATGGACACACAAGAATCAAGTTTTATACCATCCAGTTGCATAAAAACAGAAATACCAAGGTCTCATGTCCAGTACTTCCACTCTACAAATAAGTCTCAAAAGATAATTAAGAAAATTCCCTACATATGACAAAATTAGGGCTCATCTACACTTATATTTTACAGCGTTCCAACTTGCTGGCTCAGGGGTGTGAAAAATCACGCACAACTCTCCCCCTCCTTCCCCCCAAGCGCAGCAAGTTTGAGCGCTGCAAAGCGCTAGCCTGGACAAGCGCCGAGCTATTCCTCTCGTGCAGATAGACTACCAGGAGCACTGGGAGAGCTCTCTCCCAGCGCTCGCACGCGGCCACACTCACACATCAAAGCGCTGCCACAGGAGCGCTCCCACGGCAGCGCTGTGAACTTCCCAGTGTAGACGTAGCCTTGGAGAAAGGCATTACTGAATACTGACAGAGTAGAGGCAACACAGTAGGAGTGCTCTTCAGCACCATCTTAGACACAGAAGAAGGAAGCAGCATTCCAAGTAGGTCCCTTCCAACATGTCTAATCCTACAGTGCATATGCCAACCACCTCTCAACATTGTAGGTAGGTGGGGATGGGAAACGAAAGCTAAAAGTATCAATGAACCATAGTCAACAGTGAGACTGAATTTTTGTTTACTATTGTTATTGAAGACAAACCAGAGTTGTTGACACAGTTATTTTCTTAACTAAGTAGTGGGAGAGAGTTTTACAGAAAGTAACTCCTAAAATTACTGTATAACAGAACAGTGCGGGGGTTCTGTTTGTTTACTCTGGGACTAGGAGGAGCAGGTTTCCTGTTCAGCATTCATCTTTCAAACAATAATCAGGGAGCGAAACACAGTTTCAGGTTATGGAGAAATGTAATTGCAAGACTGTGTTGAAGTGCACAAAAATCTATTTTAAGTCTAGATGGAACTTACTTTGATCTCTAAGAAAGTTGATCTCCATTGCCATACTTTAATCTGCACGTGCAGTCCAATGTTGGTAATAAAGAGCTTCAGTAAATTACTGTTTTTTCCAGCTATGCTGCAGAACCTGCAAGAGACAAAAAGAATAACCAATCATTTTAACTTTAAATAACCTATTTCGGCGCGTTAGTTTCATTTTGTCCGGGTCTGGCAAAGCGCCACAGCCTCCGCACTGCGGGGGGAAGAGCACAGGGAGCAATGTTTTGTCGGTTAAGCCAATCAACTGTCCCCCTTAGTTAGCTGCTAGAGGAAAATCACAGGCAAACCCCAAACAGCTCGCGCTCTGCTCAGGTGTCTCCCAGCTGCTCACGCCCCGCCCCAGTGTGTTACTCAGCCCCGCCCCCCAGGATGTGCCCCGTGCTGCGAGCAGGGGCGGTGCAGGCTTGAGCTCCGCCTCCCCGTCCAGCAAAACCCACCAGGCACTAAGCGGGAGAGGGACACGCCCTAGGGCTCCGCACGCCCTGCCCCTAGCGAACTCCGGGCCGCCCCCGGGAAGGCAGCGAGCCGCAGCAAGCGGCTCCTGCGCGGGGCACCGCCGCTCACAGGTGTACAAACCCCGGGGCAGTTCGGCGGCGGGAAACGACGACCCTGGGAACAGAATTACCGTTACGCAACCGAGGCTTAGCGAGCCCGCGCAGCGACTCGCCCTGTGACCCACCCTCTTTCCCGGCCAGCGCGGTACAGCTGCCAGCTCCTACCTGCCCAACGTGCACTGCGAGCCCCGCTGTAAACCAGCGACACTTCCACCAACTGCCTTAGCGACCGACCCCGCGAGGAACGGTGCCGCTCACGTGACAGAAATCAATCCACCAATCGGAATCCCAGGTAAGTGTAAAGCGGTTTCTTATTGGTGTCCTTTCCGCATGACCATGCCGGTCCGCCTCTTTCTCCCACGTGGGGTAAGGAAGGGCTAGACAAGTAGGCGAACACGCCTGTCCAGTGTGCGGAGGAGTGCGGTAGGTGAAATCCATTTAGGGGAGCAGCAGCAGCAACAACAACAACAACAACTGCCGTTGTAGCTTGTGCTGGGAGCTGGGCACACATGGGTGGGCGGGGCCAGCGGGCTAGGGCGGAGGAGACCAGCAGGAGAGTCGCTCCCCAGTAGAACCCGTTCCCCTTTGGGGACTGGAATGGACCCCAGCAGGCCTGAGCGTCAGTATCTCTGAAACCCACCAGGAGAGCACGTGTCTCACCCATCCCGCGCCCCTCCAGTGCTGGTCCAGGGAGGGTATGTCGACACTGCAACTAGACTCCCCCGTGGCTGGCCTATGCCAGATGACTCCAGCTTGCAGGCTGGTTAATTGCCCTGTAGATAGTTGTTTGGGCTGTGACTGAAGGCTGAGCTCTGGGACCCTGCAAAGTGACAGGGTCCTAGAGATCGAGCTCCAACTGGAGCCGGGAAGTCTACACAGTAATGAAACAGCGCTTCCTCTGTGCAGTGGAGCCAACTCTGCTGATGACCCGTGTGGATATCCATATGATGGAATTTGTTTTTTTTGTGGTTTTCTTTTTTTAAACCTAGAAAACTACATTAACAATTAGTAAAAAGAACATTATTAGGATTGCAAAGTCAAGAACTCAGAAGTCAAACACCAGATTTACAGTTCTGTGTTCAACCTTAATTTGGTCCCTTTGTGTGTATGCATTATAGTTTTGAATTATGTGGTCATATACTATTTTTTTCCTGGAATTTATTTTTATCCTTGTTGGGAATTCCTGAAATAAGCCAGAAATGTGTATTGGTCACTGTTAGAGCATCTATTCTGACTATAAAAAGTATGTGGTATAGTGAGCACCAAATCCCATTTCTCTTTAGCACTATAAGGGATGTGTGTAGAGATGCCAATAGCAGAAACAATCCAGTACCAGTAAATTTTGGCTCCATGCTTAGTTATATGTTTAATAAGTAATTTAATGCACTCAAAGAGCTGTGAGTATATAAATCAAACACTGCTAATTGTTTTACATTGTTAGCTTGAGGCTATGCTATACAAGTTTTTTCACATGGTTATGAAAGTTCCTTTGTTGTAGAGCCCGTTTAATCAGAATTTGCATATCTTAATTGACTGGTGAGCATTTTGGAGTTTTCTTATAGTAAATGCTCAAGCATAGAGTTATTGGGGGAGTACATATCTTTGTACTGTCACTATTTTAACCCGTTTCTTAAGCAACAACCTATGTAGATTTAGGTGTTAATGTTTTCTTCCACTTGAAGAATAGAATGGTGACCAGCTCCTCTCAATTTGCAATATGCTGTCTCACACATTAAGGCTTGATCATGCAATTGTTATGCAGGGAAATCTGTGGACATTCAAAAAAAAATGTGCATATCAGGGCTTCAGGTCAGGCAGTTAATGTTTTAATGTTACAAAGACCTTTACCAGACTCTTCAAATGTGGAGCATGGAGTTCTGAAAATGGCAGGAAGGCACAGGCAAAATTCTGCATTCCTGTACAGAAGACAGACCTCACTTAAGTCAATAGGCCAAATTATCAATAAAGTTGTACCTGCTTATATAACATCTGAATTTGGCCCTATGGGAGTTGTATCCACATATCTGAGAAGAGAATTTGTCCCTCTGTGTTTTGCATACCTCTCATACTAGCAGCTGTCTTTTCAGCCATCTTTTATATGCATTTTTTCCCTATAGTAATATTGAATCTGTGGAGTAAGGCCTGGTCTAAACTATATGCTTAGGTCGACGTAACTTGCCTTGCATTGACCTAGTTGTGGAAGTGTCATATGCCTATTTAGTAACACCACTTCCCAGAGTGGTATAGAGTCACGGTCAATGTAATTAGGTTGCTTATGTTGACAGTTACTGGCTGTCACACAATGCCCCAGGCTGAGGACACACACCACTGACACAAAGAGCCAAGTATGCACACACACACAAGCGATTTAATAATTGTGGAGGCTGTATGCCGATAGAAGTTAGGTCGACGTAATTTTGAAGTGTAGACATGGTGTAAGATTCCAGGAATGTCACCCTTTACTCTTAAACCTAGGATGTTTGTTGACTCAGTGTGAAGCAATGAAAGCAGCTACAAGCATGGTTGAGAGCTTTTGTTCAGAATATCACCAGGTTCAATGTAACTGTGTTTCACAGTCTCTTAATGCCAAACTTTCAGGTTTTCAGCCATTTTGACTTTGAGTTACACCCGTGTGGTGTACAGCTACAGTAAGGCAGTGGCTCTCAACCTTTCCAGACTACTGTACCCCGTTCAGGAGCCTAATTTGCCTTGTGTACCCCCAAGTTTCACCTCACTTAAAACCTATTTGCTTACAAAATCAAACCTAAAAATACAAAAGTGTCAGCACATTATTACTAAAAAATAGCTTACTTTCTCATTTTACCACTTAATTATAAAATAAATCAATTGAAATATTAATATTGTACTTACATTTCAGTGAATGGTACATAAAGCAGTATAAAAAAGTTGTGTGGAATTTTAGTTTGTACTGACTAAGCTAGTCCTTTTCATGTAGTTTGTTGTAAAACTATTCAAATACCTAGACGAGTTGAGTACCCCCAGAAGACCTCTGTGTGTCCCCATGTACTCCTGTTTGAGAATCACTGCAGGAAGGCATGTATCTATGCTATGCCTGGAGTCCTAGATCATTGTGATATCAGAGATGACTCGTACAATCGCGCCCCCCCCCCCCCCCCCGCCCTCCCCAAGGGAGCTCACTCACCATGGATGTCTTTGTGGCCAAGATGAGCATAACAATCTCTTCTTTTCCTGGTGTTGATGCTCTCTCCAGCCCTGTGGTGGCCTGCCCCCTTGGTTCCCTCAGGTTCTGGTTTGGGGTCCGGTGGTAGGATGTAAGTCCTGCCCCCAAAAGTGTTGTTTTCCTGGATCACTTCCTACCAGTCCCCTTTCTCCCCCAACAAATTAAGTAAAGACATTAAATAACTATTTTCAGTGTAGCAGCCGTGTTAGTCTATCTGCAAAAAGAACAGGAGTACTTGTGGCACCTTAGAGACTGACATAACTTGTTATTTGCATTAAATAACTGGAATCTGTAGAGTGCATGACAAACTTGGATGTGACCTTTAATGTTGATTTTTAAGTTGCCCATATAAAAGAGAACTGAAATCAAAAGTAAAGTCTCAGACCTTCACAGCATCACAGGTTTTCTCTGGGCGTGGCAAAGTCCCTACAGCCTGGCCTCAGGCATCAGGAGTTCCTGCAGTATTCCTTCCCAGGAGCTTGAAATGTAAGACAGTTTACCTCTACTGTCTGCTGGCCTGTTCTTCTGAGTTCCTCCTCCAAGTCATGTATGCTTTGCATGTGTGATGTGGTATTGGGGGAATGGGGCGGGGGGTGCCTGGGCCTAGTGCAGCTGCTTAATCCCTTCCTTACTAGTCTGGGGTTTGTATACCCTATCACATGCCCCTAGACCCAAATCAACGCAAGCACAACACAACCATCATACACGGTAACTCCAAACACACACAGCTTCTCATGCAGCATGCACCCCTCATTTGCCATTCGTACAAACTAACATAACTGTCTCAGCACAACACAGTCCATACACGAGTCAACATAGCCGCTCACACAGAATGCAGCTAGCACACACAATAGCCCCAAACATCACTGAAGGCTGGAATGCCTGAGTGAAGCAATAGAAACAGTTATGTGCATGGTTGAGAGCTCTTTTTGTTTAGAATGTCAGCAGGTTCAATCTTAACTGGGATTCACAGACCGTTGCCATCCAATTTTTAAGTTATCAGCCATTTTCAGCTTTTTTAGACACCTGAATTACACCTGTGCAAGAGCATGGGCTTTCAGCTACTAGTATCTTAATAAGATGCATTATTTCTTCTTGTTATTTCTAGTACTTGCTCTCCTATAATTTTAACCTCTGAGACTACCGTCAAGTTTTATGCTTAAGGGGAAGCAGTGCCTGCTGCTGTCAGGAATTGTAACCACCTACCAAAGAGGTAAGAAAATCTTTTCATTATTGTTTTTCTTCTCACAAATTGTTGTTTTTATGTCTTCTGCAAGGATAATCTCTGGATTTCCCCAGATTTTTTCTAATGAGGGAGAGGAGAAACATAATGGAACATAAATGACTGAAAACCCAAAGTGCCTCATCACTAAAGCTCCATAATAGCACCAACATTCTATTTTTATTTTTAGAAACTATTACTAGTGTTTATGAATGAGTATATACGTTATGTGCACACACACACGGGTTTTGATCCTGTATTGTACAGGTGCAGTCAGGGCCGGCTCTTGAGAAGCTGGTGCCTGGAGCCGGCCCTGGGTGCAGTGTGTTGTACATGTAGGCACAAGGTAAAAATGATGAGCAGGACAAAGGAAGCATCAGATCCTGATCTGCATAACCACCAAATTACAGCTGTCTAATACAGGCGGGGAGCATGAAGCTTTGTTTACATCCTGAGACACACTCATTCTGTGCCCTTTTTTACCCTGAGCTCTTCAGAGTAAGGGAACAAGTCCACAGTGGGCTTGGGGCTTACTTTTACTAAATGTGGAGAATTACACATAGGGCCCCATCCAGCTCCCATTTAAGTTAATGGGAATCTTTCTGTTCACTTCCGTGGAAGCTGAATCCGAACCCTAGTTGCTCAGCCTTAGTTATGTCCACACCTATCCTCTGTGTACACGTCTCCAAAGCACAGTCACCTTATACTCTTGCTGCTCAGTGCACAAGGAGTTATAGGATCAAGGTCTCAAGATTCATGTATGCA
The DNA here is from genome assembly GCF_011386835.1 of Chrysemys picta bellii. NCBI lineage: Eukaryota > Metazoa > Chordata > Testudines > Emydidae > Chrysemys > Chrysemys picta. Next base: position 46,630,859 of record NC_088795.1, read on the forward strand.
ATTAGTGACCTTTTCTGATAGATCTTTCAGACACAGTTTTTTCAATATTAAAGTAATCATCTAAAAGATTATCCACAATATATAACCCTTTTGCGGTTCTGTATAGATGAAAAGGTGCATCATCTCATGTACTAGACATTAATTCCTGCCCCATTTTGTTCATTTGGTAATGTATGTTTTATTTATCCACAGAAGATCTTCCATTAGCTTTGTTTTAGAATTTATTTTTCTTCCCGCTGTCCTTCCAAGAAATCATTGGCCTAGTACTTTTCTGCAATCTTTTAAATTCTGCTTTTTCTACGGTCTGAACCATTTTACTTATTACTTCTCCTTTAGGCCCCAGTGCTGCAAACACTTACGTATGTGCTTAACCATAAGCATGTGAACAGTGCCACATATTTCACATACATAAGTATTAGCAGAATTGGTGCCTGGGTCTCATTTTCTAGCCCTTGCTGACTAAGTTTTATTTTTTTCAGCTTGAGCGATCATGCTACATAACAAACTGCCACCACAGCGGAAATTGACAGTAAAGGAAACAAGCCATAAAGCCCCGCACAGTTTGTGGCCCTATCCTGAATTAGTCTAGCTTTTCATGTCAATGAAATCTTATTGAATTGAACATTAATTGTTTATTTGTTTTGTTTTTTTAAACATTATTTAAAGAGACATTGTTAAGGTGATTGGCCCAATATTTGAGTTCCCTTTATTTGCTTATTTGTTTGCAAAGACCAAGGGAGCTTTTAAAAATAAGTATTATTTTCAAACATGTTTTAAATCTTTCTCCCATGCAGAGAAGAACAATACATTTTAGCGTCTCCACATTTCATGAGTATCTTTACCTAGTTATCCTCACTCTAGTTATTTTATTGAGCTAGGCTCTATTCTTTTAAAGGAAAAGGTGATACTGCATTAATATATATTTATTGTATTAATATTTCAATGTAAATATGTTATTTAATGGAAACCTGCTAAAAGCATGACTGTATCTAACAGTTGTCAGTTTATGTGCTAAATAATCACAATCCGAAGACCATAATATTAAGGCTGACTGGCTTTCCCCTGGCTTAGTTGCAACCAGTGAATTTACTTCTAAAAACTGGATCACTGTTCAGATGCATGAACTTTGCACAGAGAGCTTGGAATGGTTTGTGGAATTACTGCACAGTGCAGTACACAGCAAAACAGCTCTGCTCTATCCAGATAATTTACTAATTATGTGTGGCTATCCTTACCCAGTATGTACGTGCCTCAACTGTCTGCTGGATGTAATTCACTCCTGGTTAGAGTATATGATCACGTTGTCCTCTAAAAGCTAACTACTGTTACAAAAGTTACTGTCCCATCACCTGTTTGTGTGAGCATGTTGCCCTCCAGTGGCTGCAGCCTAAAAAGGATATAAGACCTAATGCTTCTACACAAGTATGAATGTTTTTCTCCTGTTTATAATGTTAAAATCTGATACAGTTTTTGAAATTTTCTAATTTTGGGCCTGACAATGACATGCCCTTACATGGGTAAACACCCTTTCTGCCCCCTCCACACCAGGTGAAGTGTACTGTTTCCCATGACAAAGAGTGGCAGAGGACATTCTTTGCTGTCTGCCTACTTGATCAAGATGTTATAACTTGATAACTATACATTATAAGAAATAGAAAGCTTCTTCACAGAAACTAGTCTGTAGGGGTTCAGATGAGTCTGGTGGCTCTTTAGAATAGTGTTTAGTGCAGTGCCACAGCTGACCAGGTGCTATCCCATCACAACAAGGATAGACCTTTAGTATTTAAGAATAAAAGAAAGCATGCAGAATATTCCTCCTGCAGTAGGCTGCTTAATGGAGCATTCAGCACACATTGTTGAAGTGGATGAAGTTTTCAGAATTTCAGATTATATCCTATACTACCATTGTGTCCGAGTAGTTGGAAGGCGTCGTGAGTACAGGGCTAGCTACGTCTTTCCTCTCTTTCTGGTTTCTCTGAGTGCATCCCCGCAGGTGTTAGGCCTTGTGCCCTTACCTCTCCTGGGTTGGAATTCCACAGTTCTCCCACTCTTACCCAAGGTAGACCAGGTCCTGGACTGTAATATCAACTGTGCTTTCCCAGCAGATCCAACAGAGTTCAACACGTGGAGTTCTTCCCTTTGGGAATCTGTGACAGAGGCAAATATGGTGACCAGAAAGCCAAATCATTGTTTATTTTAATAGAGCAAATAATTTAGAGAAAAAGGATTATAAACCAACACAGTCTACATGCATATCTAATGACTTACAATCCCTTCATGTTGGCCTTGACAGGCTGAATTTCTTTTGACACCCCAGCTGGTTTGGGGTGTCTGCTTTCCCCTAACAGCTCCCCAGCTACTTTCCAGTCTCTAACAGCTCTCCAGTCTCTTTTTATCTAACCAGAGTTCTTTTGTTCTTGTTAGTTCCCAGACTTTTCCTTTGTCATCAAAAAACAGTTCAGTAGGCTCCGCAGGAAGTCAAGACAGATTCCTCAGAGCCATTACCCCATAACAACCCTTTCTCCTGAAGGCATTCTGCGCCAAAAAAATAAAAATTCTGTGCACAATATTTTAAAATTCTGCAAATTTTATTTGTCAAATAAATGTGGAGGCTCCAGCATGGCATTGAGGAGCACAGGTCACTGGCTGCACAGAGATGGGAGATCACTGTGCAGCTGGCCCCTGGGATACGGACTCAGCGGTGAGGCTGCACCCAACCCTGACAGCGCAAGGACCGGGCCTGTCCCAGAAACACATCACTTGTGCCTTCCCCTCTGTGCCAGATGCAGACAGGCTGGCTCAGCAAGGCAGGATCCAAGTGTGGAGGGGCTTAGTGTGAAGGGATCCAGGGGTGGAGGGGGAGGGGGTTCTGTGTGGGGCAATTTGGGTACGGGCAGCTCAGTGTGGGGTCCGGATGCACAGGGGCTTGTTGGGGAGTTCTGGGTGGAATGGTAAGGGGATTCTGCAGGGGGGTCCAGGTGACAGTGCTTGGGGCTCAGCAGGGGGGGTCTAGGCTTGGGGGTATAGAGCTTGGCAGGGAGGTCTGGGTGTGGGGGGCTCAGTCGGGGGTCCAGGTGCATGGGGAGTGGGGCTCATCTGGGGGTTCTGGGTGTGGGAAGGTGAGGCTTGGCAGAAGGCTTTTGGTATGAGAGGGTCTGGATGCATAGGGGTTGGGCAGATGAGGGAGCAGCTCCCTATACAGGGATCCCTGCCCCTGAAGCTGAGGAGCAATGGGTTCAGGAAGCTGGGGAGAGGGGGGAGTTTGCAGAGCTTTCTGCAGCTGAGGGAGAAATCTGGGGGTGGGTCTGATCCAGCCCCAGATGCTGTGTAAGGGAAGAGGAAGTCCCGTTCTCCCCAGCCCAGTTGGGACTAGCAGCTGAGCCTGGCGCGGGGTAGAAGCCACCAGCCGGGTTTTCCCCAGTCCCGCCCCCTGCATCACAGTGATTTACCTCTCTTCTGACTGCCCGGGGTACCTGAAATATACTGCTGGGGAGGCTTGCGTGACTGATCCTGTGGCTTCCCATTGCTTCCCCATCAGAAAGTCAGTTTTCTGTGGGGAAGCAAAGAAATCTGTGAGGGGATGTAAATTCTGTGCATGCGCGGTGGTGCAGAATTCCCCCAGGAGTAAACCCTCAAGTGTTTGCTGAGAGGTGGCTTACATTGAGCTATTCTTCCTTGCTGCTTATTTTCATTACAGCCCAACTACTAAACTAACCAATATATCCATACAGTAAACATTCCAATAACCAGGTCAACGTATATTATTCTTAAATTATTACATCTCCACTTCCTTCACAGAAGGTTCTTTGTTTTAAACCACCCCACTCCGCATTAATTTCATTGAAGATGTGTGTAAATAGTCAGTAGCAGAATATGGTGGTTTATTTGCAGATAACCTTTAAAAGTATCAGCTTTACAGTTTACCTTTTAGCTGAAAAGTTACTTGAGTGCATGGTCCTTAATTCATGCTGCTATGAAAATAAAGACTCAGCAATGGGTTTAATGAGTTGAAATGTTGGTTTGGTTCTTAAATCCCTGCATTTTATTGGCTTACAGCAGAGCAATCCTTAGTGCCAACTGTTCTCTAATAATTTTAATTTCTTATATTTTGATGTTTACAAAATAGGTATTACATGTTACTTTGCCATGAAATAAATTGATTTTTACATTCACAAATCAGTGAAGATGCATTTTGCAGTGGAAATTTATAGTTTGGTCTAATGTAGAATAGATGTTGATTGTTTTGGTAAACATCTTTGACAATTTGTGGAAGATAATGTTTATGTGCACATGCACAGTTGCCATTTCTTAATCTTAACTTGGGAGATTGTATTTTCAAAATAACAAAAGTAATTGAATCTTATTCTAAATGAATCGCTTGGCAATTTTATTTATTTTAATTATGCAAGTGTAAGATTCCTGAAAGCATTAACTAGCAACAAGTACATACATTTTGTTTTGCATTTGTTTTAAAATGTTGTTTTTCAAATTTTCTGACATTTATTTAAAAAAAAAAATTCTCATGTTAAGATATTATTATACAGAAAGGCCTAAGTGGAACCACCCGATTCATGGCCTGCAGGTGGGGACCAGCTGTCATGCAGAGTATTTTGCAACCACCTGAGCACTGAAGAGCCAGCTTTGTGACAATCCACTCTATGGGGGGGGCGGGGAGTGGGGGAGGTGGTTGTGATGGGTCAGAGGGGCAGGACATTACCTATCTTTTGCCTACAATCCCTGCATATGGGAACATAGTTGGCCATGGACACTCCAATAGACTACAGTACCAGAAGCAGCCATGGACTGCGTGTGTGTGATGAGGGGTAGAGAAACATATCTTAGCCCCACATGTTTCCAAATCCTTCTATTGGACCCTCCACACACAGAGTCATTTTATTGATGTTTTGAATGTGGGATCAGGATTACATCATATGTTCCTGTACTACAGGGTGAGTTTCATTGAATAACCCTGAGGTCCTGTTTTGAAAAAACAAGATCTCCTTGCTTTTTTTCCTTCAGAAAAGGATGAATTTTAGGGTTCCAGGACTATGTGTATAGCCCAGGAATAAGTTTTTTTTTTTTTAATTAAGTGCATGTTGTGACCATCTTAATATTTGAGCTTGGCTGCTTTTTCTAAAATTTTAAACAGTGTGCAGAATTTGCTTTTATTATAAAACTCATTTAGCCAAATTCTTTTTTGCAGCAAACTAGTGCAACTCCTTTGACTTCAGCAGAGCTGCATTTGTATGCAATGACTGAATCTGACCTCTGTTTTTAAGGTACTATGACCAAGCTTATTTTATCAATCCTTGTATGTGAAAAGCAGAATTTGCAATTAACCGTATTAAGCTGTGACAAGAATATTAATCCATTTTATGGCCTCTGTGCAGTCTTTCATTTTAATTTTGCTCAATTTTCTTTAAGCTAGTCCTTCCATTTAAAGGGCATCATCCTGTAGCTCTTATTCATGGGAGAAGTCCCACTGACATTCATTTGCATTTTCCTCATCAGAAAGAACTGAAAGATCAGGTACAAAGAGATCAATTATCCCATGTGCTAACTTTCTTTGCGTTTCATGCTTAGGATAACAAAATAACATTGCATACAGTTTTGTAAATTTTTTTTTTTTCTCTTCCTTTAGACAATACCAACAGGACAGTCTTTTCGGCTAATCTGGAATTGTTGACATACTTCCATTTCCAGTTTGTTTATAAAATAGTTAGATGGAATTTAAAATTGAACACACATGGGACAGTTTACCAGTGAGTCATGAGCCAGTAACTGTCAGGCTGAAGTCAGGCAATGCAGGATTGCTGATGGAAGTAAGTGCTCCCTTCTTTAATGATCCTCCAGCACCACTTGGAGAGCCAGGAAAGCCTTTCAGTGGACTGTGGGACTACGAGGGTAAGTGGAAATGTTTTATTGCAAACAAAAATCTTGTGTAATACCTCGAGCAGTATACTTAATTTGTGTACCAGTGTAGATATTAGTGTTCCTGTGTAGTTGACGTATCTATTTTTTGTTTTAATTCCTGTGGCAAGTTATTTCACCAGGCTAATATAGCTTGAACCGACAGATGCATTAAATCTATTTGTTACAAATTGTGATTCTTTGATCACAGTACAGTTCCCTTAAAGACGAAGTCTGGTGAGACTGTAAAGTTAGCATATTAAGGGAAGAAAGAATGTTGAGCGTTCAAGAAAACACTTCGCTACTAATAATGACTACTTATTTATGATGACACCTTGCATTCAGAAAGGTCCTTAAACAACTTACAAACTTTACATTGTGTGTGTGTGTATATATGTAAATCAATTCTCCCATTATAGAAATACAGTCAACCTTGGAACAAAGGGTCGTGGTTAATTGTTTAATAGCACATACAACAAGTCACATTAGTTTGGGAAAGGAAGTGAATGTGTTATCTGATTGAAACAGCATGAATATATGAGGCAAACAGAGTGTAAATACCTAAATAAGATTTTTTTTTAAAAAAAGTTAAGTGTAGACATGTGGTTTGTTTAATTAAAAAATATTTGATTTTTGTTATTAAAAAGTGTAGAGGGATGGAGTGTAGTTTAGAGGGAAAAGTATAGAGGGATAGAGTCATGACAAGTAATGGTAAGGAGCTTAGTTTTTATGTCTCATTCTAAAGATGAGAGGGGAGGAGTGTATATTTAGAAATGTACAGATAGAGTGGCAATTGTGTTAATCCTAATGAATGATGATTATACTTTTCCTTAAAGAAACAGACAACTGAATTTAAACCAGTAATAGTTTAAACTCTAAACCAGTAACTGGCAAATTTTGGTAACTTAGATCATCAGTTATTGAACTTCTTCCGATGGGAATCTATTTGAGAGATAATACATTTGCAGGAGGCTACTGTCAAACAAAATTGATCACAAACACAGTATATAAAAACAGAGAAATGTTATTAGTTCATGTAATCTTCAGTGCAAAATTATGCCTATCCCAAAATTTATTTTTACAACAGCACTGTTGTTTCTTTTTTTTTCTGTATGTCATTCTTTTTTCCTTTTTCAGTTGTGCTGTTGTGAATGGGTCAGTCTGTTGTTTCCAGCAATGCTCCATCTTCTGTTGTGATTATCAAAGCACTAATACTAGCGATCTACCAATAAGTTGTTAACACCTATTACCCACAAAATTAATTGTGTCTAAAAAGTCAAGATTAATGCAAAATACAACCAAAATAATTTAATAAATAGATAGTAAATTGTATTTATTCCTTTCTATAGCCGAAATCAATAACCTCTATTTCTTGCTCTGAAAAAGTACATGGTGAGTGAGTACTGTACTTTGTTCTGACACTGCAATAAATGACCTCAAGATTGATATTTAAAATTCTTTACTAATCTGAAAGTGGTGCGGTATTCAGGCCATGAATACCTTATTATACCTCTCCCTTATCATACACTTTCCCATCAACTTCTCCTGAAGGGTGATACAACAAGGACCGCTTGCTTCCAAGTATGCCTGCTGCCTTAGAACACTACTTCTCTCTCCAGAGTCAGTCATCCTCCGGAAAAGCCAGTGGCTTTTACAGTCCAAACATTTTATTCTTTGGCTGTTTGTATCCTCCTCCAAGGATTCCTGCTTCAGCTGGTCTTAATGACAGGCCTCTGGGTGCACTTAATCTTTGTGTGCATGCACGTGTATGCCTCTGTTTTTCTTTTTCTTTCTTTTTTTTGTTTTGTATTTCATGTTCAAGCCAGGAGATTGGAAATTCATAGCACCAGGTTCCTGCACTTAAGTGCTTTACCTATGATGTCTACTGTGAGTGCAATTGATTACAATCACTAAGTCTTAACCAATTTCACTCACATTAGGCATCAAAAGTGAAGTGCTTCTGAGCTGTTGCTACTTTTGTTCCGTTGACAGCTAACATCAGTTAGCAGAACTATCTTTTTCTGGTTGACTCCAGCTTGAGACCTGGTGGTTAGATAGAACAAAGCAAAATCAAAATAACCCCTTTATTGCTGCTTTTTTTTATAAAGCTCCTTATGGTGACAGTTGTTTTATATTAAAAAAAAAAGGCATTGCCATTCTAAATTATGATTGTGGCATATTATTCAGAATATCTTAGAAACTGCTGATGGCATATGTACAATTAGTGGAATTCTAGAACATTGTAGGCTAAATTTCTGCATAAATAGAGAATAAAATATTTTATTTAGTGAGAAGTTCAGAGGCGGAACAGAATAAGTAATTACCATATTATATTGATAGTATGCATGGGGTTTTTGTTTGTTTCTTTGTTTTCAGTTGTAGAAGCATTTTTCTTGAGTGAGACAACTAAGCGGTACTTAGAAGTTGAACTCTGTCCGTAAGTACAGTGCTTTTCTATTGTTTTTAAAATGTCACCTTATATTTTCAATGCCATTATATTAGCATTTCTAATGTTCACTCAGACACACATAAGTGTGGAGGTGTGGTAGGGAATACAACAGTTGTGGAAGCTACTTCAGCCCTGAGATATGTATGAGTTCCCATTACATATGTGAATATAGGAGTATACTAATAGTTTACTTCAGTTGAATAACGTTGTTGCTCTATTTTAATATGGTCAGCCATGGACAACATTTATTGCTGTTGCTTTCTGGCAGAAGAAGAGTATGGAAAGTAAGTGATAAAATGCTTTCCATAAAAGTATGGAAAACTAACATCCTTTCTTAGTATCTAGTTGATCTTTATCTTTCAAATAAGAAACAACTGCCTTTCTTTTGCTTTTTTTATTGCTCTAACATAGCAAGAACTTGCTTTAACATTTGAAGTGTCCAGAACAGAGACCAAATGGGAAGGCAGAGCTCATCTCCCTTGGAGTTATTTTCCACCATGCACTGACAAGTTTAATGCATTTGCAATTCATGGATCAGAAGCAAAGAGAACGTATGAAGCACTTTACCCTGTGCCTCAGCATGAAATACAGAAAGGACAGAAACCGGATTTGTAAGTAGAGAATTATCTCATCTGCATCACAATATATAATAGGAGTCTTGGAGAAAATTTTGTAAAATGGAGTTCATTTAGTTAGAAATTTAAGACTACCATCCTAGTGCTTTAATTATGCTGCTAAGCACCAGTTTCACAAGCACTCTGCTGTGTGTAAAGAGCTTTGTGGCAGATAGCTGTAATTAGAGGTTGATTTTTACTGCTATCCCTTAAGTGCATAGCAAATGATGCTTTCAACACCAATGGCATCTGTTTCATCACCTTTCTCAACAAGATCAATTTGATTGTCCCACGGTTCCCTGCCTAGAACACCCTTTGAAATGCCAACCAGTAATAATCTTACTATCTGCATCTCCAGTGGACCTGCTTTGTTTGTTCTCTACTATTCATGACAGCCCTAGCCTAGTTTCTCATTTTGGAATTGATTGCAGTAAAGGGGGACTGACTAAATCAGTTGAAAGAGATTGTAATATTAAAAGAAAAAGAGACAAGCATGACCTCACCCGGATTCCATTTTGGGCCTATTTATTGCCCTGACCATGAAGTGAACTCAGACAACGATGAACTGGGTTATAATACTAATTGCTACTTCTGTGCAGTAAGGCTTCTGATATTTGTGTTGTTTAAGAAGAATGCCTTATCTTTTGCAGCAAACAAGGGAGTGCTAGAAGGATTTTATGGGGGAAGGAAAGAATTTATGGAATATCTAACAATATTTGTGTGAAATCTCCCCAAACCTTGGTATGGGGGAGTATCCCGCATATAAATAGATTATTTATTGCAATTTCAGCTTTGTTGTGTAATTCATCTTTACTATTGATTTTTGACTCTTAAGAATTAAATCAAATGAAGAAAGATGAAAAGGTTATTTGAAAAGAGGGGGGGGGGGAAATCTTTCCCTTTAACAGTTACGTGATACTAGCATAGTGTGAGCTGTATTACATGATTTACTGGCTGGTACTTATGACTACAGCATATGTAATGGAAAGAAGACATCTAGTATTCTAATGCTCCAGTAGAGTGGCCCAAAGGGATGCACCAAGCAAGGATTTTTACAGGGTTTTAATCAGGATTTTATGCATAGCTTTAATTTCATTCTTGTGTAAATGGGAAAGAGATTTCAAGCCCTGTGTACCCATCCCTTTATACCAGCTTCATTTTACTCCACTCTGGTTTTTTTTCTGCCTTTGATGTCGTTTTCCTCTTTTCCTTTTCCTCCAAATCTCCTGTTCATGTTTACTAATGTTCTCCAACCGTTTTCCCCCATCCCACCATTGCTCTAAAAGTAAATTAATAATAATTATTAATGGAAATAAGCGGTGTTCCCATCATTCTCATTCTTGCCTATTTGGGGAGGGGGAAGGAGGGAGAAACTTGGCTAAGTACTGTCTTTGGGCTAGACCTTGAGCTTTAAGTCACATCACTGGTGGATTCTGGACATAGAGCCAGTATAACAGGCAAGGAGAAGGTCATTCCAGTGACAGCGGTGATCCTCCAATAGTTAGGGTCCTACACCAGATTCCCTCTCTACTGCTAACCTGGAAGATGTGGTTGAAAGCAAGGGGTGAAGTGGGTCTCCCTTTTTACTGGAGTGATTCACCAACTGCAGTTTCAGCCTCCATTAGCAGCCAGTGTCCATTAGATCAGCCATCAGGCTGCTTTTACTTAAGTTTGGAAACTGGCCCAGTGCACAGCAGCTCAAAGAGTGCAGGAGTTTAAAGGTGAGCTTAATGCTAGCTAACTTTACACCCAATGTGTGCTGTGTGTTGGTTGGCTGTAGCTGTGGTTTTGGACCCATATTTTCAGTGCAAGATTTGTTGAAGTCTTACACAGCTCTATATTTTCCTAATTTATTAGATCTAGTTCTCACAAAACAGTATGGAAAATAAATAGAATACCGGTTATGTCACTGTCCAAGAACTCAGGAAAATAAATATTAAATTATTTTTATGGATATGCAACCATTTTTATTCGTAACTTCTGAGTGTAAAGAAACAAATCTCATACCCTGAGTAATTTCCTGCCCCTCCCCCCATTTTATTTACAGCCATCGCTTGGAATTTTTCAAACAACTTAACCTGAAGGTGTTAATGGGAGAAGATTGGAAACAGCCTGAATCAAATCTGTGGATGTCAACTGATTAGATAAATGGATAAAAAAATTAGATATTTGATATGATTCCAGATGGTTGAAGCTATAGGAACCAACCTCTTCAGCTAAACTGTGATAAGAGCTTTAGTATGCATTTATAAATGTCATAAAAAATGAGGGTTTGAAAGCCTTTTTAAGCACCAAAAAAAGTCAATCTTTTAAAAAGTCTATTATCTGCAGCAGTTGCATCTAAAAATCATGGGAAATGGTCAAAGCTTCTTTTGTATTACCTCATCAAGATACAAATGTGGAACTTGCATGTTCATGTAACATGGAGGTGAGCCCATTTAAGTCATTCAGTCTATGCCCTTGGGCCTGCTAGTGCAGAGAAAAAGATACTCTAACTAGGGTTGTACATCTAGGTTATATTTATTCAGGTTAGAATTCTTGGAAAAATCCAATGTTTGAGCTGGAATATCTCAGGTTATACAGTATAATCTCCGCATTTCTCCTTTACATTGAGAGATCTCCAAATATTTAGAGAGATTTTTCACTGCTACATGGTTTTTCATAACTGTTGCCATTGTGATTCCTGTTACCACTGGTAATTAAGTGATATATCTGTCCTATTAACTCAATCTTGAGCTTTTTCATAGTATTTATGTAACATTATTTGACTTGTATGTTATGGAATGCTGATTCTACGATGGGGTTTGTTATATTGTATTTAACAACAATTATGACATAACAGAGTTGCATAATTAATAAGGTAACCAAAATAGAATAATTATTCTTTCCTCAGTGTCTTGTTTTGGGGGATGTATAGTATTCCTTTATGTATTAAAAAATAAAAGTAAAAAATAAAATTGTAGAGTGTAGGTTCTTTGGGATATGACCCATGCTTTCTTGTGTTGGTATAGTGCCTAGCACATGGTGGAGTTCCACCAGTAACAACTGAACATGTACTATACATATGGAGGGCAGTATGGTCTAATGGATAGGGCACCAGACTGGAGTCAGGAAACTTGGGTTTTAATATCCCCTGTGACATGCAGCCAACATCCAGTGCTGCTAGCCTCAGGCCAGGTCTACACTTAAAAATTAGATTGACATAACTACATTGCTTAGGGCTGTGAAAAATTTCACACTCTGTGCAATGTAGTTAGGTTGACCTAAGTCGACAGAAGAATTCTTGCATCTCTGAGAGGTGGATTACCTATCATCACCTATTATCAATGGAAACCCCTCCTCTGTCAACATAGCAAGCATTTACAATGCTACAGTGGCAAAACTGCAGCATTGTAACTGTACCACAGTATCCACGCTAGTGTAAATGTGGCCTCGGTTTCCTTTTAACAGATTGGGGTCCGACTAGATGATCACAGTGCTGGGTGAGTTGGGAGCATTGGTCCTCCAGCCAAACCAAAAGTCTTCTGGGGCAAACCAAAAGCTCCAGTAAACAATACAGTGTGCTAGCCCCCTTCTGGCCTCAGTAATTCTTTTCCCGCTCTCTCTCAATTCTCTGACTCAGTCCTTTCCTTCTTCTTCTGGCAGGGAAGTCAGTTTGCCCCCTGTACATAAGAACGGCCATACTGGGTCAGACCAAAGGTCCATAGAATCCTAGGACTGGAAGGGACCTTGAGAGGTCATTTAGTCCAGTCCCCCCTGCACTCATGGCATGACAAAGTATTATCTAGACCATTCCTGACTGTGTTTATCTAACCTGCTCTTAAAAATCTCCAATGATGGAGATTCCACCACCTCCCTAGGCAATTTATTCCAGTGCTTACCCAGTCTTATCCATCTAGCCCGGTATCCTGTCTTCCGACAGTGGCCAATACCAGGTGCCCCAGAGGGAATGAACAGAACAGGTGATCATCAAGTTGTGATCATCAAGTTGTGGTGATTGAGGAACGGGGGGGGGGGTGGGTGTGCTGAGACCTCTGTTCCCAATCTGGGCTCCAAACCTGTGAAGTGATTGTTCTACTTAACTTTTTCCCCGTCTTCTTTCAACACAGCTTCCTAGACAATTCTCAGGCCTCTTCAGCTGAGCTCCTTGCAGGGTTCCATTCCTGCTCCCTCTCTGACTCTGCCATTGTCCTAGCCCATGACTGTGAAGCTGGCCCTTGGCAGAACTTCATAGATTTTAAGGACAGAAAGGGACATTATGATTATCTACTCTGACCTATTCTGTATCATGGCCATAGAACCTCATTCAGTAACTTTTGCACCAAGGCCATAACTTCTGTTTAACTTCTAGCATATCTTTTTCTAATATGAGTCTTTAAATAAAACTTCAAATGTTGGAGAATCCACCATGTCCCAAAGTAAGTTCTTTCGAGGGTTAGTTACTCTCTTAAAAAATATTTCCAATCTAAATTGGTCTAGCTTCAATTTCCAGCCATTGGATCTTGTTATGGCTTTTTCTGCTAGATTAAAGAGCCATCTATTAAAGGAAAACTCTTCCTGTCTTTCAGTCACATGTTCTGTGGTTTCCCAGTCCTATGACCTGGGGGGAAATTAGACTGGTGACAGCGAGGGCTGACCTCTTCTTAAACAGCCTGCTGACCATACGACCCCAGCTATACCAGTGACTTACATGACCTTGGGCAAGTCACTTAATGTGCCTCTGCCACATTTTCCCCATCTATAAAATAGGGTTAACAATGTTTATCCATCTTTCTAAAGCGCTTAGAGATATATGGATGAACATTCCTTTTTTATTCATATTCTTGCACTGTGCCTGTGGTACCTGAACGCTATATGGATATGTCGACCCTGCAGCTGGTGCAGGCAGACAGACTGATGCTAGTGAGGCTTTTGCTGGCGTGCTAAAAATAGCAGCATGGATATTGCTGTCTGGCTCTCCAGCCCACCCAATCCCCTGGGGCCAAGCTCAGGTTGCTAGCCTGAGCCTCTGCCAGAGCTGCAACATCCACTCTGTTGTTCTTAGCATGCTAGCTCAAGTCTGGCTACCTGGGCTGGGAGGATCATTCCCAGCTATAGTGTAGCAATACATTTCCTATTGCCGTCTGTGGAAGGGTTGGAAAATTTTTGTGTTCACAGTTGTGTTTAACTGTGCAATGTGCCTTTAAAACTGGCTCTACTGCGTGTATCATCTTTTTAAGAAGAAGAGGGAAGTTTTTCATACACTGCTGTTCACTGCCTTTTGCTTATTAACAGGCATAAATCCGTTTATTTGCCTAAATAGTGTCTTAACAATTCATTTTTCCTTACATTCATGCCACACCTTCTGCATCTATTAAAAAATAGTGAAAAGTGAAAGCTGAGTTTTCTGATACCAAGGAAATGGTACATGTTAAAATATCATCATTTTCTCACCATGTGTTTAAAATTCAGATACTCTAGTTTGGCAAACCCTGTGGACTCCACTCAGATTATTAAAACCATACCTGCTTTTGGGGTAGGAAGAGGTGCGTGCCTTGTCTAGGGCCTGGTCTACACTAGGAGGTTATGTCGAATTTAGCAGTGTTAAATCGAATTAACCCTGCACCCGTCCACACAACGAAGCTATTTAGTTCGACACAGAGGTCTCTTAAATTCGATTTCTGTACTCCTCCCCGATGAGGGGAGTAGTGCTAAATTTGACATAGCCATGTCAAATTAGGGTAGATGTGGATGGAATTATCCGCTAATAGCTCCGGGAGCTATCCCACAGTGCACCACTCTGTTGACGCTCTGGACTGCAGTCCGAGCTCGGATGCTCTGACCAGCCACACAGGAAAAGCCCCGGGAAAATTTGAATTCCTTTTCCTGTCTGGCCAGTTTGAATCTCATTTCCTGTTTGGATATCGTGGCGAGCTCAGCAGCACTGGCAACGATGCAGAGCTCTCCAGCAGAGGTGACCATGCAATCTCAGAATAGAAAGAGGGCCCCAGCATGGACTGATCCGGGAAGTCTTGGATCTGATCGCTGTGTGGGGCGATGAGTCCGTGCTTTCAGAGCTGCGCTCCAAGAAACGGAATGCGAAGATCTACGAGAAGATCTCAAAAGTCATGACAGAGAGAAGATACAGCCAGGATGCAATGCAGTACCGCGTGAAAATCAAGGAGCTGAGACAAGGGTACCAGAAGACCAAAGAGTCAAACAGACGCTCCGGATCCCAGCCCCAGACATGCCGTTTCTACGAGGCACTGCATTCCATTCTAGGTGTGGCTGCTTCCACTACCCCACCACTGACCGTGGACTCTGAGGATGGGATATTGTCGACGGCCGCTTCCTCGGAGATGTTAGCGGACGGGGAAGATGAGGAAGGAGATGAGGAGGACGAGGCAGTCGACAGCGCTTACAACGCTGATTTCCCCGACAGCCAGGATCTCTTCATCACCCTCACGGAGATCCCCTACCAACCCTCCCCACGCGTTAACCCGGATCCTGAATCAGGGGAAGGATCAGTCGGTAAGTGTGTTAAACATTGTAAACATTTATTTTGAATAGAACAGGAACATTAACAATGGGTTTTTCATGATTAGTTTGCCCTAGGTGCTTAACATTTTAGTCCTTGGCAGTGCAACTACTGCAAAAGAATCTAACAATGTCCGGTTTATCATGATTACTTTGCCCTAGGCGCTCTAATTTTTAGTCCTTGCTAGTGCAGCTACTGGAAAATAAGGTCCGGGGATAGAGCTGAAATCCTCATGGGACTTACCTCCAGGACAGCTTTGTGGATAATTGGAAAGCCTTTGCATGAGGTTCCTGGGGAGAGCGGCCTTATTGTGTCCTCTGTGGTAGGAAACTTTTCCGCTCCAGGCTATCAAGTACTCTAGGATCATTGCCTTGCAGAGCATGGCGGCATATGGCCCTGGTTTTTGTTGGCTTTCACGCAGCATGCGGTCTTTCTCTGTTTCTGAAATCCTCCGCAGAGTGATGTCACTCATGGTGACCTGCTTTGAATTAGGGAAATGTTAGTATTGGGACTGCTTGCCTGCTCCTTTACAAAACTGTAACTGGTGGTTTACAGCCACGCGGTGGAGACGGGAGAGGGGCAGCATACAGGGATCTTTCCCGGGGACAGCCGCGAGGGGGTGCGACGGGGCAGAGTTCATGCTTGTCGAATTGCCGGCAGCAGGAACTGGCCAACGCTAGGAGCATTGCTTTGAATGTGAAAGGAGGGCACTTCTATAATTTAAGTTTTAAGCAGCCAAAAGGCTATGGCTTACCATGTCAGCCTGCTACCCGAATTCTCCTATCCTGCCCAGCTTGTCTGATCTCCACTGCAAGACCCCAGGCACTGAATGCGAAGGCCGAAAATTCGATCTTGTCCTGAGTGCACATGTGATCGGTGCTGTGCATGGTCTTGTTCACAGAGAGAGACTATGTTCATTGTTCACAAAACTATCTTTGTGAGGAATTCACGCCCTTTTCCCCATCCCACAGATGCGACTGTCTCCCAACCTACCCCGGCATCCCCCTCTCAGAGGCTGGCGCAGATTAGGCGGAGAAAGAAAAGGACAGGGGACAACGTGTTCTCAGAACTTATGGGCTGCTCCCGAGCCGAGGCGGCCCAGCAGACCCAGTGGAGGGAGAACATGTTGCAATACCAGCAATCACACAGCAAACGGGAGGAGAGGTGGCGGCAGGAAGACCAGCAGGCGACTCAAACGCTGCTTGGACTACTGAGGGAGCAAATGGACACGCTCCGGCACCTTGTAGATGTTCTGCAGGACCGGAGGCAGGAGGACAGAGCCCTGCTGCAGTCTATCTCTAACCGCCCTCCCCCGCCACAAACTCCCATATCCCCCTCACCCAAAGTCCCAAGAAGGAGGGGCGGCAGGGGCCGTGAAAACTGTCACTCAACCCCTGCAGAGTGCTCAAGTACCAGACGGCTCTCATTCCCAAAGATTTGATAAGTCCTTTCCTTCACTCCAAAAGCACCTCACCCAAGCCCCCATCCCAGTGTCCTCCCCTAACTGTGTAGTTGCTAATAAAAAATACGTTTCTGTTAATTACTGTTTCTGTCATGTTCTTTTAGAGGAGAGTGTGTTTGAAGGGGGGAAAGGGGGGAAAGGGGGTTGGTAATTGGAGAGGACAGTCACCTTTACCAGGGTACAGACACGGAGGTTCAGTAGAAGGTCACACACACATTGCAGTCACTAGGCACCCTGGTCAGTCTGGGAGGTGGTTTTCATGTTCTGTGTGTGGGGGGGAGCAGGGGGGGCAGCTATGTGACTTTGTGGCGGGGGAGGGCGGTTAGAGATCTTATGCAGCGGTCCTTAGCCTGGATCACAGAGCCATGCAGCAGGGGATCTGTAACCGTGCTCCCCTGCCACAAAGTCACATAGCCCCCACACACAGAGTCCCAAAAAGTAATAAAGAAAACGGTGTTCATTAACAAAGTTCCATTTATTTTATTTTTAAACGTGTGTTGGAAGGGGGGGAATGGGGTGAACGGAGTATGTAATTGGAAAGGATAGTCAACATTAACTGGGTAAAGAAACGGAGGCAGGTTCAGCTTCTCTTTAAACAAACTTAATAGTCACAGGTTACCCTGCTCACTGAGGAACCTAGCTTTCAGAGCCTCCCGGATGCACAGCGTGTCCCGCTGGGCTCTTCTAATCGCACGGCTGTCTGGCTGGGTGTAATCAGCAGCCAGGCTATTTGCCTCACTCACCCCGCCATAAAGGTCTCCCCCTTGCTCTCACAGAGATTGTGGAGCACACAGCAAACTGCAATAACAACGGGGATATTGGTTTCGCTGAGATCAGAGAGAGTCAGTAAGCTTCTCCATCTCCCCTTGAGACGTCCAAAAGCACACTCCACCACCATTCTGCACTTGCTCAGCTGGTAGTTGAATTCTTTTTCAGTGTCCAGGGTGCCTGTATAGGGCTTCATGAGCCAGGGCATTAGCGGGAAGGCTGGGTCCCCGAGGATCACTATAGGCATCTCCACATCCCCAACAGTTATTTTGTGGTCCGGGAAGTAAATACCTTCCTGCAGCCGTCTAAACAGACCAGAGTTCCTGAAAACACGAGCGCCATGAACCTTGCCCGGCCATCCGACGTTGATGTTTGTAAAACAGTTAATGTACTGGCTGGCCTGGTGGTCCGGTCCCAGGATAGGGATGTGAGTTCCATCTATGGCCCCACAGCAGTTTGGGAATCCCATCGCGGCGAAGCCATCTATGATGACCTGCACGTTTCCAAGGGTCACTACCTTTGATAGCAGTAGCTCAACGATTGCATTGGCTACTTGCATCACAGCAACCCCCACGGTAGATTAGCCCACGCCAAAGTGGTTCGCGACTAACCGGTAGCTGTCTGGCGTTGCAAGCTTCCAGAGGGCTATGCCCACTCGCTTCTGGACAGTCAGGGCTGCTCGCATCCGGGTGTCCTTGCGCTTCAGGGCAGGGGACAGCAACTCACAAAGTTCCAGGAAAGTTCCCTTCCACATCCGAAAGTTTCGCAGCCACTGTGATTCATCCCAGACCTGCAGCACTATGCGGTCCCACCAGTCCGTGCTTGTTTCCCGGGCCCAGAATCGCCATTCCACAGCATCAACATGACCCATTGCCACCATGATGTTCACAGCACGGGGTCCAGTGCTTTGTGAGAGGTCTGTGCCCCTCTCAGACTTTTGTCCTCACCGTGCCGCCTGTAGCCTCCTCGCCCGATTTCTTAGCATCTGCCTCTGGAAAAGGTGTATGATAAGGTGCGAGGTGTTGACAACGGCCATAACTGCAGCGATGGTCGCAGCGGGCTCCATGCTCACAGTGCTGTGGCGTCCGCGCTGTCACTCACCAGAAAAGTGCGCGAACTGATTTCCCGTCGGCGCTTTCAGGGAGGAAGGGCAGGAGTGACGGTTGGATGATGACAGTTACTCAAAACCACTCTCGACACATTTTTTGCCCCAGCAGGCATTGGGGGCTCGACCCAGAATTCCAATGGGCAGCGGGGACTGCGGGAACTGTGGGATAGCTGCCCACAGTGCACCGCTTCCAGTGTCGACGCTTGCCCCGTTAGTGTGGACTCAAAGTTGAATTACTGTTCTTAGTGTGGATACACACGTTCGACTTTGTAATATTGGTTCCACAAATTCGATTTAAGTAAATTCGAACTACTCTCGTAGTGTAGACATACCCTAGGGGTTTACAGCCTTGTGGAGAGTAGGAGCATGCATATTTCTTTGAGATGCATGTGGGAAGGACCACACTGTTCAGCATAGTCCTCCAGCTGCAGCCCATTGTGTATGCAGGGGAAGGAGAATGGCCATGCACCCATTCCTAAATCTATCCTCTCTTGTGTTATTTCAGTCAAGCTTCCCCTTGCATAAAAGGCCTCATTCTGGCTGTTCTGTCTCACTGTCAAGGTTCTACCCAGCCTCTGTCACCTTAGTATCCGAGGGCCAGATTTTTAAAGGTATTTAGGCTCCTATCTGCATTTTTAGGCACCTGAGGGATCTTTAATAATATGGCCCTCAGTGCCTCCTAGGGAGGTACTTGCTGCTTTTGCAAGAATGCTACAGGGATATGAGTAACCCTAACGCATGCTGCAGAAGGCATGATTTGACTCTCATATGCATTCCTCTTAATATTTTTTTAGTGGCTAACTCTGCTTTATGAGGCGGGAAATACTTGTCATTTCTTCCTAACCATATGAAGAAAATGTTTTCAAAGTGATATAAGGTTAGTTTTATTCCTCAGTATTTTGATGTGTACACAATAGAGCAATACTGGAACGTCAGGATTTTCTGATTATTTTAGGCTCCCTCTCCATTAGTAGATTTATATTTTCCAAAGCCAGAAGGGACCATTGTGATCATCAAGTCTGACCTCTTGTATAACACAGGCCATAGAACTTCTTCCCCAAAATAATTCCTCGAGCATATCCTTTAGGAAAACATCCAATGTTAATTTCAAAAATGTCAGTGATGGAGAGGATCTACCACAACATTGTTCCAGTGGTTAATTAGTTAAAAAGTTATGCCTTATTTCCAGTTTCAATTTGTCTAGATTCAACTTTCAGCCATTGGATCATTTCATACTTTTCTCTGCTACATTGAAGAGCCCACTATTAAATATTTGTTCCCTATTAGACTGTAATCAAGATTATAGACTGTAATGAGTTGCTGTGCTGGAGTACCCATTCTCAATTCAATTGTGTGCTCTCTAACCAGTAAGGGCACTTTGCCTTTTCCAAACCCCAGTCTTATGCAAATAGACCACTGCATTCTTAGTGTCACCAATTCTTTCTGCTGTCTTAATTAGACTTATAGATTTCTTGCTATAAAGTGCCATTTGTTGAAAATAGTAAGTATTGTATGTATAGTTTCTAGACTTCTTTTTATGCCTGTAGTACATACACATCCTCCTGAAAATTACCCTATAGTCTGGGAATATTGTTCAATCCAATAAATACTGGTTTAAAAAAAATACAAGAGTTCTGATGTCCCTCAAAGCTGTCTTATTTAATGAAATATAGTCATGGGCAAAAAGAATAGTTCTCTTTAACCTTTCAATATTTCATATATGCACTGTTTGATGTTTGTGAAACATTTAATTTTGCCATTTAAAGTCAAGCATTTTGAGTGTAAACAGAATGCCCTGTTTACTGCTTGTATCAAACAGATTTTCTTTTCTCATACTCAGCTGATTATCCTATATGTAAAGGAACAATAAGTCTAGTGATATTTACTCAGGTGGTTTTCAGCCCATTTTCCCCATCACACTTCAAATTCTGTCCTTGGATGCATCTGTGGGACTCTCATTGACTATTTCTGAGAGAAGTAGATGAGCTATTTTCACCCTAAATAAAATTATGCTTTTGTTGCAATAAGTTATTTCATTAGCTGTTTCTTAAAATACAGATTATTATATAGATCATATACTCCATGTATACTGTATGGAGACTATTTGCATGATAAATTGCAGAGGTAGGTGATACAGACTTCATCATATACCTTTGACAACTTTTCCTGCACTCTACTAATCCATCTCTTGTGGATTTATTTTAACATTTTAAACTTGTGAGCATTTTTAAATTGTTACTGTCTTAAAAATCAGCCTGCCTGATCAATATTTCCAATGGGCAATATTCAGTCCTACATCAGTTACAGATGTCTGATATCTCATGGCACAGGAGGCTGAGTTATAGGAGTTTTATTCTTCTGGAAAGGATATTCTCAGTAGGATGGATAGCACTTGATGCTAGCCCTGCAGGGACTCAAAATAACTGATTTTATAATCTGACATTTTTTATAAGGAAAAAGTACTTTAGGTAATATTTAAAGGGTTGTTTTTTAAGCCATAACTTTCATCTCCCTCTGTATCCTAGGACTCCTAGTAAATCAAGGTATAGGCCTGGTGCCATTGAAGGCCACGCCAAAACTCTGCCTCCAATGGGCATATGACTGGGTAACTAAAGGAGCCTGGAGAAAGTCTCAGTAAGTGTTTAGGAATATTCAAGAGCATTTTAATCTAGTTCTTCTGTAACGTGGCACATGGAGTGTATATATGGGGAGGGAGAAGGCTAATAAAGGTTTTAACAACACTTGTTTAATTTGACCTGCATAAGTCATTTGTGATCTCATAACTTGTGAGTAATACAGCTATCAAAAATGCATGGCTGTGAAAGTGCCCAATTATACATTTTTCTCTTTTCTCTCTTGTGGGCCTCTGATGTATGGAGTAGCTGCAGAATGTAACCCTATGATAGTATATGAGTGGGAAATATCAATCCAAATTTCTATTTGCTAATACCTCCAACCAGTCTCTCTTCACCATTTCCTTATGAAATGTAACAAGATATGACTGGAATGAGAGAGACTCAGATTTCTAGTCCTCACAAAAGGTTTCATGCTGTTGTAGTTGCAGGACATCACAATCCCATTCTCTTCAGTCAGTCAAAAGATTGATTCATAAAGCCTAAAATCTGTCTAATGTAAATCTGGGAGGAGACTTTTTGTAAATAATCCTTCCCTGTAATCTGTTCAAAGCCTCATTCAGTCTGAGGAGGAGCTCTGTGAAGCTCAAAGGCTTGTGTCCCTCACCAACAGAAATTGGTCCAATAAAAGATATTACCACTTTGTCTCATTCATACAAAATCATTCTTAGCTGTTGGCAACTGCAAAGTTCTGTATTTTTCTTTCTTTACTACTTTTTTTTTTGAAGTTCTGCTGCTTCTAAATGAGCTATCAGCCTCTTTAAAATATCGCCTAAGTGTGTGTCTGTCTTCAGCAGAGGGTCCCACAGCTGCACCTTTTCTTAAAACATTTTTCTTTCCAAATTTTAGAAAAGTTTGTGTGTGCGCGCGCGCACGTACTCAGGAAACGTTCTGGTTTAACAACCCTAGAGACTGAAATAGCCACAGAATAACTGGCAATTCAAGGATTTGGTCAATGTGTCTGTGCTCTGGAGGGACGACCTTTTGGGATTAGAAGGTAACTTAATCTCCAAGCCTGTTCAGACATTCTTGGCTGAAACTGTAAACAAGAACACCCTCCAACTTTATACAATCAGGTTTGATAATTTTGTTCTTAGCCTTAG
This sequence comes from Chrysemys picta bellii, assembly GCF_011386835.1. Lineage (NCBI taxonomy): Eukaryota > Metazoa > Chordata > Testudines > Emydidae > Chrysemys > Chrysemys picta. Next base: position 46,653,423 of record NC_088795.1, read on the forward strand.
TTTCTGCATCTGTGAAACTGGGATAATACCTACTTCAAAGGGGTCTCGTGATAATTCAGTAGTTAATATTGGGGTATGTAAGTCCTGAAAACGTATTACAATGTACACAAAGCCCTCCAGCTGCTGGGGAATCTAGAAACCCTCAGAACCTCAGCTTCCAGACAATTATCTCTTGCAAACTTTTCTAAGTGCTAGTCTGGACTCCCTAGCACAAGTACCCACTCTCCACTTCTGCAGCAAGATCCTAAGAGAGGAGGCACCTACACATTTCCATCCCCAACTCATGTACACTCTCTCTCTCTCTCTCTCTTTCAAAGTGAGCCATCCAACCAGGGAGTGCTTGCCAAAGATTTATTTTATTAAGCCTCTGCACAATTCTCAGGCCAGCTCTTTGCACAAGATTTCAGGAAAGACTTATTTTTTCATGATCCCAGTCACTAGATGTGGGCCAGGGTTATAAAAATTCATGTGATAGGGTAAGGGTTCTATCTACCTCTACAGAGCGATGTGGAAAGGGCCACTAACCTCTGCCCAAGGATCCAGTTACTACACTGGGGCCATGAGGCTTGGTGAGATTTATGCACAGGCTTAAATTGATACATGTGTGTAGTTCAACTAAGAGGATGGTATAGTAGCCTGTATGACCTCTCTATACCTCCCAATAACTTTTTTGCCCAGGGAGACTCCCCAGAGGGCCAGTTAAATTGGGTTTTTGTGGCTCAAAGTAACTGGATATACTAGTGAATCGGTTCTAGAGTCTGATAGTTTTAATCATGCTTGATTTTGTTCAAAAACCAAAGTAAAACCTAATTCTTTGTTTAAAATAAGGTAATTAGTGCTGTGTATTTTACATTACAGAGCTGGGTATGGTTTCCTTTCCTTTCCTAATGATCCGTATTCTCCTGTGAGATTGAATTGATAACTAACGTGAATAATTAAGAACAATGTTGTTGTTTTTTTATGTCACCAATTATGTTAAATTACTGGTTTGGTATTTGTTTTAGTAACAACACACAGTTTATTTTTCAGATAGCAAGTAAGATTTCTTTAAAATACATGTATATTTCATTAAATAGATTGAGATTTATAGAAAAGTACATCTACAGTATTTCAAGGTCTCGTATACGCCAGTATTACTATGCTGTAATCCCTGGGAGAACAGAAATCAGGGCATCTGTTTCTATCGCTAATATATACTAAAACCTATACATTAAGGATCATCTCCAATATACAACTATGTGCTTCCCTGAACACGCTGAATACTCCAAAGGTTTCCAGTACAATTTTATTCAACCTTTCGTTAATGAGCAGCATATCTTAGTCAGCCAATTATTTTTGGTTGCTTGGATGGTTATGTTAACGCAGTTTTCAGTGGCAAAAAAATGTTTTTTAACAGACTTAAGGTTGCTTGGTGGTATGTTGACCCCTTGCAGAACACTGAGCTGAGTAAAACTCAAACTTCCGAAAACCAGGAAATACACTATTCAGGTTGCCCATGCAACCTTAACTCTGCCCTCTTTCAGTAATGCCCTAATATGCGTCATTAACACACCTTTACTCTGCGATTATCACAGTTGCTGAAATGTATAAGCTTTTCATCTCCTTGTCAGGGACCCTCAGCTGAACCCAGACTTGGCTCATTGCCCTCAGCTAATGAAGCTGGCACCTGATTAGCTGAAGACTCCAACAGGCACCTGTAGCAGGCCTGGGACTCTGGCTACTCAATAGTGTTCCAAGTCTACAGCTGTGTTTCTGGTCCTGCTTCCTATTCTTAACTTCCTTCTTGCTCCTAGCCCTCAGTCTGGACCCTCCCCTCCCCAGGCCTGCTCCTTGTCCCTGCTTCCGCTCCTGGTTTCCTGCTCCTGGTTGTTCGTCCCTGCTTCTGGTTGCTGCCCATACTCCGGCTGATACTCTGACTCCAATACCTGACTCCTGGTTTCTGGTACTCCAGCTCCAGCTTGCTTCCTGGACTTGATAAGTTGGCTCCTACCTTGGCCATTAGGCCTGGCTCTGTTTCAACCCTTAAGCCTCCCTTCCGCCCTGACCATTAGGCAAAATGTCACCTACGCCCTGGTCACTATGATCCTTTTACAATCCATTCACTCTCATCCACAGATTCCATCTACCACTGTTAAAGGACAAAAGGTTTGGGGAAGGTTGTAAATGCCACCTTTCTCTGTTCCTGTGTAACAGAGTGACTTGTCCCCTGTGCTGCTAGAGAGATTGGGGCTAAACTAACCCTGATTACAGGATGAGCCCCACCTCCACATTCATTTGTGACAGAAGAGGCTCTGAAAGGGGCCTATTCATCTCAATGTGATGTTCTCAATTGACTGAGGACACCCAGTGGAGATTAATACAACTTCAATCAATAGCTCAGAGATTTGTGAACCAGTCCATTTATCACAGGTGTTCCCACCCTCCTCTTGAGTGCTTTAGAGCCTGTAATATGCATGAAGCATGCCTGTTCTCAGCTCCTCACGCAAAGGGACAGGACTTCCCAAGATCTCTGGCTTACACTGGGGACTGGGAGGGCAACTCAGACACTCACAAAAGGGCAAGCTCCCCCCGAGTCTGACTCATATGAGCAGGGTCCAACCTGTGTAGATAGGCACAGGCCCCCCAGATAGTGGCACACATATTAGAGCATTGAGAGTGGTTCAGACAGCCCCTCAGGGCAAGGTCCCCCCCATATCCCAGCCAAGGCCAATCAGAGGGGGGACCCAGAAGGGCCATTTGGCCTGGGCCTCAAGCTCAAAGGGTGCCTCAAATTTAGACACTTGTTAATTTTTTGGCATTTGATAAGTTTTGCAACTTGTTTTTAGCGCATCCCTATCAGACCAAAATGTGACACACACACTCTCAGCTTAGAGCTGCAAATTTAAGCAAATAAGAGATGTGATTTGGTAAAAGACCTATTTTTTTTGTTAACTGATATAGATTTTATCATATTAAAGAGTTAAAAATGTTCATAAATATTAATAAAAATATATCGGTTCTGATGGCACAAGATTAGACCGTGATGAACGTGTCCTCTCAGATCAGCTGATAATATAAACAAACCACTACTAGTGGCTGGTGCTGGATCAAGTGCATGTTGAAAGGTAGAGAATTGTTATATTTTAGTGTCTTTATTGTTTTACGTCTAGTTGACTAAGGAATTATTTGTGTGTGAGAATTCCTCATTATTATCTTCATATGGTAGCTAAAAGAGGTGACTGGTTGGTTGGTTGAGCCCTCGCTTGGTAGCTTGGCCATCATCATAGGCTTTCGTAGTCTATAGGCCCAGATTCAAGGTGAACATTTGTGAGGACAATCTTGTAGAGTGAGTTTCGTGAGGGGAAATGTTTGAAATGTTTGTACGTTATCCCTCTGTCTGTATCCGTGTCTGTGTTTACTATATGTAAGTCATCCCTTTGTCTTCAGCTCAGCCAGTTATATTATACCTTGTGTGCTTGAGTTTTGATTCAGTGATAAAGATAATAACCTGTTTGTTACATTTTGTGTTCTTAATTAGTATTCCTTCGTTGTAAATCTTTTCAGCATTTGTGTACATGTTTACAGTAGAAGATTTCAAGTGTAGATAAGCTACTTATTTACAGCAGGATATTTCAAGTGTGGATAGGATGGGGCATCAACAGATGTTGGAGGAAGTTGAAAGACCAAATCTCATCACATGAGAATTCAATGTCACACAAAAAAAACTATGTTGCATGGAAATCAGCCAGTAGGGCAGCATCAGCTGAAAGTTCAGTTGAGAATTTACTTTTGACTGAACTCTCTACAGAAACTAATAACCGGAAAAAACTTCTTGAGCACATCCTGAATGTCATCCTTTTTCTTTCTGAGTGGGGATTGGCTTTCTTTGGTTCCAGTCAATGTATTGGTGATCATGCAAATGGAAAATTTCTAGGCATAGTTGAGCTCCTCAGCAAATATGACCCACTTTATCAGAGCATGTTAAACATGTTCGAGAATTGCAAGAGAGTCAAAAGCGCATGCAAGTCCATTATCTCTCCACACGCATACAAAATGAGTTTATTGAGCTATGTGGGTCATTCGTACAAACAACAATTCTTGATGAAATTCGAAATGGCAAGCATTTTTAATCATGGTTGATGCTACTCTAGATTGTTCTCACAAGGAACAGACTACTATGGTTATTCGATATGTTAAGGTTGTAGTCAGCTCAAAATTTTCAGTTGAAGAAAGGTTTATTTTGTTTGATAATTTCATGAGAAAAACTGGAAAAGAAATTGCTGCTTGAATACTAGCAGGTTTTAAGTTAGATTTTCAAGTGTGCATTAGTCAAGTCTATGACAATGGATCTAATATGGCTGGGAAGTACAAAGGTGTACAAGCAGTTCTGCTTGAGCATAATTGAAACTGTATTTTCTCCCGCTGTGGAAACTACACACTAAACCTTGTAGGTGTTTACTATGCTGAATCATGCAAAGAGGCAATTACTTACTTTGGAACTGTTCAGCAAATGTACAATCTCTTCAGTAGCAGTCCACAAAGGTGGGAAATTCTGAAGCAATATCTTGCTGTTTTACTGCATGGGATGTCCAAAACTAGGTGGTCTGCATGGATTGATGGTGTTCAACCAGTTGCGCAGCATTTGAATTCAGTGAGAGAGGTTTTAAATGAGCTTGAATCTCTCAATCTCACTGCACCGGCTTGAACTGAACTTCAGAATGCATTCAAATTTGGACATGTGCTTCTGAATAGACTGATGTCATCTTTGTTGATTAAGCTACTTACAATGATCCACCAAATTAATCTGGTAATTGAAGCATGCAATGCTACACTTGATGTTGGGAGGGATAACATTGAAAGTCTTATCAATGACATTCAACAGATTCGTGAACAATGGGATGCGATCCTGACTGAGTCCAAATTAGTAGCACAGAATATGGGCATTTCATCTGAGTTCTCCACCAATTGCAACTTACCTACTGAATCCAATGCCGAGCAGCGTTATAGGGTCAGTGTCTTCCCTGTCCTCATTGACTCTATTCAGTCAGGTCTTACATGTTGATTTGAGTCACTGCGACTAATTTGTACCCTTTTGGGGTTTCTTTGACAGTTCAACTGACTGAGTAATGAAGCTCTACTTTCTGCATCTGAACAATTTCAGCAACAGTACAACAAAGAAATCTCAAAAGATCTCAGTGATGAGGTCATCTTTCTCAAATGAATATATTCCATGAACTTTAAATTGGATCAGAAACCAAAGGAATTGCTTCAAGAAATACTCGAACTTGGACTCTCTGGCGTGTTTCTTAATATCACAATTGCATTGCATATTTTTGTCAGTTTGCCTGCCTCAGTGGCTTCAGGTGAATGCACCTTCAACATGTTGAAGCAGGTAAAGAGCCATCGCCATTCAACTATGGGACAAGAGCATTTGAATGGGCTTGCCATGCTTAATATCAACTGTGACATTGCACTAAAGCTCAATTTAAAGCACATTTCCTCAATAATTAGTACATTTGCACAGAAAACGGCTAGAAAAGCATTTGTTAAATAAAAAATATTCAAATTATGTCTCTTTTTTTGGTGCCTTATTTTGTTTTCATGAGTCATTTTTTATTTTTATTATGGCTGGGGGGCCTCAAAAGCTGGAAGTGGCCCAGGCCTCTCTGGACTCTGAGAGGGCCTGATCCCAGCTCATATGAGGGGGAGCAAGGAGAGGGGTTCAGAACTCCCTAGAGGAGCAAGAGCTCCCCAGGTCTGGGCGTACACCTGGGAAGGGAGAATTTGGAACTAACCAGTGCCTCTGCCCCTATGTCTCTTTTCCCAATGTTCCACCCTCTATTCCCCTAACCCCTGTGTTCCCTCATCTGAGCCCCCAACCTCTATCCTCTCCCCTACACCCATCCCCTTGCTGCAACCCCAAACTCCTGTCCCCCTACTCCCCCACTGCTCTGCCCCCCTAATACTTCTCCCATCCAAGGAAGTATATACATGTCTAATTTTCCCCCCAAATACTTTGAATTAATTACCCACAAAATAAAATCGCCACCTGTCAGTTACAAATTGTGGTAACCTCCAGCCACTCAGTCCAAAACTCGTCTTACGTGGGGGGTTGTTATTAATTTATCCTTAGTTGTGTTAATTGAATGGTGAGTTCACAGCCATCAAATCTCAATGAAGTCTGTGACTCATCCAACCATTAATACCTCTCACTTTAACAGTACAAGCAGTCAAAGGAAACTGGGTTTTTCAGGGGCCTGTAACTTGAGAACTCTTTGGTCAAAGGACCCCCAGATTTAGATCACTAATATCACCCCACGCAGCACACCAAATTTCAAAGCAATCCAAGTACCATTTGGATTTTAGAGCACTTACAAAAATCAAGTTTTAAAGCATATAAAATAGCAGGAATGGAAACCCTTTAAACTGTTTACTGTATTGGAACATAAGTACTGCTTTGAATGTGGATCCTCCAAAGATTTAGTAGGTGCTGTGCACTACCTTGGGTAAAACTCAATACATGTGGGTCAGAATGGTCTCAATTACATCAATAGTTAGATCTCTAGCTCTGTGCAGAAAAAAATATTAGAAACTTTTTGAAAAATAGCTATTTTTGAGGAGTGCTTTTATCTTTGCAATCCATAGCCCAAATTACCTCAAATTTGGCTCACTAACCCTACCCTGCACTCTCCTAAAGGACACCAAATGTCAAAGAAATCTGACAACGAATGTTGATTTTAGAGGACTTAGAAAGGTTGACCTTTAAACAGAAGTCGTGATGCAACCTTAACTGTAGTGGTGCTGCTGTGCCACTATAACTTATGAGTGGAGTTAAATTAATAATGTTGGACTGCATATTTTATGCTATTACCACTATGATTAAGGAAATTGTTCAAAGTATCAAAATGAATTGCTGCTTGTAACATACCAGTACGGAATGCTAATCTGTAATCGTAGTCAATTATTAAAACATTGCCAAGGACGGTAAACGTTATTAATCACCATTTAAATAGCTGAAATCAGAAATATCCAGCAGTTACTTAGCGGTGATAGCAGGAGCTAGAGTATAAATGTGGTAAATTTTTGTTCTAGTTTAATCTTTTAAAAAATGAAGGCTTTGTGTATTTTAGCTGTTATTGCGGCATGCGTAGCTGGTCCTGCCCATCACTTCCTCCTAAGCAGGTATCAGACACCTTCCTATTGTTTCTAATTGCAATTGGAAAAATGGCTCATTTAATTTTTATCTACGAGGTGGTTTTAATTGTTGTTACTGTTTTTATTATAAAGTAAATCTAAAAATTAAATGGATTTAAATGGAACTAATGGATGCATATTGTATAATGCAGAAGCTGTTCCCCACACACAGGGGGACAAGTATGTGGCTTCTGGAGAGTCAATAATATACTCTCAGCTTCAGAGGAGTTATTGCATCAGGGAGGAGGAAATATCTGTAAAGAAATGGCAGCCTCACTATACAAAGTTTGATGAGGACTAAGCAGCTCCCTGTCACTGCCTCTAAGGCTTAGGAAATAAGGTAGAATCAGACTTGGAAATGGGAAGGGAAGGTATATGCCCTGAGTGCACTTCCACTTCTGATTTGGGCCCATCTTTAACACTTAAGTATTTAAATTTTGTCTTCCACTGAAGCAGCAGGCCAACAAAGAGCACGGTTTGGGACTAGATGTAGCATTGGTCTTATTCAATATAACAGTTCCCGTTACTTCCTCCCCTTGCATAGCACCCAAATCTTAATATGCATGGTTTTCCCACCATGGCAAAACTCCTGTGAATGGTAATTCAGAGGAAGTAATTGATTTTAATAACACTTTCTTTTTTACATTTCCCTAAAACCCCCAGTTACAGGGCATTAGATGCCTCAAACTATCTGTCTTGGTCATTAGATGACTCCGATCATTGTGGCATCTGAGGACTGAATAGATTCTTAAGCAGTTACATTAAAATTTAATCAAGAATCTTTACTTTTGCAGAACCGTACACTGGAAACCTCAGCAACTGAATCAGAATCCAGCATCAGATAGTGACAAGTTCTCATATAGTCAAATTATCTAGACTGACTAGTCTGGAAAATTCAAATATTAAGCTGAATGAATAATATACCTGCAAAAACAGAACTTTGGCTTGTCTTAGCTCGTGTATTTCTAATTCTTTCTGACTTTATTTTTTATCACCCTTATGAACTCATATATAAACTTTAGGCTTTCTGCATTACTCACCCACTCTTTGTCACATCAATGAGTCTTTGGAGTTGGCATTTGGAAATGTTTTATGACAGTGTTCCCAGATACCTAGTTTTTTTTTACTCCTTCTTGCCACTAGATGGAAGAAGAAGGTTATCAAAATGATGCTTTACCAACCCAGCTATCTTCATCCAATTCCACTCCTTATATTATTTCTAAAATAAGGAATTCCTCAAAAATTGTATTTGTACAGAACTGTTTTTGACTGCTATATTTCTAAGTTGTGGAATTGTATGTTATATCAACAGAATTACTAAATTACACCATACCATTATTTATTCAATTTCTATCTTTTTTTGTGTTCCCTAAAGTAGAAATGTTTTCACTAATAATCATCAGACAAAATCACTGGAGTGTAAAACGAGTGAGGTAAGTGTAAGTTTGTAAAAGTTATAACATACAAATGTTTGTGACATAAGAATGGTTTGAAGAATATCTTATTCTTCAGAAGTTTAATATGAGCTCATGCACGCCTTCCAAAAAGCCTATAATGCCTTAAATATGTTTGATGAATAGAGGTAGTTTTCTTAGGCTTTGCCTGCATTAGCGCTTTTGTCAGCAAAACTTTTGTCAGCCCGAAGTGTAAAAAATATACCTGGACCAACATAAGTTTCACCGACAAAAGTGTGGACATAGCTACTGCTGCTCATTGGGGGTGGTTTAATTATGCCAGCGGGAGAGCTCTCTCCCACTGGCATAGAGCGGCTACACGGGAGACCTTCTAGTGGTGTAGCTGCAGCAGTACAGCTGTGCCACTGTAAGGTCCTCTAAAATTTTGTTTATGCCTTTTGCTGCTCCTTTGTGGTATAGAAACATGGCCTTAATCAGATTTTAATCCAGTGGAATGGAAAATCAGGACTTAATATTTACAAAACCAAGCATCGTAAAAAGTCTTTTTCAAATAATGATGACATCTTTTGGCAACTTCAAAGAAGCAATAAAGTGTAGAGCTTTTTATTATTTATTTTCCTCTGTTATTTAATATTGTTAGAAGTTCTGTTTTGTGTCTCTGAAAGACACTGCACAGAATCTCACCCTTGGTATATTTTCAGTTCGAGACAAGCTAAATGTTTTTGAAGTATGCACAACACAATTTTCAATATGCTTTATGTACAACTTTAAAAATACTAATTTAATCTTCCTCATGTCAACTCCATTTCTAAAGTGTATCACACTGTGCTTAATTAAAATATATTTGTAATAACATTATTGAAGCTTGATAATTGCACTGTATTTCTCCTTTCCTTTTCAGTAAGCAATTTTATTTTGCTGTGTACTTGAGAGATGCTTCACCAAAAGTACTGGAAGCTGCTTTACTCCTGATTTTACCCTTAATTATGTTGGTTAGCACTTACTATACCACAGCCAGACCCTTTGTGTTCACTTGCTTGTATGCTGGCATCATGGCATCTTTAATAATATCATCAGGAGAATTCACGGTTCTAGAAACCCAGGCTTGTACTAGTAAACTTCTGTGCATTTCATGACTTGTTTTTCCTCTGGTTAAAAGCAAGTCTAACTGCAGCTGATGTAGTGAACAGGATGGTGATATATGAAGCTCCAGGAGGCAATATGTATGGTTGCATTGGGCATGATCATTTCAAAATGATATATTCAGAATTTTTAGTAGCTATAGTAATACACATACACAACATACTCAAATGTACTGTATTCCACAAGAGACAAACAATTTTAAGGTATTTTAGGCTGAATTTTCATAGGAATATAGTATTTGTCCTTGTGGATTATATCATTATTCCATATAGTCTAAGATCCTGCCACTAACATTTCCCAAAACTGCTGGTTCACCTCACCAATTGTGCATGGAAGGATTTCTTTCTGATCCCTGCTGCAGGCAATTAGCTTGCACTTTGACATGTCAGAAAATTATTCATTCTTTTTAATTTTAGCTACAGTATCCTGCAGCTGTGAATTCCATAGGTTGACTATATGCTGTGCTAAGTAGTATTTTGTTGTTCTATAATATTTTATTATAGGCATTTTAGGTAGTGACACCTAATGTTAAGGTTGCTAAATACTTTTAATTATCAGACCCTATTCTTAATTATTTATAACTTTCCCAAACTTTAATAGATTGGGCTGAAATATTCCATGTCAGATGTCTGCTTCCAAATGAATTTTTGAAAATTTTAAGTAAAAATAGTGAATATGTTTCTCAGAATAAGGTTAAGGACAAATGCATTTCTTTGCTCATATTAAAAATATTCTTGCAACTGTTTAGTTGAGATGCTATGATGGTTCCATGCTTTGGAGCAGGGACTTGAGATTTGGTAGGGAGTCACCTTGTTTTCAGGGCTGTGCCTTTTGCCTCTGAAAATTTCAGTTTGCACATGATCAGTAGAGCCTTTAGAGTTCGGCAAATGAATTCTCTGAAGATTCCACTTGTACTGAGCTTGGTTTAAGTGACTTGCCCAGCATTATGTAGGAACTCTGTGGCAGAGGCAGGGAGAGAATTCAGGTCCCCAGGGCAGCATTCAGCTGTCTTAACCATGAAACCAATGTTTCTTCTCCTGCAATTTCTCACTTTGTTCAGTACATGCCTTCCAACTTCTGCAACAAGTGAGGCATGGTGTCTACAGACAACAGCCTCATTCATTACACAGCCCTTATTCAGTCACCAAACCCTGTCCATCCTCTGCTCTTAATAAGGTAGGGGCCCTGTGGAAAAAACAGTACAGTTCACCCTCACTATAATGCCCTTCACAATAACGAACCTTGGGCTATAACAAACCCAGTCCCTGGATCCCACCTTGAGCCCAGCTGCTGCAGTGGGAGTTGACAGCTCCTCCAGCCCTGGGGCTGCAGCGGGGGCTGAAAGCTGGAGGAGATAGCAGCCCTGGAGCTGGAGGACCTGTTGTCCCCCCCATGGGTCTCTTTTGGTATAACGAACTCCTGGCTATAATGAACAAAGAGCGTGGCTCCTGAGGGGTTCATTATAGCGAGGGTGTACTGTACGTGGTTATTTTATTAAAGACTATCATAATGCATATTCACAAGTAGTCAAATTAAGATTGCACGGGCAACCTTAATTCAGGCATTTCCCAAATTTTGAGTGCTTGACTTTGCAACCGTAACATTCTTTTAATATAGTTTTTTTAAAATGTAATAATCTATAAATCATATTTGACCTGTACCTCCTTTTTTTGCCCCTTGTGGATCATTTCACTCTCTACTATATATGTTCTTGCCTGAGGAGGCCTGTTGTGGGGTATATATATCACATGGTGACCTGGCAACCAAGAGGTTAATGCAGGTACAGTATAGACCCGTTTACGCGCGAATCCGCTTAACATGCGGTAGCGCCATGCCTCCCAGTCTATCTATTTAACATGCGAGACTCATTGACATGCAGTACAGGAACTTGCTATGTAGCACTACAGATTTGCTCACTAAGGGCATGGCTACACTTGCAGTTGTAGAGCACTGGGAGTTAAACCAGCCTTCGGAGACTGCAGCAGGGAAAACGCTGCCGAATGTTTACGCTCTCAGCTGGAAGCGCACTAGCATGGCCACATTAGCAGCCCTTGCAACGCCACAAAGAGCAGTGCATTGTGATAGCTATCCCAGCATGCAAGTGGCTGCAACGTTCTTTTCAAATGTGGGGGGTGGGGTGGATTGTGACAGGGATTGTGTTGTATGCAGAGGGAGAGAGAGTGGGTTTTTGGGGGGCTGAGAGCGTGTCAGCATGCTGTCTTGTAAGTTCAGACAGCAGCAGACCTCAGCCCCCCCCACATCCCTCTCTCTCTCATTCAAAGCAAGCAGCATTCCTCAGTAATGGTTCCTTTGTCCCAGAGCAGATAAGCAGCCAGCTGTCAGAAACGGAGCTTTGAAAGGGCATATCTGCATTCCTACAGCGAGTTCAAAACAATGACAAGAGTGGCCATTTGACTTAAGGGGATTATGGGACGTTTCTGGAGGTCAAACAGAGCACAGTAATGCAACACCTCATTCACATTGGCGCCGCGGCGGGGGTGCAGCAAACATTATTCCACTTGCCGAGGTGGAGTACCAGCAGCACTGTAGCTGCGGAGTCACAGCGCTCTGCGTGCCTTGCCAGCGTGGACGGGTAGTGAGCTAATGTGCCCGGGGCTCCTTTATTGCGCTTTAACTTGCAAGTGTCAGAACTCACTGACCTAGAAATCGACAGGAAGTGCAGAGCAGAAACGTGTTGTATGTCTTTACCGATATTGGTAAAGACGTATCATGCATGCTTAGTCATTGTGGAGGAGCAAAATGCGGAAAATGTTGAAATCATTCATCTGCGGCGACTGACAGACTTCATAAGAAAGAAAAAAAATGCGAGCCAGAAAGAACAGAAAATAATGGCGTTTTTTTCTAAGTGAATCATAGACCCTTTTTTTCAGCATGGCCCTCTTAACCTGCAGTCCATTAACACGTGGTCGTGACGGCTTGACTCCTGATATCCGCGCGTCAACAGGTCTGTACTGTGCTGCTAGTCAATGGTGATTGGTAGCCTCACAGCGGCTGGGAAAATAAAAGAGCTGGGAAGTAGAGGGGTGGAGTGGCTGCCAGGGGAGCAAGCAGGCTGGAGAAGGAAACTCGTTCCAGCAAGGTGCTGAGAAGCTGTGCAGAGACAGCACCCATACAAGGGATGACTGGATCTACAGGCTGGAAAAGCCTATAGAAATGATGCAAGGTAGGAAGTAGTTCAGGGCACAGCAGGAGGAGTTGTTGAGGCCTGATTCTGTCTGTCTGGTTTTAGGGTTCTGTGCTGGAACCCAGTGGAGTGGGCAGGTCTGGGTTCTCTGAGAGACTAGAGAATGCAAAGAATTTTCAGACCCTTGAGCACTCGGATCAGCTGACCATGCCAAGTATAAGGAGAAAACTTGCACATCCCAATGAGACTGAGGCTAACAACCTCCATAGCCCAGTATGGGGCTACCACAGAGACGCAGGCAGGAGGAGCTGACTGACTGCCCTGCCAAATCAAGTAACCTCTGGTGCAATGCTCTTTCTGGCCAAAGAGGTGCTGTTGCATTGGCACATCAGCTCAGACAGCCAAATGATACATAATACTCCAAAAGAGAGATCATTGTTCAGCCTAGCATCATCATCATTTTTATGCCTTTTTAATGCATCCAATCATCTCATTTGACTTTTTAATTGCTGCTATATCCTGGGCAGACATGATGACTCCTTAGTCTTTTTTTCCCCCTTTAAAGGATCCCATACATTCAGAATCCATCAAAATAAATGGTAACTTTATACTGCTTTTGCTAATAAGACATTAAGGCACAGTCCCCAATACCACAGGATGGTACCCAGCATTTACCCATTTTACATTATTTCTTTTTCCTCTTCTGTAATCTTCTGTAGTTGGAATACAAGATTACAAATACCTGGGACAGCATAAAGGTGATGCATGAGCCAGTGATCATCAGATTTAAGGCAGGTGACCAAGGATTAATAATGGAAGTGAATTCCCTGTTCTTTGATGATCCTTCTGCCCCATCTGGTGAGCCAGGAAAGCCTTTTGATGGACTCTGGGATTACGAAGGTGAGAAATATATATGCACACACACACACGGTTATGGAGATAGATTTCAGAATGTGGAAAAACACTAACACCTATGTATGTCTGCCTCTGACTGCAAACAGCCTGAAATAGCTCTGAGAGAATTTCTCCCATTAACTCAAAGTAGTATTGACTCTAATGGTAATTTAAATGTCAACATTCTTATTAGCTCACCGGTGATCAAATCATGCAAGAAAAGAGAGGGATGATAATATTATGAAGTTCTGCAAAATTTAATGTCTTATTTTGTTGTCTCAAGTGAACAAAGTTTACCTTGAGTGGCGCTTGAAGAGTATTTATACCTTCCTACTCCTCCCCCACTCCCAGGATTTGACCCTCTCGCAAGTACAATTTTCAAAGAAATGTATTGGGTAACTTTAGACCTCTGGAAGCTTGTTCCATAGTTGGATCTGTTCAGCTGAGAATGCTTTGTCCCCAGCTCTCACTTATTTTGTCTTGAGCTTTGTGATCTGCATTGTCCCAGAAGATCACAGTTGTCATGATGGATCATAAATGGAAATTTGGGAAGGTGGGACTTGGTGCATTAATTGCTTTGAAGATTAGGACTAAAGCTTTAAACTAGCAACTGAAGCTAACTAGGATACAGTAGAGGGATTTGAGAACAGGCCTTCTGTGCTTATTTATGGTGCACTCTATTCTGGAGAAGCAACCAACTGTATTTTGTACCAGCTGAAGCCTGTACATGGTCTTAAAGTTTGGTTTCAGATACAGTGAATTTCAGAAATCCATCTCCCAGGTGATGAATGTATGGATCACTTTGGGCAGGTGTTCATGTGTGGGGAAAGAATGAAGCTGGAGGTTTAAAAAAAAAAGGCATTTTTAAATACTGATGCTGCCTGGTCATCCAAACTTAATGAAAAGTCAGTGAGGCTGTGCACCACTTTGACAAATGGGGACTTTATACTTTCAATGGAAGACTGGGCCAGTGTGTCTGATAGTTCTATATAGCAGCGTTTCTCAAACTGGGGTCTGCGAGGGTACTCCAGGGGGTCCCTGGGTCCTGCTGATCAACTCCTCCCTCTCCTTCCCTCAACTCCTCCACTTCCCTCCCAACGCCTCCTGCACGCTGGGGAACAGTTGTTCAGTGGCATGAAGGAGGTGCTGAGAGGGGGGCAGGAGTAGGGACAGAGAGTGCTAGGGGGAGGAATCATGTCCAGGGCCACAGGTCCTGCTGATAAACTCCTCCCCCTCCCTCCCAGTGCCTCGGCACACCAGGGAATAGCTGTTGAGTGGCATGCAAGAGGTGCTGGGAGGGAGGGGCAGGAGCAGGGACAGGGTGCTCAGGGGAGGGGGTGGGGAAGAGGAGGGGCAAGGTTAGGGTGGGGGCTTGGAGGAAGGGGTGGAGTGGGAGAGGGGCCTGGGGCTGAGCTGGGGATCTGGGGGTCCCCGAACCATTTTAAATCAAAATGGGAGTCATCAGGTTGCTAAAGTTTGAGATCCGCTGCTATATAGCATTTTGCCTTTCCATTGAGCACCTCTTCAGTCTCACATGGGTTCAGCTTGCACAGCTGCTCTTATTCCAAGAGCTGATTTCTTGTAGGTGTTCTACATTTTAGTAGTGGTGGTGGCTGCATCAGTTGAGGATGAGGTATATTATTGAGTGTCATCAGCATACTGTTGACAGCTGATCCCATGGCCTCTCACTATCTCTCAGGTAGGTATTAAGAATTAGAATAGAATTAGAATAGAATAGAATTAATGGAGATATCCCATCTCCTAGAACTGGAAGGGACCTTGAAAGGTCATAGAGTCCAGCCCCCTGCCTTCACTAGCAGTACCAAGTACTGATTTTGCCCCAGATCCCTAAGTGGCCACCTCAAGGATTGAACTCATAACCCTGGGTTTAGCAGGCCAATGCTCAAACCACTGAGCTATTTCTCCCCCCTAAAAAAGAAGCAGGGATAGTATGGATCCCTGTAAGACCTCACAGGTGAGGGCCTTCAGAGAGGGTGAACCATCACCACACTCTGAGCTCTTCTGGAGAGGTACAATTAGAACCACTGTACTGCTGGGCTATCTACACCTGCTGTGTCATGTAAGAGTGTTAGCAGTACCTTGTGGTCCAGTTTGTCTACAGTTGCAGAGAGGTACAGCAGTACTAGCCTAGAAATCTTGCCTATGATCATGGCCATAGGAATGCCATCTCTTAGTGTCACCACAGCTGTCTATGTTCTGTGCTGTTGTCTGAAACTGGCTTGTGAGTCATCTAAGGTGTTGGCTTATGTAGCATTGTTGGAGCTTGATTACTACTTTCTCAGTTATTTTGTCTAGGAATGGGAGGTTGAAAATGGGTTGTTAGCTGAGAGGTTTTCAGGGTCAAGTGATGGCTTAAGTATCAAATAAACTATTCGATTTTTTTCAGGAAGTTTGGTAGGTATGCGTCTCTGAAGGAGGCAATGACTATTTCCATTAGTAGTGTGCATAGTTGCTTTTTGCTGGCTTTTACCAGCCAAGGGGGACACCGATCCCTTTCACAGGTTGTGGCTTTAATATATTTCCGGGCTTATTGAGCTTTAGCATGTGTGATAGGGCCAAACTCAGTCAGGAGTGGCAGGGTGGATATTACAATTTGTTCAGAAGTGAAATTTTCTTTTCCGTTTTTTCCCAATATGTAGTCCATATGTATTTGTATTGATCTTATCAGTGAAGTACACTGACAGCTCTTCAAAAATTTTTGATGCATGAGTCTGATATCTGGGCTAGGCAGTCGAGATTGATTAGCTGGTTTACTCTATGAACTAGTTCCGCTAGTTGCATTGATTGCACAGGGTAGAAGGCTTATTTTGCCTCCTTATTGCAGTGGTGTAGTCCTGTAAGAGTTGTTTGTGCTGCTGTTGGGTGGCTTCAAAGTGTCTTTTTGTACCATGGGCATTCTAACCTTCTGCCTATGCGCGTCTTCTATAGTGCTTAATCTGTGAATCAAGGTGATCTTCCTGGTCAAGTTGGGTGAACGCGTGGCTTGAGACAAAAGGCATCAGTGGTATTTAACATCAAGTGATGGTTCTGTTGTACTAACTCATCAGCACCTTGGCCTCCTGGGCTGAGTTGCAAACCTAGAGAGTTCAGGAATCTTCAGGGGTGGACCAGCATTTAGATGCTCACTATCATGGTGGGAAGGAGGGAAGGCTATGATCTTGCCTAGACGAGGTTATGATCGTATTGTTGATGTCCCCAATATACACTCCTAGGCTGAAGATAGGATCCAACATATGTCCATTTGCATGTGTGGATCTAGAGCCCACCTGGGAGAATCCCATGGTTTCCATGTAGGCCATAAGATTAAGTACTACTGTATCATGTTCATTGTCTATATGGAGGTTAAGGTCACTGAGGACCAGGAATCTGAGGGATTCCAATACCATGCTGGACAGTAGCTCCAGAAGTTCCTCCAGGAAGTTGACAGGCTTTCAATCTGGAGTTCTGTAAATCACTAGGAGCCCTAGTTTTCTTTTGTCTTTGCCTCACAGATCATAGGGATGCATTCAAATGTTTTTGTTTGGTAGATGGAATGTCCTTTGCACCCAAGGTTGGAAGGGAACAGAACTATCTCAATCTCCTCCTTTTTCTGGTGCACTGTAGGGTGTGCCTCAAAATGATCAGTTGTGTCAAGATATGAAAAATATTTAGTTTGATAACAAATTAAGAGTCTCTGAGTTAAAATATCATGCTCTGTATGTATGAGAAGAATTGCTAAAATTAATCATATAAAATAAACAGTTATATTTAGGAGCAACTTGACGACAGATGAACATAAAACATGTTTTGGAATATTAATTTTCTAGAAGTCTAAGAAGGTTTGCAGTTAAAATTACTCATATAGACATGCTGGCTGAAGCTGATTGAAAAAGAAACAATTTCCTGAGAAACTTTCAAATCTGCTATTTTGCAGGGTTTTAAAGGGGCTTTTTTTGTTTGTTTGTTTTTTGTGAATGTTTGTCAGGGTTTTTTTTGTGAATGTTTGTCAGGTTTTTTTTAAATCAAAATTGCATTTGAAATTGAACACTTTCATTTACTGAAAACTGCATCTTACAAACATTTCTGTTTAACATAAATTACATTTTTAGTTAAGAAAAAAAGTTGATGATGATTTTTGATAATAAAGTTGATTAAAAATATTCCAAAAAGTTTTGAAAAAACGGAACGGAACGTTTTGAAGATGTCAACAATTTGTAAATAAAACTTCATGTTTAAATAAGCAATTTTTCCTCAAGAAAACTTTTTGGTAAAAAATGTTGCCCAGCTCTAACAGTAGCATTTTTTCATATTTTGGATTGTTTACCCATTACAAAGTGCAATGCTGCAATGCAGAAACAAAAGAGTGTTTATCAGTCAGGGGAAGTCTGGGTCAGAACAATCAGAATTTTCACTAAAAAGTCAAACCAAACCTTTTAGAATCCTGGTAAACCTTTATTTAAAGGCTTCTTTTGGTGGCAGATCACTTCAGGGGTTAGGCCAAAGCAGACCAATCTACCCTATTCCTTCAATACCAAATCTGTCCCCTTCCAAATATATCGGTGTTTAACTACACAGTATGCATGCCTAGACATCCCACCACAGACAGTATTTGTATTTGTCCTGTCGGAAAAATACACTCATATATTCATAATATGATTATCACATTATTGAGGCAGTCTTTCCATCCTCACAACTCTGCAATGCCTGAAACATCTTAAAGACGAGTAAAAGAATAATTTAGAGGACATGTGGTTTACCTGTGAAGACTGAGACTATCCCACAGATATAATCACAGGCAGTAGCCTTATGGTATTTACCTTGGTGTTGTCTTGCTGACAGCTTCCCCTTATTTCCTTATTGGTCACTTAAGCCCTCCTAATCAATACTTAGCATTCCACTTGCAGGGGCATATTCCGGATTTATGCAGAGGTTTTTTTTTTCTTCTTTTCCCAAGTACAAACTTTCTTAATTCTTGGAATTCTTTGTGTGTTTGTTTTGTTTTTACAGTTGTTGAATCCTTTTTTCTGAATAGTGAGACTAAAGACTATCTAGAAGTGGAACTTTGCCCGTAAGTTTTGATTTGTAATACTGATGATGCATTGTTGATGTTTCTCCTCTAAATCCTTGCACTTTGTAACCTTTATGTTCAGAGGTATTGCTGATTTTTTTTTTTTTTTTTTTTTTTTGTAAGTTGCATACTGTACATTGAACCTGGGGGCATTAGTTTCAGGCATTAACTATTTTTTAATGAAACAGTTTATAGATGGGTGTAACTTATGACAGGGAGAACTGGAGGCCAGAGTGTGAGTGAGGGGAATATGGACGTGCTGCACTTGGAGAGGAAAAGTCAGCGGCTGGATGAACATAAGATGACAAGTCAGGCCTGGTGCTGCAGTCAGGGCTTGCGGGGTGGGTAGGGAAAGCTACTTTGAGCAGTTAAAACTTTATTCCAGTTTTATACCCTCCTTGACAACTCTGTTTGAAGTACATTGCTGTCCCGGCTCTTACACATATCTTACTGTGCATATCTTGTGGACCTCAACAACATTCTAGGTTGTAATTTGTTTGCAACCTTGGAACTTGTAAAAGGACTCCCCAGCTGCACTCCCAACATCACTTCTGCTCTTAGTAACACAGATAAAGAACAGAGAAAACTTTACATAGGTGGCAGTTTGGCCATAGTATGAATAAACCTGGAAGGATTTTCCTCCCTACTCCACTGTTTTATGCTGCAGAGGATTCCAGCAGCTTTTTGCCTTAAATTAGGCATACAAAGAATGCTAATTACACAGGAAAAGTTCCAGTCCATAGGTAATGAGAAATTATTGAAAAGGAAATGCAGAAATGCAGTGATATAAAAAGGAGTTTAAATATCTTAATGTTTTCCAGAGTTTGGTAGCTAATGCTGGTCTAGAACTCTTTGACAACTTTTTTTTATTAGAAAATGGCAATTAATTGAAACAAAAACTTTTTTCAGACCATATTGGGTATGTTGAGAGTTTCTCAGGTCCAGGATGGGGGGAGGGGAGAAAGAGAGAGATCCCAAAACAGCCCAATGGTAAGGAAACATATCTAGCCATTAACCACTTGGAGAACCTAGGGCCTCTCTATCTCAGCAAAAAAATAAGCCTTGGTTTTGCTCTGCATCAGAATGGAACCAAATGTCAAAACCTCAAAATTTTTCACAAAATGGAATCCTTGTTTTCTGGCCAGTTCTAGTGACAGCTATTTTATCAATTTTTTTCTCATCCATGGCCCCAGAGATCTTTGGATTCTCTTGCCCCCATAACCTATAAACCCGAGAGACTAAAGACTCAGAATGTTAGTTCATCCATGAAAGCTCTTGGCTTGTCACTCAAAGTTTATGTTTATTAATTAGAAAAATTGTCTGCTCCATTTGCACTTAACGGAACATATCCTGCATTCCTTCCCATGTATGGAAAACTGCTTCTGAGTCGCAGCAAATGTATAATCACTTATTTTTTAAATTTAAAAAATGTGAAGATTCATATAAACTATTAAACGTACTGCTCTTGAAATTAGGCATTTATATACACTACTTATTGACGGGTTTATTTAGAACTCTTACTGCTTGTGGCATTGCAGCCAGCTGTAATCTGACTAATTAATTCTGGTCATAAATGTGGGGTTGTTTATTAAAAAAAAATTCAGGGATTATGTGCAATATTTAATTGTTTGTAACTAGAAAAAATAATGGTAGTCATCTAGTACTACCTGTTTCTTGGGGGGTGCTGATTATGGTTGTGATGTATCTTAGCACATACCATATTACAAATTAAAATAATGAATAGGGAATGGAGAGATTACCACATTAGAAGTCAGGCAAGAGACTCAGATGTTATCAGAAGTTACCAGATAGATACTTAGGCAGCTCATAAGTGCATCTAGACCCTGAAGATGCTGTGTATCATGGTGATCTATTTATTTTTATTGGCTTTATTTGTAACATATGGAGATTCTTGGTAGAAAATTAACCACTCCACTGCTTACAGACCTAGTTAACTTTCAGCAACAAGAGTAGGTTAAGGACCATGTGTTCCTATGTGTTTGTGGAGTTTTGGGATTTTTTTTTTTTTTTTTAGGTTCAATTGATCAGAAGTCTTATATTAAAAATTTTAATTGTTCTGAGACATCATATAGATTTAAACCACAAGAGACACTGGCATTAAGCTTTCTTAAAAATGTAGGACAAAGACCAGGGGGATGAAATGGTGAAAGCTAAGAATGTTAATGTGGGGTGGGTTAACCCAATTGCTGCTGCCTCTTCATCATTTTTTTCAAAAGTGAGCATTCTTGAGTTGCATGCACATACACATTTCATCTGTCTTTAAGCATACATTTTTCAATTCATGACTGTGAGATGCTTAGTCCTCAAATATTTCCCTTGGAATCGGGGGCTATTGGTGGCACTACGCAGTGTAAGTAGGAGTATGAGAATTTGGACCTTAATGAAAACAATCTACTCTAGATGTCCAGTTCTCAAATTTCAAGTTCCCCTCCTAAGATTGTTAATTCAAAACTCTGTTATTTCCAGAGTACCCGGCTAGAAATATGCCTTGTATGTCATTTTGCTTATTTTAATAATGTATATATTTTTAAAAATCACATAAAATCTTCAGTCCTAATTCTGCAAATTTTGGGCCCAATTCTATGAGTTGCTGAGTACCTTCTTCAGGTTGCCAAGCACCCTCAAATTTCATGGGTTCTCTTGGGTGAATTGAGGGTGCTCAGTGTCTCACAGGTTCAGGGCCCATTATTGTAAATGAAATACTGCAAATATTATATCACATCCGTAGCGGCACAGCATTTTAAAAAGCATACAATATGCTGCAAGTTGTCACCACATCTGGATCAAGCTGTATTATTAACTGTGGGTCTCTAAGCAACTAACTAGAACATATTATTTAAAATATATATAATTATTGAAAGATCAAGCAATCATACCTTCTTCATGTTTACGGAGAAGGGGGAGTTTGAGTTTGTAAACAAAGGTTTGAGTAAATGGAAGTTATTTATTTAACACTGACATAAACGATAGATATATCTCCCTTTATGTGAAATAAGATGTTACATTGATTGTGGGCTGGTAGGATGCTGAAATCTTACTATCTTTGGGGCACTTGTTTATAGAATTCATCACAGATTATGTACAATGTGATGAACATTATTAAAATGAATCCAAGCAGCTGGTCTTTAAATTGATTTTCCTATGTAGTAATTAACTTCTGATGTAGCAAAAAAGTTAGATGATGAAGTTTTGATTTATTCTCTGTGTCTAGACATAACTTAAATTTGGGTACCATTTTAATTTGAACTGATCACTGTTGTAATCTATTCTAATGGGGATAAAATAGACCACTGCCTTTAAAGTGTGTGAATGCATATGCTTGTCACTTCCATTACCAGTGGGAATTAGGATAGATCAGTCAACTTGACTGGAGTCTTCAGGGAACAAGCTTCTGATTAATTGAAGATGAGATTAGATGTTAAATTAAATTCTTCAATATTTTACAAGGGAGGACTCTGAGCTAGTTATAGAATTTGTTTTGTTTTGACATTATAATTGAAATTATCTTTTTTTTCCTCATGTTTGTCTTTGGCTAGGCATGGACAACATCTTGTATTATTGCTCTCTGGAGGAAACTGTTTTGAAGTGAGTAATGTTCCACAGAAACATTTTATGATAAAATGCAAACCAAAAACAGCTTTGTTTTTTTTAAGTACTTGTTATAGTGTTTTCCCTTGTATTCAGTTGCTTGTAATATCTCTGCAGAAATAAGATTTCTTTCATCACTAATTTTGCTATTTTTCCACTTGGCAATATTATTATTTTTGATCTTTGTGTCTTAAGGAGCACAAATGAACAAGGGTCTTTTATTTATTACTGTATTTGTGCTCTGATCTCAATGATATCAAAAAAGTTCCAAGGGCAGGGATTTTAGGGCTTGATTCTGCAAGGTACCTCCTGCATGGTGCCATCTCTCCTCAGCTCTCAATGATGTATCTCACAGAAGGGACTCTGCACCTTACAGGGCAGGAATTAGTTTGTGTTCCCTCTGCAGGCTGGTTTTATAGCTTAGAACAAAGATTCTCAAACTATTTCCCAGGATGGACCATATGTTATTAGTAAGGCTAAGATTTTTGTCACGATTATTTTTAGTAAAAGTCAGGGACAGGTCACAGGCAACAAACACAAAGTCATGGAGCCCTTGACCTGTCCCTGACTTTTACTAAAAATAACCGTACAAGCTGTGTGGCAGAGGTGCACAGCCCCGACTGTGGCCCGTGCCGCATGGCACCGGCTGTGACCCTGTTGCAAGCGTTGGGGCAGGAGCTGCCCCCCATCGTGGGGCAGGAGCGCACAGCCCCGGCTGCAGTCCCAATGGCGGGGCTATGTGGGAAGCATAGCCCCAGCTCCAGCCCTGGCTTCAGCTGCGGACAGCTGAAGCTGTCGAAGTCATGGAGGTCCAGTAAAGTCACGGAATCAGGGCTGGCTCTACTGTTTTTGCCGCCCCAAGCAGCGCGCCGAATTGCCACTGCAGACGACTGGGGCAGTCCGTGTGCCATTCGGGCGGCACGTGCATTTCCGCCGTGGCGGCAATTCGGCAGTAGCTTCTGTCTTCAGCCGGAAGACAGAAGCAGCTGAATTGCCGCCACCGCGGGCAGCTGAACATAGAAGCTGCTGCCGAGTTGCCGCCGCCGCCGCAGAAACGCGCGTGCCGCCCGAAAGGCACATGGACTGCCCCTGCCGTGCGGGGCGGCAATTCAGCGTGCTGCTTGGGGGGCAAAAACACACGGACTGCCACCCCTTGCAGATTGCCGCCCCAAGCACCTGCTTGGAATGCTGGTGCCTGGAGCCGGCCCTGCACAGAATCCATGACTGGCGTGACCTCTGTGACTAAATCGTAGCCTTAATTATTAGTGAATGTGTTTTGTGGACTATCCTTCACTCCCTATCTTTCCAATTCATAATCTTTAAACTACAGCTATTATCTACATAGCAAGTACACCTCTACCCTGATACAACACTGTCCTCGGGAGCCAAAAAATCTTACTGCGTTATAGGTGAAACTGCGTTATATCGAACTTACTTTGATCCGCCGAAGTGCGCAGCTCCGCCTCCCCTCCCCTCCCACCGGAGCACTGCTTTACCGCGTTATATCCGAATTCATGTTATATCGGGTCGCGTTATATCGGGGTAGAGGTGTATTGTTAGAGAAGTATTTAATGCCTTTTTAGTTGTCTCCAATGCATTATAGTATTTGGAAAGAAGTAGGAGATCCAACAGCAAATGACCAGCCAGCTTTCCACAGACTACCAGTAAGTGTTCTGTAGCCTACAGATTGGAAACCTCTGGCATAGAACATAAAATATTATGAACTAAATGCTCAAAACTAGGTGCCTAGGTTGTTCTTGCAGAAATAGGCACACATGAGTGAAGCTAGTGAAGATTTACATAATTTACCTGTTCGCAACTATGTGAAAATGTGAGGTCCAGATCATGACCCTAGCTGTGCACTCACACAAGGGAACAAATGAGCCCACGAAAACCCTTGATTCACCTGTGCTTGCTGCTCATATGTGAGGGAGAGAGCAACTACCACCAAGATGCTTTTCCTCTTCCTGCGCAGGGGAGTGGAGAATTGGTTAGCAGGGTCTGGGAATGGGCATAGTCTTGGTTCTGCCCCCTCAATGTGTTGGCACAGCTGAGATGGCACACAGAGGAAAGTGAGCTGCTCCAGAAAAAGGCATATGGTGCAGCTTACTTCTCTGCTAGAGCAAGAGGGAAGCAAGGAAAAGAACTGAAATATTCCTGGGGCAGATTATTAAGGGCAGATTGTAAGATTACTGTCTACCCCTGAATATTGATGGTTTTTCTCTAAATGTTTGCAGTGGAAAAGTCTGTAAAGGTGATCCCGAAAAGAAAAGAGAAATTGAGTTTGTTCCTTTTAAAAAATCTTTATGGTGTATAGAGAAGACCTAGAAGCGTTGCTTTATTTTTAATATTTTTCCTGCTGTTTTTAACATTAGAAATATTAAAGTCTAACCTTCTCTAGTGTTAAGAAAGTAGGAAAACAGGAACTGCTATACTTGTTCTGTCCAATAGTCCATCTAGTCTAGTATCCTGTCCATGACAGTGGCCAGTACCAAATGTTTCAGAGGAAGGCATACGAACTGCGCAGTATGCAGATATTGAGTAATCTGCTCTCCATAAAGGCCTACTCTTAACCCCTAACAGTTCAAGATTGTCTTATACCCCGACCCATGAAGTTTTATCTTTCTTCCAATATGCTTTGCTAGCGTTGACTATTATAACTGGATTTTCTTCTTATCCATATAAATGTCCAATCTCAGACTTTAAGGCCAGAAGGGATGATCATGATCATCTAGTCTGACCTCTTGCACATTTCAAGCCACAGAACCTCACCCATCCACTCCTGGAATACACCAATAACCTTTGGCTGAGTTATTGAAATAATCAAATCATGATTTAAACACTTCAAGTTACAGAGAAACCACCATTTACGCTAGTTTAAATTGGCAAGTGGGCCATGCTCCATGCTGCGGAGGAAGGTTTCTGACCTAGGGGAAAATTCCTTCTCAACTCCAGATATGATGATCAGCTAAACCCTGAGCATGTGGGCAAGACCCACCAGCCAGACACCGGGAAAAGAATTCTCTGTAGTAACTCAGAGGCCTCCTCATCTAGCGTCCATCATCATCCGTTGGAGATATTTGCTGCTAGCAGTCACAGATCAGCTACATGCCAATGTAGGCAATCTCATCATACTGTTCCTTCCATAAACTTATCAAGCTCAGTCTTTAAGCCAGTTAGGTTTTTTGCCCCCACTGTTCCCCATGGAAGGCTGTTACAGAACTTCACTCCTCTGGATGGTTAGAAACCTTCACCTAATTTCAAGCCTAAACTTGTTGATGGGCAGTTTATATCCATTTGTTCATGCCCACTGTGATGTATTTATAGAGATCAATCAGCTCCCCACAGCCTTCTTTTGGTTAGGATAAACAAGCCAAGCTCTTTGAGTCTCCTCTCATAAGATAGGTTTTCCATTCCTCTGATCATCCTTGTAGCCCTTCTCTGCACCTGTTCTAGTTTGAAGTCATTTTCCCTAAACATGGGAGACCAGAATTGCACACAGTATTCCAGAAGAGGTCTCAACAGTGTCTTGTATAATGGTACTAACACTTCCCTATCTCTACTGGAAATACCTCTCCTGATGCATTAGCCTTTTTCACAGCCACATCACATTGGCGGCTCATAGTCATTCTATGATCAACACCCCAATCTTTCCCCTCCTCTGTCTCGTCCAACTGATAAATCCCCATCTTATAGCAAAAATTCTTGTTGTTAGTTCCTAAGTGCATGACCTTGCACTTTGCACTATTAAATTTCATCTCTTTCTGGCTTCTTAATTTCAAAGAAGTGTTGTTGGTAAACTTGTGGGGTAACGCAAAGTATATTAGGAGCTCCCTTAGCCGTCAGATGAATTGACAGGTGTGCTGAATCTTTTTACAGAGACTTTTTTCACAGTTAATATAGGGTGATTGAGTTAATGAATAGGAACAAAATACAAATTGTTTTTAACAACCTGAATAAAGACCTCTTCCCATCCCAGTTAATCAGGTTTACTGAGATATCACAATAATGGGTCCAGTACAAAAGAGAGATTAGACAAATAGATGGATAAGATACATGCTCCAATGTCTGAAGACTTTCAGCTTCTTTATGAAATATAAAGAAAATGATACAAAGCCATATCTTTCCATTGCAGATAATCTTTAAAGGAGATTTGGACACTTTATTTAGGTGCTTATATGGGAGTTGAGCACTTTTGAAAATCTGGCTCTCATAGACTAGTTTTGACTGGTTCATTTCAAAAAGGACCGCTGTAACATTCCCAGACTTCCTTAAGCTCAGGAAGTGCATATTATATAGGGACCTGATGTTCATATTCTACATTATGTTTTAATTTGTTTTTTACTACTTTGTAGGAGATTAAAAAGAAATACAATAAAACAATTTTTAAAATATGTTTAAAAAAGGAAAAATCCCTAAAATCCCTTTTCTGAAAATGAAAACATTTAAAAAATGACTATAAAATACGTTTTCTCACTGTACAGGATTTTTTTTACAATGAGAATAAAATAACTTTATTTCTCAATGAGAGTCCTAGGAAGATGCAAAATGGTGTTCATTTTACCCTGTTGTTAACTTTGCCAACTATTTCACTTCATGGTAGGTCTCTGTCTGAGGAATATTAGCTTCAAGATTAAATACAGGTCATTTGTTTTAAAAAATGATTTTAAAAAATAGATTGAGAATAATTATGGTAAAACAATTTCTGTAATATCTTTTAAAAAATAATGGATTTCCACTTTTTTTTTTTACTGACAGGTTTGCAAATTGCAATCACTGCTCTCTTTATCCTCTTCCCCTTCCGTTGTTTTTTTTCTTGGTTGTAATCAGGGTCAATAAATTTCACTTTATCATTTGTGTTATTCCTGTAACATAAATCATAGGAATAGTACAGTTTATTTGAGTAATACCTGTATGCCTGCCAATCAGTTGTAAATTGGTTCCATGGATGTAACCATCAAATTAATAATAAAAAAAAATCACCACTAGACACATTCTTACACAAAATTTCGGTTACACCATGTAAGCAACTGAGGCCACTTTAGACCTTTTATTTATTTTTATTAATACTTAAATACTGCGCAGTCCAATATCCCTTGAAATCCTTGTATAGATTGCACATACACTTTTACTGTTGGCTCACAGTGTCAGTTAACTGAACACTGCACTTGAGGCTTCTGTTGAGTTGAACAGGTTTCTGTCTTGCATGAAATCTTTGGCAGATGGATTTTGTAAGGTCCGTACACTGTAGTAATGATGCACTGTACCTTTGTGAGAATTCATCAGAAAATTTTCACCTCCTGTATTGACAAAGGATTTTTAAGGTGAGTAAAGTGCAATTTTAAAAAGCGTTCTTGTAGTTAAGTCCCAGTCTTGCTCTTGTTGAAATAAATGGCAAAACTCCCAGAACTTGCCCCAGGGGATGAAATATTGCTAATATTTAAGCAATGATGGCTGATGGAGTATTGACCAGCTGAGTGAGGGGCCTTAATGTTCATGTAGCCCCTTGTCTCCAGCAACTGGTGTTTCACTTCCAGGAAATGGCCAACCCAGAGATTGCTATTGTAAAAAGGGACTCTATCAACATAAAAATCACACTTATGTTGTTACAGACCTGTTACAGGTATTGTAACACCTAAGATTACTATAACTGAGGCTAAAGAGAGGGAGAGAGACTGTTTGTTTTCTTTTTGCTCTGTCAGATTGTTTATTTAGTACATAATTGACCTGTATAATCAGTTTCATTGTTTCCCCCATAGAGTCAGTTCATCCAGTTATTTTTGGGTCTTTCACAGGGTAACAGGGGAGAGAGAAATTTTCAAAACCAAGGGTGTGAATTTTAAAACCATAAACAATGACTGTAGGCCTCAGATGGATGTTGTATGTGAAACTACATTTAACTAATGTTCACTTTGATAGTGTTCCTTTACTTATGAACATTTAAAAGTGTGTGTGTGTGGGGGGAGAAATAAAGAAATTACTTTTTCATGTTTTGAAAAATTAAATTTAACCGCATATTGCTATGCTTATAGTCTCCTGTTTACAATACTGGTCTTTTCCCAGCAGTGAGAAACAAATTACTTTTGATTTTAGGAACAGGTGATTCTTCTTCGAGTGCTTGCTCATATCGATTCCAATTAGGTGTGCGCGTGCTGCGTGCACGATCGTCGGAGAAATTTTCTACCCTAGCAACACCCGGTGGGTCGGCTGTGGAGCCCCCTGGAGTCGCGCCTTCATGGTGTCGGATATATACCCCAGCCGACCCAGCGCCCCCTCAGTTCCTTCTTACCGCCCCTGATGGTCGTTGGAACTGTGGAGCGCAGCATAGCTGTTCTCCACTCTCCCTAGCTTATCCAGTTAATTCTTATAGATAGTTGTACTTATAGTTGTATGTTCTTTAGATTAGTTATTCCTGTTCATAGTTCATTGTTAAATAGATGTAAATAGTTAGCGGGGGTTAAGGGGGCTGCTTCTCCCCCCTTTTCCCCCGGTGCTTAGCCGGGCTCATGCCCAAGGCTCCTGGCTTTAAGCCGTGCGCGACTTGTGCTAAGCGTATGCCAACAGGAGACCCTCACGACTCTTGTCTGAATTGTCTAGGGGAGTCTCACCAGACGGACAAGTGTAAGATCTGTAAGGTTTTCAGGCCCAGGACCAAAAAGGAACGGGACTTTAGACTTAAGCAGCTCCTCATAGAGGCGGCACTTAGCCCAGATTCTCCCGCGGCGCGCCAAGTTCCGGCACCGAGCGCTTCGGTGCACAGCACCCCTGTGGCACCTACCAGTACTACACCGCGAGCAGATGCAGATAAGGCCTCGCGGCACCATCCTCCTTTGGCACCGCGTCCGCCACAAGCGCCTCGGCGCCGTCCCTGTCTCCGGGACATAAGAGGCCCCGCAAGACACAGGAGGCCTCTGTCCTACAGATACCGGCTCCCCCGGTACTGGTGGTAGAGCCGCGTCCGCCTCTAGAGCGCCAGAAGTTGCAGATATCGGCTACACCATTGACTCCGGCACGGGGGCTGTTGAGTCCGGTGCGGACTGGCTCACCACCACGATCCTTGGTGGAGCCCTGTCTCCCGTCTACCCTGGAGACCTTTGCAACGGCGAAGGACCTCATCGCTCTCACGGAGCCGGCGCCGTCTAAACCCGTGGCACCGCCCGCCCTTCGGTCAGTGCAATCCAGGGGCAAGCCTGCCCGGGTACGCCCGCCGTCTCCAAGCGTGGACTCGCGGCACCGCTCCAGGTCTCGGAGCAGGTCCCGACGCCACTCGCCATCCCGGCGCCGACTTTCACCCCGGCACCGGTTGTACTCGCGGCCTAGGTCCTCTTCACGGCACCGATCTACGTCTCGGCACCGTCTGGATCATCGGTACCGATCGGAGTCGCGACGTAGTTCCCGGCACCGGTATGAGCACCGCTCCAGTTCGAGGGGCCGCTCCCGGCACCACGTCTACAGGCGGTCGTCGTCGTCTCGGTCCAGATCTGGATCTCCGCACCGACGGCACCGATCTCGATCACGGTACCACTCGCCGGCACCACGCAGGGACCGCTCGCCTGCGGATCGGCACCGTATCGTACGGAGCCCATTCAGACGCATTCGGCACCGCCTTGGCCCTCGAGATCAGCGTCTCGCTCCTCCGAGGGCGCTTCGAGATCAGCATACCCTCCTCAGGGTCAAGCTGCCGCTGACTTGGGTACTGGCAGGAGGGGGCAGAGGACCCTGCGCAGGACCCTACGCATTGGTCTTTCTGGACTCCGTGGGCATATCACGAAGCGCAAGGGGATCCACCATCAGCCTCTCGCTCTGCACACTCCGAGCCCAGAGTCCCGGAGGCCACCATCCCATGTCCTCCCACAGGGGGCATGGAGGCTCCCATGCCTACACTTCAGGCCCTGGACCCCGGGGCAGGAGACCCTCCGATTCAGGGACCCTTAGAGCCGGAACCCCCTTTGGACCCCTTGCCCCCGGGGGCATCCTCCTCATCTTCCCCGGATGAGGCGGTGGCGGGCACATCAGCCTCGGGCCCGCCCCCAATAGATCTTCGTGCCCACCAAGACCTCTTACGTAGGTTGGCACGGAATATGGACCTCCAGGAGGAGGAGATAGTGGAGGTGCAGGACCCGGTGGTGAGCATCCTGTCGGCTGATGCCCCATCCCGGGTGGCATTACCACTGATTCGGACGATTCAGGCTAATGCCACTACTATATGGCAAACCCCTGCCTCCATCCCACCCACAGCCAGAGGAGTAGAAAGAAAGTACTTCGTCCCATCTAAGGACTATGAGTACTTATATACGCACCCTCCACCGTGTTCACTGGTCGTGTCCTCGGTGAACGCAAGAGAGCGTCATGGCCAGCAGGCGGCAGCGCCCAAATCGAGGGACGCTAAACGCTTCGATTTGTTCGGGCGTAAAGTGTACTCAGCTGGGGGTTTACAGCTCAGAGCCGCGAACCAACAGGCGCTCTTGAGCCGCTACAGTTATAACTCATGGAACTCCATGGGTAAATTCAAAGAGTTGGTTCCCCAGGACTCAAGAGAGGAGTTTGGGGCCTTAGTGGAGGAAGGTAAGAAGGTAGCTAGGACCTCCTTGCAAGCCTCTTTGGACATAGCAGACTCTGCCACCAGGACTCTAGCATCGGGCATAGCCATGCGACGCGTCTCCTGGCTCCGGGTTTCAGGCTTGCCGCCAGAACTGCAGCAGACCCTGCAAGATTTACCGTTCGAGGGCCAGGGACCCTTCTTGGATAAGAAGGACTCCCGATTGCAGAGCCTCAAGGACTCAGGAACCATCATGCGCTCCCTGGGGATGCGTGTCCCAGGGCCCCAGCGCAGACCCTTTAGGCCCCAGCCACAAAGGTTCTACCCTCCCCCGCCTCGTCCAAGACAGGACTTTCCCAGAAGGTGGGGTCAAGGTGGTAGATGAAGGTCGACCGGCCCCCAACCGGGTCAGAACCAGGCCATCTTTAGGTCCTAGACAAAACTTTTGAAGGTGCGTTCGAGGATGGCGCCCCAGCCACTATCCAGGATCCATCTCCCTCCTTTCGGGATCGCCTCTCCCGTTTTCACCGTGCTTGGTCCCTTATTAACCTCGGACCGGTGGGTCCTTAACAAGGTGGAGAGGGGATACGCTCTCCAGTTTTCTTCATCCCCCCCTTCCAACCCCCCCTCCCCGTCCCTCTTCAGGGACCCTTCTCACGAGCATCTCCTTATACAGGAGGTTTTTGGCCTCCTCGCTATGGGTGCCATAGAGGAGGTGCCCCCAGAGTTAAGGGGCAGGGGGTTCTACTCCCGCTACTTCCTGATCCCCAAGTCAAAAGAGGGTCTGCGACCCATTTTAGACTTACGCGGACTCAACAAATTCATAGTAAAGTTGAAGTTCCGCATGGTCTCCTTGGGGACCATCATCCCTTCGCTGGATCCTGGAGACTGGTTCGCCGCCCTCGACATGAAGGACGCATATTTTCATATAGCGATCTACCCCCCTCACAGGCGCTTCCTTCAATTTGTAGTAAACGGAATGCACTACCAATTTGCTGTCCTTCCCTTCGGCTTGTCCGCGGCTCCGAGAGTGTTCACAAAATGTATGGCTGGCGTGGCAGCATACCTTCGTCGACCGAGGATACAGGTGTTCCCGTATCTAGACGACTGGCTGGTGCGCGGCCACACCAGGGAGCAAGTTCAAGCTCATGTCCAGATAATACTGCAAACATTCCATGAGTTAAGCATTCTACTCAACAAGGAGAAGTCCACTCTGGAGCCAACCCAGAGAATAGAGTTTATCGGGGCAGTCTTAGACTCCAGACTCGCCCGAGCTCTTCTGCCAGACACTTGGTTTCACACCATCACAAACATCATCCACGGACTCCAGGTCTTCCCGATTACCAAGTAAGGACGTGCCTCGGCCTGTTGGGGCACATGGCCTCTTGTACTTACGTAACCAGGCATGCTAGACTTCTGCTTCGCCCACTTCAGACCTGGGTATCGTCGGTGTACCGCCCTTATTGGGACAACCTGAGCATGGTGGTCACGGTTCCGAACTCGGTCTTGACCTCTCTCACTTTGGTGGCTGGGATCACAAGGCGGTTTGCGCAGGAGTGCCATTTCATGCCCCACAACCCTCCCTGCACCTGGTCACAGACGCTTCATCCCTAGGTCGGGGCGCTCACCTCGGGGAACACCATACCCAGGGCCTGTGGACTGCATCCCAACTAGCTCTGCACATCAACGTTCGAGAGCTGATGGCGGTGCGCCTAGCCTGTCAGGCATTTCTGGGTCTTCTGCATGGCTGTTGTGTGTCAGTCCTCACAGACAACACCACGGCCATGTTCTACATCAACAAGCAAGGAGGAGCCCGGTCGTCTCTCCTATGCCAAGAGGCCATTCGCCTGTGGGAGTTCTGCATTGTCCACTCGATACATCTCACGGCATCGTTCCTCCCTGGAGCCCAGAACACTCTAGCGGACCGTCTCAGCAGGTCCTTCCAGACGCACGAGTGGTCGATTTGTTCAGACATCATCTATTCCATCTTCTAGAGGTGGGGATTTCCCCAGGTCAACCTGTTCGCATCTTGAGCCAACAGGAAGTGCCACGCGTTCTGCTCCCTACAAGGGCGATCTCCGGGCTCCCTGTTGGACGCTTTCCTTCTGACATGGAAAGACCAGCTGTTCTACGCTTTTCCTCCATTCCCACTGGTCCACAGGGTACTGCTCAAGCTACGCAGAGACCAGGAAAGTATGATTCTAGTTGCTCCAGCTTAGCCAAGGCAGCACTGGTACACCACGCTTCTGGAGCTATCGGTTCAAACTCCGATGATGCTTCCCTTGTGCCCAGACCTCCTCTCTCAGGACCACGGCCGACGCTGTCACCCCGACCTGCAATCGCTCCACCTCATGGCGTGGATGCTCCATGGCTGAATCGGACAGAGCTACAATGCTCACATCCCGTGCAGCAGATTCTGCTGGGAAGTAAAAAGCCTGCTACACGGACCACTTACTTAGCCAAGTGGAAACGGTTCTCCTGTTGGTGCAAGGACCGGGCCACGCCCTCCTTGCAGGCGTCTATTCCTTTTATACTCTAATATCTCCTATCCCTGAAACAGCAGGATTTGGCGATATCTTCAATCAGGGTGCATCTGGCCGCTATATCTGCTTTCCACCCAGGAGGACTCACTTCCTCTAACCCGATGGTCGTCAGGTTCCTCAAGGGCTTAGACCAGCTGTACCCACAGCAACAACAACCTGTTCCGGCGTGGGACCTCAACCTGGTCCTCTCCAAGCTCACAGAGCCCCATTCGAGCCATTGGCTACTTGCTCACTCCTGTACCTATCTTGGAAGACAGCCTTCCTCGTAGCCATCACTTCAGCAAGGCACGTTTCTGAAATCAGGGCGCTCACGTCTGAGCCTCCATACACAGTTTTCCACAAAGACAAGGTGCAGCTCCGCCCCCACCCTGCCTTTCTCCCCAAGGTAGTTTCAGCTTTTCATGTGAACCAGGATATATTTCTCCCGGTCTTCCATCCTAAGCCGCACGCTACCCGTCAAGACCAGCGTATGCATTCCTTGGATGTACGCAGGGCCCTGGCTTTCTATATTGAGCGTACAAAGCCGTTTAGGAAGACGACACAACTCTTCGTTGCAGTGGCCGACCGGATGAAAGGCTTACCGGTCTCCTCACAACGTGTCTCCTCTTGGATCGCGTCCTGCATTCGTGCTTGCTACGACCTGGCCAGTGTCCCGACGCCGCGCCTCACCGCCCACTCCACGAGGGCCCAAGCCTCCTTGACTGCCTTCCTGGCTCATGTCCCGATCCAGGACATTTGTAAAGCGGCAGTTTGGTCATCGGTCCACACCTTCGCCGCTCACTATGCGCTGGTACAGCAGTCCAGAGACTATGCTGCATTCGGATCAGCGGTTTTGCACACAGCAATGTCTCACTCCGACCCCACCGCATAGGTAAGGCTTGGTAGTCACCTAATTGGAATCGATATGAGCAAGCACTCGAAGAAGAAAAAACGGTTACTCACCTTTGTAACTGTTGTTCTTCGAGATGTGTTGCTCATATCCATTCCAAACCCGCCCTCCTTCCCCAGTGTCGGAGTAGCCGGCAAGAAGGAACTGAGGGGGCGCTGGGTCGGCTGGGGTATATATCCGGCACCATGAAGGCGCCACTCCAGGGGGCTCCACAGCCGACCCACCGGGTGTTGCTAGGGTAGAAAATTTCTCCGACGATCGTGCACGCAGCACGCGCACACCTAATTGGAATGGATATGAGCAACACATCTCAAAGAACAACAGTTACAAAGGTGAGTAATCGTTTTTTCTGTTTGTTTGAAGAGGAAAAGTCACTGGGCTTGAGATTCCTCTTAGATACAATGGCATAAATCAGAAGTAACTCCACTGAAGTCAAGGGAGTTACATCAGTGCAAGAGTAATCAGATTATGGCCTATTTATTCTTCCTCACGTCACTTCATCTTAAGGTACAAGATGAACACCCAAAGACAGAACATAATTTGACTTAATTTTCTGATCTGTAAAGACTAGTCCAATAAACAAAAGAATAGTATTGCATTCTCTACTGTCCACTAGTTTGCAATATACAATGGCATATATAGAAATCTGGACTGCATAGTAGCAAACTTGAAACATATTTCTTTTTCAAATACCAATGTCAGGTTGATTTAAAATCCACTATAATCATGGAATCATAGTTCAATTTCTGTGCAATGCAGGCATACCAGGAAATGATGCAATGGAAATATAAAGAGTTATGATTATTTTTCAACACTATTCAGTATATTTTCTTTTCATTGACTGGGCTCAGTCGGTTGTAATTGAGGATAATGTATTCTGAAAAATCTGCTTTACTGACATAAATTACTTCAGAGCATCAAAATAACCTTTTGTTATTGTGTTCTTTTAAGGAATCAATGCAGGGATTCATTCTCTCTGCATCAGAGTCAGTGACCACATGAATGAGCATAGCTAGTTCCACTATATCAGTCATAACAATAGATTTCTCAATTACCAATGAGTAATACCCACAAATGGTAAGATTCACACAAAAGAGAGAAAACAAATTCTCATAGAGCCTAGTGTACTTCAGTGTAAATGAAATTTCCTGTCCTTTGTATGTGTAATATTCTCTGCTTAACACTGCCTTAAAATAGGTTTGTTGGGAGTATTTTTCAGAGTAACATTTTTCACATATGTACATTATATTAGCATCTTTTATTACATGGTCACACAATTTATAGTTAAGGGTATGGCTTATTTAATTTCTCAGCAGCCCTCTTTGCCACCCACCCCTCTGTATGCGCTTCAAGGTTTTTCCTGCAATTACTTCCCAATGGGTCTTTATTTTGCCAAGATGTGATAGTTCTCTACTCCTTTAGCAGCTAAACCAGATTCTACACTATGACTGCCCATTTGTAGGCTTTCTGTCCACCAAATTCTATTATTCATGTGTTGTGGACATGGCTCAAGAGGCAAGGTATAGGGGAAGGTGTAATACCCGAAAGACCTAGCAATGACACAACCATGGGAAGTAGTGAAAAGGTTTGCTAGAAGCTGGAAATGGGTGACAGGGGATGAATCACTTGATGATTACCTCCTCTGTTCAGTCCCTCTGGGGCACTGGGCATTGGCTACCTTCGGAAGACAGGATACTGGGCTAGATGGACCTTTGGTCTGACCCCGTACAGCCTTTCTTATGTTCTTATGGCTGCATGGCTATGGGTCTTCAAATTGTACATGGAGGTTAGAGTGATTTTTCATCAGTACTTCTGATTGCTGCTACTGTCACCAGAAAAAATCAGGGCAGCCACTGATAGGGTTAATAGGAATATATAGAAATTACACTAAAAACTTACAGAATTCAATAGAGAATGACATCCTTACTATAGGCTTTTGAAATATCCCATATAAGTTTACAGGAG
Source organism: Chrysemys picta bellii (assembly GCF_011386835.1). NCBI lineage: Eukaryota > Metazoa > Chordata > Testudines > Emydidae > Chrysemys > Chrysemys picta. The sequence goes on from NC_088795.1 coordinate 46,689,806, forward strand.
AACATAATTTTCTATTGTATTCTGTAAAGTGGTCAAAAAATTGTAGTTTTCTGTAGAAATTATTGAACCTTTCAAAAAGAATAAGTAAAACTCTGATGCATACAGTGTTGAATATTGAAAGCCATTCAAATGATTAATCCTCAAGTCAAGGAGTCTCCTGATTTTTTAAAAAATCTAGTTGTTTTAGAAAGTGAACTGAAGACTTCAACATCTAAAAGAAATAGGCTGCCTGTCAAGTTGAAGGAGAATTTACTTTAGTTGTAATTAATAGACTTACTTGTAATCTTTAAGCAATAATCAGGAAGACAATAGATATACCATGTTCCACAAACTGTTTTTTCTTAAATTTCATCCAACTGCAACTACAGTCACTGTTCTCCTTAGCTTTTAAAGATTTTAGCTCAAATTTGAATGGGAGCTAGCTTTAACCTCACTCTGTACCTTTCCATAATAAGAGTGAGTATAACTCTGCTTTAGCAAGCAGCTAACTACTGTCTCTTTTGAATGGTGACAGTCTGTGCCTTGCGTAATGTGTAAATCCAAGAATACATGCACGCACGCACAAATGTGTTACCTCTTTATTAGATCATTGTACAGATGATGAGTAGAAAAGTTGAAAGTAGTATTGTTCCAGAAAGAGTGTTGAATGCTCTGAAGAGAATGGCGGCACTCTTTGGAGGGTATATAAACTTGCTATGTAATACCTGAAAGACCTAGCAATGACACAGCCATGGGAAGTAGTGAAAAGGTTTAAAACCTACAGTATAATTAAAAACAATTAAAAGATAATACAGTATCTGTTTCCCACTGAAAAGGGGTTTGTGAACCCATTTCGCAATAGTTGTCACTTTAGAACAGATGTCCCCAAACTTGGGTCCCTAGAGTACTTGCTGGTAGTCTGTGGAACACTTGCTAGATGTATTGTGCTGGCTTCTTTTCATTTTCATCTTCCAAATAGTATTAAAATATAGCTAAAAATACATTACTTTATTTCCTAATGTTACTTTTCCATGTAAACAATTGCTGTAGTTGTCAGAGACCTGTGTTTCTCAAAATGTGAGGGAAGCTTTTTGTTTCCATCTTAAATAGGAGGGAAGTGGTCCGTGGGAATGAGACTAGCAGGGGAATTGGCCTGAGCAATTGGGATTTGGAGATGAAATGGTACAATTTGTGTGTTAGAATGTAGTTCACCCTCCCTCTAAAAATGTTTGCTAACCCCTACCTTAGAATATTATATAGAACCCTATAGAAGTTCTGTATCAGTTTTTATATATACCTCCTTTGCATGGTGGAGTGAAGGGAGACCCTGGGGTCCTGGGGAAAACATAGTGGAAGAGACCATGGCAGCACTATTCCATTAGAACTATGCAGCCATGTAACCCAGGTGAGGCAGTACAGCTGTGACCCTGGAAATATTTTGATAGCACATGGACAGCTTCACTCACCAAGGGATTCTGCCTCAATATTAAAATATGAATACACTTTTTCATCTGTCTGCATCCTTCAAGAAATGAAGTTGTACGGTCCTGCAGGGATTGATTATTGAGGATTAGATTAGCAGAATCTGATCCCCTTTATCAAAAGCATTACATTCCTTCTGAAGTGCATTATTAACATTACAGCCTGAAGAAAGAAAATAGGTAGTAAATTAAAATGACATCAACTAATCAATGTCAATTTCAGTGACAGAAATTCAGTTGTGTTTTGTATTACAACACCCGCACTTGTATCTACTTGTAAAAGTAACACCCAAGAATTCTGTTTCATATGCAATTACATTGTTTGCTGCATGAACATATCTTCAGTTGTTTTTGTTTTCATTATTCTAAATGTACATGTCAAATTCATTACTAGGAGATAAACGATCCATATATTATGGATAAACAATTATGAAATAGTAATTGATATTTTAATGGAAACACTAACAAACTCAAAGAACGAGGAGTACTTATGGCACCTTAGAGACTAAAACATTTATTTGAGCATAAGCTTTCATGGGCTAAAACCCACTTCATCAGATGCATGCAGTAGAAAATACAGTAGGAAGATATATATATATATACACACACACACACACAGAGGACATGAAACAATGGGTGTTGCCCTACTAACTATAACGAGAGTAATCAGTTAAGGTGGGCTATTATCAGCAGGAGGAAAAAACTTTTGTAGTGATAATCAGGATGGCCCATTTCCAACAGTTGACAAGAAGGTGTGAGTAACAGTAGGGGGGAAAAATTAGCATGGGGAAATAGGTTTTACTTTGTGTAATGACCCATCCACTCCCAGTCTTTATTCAAGCCTAATTTAATAGTGTCCAGTTTGCAAATTAATTCCAATTCTGCAGTTTCTCGTTGGAATCTGCTTTTGAAGTTTTTTTGTTGGAGTATTTGAGGTCTGTAATCGAGTGACCAGGGAGGTTGACGTGTTTACCGACTGGTTTTTGAATGTTATAATTCTTGATGTTTGATTTGTGTCCATTTATTCTTTTGCGTAGAGACTGTCCGGTTTGGCCAGTGTACATGGCAGAGGTGCATTGCTGGCACATGATGGCATATATCACACTGGTAGATGTGCAGGTGAACGAGCCTCTGATAGTGTGGCTAACAGATTCTTAATTCTAATGTCATGTATAAATATTCCTTATTATCTAGATCATTAAAAAACACACTCATGTTTGTCTGAAGGTGCCTTAGCTCAACATATTTAGTGATATTAATTGTATATTTAAATAACAAGGATGACATTTTGATTTTTTTTTTAAATCCTGCGTAAAGAAAGGACTTGACTTGATATTTAAAGCAGACATAAACTGGAACAAATGGAATGGCACAGCACTTATTCCTTGGAGGTATTTCCCACCTGGTGTTGACAAGATGAATTCATATGCCATCCATGGGTCTGGGATGGGAAGAACATATGAGGCACTTTATCCAATACCTAGAGAGGATATTGAACTGGGACAGGGGCCTAATTTGTGAGTACAAACCGTATCTTATTTATGCTTGTTTTCTCTTTTGTCTGTGTCTACTAATAAGGCAAATTTGGGAAATCCTTCCTACTGCAGTGTAATGTGGTGAAATACTTTCAGCGTGACATTGATAGAAATTATGAAACTGCCTTTTGAGTCTTGATCCAAAGCCCATTGAAGTCTGGAAATGGAAGTCCTTTCATTTACTTTAATAGGGTTAAATGAAACTCCTAGAGCAGAGGCAGACTGTAGTCTGAAATAGTACGTTTCAGCTAATGAGAATGCAGAACTTCCTATTTAAAAGTATTTTTCATTCACAATTATGAGAAATGTATATACTAGAGGAAATATACTGTGACATGCAAACAAGCTGTAGAGAGCTGTAGTGGGGCGGCTGCTGATAGGTAGGGGTTAAAAGCAGCCAAGCTAGGCTGATTGGTGTGGCCAGCTCAATTAGGGCCCAGCTGGCCCTGATAAGAGAGCTATGGGCCAGGAGCTGAGAGGAGTCTCTCTCCAGCCCTGCGGGAGAGGGCCTAGCTGCTGGAGAACAAGGTACCTGAACTGGAGCAGTGCTGGAGAATAGGGCAAGGGAGCTCCAGCCTGGTAACCCCCCAGGCTGCAGGCGTTGGTGAAGGCCTACAAAGGTACTGGGGCCGCAGAGGTGCAGCCTGGGAATAGGCAGAGGCAGCTGGTCCTACCCCCTTGCCAGTGATGAGTGGCCATTACAGACTGCAGTCTGCCCCAGGTTAAGGGGGCTGGATGATGACTGGCAGTAGCCACTGAGGCAAGGTGGGTTTAGAGGATTGGGGGGATTCCCCTGGGAGGGGAGACCCAGAGTGTCGGGGTACTGCAGGATAAAGTGGCACCAGGGTCCAGGAGGGACACAGGGCCTGAAGCAGGCGAGACACCGGTCAGCAGAGGGCGCTCCGAGCTGGAATCGAGCTAATTCCCAGGACAACCAGCAGGAGCTGCCGCACCGGTGAGTCATTGCTTCGCTACAAGAGCATATTCCACTAGTTTTCCCCCATTCATTAATGGATCCAATTCAGGGTTCCAGTACTAATTTACAAAGCCCTGGTTGAGCAAAGCACTTAAGCAGGTGCTTGATTTTAAGCACAAGAAGTCCCTTTGAAGTCTCCATTGGCGTTTTTGTCCCAGATGGGTCATGATTTTTTTTAAATTGTGGGCTGGATTCGCAGTGCTGTTCTGGATGGAAAGCAGACATAAAGTCATTTGCTCCAGCCTATGAGGATTCCCCCTATGCAGGGGAATATGCAGGTGGAATAAAACTACTATACAAGCTCCTACTCCACCCTCTCTCCTGACCCCAGAGCAGGACACAGCTATGCTGTCCCTAAACTTCAGCAATCTTTGCCTGCCAAAAAGGTTTCTTATGGTGTCTTTACATTGTAGCCCGGCGGCAATGTTCCAGCTCACCTTTGCAGCAAACCATTCATTTTGAAGTGTATTATTAAAATGAATGTTGAAACTTTATTTTTTACTTACAAGTTGCTTTTTTTTATGCCTGTTTCTCACCTATAGCCATCGTCTGGAGTATTTCAAAAGGTTCAGTCTAAAGTGGATTATGGGAGAGAACTGGGAGCAACCTGCATCAGACCTCTGGAAATAGCTTAATCAGCGTCTACAATCAAGTTACTTTCTAAATCACAAACACAGTTATTAAAAAACAAAACAAACTCTAACAAAAAACAACCCCCCCTCCAACTACTTAAAAGTCTATTTTCAAATTGCTGGAACTAAGTTGTATTCTTTCACGGCTTCAAATTGATGTGGCAATTAAAATAAATAATTTAAGAGGCTATTTCTTTTGATAATGTTTTGTTTTATATTGATTCTTTTTAACAATTAAATGATAAAAAGGGGATAATGGGTGTTTTAACCACTCTTTCAAGGCATGTTTTATCTTCCTAAAACACCTCTTATAAAGTAATAGAAACCAATTTAATTATTTTGATCTGTCTACAAAATACAAATGATACTAATATTTGTAAGCTAGACACTAGTGGTGGAGACAAGAAAAGAGTGTCTGGCCCAGGTAAGCTCTGTAGCCACAAAAGCCACTTCCTAGTGTGGGTGTGGTAGAGAAGTATCCCTGTCTAACAGCTGAAGGCTGTCTAATTATAGCCATTATGGAATTTTTCCCCTTCTCTGGTTTGAAGTCTGACTTTGCAGATTACCATGTAATATATTTCAGTGTGACTTTTGGGGAATACTATTGGGGGAGTTACTAAAACCAGGTATTATCTTTGATAGAGGAATATCAGTCTGTCTGGAAAGATTTTTTTTTATAGGGACCATGATGCAGACTAATGGTGTTCTCAGAGGATGAAACTGGAGATCATCATAAAGACATAAACTAAGGCACTATATTGTACAATATTTACTTTCACCTCTACAAAAAATGATTCTATTCTTTTCAGGTTCCCATACCACACAGATTACTCTTTTTGGAGTAAAACAAAATAAGGGGGCAGCACAGTTACTCAACTCTTAGAGGAAATCTTACAAAAAAGAAAGTACAGGATTTAGACTGTAAAATTTTAGGGCAGATGCTGCCTTTCATTATGTGTTTTGCACAGTGCCCTGCATGACAGGGGACACTGGCTAGGGCTTCTGGGTGCTACTGTAATACAAATAATAAAAACATAATAAAAGAAGTGGAGCTCATATGCATGAGTTCTCTCTCCTCAGACAGCTCCATAACTTGCCACCGTGGAGCTCTTCACTTTGGTGCTGGGAAACATATGTGGCACGCCAGCCTTTCCCCTGGAGCCACATGGATCTCAAAAAATCTGTAGGTTCTAGAGGCTGAAAGCTTTACTGCTTCTACAAAAGATTAATTCCACTCTACCCCATTGAAAGAAATCCGATTAAAATACAGAATGGAAACCTTTCACTGTTGTCGGAGGTGATCTAGTTAATAGAAGATAAGCTGTTAGTTCCAGTAACATCAACATCCAGTAACATCAAAACCAATCATGATTGCTTAAAGTACATAAGCAGAATTGCTGTAAGTGGTCTATTAATAACTACTCTGTTTTGAATTTAGATTTTTATAGATGCCTTGGAATTACTAGAGTTGATTGTAGGGTCTTTTTCCTTTACAAATGCTGTTTTTCAGGGTAATTTTCACTGGGATATTACCGACCATACAAGGTGTCCTGTGCTATCTTAGGTTTCAGAGTAACAGCCGTGTTAGTCTGTATCCGCAAAAAGAAGAACAGGAGTACTTGTGGCACCTTAGAGACTAACAAATTTATTAGAGCATAAGCTTTCGTGGACTACAGCCCACTTCTTCGGATGCATCCGAAGAAGTGGGCTGTAGTCCACGAAAGCTTATGCTCTAATAAATTTGTTAGTCTCTAAGGTGCCACAAGTACTCCTGTTCTTCTTTGTGCTATCTTATCCAGTTGTCAGGCATTGATAAAATACTGCAATCCATGAAGCAGGTGATAATCAGTCTATTTTCCTGCCTACAGGCATTCCACATCATTTGCTGATCTTAGAACTTTTCTGAGTTTAGAACTTTTCAGACTCTAGTAAAGTGGATTTTGGAGTTCATATACCAGTAGTCCAACAATGAGACAAAATGGAAACATAGTGTAGTTAAGTATATTGTCCAGTTATGTGCATTTCTAGAAGCTGGACAAAATATGATCTTGGATTAAGTAGGCACAACTCCTAGTGAAATCAGCTCCAGAGCTGAATTTGGCCCAATGTCTTTAAAACTTTCTCCTGCATTCCTTATAATGTCACCTTAAATGCGAGTTTAGGAACTTTCATTTAAAGTGTGTAAAGTTCTCTTTGCAGAGTGTTATTAACTAGAGGGATTCTGGATTAATTCAACAGCCAGGTCTGTTCTTTCAGCCATAAGCCATGCTGTCATGGAAACTTAATTACACTTTAAGTAGGATGCAAATGAGTTGTGACACTACATCATTTCACATGAAAGGTTCATTACTTACATTAACTTGCACAATGCTCTCTCCTAAGCATAAGCCTCATTACAATTTTTCTATTTTTTAACATGGTTAAATGTGAGTAGGGCTTTTACTTTTAATATGTCCATTCTTAACTGCATATCCATTTTAAATCATTTAAGCTTTAAGCTGTTGCATTTATTAAATCAGTATAAAATGAACTAACATATACAAGGCACTGAAATAAAAGTCAGATACATCATGTCTGTTCCCACAGCTCATTCTGAATTCTAGTTTGCCCTTTTTACATGCAGAGCTGTGAAATGTTAACTCGATATAGACATCTATCTTTAGATCTCCTATGTGACTGGCATGCATGCTCCTCTACAGGTGGGTGGGAAGAAAATATCATAGTTTTTAATGCTATAACCAAAATAATTCTGGGTGGTTTAACAACTTAATAATCATGAATTTAGGATGACCAAAAATTGATAAGCGGTGAATCAAGGATGAGTTGTTGTCAAAAAAGAAAACACTGCATAATATGTCTTAAATACCTAAGGAGCCAATAAAAATCAGTTGCCTAATAGAATAGAAGTTAGTCTTTATAAATGACCATGTGGTAGTACTGGAAACCGTGGGGATAGTTTGAAGTAGTTAAGACAGAAGATTGTTCTTTGGAAGTAGTGCCTTTTATCCAGGTTTCACTATGCATTTTTTCTTCCATCTCTGAATGCTGCCTAGCATATTTGTACATTTCCACACCTCCTCCTATACCTATATCTGGTAATAAAGTTATTTTCAAACCCAGACTAGCTTTGATCATCAATTAGATAAACCTCAAATTGCAGCTAAAGCAGAGTCATGGAGTCAAGACTCCTGGGTTCTATTTTCACATCAGCCAATGATTTGTTATTTGACTTTAAGCAACTCATATTTTTTCTTGTTGAATTTAGTGCTCATGCAAAATGTTGGGTTGGTATCCCTGGTGATCTTCTGGCAATTGAAATTCAGTACTTACACATACCAGATATGGGAAAAGCAAGGATCAGCGCTAGTTTCCCTGTATTTTCCTGCCTATATGCTTTACCTCTGACCTCAAGGGATGAAATGGCAGTTCTATTTACAGGCCCATTCAGGCCACAATAAGCAAATGACTTAAGTACATGCTCAGCTTTAAGCATGTGAGTAGTCCCGTTGATATCAATGGGATCACTGTAGAATGGGACTGCTTGCTGAAATCAGTGGGACTGCTCATGTGCTTAAATGGCAGGATCTGAGTCATTGGCTTTTTTTTGCTGAGACTGCCAACAAAGGTGCCAGCTATCATTAACTATGTTTGTGATCTGTACATCTGACTACAGGGAAATCAACTAGGACCACCAAACCCTTTACATTTAGGCCACTGAACAGTCGTCAGATGATAGTAACTTCTAAATGGTACTAACCTGGATTTGAAATCGAAACCAAGAGACAAAATGTGTCACATACCATTAGCAATCACCTGAACTACCCATCCCTTGGCAAATCACATTTCTCTATATATATCTTAACTTTTCTGTGAAAGGGGTATTTCATTGATTTCTTGCACTGTGATCATGCCAAAAAATGCAGAGATGAGCAACTGCTCATTATTTGGTGGTCTATTTCAGTGGAGGGGTTGGCCAGGTGAAGAAATAAATGCCTATTACTTGATCAGTATAATCCCCTTCCCCATTCTTAATTTTCCTATGATTTTCATGTAAACAATGATACAGTGGGGAACTGCTAATGGAAAATTTATTAGGTAAGCAGTCTCCCTCTGACCTTTAATTTTGTGCAGCTTTGAAGTAAATATAACAATGACTCATTAACTGCAAAAGGTCTGCAGTGTTTAAGGAGAGTATCCAAATTGATAAACACAGTTTCTCCCCAGCAACAAAATAATGTGCATCTCCTAGAGGGACTTTGAATATTATCAGTCTTTCTCTTTGTTTTTTTCATCCCTCTTCCATTAGATTATAATATGAAAATGTCCAGATCTCAAAAGTTTCACACTAATTTTGGAACCCATGTGCAACTGCTTGTTTGACGGTTTTGTGATTACACTGCAACTGCCAAACAACATTCCACTGAAGTCTAAATACTCTTGAACCACATTTCTAGAGCTGAAAAATGGCACATGCTTAACAATCCTTGTGCCACCAAACCAATTTTAATCTTTCCATTGCTTTGATAATATCGTCATTGTTATAGCTGCACTTTTTAAGTTAAAAATGGAACTGGTTGGAAAATGAGGGGGGAAATGCTAACGTCCCTCTTTTGCTGAAAAATTTCTAATTTAGAAGTTCCAAAAACATTTGATCAGCTCTTGATAAAATATGATTTCTTACATTTGAGCTCTTGTCTTCAGGAAACGTTTATTTTAGAGCTGTTTTTGGTTCATGAAAATATCATATTTGAAGATGGCTGTGATTTATAATGCTGTTGTGTAATGCCTTAAATTCTGTGACAATTATTTGGACAGGCAGAGTATAGTAGTGCTGACTACACGGATCTTCCAGAATCCCAACTCATATGTCCCAATAGCTAAACAGTGTATACTGTTGCATTGTCAGTTTATGCTAAGTTAGCATAATGACGAACACTGCCACTTTATTGGTCCTTTTCGGCGATACAGCAGAGTTATGATCACACCTATCAGGAGTTGGTGACATGAGCTTCAACCTTTCTGCAGAAAGCGGAAGAAAGTGTTCCCAGGCGGGCATGGAAAGGTGAAGATAACAATAAACTGTTTTGTAAACCCAGTTGCTTTTGCACAATCCCAGAATCTGTTACCCCGGCATGGGGAATTACCATCTTATTTCACAGAGAGAAGCCACAACGAGGATCTGCTAAAAACAAGCCAAACAGAGGACCAGAAGCACAATGCACTCCTTCCAAGATTTTAGTCCATTCACTCAAGAAATAGTTGTAGAAACGCTAATGGTAATTAGGGCCACCACCTATGATTTGACATCTGGATAGGAAAAGATAGTAGAGAACAACTATTAAAATCAACTGTCAGTCCCTCCTTTGGGTTTAGATTGTGCCGTTTAAGCACCGCCATGTATAAGGGGCAATGTGTAGCTGGACCAGTCTAGGAAAAGGCCCAAGGAGGAAGTGTGACTCAGAGTCACAATTGCCTCCTTGCTCCAAGATAGAAATTTGCTCCAATCCCTTACTAGATGCAATATCTTCCCTCTCACAGCAGCTCAACTCTGCTGGCTGGTGTGTTGGGGCAGAGATTGGCTCTTTTGCCTTCTTCCTGCCCTCTCCCTCAAGGGAAGTAGTGGCTTCATACATCCTGCTCTTTCCCCTGTGTCTAGAGCAGAGGTCCATGCAGGAGAGGTGGAGGCACTGTTGAAATGATTATTTATGCAGGCTATTATCAAGACACTAATTTAACCATAAATTCCTTTATTAAATCCAAAGGCCAAATCATATTTATACAATTGCTATAATCATGTCTAAAAGCCTAAATAATAAGCAATTTACTACATCCAAACAGTAACAAAACACTTACAAGTATTTGATCAAGATACTTACAAATTGACAGAATCCAGGGGTGCTTAGACCCATACTGGTTGGCTCCAGCATGTTCAGGCAGGTATTAGCAAGGACCCCTTTAAGAGTCTACTTTTACACCCTTTAACAAGTGATGTCATTGCCAATTGCTGACTTTAGCTAAAAAACAATCTGAGACAGTTCACCCTTATTTCCAGTCTTAATCCAGATAAGATTTATAATCTCCTTTATCCACAAGGTTTTTCCTCCCTATATCTTCCCTTCCTTCATGCTGGCCAACAGTTTTTCATTTGCACCTGGGCTCACATTGATCCTAATTTTTGAGATTCCACTGGTGTGTGGGGTGGAAAGGACCATGTTGGCTCTTTTAAAGACAGATTCCGTTTGACTTATTTAAAACCTTCTGCAATCACTGCTATAGGTCAGAGGCCTTGTTAGAAACTTCCTCTTCTTTCATTAGCTATTCTTTGAACTAGACATCCTGCCTACTGTATTCCTTCTGGCCTTAGAACTCATTACTTTCAAAGCCTTTCTTTTACTTGCTAGGTGGGGCCTTTCTTTAAAACACATATTTCTTTAACCAAACGTAAGCTAACTTTAATTCTCTAATTTTATATTTATTCTTCAGTGGCATTACTGCCCCTTTCGCCTCTATGCCCTTTATATACATTGAAGATTTTTTCCAGTATTTAGGCAGGCATGGAGCCACAGCGGTGGACTGGCGAGAAACTGTATGGTGAATCAGAGACTGATAATGAAAACTGGAGAGGAATTTGATGCAGGTGCAAATGATTTTGTGGGACCAGATGAGAAGTGACCAGATTGAACAGGGAATGCAGACAAATCAGAGCACAAAGGAGCGAACATAAATTAAGCCTGGAGGAAGAAACCGTGTATTCATCGATTAATTGTATTAAGTAATCCCCATTCTTAAATAAATGGATGATACTCAATAACATTACTTCAGAATTTCCCTGTTGTAGACATAACCATGTTAGTAATTATTCAGGTAGCATGAAAAAAAATTTTTAATGTACATAAAGTTGAAGGTACATTTTGGGGTATGATTGTAGAGTGGGATTTTTTAAAGTGCCTAAATGACTTAGCCCAAAATCAGTGGGACTTATGATCCTAAGACATTTAGGAGCTTTTGAAAATCCCACCCAAAATGTGAAAATATAAAAGTTACAACCTTCATCTCCACTGCTTTGTACCTGTGCAGTCATCTAAACCAATGCAATGTAGATTTAAATGCTACCATTCTAATTTGGTAGCAGTTTACACCCTCTTTGCACAGGTGTAAATGGCTACACATGATAGCAGAGAATTAAGCTCTGCATGTTCACATTCTGAGCAAAAAGAGGCCATGTCTACACTACAAAGTTTGGTTGATGCAAGTTACATTGGTGTATAGCCACTGATTGTAGTATGTCACTCATGTACATGCATACTTGGGTGCTGACATAGGATGCACAATTCTATATTTGCAGAACTTGAATGAGTACTACTACAATTGGCTGTGCGATGGAGAAGATGTGGAGATGTTCAAGTACAAGAACTGGATTGCTGATGGACACTGTGGGGAAAAAAATGCCAATTTGCCGCTGGCATGCATGGAGTAGCTACACATCGTGGATTGCCACTTCTGGGGCAGAGCAAGGAGCACTGATTGGTTTGCAATGCAGATTTGGATGGTGATCAGTGGCTGCAGAACTTTTGGATGTGAAAGGTCCCTTTCCTGGATCTGTGTACTGAGTGCGCCCCAGCCCTCCAAGGATACCAAAATGAAAGCTGCATTGACCATGGAGAAACGAGTATCAATCATGCCTTGGAAACTTGCAACACCGGATTGCTACCGGTTAGTGGGGTTCTATTAAAGGAGTTCTTGGGACCTCTCCTGAGCCTCAAGGCTTCCTTTGTGCACCTCCGCCCTCAGTTCCACAGGAACCAGTGAAGCTGCAAGGAGCCCTCCAGTCAGCTGGACATGGCAGAACAGGGTGATGTCCAGTCCTATCCTGACTTGAAGACCTGTCCTTTACCCAAGTTAGAGATCCTAACAAAATTCTCCAACTTCATTGAAGAGCAGAGAGCTGAGACAGGTCTATACCCAAGTGGCAGTTGTCAATGGGGAAATAGTGGAACCTTAACAAGCTGAAGTCTTCCCTCATTTTGAGATTCAGGGTAACCACCTAATATCACCTTGAGAAAGACCAGAAGGCAGAAGAAATCCAGACCCAGCTCATAGGCCTTGGGCCAACGGAGAAAGCTTCCCTGATTCCCCTCCTGCTGGTGAACATATCATTCCAATGTGCTGGGATGGACATAGCTGGCCCCTCAAAAAGAGCATTATAGTTACCAATACATTTTGGTAGTTGTGGACTATGTCCCCCAAGTATCCTGAGGCCACACTCTGCACTCTATGAATGCCAAGGCAGTCACTTTATGATGATTTTTGCCCTCATTAGGGTATCACAGGAAATTATACCGGACCAGGGAACAAACTACATGTCCCAGACAATGGAACAACTATGTGAGATTTTGAAAATAAAAACCCTCTGAATGTCAGTCCACCATCCCCATACAGATGGGCTGGGGGAACGGTTCAACAGGACCCTAAAGAATATGCTAAGAAGGTTCATCACTATGGATATCTGACACTGGGACCAATTACTCCCTTGCCTCCTGTTTGCCATATAAGAGGTGACACAATCCACCACTGGCCTCTTGCCACTTGAGCTATTATACAGAAGACAAGCATGAGGGATTTTGGACCTTATTCAGGAGATGTTAGAAGAACAGTCACCTTGAATTGATTATGTGATACAGCACATTCTTAACCTTTGAGAGAAGCTTGAAGCTTTGGGCTCGATCACCAGGGAGAAAGCTCCTAGAGAGCAGCCTGTAATAAAGGGGCCCACCTTCGGGTATTTCAGCCTACGGATTGGGTTCTCTTATTACTTCCCAGTGTAGAATCAAAGCTCCTGACCTGCTGACAGAGGCCTCATGAAGTGGTGCAACGAGAAGGACCTGTGAATTATGAGATCTGGCAACCAGATGGATGGAAACTCCAACAGGTTTGCCATGTGAACTTTTTAAAGCTATAGCAGCCTTGAGAAAGCCTGTTGATAGCATCCTACTTGCTGTATAATGTACAATATTTGGAGAAAAATAGTTACTTGCAAAATCCTCTTATACTTTCTGATTGCTTTTCTTGTTTTAAAATTTATAACATTGTGTAAAACAGAGAAATGGAACCCCTTTTTTCAATTTTGTTGTGCAAAAATTACTAGAGATGATGTATTGTTACTGAATGTAAATCTTAGCTGTTAAAGAGCATGAAGCTGTTCAATTTTAAGAATAACAGAACTGTATTTAATATAGTCAGAAAAAATGTCTTTTAAAAGGCAGTTTTTTGAAGGCGGAGATTTTTAAAGGTATAGGCATTGCTGCACTCAGGAGCCTCAATCTCATTTTTAAAGGGCTTTAGGCACTTATGAGCCAAAATCCCATTGACAGTCTAAATCCCTGTTGAAAATGAACCAGTTTGGCATTGCAACACTGAGTGAGTCACACCTAAATACCTTTAAAAATCTGGGCTTGGATGCCTACAAAGATCTGATAGAAAGTAAGGGGCAAAGCTCGATTTACACGTCAAAGGTGGGATTTTCAAAAAGGCTCATTACTGGCCTATCTGTCATTGGAATCAATATTTTACTGGAGTGGCCTAAGAGAGAGGCCACTTTTGAAAATCCCAGCCCAAACTTGTTTCAGAAATTATTGAATAATGTGTAAGCGCAGTTTCTCCATATAACTGAATTGAGTCTGAAGAAATAGTAAACTAGAATTATTACTATTCAACTAGTTAGCAACCTAAAGCTCATTTGAAATGATCAGATGTAGAATGAGCTAGGTCAGGTGGGAATGAAATAAAATAGTAAATAAAAGAAAGAAGCATTCCTATCTTGACAATGTCTGGGTTGGTTGCGTAATGTGTAATGACCTTGTGCCAGAAGATCAAACTCTAGAGCTTGGAACCATCCTTTACACTTTGTAAGAAAACTGGCTATAAAAATATTCCTAAACAACAATGCACTGGGGAAAATGCACCATTGTAACATGCCATTAAAAATTAATAATCTCTAGAGCTAAGAATTATTATTTAAAAAAAAAAAGACTGTTCAGACATATACAGGCCTGTACATAGAGCAAGTTAGAAAATCAGTACAATTGGGAGGAAAATAATGGTTTAAAACAGATTGAAGGAAGAGAAAGTATCCCAATAAATCATCTGTCAGTGTAGATAATAGAATACTGCATCATTTTCTATCAGCTAGAATAAAGGTTATACACAGTTTCTTACTTCCCAAACAGTATGATCTTGCTGCCATATTTAATATTAGCTTCCATTGTGACTGTGGGCCAGATTGTAGCTCTACATTATGTGGCTGTACAGGGACATAAAGGGGTATAAGACCCCAAATAAATCCCCCTGTAGGGTCTTCATTCCTCTCAGCTGCAGGTGCAGTCAGTGGGGCTGGAGGAGAGAGTAGGAGCTTCACATCTGTTACTTCGCCCCAGCCTAGGTTGGTAGAGTAGACTGGGAAATGGGCAGCACTTTGGCTCTGCCCCCATAATTTATTGGCCAATACAGCTGGCACCAGAGATTTGGGTAGGAGGAGGAATTAATCTATTACTGATAAGTGTCTGGAAGGGGTGGAATTGTGACTTGGATTCCTCCTGAGGTAAAGCAGCAATGTACTGCCCCATAGACAAAGCAGTGGCTAAAGGCACAATCTACCCTTGTGTGTTTAATAATGGAAACACTTTACATACTTTTCTGTAATTGGTTGTAATAATTTCTGAAGACTCTAAAGGATGTCATTGTATTTAATAATGATAGTAAAGCCTCCACAGAGGCTTTGGAGAGACAATGGCAATTGAAAGAGGGAAGAATATGATTTTCCCAGCAAACAAAATGTTGACTGCAAATATTATTCAAAGCATTCTGAATAAAAATAGTAGTATAAAGGGGTGGCTTGTCTAGCTTTGAATACTGTGATGTTAAAAATCACAAATATTTACATTTGAAAGAGAAACACTGGGAAATTTTGATGTCTTTACAGATAATGGCTTGTAACCAGAAACACTCTTTTTACAATAACACTTATAAGTATTATCTTCCTATAATAAAATTGCACGGATGTTGCAGTACATTATATATTAAAACTGAAATGGACCAGACACAAATTCTGCCACCATTAAATGGTACCTTAGGGCAATTTGATTTCGATGGGACTACTTAATGTCACTTAGCCCTGAATAGCACCCACCCTACAATGACAATATTGAACTAGATAATTTAATACTGCAGGTCTTTTTTCATTTTGATCTTTTTTGATTCTGGGCCTTATCCTGATTTCATAAGTCAGTGGCATTTTTGCCACAGACCAGAAAGAATGCAGGATTTGGCCCTCTGAGTTACAAATTACCTCATTTCATTCTTTTCTTGTTACTATTTCTAATTGTTTAAAATTAGTATGTTAGGTGTTAAAATTGTGAAGTAATATAAAACATGGAGTTTTGAGCTATTTCCCCCTCCTGTACTTTAACTGATGCAAAAATATTGTCTCAAATTAAAAGTTGTTTTTTTGTTGTAGTTGTTGTTTTTAAAGAACCCTATTCAAGACTGTAGCTGAATAAACACTGTAATTTCATTAATACTATGTGGGGTGCAGAGACTGTGCTGGAAATACATATGCGTGAAGTTTTAAGAAGCTTTGTTACCCACTAATTAAGCACAGAGCGGCCCAAACAGCTTGACATACTTATAACCTTTAATTTTCTATTGCCCTTAAAGGTATAAAATGTTCACTTCATGGTGTGTTCACTTTGGGCAGTTCATATCATCTTTGTCATGGAGTCTTCGCTAATGGCCTCCTCCTCCTGAATATACAAGTAAAAGTGCAAGAAGGCATTTAAATCAATAAAGCCAACAATAAACAGCATGTGACTCATGCATGCCTTTTCAGTTAAGAAAATACATTGGGTAGGGCATATTGATGTTTCTTGTGACTAGCCATACAGAATGTTGACTGCAGAAGTCTATATGAGATGAATATCTAATTGGAATTATGTTTACAAGGAACTGTTGTAGCAAGTGAATGATAGTGAGAAAAATATGCAATATAGCTTTCTCTTACTGCATACTTCCAATGCTTACAGAATCGCAGTTATCATTTGGAAATATGGTCATATAAATGTGTTTTAGGGCTTGATTTCAAATATATTATATCAGCATCTTTGCTACAAATTCTGTTTAAGAAGAAATCTATAAGTCTGAATAACCTTCTAGAAATATTATGCAAAATCTGATCAAGAAAAGAATGTGTATCAAGAAATGTATTAAATATATCTATAATAATTTTCTTTTGTATCCTACTTACATTCTATGGCTCGTCTGTTTAACCAACCCCCTATTGTCTTTGGCTCAGATCCCCAAAATATTTAGGTGCCTAACTCTCTCATTGATTTCAATGGGACTTGGGTGCCTAAATACATTTGAGGATCTGGGCCTTTATTCTTTTTCCTTTATTTCAAGTTCCTGCTCTTACTTGGGATCATATACAATTTTGTTATTTGTTGTGTGAGTACTCCTGCCTGTACTGCACTAGAATTTCTGTAACATATCCACTACGTTCTGCCATTGTCATCTACTATCTGCATACTTACTTAGCTTCCTCCTTTTAGACATTTCTTTGTCTCAATAATGTCCACACAGATGCATCCCATGGTGATGGAGTGCTGATGTACTTTGTATTATCACAGCTTTCTCCTAGTGTGAATTCTTTGTAATTTTGTTTCTTCAGGAAAAACTCATTTCAAAAATAGGAATTGGTTTACAGCATGGCTTACTGCTTTAGGTTTCTAGGAAATCATGTGATTTGACCAGTGTCTTGGTATAGATGAATGTTTCTATCCAGTTAGAATGTGGGATTTTCCTGACAGCTGGACCTTTATTCTAATCTCACTGCTTTTACTATTGGAGTAATAGTTCAGATACTTGTTCATTTTTCAGAACATTTTCAACACTATTCTCGGAGCAATGGGCCAACTGTTGTTCCCCGTTACACCAGCACATGTCCATTGAAGTCAGTGTAGTTGCACTGGTATAACTTAGAAGAGAATTTGACTCTATCTACTTATATGTCCCCATTGCCATAATAATCATTGAATCATAGAAGAATCATAGAAGTGTAGACTGGAAGGGACCTCAATAGATTATCTAGTCCAGTCCCCTGCACCGAAGCAGGACTAAGTAATAACTAGACCAGGTACTTGTCTAACCTGTTCATAAAAATCTCCAATGACTGAGATTCCGCAACCTTCCTAGGCAATTTGTTCCAGTGCTTAACTACCCTGACATTTTGGAAGTTTTTGCTAATGTTCAACTTAAATCTTCCTTGCTATAATATAAGCCCATTGCTTCTATCTTCAGAGGTTAAGGAGAACAACATTTTACATACTTGAAAGCTGTTATCATGTTCTCCCTTCAGGTGTTCTCTTCTCCAGACTAAGCAAGTCCAATTTTTTCAGTGTTTCTTCATAGGTCATGTCTTCCAGAACTTTATTAATTTTTGTTGTTCTCCTCTGGACTTTCTCCAATTTGTCCACATCTTTCCTGAAATGTGGTGTCCAGGACTGGACACAATACTCCAGTTGATCCATTATCAGCATGGAGTAGAGTGGAAGAATTATTTATCATGTCTTGCTTAAAACACTCCTGCTGTGATACATCCCAGAATGATATTTGCTTTTTTTGCAACAGTGTTACACTGTTGACTCATATTTAGCTTATGATCCACTACAACCCCCAGATCCCTTTCTGCGGTACTCCTTCATAGGCAGTCATTTCCCATGTTGTATGTGTGCAATTGATCCTTCCTAAGTGGAGTATTTTGCCTTTTTTCTTATTGAATTTCATCCTATTTACTTCAGACCATTTCTCTAGTTTGTCCCAAACATTTTGCATTTGAATTCTATCCTCCAAAGCACTTGCAACCCATCCCATCTTGGTATCATCCGCAAACTTTATAAGTGTACTCTTTATGCCAGTGATTTTCTGTGATCCACAGTCTGTCTAAGATTTCCCAAGGAGTCTGCACCTCCATTCAAAATTTTTAGGGGTCTGCAGATGAAAAAAGGTTGAAAACCACTGCTCTATGCCATTATCCAAATCATTTATGAAGATATTGAACAGAACCAGATCCAGGACCGATCTCTGTGGGAACCCACTCGATATGTCCTTACAGCTTGATTGTGAACCACTGATTACTCTCTGGGAATGGTTTTCCAACCAGTTACGTACGTACCTTAGTACAGTAGCTCTATCTAGGTTGCATTTGTCTAGTTTGTTTATGAGAAGGTCATGTGAGACAGTATGAAAAGCCTTACTGAAGTCAAGATATACTATATCTACTACTTACTCCCTATCCACAAGGCTTGCTACCCTATCAAAGAAAGGTATTGGGTTAGTTTGACATGATTTGTTCTTGACAAATCATGTTGACTGTTACTTCTCACCTTATTATCTTCTATGTGTTTGCAAATTGCTTAATTATTTGCACCATTATCTTTCTGGGTGCTGAAGTTAGGCTGACTGGTCTATAATTCCTTGGCTTGTCCTTATTCCCATTTATATAGATTGGCACTATATTTGTCCTCTTCTAGTCCTGTCTCCCATGAATTTTTGAAGATAATCACTAATGTCTCAGGCATCTCCTCAGTCAGCTCCTTGATTCTATTCTAGGATGTATTTCATCAGGCCCTGGTGACTTGACATCTAACTTGTCTAAGTCATTTTTAACTTGTTCTTTCCTTATTTTAGCCTGAGATCCTACCTTGTTTTCATGTTAGACCTGTGATTGTTACTAACCTTTTTGGTGAAAACTGAAACAAAAAAGGCATTAAGCACTTCCACCATTTCCACATTTTCTGTTATTGTCTTTCCCCCTCACTGAGTAATTGAACTCCTGTATTCAACTCTATAAATAGATGTATTAAAGTTAATGTTACATGCAAACTAATCGTAAACATTTCAAATTCCTGGAGGAAAGCAAGTGAGTACCATTAAAAAAGAGAAATTAAATGGAGCCTTCTGAATTTAAAAAAGCAAGTATACTTCTGTACCTATCATAAACACAACTGTGCCTCTATGCATTTTTGTGGCTCAGTTATTTTTGTAATCATGACCATGAAATAAATCAATAAAAGCTCATGTTACTATGCTTTTCACAATTTTTTTAGATAGAAAGATTACTGCTCAATGCCTATAGAAAAGTTCAACACGCAGTGTTAACCTTTTGTGAGCCTTAGTTAAAGATGCATTTTTCAGCTCAGTGTATGGTATCTAATTACAATATATACTTAATAAATATTGGCTGGTTGCTCTGCATAAACAAATGCAAGAAAAATAGTAGAAAAAACAGAGTAACTGGCTCTCAAGGGAAACTGTTTATAGATGAAAATTCTGAATGATTTCAGCAGTGAATCTGAGCTATACCTTAGTAAAAAAAAAACTATTTGAATTTACACTGCTCTAAACAGGGAAAACAACAAGGCATGTCTACACAGGGATTAATCCTCACCAGAGGGGTGTAAATTCCGATGTGCACTAGCATGTCATGCACTAACTGGCCCGTGTGGACCGTGCTGGCATGCATTAAAAGTTCCTTAATGTGTGTGAATGTAATGCTGTCAGGACTACATTAATGCACACTAGGAATCTTTAATGCATGCCAGCAGTGTCAATGCATGCCAATTAGTGCACAATGTATGGTTGCAGACTAGAATTCACACTCCTCTGATGCAGACTAATGTACTATGTAGACAAGCACTAAAGCCATTTGTGTTGGTTGAACCCTTGTTTTCACAGTCCATGAGTGTGTGCCTCAAAAACCAAGGGAAATATCATACAGATCCATTTGCAGGGTAAATTCACCCTGTGCAAAGGACCAACACAAAGCCCATGCATCACTTAACTTCCACTAAAGACCTATTTTGGGGACTTAAGTGGCCCATGATCCTTTTGCTGACTCTCAACATGAATTCATTTCCCCCCATAGTGAAAGAGTTCTGCTCCAGTGCTGACAGGGTGGAAGAAACTTTTCTGCCATTGGGAGTGATATGGTCTTGATGCCAGATATTCAGCTGGTGTAAATTGTCATAAATCCATTGGCTCAGTGACTGCACATTTGGCCCATTTACTCTAGACAATGGATCTGAGATGCACAATGTGCTTACATCTTTAGGAGAATTATATTAGAGAAGGTTGTTGTGGTAGTAGAAGAATAATTTCAAAACATATTTTGTTAACGAAGGTAGGTTCTAGTGGTGGTTTCTTCAGTGAGCTTTCTCTGCCCATCTCAGATTATTACTTGTAAGTCTGAATATTTTTCAGAAAAGGTTTAAGTTGGAATGGGATGTTATTTTAAATTAAAGTTAGAAGTAAAATTATTTTTATAGTAAGTCCACAAACAGAACATGAGCTGCAGCCATTTTTCTGAGCAAGTGTACGGTGCTTTTAAAAGGTTAATAATGAGATGCCCCAAGGATCTGCACTGAGATCAGTGTTATGTACTATATTTATTATTGGTTTGGTAGATGGAGTTTGAACAGTGGGGTAGCAAAATTTATAAATGACACAATTATTTAGGTTGGTGAAGTCAAGAAATGTATGAGGCTCTTCATGAGAACACAACAAAGCTAGGCATTTGGGCAAAACAAAGAGAGATGGAATTCAGTGCAGACAGTGCAAAGTAACATATGTTGGAAGGAGCAACTTGAACTATTCACAGGCAGACGAGTAAACTACTCATGCACACTGATAATCATACATGTAGTAACTCAAGAAAAAGACAGAGTTGTGCTTGTGGATGGTTGAAGATATCTGATTAGTGTGCAGTGGTGGTCAAGAAAACAAAAAAGATATTAGGCTGAATTCAGAAGGGGATAGTGTACAGTACAGAAAATATTATAGTGCCATAACATCAGAGAATGTCCAGAGAAGGGTAACAAAAATGATTAGAGGCATAAAAAGATTTCCATGTGAGAAGAGATTAAAAAGACTGTTGTACAGTGATTTATAGCATGTATAAAGTATGTTTTACCATTTAATAGATTTATTGTAGCATAGCAAGTTTCATTCATATGCAGTAGTACAATATGAAGAATATAATTTCAGTGCAACATTTCTGGGAAAAAAATATTTCCTTAATGATATCTCATATTATCAGCTATTAAGATTTAAATAGTCCATTCATAAAGAAAAAATGTGTCTGTTCAATTATCATTTAGCTATTTAGAGGATTGTGGAGCTTTGTTTTACCTGCAATCTTTGCTAAACCGTTAAAAACTAGGCAATGTGTCTTGTATGCTTTAGACAGTTAAAAACAAAAATAAGTATTTTATAGTTCTCAATAATAACTATCTAGTCACTATTCATTTTCGTGACTTTTGTTGCAGAAGCATTACTCATGATGGACTCGTTTTGTATGAATGTATGTTGTAAATATCTTTTAATAGTGCTTCTGCATTTCAGCATTGTTAAATAGAGTATTATTTTAAAGTGCTATTTTGCTTGCCTAACAAGCAGCCTGCAGCTTCTGCATCTGTAAGCTATCATCAATTCCATGTCTGCCAATGTTTTGTTTGCCAACAGATTTCTAGTGAAAATAGTCTCAAAAAACTAAATCAAACCCATGCTTCAAATGTCTGAAATATTGTGCCTTGGAGCTAACCCCACCTTTGGGGTTGGTTTTTTTTATAACCACAATTTCCTGGAGGTGGCAGCAAAGTACACACAAGCAAAGTAAAACCAGCCATAGCACATAAACAGGCAAAGAGATTAATGATGCTGTGCAGTACTGACGATGACTGACTAAATGCATCAGCCTTTTCTGGCTTAAAATGACAGTGTAGGTAAATAGAGAGCTGACGTATTTATCAATTTAGTTTTTAATTATATTGGTTTGCATCCCCAAACCCTCAGAATCTCTTCTTTTTTCTGCTCCATTTTCAACAGAAGAGAGTTCACATTGCTTTATTCTTTTCTTTTCCTGTCTTTGTTTTACTATAAACAGATACTTAAAAGAAGCTTTCTGATTAAAATTTCTCAGTTTTATGCACCAATCTGCAGCATTTCACAACCTATCTTTATTATTCTTACCGTACTTTATTTTTAAATAACTTTTCCTAATCTTGGCCACACACTGCATTTCAATCCTTCTCAGTTGTCATGTCTTCAGTATCCATAATGGTATGATTAATTAGCAAGGTGATGCATACTCTAATAACAGATTGCAAAGGACATCACATTAGACATCCTAAGAGTCTCCTTTATGCCAAAGTATACATACAATAATGCCTTGGCAGACATGAGTTATGCTCATCGTTACCTTGAATAACCGGAACTGTATCACTTGTGAGTGCCGGGAGAAACATTATCAAAATGAAAAAGAGAGAATGTGTTGCTGCCACATTGCAGCTGTTGGTTTCAATGTTAAACTTGTTAGTCAAAATGCTATTGGGTGGAATCAATAAAAGCCACAGTCAGGACACTGCACAAGTTAGCAGACTAAAGCCAGGTCTCCACTACAAACTTACATCAGTATAATTACGTTGTTCAGGGGTGTGAAAAATCCACACCACTGAGTGATGCAAACATACCAACCTAACCCCCAGTGTAGACAGCGCTATGTTGATGGGAGGGCTTCTCCCTTTGACATAGCTACTGCCTCTCGTGGAGGTGGATTAACTATGCCAATTGGAGAAGCTCTCCTGTTGACATAGTAACGTCTTCACTAAAGAGCTGCGCTGCTGCAGTGTTTTAAGTATAGATCTGCCTAATGCAGGAAAGTTTGGTTTAGTGCAGGTTAAATAGGAACCTTTGTAAAAGATACAGTGTAACATAGGTAGAATGTATAACTGTTTTGTAGTGTTTTAGTACTAGTGAAAGGTACCAGTTTGACAGCCCTGGAGAATGAAGTGATTTATCCACAGATTACATACAGCACAGGCAGCAGTAGAGCAGCTTCCCCTGCACTGCCAGACCAAAGTGCTTAAATCCCATCATGGAGGCACCACTTTTAGGGACCCACCGGGCAATTTATTTTTCATAAATACCCAGTATTTGGCCTTTCTGTTGAGACAGATTAGTAGTAATTGCAATAGACCTTTTTGTGATGTGGACTTTATGTCCACCAACAACTGGAGTGAGGCCACAAGCCCATTTCACATACCTCACCCTAACAAAAATGATGGGGGAGGGTTTTTTTCAAATGTACAAAGGGTAGCTTGGCACCCAGCTCCAGCTGAAAGTCAGTGGAAATTGGGTGCCTAGTTCATTTAGTTCCTATGAAAATCTCTCCCCAGGGTGCTAATATACAATATATATGAACACACAATGTTTATTTTCCAGCCAGATTTGACAGTCTCCCTTATGTGCATACCATCACACTCTGAATGCATGTTTTATATGTTGTAAATATGCATATTGGTGGCTATCTAGTTGCAACTAATAGCCACACAATTTGGGATCTTCCACTAAAGAGTCTGTCTTTTATCCATGTCAATTTATAGAAAAATAAATCATGTACACTAATAGAGATGTATCCTGTATACATATGTAGACTAATGCAAATATTGTTTATAGCTCATTTGCATGAGCAAATAGGACCTAGATATTTTAAAACATATGGTTTAGCCGTGCTACACTATTTAGCTTTAGGAAGAAAGATTTTGATTTTGTATTGTTTAAATGAACTGTTGAGAACCACCATGCTCAGCTTACCTGAATCCACTATAGACTTGGTCCAAAGATAGGGGCAGATATGCTTACTCACATTAATTCATAGATTTTAAGACCAGACTGGACCATTATGATTGTCTAATCTGGACTCCTTCATAACACAGGGTTTATTTACATTAGAAAGTTTCTCTGGTTTAGTCTAAGGTCTGAATTTAAACCAATTTAGTTAAACTTGTTTTTTTGAATACTCTTTTTTTTGGCTTACTTCAACATTTTTTAGGTTTAGCTTAAATCAGGTTTAAACTAAATTGCAGTAAGTCACTCTTAAACTGAAATAAGAGAGTCAATAACTGGGTTTGCACCAGTTTAACGGAAATCATCTTAAAAACAGTATTTGAATTAAACTGGGGCAACTTTGCTATGTAGACAAGGACACAGACCATAGAATTTTACCCAGTAATTCCTGCATCAAGTGTATAATTTCTGGCTGAGTTAGAGAGTATCGTTTGTATCTTGATGTAAAGATTTCAAGTGATGGCGACTCTGCTATATCCATAGGCCAATTACCCTTGCTGTTCAAAATGTGTGCTTTATTTCTGGACTGAATTTGTCTGGTTTCAACTTCCAGTCTCCAGACCTGGGATCTTATTGTGCCCTTGTCTGCTAGATCAGTTAAGTAGTACCACATTTCACAAGTACTTCTGTTGACTTCATTGGGACTACTTATGGTACAAGGTATTTGACGTGAATACAGATATCATAATCTGGCCAATAGTGAGTCAGTTCTTTGGGTGTAATTTATTTCGTTCCTGAGCATCCAAACTGCATACTTTAGCTGCCAGGTAAACTGGAGTATTTTGATGGATTTAGGGATAGGTCAAGTATTTAAAAAATCTTGCGTATTCAGTGCAATGTTCATTATCCTAGCAAGTGAGTAAACACTTACGTGCCAGTTGCTTTGTGTGACTTCCTTATCTCCCTTATCGATATCATCTTCTAACTTGAGATGATTCCCAATGATAAACCAATCCGCTGATCATTTATCCTAACTATTTCTCTCACCTAAATGTGGCTTGCTCGGACTCTTACTGGATATTCCTGCAGTGCTTTAACCATGAAAAAATGTGGAGATCTGTGAACTACTAGCATCTAAGCAAAGAATGCAAGAGGTACAACAAACAATGTGTTAAAAATGTGATTGGTAAAATTTAGACTTTCATAATAACTGAATGTTCTGGACCTTAATAGTAGTTTTCTGTAAGATTTTAATTTGTCTGCTTTCAAGGGGATTGTGCAGCTTCAACTGAATCAAAGAGTGCACATGTGGGACAGACCCTCAATCTTAAAAATGAAAAGTGGGCAAATGCATACATCCTTAAAATAGTAGTGATATTAAGCCAAGTTTTCCAACTCCGATTATAAATGACAACAAATTAATTATAACTAACCAGGTAACTTGTTAAAGACCTATCAACATCTGGTTTGTTTATTTGCGTATAATAAACAAAACATTTTGTAGCCTACAAATTATGTACATGGTTAACCATGCAACTCCATGTTTCTGTTTCCTGTAATATACATGTTCCTTGTGTTTTCTACACTTACTTGTTGCAGCTTGTCCTCATTTAGACTATTAACTCTTTGGAGCAGGGACTGTCATATATGAATTTGTACACTGCCCAGTAAAATGGGTCCTTTATTATGACTGGGGCCTCTGGCATTATCAGAATATAAACAGTAAATAATAATTGTTTATTTATTTCAACCTTTGGACCTTTCCTGCATTAGGATATCTTGTACATGTTCATAGGACATTCATATCCTGTTCATGTAATGTCCCAGTAGAACCAGACACTTTTTTGTGAGAATGATTTAGCAGGATTTTTAGGGCTAATACAATCAAGCCAAGATACTATTATGCAATATTCGTTATAGTGTTCTCAACAGTCTGTGTTTTGGTTGGATATCTATTTCACCTCTGACCAACAATTTAGTGAGGCTAGAGACAAGTGTGAAAGCAAACAGAACGATCTGCCAATTATACTGCAGGACATTAAAATAGGCTGAAATGAAGAAATTCAGACTTCTTTTGAGTTACTTGTAATTTTTAGAAAGTTCTTGAAGCACTAATCTTCTGAGCTTCGTTCCTGTGACAGATTGTAACAAGACAAAAAAATGAAACAATGAGGAAAAAAAAGAAAAACCGTACTGAAACCATTTTTAGCGACCAAGACCAAAATAAGAATGGACAACAGTATGAAACCTTTTTACAAGTGTGTTCTCATTACAGTCTCAAGACTATAATGTCTTTGTGATTCTCCTTGGATAATGACCCCCTGCTGGTGTGTGCCCTCTAATGAAACCCATTTATGGGTGTTTTTCAGAGTTGCATGGCATGCATTCAAATTTTCTATATTGCCATTAAATCTCTGTTAAGTACAAAAAAGTGGCAACCTGTCATACACCAAACTAAGTCCTGAAACTTACTTCTGCAGCTTAATATTCAAATTGTTTTTGCACAAATAGCTGGTTTCGGTACCTAAGGCTGACTCTGTGGTTCCATTGGTTGTGGTGGGTCTGAGCTCATTTGTAGTGGCAGGGAATAAATGATGGACACCAGGGTTGAAATGCTAGCCCCCATGAAATTAATGCCAGAATTTCACCCCAGATGGGTATGTTTATTAAGTCAGAGCATTGGCATATCACCATCACCAGGCTTACAGTGTCCAATTGAAGGAATGCTTTTATCTAGAGCTTGTGCTTTTACCATGGCAGCTTTTTGCCAAAATATTGCTTTATGCATGATATCATAGGACCGCATCTTTAAGTCACTGCTCGTTTTACAAGAAACTTCTAATGCTTTGCAACTCAGTGAGCTACATTCTTGTTTACACTTTTGCAGCATTTGAACAGCACAAAGGGGCTAGAAAACAGCTGGATCTCGACAGCTGAAAATTCCACTGTTGTAGGAAGGCCCTCAGCCGGAGTATTACGAACATGGCTGTCACCTTTGCAGAACTGCACCCCCCCCCCACCATTTGACCCAACTGGGGGGTGGGGTGTTGGCATATGGAGGCATGGTTAGTGAGTTGCACTCTGGCTAGGCTCACCTAATGTAGGGTCCTTCAGGAATTATAGTCAGCTGGAAAAATTTAGAGTTGCCCTGAGGCTGCTGTAACCTGCACCAAGGTTGTGAGTGGAACAGATCTGCCCTGAGAACTAATGAACCATAACTAGAGCCATGGTAATACCCCAGCACTGCTGCAGGGGGTGGAATCTCAGAACACCACACAGTCTGGTCCAGCATTTCTCCACATTATCTGTGGGCTGTCTCATTTACGTGTTCAATAGGGATTTTCTATTTTGATTTGCTCCTTATAATAGTAGGCACCATTAATGGCTGGAATAGATATGGAAAGCATATGCAACCTTTTTAACTTCCAAAATTATTAAATAACCTCCTTCTTCTCCTTTGGGACTGACTTTCCTAGGCCTAGCTTTTTCCCCTCAAAAGAGTGCTTTGTTTTTTAATTTGAGCAAAAATATTTCATTCACTGCATGGAATCAGCCCAACAGAGAACCAGAACGCACACCATGTGACCTCTACTATGTTAGAATCCCCAACGTGAAATTTGAAATACAGCATCCAAAGGTGTCCTAAAATTTTACAGATGTCTAGCTAGTGAAAAAATTGGTCCAAATTTCTCTTTTGGTGTAAACAGGTGAAATTCCATTTAAGTCAATGGAGCTGCACTGATTTACACCACCAGGTAATCTGGCCCTCTGTGTCCAGTTCTAATATTTCATTAACATGAAAATTATTTGAACACATGTATGCTCCTGCATACAACTTGAACTTGAGAAAAGGCAAATGTCAAGTATTTTCAGTACTGAGGCAAACATTTTGTACAGCTTTACCGTCAATACATAAATATATTTACCTAAAAATATAAACAATTAAATGATCCTGACATAGGTAAGTCCCTTTGCACTCATAGGATCACTCTTCTGCCACTACTGTCACTTTTAAATTATTAGGATTCCCAGTATATTATGAAAGATACACAGGAACCACTTCAGAGATAATATATAATGCATCTTTGTAAGCCCAAGATGTTAAAATGATGGTAACTCAAACTAATCAAGGAATAAGGGTAAATCTTACTAGGGATGTGTTTTTAATACTGTTGAAAATATAACTAAACAAGCCTAATCAGTGTGCTGAAATAGGCCTTGAATTATTCTCTCCCACATGCTGTATGGTCACCAGTTGCTTCTCTAGGTAATTTACAAGGCTCCCTGCTGTATGATGAAGCACAGGTGCTGAAGCTGTCATCCAGAGCAATGATTTATTAGCTTTTGTGATACTATAGACCTAATGTAGCAGGCACTAAATCAAAAGAATGTATGCTGAAATAATATGTTTCCAATGATGACCCGTGGCGACTCTTTAGCTGTTCTTGCCCTTTTACCACTACTGTTGGTTTTGCCATCTCTTCTCATTATTTTAAAACCCATGGGATTCACTTTCTGTCTTAATTTCTCAGCAGCCAAGATTGTTTCAGTGCTAGTTTTATTGCTATGGATTTCTAGTTGATATGTCATACTACGAGGAGTCTAGTCTAACAAAGAGAAGGAGAGAGACCTCCAGGGCAAATGAGATCACAGAGAAATTCAGACAGCTGCAGCAAATCTCTCTTATTGTGCCAGACTCTGGTAGCCTGCACCATCCTTTTAAGCAACACTGGCATATGGTAAAAATATGTCTCTGTGTTAGTCTGGAACTTACTCTCTACAGCATTTTTCTTTGAGGAAATTAATTCAAAGGTCTCATCTTCTAGTTTTCATGACAGTGACTATCAATCAAAGTCACTGCCTGTTGATTATCTGAATACTCTTTGAACAGATTAGAGAAATCTTTAATTACTATTAAATGCCTGCCAAGCGTGGACATAGGGGGGAAAAAATCAGTCAGTCAATCAAGGTGCAGATCTAGTGTAGATTCTGAATTATAATGAGACAACACTTCAGAAAAGTAAATGAAATGTAACAAAATGCATAAATTGGTAAAGCAGAAGACATTCAAAGGGGGGGATAAAGACATGTAGACGTTTTAAAAGGAGGTAAAAAGAAGAGAGGATTTGATCGGGGACCAGGGAATTCTCATTTGTGATCACAGGAGCCATGTCCTCTTCCATTTGTGATCTACTGTCTCTGTGATAACTACAGCAATTGCTTATTGGGAAGAGTAACATTAGAAGAATATTTATGTATGTTTATAGTGTGATATGTGTTTTGTTCTTTTTGGAGAAAAAAAATTAACCCCACTCTCTACTTTTGCTTTTCATTTCAATTCGTCCCATCTGTTGTTTCCCTCAGGTAGAAATGAGGAGAACAGGCATCTGGCAAGGTTTGTCTGTTGGGGTCCCTCTGCTCTGGAGCTCATTCTCCTTCTTGGTCTGACAGATCCCGGATCTCTTGAACTTTAGGGCATGTGCTGTTAGACTCATCTGTTTTGTTATACTCCTGATGAAGTGGCAAAATGAGGAATATGGGATGGACAAATGGAGGGGGAGGTAGGGTACCTTATTTTTTTTTGGCTTGGGTGAGTTACTTTAAGTCAAAGTCCATTTCCATGTGCAGTTATTTGTATCTCTGGATTTTTTTTTAAATCTTGTATTTGTAAATGCTGTTAAAGCCACTTGAAGAGATGCTTGAAACAAAGGTAAACAAAATGAATACCAGATAAGAATATGGAGCAAAAGGCAAACTGATGTAATTTAAAAATAAAAATGAAAATAAAATATGTTTCGTTATCTCTAGATTCATACTGTGGCTGATACAATATGAATAGATACTAGCTATACATATGAGGAGGTATAAATGATTGCTATTGTATACTAAATGGAATAAAGGCATTTTTTTTATCAGAAACATGCTACATCAAACATAATGAGGGCCAAGCGAGAGAGGTATTTGAGACTTTACTCCTCTTCAGGTTGGAGTGAAACCAGATTCATCGCTGTAGAAGAACTCCATAAACATAATTCACTGAAATGAGAGGGTGATAAAAGGCCTTTTGCTTGCCTTTTGCAGGGATAAATTACACCCAAAGCTACAGAAACGTTCTTTTCTAGGTTCAGATTAAGTGGGCTTGTATAATAAACATTTCTGTAACATTCAGCTACTTAAGCCCAGACAGCTCAATTAGGGCTGTGCGATAAAATACAACTTCTGTGCACTTTGTGAGCACTTAATGTTACTGAAAGCCTGTTAGCAAGAAATCTCTCTGAAAATAGGTCCTGTCAAGTGTTTAAGGAAATTGAATTGGCATTGTATTTAAATCACAGAGCTGAAAACCAGAAGATTTCTGGATGCTGAGTAATTTAATTATATTGTCATATTTGAGTTTCTTTGCTGTCTGAGTCTCCTTTATTCATTATATTTAATACATTATAAAACTATGAAAAAAAGAAGGGGAAGTTACTCACGCAAGCTGACAAAAGCCAGGAAATTTAAAGTTAATGCTGACAATGCCATCCTCATTTTATGGAGTTATCTACAAAATGCTGTTCCATCATGGGAACTGAGGTTAGAGTGTCAACTGTGTGACTTTGAACTTCGCATTTGTTCATTTGCAAAACAACTTTTAAAAAAATCCTAGGACTTTCTAAAAAATTTCTTGTGAACAACACAGGAAGCAATTGTAGAGCTTACTTCACAATTATGTAGTCTCTTATCTATAGTAGAAATTAAGCAAATGCATAGTTTGTCAGAATACAAACATTTGTTCTTGTTACTACAGCTTGGAATGATTCCACCAGCTTGAACAACTGCTATGAATTTTATCTGAGAAATAATAACAAGACACAACCAATATAGACTAAGATAAACTCAATCAAGCAAAGCTCAATCAGGCATAGGAGCAATAGGCTGCTCTGAAATAGTGTCACAGACTTTTCAAAATTATCTGCGTGCCAGAGGACTGCAGCATGTGTTCTGCCCACCCTATGCTTCAGGAACAATTTGGGGGCAGAGTGTTCTTGTGGTGGGGCCATGCAATTGAAAGCTAGAAAACTTTGGCTCTTGTCCCAGGTCTGTCACTTAGTTGGTTTATATGATCTTGGACAAGTCACTGTGCCTCCATTTCCCTTTTGGTAAAATTTAGGGTGTGGTGAGGCTAAATCAATTAATGTTTAAGAATGTTCTAATGTTCCCTTCTGGCCTTATACTCAATGAAGCTATGAAGGGCTTAAAGTCACCTCTAGGGATTCAGCACATTATTTAGAAAATGAGTACTTTAAAACAAATACCAAGTCCAGCTTCATAAGAAGAAAGCACTATATCACATTAGAAATCCCAGAAGACAACCTCTGTCTTTGTTTTTCCTGATGGAAATGAGGAGTCTAGACCCCTTAAACACTAGTAATTATGTACCTTTTGAGTGAAGGACCAAAGGGAGACTACTTTTATGTGTATTGATTATACTTAGATATGTTATGTATACGTTTTATTCTGAAGAGAGGATAGGACTGGCTTGGAATTTTTTTGGTGAACATAAGTTAAGTGACATTTTGAGGAAACCTTATAAACATATAAGTAAAGATTCATTCACAAAATGATTGTGTAGATAAGGAGATAAAATAAGATCTCAGTTTTCTTTCATCAATTCAAGTGGTTATAAATGTTTCTGGAGATATTACACCAGCCATAATTAATAATAAAATGTTATTTTTGGTATGGATCAGATAACCATCTGCAGGCAGCCACTGTTAATTTTATAATTGCCATTGTAGCATAAACATTTTAGGAACTGTATATAGTGTGAGATGGATACTCAGCAAGTGCTGATCTTTCATGCTGATATAGCTTGAAGATGACAGTTCCATCTTGTCATACTAACAAAGTGAGAAATTGCTGTTCCCTTTAGGGCAGAGAACAGCTATGAAAATCAATGTTTTGGATGCCATTTTTGCACAATAACAGTTTTGAATGTGTTTGTAAGTTTTACATTTTCTGATTCACAAATAATCAGAATACAGAGCATTTTGGCAAATATTAATTATGTTAAAGGCCCATCATATGATTATGAATGCTCTTTTAATTTCCGTTTTATTGCTCAGTAGGAAAAATCATCAACACTTCTGAGTAAAAGTAAATATTGAGATGTTGCAATTTTCATTTGAAGAACCAGTCAAATATTTACTATGATATAGTAAACTGTTTTTCATTACTTGCTGGAACACCTCTTGTACTGAATGATTTAAATATATACCGAGGAAGTTGCTTTTGTGTTAAGGTAAGGAGTTTAAATATTGTACAGTTGAAAATAACAGTTGAAGTCTAATAGAAATGGATTCTATATCCTTATGAGGATGCAGGCGCACCACTATTTGTTTTTCTTGGTGTGTTTTTTTTTATGGTAAATATCAAGTGGAATTATTATCCTATAACTGTGATAAAACAATTAGCTATATTTGAACTTGCTCAGTGATTACAAAGATTTATAGAGTTATTCCGTATTCTTAAGAAAAATGCCAAATGGGTTACATCTACGTCCTGTATGTGCAGTTCATAAAGAGAAAGGAAGGAGCGATTCTACTAGGTTGTTTTGGAATCCAGAAGTAGGGAGCATAAAGGAGTTGTGAATGAGAGTGCAATAAGGATACTATTAGAGAGACACCAAGAAGGGGGATATGTGCATCACAGATATCTATGGGTATGGACATAGATTGGCTGGTTCACGCAGACTGTGGCATGCAAGAGATGTTGTCAGAGCTAATCCCAACTCTTTCACTCTGAGTGCAGAAGTGGGGGCCTGCAAGGATTTGAAAAATTAATACTTGCCACTCCAGGCTTGTATTACACTCCCAAGCTTACAGCTTTTCTCTGACCTTGGCTTGGTAAATGCTGCCACCACTCAAATGCAAAAAAACCCCAAACCCTTTGAACCCAGGAAGGAGCACTTGGGAATTCCTCCCTGTGGGGTACCCTCAAGCCCTTTCACCCCCAGCTCTGGGGAATAGCTGAGAAAGAAAACAAAGGAAATTAGCTGTGGCTATCAGCTAATCAAACAACATTCACAAACCTTCTAGGACACCAAAAATCCAATTCTGTTCATAAAAGGGTAAATTTTATTTTTCTTAAAAAGGGAAAAAATACATCTGGAACTTAGGCTTTTTGCTAGATCTTAAAAGAAACAATTGCAAAATTTAAGCACCCAAAACAGCTTTTTGGGGGTTCAGCTTAAAGGTTACAAGCAAACAAAAGCATCAAGGGTTTGCACAAAGGAGATCCACAAGTCTTAAAAAATATACAGAAATAAACCTGATCGCATCTAGCTAAACATTCTGATCTAGTTACACATTTGGAGTTCAGATAAGTAGTTCTAGGTATGATCTGATGATTTATGATCATACCTGGCTTAAAGCTGCTTATAGCATGGCTGCTCTGTGCCTCCAGCCCAGAGAGAACAGACAAAGGGAAAGTTTCTTTCCCCATTTTAAAAAGTTCTAGCCTTCCCACGGGCTCTTTTGGTCAGATGCCCACTTTTTTTTCCTTTATCTGGGGGACTTTTTAACCCTTTACAGGTAAAGCAAGTAAAGAACAGGTACCAAGAGGGATTTTACAGCTAACTGGCTGGCTGGGTGTCCATCAAAGGGAGTTATCCCCCCACTTTATTTGTCACAGATGTAGATCCCTATGTGGTAGCCTGGTACCCTATCCCTTCATGAGATGCAGTGGGACTGCAGGAATTCTGTTGCCCCCACAGAATCATACCTTTAGTATGGGTGATTATTATTTATTTTACATTTATTCTGTAGTAACTCCTAATGGCCACAACCAGGTTGGCCTCCATTGTACCAGATGCAATACAACCACATAGTAAATGATAATCAGGTCCCTAAAGAAACCCTAAAAATCCATGGGAATTCATTAGACCCCCTCAGGGGATAATGGAGAATCAAGAGGGCCTCACTAGAAGAGATGGTGAGTACCTTCAAGGTGAGGTTTCACTTTCGGACAGCCCTAGTAAAGATTCTTTGCCTCATAGGCATCTGCATGAATCCTTAATGGTGCTAGGGCATTTATGGACTTAGCACTGTAGCACATACAGAGCCTGATTCACCATTACCTTGCACTTTGTATAGTCACTTTCACCTGGGTGGCAGGTCAGACTTAAAATCTATCTCTTGGTAGTTAATAAACTTGTTTTCTTATTTAATCTAATCCAATGTGTTTAACTTGAAGTGTCTGGGTAACTCCATTTAGTTTAAGTTGTGAGTATATTATTCCCTTAAAGGAATCATGGATTTAATATGTTTGGACTGTCCAGGAGAGGTCTGGGCAGTACAAGACATACATTTCTGGGGGAAAGTCTGGGAGTGGGAGTGTATTGAGGTCACCCTGCAATATAACCAAGGCTGGTGAGAGCCAGGGTGTGAATGGCAGGCTGCAGTTACATAAACACATCTTGGAGCAACCTACATGCTGGCAAACTGTTTGTGAGTGGTCCAGGTTGGGAGCTACAACAGTAAGGTATTGCAAGACATCCCAGGTTGCAGGGCCTCACATGTGTAGATTGCATTCTGGTATGTCACAGTGGGTGTAAAATATTCCTATTCAGATTAGATGGTGTATAGTACTCATTTTGCATAGGTGCAAATGGGTACAGAAGGTGCAAAGTGGAACATCAGGTCCATGATACTTCCTGTATACTAATGGTACATCTGGCACATTAACAGGTAATCACAACATGCTGTGACCAACAAGGTATTGGTCACACTATAAGCATCTTTCAAGCAATTAATTCCGAAGACTTTCAGAGCAAAGGGCATATTGTGTTCTCATTTACCTCTGTTTTACACCTGTACGCTCAACTCCATTGACATCAAAGGCATTACTCTAGTTTACCAGATAAAAATCAGGGTGCAATGTTGGCTTTCAGGCTGCTAGAGGAGAGAAATTACAAGAGTGAAGTTTCATGAGAGAAAGATACCCCTCAAATGAAACTAGAGGGCAAAAAAGTGTTAAAGAGCAAACATAAAATACCCAGATTCTCATGAACCAATGATGAACCCACACCTCTTAGCATGCCCAGGGCTACACTTGTTTAAAAGAGTGGCTGAGTCCATTGTTAGTGGAGTGACAGAATAATTCTGTACAGTATAAATGCAGGGGATCAAATAAATGCCCTTTGTCAGTGTTATTGTCATATGTCTTAAGGTTCTAAAAAGTGTTCAACAATGGAGCATGAGTTGAAATAAAGGTTAACACACAATCAACAAAAAGCATGACTCTGCAATATCATTCCCTGCTGAGTCTGTAGCTTTCCAGGTGGAAAGCTGATCAGGAATTAATACTGCTTAAAAAGCATTAGCTCTCCCTCTTGATCATCTTCATGGGAGGACTCAGCCACTAGTCATGAGGTAGAGGAGGCACAGTAGGCTCATCCTTCCATGCAGACCCCCTTGCCCCTGCAGTGCTGGTGCTCTGGCTTAAAGCATGGCTTAAATCAATATTAAGAGTTTCTAAAGGATGTTCACCCTCCGTGCCTTCTTTAAGTTCCAGTGTAATGTACTTGTGTAAATAGATTTTTCAAATGTTATGTTCCAAAAGATTATGGCTATAATATAGGCACTCTTTCTGTTGTGAATAAATAAGTGATTGAGAGAGTTTTTGGTGTAAATATGCAAAAGAGGATTAACAAAATGTCTCTTTACAAAACAATAATCTTGAGGATTTTATATACAAAATCAGTGTTGTCACTGTGCTGCATGGAAACTAGTAAACTAAGCAAAGCCTTCCAGAATGAGACAAAGGAAATCTGTATCTGCTGTGTCATAGCAGAAGATTCAGTAAACGATACTCAGGCCCTAAGGGTAATCTCAGGCTTGAGTATGATTTATGGAGGCTTTTTTTTCTTTTTAAAGGAACAGAGACAGAATTAGTTCTACCATCAGGAGCATGTAAATAGATTGCATTCAGAATCTAAACATGAAACTAAAACAGTCTGCTCTTAAAAGTGAATTGAGTTCAATAGTGTATAAAACTAGATTTTGGAAACAGATCTTTTACTTACTACCATATTCCTAAATATGAATAAAAATGTATAATGAAATAAACACATACGTACTATTGTTAAAATCCTGAATCATTAGGTGCCTGGTCCTTTAAGGAAGTGAGTATTTTGAGGTACTGAGATTAGTGAGAGATGAGGAACCTCCACACCTGACAGGATATGGTAAACAGGATCAGGAAATGTGTGTGTGTGTGTGTGTGTATATATATATATATATATATATATATATATATATATATATATAATATGGCCAATCACCTGAATAGTATCAGTGATTTTAATGGGACTACTTGAGTGAGTAAGTGGATCAGGGTTTGACCCATAGGTTTCAAACAAACACATTTTAAAGTATTCTTTCTGTATATATTTCTTTAATTTCTTATTGAAACCTGAATTTAAATTATGTTACCCCAGAATCAGTTGCTGACACTATAACTTCTAAAGACATACCAGAAATGGAGTTCCCTGCTGTGTTTTAAGGATTACAGATGCCATCGGCTGTTGAAGGGAAAAACTGAACTTTAAATTTGGCAGCTAAAACATTTTGTGTTCATTTTTGGCTATTGTTAAAAAAAAATTGTCTCAATTTTGTGTGGATAGAAAAAAATACATTCATTAATTCTTTGCCACAGAAACTGTCAGTGCTTTTTAATTCAAGCAAGTGGGAACTAGCTTCGGCTCTATTTAGCTGTAATTATTGCAGATAAATCCTACTCACAAGGAGATCTATGAAAAATGTGTTGAATTAAAAATATTAATGGAGAGGTGAGGTAATCTAATGCTTGTTGCTGAGGACTGTGATTCAAAAGGCTTGGATTCTATTCTTACTTTCTCACTAATTTGCTGCGTCCCCTCAGGCAAATCACTAACAGACAAATGTTCAAAAATGGTGACTACAAAAAAAATCTCTGGCCAATTCTGGAAATATTGACTTTAATTTCTGTGCCTCAGTGTCTCCACAGGTGAAGTGAGAACATTATTATGAGAATTATCTTACTTTCATTCTCTGTCATTGTTTTTAGGCACTTGGAGATTCTCAGATGAAAAGTACTATATGAGCCTGATCCAAAGCCCATTAAAGTCAATGTAAAGACTCTCAGTGGAGTCAATGAGTTGGATTAGTCCCTATAAATGGAAAATATTGTTCAGTGACAATTGAGACTTTTGTCTGTTCCTCTGTGTGTTCTTAGAAGGGGCAAAATATTTTCCCTGATGTATTTTTGCCACAAGAGAAAACAGAGTTTAGAATATGAGTTTAAAATAGGTTAGTGATGGATCAGTTTAAGAATATCTTTTCATAACTATTCTTGAATGGATTTCCTAAGGCTTTCAATTTTTAGTTCAGATATGTATCCAAATATTTAAACAGATTTTCCAATACTTCCTCTTTCTGGAGAAAGAGGAAATAATGACCAGCCTTTCTCCTGGAAATATGTTATTTCCTTTTCCTGTGGTATACGAAACAAAAACTTCTTTAAGCTCTTTTGACTTTCCTAAAAGATTTGAATTCAGCTCAGTTTGAGGTGAAGGTTTGTCCTGTCACTCTTACCCTTTCTCAACTGTCTCATCCCATTCCCTTTAATCAGCAGCGTAGTTGACGGTAAACTACTTACTTCTCATTTGGGGAAATATGGAATTTTAGTTTAGGTTAGTTTACTCACTTTTTTAAAACTACTACACCATTGCTCTTTCTGCCCTTCTTCAAATCAGTTTATAGTATTGAAAACAAAATCTACAAGTCTGCCTCCAAACTTAGTATCATATGCAGAGCAAATAATGCAGAACAATGCAATCAGATTCAGAAGGATTTGTATCATTTAGGAGACTAGGCCAGGAGATGGAAAATATAGTTCAATGTTGAGAAATGTAAGATAATTAAAGTTGAAGTAAGGAACCAATCTAGGAAATATATGCTAAATGTAACAATCCTCCAGCACAATGATCAGGAAAAGGGTTGAGAGATTGTTGTGCAAAATATTAGAAACTATCATTCCCATTGCAAATTAGACACTAGGTTGTATTAAGAGGGCTAAAATATAAAACAAAGAGGGATAAAACTATAGTGGTTGCCTAATAGCAGCCACTATAAAAATTGCAAAATACTTTCATTATAATCCTATTTATACAACCACATACTTTTATAAAATATTAACCTTTTGAGGAGGGGGACTGAATTGTCCATGTTTATTTTGACTACAGGTTAAATTGATTTTGTTGTAAAAATTGAGTAAAATCTTTTCAGCTGTTTGAATGGGAGCATTTCTTTTTTTTTTTTTTTTAAACCCATAGTTTTTTGAATGAGGGCTTTAACAAAATGGCTGAAGTTTGAAATTTGGCCTGGAGCCAAAGCCTACTGAAGTCAAAGGGAATCTTTCCACTGACTTCCAGTGAACTTTGGAGCGGGCTAATAGTCATCCCCGAAGTCTCATTCCTTTACTTGGTTTTGGGATTGAAAAGAAAGTTCTAAGCTATTTAAAAATCACTTTTGGGCATGGTCAGAAGCAGCTGTGAGAGCTTTTTAGCAGAGTGTAAAATCCCATTTGTGAAATCAATGCAGGTTCTTTCTGACTGGCATAAGGACTGTTGCTCTGAGGCTGCTGCTGGGACAATCAGCATGAGGGAGATTGCAAATGTCTCACTGAAATACACACAGGAAAAACTTCTAAAATACCTGCCTTAACATCAGGGATAGGAGAAAATCATGATCCTGCAGTTTAAGAGCCTCCCATGAATACATACAGGATCCTATAACTCTGTGAAAATTCTAAAATTTATTTTACCTGCCTACCTGAGAGATCACCTCTGCCCCCAGGACATACTGCCACAGCTGTGCTCAATGCAGGCTCTAGAGCACATTAGAAACAAAAGGGAGCTGCTGGCAGACTGTCCTCTGGAACTTGCTCCATCCTTGGACTGCAATAGCCTGAATCTGATCTACCAGCCATATTGCAAAAAGCATTTATTTTATTGGGTTTGGGTGGACGGTTGAGGGTGGGTGATGGATAGGAGGGTGGGGATGGAAAGGTGCTTTGATTTACTGGCTAAGTTAATGTGTTGCTATTCGGTTAATACTGCTGGTGGACTGAGTTTGTTCTATGATTTTTTTTAATACCCTTCTATGTTCATTATATTGTTGTAAGATTGCTTAATTGTCAGAGCACCTAGAACCCTTTACAATAGTTACAAAAACACTAGGTTTATATCTAATTAGAAAAATTATTTGTAGGGTTTTTTGCTCCTTTTTTTTTTCATTGTGAAAGTACTGTGCAGGGCTACCATCTTCCCTGAGGGCAACTTGGTTGGGGAACAATAGAAAGTATTGGATATTTTGAAATGACATCTTAAAGGCAATCTATGGCCTCAGTCTCTCTGATAACAAGCAGAGATGGTGGCCATTTTGAAAGAAGGCAGTTTTGTGAGATTCTCTGTAGAAGAACTTTTCTCTTTCCCTGATGAAAGAGAAACTTTCAGTTATGAAGAATAATAGGGGGAAAATATGGTTAATCCACCTTCCAAATCGCTATATAGAACCTATGTACAAGATTTCAGTGCGTTTTTTGATTATAGGTAGGGCCCTACCAAATTCATGGCCATGAAAAATGCGTGACGGACTGTGAAAGCTGGTCTCCTCCTCCCCTAACCCTGTTGTGAATAAATAAGTGATTGAGAGAGTGTTTGGTGTAAATATGCAAAAGAGGATTAACAAAATGTCTCTTTACAAAACAATAATCTTGGGGATTTGATATACAAAATCAGTGTTGTCACTGTACTGCATGGAAACTAGTAAACAAAGCAAAGCCTTCCAGAATGAGACAAAGGAAATCTGTATCTGCTGTGTCATAGCAGAAGATTCAGTAAATGATGCTCTAAGGCCCTAAGGGTAATCTCAGGCTTGAGTATGATTTATGGAGGATTTTTTTTTTTAAAGGAACAGAGACAGAATTAGTTCTACTATCAGGAGCATGTAAATAGATTGCATTCAAAATCTAAACACGAAGCTAAAACAGTCTGCTCTTAATAGTGAACTGAGTTAAATAGTGTATAAAACTAGATTTGGAAACAGATTTTTTACTTACTACCATATTCCTAAATATGAATAAAAATGTATAATGAAATAAACACATACGTACTATTGTTAAAGTCTTGAATCATTAGGTGCCTGGAGAACGGCAGATGTTGGCCAGGCACCCAGCTTTGATTTACAATAAGTATGGTATGGTATTGCCACTCTTTACTTCTGCACTGCTGCCTTCAGAGTTGGATGGCCAAATAGTGGCGGTTGCTGACTGAGGGCTCAGCTCTGCAGGCAGCAGTGCAGAAATAAGGGTGACAATACCATACCATGCTATCCTTACTTCTGCATTGCTGCTGGTGGCGGCGGCTCTGCCTTCAGAGCTGGGCTCCTGGCCAGCAGCCACCGCTCTCCAGCTGCCCAGCTCTGAAGGCAGAGCCGCTGTCACCAGCAGCAATGCAGAAGTTCCGGTAGCAATACTGCAACCAACCCCCCCACAACTCCTTTTTGGACCCCATCAATTACAACACTGTGAAATTTCAGATTTAAATAGCTGAAAATGTGAAACTTGTGAGTTTAAAAATCCCCTGACTGTGAAATTGACAAAAATGGACCGTGAATTTGGTAGGGCCGTAATTATAGGGGAAGTTTGAAGAATCTGTGTGAATTGGTTATTGAGATCATTCAGGACAATGTCTGGCACAGGGTTCTAGATAACTTAAAGGACACAGTTTTAATTAATTTAATTCCTCAATTAATGGATTTACTAGAAGGTTATAAGAAAATTCATTCTATATTGTAATTTTGGGGAGGATGTTCTATGCTTTTCATACACAGCCATGTGGTTCAATCCCTGTTTTAAGTGCAACACTCAACTCACCATGAACTATGGAATTGTGATCAGCACCTTCATAATATCATTTGACTTTATAAGAATATTTTAAAAGATTCCTATTTGCTTATTTGTTGTTTTGACACAAGTAACAAAACCGAATCAGCTAACTCCAACAATAGCACCACCCTCCCAACTGTGGATAAACAGAAGTCTCCATATCCACACAAAACACAGCTACCATCAAACTGCTTCCCAAAACACTTAGGGTAGTATTTTCCAAAGTGCTCAGTGATAACTTAACTCTGCTCCCACTGAAGTCATTGGTAAAACTTCTGTTAACTCCAGTGGGAACAGAGTTAGGTCAACACTATGAGCTTTTGAAAATCTCACTGAGTAAATAGTTAAACCTTGCACCATGCCCTGCAGGTAATTAGATTTGTTTTGTTTTGTTTTTGTTTTTTTTTCAGACCAGGGTGGGAAAGTAGATCACTAAGTATGAGGATCCTCCCTGGCGAATGCTTTACTGTAATCCCCTCTCTTAAACTGGGGGGGTGGGGTGGGGTGGGGAAGGAACCAACCTGAGTGCTTTTGCTGATTACAGCTGTGGCAGTAGGGCATAGTGCATTTCTTGCTATGAAAGTGACAAGCCATTTGGGGCTTCCTAGGTCAAAATCAATAACTTAAACCCTACCTGGAAAAATAGGCAGCCAGGACAGATCATTGAGCACAGGTGTCACATGCTGCTGTCAAGAAACACTGATTAATCAGAGGGCTACCCAAGTAGTGTACCAGCTGAGGTTTTTAGCTTGACTTGAACTCTACATGGAGCTGCACCTTATAGCAGTAATCTAGTCTTGAGGTGACAATGGCTGTCTTGTGGGTTGTTTTTTTTTAATTAAAATTGCATCTTAAAATGGAAACTGTTTGTTACAGAAATGCAGGTGTAAATTTTGTAGTTGCCGGCTGCACCTGAAAAAAGTGAGGCTGACCATCAGTACTTCAAAAAATGTACTCTTTTTAATGTGCTTACTTCATAGTAGTACCTTTGTTTATTTCAGATGAGACCCTTAAAAACCCAAGTTGACCAGAATTTTTATATTACAAGTGACAAGGATCATTAACAGATGCAGTTGTTAGGGTCCTTGTCCTCTGTATCAGTCTGTCCATGAAACACACAGTTTTTTTGCCAAGAGAGGTACCATCTAGTAAAATATGTTAAAAGCTCTGCTAAGGTAAGGGAAAACATTTCCTCTGTTTCGAATGGATGCCTAGACCATAAAGTCTGGATCTGTGGTTGAACTGTTCAAAAGATCAGGGATGATTTAGAATGGAGTTTTGTTTATAGGGTTTTTTTTAAATAGATTTTTCACCTCTACTCCTTTTTATTCATTTATCATTATGATCTTTCTTTTTTCCCTTTTAAAGTAGGCCGCTTATCTTCTGTTCTTCACTTTCACTTGAGGGAGAAACACCCAGGAAAGATAGTATTCTGTCCCTGAGATCATGTAATTTCTCACTCACATTTATAATAGCTACAAATTCTCTCTTGTTCTTTTGCCCTTAAATAAAGTCAACAATCAATTTGCCTCATCATCTATTTTACCCAGCACGTAGATTACTCTACTTTATCATTCTTACTTGAATTATTTTTTCTTCTGATTATAGTGTTAATATATAACATCTGTACATTGCTAATATTTTTATGCCTTAATTCCAAATCTAATAATTCCTTCATTAATGCATCACATTTTATTTCTTTCTGTGGCTTCATTCCAGAAGATATGCTAATTAATGTCATTGTCATAAGTGATTGCATTGCATCTCGGGGGCCATATCTTCAGAAGCATTCCCAGTAACTAGAGCTGGGCAAAAATTTTCAGACAGTTCATTAGCTGAAAAATGAAGTCAACGCAAAATTATTTGCGAATTTGACATGAATTTGCTGAATAGTTGCGTTCCAAAATATTTTTGGCTGGATTCACAAGGAGACTTAAGCACCATTCACAAAAGGTGGGGAGGAGGTGGTGGTGCCCTCCCATTACCTTTAGGCCCGTGGTTAGGGCACTCACCTGGGATGTGGGAAACCCAGATTTGAATCCTAACCACTGGGTGTGCTCTCCCTCCCTCCCCCCGAGCCTGCCAAAGCTCCTCTGCAGAAATGCAGCATGGCTGGTGCTGTTTGGAGATGTTTGTGTCAAGATGGAGAGGAGGGGAGCTGGGACACAGCTGCTTTATGTCTTATTCTTCACTCTGAAACAAATTTTCAGCGAGCAAGTGTCATGGAAATTGATGCTGCTCAGAGCTTCATGCAGGGTGATTCTGCTCCCAACTGGATAGGTTACAGAATGATGGAATTGAAGGGGGATCAATGTCATCTGTCATTGCTGCCATCAAACTTTCTGCACTGCCAGTGAGATGCAGGGTGGAGGGGGATAGACAGAAGCTTTGAGAGGCTTCCCCTGCATGTCATTGCCTTAGTCTGTGGGGTTGGGTACAGCTTTCTTTTTGGCTCCATAAGTCCTATACGGCTTAAAGGTCATGCCCCCCACCAGCTTTTTGCTGGCACTGGTGTTTGCAGGTGTTCCCTGTGTCAGATGCTCTCGTACATGCTCTTCCTGCAAGGTGCTGAGCATCTGCTGAGTTATTCTGAGCAACTCATCTACCATTGGTTGCAATAGAAATTTACAGTGATGAGAACCTGGTATGATCAGGACTTTGTGGGAAATCTTTGCAGTTTAAAAGCTCAAGAGGGGATGAAGAAGAACAGGAGTACTTGTGGCACCTT
This sequence comes from Chrysemys picta bellii, assembly GCF_011386835.1. Classification (NCBI taxonomy): domain Eukaryota; kingdom Metazoa; phylum Chordata; order Testudines; family Emydidae; genus Chrysemys; species Chrysemys picta. Next base: position 46,733,782 of record NC_088795.1, read on the forward strand.
AGAGACAAACAAATTTATTAGAGCATAAGCTTTCATGGACTACAGCCCACTTCTTCGGATGCATAGAGGGGATGGATGCCCCAAACTCTTCTTTCTTCTTAGAGTGGTAGTCCGTGTGTGCATTACATATGTGGGTATACATGTGCACCATGTGCCTGAGTTTGGTAATTTTTAGTAAGCTGTGTCCATTGGTCTGCACTTGCACAGTTCTCCTTGGGCTCCAGACTAAGAGTGTAAGGGGCAGTATTAGACTGATACCTCTCCAGTCCCTTCTTACCACCGCATGGCCTGAATCAGAATCCTGTGGCCACAGCTTCTTCCATCGTTGCTTCAATCTGTAAAGATGTATATATTGTAAATAGTCATCAGTATTTCACTTTTAGATTTCTAGCTTGTAGCACTTAGTATAGTGGAGTTTTGTTAGTTCTCTCTCTGCCTTGGGGAAATTCTCCCCTGAGGACAAGGACTATGTCCTTGTTTAAGAATTGCATTTCCTGGCCCTGCAGTGAGTGACAAACAGCAAGGCTGCCTTTACTGCCTTAGTGAGGCTCACATCTCTTCTAAGTGCAGTATTCACTGCTCCTTCTATCCCTGATCTAGTGATGGCCAAGAGCTCAGACTCAGAGAACAGGTAATGGAGAAAGCCGTGAGACCCCAAGTCAGATCCAGGCAGGGAAGGACCCCAGTCCCCATATATTAGTCTCAATCCACAGGCAGCGTGCCTCTGAGTGCAAGCTCAAGCTACAAATTCCACGCCTAAAGAGTCAAAGGCTTCTCATGAGAGGGCCCGTTCACAAGCACAGAAAATGATCCTCTTCTAAATCTGTTTCAAAGAGAAAAGATTTCTTTTTGACTCCTTCCAAGTTGAGGGAATCCTTGCGCACAGGTCCTAAGAACTTATGCCTGCTGAGTAACACCCCTCCCCGCCCACCCCCCACTACAGGATAGTGTGGCATGCAGGACTATGGAGCCGTCAGTTCTGATCTTGGTTCTGACATATAAACCAAAAGACAGGCATCTCCTGCTGTGACCTTCAATATTCTGATCAGACTCTATACTGTTACCAGTACGGCTCCAGAGAGATCAGACCTCCACTGTGACCAGGGAAATGTTGGATCTGACTGCCCTCACCCCAGGGTGTAGGTTGAATCAGTGGTATCTGAGATGTATCTCTCCTTATCCTCAGTCTCCTCTCGTGTCTGAACTGATATAGAGACATTGTTATGCTGGAGGAAGATATCGCATTGAGGATATGAGACTGCTCTCCTCTTCCAGCTGAGAACATGAGTACCCATCCAAAATAGGGAATTGATAATAACTCCCAGCAGATAGTCTCAGCAGACATTTTTCCATAAACAATGAATGGAAGATTCATGATTCTTCACTGCGTGAAGATCTTGTTTAGGACAGAATACTGTCTTTGGACCTTTACATCTTGCAGAAGATCAAAAAATTCCCCCTGTATTTCTCCAGAGCAGCTCAGGGCTGTGGCTTGAAGGATCTGCAGCGGAGGGCAGTGGATCTCTACTATCCTGGATGGACTACTTCAGATATGCCTTCCTTCCCATCCCACTAACACCACAAGTCATGCAAAAGATTCATCACAACAAGGTTCAGGTCATCCTCATCAGAACCAACTGGCTGAGATACTTCTGGTTCTTGGACCTCCTGAGGATTTCAATCCATCTTATCAACACCCAATCAATGGGTCAAGCACTGAGACTCTGTAAGTGGATTTTGGGCTGCATCATCCAAATAAAAAACCATGGGGGAGAGGTGTGAGTCCATTGCACCAGAGCACAAGGAACATCTGCAGCATCTGTGCCAGACTAACCTTTACTACATATATGTAGGGCAGGTAGGTGGATCTCCGTATATAACATTACAAAATATTAAGCACTGGTCCAGACTTCTACAGATAGGGACAGCAGTATTACAGATATTCATACCATCTGCATCCTTGCATCCACCTCCTGATTAACTATTGCTTACTAATCTCCCACAGGTGGAATATACATAGGGACCATCCCTCAAAGAAATGGAGGTTACTTTGAGATGTGTTGTCCCTATCTGTATTCCACTGCCCTCCGCTGCAGATCATGACTGATTCATGGTAGGGGAAGGAACTGGAGCGGCATTATTCACTTGGTTTGGAGCATGAGGAGAACTGCGTATGTACAGACAAACAGACACTGTACTATAAATCTGCAAACTCAGGTGCATGGTGAGCATGAGTACCCACATATGGAATACACATCAGGAACCACATATCTTGAAGAACCTCCAGTTACAGATAAGTAACCTCAATTTCTCTCTTTCTTTCTTATGACAAGATAAAAGATACTTGTATGGAGCAATCATGAAATTGTTTGGTCAGGTCAATTCAGGGTCTCTATTCCTTAAGCATATATGTTGAAATGTAATAAATTCATAGGCCACATGTGCTCTTCCTCTTCTTTTTATTTAAGGGTGGCAGTTCTAACTAAACTGGATGTCAAACGCCTGCTGTTTTCTGCACATTTCTATTAAAACATTATTCTGCATTGTAGGCTATCTCTAAAAATATTCAAAAATGAATATCATAATTAGCCTGTCACACACAATGACAGACGTAAGGAAAGAGGAACTAAATCAAACAGAAAAAATCCTGAGTTGGCAAGAAAAACAAAAACAAACCACAGTTGCTCCCTGAAGTGTCCTTACACCGTGGCTTGGCTGCTCCCAGGCAGAGAGAGCACAGCAGGAACTTGCATTCTGTCTTCTTTTAATCCCTGCTTCAGCTGTCACTCTCCAGAGCAAAAACTACCTTAGAATCAATTTATGAAACTTCACACACATATTGCAAACAGCTAGACTTTAGCACAAATGTCACCAGAGGATATTATGAGAAGGAAATAAATTACACGTGTTTTAATTTGAAACCTTCCTCTCTTGTGGATGATTTTGCATTGCCACTGTAGTCATATGGCCAACTCAATGCTTCTCCATCTCTTTACAGCGGCACCTGCTTATGTATGAGAGCCATTAGCAAATGGAAACACTCTTCAGACAGAAACAATACGTTGTTTTAACTTTGTCGCATATGTTTTACATCTGTGACTGAGATTACAATGAGCTGCTCACTTGAATCCCTGAATGAGTGTTTCTGTACTTGAGAATTTAATTGCCATTGGAACAGTAGATTCACAATGAAGTATGTTAGTAAAAGGTTAAAAATCCAATTCCACTATTCATTCTGTGAAATCCTCACATTAACTCATGCACAGTGCCATGCAATCCATGATCTTGTACTCATAACCTCTGTGCTCAGCCAATCACATGAATGTATGCGGTTATGAGTACATGGTGGTTTGCTTCAAAAGCACAGGTTCTTATGGGGTGAGCTAATGTAGTAGCTTCATACTCAGTAGTAGGTCTAACATGGTCTATCAGTATGTGTAAATGCCCACTATGACTAAGGTTGCTGCCTCCTGGTCTCTTGAAGTTTTAAGGCCATGTCTACGCTACCACATATGTTGGGAAAACTTAGTCGCTCAGGGATGTCATTCAGTGACATATGTTTCGCTGGCATAAGTGGTAGTGCGCACAGTGGTATGTCGGTGGGTGAGCTTCTCCCACTGACATAGCTACCATCGCTTGTTGGGGGTGGTTTAATTATGTTGACTGGAGAACTCATCTCTCATGTAGCCACTCTATGCCGACGAGAGACTTACAGTGGTGCAGCTGCATCGGTAGAGCTGTGCCGCGGTAAGGTCTCTAGTGTAGACATGGCCTAAATGTGGTGGCATTGTACTTTTATTCTGGAGATATTTTAAAGGGTATTATTAAGTGACTGCTCTTCTCCAAAGGCTTTCTTTCATGACTCTTTGTTGTTACCTTTTTCATGCAATGTGTATGTGAGGCTGTTAAGTTACATGGGCTGAAGTGTTTTTAGAGTGCTGATGATGTCTAATTTTATATTTCCATGTCATCCTAGCCTGGAGGATGTGGCTGAGTATTTCTTCCAAGTGTCTAGGACAGATTAAGGCATGGATCAGCACAAGCTTTCTGAAATGTAACCCTAGTAAGCCTATTGGGGCTTGAATAATATTAGTATTTTCCTATACACTAAGATGATCTCACTGATTTGGACTTTGAAATTTTACCTCTTTTAAAATCAGGGATTGCAGTGCTGTTCTGCTGTCCATGCCTGGGTTAATAATACTTTTCATCCTTAGATCTCAAACTGCTTTACACAGAAGGGTAAAAATATTAAAAGATGAAACTGAGGCACAGAGAGGCAAAGTAACTTGTCCAAAATCACACAACAGGTCAATGGCAGATCTAGGAATAGAAATTACATCTCGTGATTCCCAATCCTGTTCCAGATCCATTGGGAAATGCTGTCATCCAAAATTATCTGAGCAGGAGAAAGCAAATTCAAAACCTGGTTTAAAAAAAAAATCATTGGGCCTAATTGCTGTATTGTTCCAGTGATACAGGTGTAATTGAATTGAAATCAATGGAGTTTCATTGTTATAAAACTGGAAAAATACAATGGCCTTCTACATTACAGAGAGATCAACTATCATTATCCGGTGCACTTCTTATGTTGTGGGTTCTTATCTGGATCTGATGAAATGAGCCATCAATCACTGATCTATACATTTAAAGAGGTTCTTACTAGGAGTGACAGTGTACAAGGCTGGGTTACTTGCCTTGAATTTCCTATTGAGGAAACCTCTGTAAAAATTAATCTTGCTGAGAGAACTGATGGAGCCTTGCAAAATATTGAAGCAGTATAAAAAGAGTGACAGAAATCCTTATGTGAACAAGAAATGACCATTCATATTTCATTTGGAAATGTTGGTTAAGACCTATAACATTCTGGAAAGACAGGTGGAGCTCTTCACAGAACAACAGTTAGATCATCCAATATTAGAACAATGGGGACCTCAGTAGGTATAGACTCACCTGAGATATTTATACTATGTTTTCCAGGATAGTGGTTGGGGTGAAGTTTTAAAAGACAATGTGCTTAATGTAGGAAAGAATTGCAGTAAGGGAAGCAGGGCCAGCTCCAGGGTTTTTGCCGCCCCAAGCAGCCAAAAAAAAAAAAAAAGCCACGATCGCGATCTATGGCGGCAATTTGGCGGGAGGTCCTTCGTTCCAAGCGGGAGTGAGGGACCGTCCGCCGAATTGCCGCCGAATAGCTGGACGTGCCGCCCCTCTCCGGAGTGGCCGCCCTAAGCACCTGCTTGCCAAGCTGGTTCCTGGAGCCGGCCCTGAAGGGAAGGAAGGGAGATGTAGAGAACCATGATTGCTCTGTTTGTGGACAGAAGAGACCATAAACTTTGGAAAGATAAAAAGCAAGAAACTGGAATCATGAAGGGGAAAATATAACTTTAAGGATACTGAGCAATTACTCTCCTAGCATGAACCAAATTCAGTGTCCTCTGATCCACTATTGGGATGTATTTCAATGTCAAATACACTTTAAAAAATTCATTCATCAAAAGAAAAGTTACAAAATGACTAAATCAGCCAAGACAGGTGTCACAGGTGAGGAAGGTCAGGGGGATAGGTTTTTTTTTTTGATAGTACCAGGGAGTGTATTGCCATTTATATACAGGGAAAAGATAAGGTAAGGAGTTTGCAATTTAAATTGATTAATGATAAGAATGAAGTTGTAGAAAAGTTGACAAAAAGAAACTTCTCTGAAATGGGGGATGAGGTAATAAAGATTCATCTGCTCCAACAGTATCTACATTGCAAAAACTAACCACTGAGCTCTGACAGGCCTTCATATTTATATCACTTCCTCTCTTGTCCATGAAAAGCTTCCATGTGTAAGCCCTTAGTGTCAGGCTGAAGGAGGACATGCAATTGTAATTGTGTGTTTACACTGTAATGTTTGCATTTGGCACCAGTGTCTGTGGTTAAGTTGTCCTTATTACAAATGATGGTAATTGTTTTGAGTTGCTGAGGACATGTGTATCCTAATTCTATACAGCCTTTTCTTTGTTGAAGTAGTGCAGCAGCTGAGCTGAGTGTACATTGGATTCTGGCCAGGGAAAAATGTCTCCTGTCTCATTACTTTGGTCATTGTGCACTAATAAACAGAGCCTGAGGGCATGTCTACACTACGAAATTAGGTCGATTTTATAGAAGTCGATCTTTAGCAACAGATTTCATACAGTCGATTGTGCGTGTCCCCACTAAGTGTATTAGGTCGGCGGAGTCTGTCCTCAATACCGTGGCTAGCATCGACTCATGGAGTGATGCACTCTTGGTAGCTATCCCACAGTCCCCGCTGCCCACTGGAATTCTGGGTTAAGCTCCCAGTGCCTGATGGGGCAAAAACATTGTCGTGGGTGGTATTGAGTACATGTCGTCAGTCTCCCCTCCTTCCCTCCCTCCCTCCTTGAAAGCAACAGCAAACAATCGTGCCTTTTTTCCTGGGTTATCTGTGCAGATGCCATAGCATGGCAAGAATGAAGCCCGCTCAGCTTCACACTGCTTTTGTGAACATTGTAAACACCTCGCACATTTATCCTGCAGTATGTGCAGAGCCTAGCTAGGAGCCTGGCAGCACGAAGACAATTGTGAGGAGGACATGGACACAGACGTTCCTGAAAGCACAGGATGTGGCAATTGGGATATCATGTCAGCATTGGGGCATGTTGATACAGCAGAACACCGATTCTGGGCCCAGCAAACAAGCACAGACTAGTGGGACCGCATAGTGTTGCAGGTATGGGATGATTCCCAGTGGCTGTGAAACTTTCGCATGTGTAAGGCCACTTTCATGGAACTTTGTGAGTTGCTTTCCCCTGCCCTGAAGTGCAGGAATACCAAGATGAGACCTGCCCTGACAGTTGAGAAGCGAGTGGCGACAGCCCTGTGGAAGCTTCTCAATGATGTTGCAAGCACTGGTGGACCACAAGGGACACTTCACTGATATCAACGTGGGATGGCCGGGAACGGTGCATGATGCTCGCATCTTTCAGAACACCGGGCTGTTTGAAAAGCTGCAAGAAGGGACTTTCTTCACAGACCAGAAAATTACCATTGGGGATGTTGAAATGCCAATAGTTACCTTGGGGACCCAGCCTACCCCTTGCTCCAATGGCTCATGAAGCAGTACACAGGCAGCCTGGACAGCAGTAAGGAGAAGTTCAACTATAGGCTGAGCAAGTGCAGAATGGTGGTAGAATGTGCATTTGGACATTTAAAAGGGCGCTGGCGCTGTTTGCTGAGTAGGTTAGACCTCAGCGAAACCAAAATTCTCATTGTTATTGCTGCTTGCTGTATGCTCCATAATATCTGTGAGAGTAAGGGGGAGATGTTTATGGCGGGGAAGGGGGGGGTCGGGGAAAGGTTGAGGCAAATTGCCTGGTGGCCAATTTTGAACAGCCAGACACCAGGGCAATTAGAAGAGCACACCAAGGCGCATTGCACTTCAGAGAGGCTTTAAAAAACCAGTTTCATGACTGAAACTGGCTACGTGTGACAGTTGTGTGTGTTTGTCCTTGATGCAAAGTCGCCCCCTTTGGTGAATGTACTTCTCTGTAAGCCAGTCCCCCGCCCCCTCTTCGACCACAGCTGGCACAGGAAATTCAGTCACTATTGTTCTGAATCCATTCATTCTTTATTTATTAAAAATGTGAGATCATTGATAATGCTGATTAGTAAAAGGTAGCCGGGGTGGGGTGCGGGAGGAGGGAAGGACAAAGCCACATTGCTTATTGTAGCCACACTACAAATCAAAGCTGTTTGAATTACAGCCTTCTGTTACTTGGGCCATCCCCTGGAGTTGAGTGGCTGGGTGCCTGGAGCCTCCCCCCTGCGTTCTTGGGTGTCTGGTAAATAGGAGCTGGAACTTGGTGAGGAGGGCAGGCGGTTACACAATGGATGCAGCGGGATTCTGAACTCTAGTTGCCTTTCCTGCAGCTCCACCAGATGCCTCATCGTGTCTGTTTGCTCCCCCATTAGCCTCAGCATCTCCTCCGACGTGTTCCGGTCACGCTCACTGTACACTTTCCTGGCCTCTGCCACTGAATGCCTCCACGCATTCAGCTGTGCCCTATCAGTGTGGGAGGACTGCATGAGCTCTGAAAACATGTCATCACAAGTGCGTTTTTTTCCGCCTTCTATTCTGCGATAACCTTGGGGACGGAGTTGATACGAGGAGCATAGAAACATTTGCAGCTGCAGGGGGAAAAAAGGGAGAGTAGAATTTAAGAAGATACATTTCTGAGAACAAAAGGGAGACTCTTTCACAGTGAATCAAGCAATTCACAGCAGACAGCACATGTGTTTTAGGTATAAGGTTGCATTTTACCTTTTATATTGTGTGCCTGCCAATATGGTGACACATCACACATGGCTGGGCAACAGAATTTGGTTTCCAGGCAGCCATGGTACGCCAAAGGGTATGCGGGGTTGGCTTCTTCTGCGTTCGTAACATGTGAGAATGGTTTCAAACTGCAGCACCCTCCTTTCCCATAGCAACCAATGCTGGTTAACAGGAGGGGCTGTGGTTTTGGGATGGATGTGCAGCACACCTCTCCCCCGCTGCATGACTATCCTCTGGGAGGATGCCTTTTAGCCAAGCGCAAACAGCTCAGCATGATTGGGGTCTAATGTGCTGGGGATCACCAAACAGGGGGGATTACTGTTCCCTTACAAAAATTCCCCTATTTCAACCAGGTGGCCATGAATGATATCACTCTTCTGAGGCTGACACAGAAAGATAAAGACCAAATGTGCATGAATGCGACCAAAACCCAGGACCATTCGCTGCCATGCTTTGTGCTGCAATGATTCCAGACCACTTGCTACTGGCTTGGCGAGGTAAAGTGTCCTACCATCAAGGATGAAATAAGGCAGCCCTCCCCAGAAACCTTCTGCAAAGGCTTTCAGAGTACATCTAGGAGAGCTTCATAGAGTTGTCCCTGGAGGATTCCCGCTCCATTCCCCAGACACGTTAACAGACTTTTCCAGTAGCTGTACTGGCCACAAATGCATCCCAATTGTTCAGGGCAAATCAAACATTAAACACAATTGCTTTTAACCCCTTTAGTGTAGTTACAAATGTGCACTCACCAGAGGTGCCTTCTCCGCCTTCAGGGTCCAGGAACAATTCGCCCTGCTAGGGTGTTGGCTCCAGGATGATGAAAAGGTCCTGGCTGCTGGGGAAAATGGATTCTCCACTTGCCTGCTGTGCATTCTCCTTCTCCTCCTCCTCCTCTTCCTCATCCACAAAATTATCATCCATGTTGCGTGAGGCTCCCCCCTTGCAGGTGTCCAAGGACAGTGGTGAGGTAGTGATAGGGTCCCCCCTAGAATGCCACGCAGCTGATCATAGAAGCATCATGTCTGGGGCTCTGACCCAGAGCGACCATTTGCCTCCTTTGTCTTTTGGTAGGCTTGCCTGAGGTCCTTAATTTTCACATGGCCCTGCTGTGTGTCCCTGGTGTAGCCTCTGTCCACCATTCTCAGTGTGATTTTTTTGTTTGTTTTTTTTTTGGCATATATATCAGCATTTCTTCTGCTGGATTGGAGTTCTGCCTGCACAGATTCTTCTCCCCATACAGCAATCCGATCCAGTGTCTCCTGTTAGCTCTATGCTGCAGCTCGTTGTGATTCTGAGACTGCATGGTCACCTGTTCTGCTGAGCTTGCCACTCTGACCAAACAGGAAATGAAATTCAAAAGTTCCCAGGGCTTTTCCTGTGTTCCTGTCTAGTGCATTGGAGTTGAAAGTGCTGTCCAGAGCGGTCACATTGGAGCACTCTGGGCTAGCTCCTGGAGGCCAGTACCATCAAATTGCACAGTGCTGTGTCTGCACTACCCCAAATTCAACCCAGGAATGTTGATTTAGCGCTGCTCCCCTCGTCGGGGAGGAGTACAGCATTCGATTTTAAGCGCCCTTTAGGTTGGCGGAACGGGGTTGGTTGTGTAGCCGCATTGCTTAGGAACTCAACCTAATGTGGCTAAATTCAACCTAACCTCATAGTGTGGACCAGGCCTGAGAATGTATCTCATTTTAAAATGACTTTTTTTTTTCTTTTCTAGAAATCCTGTGAAATCTTTTGATGCAAACCCAGAAGATCCCCTGCTTACCCCTCTCATTTCCCAAGAGCTGTCTTGGCTAATGCTCAACAGCAGTCATAATAAGTTAATTCAAAATTATCTGAGGCAGCTATGAAGACAAAGGCCTTGATTCAATTGTAACAGTTTTATGCCAGCATGACACAGTTGAGATGGACTTAGTGAAATCAATGGGATTACATCAGTATAAAACTGGAATAATGCAGTGGTGAATCAGGCCTTGTCATAACTATAAAGGGAAGGGTAACAGCTGTCCTGTGTACAGTACTATAAAATCCCTCCTGGCCAGAGACTTCAAAATCCTTCTCCCTGTAAAGGGTTAAGAAGCTCAGGTAACCTGGCTGGCATCTGACCCAAAGGACCAATAAGGGGACAAGATACTTTCAAATCTTGGGAGGGGGAAAGGCTTTTGTTTGTCTTCTTTGTTTTGGTTGTGTGTTCGCTCTCAGGACTGAGAGGGACCAGACATCAATCCAGGTTCTCCACATCTTTCTAAACAAGTCTCTCCTATTTCAAACTTGTAAGTAAATAGCCAGGCAAGGCGTGTTAGTTTTCCTTTGTTTTCTCAACTTGTAAATGTACCTTTGACTAGAGTGTTTATCTTTGTTTGCTGTACTTTGAACCTAAGACTAGAGGGGAGTCCTCTGAGCTCTTTAAGTTTGATTACCCTGTAAGGTTAATTTCCATACTGATTTTACAGAGATGATTTTTACCTTTTTCTTTAATTAAAAGCCTTCTTTTTTAAGAACCTGATTGATTTTTCCTTGTTTTAGATCCAAGGGGGTTGGAGCTGTATTCACCAGGAGTTGGTGGGAGGAAGGAGGGGGAATGGTTAATTTCTCCTTGTTTTAGATCCCAGGGGGGTTGGAACTGTATTCACCAGGAGATGGTGGGAGGAAGGAGGGGAATGGTTAATTTCTCCTTGTTTTAAGATCCAAGGGGTTTGGATCTGTATTCACCAGGGAATTGGTGAAGGTTTCTCAAGGCTTCCCAGGGAGGGAATGGTGGCAGCGGGACCAGAGCTAAGCTGGTTAGAAGTTTTCATGCAGGCCCCTACATTTGTACCCTAAAGTTCAAAGTGGGGATACAGCCTTGACAGGCCTAAAGACGCAGGACAATGCGGATGTTTCAAGAGAATCTATTTTACAGTGTTCTATAACACTAATCAATGTAGTGTCCAAATAGTGAATATAGAGATCCAGGGGAGGATCTGGTCTGAAGTGTAGAATGTGCTGTACACAACATTAGTGTGTGCTTTGACCAATCTGTATTTAAAATTATTTTTATTGTGGCAAAGCTCGGAGGCCAGGGGCTCATTGTGCTACGCAATGCAGAAATGTATAACAAAGAGGTGGTCTCTGCTCCTAAACACTTAGATTGTAAGTATAAGATGAGACAACAGCTGGATACAACAGATAGGGTGAATACAAGGAAACAATGAGTCTATGCTAATCAGTGGGAGCCGGCCCTGTTTGGAGGTGGGAAGCTGGAACTTTCCTGGAGGGGCCCAGCCAAGCCCCCCACACTGTCCTCTCCCCTCCCCCTGCAAACTGACCGAGACTGGCCAGGCTTCTGCACCAGTCCCAGGTGGCTCAGCTCCAGGGAGACAAGCCGGGGCCCCACAGGTGGTGGAAAGCAGAGACTGCCCTGAGCCGGAGGTGCACTGGGGTCCAGCCAGGGGGCAGAGAGGAGCTGGAGGGTTTGGCCTGGGGGCGGAGAGGAGCCCTCGGCTGGCTGGTGGGCAGGCTAAGAGGAGCAAGGGTGGGTGGGGTCTCGGGGCGCAGTGCAAGCAGAGCAGGTCATGGTCCCTTCTGAGCATGGGCCTGGCTCCATGGTGCCACTGGTGCCATTGTAAACCCAGGACTACCGCCCTGCCCTTTGAGCTAGCCTCCTGCCCACACACAGCCCCTAGCTACTGCTTCCCTGCCCCCTGAGCTACCCCCCTGCCCACACACAGCCCCTAGCTACCCCTTTACTGCACCCTGAGCTGTTTTCAGACTTTTTGAGCTGAGCCCCGCACCTTTTAGTTATAATTTTTGGTAGTGCCTCCCCCCTGCCAGAACCAAGACAGGCTGGGTGGCCTGCTGAGATGAATCAGGGGATGGAGGTGGCACTTCCTCCATGAAGCTGCCATATGGAGCTGGCTTGAGCCCCACTGGCCTCTGCCCCCAAAATAGAAGTCATACTAGGCCTATGCCCGAGGCCCCATCCTGGCCTGGACCCCCCGAATCTCCCTACTCCCACTGGGCCCTGGAGTTTTTATAGCATTTTTTTGGGACGGGGTGTGTGTGCAGGTACTGCATTGTTCTGATTGATTGCCATTGAACTCGCTTGAATTTGAGCAATTTTACCAGGTGTCCCATATTCAGCATAGGGAAATATGGTCACCCTAGATTGAGGTCTATGAAATCATAAATGGTGTGAAGAAAATGACATGCAGAATGGCTGTTCCCTGCTTCCATTGTCTCTCACCCTCCCAATCTAGAGGGCCTCTATTGTACTGAAGGGCTTCAGTAGTATCGAGTTGAAAGGAGGGAGAATGATGTGGAATGGCTGCTCTCACCCCTCATGTTTTGCCTGTAAACGCTCACAGTTGGTTAATATCTATGTTGCATGGAGAAGGGTAACATGTAGCTCAATAGTTGGAAAGAGGATGGATTTCTTTAAACCAACGATATACGGAAAGCACTTTTTTACCATTGTAGCATTCTGATTATTTTGCAGTGATTTTATTTTTGAAATAGAAAATGCATCTAGTATGCACATAATTCAACCTTGAAAAGTTACTTTCTGTAGTTTTACTGGAATTCATTTCAAAGACCTATACACAAGTTCTACATTTTTACCTTCAGCTTTTCCCCTGCACTGTGTTTGACTAAATCTTCTGCAGAATACCAATAACTGACGACTTGGAACAGATAGTTACAAACAAATAGCTTCACTATCTATCGGCCTGATCCTGCAGCTCCTTCATGTTTGGCACTTCCATTGGAAGTTACTGGGATTTGCGCATACGGAGGGCCTGATTTTGCAAGCCCTCATGTACTTTTAGGGGATGGTCTAACACATATGGAATTGAGTAAAAAATGCACCAGTCTAGTAATTTCAGAATTAAGGAGGTTCACTTCACTGACTTGGTTGTTTGAAACCCATCTTCAAAAATGCATATTTGGCTTTTCCCCTGCATTTTCTTTCCCCCTTACTTCTATACCTTACATTCATAGCATAAGGAATGTATAGCATGGCTGTGAAAGAAAATGTTTTAGTATTCTGATATTACAGGATGCTGAAGAAATGACTTAAATGTGCAATTAACACCTGCTGTATTTAGAACAAATAAGAAGCTAGTCTGCACTTTTAGCTGTGTATACTGTCAGATCAGATAACACTTACTAAGTAAATACACCTATTATGGTATCTACACTCTGATCCAGACCCCACATAGATTTCAAGCAAGTCCATTTTATTGTACCATTCTGAAAACCCGGTACCACAGCTAATGCCACTACAACGTATTCTCTGCCCCCTTTGCATGTTTTGCATGTTTTTCAAACACCTGGTCATTGGCAAAGTGGTGGGCAATAGAGAACAGAATCACATGAATATTTTGTTCCTCTGTCCTCTCATGGCTTGGAAGATGTGCTGTTTTGGAATTCAGCTGTGTACTTCAATATTAAAGAAGCTTAAGAGTAATTCCTTTCATTACACCATGTTAACATGAAGTGGTATTAAAAGAAATCTTTGTTAGTGATTAGTTGCTTCCGATAAAAGTAACCTGAACAGCATTCCTATGTATCCGATTTTTGCCTCCACAGGGGCTTAGTGTGGAGCTGCCAACAAATTGTCTTTAAAAAGGTTTGGATGCTCCTGATGAAATACACCTTTTAGGAGCTCAATGTATTTATCCTGATTTGCGGACCCTTAAGGATAGATTGCTACTTGTTTTCCTTCCTGTGCAAGGGAATGAAAGGGAGTTAGATCCCCCTTACATCCCTTGGGCCTGGGCACAGAGGGAAGCCTGCCTCCTTACTCCTTCCTTAGAACAGGTCAGTGGGCAGGGGCAGACAAGGGGCAGGGTATTGATTTGTTATAGGCCAGAAATAAATTCTTAGACTCTATATTTCCACAAATGTAATCTTAATAGTTAATTTCTTTAAATATCAGCTGTTTGTCAATTTTTAACTCGGCCTCATTCCCAGAAGTTTGGCAGTGAGGATGCAATACCATGTATGCAGGAATTTTTTGACCCACCATGTAAATGCACCCACCTCTGTGCTGAATTTGTGCATAGCCAGGGTGTATGACAGTTTAGGAAAAGAAGGAAAGAATACCCTGACTATTCTGTCTTCCATTTCTACACTACCTTATAGTAATTGTATCGCTGTGAGAGATGGCATGATTCTTTGGCAATTCATATATGAAAAATTATGTCCTTAGCTTGTCCAATAGTAAAAGCATTCAACTACCCGCATTTCAGAGTAGTGAAAATATAATAGCACATAGATCTTTACAGGCATCCTTCTATGATGGGGTCTACAAACCCCACATTGGGCAACAAGGTGTTAAGGGATTATTTTGGGCTCAGCCAGACCCGCCCCACTACACCTGCAGCAAACGTTTCATCTGCTGGAGGAATTAACAGACCAGGGAATTAGCACATTTGGGTGGCAGAGTTGTAGGTGAGCAGCCCAGCAGCCCACAGCTCTAGCAGCACAGGGGGAAGCCTAAAGGCTATGATGCAGCTGCCCAAAGGGGCCCTCCCTGAGGGAAGTATCCTTTGGACATTGGTAACCCCCTCTTATTTATGTTGGTTTGGATTTCCCCACCAGGGGAAAGACTTGGACTAAGTTGACCCCTGGGGGAGGGTATGAGAGGAAGAGGCCCAGGAAGGATAGCCTTAAGCAGCCTTCGTTGCCAAACTACTTGTAATCCAAAGGGTCCTGGGTTGGAGCCTGGTGGAGTGGGAGGGCCTGGGCTCCCCTCCCCACAACCCCCTTGGCAGTCAAGGGTTGTGGCTGTGACCACTAGGCCACGCTCCCCAACCAGACCCCAAGTGTGGACCATTACACCTTCCTATGTGGAATAACTTGAGTAGTTGCCCTTTAACACAAACTCTGGTTCTTAATTATAGGTTTTCATTGTACTTTGCATTATTTTTCTGGAGTAAGTTGACATGCAGTTTACTTTCTTAACATCAAATAAAGGAGCTACATCTCTCAGCGAGCTTGCATGAGCTGATGTTATACATCATAAAACCATGGGATCAAATTCTGCTCTTACACGGGTGTGGCTCTACTTGAGTGGAGTTGCATGTATACAAGTAAGAGCAGAATTTTGGCCTTTAAGAAATAAACGTATTACATCTTCTTGTCAATGCAGAATTGTTCCCTCTTGTATAATACTGAATGTATCATCCCAGTTTTAAATGAATTAAGCAATAGGGGTTCTACCAATCCTGTGGTAGGTTATTTCTCATCTAATAAACTCCACTGTTAAGAAATATTCAATGATATTCATCATAATTTGCCTTTGGTCACACGCTCTAGTGACATGTAAAGAGAGGCTATTGCCTCTCTCATCTGTGATGTGATGCCAGAGTAATTTTGGGATGCATCCACAGAGTGAGTTTTGTTTTAGTTTTCTGCTGCCATATCATGCAATGAAAGTGATCATAATGAGGCCTGATTTAGTGTATGTGGAAACACGATACAAATTGAATCTCCAGCTTAAAAAAAAATTGGATAAAATTTTCAAAAGTGCCTAAGTCACTTAGATGTAAGGCTCACTCCTAAGCCTCATTGAATGTCAATGGCTCTTAGGCACCTAAGGTGCTTTTGAAAATTTTACCCTATTGCTATAAAATAACGAAGCTTTCCTAAATCAGAGTCTAATGTAGTATAAAGGAACAATGCCATGATTATAGGTGGGCAAAACCAGGGATGATTTTAGTTTTCCTCTCTCTTAGCTAGTGGGCCAGACTCACCCTATTCCACTCCTCCTTCACCCCCTCCCACACTCAAGAAATTATAAGTGGGGGGTAGGATAACTCAGTGGTTTGAGCATTGGCCTGCTAAACCCAGGGTTGTGAGTTCAATTCTTGAGGGGGCCACTTAGAGATCTGGGGCAAAATCAGTACTTGGTCCTGCTAGTGAAGGCAGGGGGCTGGACTCAATGACCTTTCAGGGTCCCTTCCAGTTCTATGAGATAGGTATATTAATAAAAATCATATTTGGAATAGTAAACATCTCATCCAAACCTTACCTTTCCTTTTAGCAGCTGACTTGGACTGTGTTTGGCACAGCTGGAATATTGAATCCATTTAGTGACCCACTTTTTCAGGGTTGTTTTTTAGATTAGCTCTTCTTTACAAGCCTAGTGGCTACACTTGGTATCATGATGAAGAGCAATCTTACTTAGCAAAAGGCAGCGGGTACATCTACATGGGGATAAAAGTGGCACTGCTGGGCTGGGTCAGCTGACTTGGGCTCACAGGCCTCGGGCTGCAGGGCTAAAAATTGCTGTGTAATTGTTCAGGCTCAGTATCTTGTCTTGCTCTGGGACCTTCCATCCTCACAGCAATTTTTCAGGCCCGCAGCCCAAGTTTCCCTATATATACACACACATTCACGAGCCCAAGTCCGCTGACCTGGGCCAGCCATGGGTTTTTTATCCCCATAAAACCAATCTAAAGTTCACACACTTGCAAGAGACTTGTTTATAAGACTTCCAAGAAAAGCTGCTGAGTAGCAGGGGACAGGGTGGCAGCATGGGGAGGGAATACTGGACACAGGAACTAAGGATTTGCCATACACAGTCAGATCATATAGTGTGTGTGTGTGTGTGGGGGGGTATTGACATACCCTTATCAGTATCTTGTCTTGCCTAGCTACAAATGTTAGTTGTCAAAGATAATCCAGTTCTTTAAAAAATGTGTCATCCTTTGATATTGAATTTCACAGGTTATGTAGGTGAAGGTTAATTCCTAAATTTCACCATTTTAGTTCTGATGTATTAACTTGGTTACATTTACATGGGCAAGGATGTTTTTTTCCAGCATAACTTCACACATTTTAGTGATAATTCCTAATACATATAATTAATGGCAAATTACTATATGTAGATCAGCTTTCAGAATAGAATTAAAGGTTATTACTCAGTGTAAAGTGTTTAGTCAATGGCAACTAAATTACAGCAGGCCCTTGACACTTGTATGTTAACATTATTACAGAAGACTACAAGCATAATTCTGCAGTGTGATTTTAAATATTATTTCCAGTAGCAATGAGCCGAATACTTGGAAAAAACCTTGAGCATCTGCAAACAAGTTGTGTGTGTGTGTGTGTCTTTCCTGTAAATGGAAGTTGGGTTTTTTTTGTTTTTGTTTATTCCCTTGGATATTGTAGCAGGATATGTGAATGCATAAATGGCAATGTCAGTGTCACTATATCTATATCTATATACACACACATTACAGTACACTACAACAATATTTCAAAACATTGTAACTAGTGTAATGTTCAGTGTTTAGAGGTCTTTAATGAGGGTCTTTAATCAGATGGGATTTCTCCCCATGGTGGAGTAATTGTGGAAATATGGAGGTTTAGGGAGAGATGAGACAAAGAGGCAGGGTTCAGACCTGGACATTGATCAGGTTCAGCTAAGGTTCATGGTTCTTGTTCATTTTTTAAGGACCAAATCAGAGGTACAGATTTGGGTCCAGATTTGAAGATGCCAGCAATGGGCTGGGTCCAGGCTAGGAAGAGAAAGGGCTGATAGCAGCCCTCCAAAGTAAATGGAAACAATGAAGGAAAGAATGATTATCTGCACTATACCATTTATTGCTGGATATTCCCAGATACGTTAAGTGAATAAAGTTGTTGCCTAATTAAACCACATCTATAGAATCTTTTAGTTCTTCCTGCATGGCTGGGACAAATGCAATGCCTGTAAAATCATTATGTCACTCCACACCATCACATATTCTGCATATGATACTGAAAAAGTACTTTTAGAGATGGTTCTATAAAGCCAGGTGCCTCAGTACCATGAGTACAACAGTAGAGCACTCTGGGGAAGAAGGAGTTAACTTTACAAGTTACCTAAAATACAGTAGCTTCTCTGTACATTATAATGTTTCAGTTTTAAGGTCTATCTTATGATCTCTCTGACTTAGAATCTCAAGCTTTATGTCACTGGAAAGGAGGAGATTTCTGGCTTTTCAAAGATCTAAATTTATTTTTTTCTAGCCATACTGAGTCTCAACATACTCACCCTTAAACAAGCCAGGGGTCCAGAACTGGATATTATCATCTAGTCAGTGCCATTTTGGAATGTAATTACATATGGGTGGGGGAGGACATCTTTTCCTGGATATTTTTCTTTGCATGCATCTGGACAGATTTAGTGGTGTTAGTTGTAATCTCAGGGGAGATGGATCAGGCATGGAGTGCAGGTGAGGTAGTCAGAGGTACCTGAGAAATGTAATTGAACATATGGTTCTGTAACTTTCCCCAGGCTATTACAACCACATACAAAGGGCGTGTGTATCTTTATTGTCTTTTGGATGAAAGGCGTTATATAAATGGAATGTGGCAACCTGGGACAAATTAATGGAAAAAGTTCAGTTTGTACCAACATAACATGTTCTAATTTCTCTCATCACAAACAAACCAATGGAAATAATGGATTTGTTTTGTCCTTTTCCACAAATTCTTAAGATTACTCAACAGGTCTGGATTAACCAATGTGCACTCAGTGCCCTTGCACAGGGTCCTCATCGTTGAGGAGGCCCCCAGTCACGGGGTGGGGATGGGGAAACACACACAACCCCTCCTCCCTGCCAACCCTGGACCAGGAAGGGGGTGGGGTGATGCATAGGGAGGACCTTGCTTGCATGCTGTCTGAGATCCAATGGGCTGGAGGAGGGAGCTGGGCCAGGCTAATTGGACAGGAACTGGTGAAGGCTAAGCTTGCTCTCCAGGGGCAGAAACTGTCCCTGCCCCCTATATGACAGGGAAGGTGTGTGGGGCAGTTCCATAGTGCATGGGGGCCCACAATTCTTTAATCTGGTCCTTATACTCAAAAAACTTCATTTCCTCATGCAAAGAGTAGCAAATCAAAGTTCACTAGCTCTACTACTCTTACATTTTAGTAAGAAAATGCTTACATGAGAGGAGCATACCTCAAAATCTCAGAATCCAACACACACAAGTCTGGGATTATATGAAATCCAAATCTGAATTTTGCAAATGACCCTTATCTTTAGGGTTGGAAGGATTAGATTTTTAATCTAGTAAATGTTGCTTTCACTGTACACATACAAATCGACAGAAAAATATTTCCATTGATAAGCCAAATTTACAGATAGGTAAAGTGAGAAAAATGCTACTTGAGAATTTATAAATTTGATTTAAGGATATTTACTTTGTATATTTTGACATGCAATGTTGACAATTGTGTGTTTTTAATGGTTATAAATCTTTAACTTATTGAATCTCAATGACCACTGCCATTAAATAATTATTGCCTGATACCCCATCCTTCATTGTCTGACCCCATCATAAATTCCCACAACTGTGGACAATTTTAATTTATGACAAATGCTTAAAACTCATAATTTTGCACAGCCATGAAAATTTAAATAGCTATAGAAAAAAATGCTTAAAAATAAATATGGATATTGACTGTTGAAACAATAAAAAAATAAAAACAAATTCTGCCAAGCCTTCTTACCTTTGAAATCTGGTTAATAAAGCCCAGAATAAAAAAAAACACTGAAACTTTAGGGTGCATGAAGAATGGACTAAAATGTTATGGATTTGGCCCATCTTTCTTGGATATATTCAGTCAAAAGTACAATAAAAATGTGAGCATCAGATATTATCAGCACATTTTTAATATCAGCTGCTTCCAGTATTATTATTATAATAAATCCAGAAGAGAGAGTTTTTCTTTAAAGAATGTTACTTGACAAAGCAGATTTCTTCTTTTTTCTCTCTCTCCTGTATCCCAAATTTCTGAAGGAACAGGCACACTTAATTTTGTCTACATGCACGGTGAGAAATTTAGGCTTATTAAAGTCCATGTCTTTTCAGTATCTATCACAAATGTAAATGAACAGTCTATAGTGTTGCCCGCTCTCAGGATTGCTCTGATGATCATGTTGCCATGGTGATAACAGAGCATACAGGTTCATGAGACAGTATTAGTAATACAGCAGTTTGAAACTTAATCAGTGTACTGCTACTTCTCCCCCATATTTCAATATCACTTCAGTAAATTGAATTCCAGTCAGTTGTCAGTCCAGTGTATTCCCCATGGTTTCCTTCTGCAAAAATTGCCTCTTTATTCTCTACACTGATGATCATACAGTAATTGAAAGCTGAAGTTGTTTGTCATGCTAGTTACACAACTTTCTCTTACAAGTAATCTCTGTATGTTGTGTCTGCTGCTAACACTTAGAAACATTTGGGGTTGAATATGTGAGTTGTGATTTTTGCACAACAATACATTCCTTTTAGGAATATTTTAGATATTAAAAAAAGATTTACGTATACATGACAGAAAAAATACTGTGTATGTGTTTTAGGTTTCAAAAAATTGTCAAATGTTAGGAATGTGTTGAGCAAAGGATTTTTAAACCCTTATGGAACTTTATCCCAGTAATAGGGTCTCCCGCATCACTGATGGAGCTCACAAATTTCTTGGAGAACTAAAACTTTGCAGCAATGGATAACTTAATTTAAAAACTCCAAGGAAATGGAAATGTATGTATCTTTAGTGATGACGTAGTTCACTGCCATTATATTATGCAATTTTGCACATTCTTCCGAGGTTAACAATTTTGGGCATGTTTTGAAGGATAACCCTTTCCCCCAAGATTTTTAGTTTTCACTACCATTGTGCTGTACTTCAATGATGTACTGCATACCACTGCCAACATTTGTAATTTTTCTTCATACAACACAATAGATGTCCCCAGCATGCATCTAGGTCTATAATTCTTTTCAGGGCATCTGCTGATGTCACAAACTGTGGGAGAACAATTGTGGTTGTTTAGGAATAGCAGCAGATTACTGAGGGTGAACTCAGTCTTGTATGTACTCCTGGGTCACCTATAAAAAGTTGTTAGATAACAACATTGAAACAAAACCAGAACTTAATTTGTTATAAAAGACATGCCAGGGCTCAAGTAATTATTTTACATTCATAATGGATGCAGCAAACTTAGAGGTGCTGGGACTATGCACTGCTAAGCCTAGAGGTACCAGGGCTCAGCGCTAGCAAGCCCTGGGACAAATTAAGCACTGAACAAAACCCAACAAAAGGAAGGCAATTCAAAAAGTTTGCCACACTATCCTTTGAGCCCTAACCCCTTTAGAATTCCTTGACAAGGGGTGTGTGGTTAACTCCAGGGAAAAAGAGGAGTTTAAAAAGCCAGCTCCTAAGTGATCAGAGGAGCTAGTGAACAGGAGTAGCAAATGGGAGTTTTGCAAGAGAGTTGTGAGAGGCAGATGCATGTAATAAACAACCTCTAAATGTAGGCCAACACTTCCCCCCTCCCAAAAAGAAACCCAAGCAAACAAATAAACACAAGAAACAAAACCCCTGCAAGAATAAAAATAATGTAGGCAGAAGTCTGGCATCAGAGTGGGGGCTATCCACTTTAGTGCACTGAATGCAGCATATACAGCTACCCATTTTGTGGGTAGATGGCATATGTGTGGACACACATGCCATCAGCTCATGCCCCTCATACACAGTGTGGGCTTTTGATGCCAGATTGGCTGAACTGGAGGCGCTAAGGGAGACAGAGGTACATAGACAACACTTTCAGGGACACAATAGAGCAGGCCAACCCTCAGTCTGACAACGTCTGTTTTGTTAAGGAGGATGTAAATCTTGGGGAAGCAGAATATCAAACTAGAGAGGAAGGAAACAATCCCATAGTTGGGACCCTCCAACCAGATGATGTCATGGTATTCTCTTGTACTGAGGATACCCCTCCTGGGTATCCAGGAAGATCCAGATAATAGTAATAGGGGATTCAATTATTAGAAATATATATATATATATATATATATATAAATGCAAAGGTTGCTGATCTCACAAGATATGTGGCCAGACCTATATGTAGTGCTGGGGACGAGCCGGTGGTCATGGTACATGTGAGTACCAATGACATAAGGAAAGGTAGAAGAGAGGTCCTGGAGGCCAAATACGTTGCTAGGTAAGAGATTAAAATACAGCTCCTCTATGATTGCATTCTCTGAAATGCTTCTAGTTCCACATGTGGGGCCAGAAATACACGCAGAACTGCAGTGTCTCAATGTGCGGATCAGATGATGGTGTAGGGAGGAGGGTTTTACATTTATTAGGCACTAGGGGACCTTTTGGGAGAGGAGGAGCCAACACAAGAAGGATGGGTTCCACATAAATGGAACCACTAAAATGGAACCAGACTGCTGGCATATAAAATTAAAAAGGTTGTAGAGAATTTTTTAAACTAAGGGCTGGGGGAAAGCCAACAGGTATGGAGGGGTGCACAGTTCAGGTGGAAACATCCTTTAGGAGGATGAACTTATTGGAGGGGAAATTCTATGTCCTAGCAAAGAGGATAGAGAAGAAATTGGTAAAGTACAGATAGGAACTAGTGAGGAACAGTCAAATGTAAGTGTCCCATTTAAATATAAAACTCATGAAGAGAAGCAAATAAATATTGACAAAATGTACAAGTGCTTATATAAAAATGTTAGAAGTCTAAATACTAAGATGGGTGAATGAGAGTGCTTGGTATTAAATGAGGATATTGATATAATAGACATCATGGAAACTTGGTGGAATGAGGATAATCAATGAGCCACAGTAATACCGGGATACACAATATATACAAATGACAGAGTAGGTTGATGACAGAGTGGCACTATATGTGGAAGAAAACATGAACCCAAATAAAGCAAAAATCTGAAATGAATCAAATACCGTAAAATCTCTATGGATAGAAATTCCATGCTTGAATAATAAGAGTATAGCAGTAGAAATATCAACCACCTGACCAGGATGGTGATGGTGACTGTGAATTGCTCAGGGAGATTAGAGAAACTACAAAGGTGGAAAACACAATAATAATCATAGAACCATAGAAATGTAGGACTGGAAGGGACCTTGATAGGTCCTCTCCTCCAGTCCCCTGCACTGAGGCAGGACTAAGTATTATTATCTAGACCATCCAACAGGTGTTTGTCTAAGTTGTTCATAAAAAGCTCCCAGGACAGAGCTTCTACAACCTCCCTAGGTAATTTGTTCCAGTGCTTAACTACCCTTATAGTTAGGAAGTTTTTATAATGTCTAACATAAATCTCCCTTGTTGCAATTTAAGCCCATTAATTCTTGTTTTGTCCTCTGTGGGTAAGGAGAACAATTTATTGCCCTTATCTTTATAATAACCTTGAAGACCGTTATCATGTCCATTCTCAGTCTTCTCTTCTCCAGACTAAACAAACCCATTTTTTAAATCTTTCCTGGTAGGTTGTGTTTTCTAGACCTTTAATTATTTTTGTTGCTCTCTTCTGGACTTTGTCCAATTTGTCCACATCTTTCCTGAAGTGTGGTTCCCAGAACTGGACACAATACTGCAGTTAAGGCCTTATCAGTGCTGACTGGAGTGGAAGAGTTACTTCTCGAGTCTTGCTTACAACACTCCTTCAATGGTATTACATTATTGACTGATATTTAGTTTGTGAACCCTAAGAGCCCTTTCTGCAGAACTCCTTCCTAGGCAGTCATTTCCCATTTTGAATGTGTGCAATTGATTATTCCTTCCCAAGTGGATACTTTGCATTTGCCCTTATTGAATTTTATCCTAAATATTTTAGACCACCTCTCCAGTTTTTCAAGTTCATTTTGAATTCTAATCCAGTCCTCCAAAGAGCTTGCATCTCCTCTGAGCTTGGTATTGTCCACAAACTTTGTAAATGTACTCTCAATGCCATTACAATGGGGGATTTCAACTATCCTCATGTTGACTGGGTAGATGTCAGCTCAGAAAGAGATGCAGAGAAAATTTCTAGAGACCATAAATGACTGTTTCTTGGATCAGCTTGTCCTGGAACCCACAAAAGAAAAAGCAATTCTTGATTTAGTCCTAAGTGGAGCACAGGAACTGATCCAAGAGGTCAATATAGCTGAATTGCTCAATAATAGCATCCATAATTTAATCAAATTTAACATCCTTGTAGAGGGAAAAATGCCAAAAAATTATACTTTGGTGGGTTTCAACTTCAAAAAAGGGAACTACACAAAAATAAGAGAACTTGTTAAATGGAAATTAAAAGGAACACTCTCAAGGGTGAAATTCCTGCAAATTGCATGGAAACTATTTTAAAACACTGTAATAGAAGCTCAAACTAAATGTATACCACTTGCCCAAACAAACAAACAAACAAACAAACAAACAGTAAGAAGACCAAAAAAATAAAAAGCCACCATAGCTAAACAGCACAGTAAAAGAGGCAGTTGCAGCCAAAAAATCATCCTTTAAAAACTGGAAGTGAATTCCTAGTGAGGAAAATAGAAAGGAGCATAAACTCTGGCAAGTCAAATGTCTAAGTATA
This sequence comes from Chrysemys picta bellii, assembly GCF_011386835.1. Classification (NCBI taxonomy): domain Eukaryota; kingdom Metazoa; phylum Chordata; order Testudines; family Emydidae; genus Chrysemys; species Chrysemys picta. Next base: position 46,758,488 of record NC_088795.1, read on the forward strand.
ATAAGGCAGGCCAAGAAAGTTTTTGTGTTTTTTTGCTAGTTACTCTTCAAATTCTAACATAATTTTTTTTTAAGTACATCAGAAGCAGGAAGCCTGCCAAATAGTCAGTGGAGGCCCTGGATAATCAAAGTGCTAAAGGAGCACTCAAGCAAGACAAGGCTGTTGCAGAGAAGCTAAATGAATTCTTTGCATCAGTCTTCACTGCAGAGGATGCGAGGGAGATTCCCACAGTTGAGCCATTCTTTTTAGGTGACAATTTGAGGAACTGTCAGATTGAAGTGCCAATAGAGGCAATTTTAGAACAAATTAATAAACAGCAATAAGTCTCCAGGACCAGATGGTTTTCACCCAAGACTTCTGAAGGGACTCAGATATGGAATTGTGGAATTACTAATTGTATTGCTTAAATCAGCCTCTATACCAGATGACTGGAGGGTAGCTAATGTAATGTCAATTTTTAAAAAAGACCACAGAGGTGATCCTGACAGTTACAGGCAGGTAAGCCTAATTTCAGTACTAGGCAAATTGGCTGAAACTACAGTAAAGAACAAAATTATCAGACACACAGATGAACATGATATGTCAGGAAAGTCAACACAGCTTTTGTAAAGGGAAATCATGCCTCACCAATCTATTAGAATTCTTCCGGGGAGTCAAAACCATGAAGAAGAGTGATCCAATTGATATAGTGGCTCATTCCAAAGGCTCTTAAGCAAAATAAGCAGTCATGGGATAAGAGGGAAGGTCCTCTCATGGATTGGTAACTGGTTAAACGATAAGAAAAAAGGGTAGGAGTAAATGGCCAGTTTTCACAGTGGAGAGAGGTAAATTGCAGGGACCCCCAAGGATCTATACTGGAGTCTGGGACCTGAACTGTTTAACATATTCCTAAATGATCTGGATAAAGGGTAACAGTAAAGTGGCAAAACTTGCAGATGATAGAAAATAGCTTAAGATAGTTCAGTCCAAAGCTGACTGCACAGAGTTACAGAGGAACCTCCTAAAACTGGGTGACTGGGTAACAAAATGGCAGATGAAATTCAATGTTGATAAATGCACATTGGAAAACAATAATCCCAGCTATACAAAATGATGGGGTCTATATAAGCGGTTACCACTCAACAAAGAGAGGTTGGTGTTAGTAGTGGATAGTTTTCTGAAAACATTCACTCAATGTGCAGTGGCAGTCAAAAAAGCAAACACAATGTTAGGAACCATTAGAAAAGGGATAGTTAATAAAATAGAAAATATCTTATATAATATCACTATGTAAATCCATGATACACCCAGATCTTGAATACTGCATGCAATTCTGGTCACCACATTTAAAAAAAGATATATTAGAATTGAAAAAAGTACAGAACAGGGCAATGAAAATGATTAGGGGTATGGAACAGCTTCCATACAAGGAGAGATTTAAAAAGCTGGGACTGTTTTTAATTTAGAAAAGAGATGATTATAGGGGGATATGATAGAAGTTTATAAAATCATGAATGGTGTATCAAGAAGTGCTATTTACCCCTTCACATAACACAAGAACTAGGGGTTACCTAATAAATAGGCATCAGATTTAATATAAACATAAGGAAGTATTTCTTCACATAATGCACAGTTAATCTGTGGAACTCATTGCCAGGGGATGTTGTGAAGGCCAAAAGTATAACTGGGTTCAAAAAAAAGAATTAGATACATTCATGGAGGATAGGTCCATCCATGGCTATTAGCCAAGATGGTCAGGGATGCAACCCCATGCTCTGGGTGTCCCCAAAACTTCCAACTGCCAGAAGCTGGGACTGGATGACAAGGAATAGATAACTTCCCCTGTTCTGTTCATTCCCTCTGATGTAAATGGGTGAGATGATCCATTGGTCTGATTCAATATGTCCGTTCTTAAGTTCTTAACTCCCTATCCTTATTTTTCTTTTGTAATTAAACAGTATCACATATGCAACAGGTATTGATTTTACAGTACCAACAATTTGCATTTTTATAACTCTTTTCAATTTTCTATCACAAAGTGCTTTATAAACAATCAGCCAGGTCTCCAATAGTCAAGTGTAGTATGTAAGTACCATCACTCTGTTTACAGGCAGATAACTGAGGTGATGAGAAAGAAAACAGTCTACATTAGGTTACTGAGTGAGTCACAGTCAGAGCTGGAAATAGAACCCAGGAGATCTGCTTCTTAATTTCCTGCTCTAGCTTCTAGACCATAGGTGCTGACTCTGTGGGTGGTCCGGGGCTGGAGCACCCATGGGGGAAAAATTGGTGGGTGATCTGCACCCACATGCAGCTCCCCCCCCAGCTCACCTCCGCCTCCGCTCCGCCTCCACCTCCTCCCCTGAGTGCGCTGCATGCCCGCTTCCCCCCCCCTAGCTTCCAGCGCTTGCCGCCGTGAAACAGCTGTTTTGCGCGGCAAGTGCTGGGAGGGAGGGGGGAGGAGGTGGAACATGGCGCGCTCGGGGAAGAGGTGGGGCCGGGGTAGGGATTTGGGGAAGGGATCCAATAGTGACAGGGAGGGGGCAGGGACTTTGGGGAATGGGTTGGAATGGGGGTGGGGTGGGGCGGGGAAGGGGTGGAGTTGGGTGGGGGGAGGGCACGAGCACCCACCGGCTCCGGGGAAAGTTGACGCCTATGTTCTAGACCACATTTGTTCCCCATGTCTGAATGGCAACCTACACATTGTCCAGACACCTTGGAAGAAAGTCAGGAGACAGTGGATGTGGTTTCAGTAGGCTGCAACTTTATTCACTTAAAATATTTGGGAATACCTGGTAACAAATTATATGGTGCAGGTAGGTCATCATTCTTTTCTTAATATTTTCCACATAATCTCCAAGCCCCACTTGATTCCTGCCCTTCTTGTTTATCCCTGTAAATTTCCCCCTCCTTCCCACTCATGTAGATGAGCCATTTAAGGGGCAGCACTCCTTTTCTTCCAGCTATCTGGACAAAGACGCCCTGTATGGAAGATTGTGGTGAGTGCATTGGTACATAGGGATGGGAAAGACTTTATATCATTTCTAGCTTTCAGCTTAATTGTCTGTTATTTTAGCTCAGAACAATAACAGAGTTGTGTATTCATTTCTTTTAACATTAGGGGTTTTCTTTAAGCAATAAATTCACTATAATAAGTGGATGATTATTTGCACAATAGACTGCAATCATCCCTCTGAGCTGTTACAGTCTGCAGCACATAGTATGTATTAATGGACACTTGAAAACAATGACTATGGAAAGGCACAGCTAAAGAACTTTAAAAAACATATATGATTGACTGCATTGCAGTTGCTGCAGTCCTTTGGATAAAAAAGTTTGTCAAATAGCTTTGATCACATGTATTATTGACTCGAAACTAGTGTATCAATTAAAAGTTCAATTAAAAGAAAATCTAAAATGTATGGAGAAAAAATGTATACGTGGTTCAGGCATAGTAATGGAAATCAGAGGACCTGGGTTCTGTTTGTAACATTGCCACAGACATGCTGAATCATCTTGGATAATTTACTTAGAATCAGTGCTTCAGTTTCCCCTGCTGATAACACTATCTATTTGCCTCAAGTGGTGATGAGGGGCTAAATTTGATAGTAAGTAGAATTCGCTCCTGAAGAAAAGAACACTCCAAACCACCTAGGCCCTTCATTGGTACTCTGCAGTGGGTGTCCACTGGTTGAATGACTGTGCAGGGAGGCTTCTATGTCCATTCATGCTGTGGAAGGAGTCTCATTCATGTTGTGCTGAGCTTAGGTTGGTGAGGATTGCAGTTATAGGGGTGGGATACAATATGAAAATTGGGTGTCTCTTTAAAATACTGTACATATTTACACTTTTTTATGGAAAGTAGTTGCTATGCCTGTGCATGTTCCAAAACAGAATAAGATTGGTCTAATTCTCCCCTGACCTAGATCATTTTTACCTAATTGTAATTCCATTGACTTCAGTAGAGTTTCTCCTAATATATACTGTATTAAATGAGAGAGGAATTAGGCCTGACAGACAGATCCTCAATTGGTGTAAATTTAGCATAGATAAGTAAATGGAACTAGACTGATTTACAAAAGCTAAAGATCTCTTGGCCTCCACCCTTTTTTTATGACATAAAAACATAAGAATAGCTATCCTGGGCAGCGGCGGCTCCAGGCACCAGTGCTCCAAGGGCGTGCCTGGGGCAGCAAGCCGCGGGGGGCGGTCTGCCAGTCCCTGCTAGGGCGGCAGTCAGGCAGCCTTCGGTGGCTTGCCTGCGGGAGGTCCGCGGATTCGGCGGCAATTCGGTGGCGGGTACACCGAAGCCGTGGGACTGGTGGACCTCCCGCAGGCATGCCGCCGAATCCACGGGACCTGGGACCTCCTGCAGGCATGCCGCCGAAGGCAGCCTGCCTGCCGTGCTTGGGGAAGCAAAAAAGCAAGAGCCGCCCCTGATCCTGGGTCAGACCAATGGTCCATCTAGCCCAGTATTCTGTTTTCCAGCAGTGGCTAGTGCCAGATGTTTCAGAGGGAATGAACAGAACAGGGCAATCAGCAAGTGACTGTTGTCCAGTCCCAGCTTCTGGAAATAAGATGGGATTGCATCCCTGAACATCTTGGCTAATAGCCACTGATTGACCTAACCTCCATGAACTTATGTAATTCTTTTTTGAACCCAGTTATACTTTTGGCCTTCACAACATTGCCTGGCAATGAGTTCCACAGGTTGACTGTCTTGTGAGAAGAAGTACTTCCTTTTGTTTGTTCTAAGCCTGCGGCCTATTAATTTCATTGAGTGAACCCTGTTTCTTGTGTTATGTGAAGGGGTAAATAACACTTCCTGATTCACTTACTCCACACCATTCATGATTTTATAGACCTCTACCATATCCCCACATTAATCTTCTCTTTTCTAAGATGACCAGTCCCAGTCTTTTTAATTTCTTCTCATATGGAAGCTACTCCATATCCCTAATCATTTTTGTCACTCTTCTCTCTACCTTTTCCAATTCTAATATATCTTTTTTGAGATAGGGTGACAAAAACTGCATAGTATTCAAGGTGTGGGCATACCACAGATTTATATAAAGGCTTTAAGATATTTTCTGTTTTATTATAGATCCCTTTTTTAGAGGTTCTTAACATTCTGATTGCTTTTGTTCACTGCCACTGCATGAATATTTGCGGAGAACTATCCACAGTGACACCAAGATCTTTTTCTTGAGTAGTAACCACTAATTTAGACCCCATCATTTTATTTGTATAGTTGTGATGTGCCTTTATCAACATTAAACTTCATCTGCCATTTTGTTGCCCGGTCATCCAGTTTTAGAAGGTCCCTTTGTAACTCTTTGCAGTCAGCTTTGGACTTAATTATCTTGAATAATTTAGAATTGTCTACAAACTTTTCTACCTCACTGTTTACCCCCTTTTCCAGATCATTTATGAATATGTTGAATAGTACATGTCCCAGTACAGATCCTTGGAGGACTCTATTTATTTCTCTCCACTGTGAAAACTGACAATTTATTCCTACCATTTGTTTCTTATCTTTTAACTAGTTCTCTCTTATCCCATGACTGCTTACTTTGGTTAAGAGTCTTTTGTGTGGGAACTTGTCAAAGGTCTTCTGAGAATCCAGGTACAGTGTATCAAGTAGATCACGCCTGTCTACATGCTTTTTAACTCCCTCCAAAAGTTATGTTAACTATTAGCTCTCCTCCAGTCATCTGGTACAGAGGCTGATTTAATTGACAGGTTACATAGCACAGTTAACAGTTTTGAAATTTCATATTTGAATTCCTTCAGAACTCTTGGGTGAATACCATCTGTTTAGTTTATCAATTTGTTTCAAAAGCTCCTCTCTTGACACTTCAATCTGGGGCAGTTCCTCAGATTTGTCACTTAAAAGGAATGGCTCAGCTGTGGGAATCTCTCCCATATCCTCTGCAGAGGAAACTGACGCAAAGAACTCATTTATTTTCTTCACAACGACCTTGTCTTCCTTGAGTGTTCTTTTAGTATTTTGATTGTCAAGTGGACCCACTGTTTGGCTGGCTTCTTGCTTCTGATGCACTTAAAAAATTGCTGTTAATTTTTGTGTCTTTTGATAGTTGTTCTTTAAATTCTTTTTTTTGCCTGCTTAATTATACTCTTCCACTTATTTTATTTTTCCACTATTAAAATACTTAGAGCAGTTTTACATTATGCAGACAAACAAATTGCATACATGAATGAACAAACACTCAGAAATAAGAGCCCAGCCTTGCAAAGGGATCTTTGTGGGCAGAACCTAACATACCCTTCAAGTCACAAGGAGGTAATGATCCATCAGCATAGATTACTTTACTTTACATGATTAGGTCGGAGAACCATAATGTACATGATTAATACTACAGCAAACATAAAAATCCTAGTTATACCCACCCCTATGAATTAGGAGTTAGACAATAAATATATTTACTGTACAGTAGTTTAAAGTGGGGGAACAGGATTTCTCCTATTGGGAGACATTAATCCATTGCATTTCTACATATTTTTTCACAATTATCCTTGCTCCTTTTGGTAATAAACACAGATGCTTACACAAAACTACTTCCCAGTTTCTTCAACCACTGGACCTCACAGTGAAGACAGAATGCTGAATTTGTAATATAAGGTCCCATGGCAATTAGCTACCTATTAGAAATACAGGATGTGTTGATTTCATGTTAGAATCAAGCAGAAAAAGAAGGTTGTTATACAAAGAAATATCTAAATTTATTTGTAGAAAAGCAGAAAATTGTTGATAGAGTAAATTACTTTTTTCTTTAATTATGAATGTCCTTTGATTTCAAGTTTGCTTCGGAGTTAAACTCCTATGTTAACTATTAAACTTCTAAGTTAACATTCTGAGGTGCTCTACTAGTATTTTGCATTCAGTTCCCATGTTGACCTCAATGGGAATTCTGCATAGAGAACTAGAACAGAAATTTAATTGAGCTCTGTGGTTCAGGTAAAGGAAGCATAGCGTGGGTGTGAGAGCATGAGATTGTGCTTAGTTTGTAGGTTCTGTAGGCTTTATTAACATTATTTCATTTGATTTTTTCCCCAAGAAAAATATAAAAAACAACACACCAAGCAAACACTTGAATTAGCACAACACGTTATTAACAGCTTAGGCAAAAAAGAATGCAAACATGCAAGTCTTTTACTTTATACTTTTGGCTTCTGTATTTTTCTGGAAGTCTCGTGAATGACCACAGGATGACTGTACATTAGTTACAAATATAATCCAAAATTGTGGTTTCAGTAACGACATCACTTATGGGCAATGACATGTCACCACTGCATTAATGCATCCACGAGACACCAAATATTAATGTAAACTCTTGTGCTTTGTCCCATGCTGTTCTCTGCTTTGAGACGGAATATGTGTATACTTATTACATCTTAATTGATGTACTGAATGGTTATTTTAATTTTACCTCACACTGAACAAATGTGAGGTCTTTCTGGGACACACATGATTGTTTAGTGTAGAGCGAGGCAATTTTTTTGATAAATAGTTTATTCACCCTCAACTGCAGTTTTTGTCAACTGAAACGATTAACGAATTCTACACTAATTTGCTGAATAGTTTTGGCCAATTTTTTTGAGAGATAGCTATTTTTAGGTATTCATAAAACTCTGGTGATGCCGGCTTCTTCCCTTTATAACTTAAAGAATGTTAGGAACCATTAGGAAAAGGATAACTAATAAAACAGAAAATATCATAGTCCCATTACATAAATCCATGGTACATCCACACCTTGAACACTGTGCACAGTTCTTGTTGCCTCATCTCAAAAAAGATATATTAGAATTGGAAAAAGTACAGAGAGAGAGAACAAAAGCTATTATGGGTATGGAACAGTCTCCATATGAGGAGAGATTAAAAAGAGTTTAGAAAAGAGATGACTAAGTGGGGATATGGTAGAAGTCTATAAAATCATGATTCGTGTGGAGAAAGTGAATAGGGAAGTGTTATTTGACCCTTAACATAACACACGAACCAGGGATCACCCAATGAAATTAATAGGCTGCAGGTTTACAACAACAACAACAACAACAAAGTATTTCACGTAACACAGTCAACCTGTGGAACTCATTGCCTGGGGATGTTATGAAGGACAAAAGTATAACTGGATTAAAAAAATAATTAGATAAGCTCATTTAGGATAGGTCCATAAATTGACTATTAGCCAAGATGGTCAGGGACACAACGCCAGGCTCTGGGTGTCCCTAAATCTCTGACTGCCAGATGCTGGGACTGGACGACAGGGGGTGGATTACTCACTAATTGCCATGTTCTGTTAATTCCCTCTGAAGCATCTGGCACTGGCCACTGTCAGAAGACAGGCTATTGGACTAGGTGGAACATTGGTTTGACCTTGTATGGTCATTCTCATGTTCTATTGATACATGGTAGAGTGATTGCCCAGGATGTAGGAGACCTGGGTTCAGATCCCCACTCTGCCTGATTTGAAGCAGGGATTTGAACTTGAATCTCCAGATTGAAGTTGAATGCTCTAACCACTGGGCTGTAGGGTATTTGGGAGTGCTGTGCTCTCAGTCTTTCCTATTGAAACTGTTCCATTTTGTATAAATTATTGGGTCTGGGGAGGGGAGAGAGAGAGAGAGAGAATATGAAAAAGACTCTCTAATATAGTGGCTAGGGGACTTGCCTGGGGGACTTCTGGGTTCTCATCTTGGCTCCACTGAATATTTAGCTAACGAACCCCAAAATCAGTTATTTGCACAGCTCTATTCCAGCACAGAACATAATATGGTTGGAGTATGGGGGGAAAAAACCATCCTATGCACGATGTCTGAAGAAGGCATATGCATTGCTTAAATCCCACTTAAATCCTCAAAAATAGGGCTTAGGAAGGCATACGTTTTGTGCTAGATCTGCACTGGTGGGACAGTGGGGGTAAGGAGTGTGTTACCCCTCTTTATGGCCCCCTCTATTGCACCGCAACCACTTTGCAAGGGCTATGTTGGAGTCATGCCCCAGTGAACATGAGCAAGCACAATAAGTTACAGTAACTATTCTATTTGTTTCTTTTCAGGCACAGAATCTTGAACAACCATAGAGTTTGACCCAAAAGATAAGCCTGCAATTGTTTTGAAAGTTGTTAAAGGAAATGCAATTAGTAATGAGATTTAATGTAGCCAACACAACTGAATGTGATGAGAGGAGTTGTTGTTCTTTTGTTCTTCCTATGTAAGTAAGATAATAGCAAGAAAGCAATTACATTACAACTAAATGAATTAAACAAAGCTCCAAAACATAAATTAGAATTTAACTATGCCATTAAAAACTAATTTAATTTGCAAGCCATCATTATTATATAATAAAGACCTACTGCAAAACGAAAAACAATCTCTTGTGAACACTAGGAAAAAAGTAATAAATCTCATGGAGCAGATGAGTTTCTTTTGCATTAGTAGAGGGAAAAAGTGCTGAATGGATGTTTCAGTACATAATGAAAACTAGGACATAATGGAACAATTGGCCAGCTGAATTTTAGCCATAAATGGTTTTATTGTTAAGGGAAGACCTCAGAGAACATTGGAAGAAAACATATGTGGTATTGATTTTTCTTTAATATAAAACTATTTCTGAATCAAGAAAAGCATGCTGAGACTTCAGATGCCATTGTGCCAGCATATGTTAGATGCTGTACTTAGTTTCAACAAAAGACTGCTACTATGGGGAAGACTCAAGCCAACCGCTTTATATATAGTTGCAAGTATAGTAAAAAGGATGTTAGCAAATGCATTTGTAAAATGATACTTCTTGGCCTCAAATATAAATGTCTTCTAATCATCCCACAAGTTGTTCACCAAAGCAAAAACTACTTTATGTTTTGCTGCAACCTAGTTTAACAAATAATTTTTTAAAAAATGTTTCACACTGTTTTGGCCTACTGTGATTGAAATCAGTGGGAATTCTGCTGCTGACTTCAATGGAGTAGGAGCAGGCTTTTTGTTATATTTGTATTGTATAAATTTACTGTCTACAATTTTTAATCTTAACTCTTGTTGGCTCTCATTACATTTTGTAGTAGGTGTCAAAATGCATTACTTTGTATTTATTTTTCAACATGAACACATTTAATACTATTGCTGTAGGCAACAAACACTCTTAGCAATGCAAACATTTGTGCTTGTTTGGTGTGATACCAGTGGTGACTATGCAGAGAGCCAAATCCATTAGGAACTGCAGAAAGGAAACAAGTACAGTTTTGTTGAGGTACTGACATTATATCATACTGCCAGCAGATGGGAGTACAGGACTTTGCTTCTAGTCTACCAGGAGTCTAATTTTAAAATCATGACTACAATTTTAATCCAATTAATGAGAAGTAGTCATTGGTTCATGTGTCTCATCCTCAGCCAAGGCTGTGGAATTATATATGCCCCTCTTCTCTCTCTTCTGCTCGAACCTAGTTCAAACTTACAACCCTCCCCCCCAAAATGATCATGTGAAGTTGTGAGTAAGTGTACATGAAATTGCTGTGTTGTGTTTTTCTTTGTGGATGTTCATAAGGTCACACATTGAGGCAATGATAGAACTATATAATTTTAACAACTCATTCCATTTAAATAATCATAATCAGCCTACCTACAATTCTCCCTGCAGTGTGAAGTTAGATACTTAGTTGGCTCAGCTACTGTGGCATGTCACTGCATGAATCTAAAGCAGCTGTCACTTTCTATCCCAAAGGATTGGATTAAAGTAATTTGTAATTTAGGCCCCAATCTTACATCTAAGCAACTTTAAATACATGAGTTGACTTATTGAGCTCAATGGGACTATTCAGGTGCATAGTTACTCATGGGCATAAATCTGGATCAAGTCATTGTTTGTAAATCAATATGTTAAGCTTACTAGAGTGCTTTTGTATCTTTGCACACAAAGTGCTACATCAATGTCAGTCGTTATTATTATTTGCTTGAGAAATGTCCTTCTGCAATTCAACTTGACTAATTTCACCCACCAGATTTAGTGTGCTCAAAAAGGAAAGACACATAGGTCCGCTGGGCTTACAATATTTATTTAGTTGTTGGTTGATTATTAATTGCCATAAATGTTTCTCATATTGTTTATATAGGTGCATAATTACTTCACTATAACAACATTGCAAAGTCAGGAACCTTCTCTCTTTAGGAGACGGATTCTTTCTGGCACAGAGCCTGTTATTCAGCCTTCTGTTAGGAAGCCTGAATTATGTAACACAGTATCCCTCCCTCCGCACACTTATTTGAAGTGCAATTGGATGGTGGGAGATGGACTTTGGACATAAACTTCTAGCCATTATATAACTTAGGAAACATCACAAATCTATTACATGTATTTGAAAACTAGTATTATTGCCCCTTCTTCTGACACCAATGTCCTGTTCTGACAGCAGTGTCACCTCTCTGCTGAGAAGCAGCAGATGTGTCTAAGGCCTTGTAGGTCAGCTTCCCAGTGAAGAAGAAATCAGTGGCAAATAACCTCAATATAGCTTGAGCCTGAATCTAGTATAACTTGCTTTATTTATGCATATACCCCAGCCTGGAAATGTAATGGTCAAACAGCATGTAGTGTAATCTCTTCTTCCAAGAATTTCAGCTAAACACCAATGCCCGATTGCAAGGGAGATATTCAGCCTCAATAATTGACTCTAATTAGAGCCCAAAGAAGAGAACAAACTCTCCTGCTGCTCACAGAGCTTCCTTTCTTTCCCCAAGCTGTCTTGATACCAGTCCTTGAATAACCCAAAGTTCACAACACAGCATGTCTTGCCAAGAGTCCAAATTTACTCTCATGCTAAAAACTTGGAAGACTATGTGCACTAGTGTCACTACTGATGCCTACCAAAACAGTATTACTATAAGAAGTCTTGGAACAGGTGAGAATGTACTATGCTGTGCTGTTCCTTTATTCTAGCTATTACACTGATTGTTATTTGCAAAAGGCTGTAGTCTGCTGCCCGTAGTCACATTAAATAGTGTCTAATGCTGCAGTTAATCCCATTGAAACCAATGGGACTTCATATGGAATGATGTACTGTTAGAATTTTGCTCAAAATTAGGGCTTGGTACAACAAATCCTTGCTGGTATGAAGTTGCCTTTACTTATGTGAATAATCCCATTGAAGCCAATGGGACTATTGTGAATGAGTCATTAAATTGCACTAGAGTGTCAGGAATGGGCAGTTTAGATATAATGTACAACTATAAAGAAGTGGTTTAAAATATGTATAGGTAATCACCCATAACAGTTATAGGCTTGTTGTCGCTTAAAAGAAACCACAATTAAAATTGTTATGAATTATTTACACATTTCCCCCCTTAAATTTGATTTTAAATTGAGTGGTGGCGTCAGGTCAGAATTTTATGTGGAGACCTGTAACCTTCCTGAACTGCATATGCACTCATTAGCTAGGGGCATATTTGAGAGTATACTTGAGTTTTATCCATAGCTGCCAGTCTGTTAAATAAAGATCAGGCTCTCTCCCTGAAGTCCTGCTCTATGTTGTCTCATATTGGCATATGTATTATGCAGCCCTGAACAGATGCCTCTTCCCATGGACTCTTTATCAGGTCAGTGGACGTGATAGTCTGTCAAATTAACAGCTATGAGTGTTGCATAGAATTGGGATGGCTGTACCTTTCATTTTACTTTGATTTTCATTTAATCATTTTTTTCTGAATGGGACAGTTCACCAATGGCAGGACTGTGCTTATCCCAGAACTACCAGAAACAGCAGCCATCAACTGAGTCCTTTTGCTCTATGCATGGTGCCTACCTTTATGTTACACCAGTAGGCTGAATGCAAACCAGAAGTGCAATTATCTGAGTAACACAGAAACATTTCTAAAACGTCTGGTACATGCATATACTACCTGAAGGATATGCCTGGGGGTGTCTCTGGCTTTTGGTCTTTCTAATTGTAGGTATGTATGACATATTACTATTTCTAACAGTGTCATGGTGAATTAGATAAGAGGATTTGTATGTCCTATATACTTCATGAACACATTAAAGACAAGAGTTACATTAGCACATAGTGAGAAAGTGTGCATATTAAAACCACTATCCATAAAGGGAATTGGACCTGGATAGGTTGGTTGGTCTACTTCTATCATGAATTGTTGTGTATTGTAGCCTGGCAAACTTTCCCATATCAAACAGGTGACACCTGCAATTTAGGGGCTTAACCAGTGTATTGCTAAGTCACAAATGACCACTATGGGACTCCTGTTAGGGCAAATGCAAAACCATCAGATCTTAAAGTGTACTTCTTGTCTGAAAAGTGCCTACGTGACAATGCAACCTCCTTTCTCATTTTGTCTGCTCCATATGTGTAGTAAGATCTGGACACTAAAATCAGTAAAATAAATTTGCTATTTGCCAGCGACCTGGATTTCATTCCTCCTAATAAATCAATAGAACTATTGTCTAAATTCCAATTACCAGGACAATCAGTTGCACTTGTTGCCCCATATTACAGGCAAGTGTGTCACACAGATGTTATTGAGGTCTAATCTGAAGACATTGGGCTGGCATAGGTATCAAGGAGGGCCTATAATTGCTTGAAAGAGCCATAATTGCAGGTACTGCTTAAGGAGGAAAGAACTCAGGCTGATTCTTGGGTCCCAGATGGAGTTATCAGGGTTTGCCGTTAGAAAGCCCATCTTTTTGCTTGCACACTGGGCATATTTGGCCTAGCAATCATTGTGAGATAAACATGAAATCCCATGATAATATACTTTTCTCCAAAGTAACTCTGCAGAGCAGAACTGCACTGTCATCACCTTTTTCTTTTTCTGTACTATTTCCCAAACAGTCTGATTTATTCATTGTTTAAAGGGAATTTGTAGTGCGCATGTGTCATAACTATAAAGGGAAGGGTAACAGCTGTCCTGTGTACAGTACTATAAAATCCCTCCTGGCCAGAGACTCTAAAATCCTTTTCCCTGTAAAGGGTTAAGAAGCTCAGGTAACCTGGCTGGTATCTGACCTAAAGGACCAATAAGGGGACAAGATACTTTCAAATCTTGGGGGGGGGGGAAGGCTATTGTTTTGTGCTCTTTGTTTGGTAGTGCGTTCGCTCTCAGGACTGAGAGGGACCAGACATCAATCCAGGTTCTCCACATCTTTCTAAACAAGTCTCTCCTATTTCAAACTTGTGAGTAAATAGCCAGGCAAGGCGTGTTAGTTTTCCTTTGTTTTCTCAACTTGTAAATGTACCTTTGACTAGAGTTTTATCTTTGTTTGCTGTACTTTGAACCTAAGACTAGAGGGGAGTCCTCTGAGCTCTTTAAGTTTGATTACCCTGTAAGGTTAATTTCCATACTGATTTTACAGAGATGATTTTTACCTTTTTCTTTAATTAAAAGCCTTCTTTTTAAGAACCTGATAGATTTTTCCTTGTTTTAGATCCAAGGGGGTTGGATCTGTATTCACCAGTAGTTGGTGGGAGGAAGGAGGGGGAATGGTTAATTTCTCCTTGTTTTAGATCCCAGGGGGGTTGGAACTGTATTCACCAGGAGTTGGTGGGAGGAAGGAGGGGAATGGTTAATTTCTCCTTGTTTTAAGATCCAAGGGGTTTGGATCTGTATTCACCAGGGAATTGGTGAAAGGTTTCTCAAGGCTTCCCAGAGAGGGAATGGTGGCAGCGGGACCAGAGCTAAGCTGGTAGTTAAGCTTAGAAGTTTTCATGCAGGCCCCTACATTTGTACCCTAAAGTTCAAAGTGGGGATACAGCCTTGACAGCATGTGTTTAAACGCTTGCTCTCAAGAGGTTAGGAGGGAAAAGGTAACTCTAAGCCACTGTTGGAATTTCCTTGATTCTGTCTGTTCTGGTCCCTGTCAAAAGTTAGAGGAATCTGTAACTTAAGGCAGCCTCTCCACACCTGATATGGGTCACTCCATAGCTCAGAACATACATAGCACTAAAGGTATGTTTACACTCTGAGCTGAAGGTATAAATTCCAACTTGAGGAGACATACCTGTGCTAGTTTTAATTGAGCTAGTGTGCTAAAATTAGAGTGTAGCTGTGGCAGTGTGAGCAGCGGAGGGTCTAGCTGCCCCAAACATAAACCTATCCGAGACCATGTCCCTTGCATGTTTCCTATGTATATGCTGGCTCTACACTGCATTGGAGCTGGGGAATTTCTACTGGCACTATTGGGACTCTGTTTTGGCTCCTATATACTGCCAGATGTATGGGGCTGGAGCAGTAGCTAGATCTAAATATCCTTCTAGCCAATATTGCATTCATGCACCATGTTTAGGTCTATTTATCTTCTACAATCCAGCCAGTGGAGAGGACATATTCTTTCTCTGGAAATAATCCAGTACAGGTAGGTGTGAGACATCAACTATAAGAATGACATGCAGATGAAAAAACAATTGTGTTAGAAGTTATTGTAAACATTTGCTATATCATTCAGAACTCAAACAAAGAGGCTTGTCCCTTCTGTCTAGTCAGTGTTTGTTTTCTGGATTGTCTAGATATCAGAAAATTGTCTAGACATTTTTAAAAACCATATTCTATATATTTTAGATGCTTGGCAGAATTAGGATTTTTTATACCAGCCTTTATTTTTAAGCATTTAAAAAGATTTTTATCAATTTAAAATTTTCAGAATAGTGGGAAATTAAGGGTTTTAAGTATTTTTCAAAGTTTTTATAGATTTAAATGTTCACAGTTGCAGGAAATTATAGGGCCATGGCAGACAGTAATTTTTTAATGACAATAGACATTGAGAGTCAAAAAGTTAAAGCTTTATAACCGCTATAACACAAATTGTCAACATCACATGTTAACATATGCAAAGTAAATATCCTTAAATCAAGCATTTTTCTAATTCTGCCTATGTGTAAATTTTGATTGATCGATGGAAATACTTCTTTTTGTTAATTTGGGTGTATGGTGAAATGGACATTTACCAATAAAAATCTAATCCTTCCGATCTTAATTTTACAGTACCCCCCCTTAATATAATTTCTCATTTAATTCCTTTAGATTTAGCATTGATATTGAAGTTCAGCTAATTCTAACACCTCTCAATGATCATTTATAGCTCTTTTTTTTTCCCTTTAAAAAAGCATTCTTACTTATTTATCTAATTGTCACATTTGGTAATTTATGCACCCATAATGCCTTGTGCTGTGATCCTGACATCTCACAAGCTAAGCAGTATGGAGACCCTCCAAAGAACAGCTGGTGTCTGATTCTTGTTTCACACCAGAATTGTACTGATGTTACTAACTTCAGCTTAGTTTCTGCAGTTTGTGCTAGTGACTCAGTAAATTGGCACTTTTCCTTTTGAGGCCATACTGAATGAATGTCTTCTGTGGTGTTAGAAGACAATGGTAACAGCACACATTTGTCTGTTTAGATGCAATATTAAACTAAGGTCTTGGATATTTTTGGTTGTTAAGGATCCCATTGTTGACGTCACTAGGCCTCACCCTAGGTAACTCGGGAGGGTGGAAGGCCACTAAGTGTCAATGAAGCCTTCCTGCACTAGGCCTAAGTGAACCAAACTCTGTCCTTCCATGTTTAAACTCTAATCAACCTCAAAAGCCAGGTGCAATTGGAATATGTAAGCAACCAGTTATCTGTGTGCAACCCCCTGCTCAAGCAGTAATAATGAGGCCTGCATGTTTCTGGCTGAAGGGAAAAAGGACAAGATAACGGTTTAAAGAAGTTACTAACAAGCTAGGCTTATAGCTGCCAAGAATGACTTAACTATTACCAGGGACGGGAGGGGTAGAGGGAGGAATGGGGGGGGAGAAAGGGAGGGCTAGAGGGGAAAGGGGGGGGGTGAGGCTTAACTGTAAAATGTATAAAAGAAGAAAAACTGTTCCTGTTAATGTGCTTGATCTGAGACGTGCCTGTCTCCTTGCACCGCTTTGGGATCCCAAATAAACTTTGTTTGCTTCTCCACCTGGTGTGTTTATTGACGCGAAGCACACCGGGCAACAAACCCGCTGTTGCTTTGCCTCGGGCACTCTGTGCTGACAACACCATGGTACTTTTTTATAAGAACTGAAGTGTTTTTGTTAACCCTGGTGTCCCAGCCAAATTCCAGTTTGGGCTACTATATTCTGTCTACTTAAATTCCCCACTCCAGTTGCAGCTGGACACAATGTTCTCTTGCATCTGTACTAATTCCTAAACTGCTGTGCAGCGTTTCTATATACTGTTAAAGTTGTCATGCTTCACCCCAGTCACAGCTGCTCTTCAAAGGTGGATGAAATAACCTTCCCAGAAAGTCCCAATTCTGCAAGTATATGCACTTGTGTGAGGGCCCCAAAGCCTGCACAGAGCCCCAGTAGAGTCAAAGGAATTCTGTGCCGTGCAGAGGGTATGTACCTAACATAGATGCTTGCAGGATAGTTTTCAAATTGTTTTGGGATCCTTCTGAATGAAAAGCAATCTACAAAGGGATATATTATTGTTTGTTGTTTTTGTTATGCAGAATGAAATATTTTCTTTACAGAAATGCTACCTAAATTCTTTCACTACCCAGTACAGTTTCAATTCCTTAGTTCTTCACTCCTGGTTCTTGCGTTTGACTCTAGATCTAATAGATGTTAAACACATGCTCTATATTGTGTTCTCCAAACTGTTTCAGAAATGTCACGGGGAAGGGGACGGATGGACGTACCTCTACTCTCCTCCCTCAACAGCCTCTTTCCTGAAACACATCTAAGATCTGAACTGATCCTTTTCCTTTTTTCCTCGGAATAGGGTTCCTCCCCTTCTCCTAGATAGTGATTTAAAAAGTAACATGCAGGTGCCTCATTCCACTCTGCTGCTGAGTTACATGGATGGCACAGTAGATTCTGAGTTTTGTTGCCCAAATGGCATCGATTAACTGAGGTAAGGATGACAATCCTGGAATTTTGTATTGCTCAGTGAGTTCCATCTTAAGTATCTATTTTTTCCCAAATGGTATAGATTTAGGGGAGTATATTCAAAACAGCCTGCTGGATTTTAGTTTCATGGCTTGGAGAAAGCCAATAGGAGTTACATGGTTAAACCCTCCACATTTCTTAGAAATACGCTGCTAGTTTCTCAAAACTTTCTAAATAACTAAATTATCCTAACTCTTTCTACCTTCCTGCTTGCCCTCTGCAATTACACTTTCTCCTCTCCCACAGTGTATTCAGTTTATAGTCAGAATGTGTATATCACACATGTTTTCCAACATGTCACTTTACTAGTCTCCAACACAATGGTAAAATAATCTCCTTTAATTTACATTTGAAGCCTCTGTTCAAATATCCTACATTCCTCTTTTCTTAGTTTTTGGCACTGTCAAGCACTATGTCAAAAGTTTTAGCGTTTCACCCACTGCTTAGTCCAGATCTCTTCCCTGCTTAGTGCTTTCTAGCCATAGTAACCACAATTGAAAAAATCTGTTCTGTCCTGAGCGATTTTTTTTTTATAAATCAGAATTTATGGTGCACAGTTTCTTGCAACAGAATGCTGCAATGCAAACCTTTTCAGCTGTCGCCTCTATCCATTGAAGATATAGCTCTCTTTCTTGTTATTTTGTCCTTAGATTCATTATCTTACCTTTCTCTAAATTGAACTGGATAAGCCACCTATCTGCCCATGCTTCTAGTCGACCCAAGTCATTGTGAATTTTATTGCTTTCCTACTCTGTATTTGCTGGATTCCCCCATTTTGTATTGTTAGCACATTTTATTGCCTCAGTACATTTTCCTTCTTTCTGGTCTGTAAAGTAAATAAAATCAATACTAATGTTACGGCACTCCACAAGTCAACTCCTTCCAGTTGGAACTGCTTTCACTCACAAGCACCTTCTGGCTTCAATATTCTAGCTAGGTTTTTATCCACTAAAGTAACTCACCACCTACAACATATGTTTGAAACAAATGTAGTACATTTTGAAAAGCACCTTACAGGGCACTTTACTACAAGTGGGACAACACCATTTCCAACCAGTCCTGAAGCAAGGTAACTTAAGTTATTTAAGCTCTTAAGGAAGATGAACAAGGGCAGGGACAAAATTTTATCTAGAGGGCACTTTCAGAGTGTGACCTGCTCTTTGTAACAGCCATATATCTACTGCCTCTCTGTTCACTGTCTCCTACATACTGTGAGAATCTGATGTGTATTGTATTACCAGGGGCCAGATCCTTAGCTGATGAAAATTGATGGCACTCCATTGACCCCCATTGAGCTATGATGACTTACATCGCTGAGGATTTGTCTCAGGATGTTTAAGTGATGAATGACATTGACACTGTGCTGCGATGAAGTTTTGCAATCCTTAAAAATTAGTTTGAGACTCTTTGAAATCATGACTGTGTACACATATTGGAGTCATCAACTGTGATCAAACCCGGGATATTCTATGCCAAGAGGACAAGGCCCTAACATTTGAGCTAAGGGAACAACTGTAACTAACAGTCATAAGTAATAGAGTGCTATAGCCTTTGGGTTCAGACACTAGAAAGAGCCATCATCTCCACATGGAAGACAGTATTACACAAGAAACTTCAGATTGTCTAGAATTTGGGGGAAATGCTGCTTGCCTTACTCACACTAAAGGGACTGGCGGAAAGGGACTAAGCAAACAGGATTTCACATTAGATGAGGAAAATTTCAGAGCGGACAGGACGGGTGGCAATCTTGCCTTCCCCAAATGATACTCTTATCAGTAGATTCAACACAAAGTAGATTAACAGTGTCAGATCAGCTACCTTCACTTTCCTTAGGGCAGCAGACCTAACATACTTCATAGAGCGTACCTCAAAATATTGAAACCTTTCAAAATACATACTACAAACATGTATTACAAAGCCAGCAATTATTATTTGTACTATAATAATGCCATCAGGGCCCCACTGGGATTGTGGCCTCATTGTACAACTGCATTGTGAGACAGTCCCAGCCCATGAAAGTTTACAATCTAAATAGAGAAGACAAAAGGTTGGAGGGGAAATAGAGAAATCAAGAAGTGAAGTAACTTGCCCACTGTCATACAGCAAGTCAGTG
Organism: Chrysemys picta bellii; assembly: GCF_011386835.1. Taxonomy (NCBI): domain Eukaryota; kingdom Metazoa; phylum Chordata; order Testudines; family Emydidae; genus Chrysemys; species Chrysemys picta. The sequence goes on from NC_088795.1 coordinate 46,778,516, forward strand.
GCTTTAAGACAGTTATCTCCTATGAAAAATAATACATTTTAAGAGAGCCTTAAAAAAAGATAATAGATTCATTTCCTTGTGAAGCCCATTGTATATCCAGGGTATGTACAAATGAAAGAGACATTCTTCTGTGCCCTTTGACTTGACAGTAAATTCCAAACACAAAAAGAGGGTCCTGTGGCACCTTTAAGACTAACAGAAGTATTGGAGCATAAGCTTTTGTGGGTGAATGCCCACTTCATCAGACGCATCTGCTTCAACCCCTCAGACAGAGACCAACATCTACAAGATCTTCATCAAGCATTCTCAAAACTACGATATCCACACAAGGAAATAAAGAAACAAATCAACAGAGCCAGCCCTGTACCCAGAAGCCTCCTGCTACAAGACAGGCCCAAAAAAGAAACCAACAGAACTCCACTGGCCATCACCTACAGTCCTCAGCTTAAACCTCTCCAACGCATCATCAGTGATCTACAACCCATCTTGGACAATGATCCCTCACTTTCACAGACCTTGGGAGGCAGGCCAGTCCTTTCCCACAGACAACCCGCCAACCTTAAGCATATTCTCACCAGCAACCACGTACTGCACCATAACAACTCTAACTCAGGAACCAACCCATGCAACAAACCTTGATGCCAACTCTGTCCACATATCTACACCAGCAACACCATCACAGGACCCAACCAGATCAGCTACAACATCACCAGCTCATTCACCTGCATGTCCACCAATGCTATATATGCCATCATGTGCCAGCAATGCCCCTCTGCTATGTACATTGGCCAAACTGGACAGTCACTACGCAAGAAGATAAATGGACACAAGTCAGATACCAGGAATGGCAATATACAAAAACCTGTAGGAGAACACTTCAACCTCCCTGGCGTCTGATGAAGTGGGCATTCACCCATGAAAGCTTATGCTCCAATACTTCTGTTAGTCTTGAAGGTGCCACAGGTGCCTCTGTTGCTTTTTACAGATTCAGACTAACACGGCTACCCCTCTCATTCCAAACACAAGAATCACTATCCCCTGATTTTCACAATATGAATGTTATCTTCTGTTTCTGTTTCTTGTTCATGATCTTTTACACTAGTTACAGAACAGTGTTCTAACATTAACACTTAAAGCAACATCAGACGTAATGTATAGCGAACAAAATTAGGAGTATTGATCTGCCTGTTTAAGCAACATGATCTATTTTATTACCTATTTTTTTAAATAAGTGTCTATGATCTTGCTTCATCAAAGTCATGTGTGTGGCTGGCCTCACACAGCTTGGCACAGGATCAATCAGATTTAATACTTAAATGTTAAGATGTGAGCTCTCCCACAGTGATTAAATGATGACAAAGTCTTCAAGGACTTTGGGTTGGGGGAGGAAGTAGGACAACAGAGAAGATAACCTTATATAGTACAGCCACTGTTTAAATCCCTTGTCCTCTTCTGGTAACTGATTCTTATGCACACTGTTCTTTCTAAATTGAACAGTTCAATTATGTTAGTCAGGATAAGGCACAAATTGGGTTTTATAGATTCATTGGAACTTTTTTCCCTCCCAACAACTCTCACTTTTTTGGAATAAACAGAAGCAATTTCTACTACATTTTATGGAAACATTTGGGTTGGAAGACATCTCTGGTGTTTTATTTTGTCCACCCTCTTGCATTCATGGTTATAAAAGCTTCCTTGGCAAAGGAATATCTAATCTAACCTTGAATATCTCCAGCCATGTTAGCAATTCCATAATCTGTCTTGGGAACATGTTCAATTGTCTCTCCCTTCTGATACAGTTTTCTAATATTCAATCAAAATTGTCCCTCCAACAGGCTCATAAATCCATCACTCTGCATTAATTTGACCTTTCATCTACATTAATTACAAGTGCCAAGGCCTTGTTCCACAAATAGACATAACAAAATTCTCATTGACCTCACTGGGACCAGTATTGGGCCCAATAAACGAGGTTTCAGTTTTAATAATAGATACAGAGACCTTGATTCTCTACTGCCTTGTACCTAGTGTAATCACTTACACCTGTGCAAAGTGAGTATGAAATACTACCTGATCAGAATGGTGTTATTTAGCACCCACTCTGCGCAGGTGTCAATGATATGCAAAGGCAAAGGAGCATCGGGCTGCAGTGCATTGCCAGTGACGGTGAGCCAGGAGAGAGACAGAGTGCAAAAAATAAATTAAAAAAAAAATCACTGTTTGTTTTGCTTATCCAGGCTAACTATGTGTGTTTTGATGCACCCATTTCCCCAACATCCTTACTCCTTTAAGAAAAAATAACAAACAAACCCTATAGTTCTTTCAAAAATTAAGCTGTAAAATAAACGTCAGATATTCCATGTCAGAAGCCAGTACTGTGCAACATGTATGTATTCTCACTTGTTATATACTTCTCTATCTCTTACTGTGCAGTACTTACTCATGTCTCACTGGGCCAAATATCATCATGAGTTCACTTTCTTCTCTATTATAGATCACCTTGATGAGTAGCTAGCTAACCATGAACGTATTCATTGTCGTTGTTGATCCCATAGTAGCTGAGCTGATGAAACCTGAAAAAAACAACCTACTATAGATTTCAGTATAACAGGAAAAAGATCACAGTGGAATTTAAACAGTCCCTGTTGGATTCATGTTGGCAACCCCCAAACTTTAAATAAATAAGGCCTTGTCTACACTACGAGAGTAGTTCGATTTTACTTGCATCGAATTTTTGTAATCGATATTGCAAAGTCGAACGTGTGTGTCCACACTAAGGACAGTAATTTGACTTTGTGCGTCCACACTAACGGTGATAGCGTCGACATTCGAAGCGGTGCACTGTGGTCAGCTATCCCACAGTTCCCGCAGTCCCCTCTGCCCATTGGAATTCTGGGTGTAGCCGGCAATGCCTTCTGGGTAACAAAATGAGTCGAGGGTGCTTTTGGGAAACTGTCGTCATCCGTCCATCACTCCCGCCCTCCCTCCCTGAAAGCGCCGGCGGGAAAACAGTTCGCGCGCTTTTCCAGTCATTGACAGCGCGGACGCCACTGTACTCCGAGCATGGAGCCCGCTGCGACCATCGCTGCAGTTGTGGCCGCTCTCAACGTTTCGCAGCTTATCATAAAGGTTTCCCTGAGGCAGATGCAGAAAAGTCAGGCGAGGAGGCTACGGCACCGCGGTGATGTCCTGAAGTCTGAGAGTAGCACAGACCTGTCAGAAAGCAGGCGACCCAGCGCCAAGGACATCACAGTGGCAATGGGTCATGTTGATGCCGTGGAACGGCGATTCTGGGCACGGGAGACAAGCACTGAGTGGTGGGACCGCATAGTGCTGCAGGTCTGGGATGAATCCCAGTGGCTGCGAAACTTTCGCATGCGGAAGGGAACTTTCCTGGAACTTTGTGAGTTGCTGTCCCCTGCCCTGAAGCGCAGTGACACCCGGTTGCGAGCTGCACTGAGTGTACAGAAGCGAGTGGCCATAGCCCTGTGGAAGCTTGCAACGCCAGACAGCTACCGGTCAGTCGCGAACCAGTTTGGGGTGGGCAAATCTACCGTGGGGGTTGTTGTGATGCAAGTAGCGAAGGCAATCGTTGATGTACTGCTGCCAAAGGTAGTGACCCTGGGAAACGTGGAGGCGATCATAGATGGCTTCGCAGCGATGGGATTCCCAAACTGCGGTGGGGCCATAGATGGAACTCACATCCCTATCCTGGCACCGGACCACCAGGCCACCCAGTACATTAACCGAAAGGGATACTTTTCCATGGTGCTGCAAGCACTGGTGGACCACAGGGGACGTTTTACCAACATCTACGTGGGATGGCCGGGCAAGGTTCATGACGCTCGTGTTTTCAGGAACTCTGGTCTGTTTAGACGGCTGCAACAAGGTATTTACTTCCCGGACCACAAAATAACTGTTGGGGATGTGGAGATGCCTATAGTCATCCTCGGGGACCCAGCCTACCCGCTAATGCCCTGGCTCATGAAGCCCTATACTGGCGCCCTGGACACTGAAAAAGAACTCTTCAACTACCGGCTGAGCAAGTGCAGAATGGTGGTGGAGTGTGCTTTTGGCCGTCTCAAGGGGAGATGGAGAAGCTTACTGACTCGCTGTGATCTCAGCGAAACCAATATCCCCATTGTTATAGCAGCTTGCTGTGTGCTCCACAATCTCTGTGAGAGCAAGGGGGAGACCTTTATGGCGGGGTGGGAGGTTGAGGAAAATAGCCTGGCTGGTGATTACTCACAGCCAGACAGCCGGGCGATTAGAAGAGACCAGCGGGAAGCGCTGTGCATCCGGGAGGCTTTGAAAGCAAAGTTCCTGAGTGAGCAGGGTAACCTGTGATTTTATAGTTTGTGTACTGAGAAGCTAAACCTGCCCCCGTTTCTTTACCCAGGTAATGTTGACTATCCTATCCAGTTACATACCCCCTTCACCCCCCCTCCAACACACGTGTCGAAATAAAAATAGTTCTACTTTGTTAAAGCACACCGTTTTCTTTAATACTGTTTTAGCGGGAATTTTTTAAAACTGGGACGCAGACTGTGGTGCGGGGCGGGTCTAGTGTTGTGATGCGAATGCAGCTTCTAAACTCAAGGATTGACAGGCTCCGCTGCGGTGGGATGCTTGTTTCAACGGAGCCTGTCACCCCTCCTGATCGGGACTGTGTGTATGGGAGGTCTATTTGACTTTGTGGCAGGGGGAGGACGGTTACAGATCCCATGCTGTGTGGCTCTGTGATCCTGTCTAAGGACCGGCGCTTAAGATCTGTAACTGCCCTCCCCCGCCACAAAGTCACAGAGCAACCCACCCCCCCCCAACATTACATCAAAACAACCTCCCAGACTAACCGGGGCAACTAGTCACTGCATCACTGCACTGTGTATGTGCCCTGCTGCTGTGCCTGCCCCCGACTATGTACCCTGCCAAAGGAGACTGTCCTGTCCAATTTCCAACCCCCTTTCCCCTCCTCCTCCAAAAGAACATGATTGAAACAGTAGTTAACAGAAACGAATTTTTTATTATCAACTACACATGGCATTGGGAGGTGAAACTTGGACGTGGGCTTGTGTCAGGCAGGAAGGAAAGAACTTTTCAAATTTTGGGAAATGAGAGCCTTCTGCTACTAGAGCTCTCTGCAGGGGTGGAGTGAGAGTTAGCAGGGACTCTGCCGCCTCTCCTTCTTTGCACTTTGGGTGAGGTGGGTATGGGACTTGGTGGCGGGGGAGGGCGGTTAGAGATGGACTGCAGCGGGGCTCTGTCCTCCTGCCTCCGTTCCTGCAGAACATCCACAAGGCGCCGGAGCGTGTCCGTTTGCTCCCTCAGTAGTCCAAGCAGCGTTTGAGTCGCCTGCTGGTCTTCCTGCCGCCACCTCTCCTCCCGATCCATGTTGGCTTGGTGCATTCGGGTCAAGTTCTCCCGCCACTGGGTCTGCTGTGCTGCCTGGGCTTGGGAAGAGGCCATAAGCTCAGAGAACATGTCCTCCCGTGTCCTCTTCTTCCTACGCCTAATCCGCGCTAGCCTCTGGGAGTGTGATTCCAGGCTAGGTTGTGAGACAGTCGCAGACGGGGCTGTGGAAATGGGAAAAAGGGAGTGAATTCCTCTGAAAGATAAATGTAGTTGTGAACAAAGAACATAGTCTTTCTCTGTGAACAAGACCATGCACAGCACCTTTCACATGCGCACTCAGCACAAGGTCGAATTCTCGGCCTTCGCATTCTGTGCCTGGGGTCTTGAACAGCACATTTGAGAAGCGAGGCAGCACAACGGAATTTCTGTTGCAGGCAGACATGGTAAGCCGTACACTTGTGGCAGTTTAAAACTTTTATATTACCACTGGCCTCATTTCACATTTAAATCAATGTCAGTCCCTGCTGCCAGCAATCCGGCAAGCGGGAACTCTGCCCCTGTCCCACCCCCTCGCGGCTGTCCCCGGGAATGATCCCTTTCGGCTGCCCCTCTCCCGCCTCCACCGCGTGGCTGCAAACCAGCGGTGACAGTTCTGTAAAGGAACGGGAAAGCAGTCCCAACACTAACATTCCCCTACCTAATTAAAAGCAGGTCACCATGGCCGACATCACCCTGATGAGGATCTCCGAGAGCGACAAAGAGAGAATGCTCCGGGAAAGCCTCCAAAGACCAGGGCCGTATGCCGCCCTGCTGTGCAGAGCAATGATCCCCGAGTACCTGATAATCTCGTGGCGCGGCAACGTGTCGTACTTCGGAGGACCCAATAAGGCCGCTCTCCCCAAGAACCTCATGCAACGGCTTTCAAGTTACCTCCAGGAGAGCTTCATCGAGATGTCCCAGGAGGATTACTGCTCTATCCCCGCACATATAGACCGCATTTTACTGTAGCTGCAGTAGCAGGGAATACACAGTAGAGCGGCTTGTGCAGGACAATCACTGAAAACCGGACATTGCTAGATTTCTTTTCAAAACTTGCACTGCCCCTTACTAAACCGTTAAGCGCCTAGGGCACACTAATCATGAACAACCCATTCTTTTAATTGTTAATATTCCTGTTTTGTTAAAAATAAATGTTTAGATGTTTACAACACTTACTGGCTGATCCTTCACCAGATTCTGTGTCCGGGGTAATGGCTGGGGACGCTTCGTAGGGGATCTCTGTAAGGGTGATGAAGAGATCCTGGCTGTCGGGGAAATCAGCGTTGTGAGAGCTGCCAACTGCCTCGCCCTCCTCATCTCCTTCCTCATCTTCCCCGTCCCCTAACATGTCTGAGGAACCGGCCGTGGACAGTATCCCATCCTCAGAGTCCACGGTCACTGGTGGGGTAGTGGTGGCGGCAGCACCGAGGATGGAATGCAGTGCCTCGTAGAAACGGGATGTCTGGGGATGGGATCCGGAGCGTCCGTTTGCCTCTTTGGTCTTCTGGTAGCCTTGTCTCAGCTCCTTGATTTTCACGCGGCACTGCGTTGCATCCCGGCTGTATCCTCTCTCTGCCATGTCTTTAGAGATCTTCTCGTAGATCTTTGCATTCCTTCTTTTGGATCGCAGCTCGGAAAGCACGGACTCATCGCCCCACACAGCGATGAGATCCAAGACTTCACGATCAGTCCATGCTGGGGCTCTCTTTCTATTCCCAGACTGCATGGCCATCACTGCTGGAGAGCTCTGCATCGTTGCCAGTGCTGCTGTGCTCGCCACGATGTCCAGACAGGAAATGAGATTCAAACTGGCCAGACAGGAAAAGGAATTCAAATTCAAATTTTCCCGGGGCTTTTCCTGTGTGGCTGGTCAGAGCATCCGAGCTCGCACTGCTGTCCAGAGCGTCAACAGAGTGGTGCACTGTGGGATAGCTCCCGGAGCTATTAGCGTCGATTTCCATCCACACCTAGCCTAATTCGACATGGCCATGTCGAATTTAGCGCTACTCCCCTCGTCGGGGAGGAGTACAGAAGTCGAATTAAAGAGACCTCTATGTCGAACTAAATAGCATCGCAGTGTGGACGGGTGCAGGGTTAATTCGATTTAACGGCGCTAACTTCGACATAAACGCCTAGTGTAGACCAGGCCTAAGTCTGTCTGTCTGTCTGTCTCTCTCTCTCTTATAATTACCGAGAGGGTGGGGAAGGGAAGGTCTAACGCTACTAGCTGTTTTGAATCTCAAATTACACTTTGTTATTTAGTTGAGGTTAAAAGCTAGAGGACTGCTACAATTCCAGCAAATACTCTCGTAAGACTACTTAATGCAACAGTAATGTGGTCTCTTCAGAGGTGCATTAGAAATGCTGTTCAGCTACATGCAGACTCTACACACTCTCTATATATTGTGTTATAAGTGCAATTAGCCATGTACCAGGATGACTGCAGCCTTCATGCTGTCCAGGATCTGGGTATCAGTGGTGAACAGCATCTTCTGATTTTCATAGCATAACTCCCCTGACATACTCTTCATTGAATTCAGTCACAGTATGGATAGAAGCTGAGTAAATGAATGTAGTGAGATTAAAGTAGGCTACTGCTGGCACCTCATTCCAGTAGGTGCCTCCTATTTGCTGGCTGGTTTGGTCCCTGGGAGCCTGCTGCATATCAAACACTCCTCTTCCACAGGACAGTTGTTATATGTTTGAAAGAAAGAATTTGTACCCTGAATAGCAATTCTCCTTTTCTAACTGACAAGCAACATCACAAAGGCAGGTGCTAGGAGCATAGCATAGCATAGCTGTCAGGATCTAAAATATCTGTAGCTGAGTCAGCCTTCTGAAGAGGAAAAAAATCTACTTTGTGAGAGAAGCTACTTAAAAACAAAATAGTACAAATATCACATCTCATTGTGCAACAACCTAAAAGTGACTTTTCGTGCAAAGAAGCCAAGATCTTTCCTGATTCCCTCAGAATTTGTGGTAGATTATATTTCAGAATTGTTATTTTAGTGCAAATTGCAGCAAAGCTGACTTTGGAAATGTTTGGATTCAGTAAACCAGAATGCAAAATTCTCCCCCAAATGTATTAGGAATTGAAATATAGTTTGACAAACAGCCTGGTCCTCCCTTCAGAAAACTGGCCAGTACAGATTCTCTCTAGATGGCAGTGGAGTTCTTTCATTTTCAAGTCTGCTTTCTTTCCCTACCCCCTCTCCTTTTCTCAGAGACTCATTTCCAATTCTACTGCACTATGATTTAACAGAGCTTTGATGCTGCAGGATGTTGACGTGCACTAATCAGATTTTTTTTCTAAAAGGATAATATACTGCTTTTTCAAAGTCAATTAACACTTAGGGCAAATGAAATGGGGAGAGTGAAAGGTCAATTACTAAAGGGTGGCCACAAAAATATTTCTGGTTTACACAGCATTCATCCAGGGATTGCAGATCATTGGGAAAAGAAAGGATATAGTAATTAGCTCATTTCACTTCTTGATGACTACCAATAGGATGGTTTAATAATTTTATCTGTTTTATTTTCAAACAAACATGATTGGTGCTAATAACTGTTTCGACTAGCCCAAGACTGTGCAATTTCAAGATGTCAGGCAGTCACCAAAGCAGATGGGAGACTGTTGTGACAATTTATACATCAGGCAAAGGTTTGCAGAGAGACTCTCATTAAAATTTCAGGATTGGAATGTTGTTAATATGTTTTATGTAAGAAAAATACCCTGGGTCATCCTAGTTATAAAATAAATAAGGGAATGAGTGAGAGAGTGGTCCAGTAACATTCTCTTATAGCTCAGGGTCCAGTTTCAAACAAACTCATTGCTAATAAGCTAAAACTTTCCATTTGCAGATAAAAGGCAATGAGTCATTAGCTAAACTTCTGACCTCATGACTGTGATGTATTTCTAACTCATTGTTATGAATGTAAAGATTTTAGTAAACTGGACCTCCATCCTGCAAAGACTCATGGCCTTAATATTGCTTATGTAAGTAACCTCTTTTGAAGTCAATGGGACTACTCATATATGTAAAGCTAACTTTGTGTGTAAGTGTTTGTGGGATTGGGACCTTAATTGGAAAGGCCACATTTGAGATTTCTGTCAAGGGAAAATCCATTTCTGGATTCATTTTTTAATCTGAAATTAAAAACCCACTCATTACAAACTAAATTAGCAACTCATTAACTTCTAAGTTTAATGCTGACTGTACATTAGACTGTACAGGCTTGAGTTGAGTTTGTGCTTTCCACACACGTATTGTATCTTAAACAGCTTTCCAGTCATGCTTCACACTTAAGATTGCAGGACAGTTCATTTCTCTCTCTCGTTTAAAAAAAATACTCTGCTGAGTTTAATAATCTTTTCCTTTTTGAATAAGGAGTTTCTGTTTGCAGTTACATGAAAGAAAAAAGGCCAGAGCTACAGGCAGCAGGAGATTATTTCATGCCTACCTACTAAAATAAGGTTTTCAAATAGCACAAGGGACAGAGAAAGTGCATAATGAGCAAACTCTTGTGTGGTAAATTATTGTTTGGGTTTTTGAATTGGCTCTTTACATCTGAGGCGGAAAAATTCTGCAAAATGATTGCAGCATTTGACTTTTCTGGAAGTAGTGACTTTTCTGGATGGCTTGTTATCCCTGCCCTGCCTCTCAGCCTGTGACACTGCCGACAAATGAAGTAGAAGGTATTGGACCAGTCTATCAGACATGCTACCTCACTTGGCTTCATGTCACAAAATCAAATCTCTGGCCACATAAATATGCATGTACTACATTATCAGCTACACCACATGCACATGGAACCAGGAATCGTGATCTTTTTGCTTTGAAAAGCACAGCAGTGTAGCTTTTGAGCTAAAATATTATGATAATTATATTTAGTGTGAACAGTGCTTAACATCTTCAAAGCTCTAATATTAATCCTCACAATGCCTCTCTATGTATTGCCCCCATTTTATAGATAAAGTAACTGAGGCACAGCGGTTAAGTGATTGACCAAGAGGGAGTCAGGATCAAAGATGGAATTAGAACTCAGGAGTTCCTGATCCCCAGACTTACATTCAAAGCAATAGACTACAACTCTCTCAAAGGGACTCTTTGGTAACTGCCAGTAGACTATTAGACCTTATGCCACAGTAGCCTCTCTGGCAGGCCACCCAGGAGAGAGCAAGAAGAACACACATACTGGAGCAAGCCTGATTCCATCCAGCAGGGTACGTCGCTCTGTGTGTGCACTTATGGTGGTACCATCTAGTTTCTCTGGTTTAAAAATGATATACTGATTTATTTTTACGAGCTTGATTCATATTACTAATTTTGGAACATTTCTGACTCTGAGTTTTAATTGTCCACTATTCAGCCTCAGTTTTGCAATGACTTATGCATGTACTTAACTTTATGGCTGCAGTATAATGTTAAACATGTGCAAGTCTTTGCAGGATTGGGGCCTTGATTATCAAATTTCATAGTGTGGTGTACATACCTTAAATGGAATTGTTCTGGCTTTGGTTTCCATCCACTGCACCTTTATGTTTCTAAATACTGTACCAGTCTGCAGAAACAGGATATAATTTATTCTCTGAATTGTTGCTTCTTGCTCCAGAGAGGAGAGACACTGTTTTTTTGCAGAGAATTTACTTTTGTTCTTTCCATTAGTTGTTTTTTCTTAATTGAAAATGTTATTTTAGACTGAAAGCAGATTTTGCTCATTGTGTATGGAAACACAATAGAGAAGTTCAGAGATTCAGTTTGAAAATCACAAAGCACAAAAAATGTGTAAAATAAAATTAACTGGAAAACTTGTGAGAACTGCTGTCTGCTTGGTATTTTAGCAGAACCAGGAACTGCAGAGGTGAGTGAAAATTTGCAGCAGGAAAAAAAGTTAGGTGGCTTAGACCATTCCCTAAGGGCGTTCTTTTGAGCCTCATATGTGATCCAGCCTCCATTGAAGTCCATGGACATTTTGCCATTGACTTTAATGGAAACAGCTTCAGGCAAAATTGGAATGGAAAGTTCAACTACAACCTCAGAGCATCAATCTGTGTGTATGTTATGTTTTGGGAAGCCCATGCTTTTATCAGTACACATGCTATGAACTCAGAATTTTTACCTGGAATAAGCAAGTGAGAAATGGTTTGGAAAGATTTTTGTGGGGGGGCAGCTGCAAATCAATTACAAAGTGCAAGTTCCTCAACTATTAATTTTACGTGCATAGATTTAGTCAGTGTTGTTTAAATCTTTTTCGAACACTTCATTTAAACCCTACAGATGAAAAAAATTGATTAGCTATAGGAAGAAGCACAACCTTTCTGCCCTGCAGGGTAAGACAATTAAAAAAACCCAAACAATAAAACCCTTCCTCCATGAGTTGGTGTCATGGTTCATTTCAAACAGCTTGATATTCCTGGATGGGTACATACAAAACAGAGCTGTAGGAACTCTGTGCTACTTAAGCCTGCTCTTAGTTCTAAATGTGAGCATCTAAGACCAGTCAGAAAGTTAAGACAAACATACATTTAGTTCCGAAACAACAATTGGAACTGGAGGGAGTTAAATTAAGAGAAAGGGTTAAGAGCTGAACATTCTTTGGCTAAGTAATGTCAAAGGGACAGACATGAGAACAGTCTACCAGTAGTTGAAGGGTATAAGCACCATGGTGGGAAAGGAATGATGTGTGGTTCATGAGGATATTAACTAGCAGCTGAGGCCCTGACCCTGCAAACTGTTCCATTGGCCTGATCCAATTCCCTCTGAAGGGGCAATGGGAGTCTTTCCTTTAACTGAGTTCAATAGGGTTTGGATAAGGCCCAATGTGGGCAAAACCCAGCTGATTTCAACGGACACAACTTTGTGCTATATGCACCCATCTTGCTGGCTGGCTCAGGGCCTAAGGGATGAAATTGAGATTGAGGAAATTTAAGTTGAATATCAAGTAAGATCTTTATTGGGTAAGATGAATTCAACTCTGAAATAATCTGTCAAGGGAGAAGTGGTAAAAGCTCCATTTCTTGGTCATTTTAAAATCAGACTGCATAAAATACTAAAAAATGTACTATAAAGCACTAATCCTGCATTATCAGGGACCATATGGTCCTGGAATATTATACACTTACAGAGTTGGCATAAAATGTAGCACTGGTGATGGCATAGTCTTCTTCCACACCATGCAGTGAAGGGGAACATATGAAACACAGCAAGCAGAAGCCAATATCAAACACAACCAAGGAACTCTGAGGCTTTCATAGGGATGCACACTTCTCTGATCTGATCTGGGATGTCACCTGTTCTAACATTAAAAAGGCATTGCTGTATTTAAATGACTGACTGATTAATTCAACACAAAATTATCTTTGGGTACTCCGGTCACTGGATAGGCTATACTCAGCATGCTCTGCGAGCAATAATTTGTACATTTTCAGAGATGTGGGTTAACTAGGCAGGAATCTATATTACTGAGCTGCTTGAATAATATTTGTCAAATAATTCATTATATTTAGCAATATTTTTAAAATAGTCACCATTTTAAATTCAGCTTATTTAAAGAGTTCAGAGAATATTTGAATAAACACAAATTTTGTGACCATTTATGAACAAAATATTGGCATACTTTTTAAAATTATTCACCCTGCTCTGCTTTGTATTGTAGCCGTATTAACCTCAGCAGTGCAAAGCATTTGTTCAGAAATTGCATAAAAGTTAATATATGTTTAACACAGAATTACAACTCAGAAGTACAGATTTAGGCCTCAATCCTGGAAAGACTCACATGTGCTTAACTTTATGCAGAGTGAATAATTCTACTGAAGACCATTATTAAGGATCCAGGTCATAGTTAATAAAATGGGCAAGGACGTTATTTTAAAATGACTTTTTATTTAATCCACCAGTCTCTCTCTTTTTTTTACCTTCAAATTCAGAATTGTGTACTTCTATTTTCAGGACTTGTGTAGTCAAATTATGGTCCATGTTTTCTAACAAGGCAAAATCAAACTGTAAAGACAAATATGTAATTATTAAGGTATGCAACTCAGATAAATTTGTGCTAACAAATACAAACGGCCTCTTGAGCCTTGTCTGTTTCATTTTAAAGCTTATTTTATTTCTTTAACTGAAACCCACAGCCACTCAATGTGGTGCTTTGTTCTCCCCTCCCCACCACTGCTCTCAGGAATGGCAAGGCCATCTGTATAGGTTGTTGAGCATGCTACAACTTTGGCTAAGGCTTATATGTTTAGAACAAGAGGTCCCAAGTTTAATTCTCCACTGCCAATGACCTAGCTGCCAGTGTAGTGTTACACAAGCACAGCTATAATAGCTGGTCAGTAACTGCAGCTGCAATCTTCACTGCTTTGGCCACTGTTGATATTAGGGGACATATTTATGAACACTGGCTACACAAATCTACTAGTATTGCTAAAGTTTTAAAATGTCTCCAATAGATAACCAGGGAATTGGAAGAATTTATTTAAAAACAATAGACTTACTATTTCTGTGCCCCTTTGTGGTAAGATTCACAAGGCCCACTAAACCATCTGTTCTGCCCACTATGAGGACAAGTCTTTCACTTTTATTCAGGCACTGTTGGAGACATATTTCTGTAATAGAGTTTGAATTACTTTAATAACTCAGTATAGCTGGAATCTTTGTCTTTTTGCCACCTACCCATTTAAAATAAAGTTTGGCTTATTTAAATGGATTTTCTAGTGCTTTTGAAAGGCACTGGATTAACACATGGAGAGTGAATTCCTGATTTATCACCAGAAAATTGTATAGCACAAGTAGTAACAATGGGAGTTTCCTCATACTGTTCTGCCAGTGTGACTCATCACTCTCCTAAGTAAGAAGGTAATTCAGGGCCAACTGTACCTCCTGACTGTGAAGGGGGTCCTCCAACCATGGATCTTAACCTTTCTGTGTGGAAAAGTGGTCATTAACCTCCATGGCCCTATTTTGTGTTCTTGGACCCTCAAGGAAGGCTCCCCAAGGGTTCGAGATCCATTCAGGGATTAGATGGGTAGTGGGCTGGTCAGTTTTGGTTGGCAAGACAAAGGAAACCCTCAGGCTTTATTTCCTTTTCTGGTGATTTCCTCAGTATGGAGTGAGCCCCTTCAAGGGTGGACCCTGGAGAAGCTGTGTCCAGAGGAGTATGTGACAGCACAGCTCTAAAAGAGCAGATGGGAAGGTACTTGGGATCCAAAAGTGGGATTTAGAGACAATATCTGTGGCTCATTCCATAACAGGGTGGGGGGAGGAGGAGAGGGAACTCCACCCCTGATAGAACAGCATGTGTGTGGGAAACTCTATGAAGAAATGTTCATGGAATTTCCCTTCCCCTTGGCCACACATACAAGAGAGAAGCTGAAGGCTGGGTTGTCCATTTCCATTCCATACTTGGCTTCTTCAGTGAGACTGCCAACAAATGTACAAAAGTGCAGTGGGAGTTTTGTGATGTGGGCATTGGTCCCCTGGGAACTGAACAGAGATAGTCAGTTAATTTCACCTTGACCTCCATGTAGTCATCAGATAATAGTGACTTGCACCTGATTTAAACGGCAGTAAAGGCTAAAAAGCTCCTTTTCCATTTACCAACCTTATAAAACATTAGTTTAAATGATTAAATATAAGCAAACTATTTCCTGTGGTCAAGGTTAAAGGGGCTATGTATGAGAATCCATACTGGAGAACCAACCATCAGAAATGACTGATAGCTGACATAGTAATGATATAATTGCTATCAATTTTGGTCCATTACCAAAAGATTCCTAAACTACTATTGACATTTAGGAAGAAATTTATATCTTTAAATGTTTTTAAATGAATATTAGTTAAAAAGGTTGGGAATTAGTATAGACCAGCTTTCTTGTACAAATCTGGCTCCACATGCTTTGAAGTCAAAGTAACAGTGACTAGAATACAGTCTCATTCACTTTCCTCAGTGTTAGTCCCTGAGCAATCATTGTCATTCTTTTCACTTCTTGAAAGATGTCAATCAAAGGAACTTATTTTCCAGGTCCTGAGGGAAGGAATTACATTAAGTTTTATTCCCTCTTATTTTTGGTACATTTTATTTCAAGTGCCCATTAACTAGTGCATACTGTAGCTCATGTTGAATTGTGATGAATCTCTCATATTTAACTCGTACAGCATTTATGTCACATTTCCTCTGGAATGTATTCTGAACAAGGGCTCTAATCATACTTTAGCTTGGCCAATGACATACAAGGTAGATTTTCATAAGGCACAGTGGCTTTCCTCTCAGTACTGAAGAAGTGATCAACAACAGTCCCCTTTCTTTCCTGACACATTTTTTTTAAAATCAGTAAGTTCTTCCATACCTGTTCCTATATGGCAACTGTTACAATTTCAGCATGTGATTTCAGATCTTTATTTTCATTTTTTCTAAATACCCAAATGAGAAGAGATGCAAGAGAATATATTGTGTGTCAGATTCCTTTCAGACTCCTCATTTCAATATTTTAATCTGCTCCAATAGTTTAATTAAAGAAGTCTTCTTTTGGTAGGACTTTTTGTATAAACTTTAATGAAACTGAAGAGCATGAAATGTGGTTTCCCTGTTTTTAAATGAAGCCACATTTAGAGAAATAAAATGAAGAAATTGTTGAAGTCACAGTGCATGAAATTAAGAGAGCCCAGGCTATATTTGCAACATATTTTTTTTCTTTAGCTGATGTTTGGTATTATGATGACCATAGAACTAAATAGTGGAGGATAATTGTTGGGAGGGTGTCTTGTTTTGGTTCATATGCTTTTGACAGACACACCAAGTTTGGGTTAAACAAATAATGGCACAAATTCTGCAATTGCCTTGGGGCAGGTGGAAACCTGCATCCAGGTGGAGCCTCATTGACTTATGTGGGGCTCCTATGTGTACAAAGGTCCACCCTCATGGAACCCTGTTGAAATCAATTGGACACCTCCTGGGTTCATGGTTCTGCCAACAAAAGGACCCTAAGATAATGAGGTAACCTTGGGTTCCTTTGAAAACTCCAGCCTGAATAATACACATTATAGTACATGACATAAATATTGGCATTCAAAGTCAAATTAACGGTAGCTTATAGTAGTATTTGTGTAAAGGGGGATAGGACATGCTATATTTACAGAGAATGATCACTGAACTGTTTGGATCAGCTGTTTTTGTTTTGATTTGAATGATTTTTTTTTTAAATCTTCACAATTTCCTGCAGAACAGAAGTTCCTGTTCCTGATCCATTTCTGAGCCTATTTTGAGTGAAAATAGTCCTATATTCAAATGAATGGTTATTAAATAAACTGGTTCTGTTTAGGAAAAAACACCTAATGAAATTTAAAGTGAAACTATAAATATGACATTTTTTATAAGAATTCCCTCTTTGCTCAGAATTTGGTGCATATATCTGTGTATTGTATTAATAATCCAAACAGCACCGTGGAGTAAGACTGTCATAACTATAAAGGGAAGGGTAACAGCTGTCCTGTGTACAGTACTATAAAATCCCTCCTGGCCAGAGACTCCAAAATCCTTTTCCCTATAAAGGGTTAAGAAGCTCAGGTAACCTGGCTGGCATCTGACCTAAAGGACCAATAAGGGGACAAGATACTTTCAAATCTTGGGGGGGGGGGGAGGGAGGCTTTTGTTTGTGTTCTTTGTTTGGGAGTGTGTTCGTTCTCGGGACTTGAGAGGGACCAGACATCAATCCAGGTTCTCCACATCTTTCTAAACAAGTCTCTCCTATTTCAAACTTGTAAGTAAATAGCCAGGCAGGGCGTGTTAGTTTTCCTTTGTTTTCTCAACTTGTAAATGTACCTTTTACTAGAGTGTTTATCTTTGTTTGCTGTACTTTGAACCTGAGACTAGAGGGGAGTCCCCTAAGCTCTTTAAGTTTGATTACCCTGTAAGGTTAATTTCCATACTGATTTTACAAAGATGATTTTTACCTTTTTTTCTTTAATTAAAAGCTTTCTTTTTAGAACCTGGTTGATTTTTCCTTGTTTTAAGATCCAAGGGATTTGGATCTTGATTCACCAGGAGTTGGTGGGAGGAAGGAGGGGGGATGGTTAATTTCTCCCTGTTGTAGATCCCAGGGGGGTTGGAACTGTATTCACCAGGAGTTGGTGGGAGGAAGGAGGGGGAATGGTTAATTTCTCCTTGTTTTAAAATCCAAGGGGTTTGGATCTGTATTCACCAGGGAATTGGTGAAGGTTTTTCAAGGCTTCCCAGGGAGGGAAAAATTGAAATGGTGGCAGCGGAACCAGAGCTAAGCTGGTAGTTAAGCTTAGAAGTTTTCATGCAGGCCCCTACATTTGTACCCTAAAGTTCAAAGTGGGGATCCAGCCTTGACAAAGACCCAGGTTCAGAAGTCCAGCCTTGCTCACTTAAGCATGTGTGGAACTCTAGGCATGTAGTTTATATTCCATTGACTTTGGTGGGATGTACAGCTTAAATGCTTTCCTGAATTTGGGCCTAAATCACCATAGCTCCACTGAGCTCAACCAAGTTACACTGGTTTAGATCAGCTGAGGATCTGGCTTTGTATGTGTGCATGTGCGAAAAATTAGCACCTTAACCTGCATTTCAAGGGTTTCAGATATGTATGTGTGTTAAATGTTGCAATGCTTACACAATATTATGCTTCATCTTTGATCAGTGAAAGATAGCTTGTGAGTTCCAAATACTTCTATGCTAGCTCAGTATAATTTTCAATGTGGGAAAGCCAGAAAAGGCTAACTGGCTATTTTAGTTTGTGGATGGGGGAGAAAAGAAACCCATGTAGCACATTAAATATTTAGCAGAGAACACTGTTGTATTATTTGGTTAAGTAGTTTAAATTGTAAACAATATCAGCTTGACAGTATGCTGTGACTAAATGGCAAATCACTAACCCCTGTCAAAAAAGCAGTCTTTTTCTCTGTCTTGGAAATTAACTATCAATTCCTATAGAATCCTAGCTGAAAAATAATGGCCAACCAGATGCACTGGTGCATGGAAATGGAAATAATTGTTTGTGGTTTTCATACGAAGATTGCCAGTTTTCAGCCTTTTTAAATCACATGCAAACTGGGTTTTACATCTCTAATTGCAGCTCTATTGTTTTTAGAAAAGGGTGACTTGACATTGACAAAATAGAACAGAATACAAAGAAAATGGGTTGGTATTTGCCTTGTAAGTGATTAGCTGTATCATACTGTGATGTTTTCTTTATTCCTAGGGATGCTGTAGGATGCTAAATTTACTCTTTGATGAGACTAGAGATGCTAGTTACACTGCAGTGGACAGAGGTGCTATAGCACAAAGAGCCCAAGCAGTCAAAGAGACTTTTTTTTTTTTTTCATTTTGAGATTAAAATCTTCCTTTGTGCTTTTTTAAAAATGTGCTGTTATCCATAGTTTTCTTCCTAATGGGTAAAATTCACAGCAGTGGAGACTGTAAAAGGGCCTTTATTTCAGTTAAGCATTTAAGACCTGATAATAGTTGGGCTATGAGGGCTATCTGCATTGATGGGAAGTTTCACCCAATATTAATATGCTAAAACACTTAGGCCCAGATTTTTAAAGATATTTAGGTGTTACTGTGCTCTGCATTGCAACACCTAAAGTCTGATTTTCAAAAGTAATTTTGGCACTTGAGTCTAAATACCTTCAATGGACAATGGGATTTTGACTCCTAAGTGTTTAAATTCCTTTTGAAAATTACTTAGACTCCTTAATCAGTTAGGCATTGCAAAGCTGAGCACAGTAACACCTAAATACCTTTAAAAATCTTGGCATTAGATACTATGACGTTTCACTCCATATTCTTTATGAAAATATGCTTATGATATGAATATGATATAACTGAGATGTACTTTATGCAAGATAGGTCTTGTAAGATATCATTGGAAATGTTATAATTTACTGAATGTGATTATCCAATTTGTATGCCTGTATTATTTCTGTATCTGAAGTTAGGAGTATTGACTATGTATCTCTATTTCAACTATGCTACTTTGGGTGCTGCCCACTGCTAACACTTCAGGTACAACAATGGAAAAAACAGACAGTGCGGATTGCCCATCTGCGAGGACAATGGATTGTGAAAAGGCTTGGCCTTCCTATGGACACGCCATATTGCCATTGAGGCCTTGTCTACACTGCCACTTTACAGCACTGAAACTTTCTCGCTCAGGGGCATGAAAAAACACCCCCCTGAGTGCTGCAAGTTTCAGCGCTGTAAAGTGCCAGTGTACTATTAGACCTTATGCCACAATAGCCTCTCTCCCAGTGCTGGTGCCGTGACTACAGAGCTGTGGCAGCGCTTTAACATTGGTAGTGAAGACATACCCTGACTCATGGACGCTGTGATACTACTGCTAAACATTACCTGGGACTTCTTGTAACTTTCCAATGGAAGAGAAGCGGAGTCAAGTTTGGGAAACAAAGGATTCCCGCCTTATGTAAATCCTATTTAAGGCTGGGGAGGAAGGCAAATGGGGCTTCTCCTCTCCATGGCCTGTCTGCCCAAGAAGAAAGACTGATAAAGCCACCTGAAGAGAAGGCAGGGGGCGGGGAGGGGAGGGAGTCTAGACTGAGACAGGGATCCAGTCAGAAAAGAATTATAACTGGAACTTTGAACCACAGAAACTTTACAACCTGCCTAAAATAACATTTAGGGTAAGAAATTACATTTTGTAACCTGTATTGAGCTTAGCTTGCACACTTTGTTTTATTTGCTCAGTAATCTGCTTTGTTCTGTCTGTTATCTCTTATATTCACTTAAAATTCACCTTTTGTAGTTAATAAACTTATTGCTTGTTTATAATATAACACAGTTTATGTAATTTCTAACTGGGGGAGGGAAGAAGTTGTGTATATCTCACTCCACATTGGGGGAGGGAGCGAATTTCATAAAACCTTTGGATTTGTACCCCTTAAAGGGAGTGGGCACGTGAGTGCTGAGGGATCCCTCTCACATAGAGCTGACTTCAGTCTATGTCTGCAGTGGGGTGTGGCCCTACCTGTGTGTGTGGGCTGCAAGAGGCCGGAGAGCCTAATCCAGCGAAGCAGTAAAAGGGAACCCAGGCTGATTGAGCGGGGGAGGCTCAGTTAAACCCCAGTACATCAGGTGACACCTCAAATGGCCCAAACCCATCACAGATACCTTTGAAAATGTTGCCCTGAGATTGTCTTAGCAGAGCTACTGCTGGTTCAGCTAGAGAAAGGTTTCCTTTTTACTCACCTGGAAGTGATGCTTCTTATGGACTGTGAATGTCCTGGTTTGAGCATCGGATGCAGTAAAGTTCAAGACACACATGCTCATTGAGGCTAGACTCTGGATGGAAGGCTTTGCTAACTGATAAACAACCAGTGGAAAATACTCAGGAGACACATCCTGTCTGTGGTCAGTGCTTCCTATTTCTGGAGTTGTGCTGGTTGACTCCAGGGTCCCAGTATAATGGCGGCTTTGGTCACCTTACTCTGCTGCAACTGTCCTCTGGACCGATTTCATGCCAGCATCACTCTGCACATGCTGAATGAAGCAAGCTCACAGAATCCCATCCTTCCATGTTTTCTACATATGAAATATTTCACATTAGGTATAACTTCCCCTTTTGCCTTTAGCCTTTGAAACTTAACATAAATATGCAGTTATACATTTTTTTTATTAACAGAAATTATGCTGAAAGTATAGTTGGAACACAACCATTAGAATACGGTGCAATTACTGTTTGAGAGTAATAGCATTTTCAGGAGTAGAATTCAACAGTATGTGACATAGGTATCAAATGCATTTGGAAGATCTGGTACAGTTATAAAGTTATGCTTATAAAGACACAGTGCAAAGTACAGTACTTCATTATATGTCTCCAATGTTAAAAATAGCAAGTTATATGGCTTTAAAAATGGCTTAGTGGTTGCTCATCACTAGAGGGTTACCATTAATAATATCCTCTGCTATTCTGCAGATGGATAAAGGTGCCAGCATAACTTTCTGTTCTGTTTGACCCACTAAGTTGCCTTCTCCCACTTTGGAGAGATGGGAACTTATCTAGAAATAACAGCCTAACTCGACATTCAAGTGGTGATATTTAAGAAGTGAAATGGAGGACATGTTATTAGATGTTAATAGACAATATTGGTTTATAGAAGTTTTTAGAAGAGAACTAGATAAATTCATGGAGGTTAAGTCCATTAATGGCTATTAGCCAGGATGGGTAAGGAATGGTGTCCCTAGCCTCTGTTTGTCAGAGGGTGGAGATGGGTGGCAGGAGGGAGATCACTTGATCATTAGGTCACTCCCTCTGGGGCACCTGGCATTGGTCACTGTTGGTAGACAGGATACTGAGCTGGATGGACCTTTGGTCTGACCCAGTATGGCCATTCTTATGTTCTTATGTTTTTGGATCTATTGTGTAACTGCAATAACAAACATGTATTTCTTGACTGTAAGTCTAGTACCTGCAATATCTGTTTTATTTTCCTTTCCTTCTGTGAAAATGGCATACTACTCTAAATGAATCTCCAGCATATGTTATAGTATATGTCTGTAACAAATAAACATTGCTTGTCAACCCAAGAAATACAATCCATTTGACCAGCTGCAGAAGCTAATGAGGTGTAAAACTTATCTGTACCAGAGGGTAGTTGCATAATCGCGTGCGTGGTCTTATATCTTTTAAAATTACTGTGCCAGAATTTAGTCAGAAATGGACACACACTCTTGGTGAAATCCTGGTCCTACTGAAGTCAATGGTGCAACTCCCATTGACTTGTGGTGCCAGGATTTCATCCTCTGTCTCTGCTGAGTGTGGCATCTGAGCCTGGATGTATGATGATCATTCACAAATAACAAATAGGTTGATAAGCACAACTATCCAAAGGCCAAACAAAATAAGATTCTATTTTGCAATGGTTTTTACTTGACAAAAAGTCATTGTTAAAGTTCACCAATTAATGTAATGCTAAAATACTTCTCAGCTGAATCCACCCTCTGGATGGAAGGCTTTGCCAGTTGACTAAGCCACCAATGGATAATGATGAAAGCTTTTGGCCTTAGAATCTGGAATACTCTTGCTTTAGTTTTATTAAGCTCAGATTTTATTACTCTTACACTGAGTAATAATGTACTTTGTGAGTAGCCTCACTGATTTCAGTTAGACTTCTCACAGAGTAAGGTACTACTCAGTGTGAAAATCTGGCCTGTAGTTCTTAGCTTAGACAAACTGCTACTATTCACTAGTGTGGTCTGATCTGTCCTAAAAAAATAAAGAACATAGCACAATTTTCCATCTGGCCTCAGGAAGAAAGTTACTGGGGCAGGGTACTTTTCTGCTATAATGACAGATTAGCATGGACATATCTGTCTTGGTTTGGTCATTAAGTCTATGCAAAAAGCCAAAAACGAATAGTAGCTGAAAGGATTAGAGTTACAGCAAGAGCCATAATTACAAGAATACTATGCTTTTCTAAAGATCATATATAATGTTTCAAATGTAAATTCAGTACATCAGTGTATCACACTGATTTAATATTTTATCTTATGAGTGGAGGGTGGAGTTTCTTCTCTGTGAAATGAAAAATTGTCTGTGCTTTTGTTGATGGCATAAAAGTTATTAATGTTTTGATTAAATAATAATTCAGCATAAAACCTACTTACCCCTGCTCCCAGCCCTTCTCCCATTCTCCCCAGTGAGGGGGACAGCACAGGTGAGAGGACCATCTGTTGTGTGTGTGTGAGAAAAATCAGATTATTCAAATCCCTTACCATCAATTCTGTTTCTTTTTTTGCATTTGTATTTAATTTCAAAGTGTAGTTAGGGAACAGGAAACCTTGTTTTTGTTACAGTTGATAGGGAAAATGCAAATTCTTTGGCTGTATCCTGAGATTCCTGGACCGCAAGAACACAGATTTCCTTTGAAACACTCATTGTAGCAACATTTTTTGTTTTCCACTGTATTTAACTGAACAATGTTTATACAGCATTGGGGAAATTAATATTTAGAGGTAATAGGAAAATAAACCTTTGTGGACATGAGCTAGAGCAGGGGTTCTCAACCTTTTTCTTTCTGAGCCCCCTCTCCAACATGCTAGGAAAACTCCAGAGCCCAGCAGGGACTCCGGGCTCCAGATGCTGCACTTCAGTCACAGGGCACCGGGTGGGAGGCCCTCCATAGGCATAGTTTGATTTCTATTTTTGGGTGCCTGACTCACCTCAGCAGGCCACCCAGCCTGTCTGGGTTGGGGGGAGGGCACAATCAAAAATTATATCTCAAAGGTGGTGGTGGTGGTAGTGGTGGGGAGCTCAGCTAAAAGAGTTTGAAAACAGCTCAGGGTGCAGGGAGCGGGTAGCTAGGGGCTGTGTGTAGTCCGGGGGTAGCTCAGGGTGCAGGGAGAGGAGTAGCTGGGGCTGTGTGTGGGTATTTCAGGGTGCAGGTAGGGGGTAGCTAGGGGCTGTGTGTAGTGCGGGGGTAGCTCAGGGTGCAGGGAGAGGAGTAGCTGGGGCTGTGTGGGGGTATTTCAGGGTGCAGGTAGGGGGTAGCTAGGGGCTGTGTGTAGTGCGGGGGTAGCTCAGGGTGCAGGGAGAGGAGTAGCTGGGGCTGTGTGGGGGTATTTCAGGGTGCAGGGAGCGAGTAGCTAGGGGCTGTGTGTAGGCAGGGGGTAGCTCAGAGTGCAGGGAGAGGAGTAGCTGGGGCTGTGTGGGGGTATTTCAGGGTGCAGGCAGGGGGTAGCTAGGGGCTGTGTGTAGGCCGGGGGTAGCTCAGAGTGCAGGGAGGAGGTAGCTCAGAGCTGTGTGCAGGCAGGGGATAGCTCAGGGTGCAGGGAGAGCTATGGCTGTGTGCCAGAGGAGCGCTCCCCATTGCAGTCGCTGCTCCCTGTGGGCTCTGCCGGCTCCAGAGCCGGGTCCCCCCACCCAGGCAGCTTTTACCGGCTGCACAAGCAATCAAAGGGGGCTGGGAGCTGAGGAGCAGTTGCAGCCCCAGGGCCCTGAGCATGAGCGGCAGACAGGGGAGCGCTGAGACCAACCGCTCAATGGCACCAGCCAGAGCAGCAGCCACCCTGCACTGCCTGGCTCCAGCTTCCAGCCTCTGACCTGGCCGTTGGTGGGGTCTTGCAGGCGAGATGAGAGGATGTGGGGGGATGTGGAGCTGCCCACGGGACTGTCCAGCTCTGGTTAAGGCACTGCAGTTTGGGGAGGGGAGGAATACTCCCTATGCCCCCCTCCAATTCTGCTCATGGATATGGGGCTTCTGCCCCACAGGGTGCTGGGGCTCCAGACCCCCTGAAACCAGCTCATGGGCCCCCATGGGGCTGCGGACCCCCGGTTGAGAATCTCTGAGCTAGAGGAACAACAGTTGTCAGCTCTTGTTCACCCTGCCATAGAATGGGACTAGTGTCCTCTATAAACTTTCAGAAAGTATCCATTAAAAGTGAGGTTTCTGTACAATATACATGCCAGTACTTAAAATAGGGAGAGACAAACAGGTTCTCAAAACAAAGAAGCAAAGAAAAAACAACTGAACTTCAGCCTTTCTCTCATTCCAATCTCCTAGCCAATCTTTAGTTAAGGCTCCCAGAGATGTACAGCTTGGCTGGCATTTACAAAAGCACTCAGTGGTGGCCTAACTTGGCTCCTATTGATGTCACTGCAAGTTTTATGATTGACTTCACCGGAAGCAGAGCACTTTTGAAAATCCCATCCTACATTCTTGTGTGCTTTTGATCAGGGAAGCTTTGGAATCTGACCAATTCAAATAAAACAATTTGGTGGGCCCCCAAAATGGCATCAGTAAAGGTCTTGAGCCATGGGGAGAGCGGAGGGAGGGGGAAGGGGGCACAGGGAAAGAATGGAATTCAAGGAAAAGGAAAAAAATCTTCCTGAAAAGAAGGATCTGGAGACAGAAAAAAGGAGTTTTTAAGAGGGAGATCTCATATGGTTTATTTACATTTTATAATAAGGTTTCTAATAGGTATCTAAACTTTCCAGGGCTTATTTGACCCTGACCAAGCTTTGAAACCTTTCAGGTTCATTAATTTAAATGTAACCATTGAGGACATTTTAAAGGGGAAATGTGGGCATATTCCTAAACACATGGATATGCATTGTTCTCAGTGAACTTTTTAAAGAGAGAGAACCAATTCTATAAAATACAGAGATGTACATTACAAGCAGGGAAACATGCACTGTACTGAATATTTTTGGTTCAGAAAAATGATTTAGAGGAAAGCATCACTGACCTGGGGTCCTGACCAATTGTAACTCACAAAATTCAAGTCAAAAAATCCAGATCCAAAGTTTGGGGATATTGATATCTAGGATTCTGGTTTGGCCCATTATAAAGACAGGAATCATTTGTAAAATTTGAAGTTCAGATTTCAGTCTTCCCCAAGCCCTACACTTCATAGTGTTCAGATCAAGGGGTTAGTTTCTAATGCATCTGTATATAAAGTAGAATGAACCAAGAAGTAAAAAAAAAGAAATAGATCACTTGGGAGCATGCTCATGACTAGACAACTGGCTACTGAGTTTTGAACTTGATGAGCATAAATTTATGACCTCTTATTCAGAAGGTTTTTGAATCAAGCTCAGTACATATTACAAGCATTCTCCTGCACAAATATCTGCAAAGCGCTTGACAAACACTAAGTAATTAATCATCACAACACTCTTATGAGATAGCCAACCAAAGAGGAAGAAACAGGCTAGAGGTTAAGTGACTTGCCCAGGAGTCTGGAGTGAGTTTGTGTGAGAGCTGGGATTAGAATTCAGAAGCTTCTAGTTTTTGGTCCTGTCCTCAGATCCATAGTCCAAGCCTCTCCATGAAGAATACAGGTTATTGTTTTGCAAGGAGAGAGTGCTATTTTAGGAGGAAAACAAGGTAATTCCTTCTACAGGCCTGTAACATATTCATGTGATCATGTCTGTGTCATTTCCTCCCTTCCCTCTATAAGGCTACTGTCAATGCTGCAGCAAGTTCTTCATAGGTGCTGACTTCCAATACCATTGAAAATATGCAGTAGGTCAGCAAGCAGCCACCAGTTAACATAACAAATGGGCAAATTAAACAAATTAAAAATTGATTCCTTATGGGGAAAGTTGAAACAGAGGGGTAACCATCCTACCAATCTACCTTATTCTTGATATGTAATCAAAGCATAAGCATCTATGTCATGTAACTTATACTCCACCATGTAAATATTTTGAAATTGTTTGGTAACATATTTATATTTTACAATGACTCCAGATGTATGTATTTGGATTGTTTTTACTTTATTATTTTCAGGGGCTGCTGTTCTGCATTTCTGTTAGAGCCCTAGTAGTGCACAGATCATTTATCCTGCTTTGTACCTCTACCTTTAAAGCCCCATATTGCAGTTGTCATTTTTCTGCTCCCTTCAGAACCCATGAATACCACTCCTTAATGGATGAGGTTTCACAGTTGTGCAGTCTGAGACACTCCAAGCCCCTAATGGCCTAGGAAGATAGTCTGAGACCGAGGACTAACCATAACGTTTCTTTGCGTGCATCATTAGTAAAATATCTGCCAAAATGTTTTAAGAATTAAAATAATACTCTGGTGAGGTATCAGTATTCCATTCACCTAGGTTTCTCTAGTCCTATGGATTCACTAATTTCAAGCAAGGGTTTCATTCTAAATCAATAATAGCTCACAAGCTTTCCACAACCCAAAGTGCTGATTTTTTAGGGGTTCCTGCATGGTGCCCATCTCTTTCCTTTTGAACTGCATTGCTACTACTGTATCTTATGTCTATATACAAGGTCACAGGAGTGCTGGGAGACAGAGCTGAGAATCACTGGGCAAAAGTTTTGAACGAAACACACACTATACACAAAAAGCCCTTAATTGCAGAATAAAAAGGCTGTTTGGAGCCCTTCTGTCCCAGAGAGAACTCCCTCCAACTTTATCTGAGAGAGGAAATTGTCTGCAGGACTAAAACTCTCTGCGGGTGAGAAATAGTTTGGGCAACCCCTTTCCTGCTCCTTTTGAAATAGCTTTACAGTCCTTCAGCTTTGGCTGGTGTGCACTGCATTTAGCTAGACTCTTCTTCAGTTTCCTTAGAAGAGAACTATTGGACCCACATACTATTCTGGAAGTTATTTGGTCACTAGATGATGCTTTCTTCGCCGAGTTGTATGGGACTCTTTGTATCTGCCTCAGCAGAAGGCTATGCTGAATGTGCTACAATGCTGGATAGTAGTTTGTTTACAACTTTTGGTTTTATGGAAATAATATGTGGTTTTATACTTTTGGGAGGGGATTCTGTATCCTATTATAAATTGGTTGATCTGACCCAATACAGCAAGCTGAAATGTGAGCCTATAGTCTTTCACCTTAGCTTGTAACAACAGCAGATTCATTTTAATACATTTCCAATAGACCATGAACATTTAAGTGAAAGTACATTTCAGATACAGAAAAAAAGGACAGGCTAGTAATTAGAACCCAACTTTCCTTGAGTCGACAGCAGCCAACTCATTTATTAAGCCAGTGTAGCAAAGTAACACAGCAACATCACACTTGATTGAAATCTTGCCCAAGTCTGACAGATGTTCTCAACTCATTGTCAATCTCAAGCATGTTTTAATGAGTTTCAAGTGGCTGGAGCTCCCCTCTGCAGATGCCACTGTTACAGAAACTGTGAAAAGAATCTTTAGGGTAATGACAGCATGGAAAATTCTTTTGAATAAGTGATACGTCGGATGAAATCCTAACTAGCAATACAACTGCAGTTCTTCAGAATGCTCCTCACCATTTGTGTCTAATGAGCTGGTACAAAAATCAGTCTGGTCTGGATGAGTAATTCAAAGTCTCAAACCACTTGATTCTGCAAAACTGGGCTGGAAACTTCCCAAGGATAAGTTCTTACAAGATTTCTGGGACTTTCTGCTTCCGGACAGTTCAGAAATACTTCACCAAATAGCTTCCCTGATTCCATTTCAGGCTCCAGCTGGAACCAAGAAGATCAAATGTGCAAATATATATGTAGGGCCATGGAAGAATGAGTTTTGATGTTTGTTTATGTAGAATGGCACTTTCTTTATATCCATGTCCTAAACATATGTTTAAAAAAAGATAACATGAATATTATTGCAAAGATAAAACTTAAAAGGGAAATACAGATCCAAATTCGGCCACTGGCAAAGCTATTGATCATGGCTTCCATCTCATGGTAGAGGAGTGCTGTACTGGGAAGTGATACGTGGATGCAAGCAAAAACAGGTCAAGGGAAGAAAAAAAGGGACTGTGGGGAGCCAAGGAGGCCCTTCAGTTTGACTAGGTTTATTAGGTAATTTGCTGGGCAGTCAGACAAACCCAGTGTAAAGAGAATTCAGAGCATATCAAGATTTGGAGGGACTCTGGACACCCAGGAATGCCCTGGCCAGGGAAATTAATGAGGTACCAGGCAAACTTACTGATTCAATCTTAATACAATAAAGTTCTGTTCAGCTCCCCAAGGCAATATTTCTGTATATTGCTCCAACCCTCCCCTTCCTTCTCTATTATGAAATGTAATAATTTTAAAACTCTTTTTGTATAATTGAGTTAGTTGACATGATGCGGACTGGCAAGTATAAACAAGGACCAGTTGTGTCCAGCATAGTCTCATCTAACCATAGCAAAACCCTATAAGGACCATGGCTTACTCATGGCTAGCTAACATGATGCTGAGCAGAAGTGGGCCTTGTCTGTACTGACCAATCAGAAATGGTCAGCACTGTATTGCCTATCTTGACTGTTCCAAGATGATTAAATTTCCTAGTGAAGACAAACCCAAAGTTTTAATTTGAATTATGGACAAAAGTTCAAGTTGATTCTTATTAGAAATCAGCCCAAATCAAACCTCTTGGTATGAATATCCATAGTCTATTTTACTGTCTTTTAATATTGTGCCTATCACTGTAGCATCTGGATGTGCCTATCCTTCTCTTTGGATAGGTCTTGACCACAACTTTGTGTCTCAGGCCCATCTCTAGGTCTTAATGTGCCTGTACTATTTTGACAACTAGCATAAGGGTTTGAAAATTTTCCATTAGTCCACAAATCATTTAAACTATATAATGATCCATAAGGATCATTATGTTCTTTGATAACACAATGTCAGATGGATTTTTATATTGCCTACATTATAAAATTTTAAAATTGTTCAATGCTTGCAGAGAATTAAGCATCTTCCAAAACGTGAAGAGTCTGATTCCCATTTATAATAAGGCCCCTTTTACACTGCTCTGGCAGCATAAAGGGAAGCAGGCCAAAATATTTTTTGGCTTTAACCTCATTTGCAATTTTTCTCTCCAACTTACTCTATTCTTCTTAGTGGTATCATTTTTCTGCAAAACTCTTCTGCTGGTACTAAAAACGTACATAAGTACTTCGTGAGAACCAATTTGAGTAAACGTCTGTGAAGCGTATAAAGGAGTAGAATTCATAAGGATTGCCCACGCAGTAAAGGTTTGGAGATGGTTTATAGATCTCAATATGCATCAGGCAGAACATGTTCAAATCAGTTATTTCATTTATTGGAGATCCTTGCTTTCTACAGCTGATTTAACATACAGAGTACCCATGATAAGTAAGGGCATCTTTCTGACGAAGAGGTTTATTTGACGTACATATGAAGAGGCATACCCTTACTTTAGTCCCTGCATAGGTGAGTTTGTACAGAATGCTGACACCTAATTCCACACCTTGAAGAAATGTGTTTAAAATATCACTGCTGAAACAAGAGGAAAGCATTGCTTCTGCAACGGGGTATTTGCCTATCAAGCTTCTGGGGCATGTTGCCTGCTCGCAAAGCTGTTTTATTCAGGAGGTCAAACTAGATGATCTAATGGTCTCTTCTGGTCTTAACCTATGAATCTGTGAAAGCTGCATCATGAACTACCCACAGAGCTGCTTTGGTATGGTAGTTGCAAAGACTAATTTCTGTTCATTTAGGGAGAGTTTTTCAAAAGTACTTGAGTAAAGTCCACAAATCCTATTGAAGGCCACTGGGACTTGTGCTCCTAAGTTCTCTTAGGTGTTTTGAAAATACCACCTTTAAAAACAGATGTTAAGATGAGGCTTAAATATGTGCATAATACATTATTTAACAGCATTTCAATGTAAAAACTGCTGTCTGTCAAACCACAGAGGGACCTTGGTTTGACTAAGTATTAGAAGTTTGACTATTTATCTAGAACTTTCTCAGACTTCTTGACTCCATGCCTCAAACCTCTCCTTTTCTGCATGGTCTACTGTACCTTCTGGCATGCACACTATATACTAATGGGAAGCCCCCAGAGAACATGCAATTTGACCAGAGATACTAGGAGCCCTGTGTGCAGCTAACTATGTGGAAAAGAAGTGCAGATCTGGTGGCTGAAGAGGTAGTTGGCGTGAGCAGGAAGTAAGTGAGTCAGTTACTGTGGCTGAATTTGTCTGATGGAGAATTAGCAAATGTTAAGTGGAATTTGGAAATCCTGAATAATACACACATCTATGCCCTTTCCTTTTTTTGTGGCAGTGTGGTTATGACACTGGACTTGGAATCAGCAGATTTGGGTTCTATTTGCTGCTCTGCCACTGATCTACTGTGACCCTGAGCAAGTCACTTTAATTTGCCGTGTCTTTGTTTTCCCACCCACTCTTTGTTTTGTCTGGTCAGCCTGTAAGCTGTTCATGGCAGGGACTGTTTCTTACTATGTGTTTGTACAGTGTTTAGTACAATGGGGGTTAACACAAGAGGTTGGGGCCTCTTGATACTAATATAATGCAAATAAATAATTTCCTGAGTTTGGAATCTGGCACCTGTTAAACTAGCCCTAATATTTAATACAGTAATATTCAAATTAAAAAAATGTGGTGAAGATTTTCCTTGTAGGGGTTTGTGATAGGGTCTGTGCTTACACCTATCTGAGGCATCAGCTTGCCCTTTGTCTCTGAGGAACTGGTTTGGCCACTCCCCAGGCTTCTCTGGAAAATCTACTTTTAGTCATGATCTCGGCTTATGTTTATAACTTCACATATAACTCTGCTTTGTGCATTTTGATCAGCTGATCATATTATTGATCAGCAAATTATAAGTTTTTAAATGACAGTTCAAAAGGCATTCCTTGTACAAACATTATTGCAATAGTGTGTAGGATGTGAACATGGGTATATTCTGTCACAGAATGTAATCACAGAAATCTACCTTGAAAACTGCAGGATATCATGGTTTTTGGAATAAAGTGAGCTTCAGGTTTTAACCTGTAATAAGAAAAACCAGGCATTTGCTCATGATGAATCTGTAACCTCTCAGATTTTTGTGCTAACAAGTACTGGTGTGGTCTTGTGTGTATCGCCAGCTGCAACCGCTTCAGCTAGAGAGTACTTTATATTCATCTCCTCTCCAGCAGTAATTGGTCAGTATATTTTCTGCCTACAATCAATAGCTTTTACATTTGGTGTAATATTTCTAAGCTAGAAGAAATATTACACCAAATATAAAAGCTATTGTTTGCTGGCAGAAAAAACCCATCCCAAATGCCGCTCCAGATGACAGAAATACAAAGCAACTCTATGACATCACTGACATGATCAATAAACCTGTCACTAGCAGAACACCAACAAAAAGCAGGAAGTGGATGTGATTTCTCTATTTGCATTCCTTATGAAACATCACATGCAGACAGCTCTGGGAGCATTGGGAATAAATAAGGAACTCAAGAAGAGCTATTGCATGTACGGAATAATATATGGAACAAGCTACTGAACAAGGAAACTTAATTCAGTTGTATAAATGAGTGTGAAATGTGTAGATTTGTTTCTAGAGAAACAGTGATCTATACAGTGCAATCTTCAGTATCCAATGGTCTCTAATCAAAGGTTAATTGCTGCTCAGATAACCAACTGGTGAGTTTCCTTTTGTGCTCCATTCAGAGAGGATATGTGTCTGTTACTGACATACCTAGAGTGGCTTGTCTCTTGAGCCCACGTTGTAGTGGCTCATCCTTTTTAGCTCTGGGGGTTCTTGGTTTGATCCCTGTGATGCTCATAAAGATGGCTGCCATCACACTCATACCAAGGTGATAGCCATTTATAAATGGCTATGTCTACACTACAGACCTTACCGTGACACAGCTGTACCACTGCAGCTGTGCCTCTGTAAGGTGTCCTGTGTAGCCGATCTATGTTGGCAGGAGAGAGCTCTCCTGCTGGTAAAATTAAACCACCCTAATGAGCAGTGGTAGCTATATCGGCAGTGTCCACACCAACACTTTTGTTGGTGAAATTATGTTGGTCGGGGGGTGCTTTTTTCACACCCCTGACCAGAGGCGACACATGGGGAGGGATAGGGGGTCAAGTGCCCCCCCAGATTGGCCTGATGGGGGTGGGAAGGAGAGGGGCTCTCTGTCCTTCTCTCCCTGTGCCTCCCCCCTCCCTCAGCAAGTTTGGCTGCTCTCCCCGGCAGCTGGGCGGGGAGCGGGACAGTGCCGCTTCAGCCTGAAAGAGCTGGGCTCTCTCAGGCAGAAGTGACTCTATCCCATTCCCTGCCTACCTGCCAGGGAGAGCTGCTGAATTCTCTCAGGCAGAATCATCTCTGTGCAGCTCCCCACCTGGTTGCCAGGGAGAGAGGCCGAACATGCCAGGTGGAGGCGCAGGGAGAGAAGGACAGAGAGTCCCCCCCCTCCCACACCCGCAGGTAACATGAGGCAGGAAGAGCTCTGCTGCCTCAGGCTGGGTGCAGGGTCGGAGAGGTCACTCGGCAGGAGAGACACTTGGGGCAGTCATGTGTCCTCCCCTTTAGCTTGTGCCCCCCCAGTAAGGGGGGCACCAGTCATCTATGCCTGACAAAAGTTTGACTGACAAAAGTGCTAGTGTAGACAAAGCCTTAGATCGCTCTTCAGATAATTCAGGATTCATATTATGGGGGGTGTGGGCTCTGCTGCCTTTTTGGTCTGCGAAGTCCACTTCTCCAACTACCTACGGAATTGGTCAGCTGAGCTTTTGGGGAAGCAGAATGGAGCAGGGGAATAGTAGAGGCATGAAACGTGGATGCACTGTTTTATCAACTGGACCCATAACTTTCTGCCTCTGTGGGAATTAACCATAAAATGTAAGTGAAGTTATTTTCAATACAGAATGTTATAAATAAGTGCAAGAAAACCAGACAAAGAGACTGAAATAGTCCAAACAAAAAGACCTACTCAAGGACTCAAAGCTCACACTTGATAAACAAGAAGTTGTGGGTCCAAAAATGAATGGACCAAAACTGGTGTGGTGAATATTAGGCATAACTGGCAGACAAAATAATGAAGGGATGAACTATGCCACCCACATTTTGGAGGTTATGAAAAGGAGACTTTAAAAAATCATCATGGCATCTGAGCTCAACTCATCTCATCTTTCCCAATCCCAGAACAGAAGGCATACCAGCCCAAAGGACTTTCTTCCCAAGAGGAAGTCCTTCAGGCTATTGCTATTGTTTAAGAACTTTGTTTTTCATCTGTGAGTCCTGAAAGTCATCATATCATCATGACTAAGCCCATCAGTCGGAATACCTAATTGTCATCATTGCAGAGGCTCCACTCTGAGGCACATAAAATCCTATTTTCTCTCCCTTCCCATTTTGTGTTATTTTCTGCCCCATTATTCTTCCTCCTATCCTATCTCTTGCTTTCTTGGCTTTTCACTGAATCCTGAAATCAGCTGTACTACACACTCATAACAGGGAGATGAGACTGCCTGTCCAGCACTGCCCTAAGGAGACTGTTGTAAGGAGAAAGGACCCAACCCAGATTATGTCCCTGTACAAAGTGTGAGCCTGGATCCAGAGAAACAGGTTTTGTGGCCAATCTGCAAACCCAAAGCCTTGTTCATGGCTGACCAGTGTTCCAAGAACATCAGCAAAAGTTGTTTTCTCCACCTTTTTTAGTTTGTCCTCCAGCTGGTGTCTGTCTCTCTGTTAGAAACAGGAGAAGTGAATACCCTTCAGGTATGAGGACTGAGTGTAAAATTAACCCTTTCCTTTTAATCAAAGAGAGGTTGATGACGAAAATAAGAGACTCTAATATTTTGCTTCTAAAAGGAGAAAGACTTGAATTGGTTTTAATTAAGTTTGTTTTGCAGCTTCAGTTTCAATGTAAATGCTTGTTTGGATTTCTTGTGTGTGATCAATAAATTTTCAACCTTTAAATGAATGCTTTTGAGTGTTTGCCAAGAAATCAAGTAAACCGTGGTCTCTGTTTAAAAACAACAACAAAATCCCACCAAATCTTTGTAATATTGTTTCAGTGTTAGACAGTGAAAGAGTCTATAACACCGTTTCGCCCTTGAAATCAATACAACAGCATTCACCTGAAGTCTTTATACATTTAATGGCTTCAGCACAGAAACATTGTATCTGTGGAGGAGCCAAGTAAATGCCCCTGGTCCCTTAACTTCTGCACAGTTTTCCTATAAGGGCTTCAGTCAGCTCTATCTAGCTTAGGGGTGGGCAAACTTTTTTGCCTGGGGGCCACATAGGGGAATAGAAATTGTATGGCAGGCCATGAATGCTCACAAAATTGGGATTAGGGTGCTGGAGGGGGTGAGGGCTCTGGTTGGGGGTGCAGGCTATGGGATGGGCCTGGGGATGAGAGGTTTGGGGTGCAGGAGGGTGCTCCGGGCTGGGATCGAGGGGTTTGGAGAGCAGGAGGGGGATCAGGGCTGGGGCAAGGGGTGGGGCGTGGGGACAGGCTCAGGGGTGCAGGCTCAGGGGTACAGGCTCTGAGCGGCGCTTACCTCAAGCGGCTCCAGGAAGCAGTGGCATGTCCCTTCTCCAGCTCCTACACATGGACCAGCCCCTGACCCTGCTAGTGCCGGAGTGGGGCCATGCGGCTGCTTTGGAAGACATGTGATGCGGCCCCCGACCTGGCGCCCCAGCTGGAGCACCGGAGCGGGGCTGAGCCACGTGGCCCTGGCTGGAGTGCCGGAGCGGGGTAAGCCACAGACCCCCGTTCCCAGCAAGAGCTTGTGGGCCGAATCTGGCCTGGGGGCTGTAGTTTGCCCACCCCTGATCTAGCTAATAATGTATCTGTGCAATGCATCTCACAAAATTACATAGAACCTCATAGGTGGTACACACAGAGACCCTTGTCCTTGAAGAATAAGCAGAAGTATTTTTTTAATTTTTAAAATAATTTTTATGTTACTAGAAAACTGTGGCAAAGAGGAATGCATTGTTTTTTTCCTCCTGGAAGGCAGAAAGATATTTATTAACCTTTTGCTTCTGGGTAAAATAGGACTGGAAGAGATCTCCTGGATCATTGAGTCCAGTCCCCTGTTATTACAGGTAGCCCCATTGTATAATCCTCTGCATGAATTTATTAAGATCCATCTTAAAACTAGTTAAGTGGTTTGCCCTCACTACTCCTATTGGAAGCTGTTCCAAAATCTCACTCTGATGGTTACAAACTTTCTTCTAATTTTAATCCTATGTTTATTCATGTTCAGTTTATATCCATTTGTCCTTGCCCCAACATTCTGCTTTAGCTTAAATAGCTTTTCTCCCTCCCTGATATTTACCCCCTCTGATGTAGGTATATAAAGCAATCATAACTCCTCTCAGCCATTGTTTCCTAAGCTAAACAAGCCAAGCTCTTTTAGTCTCCTCTCATAAGATAAGCTGTCCATTCCCCTGACTATCCGAGTAGCCCTTCTCTGCATCTGTTCCAGTTTGAATTTATCTTTCTTGAACATGGGTGACCAGAATTGTATACAGTATTCCAGATGAAGAGAGTTAGTTCCTCAGCTCAGGGTCTTTGCACTAAAACTATTGTCTCTGACAATACTTACTCTATCTGCTGAGTGTTCCATTGTACCCACAAATCACAGAGGTGTCACGTGAATTGGTTTTGGAGGGAGAGGAGTTTATATACATATATACAGAGAGAGAGTTAGTTGTGAAGCTCAAGCCCGGATATTAAACATTATTTGATTTTCAGCTGGTAGCCAGTGCTATGGTTGAAGCAGTAAAGTGATGTGTATTCATCATGTTAACAGGTGGGCTACTGCATTTTGCACCACTTGGAGTATCTATAGTGTCCTGTTACCAAGGAACGTACATTGGAATTACTGAGCCTGGAGGCCCTGAAGGCATGAGTCACCATGGCCATGTGATTTGTGTCTGATAGGACGTAGAGGGGAGAGGGAGCCAGAAATGTGTATTTTATGTGTCTTCTCCTGTGGCAGTAAAGTGTCTCCTCTTCTAGCCCTAAACAGGATCAAAAGCTATTGGTGGAACAGTGATAAAGAGAAGCCAACTGCATCTTCTCCTCTTCTCCTGTCTAGTGCTACTCACTGCTCCATATACTGGAATGAGTATGGAAGCCCCAGAAATTCCTTAATCAGGCCTCCATGCATTGTGCTGCTTCCATGTGAGATTCCCCAAACATTTCACCAGCCAGTGAGAAGGCTGGCATGGAAGGGAGCAATGTTCTCCCACGGCAGGAGAGGAGGCAGTGTGCTTTCTCTTTGCTTTTAGCATAGGGTGGGGAAACTGTACTCCCCATAGTTTATGTCCTATCCGTTTTGTACCTTGTGTATCTCTTTGAGGAACTAATGGAGTGAGTTTTTATATGAACATAGTATCAGCAGTTGGATCTTTGGAAATAGGAGGCCAAATTCCTGCTTCTGTGACCCAAATGCTCATATCTATTTTGTTTTAACAAAGGTGGGCCCTTCCTCACACAAAAAAGGGCACATTTACTGCTACACTCTGGACTATAGGTGCAAGATATTTGCTAGGGGATAAGTCTCAATCCCCTGCTTTAATGACTTAAGTGGACAACACTGCCAGAATTGACAGATGTTATAAATTTTAGACAGCTCCATATTATTGGCAGGATTGATGGTGGTTATTTCCTTGCTAGATGAAATGTATTTAATTTATCACCAGAATGGATCTCAAACCATTACAGGAAATCCTGGTTAAGAGTAAAAATGTTCCTGATAGGGAAAACTCCAGGTAAACTTGTTTTAATTCAAAAGGGGAAGATAAATCTAGTGTTTTTAGACTAGTTGAGAGCTCTTCAGACTGCAGTCACTCATTTTTGTGCACCTTGAGAGAGACTGTGCTGCCCGTGATAGATATGTTAAAGCCTGTGCATGAACACACAAACACACATTCTCTCTCATTCTATCACTGTCTAGGGCAAAGCTTTGGCCCCCCTCTGGACTGTTTGCACCACTCTGGAGAATACAAGGAGGCTGCAAAGCTAGCTTAACTAGACCTTTGGGGACATGCCTCTTGATCTTCCCAAAGGTCCAAAATGAAGGGCACGGAATGATTATTCTTATAAGAAACAAAATGCTGCAAGATGCCTTCCTTTAGTGTAAATAGTTTTGCCTTTAACCTTACATTCATGAGCCTTTATTTTTTATATAAAGAACATTCAACACAAAGAATGAGGAGACACCAAATCTCACTAAAATGGATGACACCCTTTGAAATGAGGGACCCTTAGAGATATAGCTGGGTATTCTCCCAGCACAGGAGGAATTTCCAATTGGAACTACCTTCACGATCCCTGGCACTAAAGGCTTGGCCATGAGAAGGTGATGTAGTCAGAGCACCATTGTTATCCAATGATCCCACAGCTGCTAAATTGGCTCCTTGAGGTTGTGGATAACCTGTCAGAACTTATCACAGTCCTGAAGCTGCTTTAAATTGCTCTGGGGATGAATTAGCACTTGTCTGGCCCTGGCTCCCTGGTCAGGGAGCTCCTGTTTCTGTGCTGAGCAGAATTTGGCTATATCGAGGTCTAACCTTCTATTTCTAGTCAGCCATTCTACTTTCTCTTTTTTTCTAGTGCAGTCTGTTAGTTTGAAGCCTGTTTTAAAAAGCTACAGGTCTCTGCATATGGCAGATGAGTGCAGCTTTAGGCATATCATTAGAAGTTTCTTTTAATTCCTCTCAGTTTTTGATGGTAGTTAGCTGTGCTTTCCTAAAACATATGGATCATTTACTGTGGGGTGTTTTTAACACTAACCTTACCTTGAAAGCTTCAACATTTCAGAATTATGAATTGTGTCAATTCAGGAAGCCAAACCCCCAAATATTAAACATGCTCAAAATATTAAGTTTTAAAGTGAAATATCTCTGTCTTTCTTCTCTGGCTCTCGGTAATAGGCTATTTGGAATGAAGTTGCAGTAAGTAATTCAGTACAGCAAGAATCTGCTTATGACATATCTTGCACCACAATCTTTGTCTGAAGCTCGGAAGGCTGATGAATATTTGAATATGTGACCATCTTGAGTGTATAGGTTTTAGAGCTGAGAATTAATGATGTTTTATAACCACAGTGGAGAGAAGCTTCAATCTGCTGTGCTGAGAAATTCTGGTTTGATGTTTGAAAATGGAGCAGCCAAAGAAAGATTTAAAAAAAAATTCTACAGGCATCATCCTACAGGCTTTATAAAAAAGGTGAGATGAAAGACAGCAGATGGATTTATCTTTTTACTTAGCTACAAAACCACGAATCAGCTTCATATAAACAGATCTTTCAGCCATATATAGCTTGACAGTAATTCTATAAGATTCATCAAGTCAAGGGAAGTGATTATGTCTGATGCCATGAAATAATGTGAAAGTAGGATATCTCATATGATTTCAATATATCAGACTAGAGGCCGTTAAATACAACTTTTTTGATGAAAATGCTACTGTGTTGCAGCAATTTTCATCTTCACATACTTTTTAGAATGCTACATAATTCTTATATCTTTCAAATTCACACCCTCTGTATGAATTACTAAAAATATTACTGGTACAATTTTGGGACTTAGGTAATACTGAAGGCTTAACTTTTCTAAAATGGTGGAGGTCCATATAGGGGTTTTAAAACAGTTTTCCTGGAAATTAGTCCAACAGATACATTTTAAACTTCTCATTTAGGCTGTGCATATTCTAATCTCTTAAACTAGAAAAACAAGACAAGGTACTCATTTTAATGTAACTTAACCAGTTATATTTCAAGGCAGAATTACATCACCATGAGAAGAACTGAAAAGATATTGCACATTACACTGTCAGATAAAAATCCGCATAGCTAACAAATTGCCTAACGTTAGAAAACTAGATTTCTTGCAATGACTATAATTATTCTATGCTGTAGTTCTCCCGTTGTGTCATGACACAGCTGAGGATTGCTAGTGAAGACAGCCATACTGTTACAGTCATTTAAAAACAGTTTATTTATCCAGCAAAGCTTGCCTTAATGCTATGAAAGGAAAATGAGAGAATTTTCTGGGTGGACTGTCTGGGGCATTGCTTATATTGAAGTAAGTAGGACTTTGGGCATTGTCTTTAATAGGAACAGGATCAGGTCCAATGAGAGCAAGTGTCTTGCACAGGGACATAGGGATTGGAACCCAAGATTCTCTGGGCTTCCAACCTTTCCTTTCACCAATAATTTTTGGTATTGTAGATAGTTCTGGCTAATAAATTGTTTGACATCATTTAGTATGATGACTATTCTCACATCCATCTCTGGACCAACTTTGACTATATTTTTTGCCCTTCTTTCCTACATCTCCTTATCCCCCCCCCCCAAATATGTTAGCATTTTATATTTCTCCTGGGAAGGCTATATGGCTGCACATGACATAACTGAGATACCAATCACCTTCACAAGCGGCACTAAAGTTGTCATACGTCCACTGACCAGGATTCTGACCTATTTGAAAACACGTCTATTCAGATAATACTGCTCTGTAATTCCATTAAGAAATTGTCCTCTGAGCCTGTCTTGGAGTCTGTGGACCTTCCACTTTCCAGTACTTTACTCTGCCCCTTATTTCAAGCGTATGCATCAATGTCATTCCCATTTTGTGCTGATGAGTGACTCAGTACTGTAAAACCCCTGTCTCTATATGCAGCTACTTGAACCCATCTATTTAGAGGCACCTTAAACATACTGGTAAGAAAGATTAGATTTCAGAAAATCTTGTCCACTAGAATGGCCCCATTAGGCCATAAAGTCCTTGATGAAATCCAGTCAATTCTAAATCCTGACATACAATCAGAGCTTGGGAGATTCGTGAGTGCATCTAGTGAAGTTTAGTGAGTTAGCAGATTCTTCCTGCCCCACTCAATACAGGTGGCATAGCTTCACCAACTAATACTGCATATTTTTTTATACCTTGAATGACACAGCTTAGCAAGGGAGAGTTACCACATTCAGAAGGTTCAGGGCCTAAGTGAGTAGCAAGCTGTCTCAATGGAGATTTGTCATGGAGAATAATTCATGGTGCCATATGCTCAAATGAATGCGTACAGCATGATGTAAATACATCGACTGAAATTTCCTTTCAGCACCATATTTTTCTGAAGATAGATACTTCTTACTAGGTTGGATCAATTTTGTTGAAATGTTAGCACTACTTTCACTTTTAATTTTAATGTACAGTCTAATCAGCAGATTCATATCTTCACCAAGAAGACAGGCATCTGTATGAATCTCATTTTTAGACACACCTAAGTTATTTTCTTGAAATCAGAGATAATAATCTTTAGCCAAGAGAGTCTTTACAATAGTTTACATAAGCCAGAATTCACACATTGACTGAACAAAGGCAGGTAGTACCTAATGAGTTACCAATGGGTTATTGGCACATACATCCATCGTCTTGTCACATTGGTGTGGATTTACTTTGAATTATGTTCTTTGTTTGAATTATACAATTTGATTTAATACAACCAGGGGTTTATTGATCTAAAAAAAACCTTTAGTCACTAGGGCCCAGATTTTTAAAGGTATTTAGATGTTGCAGTGCTCAGCATTGCACCATCCAACTGATTTAGGAGTCTAAAACTCATTTTCAAAGTGATTCAGGCACTTAGGAGTCAAAATCCCATTGATTGACATTGGGATTTTGAATCCTAAATCTGCTAGGTCTTGCAATGCTGAGTACAGTAACACTGGGACTAAAAACATAAAAGTGAGTGGTAGATGGATTGTATTATGACTGGAGCCTAAGACAGCTTGCTATGCATAGTGAATGTAGTGATCTCTGAATAACAAGTATAAAACAGCCAATAAATCTCACTCAAGAACTACGCATTTGACACTTATTTTCACCTGGGGAGGCATAATGTGAAACAAAGACCAGGTTTTAGACACCTATTTTCCAGGGTAACCATGTAGAGTAGTTGACATAGGTAGTACAGTGATAATTTTCTAATCCAGGAAGTAGATCACAGACCTCTTATTTTTTACTGTTTCCTCCAGTTGTCAAATAGAGAAGAGTAGCTCCCATTCATATGTCCCCTGCAGTGAGCTGTTAATAACCAAGTAAAAAAGCATGCTTGTGATTGGTTTACTACAATTGTGTGAAAGTAGCTGGTGACAGCATGCACAGCTGTTGCCTAAAAAGACAGTTAGTTGGCAGCCTGACAGCTGTTGACTGCTTGACTGTTTAAGTAGTACTGAGGCCCTCAATGCCCTGTAGTAATCCTATAGATATGCTGGGAACCAGCCAAGCCTCAAATACCGAGAAAGTGGTTGTCACGCATGCTCATGTCTTCTTTTATCAACTCTTTTTCCATCTTGGGATGTTAATATCACTTTTGAAAATGTAACTTTTGCAAGCTAAGTTGGAAAGCAGAGAGAGGATAACACTACTTGCAATAAACTGTACCAACAAAACCAAACATTATGATTCATGTGACATGGGCATTAGTGTGGTTACTTAGCCGTTGAAAGACTAAGAGAATGCATTGATCTAATATGATGCATCAGGGTTTCCTAAATTAGCCAACCAAGATTTCTGTTGGGAATTCATTACACTGGATGTTTGTTTTTTTCTGTTTTCTACAGTGCCATTTGACTTGCTCACTCCTGAACTGCAAAAGGTTTATTAAGAGAAACTGAATGGTGGTATACAACTGAATACTGCCCCCTCATATTTCTGACCTTTTCTTTGTCATTTGTTCATGGGATCGCAACACTAAAAAGTAAAATACTTATTTTGATTTGTTTTATATGATACCATCTGAATTTCAGCTTAGACAATCACATGTTGCAGAGAGTCTTATTTTCAGTCTTGAGTATGGTAAGAATGGGATGTAGTCTAAACAGCTTTGGAATATCTAGATACCCCTGTCTAGTAATATCAGTTATTAGTTTACTCAGAGGCACAGACACATGCTGCCTCTCCATTGGTCCTAACTGCTCCTGAGCCTGGAGCAAGGCAGATTTTTGGGTGGTTGTCTTTGAAGTCAATATCATTCTGGAGAATGAGGAAGATAACTGTATTATTTTTGGTATGATATGTGCCTCAGTTTAGTTGCTTTATATTATTTTGGCTGCCTGTAGTTAAATCAAAGGAGACTGTTAAGGGGGGGAACAAGCAGGAAACAAAACAATGACAGACAAGGTATCTCCAGGATGAATATTATAGATCCTTACAAGAAAAAAATGTGTGAGCTAGGAAATACCTACTTGCCTGTCATTAAGGTCGGGGAACAAGCAGGAAACAAAACAATGACAGACAAGGTATCTCCAGGATGAATATTATAGATCCTTACAAGAAAAAAATGTGTGAGCTAGGAAATACCTACTTGCCTGTCACTAGTTAGTTTAACAGGCCTATTTTCCCAAGGCTGGAGCCTAAGATCAAAAGAACACCAAGCCATTAAAAGGAAAGGCAAACAGAGGTAAGTGGGCAGCAGCTCCTTGGAGAGAGATGTTATGAGAGAGACAGAGAAAGGAAAACTGCAGGAAGAGAATCTGTCTCCCTGTCCAGATATAGGCAGTCTGTAGTGGGACCGTGAAACTAAGGCGGGGGTCTGTGGGATGTGTCTAAAGTATCTGGGCTCACCTAAGAGAGGTGATGAATTGGAGGCAAGACCCAAGAGTGCAGGCCTTGGGGTGAATGGACAATACATCAGTTTGGAAGGAGCTGTTTTGAGTCACTTTAATCAATTATTGGTCACAGGCATGTGGAGAGGAGTGCCTTGCAGGTACCAATCACAGTTGGGCCTGCCCTGTTGACACAATTAGAGGTGGGGTGTTCCCATTCCAGGATCCAACCTGAGTAGTAGAAACTTCAGGGTTCCATCTGGAGAGAGATGAAAGTAGTGGTGCACTTGTGAGGGACTGCAGTGGGTATAGGGCACCACACATTCTGTAACTGTGCCAGGACGGTGGGAATAGGGGCTGTTATAGCCTGGTGAACCATGGGCTTCCACTCTGAAAAAAGTGCAGGTAGGGACCTTCCAGCTGGAAAGAGTGTCCACTGAAGAGACTGGAGGAGAGATCACAGGTGCATTTAGCTCCTGAGCTGTCACTCTAGATATGTCTGAAGAAGGGTGTGAGCATATCCTGTACTCAGGGTTGTAGACTGTTACTGCCAGTTTTTGCTCACTTAAGGTAATTTGTAGTACTCTTCCAAACTGGCAGCAATAACAACACTACCACCATAGGGGTGAATGAATTCTTGCTTTATAAGCAAGGTAGAGCTTTTCTACCTGATGAATCTGGGGATCCTATGAAACACATGAGATCCATATTAATTTTTTTTAAAATAGAACTATTTGTGTCCTTCAGACATAAATAAAGTTGTGGACACATATTTT
Organism: Chrysemys picta bellii; assembly: GCF_011386835.1. Classification (NCBI taxonomy): domain Eukaryota; kingdom Metazoa; phylum Chordata; order Testudines; family Emydidae; genus Chrysemys; species Chrysemys picta. The sequence continues at coordinate 46,822,497 of NC_088795.1, forward strand.
ACGTTAGAAAAATGCATCATTAACAGTTCCATTCAAGAAAAGCCATGATTTAAACTGCTATTTAAATGATATTTTATTGGTGCTCCTAAAGTGAGCCAAAGATTTTCTTTTTTCATATTGTAGTAATTAGTTTGATATCAATAGGCAGCACCCTTTCAGCATTATGATTTAATAGTATTCTTGATAGGTACGGTTTAAGCAAATATATTCAGATTAATCCAGATTCTCTTAATGTGATGGCTTTGGGCCAGATGGAAAGAATATGATTTACTTTTTAATCCTGACTTTCTTCATGTTTACAGAGCCAAACAGAAGATTAGGTGCAGTGTATGTTTCACCTGCCAACTGGCTGTATTTTCATTCCGCATCATGAAAATACACATGGAAATGTATAGCAACAAAGACAGTCTTATATCTGTAAAACAATCTCCTCTCTCATGAAGTCAGTTCAGTGTTATGTCCAGTACCCTTTGGGATTGATGACAACACTTCCATGTGAATAAGAAATCTTGATAGTCCTAAAAGTCTCCCAACAGTAGAATAAAATAATTCACCATTAATTAGGTGGTAAACTAGTCTTTAAAATATTTCATTTATAATTCTCAAATTCATGCATCAATAATGCTATTACTAATTAAATTGACAAATGTAGAGGATTTTTCCCCTGTGCATAAACTTAAAAAAATACAAAGACAAATTATTATATCTGGAAAAAAGTCTTCTAAACCTTTGGGCAATTTCTAGAAGACATAAGGCCAAATCCTCAGCTGGTGTAAATCTGCATCACTTCAATGGATCTACACCAGAAGATCTGGCTTATGAAAACTATACCAAAAATAAAAACTTCTTTTGTTAATATAAAGAAAACAGAAGTGGAGCAGTTCAAAGATATATATCTATATATATCTATATACAATGATAGTAGCTTGAAAGTATATAATTTTGCTATTGTGTTTGCATTCCCCACTCAATTATGAGAAGGTAGCTAGAAGACATCAATCAATGTATGTCTCTGTTTAAATCAATCTGTTGAAAATTAGATAGCAATGAAATCCTGAGATTGGCAGGTATGTCTACTCAGCAGTGGGCTGCAAAGTGTGAAGACATAACATTTGTATAAAGAAAAAGAACCCACATGACATTTATGTAAGAAAGCAGGGATAATTTTTAAGTGGTCTGCAGTGGTAACCGTAGGTTATATCACAAGGGATGTAACACTGCTCAGTAACTCCGCTCAATATAAATTGTCACCACTGCATATGACTCTCTGCCTTTTCTTGCAGCATATGGAATGTAAAGCTAAGGTGATAGATATCTAAACGAGATAACCTACTGTTTTGCTCTGTCATAATTATATGTAAAGTCAATAACAAATGAAATCATTTGTCTGGAATGGAATTTGAAATCAAATAATTTACCATTTTCACGTCTCCAATAATGACATTTATTAAGAAACCTCTAATAATGGCATGGAACAATTTACTGCTGTGTAGTTTCATGGCAGCCCATGGTGAGTGCCCCACATCAATCCCATTTCTGGTAACAGGATTTGAGAGAATTATTCCATGTGCACTATTCTGACAATTTACCCCATAGTGCCTTAAACAGGACCACCCTTGGCAAATGTAATATGGGAAATGAGAACTAAAAAGAAAAATTATCTAATTGGAAGAAGGAACTTTTCCTAAACAAGGTTGACATTCTGTGCTGCTGATCCTTGCTCCTTTGAATAGCATTGGCTTGATCATTATCAGAGTGTTTGTTAGCCACAGAAGTGTAGTTTTAATCCCCTCTTAGAGGTAGTGCATCCTTGAGATAGAAGGTGCACTAGACAGAGGTTTTGCAGTCCCATTTAGGATTTAATGTGAGATGTCTGAGAAAACTGATACAGAAACTACGATATTGTATATGACTCTTTGTGACAAAGTTCCTCCTCTATCTTGGTGGGTCCTGCGCTTATTGGCAGATTTTCTTGCCTCAGAGATTCAACATGTGGGTTGGGGAACAGCCCAGAGACCTTCCCCTCTGGAAGAGCCCACAGTCCAGGTCAATTGGGAGGTCTGGGGGGAACTCGGGCCCTCCCTCTACTCTGGGTTCCAGCCCAGGGTCCTGTGGACTGCAGCTGTCTATAGTGCCTCCTGTAACAGCTGCATGACAGCTACAACTCCCTGGGCTACTTCCCCATGGCCTCCTCCAAACACCTTCCTTATTCTCACCACAGGACCTTCCTCCTGGTGTCTGATAACGCTTGTGCTCCTCAGTCCTCCAGCAGCACACCCTCACCCTCTCACTCTCAGCTCCTTGAGCCTCTTGCTCCCTGCTCCTCACACTCGCACAACAAAATGAAGTGAGCTCCTTTTTAAAACCCAGGTGCCCTGATTAACCTGCCTTAATTGATTCTAGAAGTTTCTTCTTAATTGGCTCCAGGTGTCCTAATTAGCCTGCCTGCCTTAACTGGTTCTAGCAGGTTCCTAATTACTCTAATACAGCCCCTGCTCTGGTCACTCAGGGAATAGAAAACTACTCATCCAGTGACCAGTATATTTGCCCTCTACCAGACTCCTGTACCCCATTGGTCTGGGTCTGTCACATATCCCTCCCCCCTGCTCAACACCAAGGGGTTGGGGAGCTTGGGACACCAGACAGTGCACACGTGACAAGCCATTGGCGTTGCCATGACGGTTCCCTGCTCTGTGTTGCACACGGAACTGGAAAGGTTGGAGGGATAAGAACCTTCTGGTCACTCTTGTGTTCTTCTCCTTGTTCTGCTGCATCCATTGAAGAGGGGCATGGTCGGTCACGAGGACAAATCTGCGCCCGAGCAGGTAGTAGCACAATGTTTCCATGGCCCATTTTACAGTGAGGCATTCTCTCTCCACCACTGCATATTTTTGTTCCCTTGGAAGGAGTTTGACTGAGGTATAGAATTGGGTGTTCCTCCTCCCCGACCATCTGATATAGAACGGCCCCCAACCCTACTTCTGATGCATCCATCTGCAGGATAAACTCCTTGGTGAAATCAGGGGCTATCAGTAGGGGGTTACTGCAGAGGGCAGTCCGTAGGTCTGTGAATGCTTCCTCTGCTGCGTCAGACCATCTCACCAGATCAGGTCCACAGGCTTTCACTAGGTCTGTCAGGGGGCTTGCCCTTGTGGCAAAGTGGGGGATAAATCGTCGGTAATACCCCACCACACATAGGAATGCCCGGACTTGTTTCTTGCGACTTGGTCGGGGCCAATTTTGGATGGCCTCTAACTTGTTCACTTGGGGTTTTACCAAACCTTTTCCCACAATGTAGCCAAGATATTTGGCCTCTGTAAACCCTACAGCGCACTTGGCAGGGTTTGCTGTACGGCCAGCTCGCCTGAAGGTATCGAGGACTGCCTCCACCTTCTCCAGGTGGGTTTCCCAGTCTGGGGTATGAATGACCACATTCAAGTAGGCAGCAGCATAACTGTTATGCGGGCGTAATAGCTTGTCCATGAGGCGCTGGAAGGTAGCTGGGGCCCCCATGTAATCCAAAATGGAGGACAGTATATTGAAAAAGACCCTCTGATGTAGAGAACGCAGTCTTTTCCTTTGAGTCTTCTGCAAGGGGAATCTGCCAGTACCCCTTTGTCAAGTCTAGGGTAGTCAAGTACCGGGCATTACCCAGACGGTCCACTAGCTCATCTATGTGAGGTATGGGGTACGTGTCGAACTGGGATACTTCGTTTAGTCACCGGAAGTCGTTGCAAAATCTTGTAGTGCCATCAGGTTTGGGCACCAGCATGATTGGGCTGGACCACTGACTGTGGGATTCTTCGATGATCCCCAACTCCAGCATTTTTTTTTGCTTCTGCTTTTATTTCCTCCCTTTTTGCCGCTGGCACCCGATAGGGCCTTATTGTTACTCTGGCCCCAGGGTTTGTGACGATGTGGTGATATGTCTCGGTTGTTCGACCCGGTTTTGTTGAGAACACATCTTGGTTCCGGAAGATCATCTCAGACACCTCATTCTTCTGGTCTGGTGTTAAATTGGGAGACACTCTCACCTGTTTGGAAGGCTTGTTTTCCTAGGTTAGGTCTTTTTGGACCATTGTGCATGCCTCTTGTGCATGCCAGGGTTTCAGAAGGTTAACGTGATAAATCTGTTCTTGTTTTCTGCGTCCTGGCTGCTGCACCTTGTAGGTTACTTCCCCCACGGGTTCAACCACCTCATAGGGCCCCTGCCATTGGGCCAGAAACTTGCTTTCTGCCGTGGGTACCAACACCATAACCCGATCCCCTAGTTGGAACTGTTACACTTTCGCCAGCGATTGTAATGGGTTCTCTGGGCCTCCTGTGCCTTCTCCAAATGTTCCCGTACAATAGGGGTAACCCGGGCTATCCGGTCTTGCATCTGCATTACATGCTCTATTATATTTCTCCCCTCACTGGGTTCCTCTTCCCAGATCTCTTTGGTGATATCTAGTATGCCACGGGGGTAACGCCCATATAATAACTCGAAGGGGGAAAACCCAGTTGAGGCCTGTGGTACCTCCCGGATAGCAAACATAAGGTAGGGTAGTAGGGTGTTCCAATCCTTCCTGTCCCGACTTACCACCTTCCTTATCATAGCCTTTAGGGTTCAGTTAAACCTTTCTACCAACCCATCAGTCTGCGGATGGTAGACCGAAGTTCTCAGGATATGTATATGGAGCAGCCTACAGAGGTCCTTCATTAGCTTCGACATAAATGGGGTTCCTTGGTTGGTTAATATCTCCTTCGGTGGCCCCATTCGAGCAAAGATCCCCACCAGCTCTTTTGCAATAGTTTTAGAGGCCGTGTTCCGCAGGGGGACGGCTTCTGGGTAGCGAGTAGCATAGTCCAAAACAACAAGTATATATTGGTGGCCCCGAGCCGTCTTCTCCAGTGGTCCCACTAGGTCCATGGCTATTCGCTTGAAGGGGACCTCTATGATGGGAAGGGGTACTAAAGGTGCCCTCAAGTGGGGATGGGGACTGTGCAGCTGACACTCCGGGAAGGAGGCACAGTACCTCCGCACTTCTTCATGTACTCCGGGACAGAAGAACTATCGTAGGACTCATGCCAGGGTCTTCTCTACCCCCAAATGCCCCCCAAAAAGATGACTATGAGCCAGACTTAATACAGCGTTCTGGTGTTTTTTGAGGTACTAGGATCTGCTGTACCTTCTGCCCTGTACTGGTGCAACCTGGTATAAGAGAGCCTTCTTCATTATGAAGTAGGGTCCTGGTCCCTGGGTTTTCCCTTCCATGGGGACCCCATCTATTTCAGTCACCTCCTTCCTAATGTTGTCATACCTTGGGTCTTCTGCCTGGTCCCGTCCAAAATTTCCTCTCCCGGGGCTAATCTGCCCAAGATCTAGGGGCCCAGTCTCTGTTGCCTCTACTGGTTCAGAAGCATTAGGGTGGAGGTCAGACTCAGGTGCTTCTCCCTCCTGCGTGGCCTCCTTTTCAGCTGCGTGGGTCCACCTACCTACAAGAGCGACCCTCTGGCTTTGGGTCAGTATTCGGGTTCCCAAGGCCTTAGCTGCCCTTCTTTCCCTTTTTGTCTTTCTACCCTGTCTGGGAGTGGAGAACAAATCCGGGGATATTTCAGAGAAGATTGGGGGTTGACAGTCTGCTGTGGATGCCTCACCAATTTTAGGGTCCTCATCTTTCTCCAATCCCCCTACTGGGAGTAAGTTTCCAAACCCTGGGAAGTCCCTCCCTATGAGCACCGGGTATGGAAGTTTAGGGACTACACCTGCTGCTACCTCAGTAGTGTTCCCTTAATCTCGATTTTTACTGGGATGGTGGGGTAGCAACTAACTGTCCCATGAACACATGTTATCCCCGTACGTTTAGCCTGCAGCAGCTGACTACGCTTCACAAGCTTCCCTGAGATAAGCATGATAGCACTCCCCGAATCAACCAGTGCAGTGGTCCCTACCCCATTTAGTTTCACTGGTCTGGTATACATATGTGGGGTTAGTGAGACCCCCACAAGGTGCTTTAGGGAGCATGGATCTGCCCAGTTCCCCAGGTTACACTGCATAGGCTCCGCAGCATTGGGACTCTGTGCAGCTATGTGTCCCCACTCCCCGCAGGCATAACATCTGTATGGAGCCCTAGGCGTTCCCCGGTCTCTTGGTTTGGGCAGTCTAACATCACGATCCTCTTCTCCCTCAGTGCTCTGACTCTTTGTGGCCTCTGATGGGCCTTCAGCTTCTCTCTTTTTCCACCTGGGCCCTCCTGGTGGCCCAGTCACCCGAACTTTAGGGCTTGGTGCTGCTAATTTAACCCGGGGTGCCTCTTCCTTAACTGGTCAGGTCAGCTCCCTCGCTGTCCTTCGCCTCTCTACCAGGGCGACAACCTCGTCATAGGTGGAGGGTTCGTTCTGGCTTACCCAGGCACGAAGGTCTGGTGGTAGTCCCCTCATGTATCGGTCGATGACCAGAACCGCTAGCATCTCTTCCGGACTCCGGGACTCTGTTTGCAACCACTTTTGTGCAAGATGGATGAGTTTATACAATTGGGACCGCGGGGTTTTGTCTTCCTGATACCTCCAACCGTGATACTGCTGGGCCCGCACTGCTGTCGTTACCCCAGATCTGGCCAGGATCTCTGCTTTCAGTTGGGGGTAGTCTGCCACAGCCTCTTCAGGCAGATCATGATAGGCCTTCCTGGCCTCCCCACAAAGGAATGGGGCAAGGATGCCAGACCACTGATCTCGAGGCCAGGCCTCCCGTAGGGCTGTCCTCTCAAAGGCCAGAAGCTATGCCTCTACATCATACTCCCATGTCATTTTCTGCAGCCAATGGCTGGCCTGTATGAGCCGCGTCCCATCATGGCCGCGATTCAGCTCTGTAAGGGACTTTACCTGATTTACCAGTTCCCGCAACATAACTCAGTCTTGAGCAGCCTGGTCCATCAGCAGGCAATTAGTCTCTTGCTGCAGCTGCACTGCCTCCTGTTGGGCGGCTGCCTGGACACAGGTAGCCTCCTGCTGGGCCACCATAGCTTGTATCAGTGCCCGCACTATGTCATCCATTGTGGTGAAAAAAAAATAAACCCTCCCCTTTTTTTATTGTTTTTGTTGTTGTTGTTTTTTTTAAATCACCCTCCTTCTTCCACCGTGCTGTGCACCCCAAGATCCCACTCCTGACACCAGTGTGACAAAGTTCCTTCTCTATCTTGGTGGGTCCTGCACTTATTGGCAGATTTTCTTGCCTCAGAGATTCACCATGTGGGTTGGGGAACAGCCCAGAGACCTTCCCTTCTGGAATAACCCACAGTCCAGGTCAATTGGGAGGTTTGGGGGGAACCCAGGCCCACCCTCTACTCCGGGTTCCAGCCCAGGGCCCTGAGGACTGCAGCTGTCTATAGTGCCTCCTGTAACAGCTGCATGACAGCTACAACTCCCTGGGCTACTTCCCCATGGCCTCCTCCAAACACTTTCCTTATTCTCACCACAGGACCTTCCTCCTGGTGTCTGATAACGCTTGTGGTCCTCAGTCCTTCAGCAGCACACCCTCTCACTCTCAGCTCCTTGCGCCTCTTGCTCCCAGCTTCTCACACTCGCACCACAAAATGAAGTGAGGTCCTTTTTAAAACCCAGGTGCCCTGATTAGCCTGCCTTAATTGATTCTAGAAGTTTCTTCTTAATTGGCTCCAGGTGTCCTAATTAGCCTGCCTGCCTTAACTGGTTCTAGCAGGTTCCTGATTACTCTAGTACAGCCCCTGCTTTGGTCACTCAGGGAACAGAAAACTACTCATCCAGTGACCAGTATATTTGCCCTCTACCAGACTCCTGTACCCCATTGGTCTGGGTCTGTCACACCCTTGTAATAGTACATTTAAATCTATATATACCCACATGTATATATTTACATACATATTTGCAGTGATACAAAGAAACAAATCTTATATTAGAAAAAAGATTGATACAAAAAAGACCTGGATTTGCTCAGCAATGTCCAGAATTAGCAGAGCACTAAGCAAATGCTTAACTTTAAGCACTTGGCTGATCCCGTTGACGTTGATTTTACTACTTATGTGTTTAACAGTAATTGTGCTTATGCGCTTTGCTGGACGGAAACCTAAAAGTGTCTCTACTCTTTTTGTGGTGGTTTTTTTAGTCTTTGTTTCTTTTTAACATAAATACATCGATTGATATTTGTATCACTGTAGACCATCTGCCTATCCCTGTTGTTCTTCACAGTTCATCATGTGCTGGTTGGTGGTGAATCTTTTGTAGCTGGTGCCAATGTATCTGTATACAAAATACATATCTGCATCTGTTGGAAAGGCACCTTGATTTGGGAAAAGGTTATTCACTTATTTATTTACTTTACCTTGTTAGTCCACACTCTCTTATATAAATTAGCCCATAGATGAGCTTTTGCAGATTTTTGGGCCAAGCCTCTGCATTTGCAGATATCCTTGCTGGCCAATGCTATTTGTTTTCCACTCTACCCCATGCTGCATTTGTATATTTCAGCCTAATAGTTTCTCACTCTGGTTGCTGTTTCTGCCAGAGAACATGATTTAACAAAAAGCTTGTGAAAATGCCTCAATATAGCATTTCCTTTTTTTGCCCAGGTTGGTACTAAATAACCCATTGGGAAGAATTAGAAACTACTGTATGAACACAAGCCTGTTTTCAACTAACAGTAAACAGTGAGTTAAATTCAGACTTGATTTAACTCTAATAGAGTCAATGGCATTATACTTAGAACGAACTTGGCTAATTATTTTAAGAGAAGATTGTATTGCATTTACTACACTGAGGGCATCATTAGTATTTTTTGAAGCAAACAGAGATACCGAAGTTACAAAATGCCACCACATTGTGCTTAGCTGCCAACATTTAATATTTTTTCCAGGGAAAGTTCTCTAAATATGTAGGGGGTTTGAAGATCAGCTATGCCCTACAGGGATGCATGTGTAGTCTGGTGAGCTGCAGGGTGTTTTTGATATTACTCTTAGTTTTTGTGGGATTTCTCTATCCTTTGTACAATCCTTTGTACCCTTTGTATGTTTGAGGCTATGTTGTCAATAGAAGGTTTATCACAAGGGCAGGGACACATGTTGAGGGCAACAATCTGTAGCCTGCGTTTCACAGTTGCTTATCAAACGGAAAGGAAATAAAGTTCAGGCAAAGAATACCTGGTCACTGTATGACTGTAATAAACCCCACTTAAAGTCTACTTCTCAGCTATGCATTTAATTTAGACAGGACAGTTACATTACAAAAAATTTGAGGATTAGGGTTATGGAAATCGATATAGTACCATATCTTCACATTGCTGCTAATGTGCAATAAATTTGTTTTAATAATCAAATATTTTGTATTAAATACATTATAATATAGCTGTCTTATTAAATCTAAATGAATTTTTTGGGGAGGGAACCTTAATTTAAAATATAGCAACTACTTTATAATCAGTGCATTTACAACCCCCAAGATTTATAGATTTACAAGCATAGATTTATAAGCATTTTGAAATTAGGTAGAACTCCTCCAAGAATTGAGCAAATGATGATTTAAAAAGTTCAATAAGTATAATGTCACAGCCACAGTGCTGGCTGTTAAGACAAACAACCGCAGAGGAACCTGCAAATATTCTGCTCTTTTCTGTGCAGGTATTTCATGTCTTGCCACTACCGGTAGAAATGTGTCCTGTCCTTGTCTTATGTGAACAGAACTGAAAAATAAAGAAACAATAATGAAGTAATGGCGCTTAATGGCACTGCAGCGTGCTGAACAAAAAGCACTGCAGGTGTATACCTTAATAGGTGCTTATAGGAAGCAGGTGCACATAAATATGGAGCACTGAGGGCTTGGAAGGGGGAAAAGTACTTTAAAAAAAAAAGGATTCTTAATCAAATTCTCCTGAAATCTGAGCTACAAATTTCTAAGAACTACTCATATATTGGAAACATGCAACCATATTTTATAAAACATGATAAAGCAGAACATCTCTGATAAGACCCTTCAATATGCTAATAAAGGAAACTTGAAAAGGAATATGTGTTTGAATATTTTTATCTCGTTGCAAATATACCCTCTTAGTTAAGAGATGGAAAAGTGAGCCCTTCTGCATTCACATAATCTGTTCTATAATGGAGGAATATTTGCACAAAGTGTTTTCAATGGCCATGGTATTCTAACAATAATGTTTATATGCAGTGTTGTTGTAGATGTGTGGTCCTAGGATATCAGAGAGACAAGGTGGGTGAGGTAATATCTTTTATTGGACCTACTTCTGCTGGTGAGAGAGACAAGCTTTCCAACTACACAGAGCTCTTCTTCTGATTTGAGAAAGGTATTAACAGTATCATAGCTAAATACAAGATCAAATGGATAGTTTAGCATAAGCAGCTAAGCACATATTCTAAGGGGCCAGTCAAGGTGAAGTGGCCCATTAGCATCCCTGTAGTCATAGAACAAAAAAAGGGGTGGGTGTTGTTGCTCTGCAGATTGTTGTAATAAGCCATAAATCCAGTGTCTTTATTAAGTCCATGATTTTCAGTGTCTATGAATTTAAGTTATGAATTTAAGCTCCCAGGCTTATCTTTTGAAAATGTTGTGCAGGTGTCCTTTGAGGACTGATAGGTCAGATATAGAGTGATCTTTTTGTGAAAAGTGTTCACCCACAGGTGATCGGGTGTTTTCATCTTTTATCATTTTCCTGTGTGAGTTAATTTGAAAGTGAAGTTATTGTCTGGTTTAACCCACATAATTGTCATTGGGACATTTAGTGCATTATGTGAGGTACACCACATGTTGTGATGGGCATGTGTAGGACCTATGGATCTTGAAAGGTGTGTTGTGTGGGGGGGGGGGGAATGTTGATCATTGTAGCAGTGGAGATATGAATGCAGCTTTTGTGTCTGTTGTTCTGGCAGGGTCAGAGAAGACTGTCTGGGATATACACCTTAACACATTAAAAACACCTTCACCAAACAAGGACACTTCACCAGGGAAGTAGATCACATCATGGAACAGGCTATGCAAATACCCCAAGAGAACCTGCTTCAGTACAGAAATAAACCCCACTCTGACTGCATACCCCTAGTTGTTACCTACCACTCTACAATGGAACCCATAAGGGGTATCATCAAACAGCTGCAACACATAATCGATTGGGGACCCAATCCTGAAAGAAATCTTTTCTGAACCACCACTTCTGGCCTTCAAACAACTACTCAAGCTCTCCAAGCTCATCTTCAGAAGCAAGCTGTCCACTGACCAGGGAACACCAACTCAAAGCAGCATCAGCCCAGGCCCGAAATCTGTTTGCCTGACCTTTACTGTATTGCTAACAATAAAGAAAACACTGATGTTATTTCTCTACCATAAGAAATATTTGTTCAGATGAGTGGAAGTAGATTTTGCTACATTAATATAATACAACATGGGCAAATTTATGTTAAAAACAAGCAGAAGTATAAAGCATAGTAGATTGTTCGCTGCAAATACTGAAGTTTTCCTCATTTCATATATAAATCTTCAAAACATACACTACACATTATAGTCCATAATTTAAAGATAAGTTACACTGAAACTAAACAAGATCAGAAAGATAAACTTCACTTCTAGTTGAGAAACAATAGCAATATGACCCCAGAGCCATTACATATGGGAAGAGAGAGCAATAAAACTTTTTCATAAATATCTTCAGTTACTTGTAATCCTGAAATTGTGCCAATAAGAAGAAAATGTGAATGATGGAAGGCACTGTAAAATAATGCGAAGGCTGAAAAGTCCGATTTACTGAAACCTGGAGAAAAAGAGAATATCTGAGATTTAGAAATGCTTCCGAATAAAGATGGGTCCATGTCAGGAAATTCAAAGTCTGAATTGCATCCATATCTGAACATTCCTAAAGTTGGGATGGGGAGGATTTGGATCTGGTGGCTTGTTTTAGGCCCGTCTCTAATTTTGAAGTCACCTCAGTCTTCTCTATGCAGCCTTTCTTTGGAATATTAGAACAACAGAAATGAACAGGTACAAAATAACTAAAATGTTGCCATTGAAAATAAGGGTTTCTTGGAAACTCTGAGTCATTAGTGATTCAAGCAAATAAACGAGAATGTAGTACTGGGATATCTGCAGGTTCAAGAATTTAATGAACTGAGAAACAAATTTCTTTAGGAACATATTGTATCTCACTATGAAAGAAATATGGAAAATATACTTTTGTTCTTTATAAGAAAAAATCTTAGCTTTTTTTTTCACTTAGTTGCATACATAATTAGATGTGTGATGATAAATTAGGCTCTGATCTTGCATTTAGTTACTTATGTACTTCCATGTGTAAAGCTGACAGACTCCGCTCATCGGCGTGCAGGATTGAATCTGGGATCTCTGGAGCTTAGTGCACGAGTCTCTACTGCATGAGCTAAAAGCCAACTGGCTATTAGCTAAGGCTGTAGAGCAGACTCATTTTATTTCTCTCTCTAAGTGGTCTTGGTGCCACTAGATGGGACAGAACATCACACCCAGAAGGTGTGTGGGTTACACATGCACATGAGTAATCCCCTTGAAGTCAATGGGATTTCTCAGCTGTGTAAAATTGAGCAGGTACATATATCTTTGCAGTATCAGGGCCTTAAGGAACAACCAAGTCCCTTACAGCAATGGTATACATCCAAGATTTCTGAAGGAATTCAGGAATCAAGTGGCCAACTTGTTAAATATACAATCTCTGATTAAGATCGGCTGCCAGACTGGAGGGCAGCGAATGTTGTAACCATCTATAAAAAATGGTACAAGAGATTACCCAAAATACAGACTAGTGAGCCTGACTTCAATACCAGGAAAACTGACTGAAACAGTAAGTACAAAGAGAATTATAAAATGCCTAGCTGAAAATAATCCAAAGTAGCCTGGCTTCTGTAAAGGAAACTCTTGCCTCTTTGGTCTATTTCTAATTCTGAGTGTGTGAATAAGTAGCAAATAAAGGAGAAACTGGTGATTTATGATTTATTTGTATTTTCCAAAAGATTTTCCATCTTAAGAGGCTATAAAGAGAACTAAGCAGTCATGTGATGAGTACATTTCTATCCTAGATTAGAACCTGGCTAAGAAGCAGAAAACAAGGAGCAGGAGTATGGTATATAGTATATTTTCAATGTGAAAAATGTTAACATTGGGGATCCACGTTAGCGGTGCGGATTAATGGTATGTATTAAGGCTCCAGGGAAAGAGTTAATAGTAAAGTGGCAAAATAGGTTGAGGATACAAAACTGATTATCTTAGAGAAGACTGGGAAGAATTTCAGAAGGACCTAACAAAGCTAGGTGAAGGAGGGAGGGAAGAGGGAGAAAGATGACAGTTAAAATTCAGTGCTGAAAAGTGCCAGATAATGCACATTGGAAGGGATGCCCATATACATTGCTGTGTTCTAAACTAACTGTAAACACTCAGGAAAAGTCCCCCCTGGGCAGATTATTCATGCACTTTCTTGTGAAGCCTCCAGTACTAGCCATTGTTGGGGGCAAGATACTGGACTAGATAGATCAATACTTTAGTCCAGAATGGTAACAATAATAGTAATAATTCCTATAGCTACTGTGTATTCCTATTTGGAAGAAGGAGTATATTGTATATAGCTACATATAAAATAACTGTATGTATGCTGAGGAGACTCAGAGAAATATGTAGTGTAGACGCTAAAGAGCACTGCAGAATCCTGCGTTATATATTACCCTGTATGAAGTGCAGGTACAAGAGTTCCCTATGCTGTCTACTAAGGATAAGCACTTTCAAATTCAGGTAAGAGTACATTTAAGTTGTATCATTTTACTACTAGTAGGAGCTTTAAGAGATCTTGAAAATATCTTTGTGCTCTTCCTACTACATGTTTGACAGTCTATTGAAAATTCAGGTTGGCAAAGCAGTGAATTTTCATGAGCAATTAAAAAACACATGTATTTTCCAGCCATCTCTGGGTAGATGGTGGGTGGTAGCGGCAGAAATTTCAAATACAGATGTGCACATCTATATTGCAGACAGTTGCTGTAATTGCTTCAGTACATGCCAGAACCTTGAGTTGTGCTTGATTTTTCTCATGATAGACTGGGCTGTCATCTTTTATCTCACTGTCCAATACTTGTTCTGTGTTGGAATTATGTCTCATACTTGGCTGATATCATCAGTGTCATAGGCAGGACATCTGAGGCAACCAATAAATGTACATCATGTTTGTCTCGAGTCTGTTTTACTCTCTCTCTATGTATGTAGTCATTATTTTGCTAGAGTGATCTTATCTATGGGATTGTCCAGTAGCCGGTGTCATCATAGAAACTTTCAATCTAAGTTCTCAGAGTAGTGGTTTCTGTCTTCTACAGGAGAATTTATGCATATAAATACATATAAGATCAGAAGGGTGAAAAATCCTAAATAGCCTGTGATAAATGAAATGTATGTGTTGGGGGGTAGCTCTCTTTTATGGACGCCCACCAGCTGGTTAGCTGTAAAATCCCTCTTGGTAGCTGTTCTCTGCTTGCTTTACCTGTAAAGGGTTAAAAAAGTCCCCCAGGTAAAGAAAAGGTTGTGACGGGTTGAGTCACAGAAACCCCTTTGGGACTGCCACCTGATGTGCTTAGACTACCTCTGAGCCCATTTTCCCTGCCAGCTTGGGACTTCAGTACCTTGCCTTGTTTGAGCCAGACACACTTGCCTGCTGCAAACACAGATCCAAGTCTGAACCACGTCCCCCACAAGCTGCAGGCTTAACTGAAAACAGCTTAAGAAGTGCTCCTGTCTCCAGCACTCAGATACCCAGCTCCCAATGGGGTCCAAACCCTAAATAAATCCGTTTCACCCTGTATAAAGCTTATACAGGATAAACTCATAAATTGTTAGCCCTCTATAACACTGATAGAGAGGTATGCACAGCTGTTTGCCCCCCACCCCAGGTATTAATACATACTCTGGGTTAATTAATAAGTAAAAAGTGATTTTATTAAATACAAAAAGTAGGATTTAAGTGGTTCCAAGTTATAACAGATGGAACAAAATAAATTACCAAACAAAATAAAATAAAACATGCAAGTCTACCCCAATACAGTAGGAAACTAAATGCAGGTAAATCTCACCCTCAGAGATGTTCCAATAAGCTTCTTTGACAGAGTAGCCTCCTTCTAGTCTGGGCCCAATCCTTTCTCCTGGTACAGTCCTTGTTTCAGCTCAGACTGAAACAAGGACTGTAGCTAGGGGATTTCTCATGACCGCAACCCTCTTTGTTCTGTTCCACCCCCTTATATAGCTTTGGCAGAAGGTGGGAATCTTTTGTCTCTTTGGATCCCCTCCCCTCCTTCTAAATGGAAAAGCCCCAGGTTTAAGACGGATTCCAGTACCAGGTGACATGGTCACATGTCCTGTGAGACCCCAAGCCTTCATTCTTCCCGGCCTGACTCACAGGAAGGCTTGCAAGCAAACAGAGCCATCTACAGTCAATTGTCCTGGTTAATGGGAGCCTCAAGATTCCAAACCACCATCAATGGCCCACACTTTGCATAATTACAATAGGACCTCAGAGTTATATTTTCATATATCTAGTTTCAAATACAAGAATGATACATTCATACAAATAGGATGAATACATGCAGGAGAATATAACCTTTGCACAGAGATCTTACATGGCATATCTAGCATAAAGCATATTCCAGTTATGTGATATTTACATTCATAAGCATACTTCTATAAAAAATTATGGGGTGTAACATCACAAAGGGCACCTGACCAAAAGAGCCAATAGGAAGGTAGAACTTTTTAAAATTGGGAAAGAAGCCTTCCCTTTGTGTCTGGTGTTCTCCGGAGAAGGAGACAAGGAGCAGCAATGCTATAAGCAGGAATGCTGTGTAAGGCTTAAACCAAATATAAAAATTCATCTTCCATACCGAAGAAATAATTGAACAAGGAATATTTAAATAGATGTGATCAGGTTTATTTCTTTATTTTGGCTTGTGGATCTTCTCTGTGCTAAACCCCAGGTGCTTTTGTTTGTTTGTAACTTTTAAGCTGGACCCCAAAAAAGCTATTCATGATACTTAGTTTTTGGAATTGCTCTTTTAAAATCTAACAAAAGCCTAAGTTCCAAATGTATTTTCTTCCTTTTTGTTTCTAATAAAATTTACCCTTTTTAAGAACAGGATTGGATTTCTGGTATCCTAAGAGGTTTGTGAATGTTGTTTGATTCGCTGGTAGGAACAGCTAATTTCCTTTGTTTTCTTTGTTAGCTCTTCCCTGGAGGGGGGTGAAAGGACTTGAGGGTACGCCACAGCGAGGAATTCCCATGTGCTCCTTCCTGGGTTCAAAGGGGTTTTTTTGCATTTGGGTGGTGGCGTTTACCAAGCCAAGGTCAGAGAAAAGCTGTAACTTTGGGAGTGTAATACAAGCCTGGAGTGGCAAGTATTAATTTTTAAAATCCTTGCGGGCCTCCACCTTCTGTACTCAAAGTGCCAGAGTGGGGAATCAGACTTGACATAGCCAAATTAGAATCTCTGCTATAAAACTTAGTGACAGTCAGTTTCCACCGAGGCCTAACATCTGTGTTGAAACTTCCAGAATTTCCAATGTTGTCATTCTTTTATTTAAGTACACTGTTCTGCTCTCATGAACACACTGACAATGCAGAAATTAAAATTTTAGTAGTTAGCAATACTAGAAAGTTTTAGTAAGTCACTTTTTAAAAGCCAACTAACAGCTTACAGTCCTACTTGTTGTTGGGTAGGTAATGCTCAGGGCACAAAACTGATACTGAGGACCATTATAAGCCAGTAGACTCCACAAGAGTATGAATTGTCATGTAACCAAACCATTAAAAATGAGAGGGGGAAAAACATAGAAAAGAAGGAGTTCAAAAATAAAATAAGAGATAAGCAAAAACAAAGTTCTTTAATAATAGGGAAAAATGAAGCCTTAAGTATAATTAGATAAAAATAAGATGTTGCGATGGAATATACCCCTGTGTTCACTCCCTGCACACTATTGTAATAATCTTCAAAGTATACCTTGTTAAGTATTTGAAAACTCAGAATCTGCTGGTCTGTATTGTCTTAATAAAATATGTGTGGTAACATTGTACTTGAAGTTACAAGATTACACATATGATGTTGTTAACACATGTTCCAAACCCCACAGCCCTGCCCCAGCAGAAGTCAGTATGTCCTAAACAAAGGAAGGAAAGTGTACTTGCCTTAATTTGCATTTAAACAGTAAACAGGGTCATCAAGCAGGAAGGGAAAACAAAGGAAGTTCAAATAGGTGAAAAAAAAAAAAAACAAGCAGGGAATATCATTCCACAAAAACTGTCTCCTGGTTCTCAGCTGGAAATGTTTTTCAAGAGGGGGAGTGAAATTATAAAAAGGATGGACAAACATCCCAAGGCACTCCTCTCTATCTCCCTGACCATAGCATTCTCTGCACCAGAGAAGACAAAAATAAACAGCTGTTGGACTTCGGGAGTGGGGTCCTGAACTGAAGAGTTTGATCAGTAATATTGCTGGAAACGTAGTGAGAAAGTTTGCTTTGCAACTAAGTTAGTTTCTTAGTAGATATTAATAAGTGTTTTATCTTTATTTTTCTGGTAACCATTGCTGACTTTTTATGCCTCATTACTTGTACTCACTTAAAAACTATCTTTTTGTAGTCGTTAAACTTGTTTTACCATTTTATCTAATCCAGTATGTTTAAGATGAAGTGTCTGGATAACTCTTTAAGATAATAAACTGGCATATTATTCCGTTAAGGGAATAACAGATTTAGTATATGTGTACTGTCCAGGAGAGGGCTGAGCAGTACAGGACATAAATTTCTGGGGGGAAGATCCAGGACTGGGTGTTTATGTTGGGGTCACTTTGCACTATAACCCAGGCTGGTGTGAGCCAAGATGTGATTGTTTGTCTGCAGCACACTCAGACATAGCTGGGAGTGACTTACATGCTGGAGGCTGTTTGTGAGCAGCCCAATTTGGAGGATACAGCTGCAAGGCATTGTAAAGGACACCCCAGGTTACAGGGAAGAGGTGATACAGCCCCTCATTAGTCTGGATTATGCCCTGGTATGTCACAGAAATGTTCAGCTAAAGAGGGAAAAATAGAAAGGTGAAGAGAAAAAAGGAAACATATCAGAATATTTGTGAATACATGTTTGTTTCTTGTTAGATCATCTGGTTGTCATGCAAACTATGGGTACAAAATTAACATTGCTTCAATATGATGATGATGGTCTTCGAAGCGTCAGAAATATAATTACATAACTTAATACTTGAACTCATGGTCTCATTTATAAGATTTATTTAGCTGATTTTTGTCATTTTAAACACAAAATTCCATTCCTTTTTGTAATTACTCATACCTTCCTTGTGATTCTAATAACTTCCATTTCTATTTGATTACCAGAGATCCTATAATTGCCTACATATTTTTTTCAAACTGCTGGAAAATGGCTGTGCTAGATCTTTGTTCTGGTTACAGTTTTCATTGGATATAGGTCCAGAAAATAGAACCCAAACTTTGGTTTAAATCTTCTCCATCATTCTGTTCAGAGATATATTATAGAGGAAGAAGCTTCTCTTCTCCTCAGTGCAGTAGTTTGAGATCTTAGGCTTCTTTAGGTAGGGCTGACAAGTTTCATAGGAACAAAATATTTGTCATGCCGGATCAGATGATTGGTCCATTAAGTCTACTAGTTTGTATTACCTTTATATTAATATTATGGGACTTTCCCCCCATCTTCACACTTTACACGTCCTTCTCATAAGAACAGCCATACTAAGTCAGACCAAAGGTCCATCTAGCCCAGTATCCTGTCTTCTGATAGAGGTCAATGCCAGGTGCCCCAGAGGGAATGAACAGAAGAGGTAATCATCAAATGAACAATCCCCTGTTGTCCATTCCCCCCTTCTGGCAAACAGAGGCTAGGGACACCATCCCTGTCCTCCTCCTTCTCCCACCTTCTTGCAATGGCCAGTTTTAATGTCTGCTTTATCATTCACTCCTCTATCAAGGACTAGAAGGCCAAATAAGTAATTTTCTCTGAAATTTCTGTCAATATTTCCCCTGAAAAAACTTCTCTAGATGCAAGGTTAGTGATATTCTCTGTTTCTTTTGTCACTCAGACACTGAGAGTGAAATCCTGGCCCCAGTTGAGTTAATGTTAAAACCCCCATTGACTGCAATGCACCCTAAGAGTGCATCACATCTTTCAAAAATATGTTTCCATAGACCTAAAAATTAAACGGTATAATTGTCTGAATTATAACCCCTGTTTCTGTGTATGATATATTTTATATATATATCAGTGCCCAGGGATAGCTGTCACTTTGAGCCATCTCTGCACATGACACAGGGGTATATATGTGTATATAGGAATAGCTGAAAGCAGTTGGGCCAAGTAATCCACAATCTGAAGACTACCTCATACAACCAATGAAATTGTTGCATGCAAATTAGCTGTAGAATAAAGGTGATGATTGATTGAGTTACCTCTGATATCACAATGGCCTAACACTCTAGATACATGCCTTACTGTGACATTGCATGGGCGTAATTTCTAAAGTCAAAATGGCTGAGAATGTAAAAACTGGATAGTGGTAGACCATAGAACACAGCAATGATTGAACCTGGTGATATTCTAAGTAAAAAGAACTCTCAACCATGCTTCCAGCTGTTTCCATTGACTCAGCAGACATTATATGCTTCAGAGTGACGCACAAAGTGACAGTCCTGGAATATAAATGATCTTACATGTGGCCAAGTGGTCATCCAATGATGTGCAATGTGCTGGCAGGAAGGACAACCATCAGTCCAGTAACCATGATCTGGGAAAAATGGCAAAAAAGGCCTTTCTTGAGCAATTTCATGCCTCCATGATTTCTTCAGGCACTGTTTCTTTTTGTCAAGGTTAGTTCATCCTATCATGTATCATGCCATGTAACTTAGAAAATAAATCACTACTTACTACCTGTATAAGCAGTCTGTGAAAGCCCATAAACCTAAATATGTTTGTACGAACTATTCAGAGAACAATTTATGAATGAGAAAAATGAGGAAAAACGTGTTTAATGAACATTTGCCAACAGAAAGAGAAGAGCAAATATGGCAAATAAATCGTTTGGGCAAATAATTTGTCTAACACTAGTCTTAATTAGGTATTTTCTTTGCAGGAATAATTTGATCCTATTAAAGGCTAGAGGAAACCATGTTACAAGTGATCCTAAGTGAACTTGATTTTTCAGTTAGGAGAATGAATAGTGAGCGTGCATCCCTAACAGTTTTATGCAATCACTGCATCAAGGAAACTCAATTATTATAAGAAGATATGTTTCCATCTTCCTTGCCTGATGGCATTACATTTCATAGCATTTTGTGCTTCAAGTAGCTGAGGAATTAAACACCTTAAGAGAAGAGTCGAAGAGCTGTGGGGGAAAAAAAATCCCACCTACTTGCAGTTATTTAATTCTTCAGTTCCTTAGCAGCATCTGTTATCCCAGACACCACAGGGACAAAAACACACCAGACATGTGCTTTAACTAGACTGCTACTTTATTAAGTGACACATCTGGGAACTATATGGCAATAACTCATCAAGAGCAGGTCATCATTCCTTTCTATATGCTGAACCACCTGTGGAAGGGTTGCCCTTAGTCCTTCACTCCATTTACTTAGTTCCAGCACTGTTGCTGAGACACCACAGCCCTTCCCTCCTATCAGGTTTAAGGGGGTGGGGAAGAGAAGTTGTCTCCTCATTGAACTAAACATTAGGAACCGCAATCTCACTTCTACTTCCAATTCCTGTTTTTATCAGGGAAATGGACCATTATTGAACTAGTACCTGCACTGGACACCTGCCAATTATGATAAAATAATTATTATAACCTAACTTTCCCACTGGGTTCCTGAGAAGAAGATTGAAAAATTCCATGTGCCCAGGCCAATTTGTTTGTGAGGGCAAATTTTTTCCCAACCCCAAAAGGATGCCCCCAAGGCTAAAAATCTCAATCCTTCTCTAATGCCAAAGGAATGGAGACCTTATCTTCCCAAAAAGAACAGGAGTACTTGTGGCACCTTAAAGACTAACAAATTTATTAGAGCATAAGCTTTCGTGGACTACAGCCCACTTCTTCGGATGCATATAGAGTGGAATAAATATTGAGGATATATAGATAGATAGATAGATAGATAGATAGATAGCCTATATATATATATATATATATATATATATATATATATATCCTCAATATTTATTCCACTCTATATGCATCCGAAGAAGTGGGCTGTAGTCCACGAAAGCTTATGCTCTAATAAATTTGTTAGTCTCTAAGGTGCCACAAGTACTCCTGTTCTTTTTGCGGATACAGACTAACATGGCTGCTACTCTGAAACTTATCTTCCCAGTGCAGAATGGCAGCTCTGGGTAGGGGGAAGAGTTTATAAGACCTCTCCTTGTATGTGTAGGCCGGTGCCTCACCCTTCTGTCTAACCAATCCAGCACAGAGCCCTCCTCTCCCCCTTAAGCCCACAAGAAGGCTGAATACTCACATGGAGAGGTGGTGCAATCCTTAAAGGGCCAAAGGGTTTATTTACCTGCTGGCCCAGACAAAACTTCCCCATCTCTGAGACTGCTATGCAGGGGGCGGAGGGGGAGAGCACTTACACTCTTCACTTTTATAGCACTCAGGGACCTTGTGGAATCAGGAAATTTTGCTCTGTAAGACAACCTCTTGCTTTCTAATTCTTCTGTGGTTGTATTCTGGATTCCTCTATTTCCTGTTACTGTACAGGCAGATTTTCCAGAGAGTTCCATTCATCTCTTCTTATAACCCCAAACCTACAGAATATATTTCATATTTTGCCCAGTTGCTGTTGGAAAAGCCTGGCTGAGTGATACTGGGAGAGGCACATTGTCCCTTTATATTCTGTTCCAAAGCCTCACATTGTTGTAGTCTGGTTGATATTTACAGTTTCCCATGTTTATAATATTTTCTGCTATGTGTACCTTAGGTGACTTTGGACATTTATGTATCAGAATACGTAACAAACAGAAGGTTTGAGGTGTGCCTGAGTGACATAATGGATGATACTCTATCTCCCTTGAGATCTCTGACCTTGGAGTAGCTATGTAATCTGTAGTGGCCACCTCAGGAACCACTCCCATCAAAGCCTGTCTTCTCAGAGACACTATCCTGCCTACACTCTACTTGTTTATACTCTGCACTCCTAAGAGGAAGGGAGCCAATGTGTAAAGAGCTTGAGACTTTGGCTTAATCCAGAAGACTATGCCTAGAGTTTAGCCTTATTTTCACCCATATTTAGTCTCTGAACACACTTGTGTGGGAACGCAACAATCTTGCATTCCTGGCTGTGTACTGCATAGACTTGCAGACTCCAAGGCCTTCAACTGGGCCCTGATTCTCAGTTATGCTAAGGCACTTTACACTGTTAATGTGGTGAGAATCAGGCCATTAGTCTTTATTCCCATAGTAACACAAATATTAGACACTGCATTGTGTACTGCATTAATTATGTTTGCAGCGTTTAGCAACATGATGGCAGTGAGATCAGATAGTGGAAAGGAAGCCAGTGTGAGAGACTGAGACCAGGATTTCACCAAAGACACAATGCTGTTTAGTAAAGCTAAACCTATTAGGGCTTTTCCACTGCTTGACAGAACCCTCCTCAATTTTTAACAGCTTGAAAAGTTACCTGCTGAAAAGTGTTAAATTGGTTGAAGATCTGAAACCCAAGTAAATCAGGGATTAAAGAACCCTGCTCATTGGTTAGTCACTGAATTTAGCAGGCTGATGTCAAACAAAGCTATTTGTATTCCCTGCATTACACCACTGTGTTAAGAATTTGACATATTCCATTCTGACAATGGCAAGCAGTGATTGTCTTTCTCCATGTTTTTTATTTAGAAAACTTAAATGATCGGATACATAAATGAGTGTTTAAAGGAAAAATAAAGGAGCAGTAATGGGGTAGGCCATTGGGGGTCCTGTGATCACTGCTTTTCTTGCTGAGCATACTCATCCCCTCTTACCTTGTGCTCCCCTCATGTGTTTGCTGTATCCATCTGTTGTCTCTAGTCTTAGATTGTATGATCTTTGCAGTAGGGACTGGCTCTCTGTTAGGTATGTATCATGCCTAGCACAGTGGGGCTGAGACCTCTAGGTGCTCCTGAAAAACAAATGAATAATAACATCATAGGAGAGTGGGAAGCAGACAATTTTGGTGAGGCAGTGCTTTGTGGGATGATATTTGGAAGCATGCTGCTCCCATGTGTTTTGACTGACCAACTAACACTTTATCCATGAAAAGAAAAAGGAAAAACAATATGACACACCCATGATTGTACATGTGTGCACTGAAGGAAGAAAGAATAAGAAGAAAGGCTGAAATCCTATGAATTGACAGGAATTTCGATATTTCTATGGTGGCTAACCTACCCAATTCCTTTCAAGCTCCATCCCCCACCCTAAATGTACATCTCTTTGACTTCTAACTTACACATCTTATCTAAAATCATCTGAGCTTACTTTAATTTCTGACAATTTGCAGCTCACGCATCTCTGGTATAATTAAAAATGGAATTTGAACTCTGTTTTTTTTATGCTCTCACTAAGGACATGAATTCAGAGCAAAATTTGCATAGTAACATTTGCTTTCTTCTGTGTTCAGAGCAGAAGTATAATTAAAAAGGTGAAAGGCTTAGAAATGATGGTTCGTAATGTACTTATTCAATAACAGTATATTAAAATTCTGATTAAAATAAAATAGCTAATGAAAAAGGATTAAGCTGCTTTAGTGTTTCATTTTCATTTTTCTCATTATATGTATGGTGAGCAGATGACTCAACAGTGTTGTAACGGAGAGACCATCCTAAGCTACTGCTGCTTGGGAAAACCTATTCAACTGGAGTTTTTAACAGCTGTTCCCAAGCTTCATTAAGGCTCATTACGAGTTGTCATGTAATGGAGAGCTTATATTTTCTGATGATCTGTGCATAGCAGTAAAGATAAAAGTCTATCTTAAGGCAGAACTAGAAAGAACAGAAGATGGTACATATTAAAAATAGATTACTAAAATTCCCTAATTAGCTAGCACAGACCGTAAAAGCAAAGTACAGTCACTTTGTTTTAAAGGGAGTGTGACAGGGTCGGTAGCTCACCGCTGTGGCGCCTCCTCCTGGCCGCTTCGGGGAATTAGTTTTGCGCCAGTAGAGCGCCCTCTTTGGGTGGCGTTCCGTCTGTCGTCTCGCCTCTGTGGGGTGCACGGTCTGGTGTTGCTCCCGACGTCGGCGTCCTCTTCTGGAGCACTGCCCTCCGGCAGTGTCCCTCTGTCCAACCACACCCCCTTCCGGGGGGGGTTAAACAACAGCCCCACACCTTCAAGTCCGATCCTCTCCGTCTAGGATCCGGTGTGGTTCTGACCGGCCGCTCCCTGCGGCCCGTGGCTGTGCGTGGGGTAGCACAGCAAACAAAGGGGGAAAAAGGGGGGGGGGGGACTCAGGCCCGCCCACTACTCTGAGTCCCGGTCCAGAGGCCCTCGAGTGACAGTCTCACTGTCCTCCTTCTCCTTACTCCTCTGACTATCCCTCTGGACCGCTTCCCCCAACAGCCCTTCACTACGCTAGGCCTCCTCCTCCCAGGCCTGCCGCCTAGCAGGCTATGGAGTAGGGCCTTCTCCCACTCTCTGGCTGGACTGGCCTGCACTGCGCTGTCCGAGGTGCTGGCCTCCCAGCTCTGGAGACAGACCTTCCCCTCTGAAGGCCTGGGACAGACTGACTGCTCCTGCTCTGGGCAGTCTCTTATATGGCTGAGGCGGGCCCTGATTGGCTGGCCCCAATCTGTGTTCTGATTGGCCCTCTGTAAGCCCTTCCCTGATTGGTTGGGCGGCTGCGCAGGCGCCTAGACCTGCTGTAGCCCACCCTCTCTGAGTGTGGGCAATCGCCCCACCACACACCCTCCCCCTTAAGAACCTTCCCGGGGGGGGGGCATCCTAGTCGGCCTAAGGTTCAGGAGCTCGGAACTTAGCCTTTATCCCACAGTGTCTCGGCTTACCGGCTCACAGTCCAGAAACATAGCCCTTGTCACGGAAATTAGTCTTTGCTACCAGGCAACCCGGCTTATCCGCTGCCCCAGCGGGGGTATCCCACCGAAACACGCTGAGGCTTACCAGGTCCGACGTACCAGTCTGTCGATTCCCTGAAGCTGTCTCTTATCCGTTCAGCTGCCGGAGTGTCCCACGGGTCCCCTGATTCTCCACGGGTCTCGTGGTCCACCGCCTCGGCTGGTCCCTCCCACAGTGAGGCTCCCTCTCGACCTGGAGAAGTCACAGTCCCTAGCGGTTCCAGGAGTGTGGGCTGGTCCTCCACCGGGGCTTCCCGCAAGGGTTCTTCTCCCACGACCGTCTGCCTAGGCTGGGGTATGCTCCCTCTTTTCACGCTCTCCGTGCATTTGGGACACACCCCGTACGACCGTGACGGATCCTCTGCCGTCAGGGCTGACTGTCTAGGACCTCGGCAGTTGGATGGGGGCTTGGCTGCCCCCTCGCAGACCACCCCCTTCGCTACAGATACCCCTCCCTGATCCGATTCTTCGCCCTCCTCCCCTAGCCTGGAGAAGAAATCGGCATTAGTATGGGCCTTACCCGGTCGGTGGAGCACCTGGAAGTCGTAAGGCTGAAGGGCGAGGTACCACCGCATAATTCTAGCATTTGTGTCTTTCATGCTGTGGATCCATCGCAAAGGGGCGTGATCTGTGATTAATTTAAAACTATTCCCTAGCAGATAGTAACGGAGGGCGTCGATAGCCCACCGCACCGCCAGGGCCTCTTTCTCTATTGTTGAGAAGTGTCTTTCTCGGGGGAACAGCTTCCGACTCAAATACAGTACGGGGTGTTCCTCCCCGTCTACTTCCTGGGAGAGTACTGCACCTAGGCCGACTTCTGAAGCGTCTGTTTGTAGAATAAACTCCTTCGTGAAGTCGGGGTGCCGTAGTACTGGTTCTTGAGTGAGCCGTTCCTTGAGCGTGTTAAAGGCTCGCTCGCACTGCGTAGTCCACTGTACCTGTCGAGGCTGGGAGTTCTTCGTTAGGTCTGACAGGGGGGCGGCTATAGATGCAAAGTCTGGTACGAAACGACGATAGTACCCAGCTAATCCCAAGAACTGACGCACTTGTTTCTTCGTCGTGGGGGTGGGTACATCTCTGAGGGCTTGTACCTTGCTAATCAGGGGTGTTAGTTTCCCCCCTCCTACTGTGTATCCCAGGTAGGTCACTTCTTCTTGGCCTAAGTGACATTTCGCCGGGTTAGCTGTCAGGCCGGCCGCTCTGAGGGCTTGTAGCACTGCTGCCAGGTGGTGTAAATGGCTCTCCCAGTCAAGGCTATAAACCACGATATCGTCGATGTACGCCGCCGCGTATTGGTCGTGGGGCTGGAGTACCTTGTTCATCAGACGTTGGAACGTGGCTGCTGCTCCGTGCAAGCCGAACGGCATGGTTACGAACTGGAAGAGGCCGAAGGGCGTAGGGAAGGCCGTCTTCGCTCGGGAGTTTGGCGTCAGTGGGATCTGCCAATATCCTTTAGTTAAATCTAAAGTTGACAGGTACTTGGCTCCTCCGAGGCGCTCTAACAGTTCATCCACTCTCGGCATTGGATAGGCATCAAAACGAGAGATAGCGTTGACCTTTCTGAAGTCGATGCAAAACCGGGTCGCCCCATCTGGCTTCGGTACTAAGACGATAGGGCTTCGCCACTCGCTCGTCGATTCTTCTACCACTCCCATCTCCAACATCGTCTCCACCTCCCGCCGGACGGTGTCCCACATTTTCTTGGGTAACGGTCGATGGTTGTCCGTCACTCTCTTCCCGGGGTCTGTGGCAATATGATGACTCATTAGGGTCGTCCGGCCCGGGCGGGCCGATAAGACATCTGAAAACTTCTCCAGCATCTGTTGCAGTTGCCCTCTCTGTCTGGGGTCGAGGCCTGACCCCACCACAGCCGGTCCGGGGTCGGGAAGATCTCCTGCTAGGGGTCCAAGTTCCGACTCTGGGGTGGACGGGCCGATGAACATGGCTTCCCGGGCCTTCCAGGCCTTTAGGAGATTAATATGGTAAATACGGGTCTCTTTGCGTCGACCAGGCAGTCTGACCTCGTAATCGACTGGTCCCACTCGTCGGATCACTTCGTAGGGACCCTGCCATTTGGCCAGGAGCTTCGACTCGGACGAGGGCAGCAGCAGCAACACCCTATCGCCTGGGGCGAACTTCCTCCCTCTGGCCCTTCGATTATAGAGGCGCTCCTGACCTGCCTGGGCCCGTTCCAGGTTTTCACGGGCGAAGGCCCCTAACGTTTGGAGTCGCTCCCGGAGCTGTAGTACGTAGTGTGTGGTCCCAAGGACCCGTGTTTCCTGTGCTTCCCACTCCTCTTTCAGGAGGTCCAGTATTCCTCTGGGCTGCCTGCCGTATAGGAGCTCGAAGGGCGAGAACCCCGTCGAGGCCTGTGGTACCTCTCTTATTGCGAACAACAGGGCCGGCAACAAGGTGTCCCAATGTGAGGGGTCCTCCTCCACAAACTTCCGCAACATGGCTTTTAGTGTACCGTTGAACCGCTCTACCAAGCCATCGGTCTGCGGGTGGTACACCGATGTCCGGAGGGTCCGGATATGGAGGAGGCGACATAGCTCAGCTATTAACTTGGAGGACACATTGGTGCCCTGGTCTGTCAATATTTCACCGGGTATCCCCACCCGGGCGAAAATCTTTACCAGTTCACCCGCAATGGTCGGTGCCGTCGCTGTCTTTAGGGGAACGGCTTCGGGATAGCGTGTGGCGTAGTCCACGACTACTAGTATAAAGCGGTTCCCTGTCTTGCTTCGCTCAAGGGGGCCGACGAGGTCCATCCCGATCCGTTCAAAGGGTACCCCCACGACTGGCATGGGTACCAGGGGTGCAGGAGCTACCCCTTTCGGTCCGGCTCGCTGGCATTCTGGGCACGAGGCGCAAAAGTCTGCCACTTCCCGGTGGATGCCTGGCCAGAAAAACCGGCGGGCCACCCTCTGTAGGGTCTTCTCGCGTCCGAGGTGTCCAGCCCAAGGGTTCGCGTGGGCTAAGTGGAGGAGACCGGCTCGCAATCTCCGGGGGACCAACAGCTGACGGAACGTCTCCCGGGTCTGGGGTTCCTGCGCTA
This sequence comes from Chrysemys picta bellii, assembly GCF_011386835.1. NCBI lineage: Eukaryota > Metazoa > Chordata > Testudines > Emydidae > Chrysemys > Chrysemys picta. Next base: position 46,850,684 of record NC_088795.1, read on the forward strand.
TTCGGTACAGGCGATCCTGCCATACCTCAAAGCGGGGGCCCTGCGGAATCCGTTGCGTCCCGTCCCCCTCAATGACCGGGTTGGTGGCTTGCTCCCAGGCTCGGCTTAAGGTTGGGTCTTCCCGTTGCTCACGTAAGAAGTCCCCGTCGCGCTCTAACTCTACCCGGGCGTCCTCCACCGAACGGGGTCTGTCTCCCGGACAACTCGCAGGGGTCTCCGGCGTCGAGGAGGTCCCCTCGCCGGGGTCATCGCTTAGCCTGCTCCCAAGCAGCCCCGTTCCCGGTGCTATAGTCCTATCCGGTCGGGGCTTGGGTGGCTGATATCTTAGGAGGACCTCTCCGAAGCCGGGCCAATCTCGCCCCAACACCACCGGGTAGGCCAGCCTAGGGGCCACTCCTACTCGGAGACCCTCCTCTCGGCCGCCTACTCCCATCTTGACCCAGGCTGTGGGATACTGGCAGATGTCCCCATGCACACACTGTAGGTAGATCGGGGGTCCCGAAAGATTGAGATTTGGGACGAGCCCCTCTCGTATGAGGGTCTGACTACACCCCGAATCTACGAGGGCATTGGTGGGGTTCCCTTCCACCCGGACCGGGACTATCAACTTTCCTGCCCCTCTCTTCCGGGCCCGTTGTCCGGCCATCCAGGCCTGCCCGTAGCTGCAGTCCATAAAAGGGCAATCTCGACGGAAATGTCCTTCTTGACCGCAGTCCCAGCACCTCTCTCGGGTCTCGGCCGTGCTTGTGCCTCCTCCGGGGGGGCCTGTTCGCTCAGGGGGCTGTCGCTCCCTCCGAGTCGTCCCCAGTAGTAACTTGGGTCGGGGTTCAGGGTTGGGAGGCCTCAGACGCCCATGGCTGTGGCCTGCCAGTGGTTCGGAGGCTCCCGCCCCACGAGAGTTTACCTTCTCTGCACCGCCCTTGCGACCAAGGCTTCCAGCCGCTCGGGGTGGCGCCTCCGCCCCCTCTGCCGACAAGTAATCCTCCATTAAGGCCACTGCTGCGGGGAGGGTGGCCGGTCGATGCCGTCGCACCCAGGCCCTCCCTCCCGGGGGTAGGATCTGGGTGAACTGCTCTAAGGCTACCAGCTCCGCCACCTGGGGTCCCGTCAGGCCCTCTGGGTCCAACCATCTCCAGCAGTGGTCCCGGATGCGTTGGGCCACGGCGCGGGGTCGGGCTCCCGGAGGATATTGTTCTTTACGGAGACGCTGTCGGTAGGTCTCTGGGCTAATGCCGGTATGGTCTAGGATGGCCGCCTTGACTCGGGCATACTCGAGTGCTTCCCGGGGGTCGAGGCTCCGATATGCGGCCTGAGCCTGCCCCGTCAAATAAGGGGCTAGTAACGTGGCCCAATGTTCTGAGGGCCACCGGGCAGCAGTCGCCACCCGCTCGAATGTGACCAGATAGGCCTCTGGGTCATCCTCGGGCCCCATCTTGGTGAGGCGTATTGGTAGGGCCTCTGGGGTATCCCCCAGTCCGGTTCCCATGGGGGCGGCAGGGGTGCCTCCTGCCGGCCGTAACAGTGCGGCCATCTGTTGCACCAAATGTTCCTGCTGCACCCGCTGCTGGGTGGCCAACTCTCGGAGGAGCTGCTGCTGATTCTCTTGGTGCTGAGTCATCAGCAGCTGCTGCTGAGTGGTCATCTGTTGCAGCATTTGCATCTGCTGCTGGTGCTGCTGGGCCGACTGCTCTTGCTGCTTCTCTAGCAGCCATTTTAATAACTTCTCAGCCTCCATGTTGGGGTTCAGCGGGTTACTCCCGGTTCAATCCCCTCACTCTGGACCCCTTTGGTGGGTCCGGGTCTGTACCCACAATCTGGGTCGACCGTCTGTCTGCGCAAGACACTGCTCTGGGCAATAGTCCGCAGTCTTGGCGCTGGCCCCTCGTATCAGGGGCGGACCGCTATGCCCGCATTCTCCACCACGTGTGACAGGGTCGGTAGCTCACCGCTGTGGCGCCTCCTCCTGGCCGCTTCGGGGAATTAGTTTTGCGCCAGTAGAGCGCCCTCTTTGGGTGGCGTTCCGTCTGTCGTCTCGCCTCTGTGGGGTGCACGGTCTGGTGTTGCTCCCGACGTCGGCGTCCTCTTCTGGAGCACTGCCCTCCGGCAGTGTCCCTCTGTCCAACCACACCCCCTTCCGGGGGGGGTTAAACAACAGCCCCACACCTTCAAGTCCGATCCTCTCCGTCTAGGATCCGGTGTGGTTCTGACCGGCCGCTCCCTGCGGCCCGTGGCTGTGCGTGGGGTAGCACAGCAAACAAAGGGGGAAAAAGGGGGGGGGGGGACTCAGGCCCGCCCACTACTCTGAGTCCCGGTCCAGAGGCCCTCGAGTGACAGTCTCACTGTCCTCCTTCTCCTTACTCCTCTGACTATCCCTCTGGACCGCTTCCCCCAACAGCCCTTCACTACGCTAGGCCTCCTCCTCCCAGGCCTGCCGCCTAGCAGGCTATGGAGTAGGGCCTTCTCCCACTCTCTGGCTGGACTGGCCTGCACTGCGCTGTCCGAGGTGCTGGCCTCCCAGCTCTGGAGACAGACCTTCCCCTCTGAAGGCCTGGGACAGACTGACTGCTCCTGCTCTGGGCAGTCTCTTATATGGCTGAGGCGGGCCCTGATTGGCTGGCCCCAATCTGTGTTCTGATTGGCCCTCTGTAAGCCCTTCCCTGATTGGTTGGGCGGCTGCGCAGGCGCCTAGACCTGCTGTAGCCCACCCTCTCTGAGTGTGGGCAATCGCCCCACCACAGGGAGACATGAAAAATGACTTAATTGAGGCTGGACTTTTTATGACTCAACCATGACATTTTAGATAATACTGGTAATCTATCCAGCTATTCTTTAAATAATACACTAGCGTATCACAATAGCATGCATGCACACATATTTTGAATTCTCCAAAAACAAATACCAGCTTCTTCTTTGGAGAAATGGATTCCAATCTGGTTCAGATGACAAGTGAAATGACTATGGTGATTCCAGTCTAATTCTTGGGTAGGGCTGTGCAAAATATTTGATTCCAAACTTGAAACAGTCCATAAATTTGAATTGTGTAGTTAGGACCTATTTCAATGATGGGCTGAGTAGAGCTTCAAATATGAACATCTCTGAATTTTTTTGGGAGGAGGGCTGTTAAAATCCAGACTTTAACCTAGATCTCAGGTTTGTAGTAATTCAGATCCATCTCTAGTTCTAAATAAGTCTCTTATGTTTTATTAGTATTGCTCCCTTCTTTTTTGTCTAAGGGAAGGATCATAATTTTATTCAGTTTGGTGGTGACATATTAAGGGCATTTCTTGTAAAATAAAAATAGTCAAGAGCAGCAGAAGTGACAAGGTCAGCAACAGCAAAACAGGCATTCCTCTAAACTAGACACCATGATCAAGGGGCCATACCGAACATGGGCAATGGGCTGCAGTTTAGCTTCATCAGCAAAGTACTCTCCACTTTAGGCATTTCTGCATACAGATTTCAGGGAGCTGGTTTTCCAGAAGTTTGTTTAATTTACATGATCAGCAAAAAACTTATTGGTTTTTGGAGTCCAGGCTGTTCTCAAAGGATGATACTGATGCCACATTTGGAGAGAAGGGTTCCCTGATGTGTCAGTTAATCTGGAAATCAGGAGCGTATTTTCACTATGACAAAAGGGAGGGGAAAGGGGAGTGTGGTAATAAGGAGTGGTAATCCAGTGAAGTGGCCAGGAGGCGACTTCAGCTGGAAGGGAGAGTCCCTTGTCTCAATGCACTGTAGGAAGGTGGAGCAGCACCTGCAGCAGGATCATAGGCACCAACTATAGCTGTTGCAGCTGATGCTGCAGCTCTTGTTCTTTATTTGTTTTCTAATGGGTTATTATTTTAGAATTTGTGATGAGGTCCTCTAGTATGATTAGCCTGTTTTTGTTACTGATGGATTATGAAGCAGCTCTGGGCAATGAAGATAAATATCCCATATACAAACAGACTTTGATTGTAAATTTTAATATTTGGAAAGAGACAACTTGGTTTCCGATAGGCATGTTTTATATGTTGAAATAAATCAGAATGGCTGAAGTCCTGAGTCAATGACACCAGTTAGCAGCACCATCTGGAGGGGAGGCATGCTTTCTCCATTCCTGTAATGGTGTGTATGTAAATCTCAGGTCAGATTCAGTAATGCTTACATTAACAGTGGGACTCTCATTGAAGGAAGAGGCAGAGTGCTAACTCTTCTGCTGCTGATGCAGGTCTTGTGTGTGTGCAACTATGCAGGTATTTTCGTGTCTAATTGTTGCCTGCTCTTTCCATCCTGGTCCCTGCCATTATGTGTCCTACCTACCTTTTGACCAAAATTCCATCATATCCACCCAATAAACCTCTTATTTAATGCCATACTTTCAAAGCTTCAGGGCAGCGTGGTAGAATGTAGGCATCTGCATCTTTGAAAGCACCTGCAAATCATGTAGCTAAACATCTAAATGCTATCCTTAGCACAAGAATGGCTTAGTGGTACAAAATTAGACTTAATTGAATACCTTTTAAAATACGTAACTATGAATAATGACATAAGCTTCATGGGTGGAAAGTTGGGCCCAGGGAACATAAGAATGGCCATACTGAAACAGACCAATGGTCCTTCTAGCCCAGTATCCTGTCTTCTGCCAGTGGCAAGTGCAAGATGCTTCAGAGAGAATGAACAGAATAGGGCAATCATCGAGCAATCCATCCCCCGTTGTCCAGTCCCAGCTTCTGCCAGTCAGAGGTTTAGGGACACCCAGAGCATGGGGTTGCATCCCTGAACATCTTGGCGAATAGCCATTGATGGACCTAACCTCCATGAATTTAGCTAATTCTTTTGTGAACCTAGATATATTTTTGGCCTTCACAACATCCCCGGCAATGAATTCCAGAGGTTAACTATGCATTATGTGAAGTACCTCCTTATGTTTGTTTTAAACTTGCTACCTCTTAGTTTCTTTGACAGGTTTCTGAGTGATCCCTAATTCTTGTGCTATATAAAGGGGAAATAACACTTCCCTATTAATTTTCTCCACACCATTCATGATTTTATAGATGTCTACCATATCCCCCCTTAGTCATCTCTTTTCTAAGCTGAACAGTCCCACTCTTTTTAGTCTCTTCTCATATGGAACCTGTTCCATCCCCCTAATCATTTTTGTCCCCACCCCACCCTTTTGCAATTCTAATACATCTTTTTTGAGATTTTGTGTCTAGATCTGCATGCAGTGTTCATGGTGTGGGAAGAGAGATCAGTTCTGCAGCATACAAATTCAATGGGAAATCATTAAATGTGTATGATCCGTTGCACAGCTGAAAGGAGGCATGGGAGAAGTTGACCAACTATTCAGTCTCTGCTGGGTCCATGGTTTTAAACAGTGGGAATAATTTTGTGTTTAAAGGCCCTGATTCAGCAAAGCACTTAAACAAGTGCTTAACTTTAAGCATGTAAAATTCCCATTGAAATTGAATAGTGAATTGTCCAAGTGTACATTTCATGAACATTCCACAGGCTAATCCTTTTTCATCCATGCTTTTTGCAAATGCATACAAAAATCAGATTGGTTTCAGAATGATTCATGAACTGAAGAAAAAAGCTTTAATTCACAGTAATTATTATTTGCAACAAGTAATTTCACCAGCTATAATGTGCATTCACTTCATAAAACTGGCACATTATTTCACATGATTGGCCATTGCCATTTAGAAGAGACCCTATAGCAGGTATAATCAAGGTCTTTCAGGTTTCAGAGGGGTAGCCGTGTTAGTCTGTATCAGCAAAAACAATGAGGAGTACTTGTGGCACCTTATAGCCTAGCCAATTTATTTGGGCATAAGCTTTCGTGGGCTAAACCCACTTCATCAGATGCATAGTGTGGAAAATACAGTAGGAGATATATATAGCAGTACATGAAAAGATGGGAGTTGCCTTATCCAGTGAGGGGTCGAGACAAATCAATTAAAGTGGGATGAAAAATCACTTTTGTAATGGTAATCAGGGTGGCTCATTTCAAACAGTTAACAAGAAGGTGTGAGTAACAGTAGAGGCAAATTAGCATGGGGAAATTATGTTTTTTTAGTTCTTGTAGTGACCTATCCACTCCCAGTCTTTATTCTTTTGGCCATGTACATTGGCCAAACTGGACAGTCTCTATGCAAAAGACTAAATGGACACAAATCAGACGTCAAGAATTATAACATTCAAAAACCAGTCTGAGAACACTTCAACCTCTCTGGACACTAAATAACAGACTTAAAAGTGACAATTCTTCAACAAAAAAACTTCAAAAACAGACTTCAACGAGAAACTGCAGAACTGGAATTAATTTGAAAACTGGACACCATCAAATTAGGCCTGAATAAAGACTGGGAGTGGATGGGTCACTACAAGAACAAAAAAAACCCTTATTTCCCCATGCTAATTTGCCCCTACTGTTACTCACACCTTCTTGTTAACTGTTTGAAATGAGCCACCCTGATTACCACTACAAAAGTGATTTTTCATTCTGTTGATAATAGCCCACTTTAATTGATTTGTCTCGACCCTCCACTGGGTAAGGCAACTCCTATCTTTTCATGTACTGCTCTATATTTCTTCCTACTGTATTTTCCACTCCATGCATCTGCTGAAGTGGGTTTTAGCCCACAAAAGTTTATGCCCAAATAAATTTTTTAGTTTATAAAGTGCCACAAGTACTCCTCGAGGTCTTTCAGGACAGGATTGAGATGCAATGGCAGAGCTATGTGGGGAGCTTGCATAACCCACAATCTGGCCAGCCCACAATATAACCAGCTCACAATATGGCTGGTAATAACTAGTGCCATCCGTGTCAACTTCATCTGCATGAAAATTCCCTCCATAACTAAAAAAAAATTATAACATTGGCCATCCTATGAGTCAAGTTGAAAATAAATCAAACAATTTTTTTTCTTTCTGTGTACTGTGGATTTGGTGCAAAAGGACTTCTCTTGTGAAGTGAGAATTTGAGGTGAAAGGCCTATAAGAAGAGATCTGCCCAAAGCAGGCAGGTGGAGTAAAATGCAGACACAAAGGGTATGTTGACATTGGGGAAAAAAACAAACAAACCACAGGAGCAAGTTTCTGAGTCCTGGTCAACTGACTCGGGCTTGGGGGCTCATGCTAGGGGGCTAAAAATAGCAGTGTAAACATTCCTACTTGGACTTTGAAACCTGGTGGGAATGTCTACATTGCTATTTTTAGCCACATAGCGTGAGCCATGCAAGTCCGAATCTGTTGACCTGGGCTCTTAGACTTGCTGCTGTGGTTTTTTTTATCTTTTTCCTTTTTTTCCCCCCTCAGTGTAGATGTACTCAAAGTTGAGGAAGGCTTGCAGTTGCTCAGATAATAAGTTCCCCCAGGAGAGAAGACCAAATGTGCAAAGGTTGTGTAGACTATCCTGAAAGCTAAAAGATGTACTAAAGCTCAATGGCTAAAGCTAAGATAGGTTGGAGGAAAGGAGTTGAACTATTCAGCAGGAAGTTGTAGAGAGCCCAGAAGATAAGAAACCACCAGAACCACAGGAACACAAGCTTGTGAATACCAGGCAGAATCCCTTTTATCAGAGATTAGATGGGACAGGAAAGGAGAGGGAGAGAGAGAATCCGAGGGAGAAAAAGAGAGAGACAAAAGAACATTTTGTTCTTCTTGGAAATGCATTCAGACAGAAGCTGCTTCATTTATAAAGAATCTTCTCCAGGCAGTTAATTAGCTTTGTCAGTCAGCTGTCGTAAACCAGATTATTGAACTGTTTCATATTTGAAATTCTTTAAACTAACATCTTGACATTGCCGGTAGGTGTGTTAATAATCTAAAGACATGAGAAGAATTTATTAGCTTTGGTGTGCCTGTCTGTGAAATGCAGAAGCGAGTTACTTCGTATTATCCAAACACAGCTTGAGCTTTCTTCTGAAAGGTTCTAATTGCATTTTGAAAATGCTATTAGCTTTCTTTGAGGTGGCAAATGGCAATATCATTGTGTGGAACGCATTATATACATAATAACGAATCCCAATGCAGCAAATGCTAGTTTTCATACACATCATACAGCTAAAGAGAAGAGTGAGAAGGGAAAGGGTTTTTTATTATTTTCAACTAGCATTTTGCAGCATTCCTTGCAAAGCTTTGAGCTCAAACTTCAGCTGATCATAATCACTGTCTCAAAGGTGAGCTGAACTGAAAATGTGTTGCAGAGTGTCACATGGTCTTACCTATACTTGGCATGTTCATTTCCTTTCTTCTAATGAAATGCAATTTTTTATTCATAGTATGGCTTTCAATTCTAATAATACATTTTCTCCAGGAATTCCTCAAAATATAACTACCAATTCAGCATTAAAGTTTGGTTTTATGTTTCTAGGCTAGTTAATAATTACTAAACTACCCATCTCTTTCAGGTGTTTCTAGAAATACTCATCACCATAATATCTAATAATAATAAAATATTATTTATATATGTCTCATCTGCAAGGCTACTACCTCTTCAAATTGAAGTTCCTCCTTAACACCCACTTCTGAAGGACTGCTTACAGTACATTGAGTTTACTTGTATATAAATTGCCAATTTTTGTTCCCTTTCCTATTTATCTTAGGTACTTATATGATCCCCATTAAGACAGTTCAGTGAGCACCCTCCATCCAGTGCACTGAATGAGGCAGGGGTCCTGTGGAAAAAATAGTACATGATCATGTAATTAAAGACAGTATCATAATGCATATGCACATAGGGGATGAATTAAGGTTTCACAGATAACCTTAATTCTGACATTTCCCAATGTTTGAGTGGTTGACTTTGCAATCTCAATCTTCTTTTAATGTAGTTTTTTGTGTGCAATTTCCTAGATTTTTAAAAAAAAGCAAACTGAAATGAATAATTCCATCATGTGACATCATATTGACACTCACATGGGCCATCAGCTGGATTGGAATCTTTATATCCACCACACAGACCTTTGTCACTTGAGCTAATGGTGCAACAGATAGCAATAGTAGATTGTAATCCTACAACTACAGAAGGGGTAAGGGCACTTTGCCATGGGGTTACAAATATATCTGCTCACAGCAGTGGAATGGTGAAACTCAAGAATTCTGGGTTCCATTTCAGGCTCTAGAGGGGAGTGGGCTTTAGTGGGAACAGACTCTTCTGCCTGTTTTCCCCCAAGCTTAGCCCCTTCTGCCACATCTCCTCCAACCTACTCCTTTCTTCTCTCTCCCCCTCCTCTGGCTCATCATTCCATTCACATTCTCCTTATCTAGACAGTCCCAGTCTCCACTCCTAGGGCTTCTGCTCCCAGTACCAGTTTCATAGCCCAGCAAATCCTAATTTCCCCTTCCAGACTTCCTATCCCACTGTGAAGGGGCGTACCTGGCCCCTTGAGTCCTTCTGCTGGAGGCCTCATGGTCCTACCACACCCTGCCCCAGGAAAGGATCAGTGAAGGTGGATCCTCCAGGCCTGCCTAGAAAGGCTGCAGGGAAGCAGCTAACCCAGGGGTTCTCAAACTGGGGGTCGGGACCCCTCAGGAGGTCACAAGGTTATTACATGGGGGGGGTCATGAGGTGTCAGCCTCCACTCCAAACCCTGCTTTGCCTCCAGTATTTATAATGGTGTTAAATATATAAACAAGTGGTTTTTAATTTATAATGGGGAGGGGAGGGTCGCACTCAGAGGCTTGCTGTGTGAAAGGGGTCACCAGTACAAAACTTTGAGAACCACTGAGCTAACCAGAGCCCAGCAAGCTCAGATAAAAGGAGCTGCAGGGCCTGAGCAGGTCAGTCCCTAGCTAGGGCCAGAGGGGCAAAGTAGCATGCTCTGCTCTGGCCGAAGAGAGCTCGATGGGCTGCATTAGCTAAACCTGGGAGCTGAGAACTCTAGCCCTCAGGAGTTTGTCCATTTTAGAGTGTGTGAGTTGGCTGGAGGGCTGAGCCACTGAAGACCAGCATGGTGAGGGTAACAATCTACAGGGGGCACCAGAATCGAGAAAGATTGCAGCACCACACCCAGACGACAGGAGGCACTGATGAAAGGTGAGTGCCCCATCACACCCAGTCTCCCCCATCCCCACTCCCATCCCCAATCTCCTTATTCAGCCAGTCACAGTTCCCCCTTACAGCTTCTCTGCTGATCTGTCTGCATCCTTGGCCTCCAGTCTCTGTTCCTTCCCCACTGGCTCCTAGTCATAATTTCCCTCCCTGACCTCCTTATCCAGTGTCATTGTCTCCCCTCCCCAGCGTGTTTCCCCATTCTTTGATCAACCAGTCTGTGTGCTCCCCAAGTACCTGCCTCACAGGCAGATCTGTCTACCCTCCCCATGTTGCCTCCTTGTTCTCAGTCCCAGTCTCCCCCCCACATCCTAACTCCCACTTCCAGTTGTCCCCTCTCCCTTCCCAGTCTCCTCACACCCAGGCTCCTTGTCCTATCTACTCCCACCACATTCCACAGCATCCCCACAGATGTCTTGTCCCCCCTGCATTCGAAACAGGCATCTTCCTTTTTATTGCTGCCTAAGCCCAGCAGGGGGTCACTGAGAGTACAGAAGAGACAGTCTCCCTGTTCTTAGTTCTGGTGCCTGGATCCACATCTAGCATGGTCTGCAGTATCCTGCTCAGCCCTGGGCTGGAGTATGCACAATGCTGACAGAATCGCCAGGGAATTTAGTGGCTTAAAAATTAAGTAGTCTCTACTGAGCATGTACAAATGTAATTTTTTAAAAGCTTATCACTTGGTCAAATTTGGGCAGACTTTCATGGGGATGGTAAAAGGCACATTCATGACACAAAGGCCATCCGCTACCAGATTTCAAGTCCCTGCTCCAAAGGATAGGGGTGCTAAAGTTTTTAAAAGAAAAGGTCACCAGAGTTCTTTTAACGTGGACAAAACAATTTACTTTTTCCTAGTTACTTTCTCAGAAATGGCTGAACCGTTTGACTGACATTTTCAAAAATGAAATGAAACAAAACAAAAACACCCAAAAACAATAGCCTGAGGAAGATAACCATTATGAAAATTTTCAGTCCAAATGGTTAAAATTTGATAAAGTTATAAGCAACTGAAAAGAGGGTCTTATAACAGGAAGTTTTGGGCAAGCTTAATAGATGATGATATCAGCCCAACCTGTAGTAATAATAAGCATTTTCTTCAGATTTAACATATCCCAATTTTTTGACAGAGGGTAAATTGATATGTATGTAATTTAAGGCCTGAATCCTGCGAATATTTATGCACATGCTTACCTTAAACATGTGAATAAGTGTTTGCAGAATTAGGTTCAAAAATTAACAACCAGATGCAAAATCTGAAAGGAAGCATTTTCTGTCAATATAAGGGCGTGTCTACATGATGCTTTAGAGTAGACCTCACGAGGGGGTTGTAAATTTTAGTCTGTACCAGCATGTTGTACCTGTGCAGACCATGCTGGCGTGCACTAAAAGTTCCCTAATGCACATTTATGTAGCGCTGTTTGAAACAGGATATATACATCATAGGAAAATACAGCAGAGTTGGCACAACAGAAATTGTTACATTAAATAGTGATATTATAGCAATGATCTGTTATTAATCAGTTCATCCAACTTGCTCCCAAAATAGCTGTTTTTAACCTAATATTAAATATGTATAAACAGAGAAGAAAAATACAGAATAAAAATCTCTTTTGGGAATGAGTGAGGAAATATAATGGTGCTTTGATGCTTTTTTCCTCCAGCAGATGACTTCCCACTATTTCATCAAAATGGAATCAGCTACAGTTTTAGTAAAACAAAAAGAAAATGTGCAATAAAGACCAGCATCCCCATCACTAACCAACCACTGCCAAAATGAAACACTTTAATTCCTTTCAGGACCTTGCTCATTGGTATGCATAAAAAATATCCACACAGTTCTAGTTTTTGGGCTTTTTTAATACAGATATAGAGACTAGATTTTAGTATAGTGTGATTTCCTTGTTACTTGCAATTTTACTATATATAGTGTCTGAAAATATGGACCATGAGTGAAACACGAAGCAAGTTTTGCCATCTACTTCAATGGTGCCAGGATTTCATCCCATATCTTCAAATGATAACTTTACACATTAAGTACCACTTTGAATATCAGCTGGAGGCATTATTCCATAGAAAAGGTAACCTTGTATTTTTAACTCTGGCTGATATTTTAAAGGAAGATTAAGATGAAAAGGATTTTAGGCTGCACTTTTTAAAGCTGCCTAAAGGGTTTGAATGCCTGATTTTAATGGAATTTCTTTGAAAAGCTCAGCCTTAAAGTCTATCCTATTTTTTTTCTGGGACTATAGAACTGTAGTTATTGTCATACTGAGATGGTTATAACTGCTCCATATTCTCTCCTTGATGTTTGTGCAAAACTATGTGGTGCCAATGGGATTTTCAGGTATAGAACAAAACCTTTTTTCTCCTCATAAATGTAGAATATTTACATAATGGTTTTTGCCTGTTTTACAGTACATGCTTAATTTTATTCCTTCCTTTTTGTACCTGTAGTCTCTCACTTTAGACCCTGGAGAGAAAACTAGGTGTCATGTTTCACTGGTTCAATTCAAAAAGTACCTTTATGGATAGTTTACCAAAATACCCACTAGATTTTTCAGACTTAACTTATGACCGAGAGTGTTAATTACCCAGAAAAATGAATAAGTAATAACCACCAATAAGAACTAATCCAGCATGGTATTAATTAATTTCACTTCATTGCTCAAAGTCAATTCTTCATGTTGGTGATACTGGTTGATGTGAATTCTTGGACCTTAACGGCTACCTTAACTATTAGACAACAAGAGAAACTTACAAAATAACTTATTTCTATTAATTACTACTATGCTAGGCTTACTAGCTCAGTGTATTTCATGGGAATGTTCAGTACTCAGTACTTCTGTATTCATTATTAATACATTTTGTCCACATATCTCAGGAGCACCACATTCCATGGTGTAACCCTTAAACAAATCTGAATTCTGGAATTCCAGTAGGGAGTAACTGGAGACTTGGGGCTCAGTTGCCCTGCACCATGGGTAGTCACTTATACCTTTACAAACGGAGTATAAAGTGGCTGTAAACTGGTACCATTCAGATTTAGTAGCATTGAGTAGTACAAAGGATTGCACAAAGGGCAATGGAGAATCTGGCCACCTGCTGACAAATTCACAGGCATCTTATTTTCTCTTTCTTTAAATGGTATCTGGAGGTTAATGAAACAAACACACACAATGAGAACTTTTTTGAGAAAATTTGTTAGTTGACTTGTTTTTCATCAAAATTACAGGTATTTCCCTGCAAACTATAATTCAGCCTCTCTTTGACTGAGGAATGTGTGAGTTCACTGATTCCCCCGCTTGCTTGCAATATCTTAAATATAAATATGGTTTGATAAAATTTTTATATTAACATTTTGATTTAAGATAAAGGCGTTTGTTAACTTTAGTCTGCAAATTGCAGCTGGGTTTACTAAAAATGCTGGTATAATTTCAAGAACCTTTTTGTCATAAATTCATTTTTATGTTATCCAATAATATCCTTTTTCAAGTTGTATCTATTCCTTAGTTAAAAGCATAACCTTCCAAATTTTTATTCAAAGGCCATAATAAATAATCCTGGAAGCTCTCTCTTCTTACAGTTAAATATTTCTAATATATTCTGTTTTCTATTTTGAATTTGCACTAATTTTTCAACATAATTTATTTCATAATTTAACTTTCATTTAAAACTTGAGCACGTAAAACTTGTGACTTCTCTGTGCACTATATTGGTTTGAAATGTATATATTGCATTAATAACCAATTCTTCTACTTTGGTAAATACAAAGGCTTTGATTCTCAGCTGTGCCTGAGACAGGCATCGGGATGATGGCAGGAGGCTGAATCAGCCTCCAGTGCAAATTAGAGCAATCACAGAGATTGTTCCACCAGCCAGGATTCTCCATCACTCTCTTGCTAATCCACTCTCTTGGTCCAACCTACTCCTGAAGGCCCCTAAGTTGACAGGTGGGAGATCAGGTGGCACTGAGCTGGCTATGTCACCTTTATTCCAGCTGGGGATTTCCCTATTTGGGAATCCCCAGCTGCCCCATTAGTTTGGCTTTAGTTGTAGCAAAGGAGATTTAACCTGGGCCAAAGATCTGGTCACAAATCTGTATTTTATTTTTCAGTAACTGTTTTATGTTATAATGTTATTCCTACAAAAATGCCATTAAAATAATGTCTCATTGCTTCCCAATGTAATAAATCTCTTTCTCACAGATAGTTGCTTCAGCATGTGAGAACCTCAAAGGCTTAAAGACAACTCCAAGGTTCTTCCTCCCCACCCCTCTTATCTTTAAGGAGGAAAAAAGAGTGGGAAGGTTCTGTTCTCTCCTACTGTGCATGCTTGCTAAGGTGGCTAGGATTTATTTTCAATTAGTCACCAGACCTTGCAAAATATAAGTCTTTGTAACATCAATCTTTACCCTGAAAAGCAGCAAATAACATAGTTTTCTTACATTAGCTTTTCCATTTGTATTTAATTCCTTTTGTATATACAAAATCCTTAGCCCATCTCATTTAAATTAGCTTTTCATTTCAATATAAAACATACACACAAACATTTCATTGCACATGTGCAAGTGTGTGTATTGCATTCATACAAATACAAGTGAATGGCATGAATTTAGTTTGTGTTGATTTGTTCTTCCACCTGCAATCAGTTCTTAGTATGATTGCAATGGTTAATTGTTCAGGTTTAGTGTCTAAAGTCTGTTGTAATGCAGAGTTTCCATGAAACTCATATTAGCTGCATTAATTTGGCTTCATTATATACATGTGAAAACAAGAAGAATGGATTTAAAAATTAAAGGGGGTTATTACAATCCCCTATAGGACATAACATCAGTGAATTTCACTAGGTGGTTTAATCAGTCTGAATTCTTTCCAACAAATCAGATGCAAAATAAACAGATTTGATTGATAAATTGCCTGCCTGGCTTACCAGAGACTGCAACAAATCCCCACGTTGTTGTGTCTCTTCTCTCTTCTTCCCCACCAAAATCTATTCCTTTTTTCTTTTCTCCACTCAGACTCCAAAATCTATTCCTTCTTTTTTCTTTCAGGACTTTGTTTATCTTGAGACCAAGGATATCAGGTGTCTGATACCTGAAAGTTGCTCTCAGGTTTTCTTGGCAGTGGTTAGAGGGGACCTGGTGTTAGAGAACCCCTGATCAGGGAGAGAGTATGAAGGCCCTATTCTGGTGGCTCTTAGTTAGAATCACACAGCAGCAGTACATGGAACTCTAGTGTTGCAGTGGATTGATTCCTTCCCTAACCCTACATGTTAATGGGTGAAGGCTGGTCACCCATCATCATCTATCCTAACCCCACACACATCCACATCCAGGCAGTCAGCTGCACTACTCAACCATGTACCCTTTAACTCTACTCTGGTGCCAGTGGATGGGTGGAAACAGATTAAGTGTTAAAAGGCCTTGGGCTAGGCATAGTCTGTAACATTCTCCATGCAGTCCTATTTGGCATGGGATGATGCCACAATGGGACTTTGTATTCTGCGGCTTTGATGGGTTGAGGATTGTAGTGAGTGACATCAGATGGGCTCACAGGAGGCATTAGAAGAAGGAAACAGAGGATTATCAAAATGGGTTGCACTCTAGGCTTTTTAGCTCTGCATTTCCCATCGAAGCTACCATTGATTCATCTCCACTGATATAAAAGTGGGAGCATCAATGTATGCAGGTTCTTGGCAACCTCTGGTGTTTTTAACCATCATACTGTCTAATCCTGCATAGAAAAGTTGCTTAAATTGCTAGTGGTTGCTGATTTACTTCAGATTATTAGTACTACCAGTGAAGATGAACTGAGTGCAAGTAAATTAGGAAACTTGGGGCAAAAAAAGCTTGATGAAGATGAGACCAACAGATGAATATTACGTGTATGATGGTTCTTGCCTATTTAGTAATAAATGAAATAAAAGGCAAGCAATGATTGGTGGTGTGTTAAAGGGAAAATAAGCCAACACAGTAGAAATATTATATGCAATATTATAGAAAAATAAGAATAGAAATTGCCATACACCGAATAAAGGAATATATATAATATTTAGGGAAACTAAAGTTGCAAATGAAATAAGAATAGCTATAAAAGGGAAAAAGAAACAATGTGACTTTAGATAATTTTAATATATTACAACATGAAACTTAATTAGAATGCAATTTCTAGGGAACAATATTGGCCTGAGTGGATAGCCAATAGTCAGGGCCTTGTAGGTTGTTTCTGCTAGAGGAAATTTATGACAGTCATGTATTTTTTATATAATTCTGTTGATTTACAGAGAATGTAAACAATCTTGCTTCTCTGAATGCAGTGGGAACAGACATGAGTCAGTTTCCTTGTCCACAAGCTGTCAGCAGTGTCCCAAATAGTTCACTTTCTCTTGGCTTTCTCTCAGAGCCACAACACTAATGCTTCTCCTGCTGTCTCCTTATTTTTTCATGTCCTCTCTGTTTGCTTTCTCACTGCTTCTGATTCCTACTTGCAAGTGAACACGCACAGCTCCACCCAATTATCTCCAGCCCATGTTCGCATTCAGGGCTAGTCTACACCAGCCATTCTCAAGCTTTTTTCATTTGCGGACCCCTTTTGAAAATTTGAATGGAGGTGTGGACCCCTTTGGAAATCTATTGTCTCTCTATATAATTGAATTCTGTTCAATCAGTTTTCAGTCTGTCTTTTGCAGACCCTTTAGATATAGGCACACCCATTAGACACAGGATGAGAACCACAGGCCTACACTACAAAGTCAGGACAACCTAGCTATGTCATTCAGAAGTGTGTGAAATTCACTCCCCTGAGAAACACGGTTAAGCCAACCTAAACCCCAGAATTGACACTGCTAGGTGTCCTAGCTATTGCCTCTCAGAGAAGTGCCTGTCCCTGTAGCTTGCTGCTGTAGTGTTTCTAGTGAAGACATACCCTCAGTCAAGCTGTTGGGTGGTGGCATTTATTATCAAATCCTACAATGTTTTCCTTTTGTTTTGGCTATCACTAAACAAAGGGACATTTAACTGCTCCCTCATTTAGCCTGAATGAAGGGTGGCTATATCACACATGGCTTCAAGGAAGTCTGGGTCTGCCCATAAATGAAAGACAGGCTTGATGGGAGCCACCCATCCTCCAGCAAAACAATATGATGTCCTCATGAATAACACCCTCGTTCCACATGAGGATTATTCATGTGGTATTTAACTGAAATAGTTAATCTATCAATCATTCTATAGTTTTAACAGAAATGTTTTATAGTTTTAACAGAAATGTATAAATGAACTAAACAACCACAATAGTGGAGTTATTAAAGAAGAGTAGGAAGGAAATGACAGATAAGGCAAATACTGCTGCAGATTGTTAATATGTTTGCTGATTGAGCATTGAAGGCAAAGACTGTAGTTTTGTGGGATTCTGAGATACATTTTCTGGGGAGGGGGGAAGGAAGAAGAATGAAAATCACTCATACCTTACCATTATGTGTTATTCCATTGCTAGGAAATAATTTACAAATGGAGACTACACCTAGTGCCAGATTCTAATATACACCCACCCACGAAGTGAGAGACTTGAGGAAACTCTAAGCCAATGATGGAAATGTAAATGGTTCATTTAAAAGATGGGGGAAATTCCAGAGCACCTGAACTTAGAAAATGTAGTTATAAAATATGTAGGAAATGGAAAGCAGGCTCTAGATTCAGAGATAGCACTTTGAGTGAGTGTTGGAAAAACTATATATATATATATATAGAGAGAGAGAGAGAGAGAGGATTTGGCATGCTACAAGGGAAACACTGGATCTAATTTATCTGTATTGTGGAGGTTTTTTGATACTTTACAGCATATGTTGAGAACGAAAGAGAACTGAAGAGTCACAAGGAAGGAGAAGTGGCATCTTAAAAAGTTTGGAGAAAGCACTTGAACTGAATCTTGGCATCTTTCAGATTTACCCATTCTAGTCTAGCAGAAAACTGCTGTAATGGATTAACTAGTTTAAGGATGGAAGGCAAAGGGATAAAAGATATTGATTCATGATGGGGATAAGTGACAAGTGTTGAGCCATAAGGATCAATATTATGCCCTCTTCTTGTTTACTTTGCTTCTAAATCACCTGAAAAAAGGCAATTTCAGAAGTGCTTAACTCTCCAGTGGCACAAAACAGGGTCAGTGTGATGGAGCAAATTCAAATAAACCATCCTGGAGAGATCTGACTTTGAGGAAACTCAGTAGGTGCTTCACTGAATTCACTAGGGGCAACAGATAAGGTATTAAAGCATAAAGGAGGGTAGGTTTCTATTACTGTGTTCTTGGGAAGTTCAGTCAGGGGCTGGCAGCTTTACTGTTGACTAAGGGATTATAAAAGCCCATCAGGTGGGATCTTTACAGGAAGGTGCTTGATCCTCAAGCTGTTCCAGCAAATTTCCCTCCCTGGACAGTGCTAACCACATTTGAGGCTGTGCTGGTTGACCTAACAAAATGAGGATTGCATGTCCCGTTAGCCACAAACTCCCCATGCCCCATCCTCTCTAATGTATATTCTGCCTCCAGTGGTTGTGTGACCTGAGTTTTACTAGTGAGGTGTGGGAATGTATCATCCTTACGCCAACATAATGGAAAGTTCCATGAGGAGGTAAGGGTCACGATGGGACACTTGCCAGGCAACAGTTCATGGCCTTATGTAAGGCCCCCTGGTGGTCTAGGGATTATATAAGATGAGGTAAACAAGGTAATAAATCATGGCCTTATGTAAGGAACGGTTGAACCAATCGGTGTGGGGCTATACATGTGATAAACACATGATTCTCCTTCTTGTCCAATCCGTAGATGTGTGATTATAGCCTAATTGTGATATGTAATGTTAAGAAAAACTATAAAAGAAAGCTTGTAATAAACAGGATTCGGATTCAGCTTGCAACCACATTGGTCGTGTGCTTTATCCACTCCGCATGGGACCCCACAGTGAGGTAGGCAGAATTGTCTAATGGATAGGGCATTGGACTGGGACATGGAAAACCTGGGTTCAGTATCTGGCTCAGCCACAGATTTCCTCCTGTGTGACCTTTAAATCATTTAATCTACTCTGTGCTTCAGTTCCCCTCCCATAAAATACTTCCTTCCATTGCGGGGATGTTGTGAGGAGAAAACGGAATGATTACGAGGAGCTCAAACACTATAGTGATGAGGGCAGATAAGTATAGAGATAGTTAGAAATGTGGCATAATACAGGTATGAATCAAGTGACTCAACTGAATAGTCCTCACTAAGGAAAGCCAAATATTTAAAAAAGCATTTGTGAACACTTCAGAATAAACAAGTCACTTCAGTGTTTTTTGTGTTCCCTTCTTATTCACTTTCCATTAATTTTTCATCAGAGTTCATTTTTGTTTACAAAAATATTCACACAAAGTGTCTCAGAAATAGTCAAGTAAATAATCATCTCAGTGAACATTCACTCCAGAAGTGTTAACACATGCATATTGAAAGCTGTTTGGGAGGTTTATAAGTCATCTACCATGTGCAACAGATGACCAATCACGTAGCACAAAGCCTGAATTCTCAAAGCAATCACTGTGGAAAATAGTTTGGGAACAATCCATAAACTAAACCAGTGTTTCTCAAATGCGGCCACCAAAGGCTTTTCTTGGGGTGGGGGGGAGAAGGCGGCAAGATAGCAGCCCCTCTGACTCCCTGTTGCTCCCTGATTCACTGTCTTGGTGTTGATTGCTGCGGCTGTCCCCCTTTGGTATAATGCTGAAGGAGAAGGCAGCCAGTGAATTGTCCACCTTTCCAGGGACAGTGGGGCTCAGGCTTTGGGCTTCAACCCTGGGGTGATGGGGCGACAGGCTCTGGCTGGGGGCTTCAGGCTCCAGCCCTGGGCTGTAGCTGCTCAGCGGCAGGGCCCAGGCTCCAGCTTTGGGCTCAAGCCCCCTTTTGTCTCCCACAACCCCCACATCCAGGGCTTAATTTGTCCCCAGGCTTGGCAGGGCTGAGTAAGTCTGCTGTGAAAAGTGATATTTGTATGTTTGTTAGGGTTACCATACATCCGTTTTTTCCTGGACATGTCCGGCTTTTTGGCAGTCAAACCCCCGTCCGGGGGGAATTGCGAAAAAGCCGAACATGTCCGGGAAAATGCCGGCCGGGCACTTCCCCTCCCGCGGCTGCTCTGCTCCTCCCCTGACACTTCAGCTCTGTTTAAGAGCCGAGCTGCCCGAGCGCTATGGGCTTCAGGCAGCCCCCTTGCCTCCGGACCCCAGCCGCCGGCCGGGCACTTCCCCTCCCGGGCTCCGGCGGCACAGGGTCCGGAGGCATGGGGGCTGCCCGAAGCCGGTAGCGCTCGGGCAGCTCGGCTCTTAAACAGAGCCAAAGAGTCAGGGGAGGAGCAGAGCCTCCGGCCGCGGCGGCTCTGCTCCTCCCCTGACTCTTCGGTTCTGTTTAAGAGCCGAGCGCTACGGGCTTTGGGCAGCCCCCATACCTCCGGACCCTGCGCCGCCGGAGCCCGGGAGGGGAAGTGCCCGGCCGGCGGCGCAGGATCCGGAGGCATAGGGGCTGCCTGAAGCTCAAGCGCTACCGGCTTCACAGTTTGCCGGGCAGCCTCCAGACCCTGCGCTCCCGGCTGGGCGCTTCCCCTCCCGGGCTCCAGCTGCGCTGCGGAAGCGCCGGCCGGGGGCGCAGGGACTGGGGGATGCCCGGCAAACCATGAAGCCAGTAGCGCTCGGGCAGCCCTTTTCGCGTGGCTGGGAGTGGGAGGGAGGAGGGGGCGGAGTTAGGGCGGGGAAGGGGCGGAGTTGGGGCGGGGCTGGGGTTGGGAAATGGGCGGGGCCAGGGCCCCGTGGAGGGTCCTCTTTTTTTATTTGTTAAATATGGTAACCCTAATGTTTGTTAATATCACATTTCACAACCGACTTACTAGTTAGCAATAAATAAAGTACAATGATTTGGACATGTATATTTGCTTATTTATTTGTTTTTCCTAAAGCACTCTGAGGCCACCAAAATCTTTTTTCTGAGAACCCCTGGACTAAACTATGTTCACTTAAGCCATTCCTTGAATAATTTTGAATAAAGAACTGTTTGAAAATGATGTATATTCAGAAAGTTCTTGTCAATAAAAGGGCTAAATCTGATCAATTAATTGTTCACTCTGAATAGTTTGTCTAGCTGTAGTCTTTACTTACATGAGTAGACTCACTGATTTTAATGTGAGCAAGGATTGGCTGGACCAGCATCAAACATATGTGAAGTTGCTTATTTTAATAAGACTTACAGCACAACCGTCTAACCTAACATGAAGAAGTCTTTCTTTCTCTGCCTCAAGAAAAAGAGAAAAGAACAGAAAAGAGGGAAGACAGAAAAGATACAATTTCCTTCATGTGCTTAGACGTTTGTGCATCCATCTCTCTGCATCAAATTAGTTGCAGAAGAACCAAGAAAATAGTCTGTAAAAAGTAACCAGATGTTATGAAAAGACTCAGATGTCTCTACATTACCTTTTCGTATGCAGCTGAATTTGACAGAAATTGTACCCATAATGATGCTGAAGGCTGTCTGTCACTTTTCTCTTTTGCATACATCTAGGCTATATTAACCAAATTTTTTGAGCATCAGAAATATCCAGTATTACTGAAATGTCATCAAGCTAATATGCAAAGTTGGTGATAGCTGTAGTTTTATACTTAGAATATTGTCCACTTTTACTCATTTTGTTCAAGAAAAATTTGCAAATTAATCTTGTATTCATAGTGTGTGCTACAGACTGCTTGGATTGGATTTACATATATTTCTGAAAGTCTTTTTTTTTTTTTGCTCTTCTGTTCAATTTGATGAACTACACCATTGTGTTCTATCCATTTTTGTAATTTTTTTCCCCCTGGAGACTCCCACAAGGAGCATTTGTGCCACAAAGTTAACTGGTGTTAATCATTTTCCCTTCCCATAATTCCTTTATGGTGTTGTTCAAAACTGTGTTTAGTTCCTAACTAGTCAGATTTTTTTTTAACCCATTTCAGTTTCTATTTGGCAAATTCAGCAGGGTAGCAGACCTGGATAATCTCAGTGAAACTGGGATTTAATGTTATCAGTTGTCATTATTGCCTACAGAAATAAAGGCTGCAGTTTGCCATAATCTGGCCTGTGGCAGATTATGCAGATTTGTGACCCAGTTCTCAGCTGGTGTAAATCAGTGTTACACCAGCTGAGAATCAGGCTATGGGGACTATATTGCATTGCACCGAATTGTGCCCCCTATATGCAGGTGGCCCTGATTCCACAAATAACTTAACCAAGTGCTTAACTTTATGAAAGACACATTGACTTCAATTTAACATCTTAAAGTTAACCACATGCATAATTGCTTTGCTGAAGCAAGTCCTTGTTTGGTGAAGTGTGAATACTTCAAATCACCTTCACCAAATGAAGATGCTCCGGCAGAGTAGATCACATCATGGAATGTGTCATCCACATGCCCCAAAAGAACCTGGTTCAATACAGACATAAAACCCCTTCTGACCTCACATCCCTAGTTGTCACCTACCACCCCACACTGGAATACATATGGGATATCATCAAATAAATACAACTCATACTCAATGGGGACCACATCCTGAAAGAAATCTTCCCTGAAACCTTTCATCTGGCTTCCATACAACCTCCCTGCCCCCAACCTTTCTAAGTTCTTCATCTTCAAAACAAAGCTCCCTACAGACCAGGACACACCAGCTCAAGGTGGCACCAGACCCTTCCAGAACAACATATGCAACATCTGTAGACATATCTCCACTGCTACAATGTTCAATATCTCCCCTCAACACACCTTTCACGATCCATGGTTCCTAAACATGCTTATCACAGCATGTGATGTAACTCATCCAGTGCACTGAATGCCCCAGTAACAACTATGTGGTTGAAATCAGACAATCAGTAGGCTCTTGAATGAACTCACACAGAAAAATGATAAATGACAAAAACACCTCTACATGAACATTTTTCACAAAGTGATAACTCTCTATCTGACCTTTTGGTTCTCAATCTTAAAGGAAATCTGCACAACACTTTCAAAAATTCATAACTTTGCTAAACACTTAAAATCATGGTCTGAATAGCGACACCAAATTTATGGCTTATTGTAGCAATCTATAACCCACTAACCTCCCATCTGTCCAGCTTTGTTTTCTCTCCCCCAAGGCCGGCTCTAGGATTTTTGCCGCCCAAAGCAAAAAACAATTTTGGCCGCCCCCCCCCCCCGTTTTTTAATTACCCCCACCCCCGGCCCCGCCTCAACTCCACCCCTTCCCCAAATCCCCAGCCCTGCCTCCTCACCCCAGGCTCTCAAGCTTAGGAGGGAGGGAGGGAGGGGGAGAAGCGGCGCCTGCGCCGCGGCCACTCGGAGTCTCCCCCTCCCTCCCAGGTTTGAGAGCTAGGCGGCCGGGGCACATTTTTAGGGGCGGCATTCTGGCGCCGGCCATGCCGCCCCTAAAAATGTGCCGCCCCAAGCACCAGCTTGTTTTGCTGGTGCCTAGAGCCGGCCCTGCTCTCCCCCCACCCCGCCCATGACTGGAGATGTGTTAATAAATCACTTCACCTAAAATTGTCCCCTGAAATATGTTTTAATTACTTATGATTCATTTCTCAGACCTGGAAAATAAAGCTCTGTAAACTCAAAAGTTTCTCTCTCACCAACAGCTGTTTGTCCAATAAAAATTATTACCTCACCCACCTTGTCATTCTGAGACACATGAGCTAACCATGCTTTAATTCTCTTAATGTGTGCCATGTTGCATAGAATACAAAATTAACATTTGAAATTTTAAAATGTCGTTTTAGCATGCAGCTTTGCGATTCTACATAAGTTTGTTTCAAATAGATTTGACCTAGCACTTGAATAATTTCCTCATAATTTTGCAAGTCCACATTTCAGTGAAGATAGAAGAGCTACCGTTCACCCTGATAAAAGCTTTGAAATTTGTTTTGATCACATATATTTGCAATTCCACTTAACTCAGAATTAATTTTTGTGTATTCTTTCTGAATTATGCATCTTGCTTTCTGTTTTTAATAATGAGGTTCCTCACCATTACTCAGGCAACCAGAATCAGCACATTAAGTTGAGTGTGTTTTGTTTTTTTTAAAAGGTGGAATGCTTGCTGTGCTGACTATATATACTGAAGAAGAATAAACACAAGAATTAACAAAAAGATAAACTGTTTAACAGAGTTTTATATTTTGAGGCTGAAGGAAAAGTCTCTTGGAGACATATGCTGAGGGAATCAGCTCCATAGCTAAGCGGATAAATAAAAAAACAAACATTGATTTTGTTTTTCTTTTATGACGAAGACAGATCTAAAAAGGTTATTTTATCTTTATGGTTTTATAATTACTACTGAATAGAAATGAGGACCGAGGAAGTTTCTCCTCTCAAACTGTTCTTAGTATTAGGTCCCTGAACTCCTCTGGAAAATGTTTTTGACTATTAAGCTCCTGGCAACTCTAATATTACTGGTGCTGAATAGGAGCCTGAGGCACTTGAGCATTAACTAAACTGAAGAAATACCACAGTGACTCCAGCTTTAATCACTGGAATATGTAAAAAAATTAACTGCAGTGGATCTCAGTTCAACCACAAGAAAAAAGCAATTTATGCAGAGAAAGAGGTCTGCAGTGGCTCAGTGTAATATATGTATTATTGTAAGAGGGGAATAGCCACAATATATATCAATCTAAATTAAGGCTTACAGAATTAGAATGTATGTTATTGTTTGAGGAAGTTTTTTCTACAATTGCTTATTCAGTTTTAATGTATTATTATTCCTGAAGGGAGAAGAAAACCTTCTCCCTTTCTGTTTGTTCAGAGATGTTAACAAGGGGAAAATAATGCAAAAAAGGAATTCATTTTATTTCACGTTGCAGTGCTCATAAAGGGATGCATAATGGTTCCCAGTCTACAGCAGAGATGAGCTAAGGAGATTCGGTTTCAGTTCTGTAAAACCAAATCTAAAAGTGGGGGTATTATGGATTAGAGTTCTATTGTCGCCACACAAAGTTTGGAGTGGAAGGGGTGGAGTTGTATAAGAGATTTAAGTTTTAGTCCCTCTCCAATCATAATGTAATGAGCATATCTACTGCGCTTTTGTCCACATGAGAGGGGAAGAACCTGCTATTCAGCTTGTTGTTCTCCCACACTTACCCTGGCCAACTGGAGCACTCACAAATCAGGAATCAAGCCAAATCATGAGATTGGCTTACATAACATAATTTGATTGTTTATTTTTCCCCCCTTCTGATATTTGAGCCTTTAGGTTGCAGTTGGCTCAGGTTTTAAAGCTTTTCTCTGAAACCATGAGGGTGAGAAACTTTAAAAATGAAAGCTGAGTGTCTCACATAATCACATGATTGTGGGAGACGAGTCTTTAAGAAAACATCAAATGTACCACAAGACCAATGATATATCTGAGATACATTGATGATATTTTCATCCTCTAGATAGATGACCTGAACTCCTTCATAGGTTTCCCTCACAACTTCAACAACCACACCCATCTATCAAACTCTTTCAGGAACACTCCCACACTAAAAATGCTTCCTGACAGAAGCATTCTTTCATCAAACTAGCTGCATCTACCCCAGGGTTAGGTCAGCATAACTATGGCACACGGGTATGGATTTTTCATATCCCTCAGTGACATTGCTAGGTCAACCTAAGTTTTAAGTGTCAACTAAGCCTAACGCTCTTTGAAGTCAATGAGACTTAGGCCCATGCTTATAGCTAAATACCTGCTTAAGTGCTTTCCTAAATATGGATGAACTTAAGCACATGCTTAAGTGCTTTACTGAATTGAGGTCTATAGGAGCAATATGTATTCTCAGCTAATACTTCCCATTACTGTATGTGTACTAGTGGTTTGAAATTTGGAGACATCCACTAGCTGGCCCACCATGATACATTGACTGGCTTTTCTTCTTCACCCAAATCAATGTGTGGGAAATTTGATAGGACCAGGAAGGAGGAGGACAGACTTGGAGAAAAAAGGTGGAGGGTGTGCACACTGGAGGAATGCAGGGATGGTCTCTCCTCTATGGACTCTCTGCCTTCAATTAGTCAGCTAGAGGGAGAGGGGAGTTGACTGACTCCATGTTCCTCCTACCCACAAAATAATTGTTTTTTGGATCCTCTTTCTCCAGTTTAGGTGCCCCACCCTGCCTTCCTGTAACTATAGGTTAGAAGCAGTGATTTTAAGATGCTGTGCGTCTGGACAATTGCCTGTTTTGGGGTAGGGAAAGAATATTTTCCTATTGGGGGCCAAATTGGCAGTGTCCCGGTGAATGTTTTCACCTTCCTCTCAGCATTATGAAGGCACATCTAGATTAAATAGGAGTAGGACTTACAAATTAATACTATTTATTTATATAAATGTTTAATTCAGTGCAACTTGCAGCTGGTATCCAATGCAGATAAAAGGCCAAAAGGACCCATGCCAATAAGTAAGAAACCTGGGATTTCACTGGTGAACCTTGGGCCTATGAGAAAAGGGGTGACCTAAAGTCTTCACAGAATTCTGTCCATCCTTTGTTCCCCTCTATGCCCCTTAGGGTGGGGTGGGGGTGAGAGGATTGAGTAGAGTGAACTGAATCCCAGTGAGAGGCTGCATCAGAACATGTGGCAGATTTAACTGAAAGGGATCAAGAAAGTAAGAGAAAATAAAGTGTGGCTTCCTATTGGAAGTGCCAGACATGAAAACGGGAACATGTGATTTACCCAAAAGATGTTCTCTGTTTGCCAGAAGACAGTCACATTTACCAAAATAGATGTTCCAGCAGCCTGAGACTGAAATTTATGATGGCATTCGAAAGTTCCTCCCCAAACAAAAACTTCTATTGCTGCTTGTGGCTTCTGTTTTGGAAAATAAATTATAACTTAAAATTCTTTCAACAATAAAATTTGCCAACAATATTTTGTGAGCAATACTTTGGGGCAGAAAGCATGAACTCCTAGGAGATCGAGCAAAATAAGTTTTAGAAAATATTCAAGCCAATTACTGTAAAGGGGTTGAAGCAAATAAGGATAGGTGAAATGACCCCAAATAATAAAGTTAATCATTATTAAGTAGAAAAGAGTAAAATTGGTAAGACGAAATCTTATGAGCCTAGTTTTCATAAGGTTGAGCCTCAATATCTGCATACAATTGTCCGTTCAAACTAGGCAGGCAAATGTATGTATGCAAATGTCTATTCACTACGGGACTCAAATTTATGAAACAGACATATCAGATAGCAAAAAGTAACTATGGTTTTAAATGAGAGAAACCCCCAAGCATTATTAAAAGAACTCTTTTTATGTAATGTACAACTTCATTGTGAGGTGCTCAGATATGAACCAAATGAGTGCCTATGTAAATACCTACATTAATAGGTTAGAGAAGCATAAGGTAGGAACAGGCCTTAAACTGACCATGCTTTTAAGTTGTTATAATTAGATATTGTTAAAAAGGAGAGTGAACCATCCCCATAAGATTTCCCCAATATTTTCTCCCTTTTTATCCTTAATTAAAATTTGAAGTTTTGTTAAAAATGTTGACATTCAAAACATTTTGAACTTATATTTGGTCAAAAATGGTTTTAAAAAGTAGTTTAAACTCCCCACCTATTTTTCCACCAAAATTTCTGTAAGCAGGGTCTGAATGAATGCCTCCCCTCCCAGCTAAAGCTGTAAGGGAAGCATTCATTCAGACCCTGCTTACAGCTCAACAAAATCTTCCAACAAATTTTTGAAATTTGAAATATTGCATACAGCCATAATCTGGTGGAGAAAAGGCCTCTTTATTTTAAATATCTATTTATTTTAAATCATTACTGGAATTTAAAACAAAATACAACAGGAACGTTTTATGTAAGACATATGGTATTTTGTGCTCTTCCATGGAAGACTCATACTGTTGGCAGGGAAAGCATAATTAAAATTACCTAATCAGTATCTCAAAACTGTACTGCTAACATCCCTCAGTTAAGCAAAGAATCTAAGCATATGCTTAACTTCAAGTAAGTCAACCCCTGCTCAGCAAAGACGTTAACAAGGTTCTGAACCTTAAACACATGCTTAATTCCCATGGAAGTTAAGAGGGTAACATTTATGCTTTCAGGTAAGTATGTGCTTAAATGCTTTGCTGAACAGGGATGGACTTAATCATATGCTTAAAACTGAACATGTGCTCAAGTGCGTTGTCGAATTGGGGCCATAATAGATAAAGAGGAAGACAGTCTTCTGTTCCATGATGTTTGGCAAATAGTAAATGATGAGACCAATAGATTATTATTTTGAATATTCTGACAGAAATGTGAAAATAACTTTTCATAAAGAGATACAACCAGAATTAAGAATTCATTAAAAAAAACCCAAACCTATATATTAAGAAAATGACCTACAAGCTGAAGCATGCAAAATTATCACATAATGAAGTGTACAGCAGGAATGGAATTAATAGAATTCTTGATTTTCAATAAATTGTGGAATACGGGGAAAGTTCCAGAGGACTGGAAGAAAGCTCATGTTGTGCTGATATTTAAAAAGGGTAAACGGAATGACCTGGGTAATTATAGGCCTGTCAGCCTGATATTGATCCTGGGCAAAATAATGAAACAAATGATATGGGACTCAATGAATAAAGAATGAAAGCTGGGTAATATAATTAATGCTAATCAAATATGGATTTATAGATAATAGATCCTGTCAAACTAACTTGATAACTTTTTTATGAGATTACAAGTTTGATTGATAAAAGTAATAATGTTGATGTAATAGATTTTTCAAGGCTTAGTATCTCAGAACATTTTGATTAAGAAACTAGAACAATATAAAATCAATATGACAGAGATTAAATGGATTAAAAACTGGTTAAATGACCGGTCTCCAGATTTAAATTAAGTGGGGAATCATCATCAACTGGGTGGGTTTCTAGTGGGGTCCTTCAGGGATCAGTTCTTGGCCCTATGCTATTTTAACATTTTTCATATATTAAAATATCCACCTATGCTATTTTAAATATTTTTATCAATGATCTGGAAGAAAACATAAAATAATTACTGACAGAGTCTTCAGTTTCGAGCTTTCACCTGAAGAAAAGCTCTGTGCAAGTTTGTAGGCTTGCCTCTCTCATCAGCAGAAGTTGGTCTGTAGTGGGGTGGTCACCTGTTCCTGGCCTGAAAGGGGTTAAAAGCCAGCCCTTGGAGAGGGCTGGGGCTGGGAGCCTTAGTCTGGGCTGATTGGGAGGCAGCCTCACTTGTGACCACACCCCAAACAAACTCAGCTGGCCTATAAAAGCCAGGGGCAGACATACAGTCTCCTCTAGCTATAGAGGGAGATAGGTCCGGCTGCAGGGAGCTAAAGAAGGTACCTGGAGTGGAGTAGGGCTGGGGGAAGGCCAAGGGAGTGGGGGAGCTCCAGCCTAGAAACCCCTCAGGCTGCAGCCTAGTAGAAGGCCAAACAGGTACTGGGGTTGCTGGGGACAGCCCAAGGCTAGGCTGAGGCAGCAGGTCCAAACCCAACCTTGCCTGTGATGAGTGGCTTATAATGCAGTCTGCCCCAGGGAGTGGGGGCTAGTTGGTGACTGGCAGTAGCCTACAACTGAGGTGAGGTGGGGGTGGGGGTTCCCTGGAGAGGGGAGACCCCTCAGAATGAGGGGTTACTACCAGGGGGCAGCACCCCAGATAACAGGGTACTGGAGTCCAGGGAGGGACGTGGGGGCCTAACGGCAGTGGGACACAAGTCTGCAGAGGGCGCTCCAAGGCTGGAAATGAGCTTATTCCCAAGACACCAGCAGGAGGTGCTGCAGGGGTGAGTCCCGCACTGTTACATTGTCCAATAAAAGATATTACCTTATCCACCTTGTTTCACACATGGGATGAACATTTTAGAACAATTCTATTTTGGAAGAACTGAATTTTTTTTTTTTAACATTTCTGGGCTGGTAAATCAGCACCTTGGCTGCCTGGTGAGCTCCCTCATTGTTTGGCCAGCTTGGAAAGTAGTGAAGGAGCAGGACAGCCCATCTGTCCATCTGTCAGGCAAGCAACCCAAGGAGCTGGGCAGCTGAAAAGCCAGGCAGCCTGCCTCCTACATGCCATATAGGCTGGCTGGTGAGTGGCTGAATGACCAGACTGGCAGAAAACCAGGCAGGCACCCGGTGCAACAGCGAGCCTGATGCCTGGCTGGTTTTTGTCAAAAGTTTT
The DNA here is from genome assembly GCF_011386835.1 of Chrysemys picta bellii. NCBI lineage: Eukaryota > Metazoa > Chordata > Testudines > Emydidae > Chrysemys > Chrysemys picta. Next base: position 46,880,930 of record NC_088795.1, read on the forward strand.
GATGGAATTAACATTTTTGCAGAAGATTTCTATTCTGGCCAATCAGCATTTTTAATGGAAAATTGTTCAGTAGAAATTTTTTGATCGACCCACTATTTGTTAAAATATTTGTCCTATTATATTTTAGAGGTTTTGACAATAAATGAAGCAGCAAGGGAAGAAATTAAAAAAAAAAAAGCAAACAAATGCTCTAGATTCTCTAGATTGTGTTCCTTATTCTATAAGATTCACTAAAAGCTGCGTACTGAAAATCAGAATGAAGGGAAATGTAGCTAGTCACTTTTCATTGAAGAACAATTGAAGTGATAAAGGATGATTTGATAATATATTGTAGTGAGATGTCAAAGTGGTACATAATCTTCTTACTGGACAGAAAGCAAGCTGGGTTCAAGATTAAACAGGTGAATAGAGCTAAAGATGCTCTTTGAAATGAAATCTAACTAAACTTGTTTTTTAAAATTCTATTTCCTTTGCTCTATCTATTTTCTGCTTTCCCCTCTTCAAAGGGGTAGCCTCTACTTACCTGTAGGGTTGAGGAAGGGCAACAAAATAAATGCATTGATAGCGATCTATTATTGAACGAGATGCTTAAAGAAACTAGGATGTCTGTGGGGGGGAAAAAACCCAAAGAGGAGAAATATTTTCCTCTTCAGGAAAAATATGTTGTAGTAAATAAAACTTTGTATGTAATTGAAGGAGCCTCTTTCTTCTCGTCTGTTCAGTGTTTACTGTAAAGACCTAACTGAGTGAAAAGTGAAATTTTCTCCAGAAGAGAAGAAAAACTTGTAAAATTCAAATTGAAAAATAGCACAGCAAATGATGGACTTAAGTCTGTAATTTTAAAGTCCAATATAAATAGTGGAACATGTCAGCAAAGCAAATATGTGGGAGGACAATAAAAAAGACTGCAAAAAGAACAGGAGTACTTGTGGCACCTTAGAGACTAACAAGCTTATTAGAGCATAAGCTTTCGTGGGCTACAGCCCACTTCTTTGGATGCATAGAATGGAACATATATTGAGGAGATATATATACACACATACAGAGAGCATGAACAGGTGGGAGTTGTCTTACCAACTCTGAGAGGCCAATTAAGTAAGTGAAAAAAAAACTTTTGAAGTGATAATCAAGCTAGCCCAGTATAGACAGGTTGATAAGAAGTGTGAGAATACTTACAAGGGGAGATAGATTCAATGTTTGTAATGGCTCAGCCATTCCCAGTCCTTATTTAATCCTAAATTGATTGTATCTAGTTTGCATATCAATTCCAGCTCAGCAGTCTCTTGTTGGAGTCTGTTTTTGAAGTTTTTCTGTTGTAAGATAGCTGCAGGTCTGTCATTGAATGACCAGACAGGTTAAAGTGTTCTCCCACTGGTTTTTGAGTATTATGATTCCTGATGTCAGAGTTGTGTCCATTAATTCTTTTGCGTAGAGACTGTCTGGTTTGGCCAATGTACATGGCAGAGGGGCATTGCTGGCACATGATGGCATATATCACATTGGTAAATGTGCAGGTGAATGAGCCCCTGATGGTATGGCTGATGTGATTAGGTCCTATGATGATGTCACTTGAATAGATATGTGGACGGAGTTGGCATCGGGCTTTGTTACAAGAATAGGTTCCTGGGTCAGTGTTTTTGTTCAGTGATGTGTGGTTGCTGGTGAGTATTTGCTTTAGGTTGGGGGGTTGTCTGTAAGCGAGGACAGGTCTGTCTCCCAAGATCTGTGAGAGTGAGGGATCATCTTTCAGGATAGGTTGTAGATCTTTGATGATGCGCAGGAGAGGTTTTAGTTGGGGGCTGAAGGTGACAGCTAGTGGTGTTCTGTTATTTTCTTTGTTGGGCCTGTCTTGTAGGAGGTGACTTCTGGGTACTCGTCTGGCTCTGTCAGTCTGTTTTTTCACTTCAGCAGGTGGGTATTGTAGTTTTAAGAATGCTTGATAGAGATCTTGTAGGTGCTTGTCTCTGTCTGAGGGATTGGAGCAAATGCGGTTATATCTTAGAGCTTGGCTGTAGACAATGGATCGTGTGGTGTGTCCTGGATGGAAGCTGGAGGCATGTAGGTAAGTGTAGCAGTCAGTTGGTTTCCGGTATAGAGTGGTATTTATGTGACCATCGCTTATTAGCACAGTAGTGTCCAGGAAATGGACTGCTTGTGTGGATTGATCTAGGCTGAGGTTGATGGTGGGATGGAAATTATTGAAATCATGGTGGAATTCCTCAAGGGCTTCTTTTCCATGGGTCCAGATGATGAAGATGTCATCAATGTAGCGCAAGTAGAGTAAGGGTGTTAGGGGACGAGAGCTAAGGAAGCGTTGTTCTAAGTCAGCCATAAAAATGTTGGCATACTGTGGGGCCATGCTTGGGCTTCTGACCTGAGACCTAGGTATTTGTGACTGTCCTCTTCTCATAAGGGGGAAAAAGGACCATGGGCATTTACCATGACCAGGCAAAGGTAGAGACTTTGTTACTTATGCTCATGGAAATGTTATCTGTATGACTGTAAGCACATAATTTGTATTTTTTTTTTAAATCCTGTTCTTTGTCTCAGTGATATCTTATAGCAATAAGTTTGACAAGCTAATTGTGCATTGTGTGAAAAAATGGTTCTTTCAATCAGTTTTTAATTTGTCACCTTTCAATTTGTCCCAGTGTTCTTGCTTTATGAGAAAGAGCAAATAGAAATTCCCAAGCTACCTTCACTATACCTTCCATTCTTTGCACTTTTTTATAATGCCTCTTTTTTTATTTGGTTCATCTCATTTCTTTTCCAATCCCTCTTCATGTGACTATTAGATACTGGGAAAACAATTTCCAGCAGTTGTCTCTGAATCTCTGTCCTCTTTGAAACTGGGAGACCAGAACTAAATACAATATTCCAGATGAGGACTTACCTTTGATTTACATAACATTATTTCCATCCTATCCATTATGCATTGTAGCATTTTGTTAGCTTTTTTGACTGCTGCTGTACAGTGAGCAAAGTTCTAAAAACCTTCAAGGAAAAGTTTCATTTCAGATCCAGACCCTTTCAGGGATCAAAACTATCCTTTTCAAGGTGTTAATGATTCACATATATGAAGAACAGGAGGACTTGTGGCACCTTAGAGACTAACAAGTTTATTAGAGCATAAGCTTTCGTGGACTATAGCCCACTTCTTCGGATGCATATAGAATGGAACATATATTGAGGAGATATATATACACACATACAGAGAGCATAAACAGGTGGGAGTTGTCTTACCACCTCTGAGAGGCCAATTAATTAAGAGAAAAAAACTTTTGAAGTGATAATCAAGCTAGCCCAGCACAGACAGACAGTTAGATAACAAGTGTGAGAATACTTACAAGGGGAGATAGATTTCAATGTTTGTAATGGCCCAACCATTCCCAGTCCTTATTCAAACCGGAGTTGATTGTGTCTAGTTTGCATATCAATTCTAGCTCAGCAGTTTCTCGTTGGAGTCTGTTTTTGAAGTTTTTCTGTTGTAATATAGCCACCCGCAGGTCTGTCACTGAATGACCAGACAGGTTAAAGTGTTCTCCCACTGGTTTTTGAGTATTTTGATTCCTGATGTCAGATTTGTGTCCATTAATTCTTTTGCGTAGAGACTGTCCGGTTTGGCCAATGTACATGGCAGAGGGGCATTGCTGGCACATGATGGCATATATCACATTGGTAGATGTGCAGGTGAACGAGCCCCTGATGGTATGGCTGATGTGATTAGGTCCTATGATGATGTCACTGGAATAGATATGTGGACAGAGTTGACATCGGGGTTTGTTACAAGGATAGGTTCCTGGGTTAGTGGTTTTGTTCAGTGATGTGTGGTTGCTGGTGAGTATTTGCTTTAGGTTGGGGGGTTGTCTGTAAGCGAGGACAGGTCTGTCTCCCAAGATCTGTGAGAGTAAAGGATCATCTTTCAGGATAGGTTGTAGATCTCTGATGATGCGCTGGAGAGGTTTTAGTTGGGGGCTGAAGGTGACAGCTAGCGGTGTTCTGTTATTTTCTTTGTTGGGCCTGTCTTGTAGGAGGTGACTTCTGGGTACTCGTCTGGCTCTGTCAATCTGTTTTTTCACTTCAGCAGGTGGGTATTGTAGTTTTAAGAATGCTTGATAGAGATCTTGTAGGTGCTTGTCTCTATCCGAGGGATTGGAGCAAATGCGGTTATATCTTAGAGCTTGGCTGTAGACAATGGATCGTGTGGTGTGTCCTGGATGGAAGCTGGAGGCATGTAGGTAAGTGTAGCGGTCAGTAGGTTTCCGGTATAGGGTGGTATTTATGTGACCATCGCTTATTAGCACAGTAGTGTCCAGGAAATGGACCGCTTGTGTGGATTGATCTAGGCTGAGGTTGATGGTGGGATGGAAATTATTGAAATCATGGTGAAATTCCTCAAGGGCTTCTTTTCCATGGGTCCAGATGATGAAGATGTCATCAATGTAGCGCAAGTAGAGTAGGGGCGTTAGGGGACGAGAGCTAAGGAAGCGTTGTTCTAAGTCAGCCATAAAAATGTTGGCATATTGTGGGGCCATGCGGGTACCCATAGCAGTGCCGCTGACTTGAAGGTATATATTGTCCCCAAATGTGAAATAGTTGTGGGTGAGGACAAAATCACAAAGTTCAGCCACCAGGTTAGCTGTGATATTATCAGGGATACTGTTCCTGATAGCTTGTAGTCCATCTTTGTGTGGAATATTGGTGTAGAGGGCTTCTACGTCCATAGTGGCCAGGATGGTGTTTTCTGGAAGATCACCGATGGATTGTAGTTTCCTCAGGAAGTCAGTGGTGTCTCGAAGATAGCTGGGAGTGCTGGTAGCGTAGGGTCTGAGGAGAGAGTCTACATAACCAGACAAGCCTGATGTTAGGGTGCCAATGCCTGAGATGATGGGGCGTCCAGGATATCCAGGTTTATGGATCTTGGGTAGCAAATAGAATACAGACAACCCCCCAACCTAAAGCAAATACTCACCAGCAACCACACATCACTGAACAAAACCACTAACCCAGGAACCTATCCTTGTAACAAACCCCGATGTCAACTCTGTCCACATATCTATTCCAGTGACATCATCATAGGACCTAATCACATCAGCCATACCATCAGGGGCTCGTTCACCTGCACATCTACCAATGTGATATATGCCATCATGTGCCAGCAATGCCCCTCTGCCATGTACATTGGCCAAACCGGACAGTCTCTACGCAAAAGAATTAATGGACACAAATCTGACATCAGGAATCAAAATACTCAAAAACCAGTGGGAGAACACTTTAACCTGTCTGGTCATTCAGTGACAGACCTGCGGGTGGCTATATTACAACAGAAAAACTTCAAAAACAGACTCCAACGAGAAACTGCTGAGCTAGAATTGATATGCAAACTAGACACAATCAACTCCGGTTTGAATAAGGACTGGGAATGGTTGGGCCATTACAAACATTGAAATCTATCTCCCCTTGTAAGTATTCTCACACTTGTTATCTAACTGTCTGTCTGTGCTGGGCTAGCTTGATTATCACTTCAAAAGTTTTTTTCTCTTAATTAATTGGCCTCTCAGAGGTGGTAAGACAACTCCCACCTGTTTATGCTCTCTGTATGTGTGTATATATATCTCCTCAATATATGTTCCATTCTATATGCATCCGAAGAAGTGGGCTATAGTCCACGAAAGCTTATGCTCTAATAAACTTGTTAGTCTCTAAGGTGCCACAAGTCCTCCTGTTCTTCTTTTTGCGGATACAGACTAACACGGCTGCTACTCTGAAACCTTTCACATATATGAGTTGTCTGACCTTTCTTCTTCATTCAACAAAGTTATTCACAAAACTGATTCAATGCTTGGAGATGTGTAAGGCATATTCTGGTACTAACTTAAAATGATTTCACTTTATTTCATGCAGCATACACACAATTGATTTTTGTGGGTGGGATTTTCTTCTAGCCTAGTAGAAATGGTCTGAGAAATCCCACAGGGCAAAATTTTTGGCCCCATGCTGTTCTGTTTATGTGTTTTCATTAGTTGCCATCAGATAAAGGTATAACTGCACTAGATAGTTGGGGTGATGACATACAGGTTTATTTTTCCATCTTAGCTGACTCCAGGGAAGCAATTTCTGGGTTGGTTAGGTGTCTACCTTGATGTTCAGACTCAGATATTTGAAAATGTCCTGTAGTTAAATTCTGAAGAAACAGAGTTGAGTTTTAATTGGCCTCTACTGCCTTCTGAATGACATTAGCCTCTGCAGTTCTTGCTGATGGTAGTATTGTTCAGCCTTTTATTAAGGTTCAGAACTTTAGTTTGTCTGTGGTCCTGAACTTGCTTTATATTATCCTTTTTTTTGTTTTGTTTTTTAAGTCAGTCAGAGAAACTGATTTTGTCTTTTCTAGAACATAGCAAGGGTTGACCAGTACTTCCTCAAGGTGACCGTGAGCCATCAATATGCTCATATTAAATGTTGGCTGGATTTCTTTGATTTATTTTGCTTGTTCACAGTGCCGTATGGCCAGTGTATTCAAAATTAATCTAGAATGCTAACTTGTTCAAGTTCCACATAACTCATTACCCTGGACTTGAGATTCTAATACTTCTAGCGAGGTTTTATACCAGTTGTAAGATTGTTCTCATGCATAAAGCTATTCAGTGCTTTCCCCCACCTCTATTAGTCATTGCTTATTACATCTGTACCAAAGCATTGTGGTCTGCCTCTGCAGTATTCTGGGGAGCTTCTAAGGTATTTACAAAGACTTTTATAGAGGGAAGTTTTGCAATTATGTGCTTTGATTCTGAAATCTCTGGTATAACATACCGAGAACTCTGTGACTCATGCTTTCATTAGAGTCTATTGTTCCACCAAGTCATGTGTATAACTCCCATTAGCACTAGTGAGCAACAGATATCCATGTCAATGGCACAATGGATTACTTTAATTAAGATTATATGCATATTCTGAGTAGCATAGGTGCTGAGCAGCTTTAACCTTATCTCACTAGTTCTCAGTCTGTTGGGCACTCAAGATTACTTCTGCATGAGCAAGTGTGGAAAATGAGAATATACAAGTCATGTTATGGAATAAAAAGCTAGAATCTGAGGGCTAGATGGTGACGTGGGCTAAGTCACGGGGTGGACTGGGCCCATTAAGAGGGAGCTGGTCCAGCCCACCTGTACATCACTAAGAGCCTTGATGGGTCCTGATGGTGGGCAGCTGGTCTCTATGAAGAGCCAAGGGGGAAGAAGAAGCACCTACACACAAGGGTTCTCAAACTGGGGGTTGGGAGCTCTCACGGGGTCATGAGGTTATTATGTGGGGGGTCACAAGCTGTCAGCCTCCACCCCAAACCCTGTTTTGCCTTCAGCATTTATAATGGAGTAAATATATAAACAAGTGGTTTTAATTTATAAAGGGGGGTTGAACTCAGAGGCTTGCTATGTGAAAGGGGTCACCAGTACAAAAGTTTGAGAACCACTGAGCTAGAGGAAGCTGTGGTAGTTAGCCAGAAAGCCCCATGCAGGCTACAGCAAGGTACAAGAGAGTCTGAGACTTTAGGGACCAAAAGACTCGACCTAGGGAGGGCTTGAGTCATTTGCCAAAAGCAGGAGGAAGGTGAGAAACCCCAGGGGTTGAGTTTGTTTCTTATTCTAAAAATAAATTGGACCCAGAAGGGGTATGATATAAGGACTCTGGACTTGTGGAGTTTACTTAAGGAACCCTGAAATGGGTAAACCGAGGAAGGCTGCTGCAGAGTGACCTCTGGCCAAACAGGGTTGTGTAGGGGAGGCAGCTGTCCCTATTACAGGCCATATAACCATACAGTGGTTTAAGTGGTGTGTGTAAAGGTCTGATTTATGTCCCTGCCTGGAACTTAGTTTCAGATATGCAGGAGTGAGTACTGCACTCCCACTATTCATCACTCCTGGGCAAGGGAGGATGAGGAATGGATAAATTTTTGCCACGTCCCCATAGTGTTTTGGCCAGAACAACTGACCTGGTGGATAAAGGTTAGTAATTTGCTGCTGGTATATGCCAGCAGCAAATTACTACCCTTGCCTCCAAGCATTGGGGAGTGGTGGAGGAGTGAAGACTCATGGGCATGTTTCTGAGGCATAATGCTTCCTGGGGTGGTGCAGCTTTTGCCGCATTTCTTGCTCAGGGCTGGGCCTTAGCCATTCTCTCTGTACCACTTCACTAGAGAGTTGAACTAGATCTACTGTAGATATAGTTTAGAAATTGCAATTATGAAGAAACTAGTCTCTGCAAATGGCCCAGCAATTACTAACTTGCTTTTTCAGGGTTCCGAATCACAATAATGATGATATTCTCTAATTTGTAAATAGGCATTAGTATAAAATGTATCTAAATTGAAAACAATTGTCAATATGAGCTCAGAGTGATTTCACTTACCCTGCACGTTTAGCTTTTTCGCTGTGTCAACTCCACTTAAATAATCTACAGTCATGACAATACAAAAAATTAGCAAACTGTCAACATCCCAATCATGGTCATGTATGGTGAATTATATATAGCTACTTTAATAAGGTAATATTGCATTTATCTTTATCACAATTGTATCCTAACAGGTGTAATTTCCATTCAATTTTACTTTGGTTTCACTGATACTCTTACATTTCAATTAATGTTGTGTGGGTAAAACTCTGCCAGGTGAAATTCATTAATATAGCAGCATGAACAAAACATTTTAGTGAACCTGGTTAGGAATGCACCAAGTTCATCCAATAAGACTAAAACTGGGTGAAGCTAATGTTTAAGCTCTTTGGACTATTAGGAGCAGGGCAATGTCTTTCTGCTTGCATAGTGCTCAATGCTTTATGATTGGGGAAAAAAAAGTTTAAAGTGCTAAGCCAGAAATAAAACGTGAATTCTTTAAAAGATGAACATGGTGTGATAGGCCAATAGATATCTTGTAAATGCCATTTAAAAATAATCTCACCATATGTAAATAATTCCCAGTTGTTCTTCTACCTAACCATTATCAACTCTTGTATTTATTAATGTATAAAAAAATCTTCAACTGCTTTTCTAGCTGTCATTCTATTCTTTCCCTGTCTATTCCTTACAGCTAACTGGTCAATTTTCAACAGATTGTCTCCCTCCTTGCATACACCTTTCCCCTACTTAGCCCTTTGGGCTATGAGAGAGAAACAAAACCATAAGCATGCCTCAATAAATGACATCAAACATCAGGAATAGAGCAGGACAAGGTTCCATTTTTTTATCAGCTTTCACGCACAATTTTTGTGTTTAATAACCTGCATTTGCACAAGTAAATGTTTAAATACCCAGCCTGTGTGCATATATAGAGTCAAAGGAAGAGCTTTTCAAAGGTGCAAATGGGAGGAAGACACTTGTCTCCCCTTGACTTCAAATGGAATTTGGTCACTTAGCTGCCTTTTGTGTCTTTAAAAATCTCTCTTGACATTTGTAGGGTGTTCTAAAACTCCTCTGTCTGTGTAAGTGAACTTGGACTTTTTGTTTATATCAGATACATAACCATCTTATTAGCTATGGGAAAATATTCAAACTCAGATGCATCTAAATCCATATTGATGCACCTAAATAACTGATTTGATTTTGAAAGATGAAAGAACACTCCCAACTGCCATTGGCTTCAGTGGGAGCTATCAGAGGCTTAGACACTGAAAATCAGGCTATTTTGGAGCCTAAAATATGTACTGAGAACTTAAGGTCTTGGACTTTAGCCATACAAATTTGAAAGCTTCTGGTCCCTCAGCACTTTTGAAATTCAAGCCACTTTTTTTTTCAGTGCCTAGATATAAATTAGTCTATTTTTAATTACCCATTAAAAAATCTTAGCCTTCTCTGTTAGACACCTGATGTGCACAAAGAGATACCAGTGTGTGTGAAAAAAGGTAGAAATTTAGTGGGCTTTTTTGGTTTTGGGTTGGTACAACTGCACATTTTGTGGGCACATATGTTGTACCTGCTTGGAATATGGGCTTAATGGACATTTTCCTTTCCATTTTTCAGTTACCTCTTTCTCAAATTTTTGACTTCATCTTCAGTTTGAGAATATACAATATAATAGTAACCACTGGAATAGGTCGATAGTGAGCCCTGTCTTGTGACAAGGAGCTCTTAATCTTTGCAGCCCCTACCCCAGGTCAGATGAATAAACTGGGGAAGAAGCACTCCTGTGTTTCATGCCACAAGCTATAGAATATCTGCAAAAGCAGACTGCTAGTGATAGAATCTTAGAAATACCTTTTCAGAATGGCTAACTTCTCTTTTAACTACTTTTAAAACAAAAAAAGCAATAACAAGAGACTGTATTTTTCCCTGATGGCATTTGTTCTTCCATATGGGCCATCACACTTTGAAAATCTGCCTGAGGTTGTTCCAGATGTTTCATTCTGCAAACACAGATGCATTAATGTGAAGATAAATTCAAGGTAAAAGTTTATACACTTCAGATACTCAGGCTCTGTTGCTTGTATGGAGGTAGCTCCCATATCCAAACTATATAAGGTTGCAGCAGAAGAAGCTGTCAAGCATAAGGGATTGTAGACTGGTCTCATGAGATTTCTGCCAGTTTGGGCTAAATTTGAAGTGCCTCTGGAAAACAGGTCCTGTCCTCCTTGGGATTATTTCAAATTTTTTTAAAACAAAAATTCTGATTTTTTTTAAAATCTGAAATAACTTTGCTTTGAAATGTCCTGTAAATTTATTTCATTTTTTAAAATGTTAAAATATGCTCACTTGAAACAATGTTTTATTTTTACTTTTTGATTTGCTGAAAATGTCAGGAAAAATAGTTTTATGTTCAAACCAAAACCATTTCCCCCCCATTTTTTCAGAATTGCCAGCAAATCAAATAAAAAAAATCCATGGTTTGCCTAGCTCTAATTACTTTATTTGTCTAGGTCTTCGCTAGGTTTTGAACAGTCTCCTTCCTCACCAAATGGCTGCCAAAAGAACTACATTTGTGTTGGAGAATAGGATCCTCCTCTAAAAGAACACTTGGGAGACAGTTTAGTTCTGGTGTGTTTGATCTTTAATGTGTGGGAGAGATTTCTACCATCCTACTCTTCAGCAACAAAGCCTGACATTGCAGCTCCTTTAAGTTTGGCTGGCTATGGGCTCACTTGTGGGTAGAAAGAGTTCCATGGGCATTGGCTCATGCCCTGTATGACCATTCCACAAGTGCCATGACTTGATTAATGAATGCTATGGCCCTGATCCTGCAATATGAACTGGATCTTGTCCAGTTAAAGACAGTGAGGTTCCCCATGGGTGCAGGTGTCCACCAGTGTTCCCTCTAATTTTTCCCACCCATGTGTGGAATGAATTTTGTGCACCAATATGGAGGTGATGTGTGACACATCACCTCCATATTGGTGCACATAACAAAATTCATGTGGTGGGGATGGGGCCAAAGGGTTTGGAGTGTGGGAGTGGGCTCAGGGCTGGGGCAGAGGGTTGGGGTGCAGGGGTGTGTGGGCTCTGGCTGGCGATGCAGGTTCTGGGATGGGGCCAGGGATGAGGGGCTCAGGGCTGGGGCAGAGGGTTGGAATGCAGGGGTGTGAGGGCTTTGGCTGGGGGTGCAAGCTCTGGGGTGGGGCTGGGGATGAGGGGTTTGGGATGCAGGAGGGTGCTCTGGGGCTACGGTGGGGAGAGAGGACTACCCCCAGCTATCTCTCCCCGAAGCTGCACCTGGACTGGGGGGGGAAAGGTGCCTCTCCCCACCGTGGCAGATCTGGAGCTGCAGGATAGGTGCCCCTTCCCTGTCCCCAGCAGGTCTGAGGGGAGCTGGGTTCGGGCTGGGGGAGGGGCACCCCAGCCACTCGTGGGTCTGTTCTGGACTTGTCGCGGCACCCTGGCTGGAGCAGGGCTGGGTCGCAGCAGAATTGGGGCCAGCGGAGGGGTGTCGGCCACAGCAGGTCTCGGCCGCCCCAGCCGCGGCAGGTCCCCCCGCGAGTTCCCTGAGCACCTGCCTGGCATTAAATAGGCTGCTGTGCGGCTGCACAGCTTACAGGGAATTTGTGTCCACTCACACAGACCAACAAAAGTCAGCATATGGACACTCGGTTATTGGCAGAAAAACTGAGTAGGTGACCTAATGGCACTTTCTCTTTGCTTTGATACTATGAAAAGACTAGTATGACAATAATATGAACTATATTATCCATCATGTTACACAATGTACCTCTTTCCAGCAGTGGCCAATAAGATTTTTTTCAAATGAACAGAAGCTCCACCAATAAAGCACCTGAACATTTATGCAATTTGATATAATGGAGGAAATAACTCCTTTCTCATCCAAGCAGGCAACATCCTTGAAATATGAGAACTGATTTTTCTTTATAATCTGCTCTAGTTAATGTGGTTTCAAATATTATTCTTGTGGCTATATATGTCAGATTGATTCTTGAATCCTGGTAAACTATTTGCTTCAATAATTTTTTGTAATTCCCCATTCACTGCATAACAACTTTCTTTTATTCATTAAAATATGTTGCCTTTCAGTTTCATAGATTTCTGCTTCTTGTTTAAAGAAATGGTCAATATTTTTGGCTTGTCTACTATACTGTACCATTAATTATTTCATAGAACCTCAGTTCTGAACAGGAGCCTTTTTAGGTTTGTGACTTTTGGGACATGTATGCAACATGCAATGTTCAGAACTGCAGACCTTACACATCCTTCCCAGTAGAATATCAAGGGGTCAGTGAGGTGATGTTCAAAGACTGGGAGCAGGGACTTGTCTTGTAAACAGATTGATCCGAACTCAATTGGCCAGTTAAAAATTCCCTAGAGGAGAGAATTCTCAACTACCACAAAGACAATGGAGTTGGCTCCTACTCCTGGCATAAGGAGGCTTCTTGGGGCAGGGAATGGCTGTTTCCCTATACCAATTCTCAGCTGGCAAATGGCCCCTTACGGAACATGGCCAGCTGTCATAAATTAGTGGCCTACAGGCCACTCTATTTTACAACAGGGCCAAAGTGGCTTGAGAATCATGGAGATGTAACCAGCTGCCCCTTCCTTCTTTCCTGCAACACACAACTTGTTCAGTCAAGAATCTTGCTCATTATCATTGATTGACATTTATACATTAAACTTGTTAACACACAATATGATCATTATATTAAGTCATCTGTTTAGTTATTTTTAGCTGATTATATTATCAACATCCAGCAGACTCACCATGTGTATATGGTGAGTCTGCTGGATGTTGTACAGATAGATTAAAAAAGGCAAGTTCCCTGCTGTGTAGATCTTAAAAACCAAACAGACAGCATACACCAAATGGGGTGTGCAGAAGAAGAACAAAGAAAAGCAATGGCATTGACTGATTACATGCCTTGTGAACAGTTTTTGATTTTTCTCTTCATACGTGTATATGTTTTTAGTAAACTAATGGAGTTTGTGTGGGTCAGCTTAGAAGCCCAGTAATATTCTCTATAGAAGTACATGATCACTTAGTAGCTATTTTAGTTGAAAAGTAGTTACAGTAATTCATTTCATTCTGAAACCTGCAAAGTACTCTACGTGAACACAGGTCCAACTGTCCAGGCTTCATTGTAGGACTCATACCTAAAGTTGCTCTACCAGTACGCTGTGATCATGTGGCCAAGGAATTTCCTCTGCAAGATTATTCAGTTGATAACCAATAATTCTCATAGTAGGAATATTTTTGCTTGTTTCACCTAAACTTGTGTTTTTAAAAGTAGCTGGCAATCATGAATGTCTAACTATTACCCCACCTCTCAAGTGAACAGGGTGGCATTTCCAAAGTGTGTGCAGTTTTACTGCTCCAATATTTATCTCTTACTCCTCACCTCCATTTCTTGATGATGGGCCAATATATTCAAAATATTATTTTTTGTCAAATCAACCTTAATTGTAGATGAGGATTAGGGTGGGATTTTACCACTATTAGCTCATGATCTTGCCTTTCAATATCTAGGCTTATGTTGGTTTCTATGCTATATTTTGAAGAGAGACAATCTTTCTAAATTGCAATTTTATTGCAGTTGTGTAAATGTTTTCTATAACTTCACTTTTTAATATACCACTTAGTATTCAGTTCACTCTTTAATTGTTGCTTATGTTAATTATTGGATTGTTTTGTATCTATGATTTTACGTATTGGAAGATACTAAATTTTAAAACTTCATTGATGATGAAAACCAGATGGTCTCAGTGTATTCTATTTTATGGTGTTCAGGAAGTACTTCTCTGCCTGGTTTTTAGTCCATAAGTCTTATATAATTTGTTAATAGAAAGCCAATAACAAATTGCAAGAAATGGATTTTGCATTCCCCTGTTTTTTCCTATACAGTTCTGTTATTCTGATTTCAAGTTAAAGGGTTTAAAATTTAATCTTAAATTTGATTGTGAAGCTTTATTCACTCGTGTTAATTAATGCATGCTTTTTTCCCAACAGTTTACTTTTACGATTATGACAGAATGTATTCTTACAGCTTGAATCAACTAAAGCTATGTAATTAAGGGGAATAGTATGCAGGTGTGTGACCTAGATATTTTAAACTATTCAGTTGGAATAAGCTTAAATATTTTTAATGTTAGTGCATTAGCAAATAGAGAAAAATAGCTTTACATGAGAATCTTTCATCTAAATCAGGCAAACAGATTTGTATCAATATTTGCTGGAATAAGATGTAGTGGTTTACATTATGCATTGTACAATACTAATATTTATTTTAGAAATAGGTTGTCTTTGCAAAGTCAGGATTTTTTTATTATACTGTATGTCTGTTTCACAAGCTCTGCTGCATCATTCCAGAAGCTGATGGCTTAGAAATACAAAAAGCAGACAATTGTAAGTTCCCTACATCTGACAAAATTGTGTTGTCTAATGAGAGCAGTAATAGAAATGCAGATCATAAAGCCATCTTTTAAAATGGAAGCAGTGTGAAAAATGGAAGTAAGAGATAAAATAAGTCCCTAATAATGGATTTACAGAACTCTGAAGGCAAGCTTTATATGACTAAATAAATGGGATCAAAAATGACAATTTTGATTTTTAAGAGATTTCCCCTGAGACCCTGCAGTACATTACAACTCACGTCTTCAAATGCAGGTTTTGATTGTGCTAAAGAACATTCTTTTCTTCGGAAGAAAGAACCTTGTAAAGGCCATTGGGAAGTCATCTATCCTTAAGGCAAATTTAATCAATATCAAAGTTTTATCTTTTTTTTTTTAAAGAATGCAGAGCTAATCAACAGTACATGTTTATAAGGCTGTGCTAAAACAACTTGACAGCTTTGAAAATGAGTCATTGAAATGTGAGCCCCTCTTAATTCCCCTCAATAGGCTATATAGCTGTGTGTGTTTGTGCATGTGAATGTAATGATTGTGAGAGGTGCCCTTTATGCATAGCATTGATGGAGCACAGAGAGATGAAGTGTAAGATTCCTCACATTTTAACACTAATTACCTCAAACTTGACCTGGAGAAAGGAGGTGAGGAGAGAGCAACTCATGTACCAAGTCCAAGCAGTCCTTTGATTCTTTGCTAAAACCCCCAACAAAGGTGCCAACATGTGCCAACTGGGCTTCTTTGGGGACCAAAAAGAGGTGCTGACATAAGTTGGGAACCCCTGAAGGTGGTTCTGAGTTACAGCTGGTGCCTTGGTGCTGCCTCTGGCTTGTGGCATAAGCCAGAATGGCCTTAGTGTGTACAATATGGCCCCGCTCGCCTCTGCTTCCAGCTCCATCACTGACACACACACACTATCTGTTTGTGGGGGACTTTACGCTCTTTACATATGTTCTGCACTGCTGGAATAGCATATAGGGGCCAGATCAGGGGTTAGAATCCCCCCTTTGGATTAGGGCTGCAAAGATGAGATGGCTGAAGAAGTACAGTAGCTAGGGTTGGAGAGTAGTCAAAAGTACTTAAGGGACATCAGAAAGGGCACTCTACCCAAGGGCAGAAACCTCCACTGTCTACAGAAAATAACCCTTTATTCTGCTTGAAATGATGAAGAAATCAAATTTATTTTGGACTTGAGGTCAAACGCTAACTCCCATAGATATTTGTGTTCAGTAATGATGTGTTTATAAAATTTCTAGAAAAACCATATATTCATTTTGCTAATCTGGTATTGAACTGTTTACTTTGTATGCTGCATATTTGTCTCTCGCTCTAAGAAGCAAAGCAGTCTTTCAAAACCTAAGGGAATAGGTGATCTAAGGCCTATTGACAGAAAATGCAAAAATAAAATTCAAGGTAATGACATAGTTATGAGCCTCTGAATAAAGGATCAATCTATATATCACTTTACCGATCCAGCAGGATGCTGAACATTTCCTTTGTGGTTCTGAGCCCTCTCAAATCCATTCATGTTTAAGGGTATTTGTGGATGCTCAGCACCTTACAGGATCAAGATCTTAAGGTGTATGAAGAATGGAATTGTCATTGTAGTGGGTTTACTAACTGTGACACTTGAAAACCATTCTGGACCAACTTGCTTAAGGCAGTTTGATGCTCGGTTAGTTAAACTGTACATGTTTCAGTCAAACATTTTCCTGATTTCGTCAAAGTTGTTGAATGACTGCATTAACCTTGGTGTGTTTTGGCACTAGAAGAGCAAATTAAAGTCAATAAATGTCTCCCACAGCACGGATGAACTCCAAGGGCACATAGTGAGGTATTTATGAGATGTGGGGGATAATTTGGTCAAGTACATTCTTCCCTTCAAACTACTATTGCCACTCCAATATTAGTAGAACATATTTTAAGTCAGTTTTTTTAGCCGTGTATATTGGTTGGCAATATGGGCATCTGTGTTTTTTATCAGACAGTTGGAAATACTCAGATTTGTGCATTTCCTCTGAACTATAGGCACTGGATTTAAAGGGAGCAGAGCAAACAGTGGCTCTATTTATTATTTGTCTTCAGTTCAAAGCAAGATCACTTTTGGTGAGACTAGGCATTGTCTGAACATCTGGGCCATCTGAGTTCGGGAGATCACTGATACATTTTACTTACCTTGACTATCTAACTTGTTGGTAGTGAGGGTGAACCTTTAATGACTCAGGGTTTGGATTTGATTTATTAAGGAGATTGTTGGGTTTAGTATGGATAAGCATTCAAATGTTTGAATGTTTACTTGAACTCTCCAATTCAGTTGAATATGAAAAACTGGGTTCAAAATTTCAGAACTCATGAATAACTATATATGCATTTATATCACTGTAGTGTTTGAGTGCACTTCCTGATTCTCATTGTGCTAGAAATTCCAAAAGAACAGCCTCTCTAATGGTATATTGGTATTTCTGCTTTTGTACTTACCTAGAGCCATGAAGTGTACAGGTATATGAAAATAATGTTAACCTGACTTTTTTTGCACCTTAAGAAAGGTTTGGTTTGGGTGCAGTTTGAGTTTATAGTGAAAGTTTAAGTCATATCTGTGACAATAACAAAAGCCAGTCCCTCATTCTGTATCGTTGTAAATCTGATTTGCTTTGGACATTTTTTAGAAAGATATTGTCTGTTTATGGTCTTTTTCCTTTGATGTTGATTACTGTAAACTGTCGCCAAATGCTGCTTCATCTATCTGTGTAAAGACTGAATTTGTAAGGATAGCTGGGGAGCTATCTGTCAGCTAGTATGGAGTGACTGCACAGGTGCTGCTGTTAGCTATAGCTCTAGTAGAACTTGGGACCCACTGTATCTCCTCCATGGGGAGTTTAAGCATGTGATTGTGTAGTGGCTGATCAACTGGCCAGTACCTTGTCCCATCATTGAGCCTCTGCTGCATCACTTAGCTCTTTTTCTCTGTTGCTATTTCAAGACTGCCCTCTGCATGAGCTTTCCACAGCATGTCTTGCTCAGTAGAACTGCAGCAGTTCTGCTTTATTTATGGCCTTCTGTGTTGATGGAGGGAAGTAGCAGAGTTTGTCCTTTTGTGAGAATTGCTGTATTAACTAGGCAAGGACTTTACATAGCTTTATGGTTGAGCCAATAACCTGACAGAATCTAGCAAGTTAGTGTTTTTGAGCCAGTGACTTCACAAAGCCCTGTGCTTAGGCATCATCTCAGTAAGCTCGGGATGGTAAGCCAGAGACTTCACAGAAATCTAGGCCTATGCATAAGTGCAAGAAGCTGGAGGTGTTGTGCCAATGATAGAAGCCAGTTCTTTGATGTTGCCCAACAGCAAGCTGCTGAGTTAGTGACCTGAAGGAGTCATGAAATCAGAGCAGAATGCAAAAAGTTGCTGTGCTTTAAATTCACAGTGGCCTATCCCTTGACATCCACCCAACACGCTAAAGAAGCTGATGGGACCTGTCTCTGATGGAATAGAGTTACGTGATGAAGAGGATCCTGCAGCTGTAGGGTTGACTTAATTGGCCCTGCTCTTATGAATACCTTATTGATAGTGGAGCTGGTTGATACACTTTTCACTAAATTTCCAGAAATTTAATTTTCCTATTTTCCAACCAGTTTCAAGTGTTAATTGCCAAGAATGAACCTTGAACTCTAAGGGTGAAATCTTAGTCCCACTGAAGTCAGTGATAAAACTCCCATGGACTTCAGGAGGGGAAGAAGTTCATTCTAGAAGTCTGATTTTTCTGTTCTTCTTTCACCCTTTCTGCTCATTGGAATTAGATATGAGTTCTATTTGGATGGGACCTAACTTGTTAAGGAGTGGTGCTTTATTTCATCTCCTATGGGAGATAGTGTTAAAACGCTACAAAATGCTTTGAGGAGAGTAGGAGAGTTGCAAACTGAAAGAACGTACTCTATTTATCCAACAGTCCTTTAAAGGAGAAAATAAATTTAATCTAAGCTTTAGGTTCAGTATTTTAGTGTTATTAGCTATCAATCTTAATATCTTAACTCCAATTTTTGCACAAATTTAATAATATGGATACTTTATAGTCTCTTGGAAGATTCACAAAACCTATTATAGAAATGTCAGAATTTCCATAGGAAGGTAACCTTCCTCTTAGCAGTAGCAAGGGAACAAAACAAACTGATAATGATTAAAGTGTCAGGATGTAATTGCATTTTCTTCCAAATAAACCATCAACTCCCAATAAATAATTAAAACAAGCGTTGTTCCTTGGGATGCAACAGTTCAGTAGCTGTGATTAAAAAGTGCTAGGAGCCATTATTAGATTTTTTTATGATAAATTTTCTCCTATTGTCAATTTGTCAGGTTTTATTACCTCACTGTTCTTTTGGATGTTTTCTTTTCTTTCAGGTTTACCAGGAAAGCATAACTTTGTACTTCTTGTGCTGTAGATGGTGATGGTATCTACACCGCATGTAAATTTCACAAATAACCTTTAAATGTTCTCTATTCCAGAGAGGAACATATGAATCTACACTTGGGAATGATAATTAAATTTGTCAAGGCCTCAGGATTCCCCTAAGAGCCATGATATGGCCATCTGACACTTTGACATGTGTATTAGGAATCTTTTTTTCAGTTCTCCATGTACTCTATGGTAAATAGCTTACTACTAGGTTGTGCAATGAGACATTCAGTCTTAATAAAAAATGCCAACATCTTGACAAACTTTTTTCAAAAAAGAGGAAATATTTGTAGGTTGACTTCCTCCTTCCAGAAACCCATTTGGGACTGTGAACTGAACCTTTGAACAGCCAAAAGGGGCTTAGGATAGCAGTATTCAATTTCTCTCTTGTATTTTCTATAGTGATCTCTGTGCAAGGAGGAGAATGGTTTATAGAGAAGTCATTCATGTTTGAACTATTTGAAGTGAAGCTATCCTGAAAAAAGGGTTATGTACAAATGCTCCTTCACAGATCTGCTTCAGCAGTATAAATTCAAACTGACATCTGTTTATTATGATGACAAGAATAAGTGGGCTTTTTTAAAAACTACTTTTTACATCTATTAGACCTGCAGAACTAATTCAGTAGAGCAGGAGTCTATTCTGGTTCAGGTATTGACAACTGAATTATTGCAGAGCCAAATTATGCTGCTGTCAGAAGTGAAGACTATGAAGATTGTATAGTCATAACTGAATGCAGAATGTGGCCCACATAATGCTTGTTACTGATGATGATAAAGTGCAAGCCAGAAAGATTAGCTCACAGTTTGACTTTCACATCTTTGTGGGGCAAATGGGGGCACTTAAGAAAATAACACTAAACCTAAACTTGATATGGGTTCCTTTAGTTACAATAAATGAAGGCTCCCACAATATTTTTATAGTTCCTTCTCAAAATAGAAGTTCAGCTTAAAAAGAAATCATCATTTCTCTGTGGAATTTGCTTTCCATTCAGCACAGTGACTTAATTCCACTCTACCCACAGAAGAGAGATCCCTCCCCCGCCCTTTTTCCCCCCAAGGGCTGGTCCCGATTGGAAGCTCAAAATTGAATGAGCAGAAATTTAATTCCTTCCCTCTCACTAATAAAATAAAGGACCAACATATATTTTTCTGTATAAATTTAAGTTTATACATGAAACTTAGCTGTTAATTTGTCCCAATAAATTGCTTTGCTTGATCATTGTGTTGTAGCCATGTTGGTCCCAGGATATTAGAGACAAGGTGGGTAAGATAATATCTTTTATTGGACCAATTTCTGTTGATTCAGTAAAAGATATTATCTTACCTACCTTGTTTCACGAGATTAAGTCATTCTTATCAACAAAAGACAAATATAAAGTTGAAACTTTTGGTAAAGTTTCCATATATAACGAGATTTGTTTTCTCAGTCAAGAATAATCAGTTTTGTTAATACTGCACATATTTCCAGAAAGAGAGAATGGCTGGTGAAGTTGTTAGGGTACTAGCCTGCCTATCAGGAGATAGAATTGTAGGACTGGAAGAGACCTCAAGAGGTCATTTAGACCAGTCCCTGGCACTTGTGACAGGACTAAGTATTATGTGGGTTCAAGTCCTGGCTCTGCCACCAACTTGCTGTGCAATGTTGGGCAAGTCGCTTAGTCTCTTTGTGCTTCAGTTCCCCATGTGTCAAATTGGGGATAATAGTGCTTATATATTTCACATGGGTATTATGAAGATAAATGCATTTAACATTGTGAGGGGCTCAGTTACTAAAGTATAGGGGGTAAGATAAGCACTTAGCACACAAGTAAGGCATTTAATTATATACTAACAGGAAGGAGTGAAAAATTGTGTACACTTTCAAAACATGTCTAGTACTGAATAAGGTATCACAAGAGGAAGGTATTGTAGCAGATTTTCTCAGCAGGCATTGGAGTTGGAATGAAAATAGGTTTAAGATGCTTTTGGGAGTATTTCGCTGAATAGGAGAAAAACACTTTACCAAGTCTGCTCTCTTCCACTACTTTAAATCCAGCATGACTTCGCTGACTGATTTAAAGTAGTGTGTCTGAGCAGAATTTGGCATGTTAAATATAAGAATACTTTGCAACTACAGTAAACTGCCAAGCATGGTTGTGATCTCACTGTCGCTGGAAATGTTCAAGGCTAGATCTGATTCCCTTTACCAGGGAAAATAAAATCAATTCTGCTACAATTCAGGAGAATGGATTGTTAGGTATTAAGGTCTAGGCAAGTGGAGCAAAAGAAGTTTAATGGGGATTTTGCATATATCCGTTCTATTTTCTTGAAGGTTTTATGAGTTTGCAAGCACTAGTTCTATGTAACAAGGAAATTAGCCCTGCCAGATGAATACTTATTTTATTTATTTATATTTATAACAGTATATACAAAAAGCACCTTTTCTAGCCTTTTTAATTGTCTGTCAAAATGTAAATATATAATCAATAGATTCCTAAGCCTGTGCAGTAGTGGACACTTCTAAACCAAATGACTCTTAACATCAGGTCTATGACAGTATTATTATTATTTCTGCTTGTAAATAGTAGTGTATTTAAAGTCCTCTCCGTAACTGATGTCTGTTGGCTTCCATCTCTAAGTCCAAACTGAACACTACATGTATAAACTCTAGATAGTGCCTCATCATCATGGTTTTACCTCTCTTCACTGTGCAAGGGCAAATTGTTCCCCGGGAAGCTCTTCTAATTTCATTTTGTTCTAGGCAAACTAAGTGGATGTAGATGATCAGTGCACAGCATATGATACAAATGACTATCCCTCCACTTTTAAATCTCATTGTTAAAGTAATCGCACATGAACATCTGCTGTTCTGAGCATCACAAATAGGTTCCTTTGAATGTAAAGGTTTGCTGAGCACTGATAGTTTACTAAGAATAGAACATGTGCAGCTAATAGAATGCACAACTCTTTAATTCCAAACATTATCTGGAAAGTTCATAGTCTTGCTATGCTGAGCTGTCATTTTGCCCTCTCAAGAATGATCTTACACATATGATTACTATTCATTTACTAAAGTCTAAGTTCATTTAAAGGAAAAAAACACTTCTTTAAAAACCGTATTTTGATAACTAGCCAGCCTTTGTTTTATTTTGTTTATAATCCTATATCTTAATATAGGTCCTGATCCAAAGTTCATTGGGGTAAATAGCAAAACTCTTATTGACTCTAATGGGTTTTGGAATAGGCCCCAAATCCATTGATGTTAATGGGAGTTAGGGCCAGGAAGAGCTCTCAGCAGGGTACATGTCTTTGTACTCATTGATACACTTTTTTTGAAAATATACAAAAATCTAAAGAGCCACCTTTCCAAATCTCTAGTTCCTTAATACAAATTAAGGGGGAAAAGGAAAATAAGTAATTATTAACTTATCACCCCTTCTTCCCCGCTCAATAGCCAACAGAACTGAACCACCTCCCGAACACACAACTTCCTTTTACTATGCTGATCTTACCCCCATCAAATGCCAACTCTGTGCATCAGTATGTGCAAGCAGATGTGCATTACAGCATGCCCTGAAGATCAAAAGACCAGGGCTAGTTCAGATGGGGCATGGTGGACAGCTTATTTCAGAGCTGAGTTGGTCTTGAGATGTTTTAACTTATTCCACACTTAGTTCTAACTACTGGCCTTAAGGGACAGGGCAACAAGAGGCTGAATGCAGATCCAAAATGCAGATCCTGATTAATATCAGCCTCTTGATAACTTTTTAATCCTAATGACATAAACAACCAAACCCCATTAATCCTGGCTACTATGGCTGTTGCCATGTGACAGCTGTTATGTACAGTACATGTCCAGGACATGTTCTCCTGACCTCACCTTCTCCAGTACCATCATCCTTCCCACTCCTCACTTGCCACCATCTTTCCTGCTGGTGCCAATCCCATCTTCACTTTTTCCCCTCCTGACCAGAATCCCTCTTCTCCTCCCCAGTGCCAGCATCCCTTTCTAACTCCCTCTTACTTCTCATTTCCATGGACAACATCCTCTTACTTCTCTTCCTTGTGATAGCAGCCTTGTCTTTCTGGCTCCCCCTTCTTCACTCCAGCACCCTCCTCCTTCCATTTTCTCCTGATGGTCAGGATCTGTAAGATTGTAATAGTCACTACATGGTATCTCATATTTTCTTTTAAAAATAGTCTTTCAATCAACTGTGCATTATGGGAGATCTATATACATCAAGGGATTTGTAGCATTAGACTAAATAAGGAAACTTTGAAAGAATAGGAAATTATTTCTGTAGTTTAAAAGATAGAAAATGAAGCATCTATGTTACAACAAAACAAAAAGCTAAAAGCCTAGGATGTGGCATTGTATTACTGAGGTTTTTCAGAGTTATCAAGTATTCCTGTGGAAAATGATTGGGGCTATCAAGATATAAAACAGCAGCTGCGGCCATCTGAAGTGGCAATTTATATTTTGTGCATTATGGTCAGATGTGAGCTGCAACAAAAAATAATAAAAGGATGTTTAATCAGGCTGAGGTAATGAAAGGACCGACCCAAAGATCAATTACTCAATGTATAGAATTCTTGTTACAATTAAGGTTACAAATATTCAGATAACATGTTTACAACAGTAGCTATCTGTATAGAAGGACAAGATATATTAAATCCAAAACTCTTGTAATTATAATTGCCACTGCTTTACATTGATTATAAAGTATGTAATCAATGTACTAAAATTGAACAAAAAAGTATTGCAAAATGCAGCTGCAGAGTAGATTAATTATAATCCCCAAAAATTCACATTTTTGTTTCTGTTGGTTGTTTCTAACAGTTTATTACATGAGGCCCATATCCTCTAATTAGCTTTGCATGCAGCAGCATAGAGCCGTATCAATTTCATTCTGAACTCATAAAGGATCCAGACCGTGGTGCATTATAATCCAGATGATACCAGTTACTTCCAAGGCATTTTTACTAGAATTATTTCCATATTAAGATTTTAATAATCCAGAGCAGAGCTGGGTGAATAATGAAATTGTGATTATTCTATTTTATTTCATTTCTTGAAATTCACATTTATTTGCAAATAGTGATGTTGTAGAAACTGGGTGAATAATAACAAGATCAAATTTGTATATATAAAAATGTGTGCATTTTTATTCATTGAACATTGTTTGACCAGTTCTGCTCTTGGTTATTAAAATCTTAATTTGTTTAAGAAAGCCAAAAGTGACCATTACACTTTGTTTTGGAAGGAGAAGCTATCTGAGCTGTCCAAGAATTCAGTACCCTTGTTCTCTTGCTACTGGCACATAACATTGGTGCAAGTGGCCAGTTAGCACCTCGTGGTGGGCAAGAAAAGAAACTGAGGTCTATTTCCAAGATGTCATTAGGTGAAGCATGGAATCATTCTGGTGAAAAATGCCTCATACCATCATCTGGATTATACATGGTACCATCTGGATTATTCATGCAAATAAAATCTTAAACATTTAACTGCATCACTCAAATTCTCTGAAAGATCTGGTGAAACTACTGTAGAAATCTAGGCCCTGCTCATTCAGTCATACCTGCTAGCAGAGACCCTTTCACCCATGCTTCTTTCCTCACCAGAAGAAACGTTTAGGAATGGGATGGTAGACACCCATTTAATTCAGTGGGCTCCACATGGGTGCAGGGATGTGGACAAGTTTATGTGATTGCAGCCTTGGAACTCATATTATGAAAAGGAATATAAATGCCATCCTCAAATCTTAAATATGAAACCTATAATTATTTGTTACTTTCCTAAGGTTAGATCCTGCATAGTGCTGAATATCCACTGTTTCCAGTGAAGTCAGTGCTCATCCCTTCATAGTATTAGACCATCAGATTGCAGGGGCCTGATTATCCACTGCTTTGCATCTTGTGTAGGAATTTACACGGGGGCAAAGCGTACGTAAAGTTCTGCTGCTTCATTTTACCAATGCTTTTACATCCACTTTGCATACGTAAATTACTGTACAAGGTGCATGGCTGTAAGGAACCAGTTTATATGTGGGTATGTTCTTGTCCGCTTCCTATGAACACATAGGGGAATAGGACTTTAAAATGCATATTGATCACTCATTAGCTCTGGTTAACAGATCTAGTTTTATTAGGTCTTATTAATAGTGAGTTTCCTTCAGACAATCCAACAGCCTTGAAACGAAACGTGACACCTGGGAATATTTTGTCTGTTCCTTACTCCAGGGTTCCAGTGTGATTATTCAAGGAGTTCCCCTGGAACCTTTATCTTTTAATGTTTCTGTTTACAATAGCCTCTGCATCTTCAGAAAGTGACATCTACTGTAGCTCCCGAACAGTACCAATTAAGCAGAAATTCTTAAGAGCAGTTCATGTTCCAAAAGGCCTCCAAGGCTGCAGATCAACTTCCTCATTTTTGAGGGCACCTGCCCTCAAAATTTGTTAATGTTATAGAGGAAGCAAGTTCTTACCTTTTTCCTACCAGCATCATCACAATCTTTTTTTGCATCTAGCTTTACTCAGTTGCTCTTCTTCCAGGTGCTGATTTTGGCTCGGCATTGAGAAAGCTGGGTAACGGTGCTACTTGGCTTTGATGTAAAAGAGATGTAGAGCTTGCTGTCAACTACATACGGCTGGCACCCAGCTGTGTTAACTCACCAGTTCTCCCTAGGGTTTGATATAAGTTTGTGAACAAGATGGAGGAGAGGATGGAGCCTCATAGGACTTTGGCGGTGGAGGAACAGTCATCCATATGAACCTGTGCATTTGGCCTAGGAAGAAGGACCAGAGCTATTTTAGGGTCTTTCTGTTTAAACTTGCTTCTTGAGACAGGAGTATTTGGTGATCAACAGTGTCAGATGATACAGAGAAGTCCAATGGGAGGAGTATGGATGTACTTTCTCTGCTTATGGATAGAATGAGGTCATCCACCAGAGCATCAAGTGCTGTCTCAGTACTGTGGCTTGGCCTAAAGCCTAAATGAGAGGTCCAGGATACTGGCAACTGGCATTGGAGACTTTTTTTTTTTACTAGCGTCTCAAGTAGGAGAGGGAGTTTAGTCACCAGATGATAGGTTTGTGAGCTCTCTAGCATCAAGTGATTCTTTCTTTATTACTGGTTGGACTATTGCATTTTTTAGGGTGGGTAGTAGATTCCCCTTATCAATGCAGACACCCTCTGTTACTACAAGTCTTGGGATTCTCTGTTCTTTTGCCTTCCAGGAAGGGCAGATATCAAAATCACATATGTTGGCACTAATTGCCATTGCTGAGTCTATCACCACTACATGGGTTAAACTCTTGGAAGGTGTTGTGTTTTGATTATCTTGATAGCCTATGAGACCATGCTGAATGCAGATGATCTTTTCTGTGAAATAAGGTGGTAGTTCCTTCTAATGGAAGGTGCGGTAGACTGGAGATTTGTCTGGATTGACAAAGCCACTGATGATCTTCTCTGGATCAACAGCATGTGATTTAGCTGCCTCTATGGAAGGAGAAAGGTAGGGTCTCTTTGCTTCCTCAATGACAGTGGTATTGATTTGTAGAAATTCTTTTCATGTCTGAGTCTGCCCTCAGTGCTTAAGTTGTCATCTTCACTGCTTTTTTGGTGTCAGGTTATTTGAAAAGGGTGATGTTTCTAACTGTCCAAATAGAGTGCTTTGGTGATACAGTGTCTATAACAGTAGTAAAGGAGAGGTGGTAGACTTTCACATATTCTTCCACTTTTTGGTCTCTTGGTAGGTAGGTACAGTCTCTAAATACCTACATGGGGAACAGAAATTTGATAAGAGGACTCTTCAATCCTAAAGACAAAGGATTGTGATGGATTCTTCATCACTGAACCAGACTAAGTTCTGATTTCTTTAAGATTTAATGTAAATATTTTATATTCCAGCTGTTTTTTCCACTATCTGTTCTTTCCAATTCCATGTTTTCTTTACAACTTCGCAATCCTCTCCTTTTTGTATCCATTCTAGTTTCTGTTTCTATCCACTCCATTTTCTTTCATCCTCTTTTTGTAATTTTACACACACATGAACATTTCTCCAAATATATCTCTTTCATGATCTAATAGATAATGTTTAGGGAAGCCTGATGTAATCAGAGAGACCTGCAGAAGAAACTCTGAAGAGGGTATAGAAACTTTAGAGCCCGTTGCAGAATAGGACTGGTTAAGGGCTGTTGACATATGCTGATTTGAAGATTGAGCTATGCATCTGCTTATCTAGATGGGCCATTCTGCAGCCTGTTCCCATCTGAAGTCTGCATCTGTAATAATTCTATCTATATAAACTATAATATGATAAATATAAATATGTACATCAGTCTTCTAAACATGTATGATAGTATAAAAGCATCTTTACACCTTTACTCCAAGAACTTCCTTTTAAACCTTCAAATCTGTTTAAATATTACATATTTAGTGCCCGTATATGGACATTTCCCAAGCCTATGCATACTATAGCCCAGGGGTTCTCAAACTCTGGGTTGGGACCCCTCAGGGGGTCAAGAGATTATTACATGGGGGTCCCGAGCTGTCAGCCTCCACCCCAAACCCCACTTTGCCTCCAGCATTTATAATGGTGTTAAATATATTAAAAAGTGTTTTTAATTTATAAGGGGGGGTCACACTCAGAGGCTTGCTATGTGAAAGGGGTCACCAGTAAAAAAAGTTTGAGAACCACTGCATAGCCTGACTTGTCTAGTCTAATCAGATGACCCTGGCTTGTTTACATGACTGTACATATCTGTCTTAAGGTTTGACTATGCAGAGACTTAGGGCACAGCAAGCCAGTGCACTAGTTTGCTGCATACTAACTGGCTGTGTGGACCCTGCTACAATGCACTAAAAGACACAGCGGCCATGGTTTTTAAATGACAAGAATATAATATTATACATTTACATGGAAGGTGCTCAGATACTACAGCAGTGGTGGGCAACCTGCAACCCGTCAGGGTAATCTGCTGGCGGTACAGCAGTACAGCAAAGCTCAGTAAGGAATGTCTAGTGTGTAGTAGCAGTGTCCATATGACCAGTTTGCACATTGCAAGCTAGTGCACCATAGATTCACTCCCCCGCTCACTGCACATTAAAACTCCATGTAGTCAATCCCTTAGAGTTTTATGCTGCCACCCATCACTGTAGTACAGTGGTGGGTAACCAGCGGCCTGTCAGGGTAATCTGCTGGCAGGCCGCCAGAGATTTGCACAGCCGCCCACAGCTCCTATTGGTCGCAGTTCACCGTTCCCGGCCAATAGGAGGTGCGGGAAGCGGTGCGGGCCTTGGACATGCTAGCCGCTGCTTCCTGCAGCTCCCATTGGCTGGGAATGGCGAACAGTGGCCACTGGGAGCTGTGGGCAGCCATGCAAATGTAAACAAACTGTCTTGCGGCCCGCTAGCAGATTACCCTGACAGGCTGCAGGTTGCCCACCACTGCTGTAGTATCTGAGCACCTTCCATGTAAATGTATATTATATTCTTGTCACTTAAAAACCATGGCTGATGTGTCTCTTCACAATAAGAAAGCAAAAATCAGTGCCTTGAGACAATGTATCTAATTGTGAAAATTAGCTGCCAAGTCTTCAAATTATACAATATTACATTCCGCATACATTTATTTTCACCTCACTCCTCTTTGGTGCTAATCTCAGTTGTTCCTTCCCACATACTTTTATAATTCTAGCAGAAGTTCTTAGCTGTAATTTTTATCTGTATTCTACCTCCTTATGTTTAATCTGATGCAATTATCACACCTACAGTCATACACATTTATTGGTTTAATGTTGTGTCTAAATTGAGGCTTACATTTGACTCCCACTTGTGTGTCAAATGTCAAGATCAAGATGATGCAACTTCTGTGACTGGATCCTTCCAGCTGATAAGCTGCTTTGTGACACTTGATGGAGGCAAAGAAGGCATAAGCAGTTACATGGAAATTCCCC
The DNA here is from genome assembly GCF_011386835.1 of Chrysemys picta bellii. Lineage (NCBI taxonomy): Eukaryota > Metazoa > Chordata > Testudines > Emydidae > Chrysemys > Chrysemys picta. Next base: position 46,910,138 of record NC_088795.1, read on the forward strand.
TAGTGTAGGGAGCTTCCTGAGTGATGATTGGGTTTGAAGGGGATGTGGTTAGAATATTGGAGACCTGTTACACCCAGACATAATTCAGAGACATCCTGAGACTGCTCTAAGTTACATCAATGGCCAAATTATCTCCTAGAACATCAGGGAAATGGGCAGCAAAAATAACTTTGTCATTTTTACCCTCTACCCACTCTAGCTGTTTCAACTGGAACTCTGATGCAGCTGAGAATGTTCCTCAATGATGCACTCTCTCGCTGATCTAATACCTCCCATTCGGTAACACCTCAGCCATTCTTTTTTATTTTAATAAGTGTCTTAATAACTTGTGGTCTTATTTCTTGTGTATGCCAGTCAATGGACAGACATTTAGCTCCCAGTGGCCAGGAAACTTGGCCAATCAGTGGAATTGTTCATCCTATATAGTTCATAATCCACACCACTGTAGATGGGACCAGGGGCCTGATTGTGATATAATTTACACCATTGTAAATCAGGAGTCACTTAACTGATGTCAAAGGAGTTACACTGGTATAAATCTGGTATCAATAGAACCAGAACCAAGCTCAGGAACTGTGAGAATAAGTAATTAAAGCCTCCTTCTGGCCATGAGAGTAGGACATATGTTTTACTCCCCCAGCAATGGCTCTTGTGTGCACAATTTTCTTCCCATTTTCAGGGCTGTTTGCTGAAGCCAACAATATTCCTGTTGACAATCATGGTGGCTACCATCCAGCACTCAGATTCTCCAAACAGACATAGCCAACTAGTGGAGTTTCTCATCCTGTGGCTGGATGTAAGAGTGATTTCCAACTGAGAACAGCTTAGCACAGTTCCTACGGGCTCAACCAATTACTGTCTTCCCTTCAGCAAACCTACTAGAACTACTAAAAGAGCAGCTGGAAATTGTTCTCATCTACGATTACATCTTCATTTTTTAGGGTTTTGCACATTTCAGAAAAATTAGTAGCTGCGGCTATGAGAAACAGAAAGCTGTGACTGTAGTTTAAATACTGTTTGATAGGAACAGGTGCATTGGGAAAATTTCATACTAAATCAGTAGTCTAGATCCAGCCCCAGCATATTGGCCTAATGTATCTTTTCCATTGTCTTTGCCGCAAATAATGCTGTCCTTGCTGCTTCTAGAATGATAATCAGAGGCTGAAGCTGCATTGTGGGCATAATCCTGCAACCTTTATGCCAATACTTTCACTTTATGAGGGTTGTAAGGCTGGGCCGTATGCCTGGTATCTAGTAATGTTGCTCATTTTCATTTAAAATTAACCCAATAAGACTTGTGAGGTTACTGAAGACAATTAATTATAATTTTATTTTATACAATCCATATAATTTTATAATGATGCCACATTACATTTTCAAGGGTTTTTTGGGGGGCCTGCTCACAGGTTAGAGGACTCAGTAGGGAAGCATGCAATTGGATTTTTCAGCAGTCAGTCTGCAAAGAGCCAGCCTGGAGAAAGGGGGCTTGAGTTGTACCACTCTGCCTTAGGGAAGAGCAGTCTCTCTCCCTCACTCTGTTTTTGGTTCTTGGGTCTCAGGGTTCTGGATTTTAAGAAATATAGTGTTACATGGCAAGCTCCCTGAAAGAGTATTTGTTTTTATTTGACTCCTCTGTTTGTATACCATGAACATAACTTGATTCTCAATTACACATGTACACACTTTAAGGCCAGAACAGCATAAAAGGCCCATAATGAATCAGGCTTGTAATATAGATAACTAAAGAATCAGTGATTTGCCGGTCTAACAATTGGAGAGCATTCAGAAATGTCCTATATCTGACAATCCAATAATTTTAAGACTAATTAAGTTTATTACTGATGAGTGCCACTGAAAAGTGACTTTTGTTTGCTTGAGATGCAAAGAAAATCCTTGTTTAAAATATATAATGCACATTTCATCTACAGTGGTAGCCTTCAGATATCACTCGGTTTCATAAAAATTATTTTCATGGCATTTAAAAAAAGATCTGTCAAGCTAAATATTTTTTTCTGAAATATTCACAAGGCCAGATCCTGAAGTTCTTAGTCAGGTTTTGCTCCATTTTTACTGGAAGTCTATTCTAGTTTGCCTGAATAAGCAATGAGTAAAACGAAGTAAGAATCATAAGATCTGATCCATTGATAGGGTTTTTTCCCACAGAACCACATTAAACTGATCACTTTGAAAAACATCTCAACATGCTCAATATGTAAGCTACTGTGCAACATATTATTCACTTAAAAATGTATTTGAACTAGTTTTGGTAATGCATGTAGTATTTAATTGCATCAATGTGGTTAAAGTTTTAATAAACAATAAACTCTTCTGGAGTTATTGTTGCCTTTAGCCATTTTGAATGATTAAAAGATCCAAATCAATATTGCTCAGTTAATTTTAATAATGAGTTTAGTGATGCAGGAAAAATCTCTCTTTTTTTATTAAGTTCAGTGCATCTTGGTATGTGTACGGAATACTGACTGAACCTATAGCTGCTTTTGGCAGTTTTAAAATTATTGTTAATTAACTTTTCTGCTCAAATTCCTGCAAGCTCAAATGTAGTTGAGTGATCATCCTAAAACCAATAAATCCTGAAGCAATTTCATAAACATAGCTATTTAACTTAAATTAGATTCTCCATCAATGAAGACAAATCAATTCTTTAATGCCATATTATTGTGAATTTCAAAAATATTGGTTTGCATTTGGAAAGGACTTAGTATTTATGTATGCTTCTATAATTCTGAAAACAGAAGACTGGAAAATGGAATTGGTAACCCTGATGTGCATGGGTCTTTACAAAAATGAAGATGTCAGTAGGCCTAATCCTGCAATCTCAGCATGTAAGACCCTACACATTACTGATGAGTTCTAAATCAGTCTTTTCATTTTTTTGCAAGATGTCTGAATTGCTAATTTTGTATCTGAAACCGAGTTTGCCTTTTATATATAGTGTTCTGATCTGGTTGAAAATAGAATTTCCAGTGCGATGACACTTACTGCAGTTATTTGATGAGATTTTAATAGTAACACTTCAAATATTCCCTAACATACAAATACTAATACTTAGCCCTTATAGGGCTCAATTGAATGTTCAGTGAAGTCCATGGAGGTCTTGCCATTGATTTTCAGTGGGTACTGAATCAGGGCCCATATGGAAACGGAGACTGTGTTATGAAGCAGAGAACCAATGGTTTGGGGAAAAGAGGATAAATTGCTGTACCATGTGACTGTTGTGGGCTTAACAACATTGAGGGGAGGGATAGCTCAGTGGTTTGAGCATTGGCCTGCTAAACCCAGGGTGATAAGTTCAATCCTTGAGGGGGCCATTTAGGGATCTGGGGCAAAAATCTGTCTGGGGATGGGTCCTGCTTTGAGCAGGGGGTTAGACTAGATGACCTCCTGTGGTCCCTTCCAACCCTGATGTTCTATGATTGAGTAGTAACAGCAGAGTGTAACACAGAAAAATAGGGATGCTTTAGATGTTTATAAAGATGTGTTTAGGGGTAATTGACACTGAATCAATTCAAGACTGACACTGAACTCAAAGGGTGCCTACTAGGAAATCACTGGGTGTAATGGTGTGTGGGAAGAGTCTTGACTTGTGAAAATCCTGGCAGTTCCCATCAGAGGCTTACATCACCTGTGTAGATTGATTATAACCAGTAAGAAAGAGGTGTGCTAAGGAAAAGTGTGATGCTAACCATCTATTATGTTTTGGAGGATACAATTCATGCCCAACATGATAGTAAGATGACAATCACCATTATTTTCAAGATCCATTTTAAGGGTTTTCAGTAACATTTAAAATATCATGCAACATTTCTCTTTTGTTGAGCTTTAATATGTTTCATTTTTCATTTGCAAACCTGTGTGTTGAAACACATCACTTGGACAAAAGCACTACAGCTCCAGTACTAAATTATCTCTCATGGACTGGTATTGCAGCCTTTTCACCAATGGATATGTCACTGAGAGGCAAGAGTTTACAAATTCATAAGTGATATCTGGTCCATTTGTACCCAGTTGTTCTCATTTGGAAGTTGTACACTGGATACTGTGTACAACCCAATGTTGTGTTAACACTTAACCACAACACTAACTGATAGTGAAAACTGACTTTCTAGCAGAATTGAATTTAGGCTGATCATAACATGACAAACACTAAAGACGTTTCTAGTGATTTGACACTGCTCATGATGTGCTAGATGTGATATTTGCTCCAAAGAGTTTACTAAAAACACAGAGGGAGACAGGAGGTAGGGGAAAGTGGAACAACAAAGAATTAAGATGGCCAGGTACTGAATAGCAACATCCTGATGATTAAGATTTAATGACACAATGGATTGTATTCACACACACACACACACACACACACACACACACACACACACACACGCAATCCCAAATTATTCTAAACTATGCCATTATCAGAAACGTAGTTAATAAATATCTCTTATCTACAAGTATCCAGCTACTAAATTGTTGACAGCATGGTATTCTTCTTATGAAGGAATATTGTATAAATAGATGCCACTTGACTCAATTTTTGAGCTTCTAATGAAACCTAAGAGCATGGGAGTTTTTGGTTTTGTTACGAAGGGTTTGCATAGCTCTATTCTTCATGGAAGAATTTCTCTATAGGCCAGAGGACTGATCCAATGCCCTATGTGCTACTTAAATCCCATTTAAGTTAGCGTGGAATCCAATGATAGCCAGTGCCTTGTTAAGCATCTCCACACTTGGTGAATTTCACCCATTATGAATTTTTGGAATAGCTGATTTATAATTTACAGTCTCTCTCTTCCTTTAATTTCTTGGCATAGGAAGCTATGGAGTAAGCACCATAATCCTGTGGACCGAAGAATGTTGAATGAATGCTTTGCTTTGGATTGCAATGAATTACTCCTTACACAGAGCCCTATTTACCTTCCAGTTTATGTATTTTGAACATAGTGGGTGGTTAGACTAGAATGGACAAAAATAATTTATTTTCTGAAATAACATGACACAGACAGAATGGTCTAAGCAGAAGCATGCACTCTCCTTAACACTACTGTGAAACTTACAATGGGATGTTTAGATCACCAGTGTCTCATGCCCCACTGCCTTGCACTGCACGTTGTCATTTACACCTGTGCTAAATGGATTTAATGCACTACCAAGTCAGAATGGTAATATTTTACAGCCACTTTACAGTCACCTTGGACAGGTATAAATAACTATATGAAAGGCAAGGCTGTGGGGAATACGGTCCACAATGTTGTTCATTAATGCTTCCATAAAGTATTTACGCACTTTGAAAACAGGGTGTTGATAATAAAATAGTAAGGGATGAGACCTTTCATGGAGTTCAGCTCTCTTTCTGACTATTGCTAAGCTATTCTTGTAAGAGATGTCTCTTATCCCTGGCTCTTGCCTCATTGTTTCGAGTGCATCCACAAGACATATGCAGAGTGCTTTCAGGCTCAGACACCAAAAATGGAGTATGGAAAAATTCAACATAAGGTATTTTTAAAAAAAATTCTCATTGTGATTTTGCAATCATATAGGCATATGAGCAAATCCTTCTTTCTGTAAGGGAGTTGATCACCATAGTCCTTTCCTGAAGGAGAGGAAAACCCCCCAGCATCCTTTTGATAATCTAAAGCAATGTAAGGAAAACTCACAGCATTGAAATGTTTACTAAAATGATTTTAGGTAGACTTGACCTATAATTATAGCTTTAATATGAAAATTTTAGAATGCTTTCATGCAGCAACATTGAGTCAAAAATAGAGCAGACAGGTAATAAGCCAAAGCAATCAAGTATGCCACACCATTATTTTAATCAGATGTTGCAAATGTATTTCATTTTTATATTTTGATGATAAAAATTAAATAGCTTTACATAAAAACCTATTAAACTCCACTAGGAGTTCTTATTTCTATGGGGAATGGAAATTACTGTGATTCTCTTTGACTGAACATTTTAAATCTCCTTTCAGATACAAAGTTCACAAATTAAAGAATCAAAAGCACCTAACTTCTGTAAGTATTGTTTTAATTATTTTTCATAGTTTACAAGTGTAAATTTCAGTGACCATGTTTTACCTCTGTGATGATCTAACTCAGGATAATTTGTATCTTGCAGAAGTACATAAATAGTGGAAATATAAAGACAACTTTGGGCAGCACAGGGGAATACTGATGTGGAGGATAGCAGGACTTAGAAGAATTAATAGCCCTTTTTGATTTGACATGGAAAGGTTTCTCTCTATCTACCATATGCTAAGCAACCTGAAATATCTGATACTACAATTTGTGTGTAAGGCTTGAAGAGCTGAATGGAGCTTGTTGAATTATTTGCTGAGAACAGCTTATCTGAATTTAGCTCTTTCTATTTGATTTATTCTCAGGCAGGTTGTGATTTTTATTAACTTGTTCATTATTTGTAATTGTTCAGGCTGGGACTTTCAAAGGAGCCTACAGGAATTAGGCACCCAACCACCATTTAAACTCAATCGAAATTCGACACCTTAACTTCCTTAAGATCCTTTGAAAATCTCAGCCTAAGTGAATGGTTTGAGTAAACAATTCTAGCTGATGATTTGTTTACTAGGAATATTTTCTATTTACATTCTCTGGGAGATGACAATGCAGGCAGTGGCTAGTTCAGTAAGCATTCCTATGGCTGAATAACATTAAAACCCTATGGGAAGTGATTTTTATTTTTAAAATCTGAAAGAGGAAAAATGAGATTTGGTATTTTAAGGAGAAGCACAAGTACTTAAAAAAATGCATCTTACTATGTCTGGGTGAAAGGAAATTGATAGGTTTTAAGGCCAGACTTCCTGCACAAGTCCTTGGACTTCACCGTGTAAATCATGCTTCTAGCCCAAAAATACGGGATTGATATAGTGCATATCTTTTTAGAAAGACATCCAGTCTTGATTTGAGGACTCTGAGTGATGTGGAATTTACTACCCCACTTGGTAAGCTGTTCATTTGGCCAGATGCACCACTTAAATGATCTCAGCCAAGTGTAGTAGGAGCAAGTTAAAAAGCCCTTTCAGCTTTCCTCTAACTCTCTCCCTGAAGTACTTTCCTCTTCTGACTCTTAACTTTTAACCCTGTTACCTTTTTCTAGGATAATAGAGCATTTACTAATGACCCACTGCCCTGCAATAATGCAGGAAGCTGTGATCTCACATACAGAAAGTTCCCAATGTCAGGAAGGGGCAATACACTCCATTACTTTGTTCTGGAAGGCATTTTAAGGGTGAATTTTAGATCTTGCTATACTTGGAGGTACAGATAGTTGTGTCATTGCCAGGTTATTTTGAGGAAAGCACTTACTTCTCTGCTAACAGTGGCTTCTTCATCCCCCTGCCTTTACCACAAAGTATCTTGATACCTCTCAGCTACCTCTGTCCTACACTTTCCACCCCTTCCCCCCTCCTGGCTTGCCAACCCCTTTGCCCCTCTTCAGGATCTGAAGAAGGGAGCATGGTGCCGCAGAAGTGTCTTGGCCCATGTCCATGAGAAAAGAAGGAAAGCTATGTGAGGAAGGGACCCTCATGCATGTATCTAAGGGGATGATTGAATTGTCTAATAATAGTAACAGCAAAAAGAGATTCACTGCTAGCTCATGTAGTAGACGATTGTATTTTAGATACCTGAAGGTTCTGACTTCTGTTTCCTGGTCTGTATGCATATGGAATATCTCACAATCTTGGTTCTGAGATTAATGTGTCTGTGTAGGAAATATGCCTAGATAGATGGCCAATAACATTCATAAAGTGTAAATGAAACATTTTTGGTGATAGCTTATCACACAAAAAAGTAAAATGAACTTGTTTAAGGTTTAGAGTGACTAAACCAATTGTCCTTCCCAATAACTTTCTATAACAATTTTGAGTCATTCTGTAATAGTTATCAAACACCATGAATAGTAGCTGTTTGTTCTTGTCATTTCTGTTTGGCTTACATGCTGGTTTCACTGGGAGTGACTGGAAGGACTTTTTAAAGTTTTCTGTTCTGCTCAGTCATCTGGCTTTTATTTTTTATTTGTTCTGTGTTTTTTCTTCTAAAGGAAAAGCAAACAGGGCAATGCCCTTGAGTAAGCTTTTTTTTTTTTTTTTAAACAAGAACCTTTGCATATTCCCAGTGTACCACTTTCTGTGCTTGGTGAAGCAGGACAGAGCAAATGAGCACATTCATCCAAAGAAGAATTGGTTTCCTAAAATACCTTGACAAACTTGACTTGCTAAACAGCCTCCTTAGTTTTCATGTGCTACTGTGGCTGACAAGAATAATGTAAATGATCAGATAACTAGCTTTAGGAATAATTTTGAGCAGCTCTTAAAATTATATTTGAATGTAAAAAAATTATAAAGTTCAAATACCCGAGTATAAAAATTAGCACTGGAAGGTGTCACAAGCAGAATTAAAACAATGTAAATTATCATGTATTTGCTCTGATAACACTAATCCTGGACACCTTGCATAAATTGTCTGAGAAAATATGGTCACAATTCCCATTGATAACAATAATGCTAGCTCTATAACCTCTTTCTATGCAGCTGAAAAGTTTGGTTCTCCTTGTGTCGATACAAGACTCAACCAGCTTCCACATGGCATAGCTCAAAGAGAGGAATTACAACTAGAGCTGGGTGAACTGTTTTGACTAATCATTTGTGTCAAAAAATCCATATTTTTTTTTGTATGGATGAAACTGTTCACAAATTTGCGTTGAATTTGGAAAATAGTTTCATCCAAATAAAAATGGAGAAAACAAATTCAGCAAAAGTCAAAGTTTTGTTTCAACATTTTCAAAGCAGAAAACTGAAAATTTCAAAATTCTCAATTTTTCCTCAAAATGTTTTGAGCAAAACATTTTGATTTTAACTTTTACAAAATTTTGAATTGTATTATAACACCAATCATTCTAAATTAAAAATCAAAATGTTACATTCCGACAGTGTCAAAGTGAGATGATTTGACATTCTTGGGACATTCTGGTTTTTCTTCCAAAATAAAATACCAGTGAAATCACCCTGATTTAGCAAAATATTTTGACGGAACTGCATGTTCAGACTGAACCCTAACACTAGCCTGGGGAGGCCACCCTCCTAGAACCCTAATCCTAGCCCAAGGGGGCCAACCTACTAGAACACTAACCCTACCTGGGGGGACCAGCCTCCTATACCAGTAATGTCATCACTGTGTTGGCCTGCATTCCAGAAACCTAATCCTAGCCCAGTGTGGCCTGTCTTTGAAAATCCTAACCTGAGTCTGAGGAAGGCATGCCTAGCACAACTCTGCCCCTAGCCTTGAGGGTGGGAGCTAAGCTCCCAGAAACTTAATATTTGCCTGAAGAGGTCATCCTTCCCAGAACCCTAAAGTAAGCTCAGGGGCATCTACCTCCCAGGACCTTAATCCTAGCCCTGAGGGGGGCAGAGGCTACTTCCCAGAACCCTAACCATAGCCCAGAGGAGCCTGTTTCCCAGAACCCTCACTCTAGCTGGGGTGTGTGTGTGGTGGGCTACCTCCCAGAACTCTAATCCTAGCCTGGGGAGGTCTTTCTTGTAAAACCCTAATCCTAGTGGGGAAGGTCTACAGCCTGGGGGGAAGCCTACCTCCCAGAACCTAATTCAAGGAAGGCCCACCTCCCAGAATCCTAATCTTATCTCATGGGTTCCTACTTCCCCAAACCCTATTAATAGCCCGGGGAGGCCCAGAACCCTACCTTTGCTCAGGGAGGCCTTCCTCCCAAAACTCTAGCCATAGCTTATGGGGGATTTCCACCCAGAACCCTAATCATAGCCCAGAAACTCTCACCGCTGAGAACACTAACTATAGGCTGGGGTGGCCTCCCTCCCATGACCCTAACCCCAGCCAGAGGGGGCCAACCCACTAAAACTCTAACCCTGGAGGAACCAACCTCCTACTCCACAAACTCTACCATGTAGTAGGCCTACCAACCCTACTTTACCTCAAGGAGATGTACCTAGCACAACCCTAAACCTAGGCTGGGGGAGTCTACCTCTTATAAACCTACACCTAGCCTGTGGGGAGTGGTTAAGCTCCTAGAAACTTAACCTTAGCCCAAAGGAGCCAATCTCCCAGAATGCCTACCCAGGTGGGGGTATCTTTTCCAGGACCATAATGGAGCACGCCTACCTCCAATAAACTTAACCCAAGCTCACTGGGCCCTTTCTAACAGAACCCTAATCATAGTTTGGGGGAGGGGTGGTCGTACTTCCCAGAATCCTATCTTAGCCAGGAAAGGTCAGTATCCCAGAACCTGAAGCTTATCTGGGGAGGTCAACCTATCACAACTCTAACCCTAGACCAGAGTGGCCTACTTCCCAAAATTCTAACTCTCCCCTTGAGTGGCCTATCTCCCAGAATCCTATCCTACGGGAGTATAATTCTAACCCTAACTCTAACCCATAACTCTAACCCTAGCCTGGGGAGGCCAGACTTCCTGAACTGTAACTGTAGCCTATGGAGACCTACCTTCCACAACCCAACCCTAGTCTGGGGATGCTTAGGTGATCACTAACCATTGCCCTTAGAGGCGTGCATCCCACAATCCTAACCCTAGCCCAAGGGGGCCTAAATATTAGAACAGCCTCTTACCCCACTAACTCTTCCTACCTCCCATAACTGTACTCCTAGGCCAGTACAGCTTACCTCTGAGAACCCTAACTCTTCCCTGAGGAGGCATACATAGCAGAACCCTAAGCCTAATGTGGAGGGGAGGAGCGCTACCTTCTAGATACCTATCCCTAGCCTGCAGGGGCTAAACTCCTGGAAAAATAACCTTTGCCTGAAGGGGCCAGTCTCCTAGAATGCTAACCATCACCATGGATAGGGGGCCTCATTCCTAGAACCCTAACTGAAGCTCGGGGCCAGGTATTGTGGGGGGGTCTGCTGAGAAAAGCCTCAGGGTTATCTCTTGCAATGCTTGTGCCAGAGGAATCTGTCTTTGCCTGGTCACAATCTCAGTTTTCAGAGTGCCTTTCCATTGTTCTGGCTCTTACATGGCGTAAAGAGTTTTTGGAGCAGTTTGAGGATTTCACTTTAGATCTGCACACTCATGAATTTGGAGAAAGCTCAGGTCCTGGCTTAGTTCCAGATTTGAACTTTAAAGCTCAGATTCCACTTTAATCTAAGTACGGCAAGAAAGGCTGTATAGTGGTATTTACATTCAGAGCTGAAGGTTCTGGAAAGGTCACAAGAGAGCCTTTTCTCATTAGATTTTGCAGACTTAAGAAGTTTGTCTAACTTCAGATAAGAATCTGAACTTGATGCTTAGCAGCACCCAACCTAGAGTAGAGCCCATGACAAGTGAAGCCTCTCCCGTTTCAAGCTGTTAAGTCCTACTAATTTCAGACATTATTCCAGGAGCATCTTCATTAAACAAAGAGTCCTGTTGCGCCTTATAGACTAACAGACGTATTGGAGCATAAGCTTTTGTGGGTGAATACCCACTTTGTCAGATGCATGCGAAGTGGGTATTCACCCTCGAAAGCTTATGCTTCAATACATCTGTTAGTCTATAAGGTGCCACAGGACTCTTTGTTGCTTTTTACAGATCCAGACTAACACGGCTACCCCTCTGATTCATTAAATAAGTAATTTTAATGAAGGGAAAAGCTGTGAGCACATCACAAAGAATAACTAAATATAAAATGTTTTTATGGTGCAGTTCAATATTTGGTAGGTAGACCAACAAGACAGGTGTCATATCATATCTTTACTTTAATAATGTGTTAGTTTAGATTTACACCTTCAATTTTGATTGATGAAGATATAAAATTTATCCATGTATTAAAGTATTTGATGGTTGCTTTTACAGAAATGTACAAGAGTAATTTAAGTATAGTCTAAAATCAAAGCAAATGGAACCATTCTAAAATAAACAAACAATACAGCTGATGGAAGAAATCATTCTTAGTACTACAGGTGCCTGCATCTCACTAGGAAATATTTCTAGTGAGTTTACTATCCCAATACCTAGGAAGTATATGGGGATGAGATGAGTAGTTGTTGTTGTTCATTGTGTAATAAGCAGGCAAATGGTGCCTAAGACAGCCAAGTCCTGGAGCATCAGTGGCCTAGAGGGGCAAGAAGCCAGAAGAGTCCATGACTGGGGAGGAGCTGCAGGTCAGGAACAGGGTGGGGCATCTTGGCTGTACTGTGTGTGTATGGGGGGACTTGTTGGAAGGAAGGACTGTGCTGCTCTGGCTGTGGGTGTGCATGAGCCTGGGGAAAAGACTTGTGATGGACACTGCTAGACTGGGATTTATTGTGAGCACTTTGGACATAGGTTTGCGTGTGACCTAGAGGAAGATGAAGGCTGGGTAGCCAAGCATGAATGCACCTCACCAGGCTGGACACTCAGACTGGGCAGCCACCAGACGAGTGATGTTTCACCGGGCTAGCTCATCTCAGCTTTGTGGACTACTGGTGGGATTAGAGGCCTTGGGCTGGTGTGTGTGTGTGGGTGGGTGGGTGTGGGGCGTAAACCATTTAGGCATCTCTGGATGTGAGGGAAGGGACTGTTTCACTGTTGATGAATTCCCTTAAGTTTCCCACCTCCATTTTGGTCTGTTGGTCTGTACCCATTCTCTTGTTAATACTTTATTTAATTTATCTATTTTTATGTATACATAAATGGTTACAGAACTCTTCTGTACGTAATTGGGTTTTGGTGTCAGGTGCTTCCAGACTCTCAAGAAAAGAGGGCCTGTGCTTGACCTAGGGTTCCCAACCCTCCAGGATTGCCCTGGAGTCTCCAGGAATTAAAGATTAATCTTTAAAGATTATCATGTGATGAAACCTCCAGGAATATGTCCAACCAAAATTGGTGATCCTAGCTTGACCCGAAGAGGAACAGATGCAGGCTCTCTACCTTAGGTTATCTACCAGCATCTGTGTCCAGCATGGAAGGTTTTGGTACAATTGTTTAGGTCCATTAAAAGGTTGCCATATCCAATTCATGTGCTTGCTTTCATCACTAATATAAAAATCTATTCAGGTAATTATCCATACTAGCTGCTGACCTGTTTGCTCCCTTGCAGCTGAGATGGCGACTGTAGCTGACTTTTAACCAAAAGTTCTTGCTGTTCAAAAATTCCCCAACTTTCTGATTGGCACCACATGTCCATCCACTTATTCTTTTCCTCTGATCTCCAGTATTCACATACTGTCTGTTCCATCAGCTACTAATAACATATACAAATCACAATTAGACATTTTAAGTATTTGTAACTACCTTTTCCTCACTTCACTCCATTTAGTGTGCACAATTACAGCAGACTCATTTCCAATTCCCTTGACCAACTTCTCAACCATTTTAGTACTGCCCTTTATTTGTGCCCTAGAATACTAATCACTGTCTTATTAACTCTTTTATATCAGTAGTTATCAACAAAATGAAGTGCTGAACCCTCTGCAGTCTTTACTTCCCAATTCTTATTTCCCTTGAAATTTTTTATGCCGTTCTTTGTGCTGTACAATACCATCCTTTAAATAACCTTTAGCATCATCCTATATCTGACAGCAGTGAGAACCCTACTTTCATCTCTCTAGCAAGCTACCTTCCCTCCACTCCTTCTTAATACTACCTTTCCTCAGTCAGTGGCTGCCCTCTGTTCCTCCAACCTACTCAGTGCTTAGCTCAGTAAGTATTTAAATAATGTGTTACAATTGAGGGCAAAATATAATCTTAAATCCCTATGGCAGATCTTGACTGTGATAAACTGCTGACCTGGAGAGCAGAACACTGAAATAAAGATCCTCCATACAGATCTAAGGACATGTATTCTCCCAGAAGAGTATCAGCTGTTTCAGTAACATACACATTTGCATGTATTTATTCCTACCAGTCTAAATTATAGGATGGGAGTGCCAACCCAATTGAAAACAAAGTTAATACAATGCAAATTGGTATATGGATACCATTAACTTCACATCTATCTATTGCCTTCACCAGTTTTAATATTTAATGCATCCAATTTCTTAAGCAGAATAAAAATTAGAAACAATAACCTAAGTAAGTTATTTTCCAGTAAATAGGAATGTCTTTGCTGACTAAAGAATAGTAATTAGCTGTTACATGTTAAAAGTATGGCCCAGAGCAATTTTATAATAAACTTCTAAGTGCTTGCAAACCCCCACCCCCAACACTTTATTACTTTCAACAAAATACAGTTACTGCTTCTCTTAATTCATTTTAGTGAGCTGTCAATAAATTTCACTCCATTAGATGCAGAATTTAATTAGCTGGGGTCACAATTTACGTGATTTCTAACTTGCTTGCTATTTACAATTTCTAGTAAATGTTGCCCTTGGCACAATAAACTTATTTAATTTATAGCCCCTTAGTGAGCAATTATTTTTCATTTCAGTGACACTAAACATAACTAAAATGCTGTCTATTTTAAGGTTACAAACACATTACTCCCATGGCAGAGCATGCACTTGTAACAGCATAATATGAGATCTGCCTTTATATAGTGCCTTTGACACTTAAGGTCTCAAAGTGCTTTAGAAAAGTGAGAAACTGAGAACCCAATATTGCCCTATGTTGCATGTGTATTTTTGGGTCTGTGAGGTATGGAGAACTTTCTCTTCCCATTCAGCCCAATATCTAAACAGCTGGACAGGAGACCTTTTTATTAGTCTTTTGAATGGTGTCGAGGACACTGGATTGATGAGCCTGTTAATGCGCCACACTGCTGAGGAGGTATTATTTGCCATTCGGGAGAAATTGGTCATAACACTCTTTATATTTGCCAGGGAAGCTAACAGAGGGTGAATGTCTCTGTTATTGGCTTGCTGGTGGAGAAGGAAGAGCTGGAGCTGATGTGTAATACAAATCAGTAAAGCTAATTTATTGAAGGATAGGAGGCAGATGTGGGGACAGAAGAGTGCTGCAGAAGGGGGAGGCATTGGATCAAAATCCTGCTACTCCATTTCTCACCATCACCACCTCACGCCCCATCTCTTTGATCAGAATCTTGCTGCCCCATTCTTTACCATGCCAGCTTCACTCTTCCCATATATACTCATCTAAGGACTTGGGCCCAGCCCCTGTAATGAGATGTGCACAAGTTGACTCCTAAACCTTTGTGAAGCCCTACTGACTTTATGGGGTTATATATAGGAGCAGGGGTCTGTCTTCATACATTGCATTACAGAATTGGGCCTTGGCTTCTAGCGTGGAATTTACCAAACTGAATGATTACCTTCTTGGCATTCATTATAAGAGGTAATTACTTGATCCTAGAGTGTGTATGTGGGGGGAAAAGTCTGTCAATTAATATAGTAGTGAAAATACATTGTTATAGATTTCTCTAATTAAAAAAGGCAAGTGTTCTGCAATTTTCCTCAGGCCTAAAATAATAAAAGAAAGCTTTATTCAATGGGTTTAGCTCTATTGGTATAGCAAACAAAACACTCTTAGAAATCATGGGTTATAATTCATGATAATTGAAAATAGATTTTAATGTGTAGCTCTAAAGACATAGTTTCTGTTTGGAAAAGGATGTAAATACTATTTTATTCTGAGGTCTGCCCATGTAGGGTCCCAGTGAACTCATTGGTGCTCTCCACAGGCACACAGTCTGCCTCTATGGATCTAATTGCAGGATCAGGGCTTAGGTATGAAAGAAATGTAGTTAGCCAGATAACAGGAATGAATGAGACTGCACATACTACTTGGGTATTAACATGCTAGAGTTAACACATTTGCATTTATTTCACTGATAGCACATGTAAATCAAGACGGTGTGGTATTAACAGTGCTTTAACCTAAAATTTGCTTCCGTGTACAACTCATGTGAAAATGAGTCTGTTTCACTGCTGATCATCTGACTTGTACATTGAAATAAATGACTTATTTTTATTTCATTCTTTGTTCAGTTCTCATGTTTGTTTTTAAATTAAGAACTTATATGCACAATTATGGGCCAGATTCACTTTGCACAAACTGCACCTGTTACTTCCATCAGGGAGCTGCACCCCAAAGAATCTCCATCTGAGGATGGAATCTCAGATCCTCCTCAAGGCTCCATAGAAGCCATAACTGCTTTGGCTGCATGAGAGATGTACTGAATCAGTTATGGTCCCACAGCACATGCAACATTCCATTAAACATACATATTAAGGCAAATAAAGCATTGCATATAAAGTAATCTAAAAAATGCTACATGTGCACAAGAGGGCCAAGGTACAATTCTGATGAGAACCATGGGCCTAATTCTGATTTCACTTTGGTGTAAATCAGGATCAACTCCACTGAATTCAGTGTAAAACTAGTGTAACTGCAATGAGAATCAAGCCTCAAATCTTTAAATTTCCTGAGTTTCTGAGAAGCTATTTAGATAAGTCTAATTTAGCTAAAGTAACCAGAGGAGAAATTTCAAGGATTTGATAGACTTCATTATAGGGATGCTGTCAGGTTAAAAATCTTATTCTTTTAAGAACCAAACTTTGCTTATCTCAGCTATCTGAGAATAACTTAGATTACTCAAATAATACTTCCAATCTCCTATTTTCTGTCTGTCTGGTCTACTTAAACTGTATGCTCCTTGGGACAGGGACTCTAAAAATTTTTATTTTATTTTTTTATGGGCCAGGTTCTGATCCCCTTAGTCACGTTGAATAGTACTGTTATGAAAATCTTGTTATAGGTGGTTAAAACCTCATTCAAACTGACGTGCAAATGCACCCTTTACTTAAAATAGCTGTAAAACAGTTAAGGGGCCACACGTAAAACAAGATTTAATAGTCTGCCCAGAAACTAGCAGCACGTGGGCATGGAGTTTCACAGGGTATTGTGACCAGTTAGAGGTAGGTGGTGTGTGTGTGTGTCTCTGTGTGTGTGTCTCTGTGTGTGTGTCTCTGTGTGTGTGTGTGTGTGTGTGTGTGTGTAAGAACACACAACAAGAGGCAGAGGCAGAGGCAAAAGGCAAGAAAGACAAGCAGTTGCCTGGGAGCACAGTATGACACTGGGGAAAGTTTTTTGGGTCTCGAGGCTTGGTGTAACCTAAGAAACTGCCACTTTTGTTCTTTTTTTCCTCCCGCATTCAGAGAAGCAGGACTTCGTACATTCCTTGTAAATAAACAAGATTTGCGTGAAACAGAATACCAGTCTCAGTCAATTTCTACTTCCAACAGGAACATCCTCAGGGCCCTGAAATTTGACTAGCAGCTCAGAAAGGGGCAATACTACCTTATTCCAAGATTAGTTTTATTGACTTCATTGGGGCTACTTGTGGAATAAAGTGGTACCCATGTGAGTAAGGGGATCAGAATCTGACTCTAGGTATTTAAACCTAACATAGTACTGAGGCATCTATTTTGGTTGAGACTTTGAACTACAGTAATACAAGTAATAAATAGTAATAAAATTTAGAGTTTATAAAAATTCAGATTTTCACTTCATGAATAATAACACTTGTTTAATTTATACATATCACTCTGTACAATGAAAATACATTGTTTAATTTTTTTCTTTTCTCACTTTCTAGTTCTCATGTTGCAGCTCTGTTGGAATTTTCTAGGTTTTAAGCACTGTAGGATATTTAAATCCAAACAAAAACTGTTTTATTTTTAAAATCATTATTTTAAAACATAATCTAAATTTCAGTTGTAATCTGCTCAACAGTGTTTGCTTAAATTCTGATTTAAAAGATTAATTTGACAGGTTAAGATTAAAAAATGTGAAAAAGATATTACTGAAATGTATTACAGATGACTGCATCAATATCCTATGCCAACTCATACTGATTTGGAATATTGTTTGGGTGCAGCAGGGGTTTTATTCTGCTTCTATACTTCAGATTTTGTACTCTTAAAAAGTGCTTTGTCTGTGGGTGTTTGAACTATCTGTGATGCCATTAGACCAAAATTACTAATAGTTGTCAAAGATGGGAATGGAAATTCAATCTTAGACTCTGTACCTGTGCCACCTTTTCAGCAACCTGCTTCTTAATAATAATCACTTATCTTCAAAGTGCTTTACCAACATTAACTAATTAATCCTCTTGATATCCTGGTGAGGAAAGTGAGTGAATATATTATCTACACTTCAGGTATGGAGATACTAAGAAACATTGGCTGAATTGTCTGTGGATAGAGGAGTCTGAGATGGTATTAGTTCCTACTTCCTAGTCCCATTGACTATACCTCTTCTTAGCAACTTTCATTGTCTATATCTTGTTGTTTTGGGATTGAACAGATGTTTTTTTCTATCAAAGTGTGTCTTTGCAATAGAAAAAGATAAGACATCTACTTTTGCTTGACATTTATAGAGTAAAATTCAGATATTGTCTTCCTCCAGGTGTAGAGTTCCATATGTTTCTGCAAATAGTAAATAACAAAAATCATATTTATTTGATTTATCAAGTGTTCCTTGCACCCCAAGCCATTCAAAGTTCTATGTAAAATTTTAGAATATATTCTAGTTAGAATGGCGATAAACCATATAATAGTATCATCATTAAAAAGTGGGAGAGTCCTATAAAACAACTTATCCAGATTAAAATTTAAAATGTCTAAAATATTGTTTTCAACTCCTTTTTAAAAACTCAGAATAGAGGAGCTGAGGCAGATTGTCATGGAGTATATTTCTCACCTTAGAAGCTGTCACAGCAAAAGTGCTAGCCCATGATACAGTGATGTAACATGTATGTAGATGGCAGATGGTGTCCGAGTGCAGATAACTGTCAAGTTGAGGCTAAAGGAGGAAGTCTCTCATATGTCACAACTTATGCCATTTGGGCTTTAAAAATGAACAAGGGAAAGGCAAAATCAGTATGCCACTTTACAGGAAGTCAATCTAAAGAAAAATGCAGGGTGAGTGCAACATTATTGCAGATATTTAGTTCAGAGAGCAGGCATACTACTACTTTGTGCACTACCGCAAGCAAAAGAAAAGCCCATTGAAAGTCTAGTAAGAGGGACTTTAATAATAGACTAATTTATGCTTGTATTCAGAAGGACCTGTGTTATTGTTAGGTTGTTGAGGGATAATTAAGCACATATTGTGCTGCTGAAACAAACCATTTTTGTATCATATCAGAGCGTGGTCAAAAATAACCAAGATTCTTTACTTGGCTCAATACTTCTGAATGTGCCTCTCCAATAAGTGGGAACAGAAAAGGAGAGATGATCTCCTTATATTGATACACACCCAGAAATGAGATTTCTATCTTCCTAGGCATGAGAACAAAGTAGCTTCAATGTCTCAGTTGCCGAGGTGACAATTTCATCCAAGCAAACCTCCAAAGCTGAGACTGAACTAGCAGGGCCTAGTGTAAAAGATGTACAACTATGGCTCATCAGCATGTACACTCGTATCCTAATCATAGTAAGAGGAGTCATATAGTAAACAACACATTAGAGAAGATAAAACCTTGAGGGATACTATGTTTCAAATCTCTTGGTAATGACACATAATGTTCCCTAATCTATGGACAGTTGTATGAAAAGCTACTGTGATGTCCATCATGATCAAAATGGCTAGCATACATTAATCTAAAACCAACGAGTTCATTTATGCCCATGATCCGCACAGAATAAAGCTCAAATGGTCTAACTACATAGGGTGTCACTGGTGTGCAAGTGCCCCTGGAGCTGGAAAAGCACCACCTTTTCAATTACTTTCCTAACTAGCTATGGGAAGATCGACTTTGTCTGAAGATGTACATATTCTTGCATTTATGAAAGCTTTGCTGTGTAGCTTATCTCCTATAGTTAAAAATTAATAAAAAAATTATGACTATTCTTTCTGTCTACTGTCCCCTTCAATAGAACTTTCAGAATAACGTTTAGATCTGACAAGACAATATAACCAGCAGTAATGCAAATATTTTAACCTTTAAGTTTAACATAATACAAATTTAGTCCTATCTGTCAATGCAAAGCTTAAATATAAAGCCAATAATTTAGCTTCCTAACCATGTATGCGGGTATAGTACTTTATTATGTTAATAAGACTTGATAAGTAAAATCTATTGCGCTGTAAGTGCCATAAATTGAAAATGGATTGTGCTAATAATTAGGGCAACATATTTTAAAGTTCATCATTTAACTTCTGCTTTAATTGTCTTTTAAAATAACTATTTTTTATTTTGATTATGCATAGGCAAGTATAATTATTCTGAACTTCACATAATTGTTCATGTATATAACTTTTCTGAGGCGTAGGCATATCAAAGACATGAATCTTTTCAAAGTGCCTTTTAAAGCATTTACCAAAAGAATTGATAGCTAAATAATCTAAAAGTCTATTTATACTTTCACTGGTGACTGCAGCAGCAGTCGTTTTTAATTCTGTGATCTCGAAGTATTGGCTGACACAATTCATATTTTAAGTGGATGCAATTTCATAAACCAGTTAGCTGTAGTATTTTGCTGAGCTAGTATGTTGAGAACTTTTCATCTCTGTAGTGTTCTGGAATTACAAATCCCAAACTGGCATTCAAATGACATTTTAGATGTATGCCATGTGTAGGTCCACAAGTGCTTAAACTGTAATTGAAATCAAAAGAATTGTGTAAAATGATAGGGTATAGGAATGCTACAATTGATGAAAGAGACTTATACACACAGGAGTAGATGTACTAGTATAAGTCCACATTGCATCCTACAATTGTAAGGAGCACACTGTGGTTAGGAATGGCCAGTAGAGAATTCCCCCTTTGCAGAGGAAATCTTCACTGGTATAAGTCATGTGGAGGCCTCACCTGGGCATAATGGGAAGAAGAAAGTGTGCATATTGCCAACTCTCCTGATTTTATCACTTATCAGTGTTGTGTAGTGTTTAAAGCCCCGGCTTCTGGAATCCTGTGATTACCTGAGAATTTCAGCTTTAATTTTTAAATGTTTCTAACCCTCATAGATGCAGAGAGAGCTTGGAAACCTGAATCCTAAAGACTCTATTACCAGAAGGCAAAATTAACAAAACAATACATTTTGCATTATTTTATCCTGTGATTTTGGGGGCAGGAACTGACTCATAGTTTTTAAACGTTGGAGTTGGCAATACTATGTATATCAGGGACAGGGGCTGAAGAGAGCATGGGGGAGATTGGAACTCTGCTACATCTGATTATCCACTAGTGTAATTCAGTGGCAGCCCTAGCTTATGCTAAGGCCTGAATAAAGAAACAGCAACCCACTCCCTGTGCCCCTTCCTCTCTGATACAGCCAAGTGCAGCCCAGTCATAGTGGAGAATCAAGGCCTTAAAGTTAAATTTTAAAAAACGGCTAGGATTGATTAGGTGGCATATTCACTGAACCAGTACAATGGAGACAGAGAAAAGATGTATGCTTCTGCCTCTAACTGCTAGAGTGGAAGGCCCAGAATCAGGGTGCCAGACTCGGGGGGGAGGTGGCACTAGGACCTAGAGTGTAGAAAATTGTCTGCTGCTGGTGCATATGTATTCTCTCTGCTCTAGATGCACAGAGATGGAGTGCTGTGATGGAGGAAGGAGGGCACAAGAGACATGGCAGGCAAGAGAAAAGGTGAGAGGGAATAACTGAAAGAAGCAGGAGCTGCAGGGAGAGAGAGGAGGAGCAGCCTCTTATGTACCTCTCTAGCACCCCTAGGAGCCTGGACTGATTAACACCAGCTTCTCAGGGAGCATCCTGTTTCCTGCTGCTTCTCTGAACCCACTTGAGGAGAACAGGCAGTCAACTGAAGTTGTAGGAGCCAGGTAGGCCCTTAAGATGCTGATATCTTCACTCACTCAGGCCCTGCTACCACCCTGCTTATTTGTCCCCTTCAATTGAGTGTTGAGAGCCACTATAGCTGGCACAGAACAGCAGTCATGAGTGAAAGGAAAAAAACCCCATCTGGGGCAGCATTCAGAGAAAAAAGAGAGAAAGCAAAGGAAGCTTTTCTATCTAAGCAGGAAGGAGCTCTCCTGAGATACATAGACACAAATGTTCACTGTGAGCCTTCTGGCCCCAGTGAGGATGTGAATGGTGAGGAGATGCCTGATCTTCCAGTTAGTCAGAGTGAAGGTGACCTGGCAGCTACTGCAGCATCCATATCTCCATCTCAAATGGCTGTAACCATGCACATTGCTGAAGAAAAGTGTAGATCAGAGTGTGGTGGAGGTGGAAGAAACAGCTGTTGCTGAGTTTAGTTCCTTAAGCCTAGATGATCCAGGACTCTGGACCCACTTGAGCAGTAGCCTGAGGGACTTCCTTGTACTGCATGGGCCACAGCAAGTGAAACTTCATGTTCCCCAAAGACCATGAAAATAGAAGTTTCCATCCAACACATTACTGGCGTGAAATCCCCAATGGTGACAAAGTGGAGAGGCCATGGCTTATGTACTCAAAAACCCAGAATGCTCCATACTGTTTTTGTTGCAAACTCTTCCAGTCTAATATTCCAGCCACATTGGGTTCTACAGGAACAAAGGACTGGAAAAATCTGGCATGCCATGAGAAGGCAGCAAATCACCAGAGAGCATTCCATAAGTGGAAAGAGCTTGAGATGAGACTAAGGTTAAAGGCCACCATAGATGATTAGCATCAAGAGAAGATTGCATCAGAATCTCTTTACTGGCAAAATGTTCTGAAAAGGCTCATTGCCATAGTGAGAATGCTTGTTACCTAAAATCTAGCACTGCGTGGCACTTCAGATCAGATGTATGTGCCAAACAATGGAAACTTCCTTTAAAATTGTGGAGCTGATGGCTGAGTTTGATGCTGTACTCCAGGAGCATCTAAGAAGAGTCACCACCCAAGAAGTGTACACATACCACTACCTTGGAAAAACAATTCAAAATGAGATCATACAGTTACTGGCAACAAAAGTCACAGAAGATTGTGGCAGATCTGAAGTCAGCAAGATAGTACTGTTACTGGACTGCACACCTGACATCAGCCATATGGAACAAATGACTTTAATGGTGCATTTTGTAACAACAACAGAACCTAGTGAAAATGTCTCTGCAATGGTGACTGTCAGAGAGCATTTTCTAGAATTTATTGACATTGATGATACTACAGGAGTTGGTATGACAAATGTGCTTCCTAAAAAGCTGGAAGATATGGGAATTGCGATAGCTGACATGAGAGGTCAGAGCTACAATAATGGTGTCAACATGAGAGAAAAGAAGAGGAGTGCAGACACGGATCCGAGAGCTTTTTTTGTCCCATGCAGTTCTCATTCATTGAACTTGGTGGTCAGTGATGCAGCATCAGATTCTTTTGAGGCTGCTGAATTTTTTAATGTAATTCAAAGCATCTGTGTATTTTTCTCTGCATCAACTCATCAATGGCAAATTTTGAAACAACATCTGGGAACATCCTCTCTGATACTGCCACATGATGGGAAAGTCGAGTGGAGGTGATAAAGCCTATCAAACAACAAATTGGGAAGATGGATGATGCCATAGTTACCATTATGGAGGATAATGCTATGATGGGAACTGTTCGTGGGAGAACAGTGGCAGAGGGAAATGGTATCACCAGGAACGTACATAACTTCAAATTTCTGTGTGGCTTAGTGTTGTGGCATGACATACTGTTTGAAATAAATGTTGTAAGCAAGAGACTCCAAGGTGTTGACCTTGATATATCTGAAGCAATGTAACAATTGGACAAAGCAAAGTCGTACCTACAGTCTTACCGGCCAGATGAGGGATTTCAAAACGTTCTGAAGAGTGCACAGAAGTTGGCAGAGGAACTTCCCACTGAAGCTATTTTCCCACCCATTCAAGAATACAAGAGTCACCAAAGAAAACAACATTTTGATTACAAGGCATGAGATAATCCCATAAGAGACCCCAAACAACAATTCAAAGTTGAAATCTTTAACCAGGTGCTTGATTGTGCAATACAGTCAGTTGAACGTTTCATGCAGCTCAAAGAACACAGAAGTATATTTGGGATGTTGTATGGTATTCCAAAACTCCTCACTATACCTGAAGAAGACCTACACCAGCAATGCAGGGCACTAGAGACAGTGTTGACACATGATGATATGCACGATATTGAGGCAAGTGATTTAGGTGATGAACTGAAAGCCCTTTCAAGATACATTTCAGCAGGATCAACCCGAAAGCTGATCTGGAATATATGTGCACAAATAAGATGACCACCCTCTTTCTAAATGCTTTTGTTACTCTGCGCATACTTCTAACACTTCCTGTAACAATTGCCAGTGGAGAATGCAGCTTCTCCAAGCTGAAGTTAATAACACATCCATGCTCCACAATGACATAGAAGAGGCTGGTCAGCCTTGCAACCATCTCAGTAGAGCATGAGCTGGCCCAGACTGTGGACCTTCAGGAAGCAGTTCGAATCTTTGCAACCAAGAAGGCATGGAAAACACCACTTTGATTTATTCAAACAGATAAAAATACTAGTGTTTACTATGCAGACAAGAAAAGTTACATTTGCTGTTCAGGCATTTGAAAGTTAAGTGTTACTTAAAATTTTGGTAAAAGCAGCAAAGAGTCCTGTGTCACCTTATAGACTAACAGACGTATTGGAGCATGAGCTTTCGTGGGTGAACACTAATTTCTTTCGTGGGTGAATACGAATTTCGTATTCACCCACAAAAGTTCATGCTCCAATACGTCTGTTAGTCTATAAGGTGCCCCAGGACTCTTAGTCTGGATCTGTAAAAGCAGCAAATACGGCTACCTCTCTGATACTTAAAATTTTTTGAACAAGGCATTTTAAGTTGTTAGTTCTCCTTTATTGGGGTATGTAGCAGAACAGTACCATGAGAGGAGTAGAACAGGAAGAAGGCAGAATTGAGGCCTTTCAAAGTTTTGGCCCAAGCGAGGGAGCAGGAGGGCATCATTTGAGCTCCCCTCCTCAGGTGCCAAAATGTTGTGGGCCAGAATGCAGAAGATGCTACCAAAAGCAGTGATATAGAACGGCTGGTGAAGGCCATTTAGCATCACTTTCATATTTTCTTTCCATATTTATATATCAAATTAGTGATCAAAGGGTAAAAAAGCCAGAATAAATAAAGCATATCTAACAGTTTTTTAAATATAGCCCAACATGGAAAACTTAGGTTGTTGCCATAATTATGCTGAACACTACCAATCTGTATTATATCTATGAATTTGATGGGGAGGAGGGATTGACAAACAGATCGCAATTCCTGCTACTTCAGTCATCAACAGACTTTTCTGTTGACAAGTGAAGGAGCTGTGGGAATGAGAGGAGTGGTAAAAATGGTGTGTCTTATTAGTGAAAGAGCCTAATGCAGAAAAATAGACTCTTTTGCTAACATAGTTCCTGTGTCTAAGGATTTCACCTGAGAGGGATAAATGCTGCCTTATATCAGGGACTTTTGCAGTGCTTATTTACCATGGTGAAAAGCATCTTAGAAAAAAATAAGATAGATACAGCTACCCCTCACACACATCTTCTTCTCTCTTTTATTCTCAATTCCCTTTCATAGCTCCAGCACCTTTATGGAAATGAGTCTTGGGCAGAACACATTGTGAGGACCTTCTCAGAGTTTCCCCAAATTGCTTTCTTGGGTGATGGGGCATGTCATATTGAGGTCTGAGCAGTCATTCCACTCCAAACCCCATAGTTCCCATAGATTCCCAAGAGGCCAATGTACACACTACAGCCTTGCATCCGCTGATGTAGTGCCCTACTACACTGATATAACTCCTCCTCCAAGAGAGGCATAGGACTTACGTTGGTGTAGTTAGGGTGACCGTGTCCATGTAGACACTGTGTGTTACTTATGTAAGCAGAGTCATTGGCTGTTGGCTGTCATTCTTGTCAATTGAATGGCTCCATGCTGAGCTGTGAAATTGACAAGAAAGCTGGGCTGTCACCCCTGGGCAGGCAGGGGGCTATAACTACAGCTCGGCTGCCACCCAGGCACTCCCCACTCCGAGCCTGGCTGCATCTGCCCGGCTCCCAATTGGCTCCTGGGTGCTGCTGCCTGGAGGCGCCTGGCTCCCTGTGGGGAGCCGGCTGCATAGAGGCTCTTGGCTCCACACGGAGAGCCTGGCAGCCCACCTGGACTCCGGGGGAGGAGCTCCGCACCTATGGTCTGGGGAGCAGTTGGGCTCCCTGTGGGGAGCCGAGAGACCAGGGCAGCTGTGCTCCCATCAGGGAGACAGGGGGCAGCCGGATTCTTGGCAGGGGGCAGGGAGCTGAGAGTCCGGGGAAGTGGGGAGCCTAAGCTGATTGGCGCTGCAAGCCTGGGAGGTGGGAGAAGTGAAGCAGCCACGGCATGCTGGGGGAGGAGGTGGAGCAGGGGTGAGCTGCTTCACTTCTCCCGCCTCCCAGGCTTGCGGGGCCAATCAGCTTAGGCGCCAATCAGAAGTGAAGCAGCTCACCCCTGCTCCACCTCCTCCCCGAGCATGCCGTGGCTGCTTCCAATCAGCTTAGGTGCCGCAAGCGTGGGAGGCGGGAGAAGTGAAGCAGCCACAGCGTACTTGGGGAGGAGGCGGGGCAGGGTTGAGCTGGGGTGGGGAGTTCCCCTGCGTGCCACCCCCCGCCCCCCTTGCTGCAGGCGGCCCTCCCCGCGCTCCACTGCCCCAGCTCCCTCCACATAAATGCCGGCGGCGACCGGGGTGGCCAAAGATCTGGTCGCTGCCGAAGAAAATGGCGCCCCCCAAATCCTAGTGCCCTAGGCGACCACCTAGGTCGCCTAAGTGGTTGCACCGGCCCTGAAAGTGCTCCTGGTGAGGATATGCACCACCGATAGGAGGGTAGTATGGACATGCACGACCACATTAATTACTGTGGTAGTTCAAGTCGACCTAACGTAGGTTGACTTGCGTTTGTAGTGTAGACATGCTCTGAGTCACTATTAATAGGAAGAGCTTAGGTGGAAAGCTTTGGGGAAGAGAGATGACTTTCTGATCATTCTGTAGGCAGTCAGATCCTTAGCTCTTTAAGTCGAGGGACCAGTTCTAATTTCAATCATACTTTATAACTGAGTTCAACATATGTCCTTAAACAGGTCTGTCTTGAGCTGCATAATGGAGTGACATACTTCTTTACCTTCCCTAAAGAATGAAATGTTCTCCCTGGCCAGAGCGTAGGTTACAAGACAGTCTGTTTTGAATAGATACAAAGGACACCATCTTAGTCCTCAATTACTATTTTTATTTCCTTTAAAATGACTCTTCCTAAATGTCCTTTCTCCTAAGATTTTTCAACATTTTTCATTGGGTTTCCACCTAAACATGTACCACTTCCTTGTATTTCTACTGAATATATAAATTATTTTATATATATATATATATATCAAAGCTATTGTCAGAGCTGCTAGTGTAAAAATAATGTACTCTAGAGGTGAGAGGAATGGGAGGTGATCCACATACTATCCCAAAGTGCTGGTCTGGGTTGGGAGACTGACTCACTGATATAGGTGCACCAACATTCCCCCTCCATGGTCCCTCAAGGACACCCACTCTAGCTTCTGGCTCCTCAGCCATCGCTTCTCTGGGGAGGAGACCTACATCTCTTGCTCTGCTGACAAAAGGGTTCTCAGGCTGCACAGTTCCCTGCCTACACTGTGATATCCCCAGCAGGTCAGACTGCCTAAAAGGTCAGGGTATGTGCTTTGCTTTTTCTCCAGAAGTTCTGACCAGCATAATTGCTTGCAGTTTCAAGTTACCACACAGCCCCTTCTAAGCAAGCACATTGATTCTTAAGGTGAAAGCATTATTAAGAAAACATATTAAAACAATTGAAGGACCAACACAAATGCTGAAAAGCTGACCAGAGGTCACCACAATTCAAAACTCTGGTTGTGGTAGATGTCAGACCTTCAAACTTCACAACTGGATTTTCCCCTTTTCCAGTTAGGAGTGGGCCATTGTCTGCTGATCACCTGTTAGAGAAGGTCAAGATCAAAGGCCCTAGCTGTATAAAGGAAAGACTGACATATTCATGGTTGTTCTGGTTCTGAAACTTAGACAGTTATGAATTTGTAAGCAACAATACTAATTATACTATTATTAAAAAGTGTAAAAATTATATTCACAGAGAAATCCACCCTGATCAAACCCTTTAAGAAATATAACCCGAGTTTTCAATTTTGTAAACCAACCAAACCACATATGTGTAGTCTTAAGTTTGGTTGTGAACATTTTGAACAGCTGTACTTACATACATCCATTAGTTATATCTTTCAGACATGTTTTTGACAAAATACTGACACCTAGGGGCTTGCTTACTAAATCGGAAGAATTGCAAAAAATAGTAAAAATAAGTCACAGAAAAAAACTTCATAGCTGAAAATACCTTGTTACCTCCACTGTAAACTGCTTCTTCCCGGGAAGATAAAATCTCTGCAGTGTTCTCTACTAAAAGGCTGCCAGGCATACCTACAAACACATTCCCTTAACACTGCTGTAAGCACACAGATTGTTCAGCTATTTTGGGATTCAGTAATTTTATTTACTCTCCCTTTTATTTAACAGTTTAGTGGATACCACCAAGAAGCCTGCATGCTAGGCTGAATCTTTGTTCATAGCAAATCCTTCTGACTTGCAACATTTTCCAATTTCTGTTAGCAAAACACGAGCTTTTTGATCACACAATCTCATTATTCATACATTCTGTAAATGTGTGGTATCTCAATATTTTAGACATACCCAGATAACTTACTTGTGAGTGTTTGCAAATATGTTAATGATAGTACTCTAGTTAGAACACAGGCCTGGGAGATGGGGAATCTGGGTTTTATTGCTGGCTTCATGCCTTTTTTCTGCCAAAAAAAAAATGCAGATTTGGTTTGACCAAAATAATTCTGAAATTTGGGTCGGTTTTGGTGAAGTGTTTTGGTTTGGAAAAAAAAAAACTCACCAAGAAAAGAAAAAAATAGGAAATGTCAAAATGGTTAACTTTTTGGTTTAGAAGAATGTTTTCACTTTGGACTTTCTCTCAATTTTATTTAGGGGAAAAAACAATTAAAACTTTTAGAAAACCCTCAAAACTGAAATGAAATGTTTGTTTTGGGTTGACTGAAGTGATGTTGTTTTCAATTTGCCAAACCAAAAAATTGTGTATTTACACATTTATTTTCCTGGCTCTCTCACAAGCTTCTAACTGAGAATTGGACAAATCACTAGTCCTTACTGTTTCTCAGTATTCTCATGTGTAAAAGTAAATGCATATAGTAATAACAGCATGCATCTCAGAATATGGTCAGGCTTAATTCATAGAACATAAAGGATTCCTATGTTGAGTGGGGAAAATATCATAATCAACTCATTCTACAATGCCAAAGTAAAGTAAGATTTTAGCCAACGGTTAATCAGTAACATCCAATGATAGTTCTAATAGTAGCTTTAGTATAGTAGTAAATAGTATTGATTTAATGAACATAATACAAAATTCAAACTCTTGACTAGGTCAGTAGATATTTCCTGTGTTTCTGCTGGACCATGAATATGTGATCGACATATCTTATGGGACACCTTAGTACAAGCCTCTTTAAAATGAGAATCCCAACAAGGATAGCTGACAGATTGACTTGCTTCACTTCTCCTTTTCTCATCTCTGGGATGACCAGAGTGTAATTCCCCAATAACAGTCTATGAGTCAAGTGGTCTAATTCTTAAAAACAGGGGGCTAGATCATTAGTTGGTACTGGTGGTATAACTTCATTAAAGTCAATGAAACTATGCAGTTGACAGTCTTCTAGTCCAAGATTTATTAAGGATAGAGAGAGAAGATCAGATTAAAAAAACCTGACTGCATAATATATCTAATCTGAATGTCTGCAAAAGTTCATTTTGGGCCTGTTCCAAAGGTTATTGAAGTCACTGGGAGTCTTTCCATGACTTCAATGGACTTTGTATTAGGTTCCTACATGGTTTCTGTTTAGATTTATTTGCAGTGCATAAAAAAAAAAATCTTTCTTCATATTTGAGTGGAGATCAGTGAGTATTCCCTTAAACACCTGGATTCTTCTGTGAAAAAACGGCAGCATATTCACCTATCTTAACAGGTCCTATTAGTACTGCCACCAAGGATGAATCAGCTCTGTGAAGCTGCGACACCCGGTATATATGGTTAGGAAGCTGACACTGCTTCTGTCATACAGCTCTATAATTTTCATTTATGGGCCATATTTTAGATAGCTAAATATGCCTCTTTCAATTTTGTGATGAAACTAGTTTAAGTGACAGGTTCAAAATAGATTTTCAGCATCATCCCAAATGAATAAACCTTCACTCAGATGAATATTTATGAGAAGCAAAAGCAGGAATGCAAACATGACAAGTCAAAACTTGGTTTCTGATTTGCTGAAATTACACACAAATAATTTGTCCACTTCTGTTCCTGCTCTCCTCCATGTTGCATTACTATTACCATTTCAAGAGACAAAAGAACAGAGATAATTTACAATGTGCATTTCTTTTTCACTTTTTAATAAAATGCAAATAACTTCATTTTCTACCAGGCTATTGCTGACTTGCTTTTAATCAAATAAATACCATACCTATTAATTATTGTTTTAACTTAATTATTAATTGAATTATTGAGAAACAGTTCTCAATAATTTACAACGATGTCTCTTGAACTGTCCAGTACAGCTATAAATATAGAAGAGCATAAGAAAGAAGCACTTCAAAAGTTCTTTGGTTAATATTAATATGAAAGAACTTGCCATGGGTTATTTGCATTAACTAATGATGACCTGACATCAAAGACAGAGCTCAGTGGAACTTGAGTTTTCAAGGTAGCATAACTCTGAAACGTCTATTGAAATCTTCCAACAATGAAATTTAAACTACTGTAATGGGCTATCAAAACTGTCAAGCGGGCTCAGCAGACTGAGTGATATATTTAAGATTGATAGTTTTCAAAAGCTCCATGAAAGTAAAATAGCTCCATCCAAATGGCTATAAGCAAATCCTCGTGTCCAATTATCAAAAACAAGCTTAACAAAAACTGTCAAGTGCTGAATTATGCTTTGAAACCATGCTGCAAAGAGATAAAATGATTGCCCTTAAAGGAAATGTTTTGCATAGATTAGTAAACACTTTTCCTATTTAATGCTACCAAAGTAGTAATTAATATCAAAAGAAGATAATTCCCCTTTTAGCTCAAACATACCCCAAAGGTTTTAGTGTTACTTTTGTCTACAAGTTGTTGACATTATGAAATACCTAAAAAGGTATATAGAGCACAAAAGTTATGCAAGATAAAGATATGCATACGATGAAGTATGCAGAAAGGGATATGGAGTATGATGAAGCACAAAAGGTTACATTAAGCTTACATTAAGTGAAGTCTGACAGCTCTAAGAACTCACAAAGCTGCTCCTGTAAAAAATCACTGATTATGTAAAATTAATTAGTATAATTCTGATCAGAGATTGTCTCTCAGTAATAGTTTCACTGGAATTAGTAATCAGCCATTCTTTGTATTTTTTTAAATGCAACTTTAATGCGAATGTTAAAAATAGAGCTGAGAGTGTTTTTGGAAGCCTGGCTGTAAGCCCTTAAAATAAATAAATAAATAAAATAAAAGCTCATAGGAGGAAACTTAATTAAAGACACAGGAGAAATTAAAAGCGGAGGGAGACAAAGACAAGAATATCTTCCTGCTAGCCCCGTCAGGATGTACAGCAGGAGAGGTAATGAAAGGAAACCAGGGAGAAAACAAACATGTTTTTTCTTCGTTCATGCCAAACTATCCCTCTAAGGCTACATCTACACTACAAGCAAGGGATGTGATTCCCAGCTCACGCACACCTCTTAATGCTATCTCAATGAGAGCTAGTGTGAATATAAAAAGTAATGGAGCTATGGTAGCACTGGAAGCATAGCTTAGCCGTGACAAGTTGTACCCCTGGTGTTCAGGCAAGTTTGTACCTAACAAGAGTACTTAAAAAAAGAGAATTGAGATTCTTCTCAATCAACACTTAGTGTCTCATCTACATCCTCCACTATTCTCCAAACGTTTCATTTACATTGCATGAATCCAATTTTCTCTGATAAATAGCAGACTGGCCAAGGATTACTGTGATAGGAAAATATGCTAATTTCTACAAGTAAATTCCATTCAGCGCTTTTGAGTTACTTTAGCCTACTGGGAGAAGATGCTAAGTAGAATGTTATAAAGAGGCATTCTTGGGACAGGAGGTGGATCTTTATTTCTGAATATAAGAATTCCTTGAAATACATGTTTTGCTTTGCTCCATATGTTAAACTAGTGAATTTTACTAATATTTACTGTGTATTTTATGGGATTATCAATACAATAATACAAATAATATTTGAAATGACTAGAGGGTTGCTGTCCTCGGGTGGGTCATGAACCTGCAGGGAGAACTGTGAGCTCAGACACATGGGTCCATGTGGAACTCCATTGACTTCAGCGAAGATTTATATATGCACAAAAGGCATGCCCACTTGGTTCTCAGCGTAGGACTGAGGCCCGAAGCTGTACTCTGGTTCTCAAATGACGTTATGTCCTTTTAAGAATATTATGCAACAAATTCTGGCTTCATTTACATTACTGACTATCTGAAGGACCTCCACTGATACCAAAGGAGGGCTTCTGCATTTACACATCTGGAACTGAGATCAGAATAAGTCCTACATCTTTATAAAAAAAACCTCCAAAGCATACAGCTGTAAGTATGTTAGTACTGAGGAGTCTGGCTGGAAAGAAGGCTTCAGCCTTTTCGGTCCCTCATTCACACTTTTGTTAACTTCTGGACCAACTATCTCAAACTGAGTCTGCTCAGACTTCGGGAGCAGAATTAGTGTCAAATGACATTTTCTTAAATGTATAAATGTCCAAATAGCATATTAAATATCAGTAATTCACAGCCTGACTTTTACTTGCCATATTCAATATCACACAACTGCTACTGGTAATGATGTTGCTTCATGGATCTTCACTGCCTCTTTAAGTTTTTATCTGATAATGCTTATGTTTTATAGTTGTAAACTATATTTCATTTGGCCTTTCTTCCATGGGTTAACCCAGTCTATAGGAGTAACGCAGAATCACAATACAGTATTTGTTTTAAGTTAACCAGATCTACCATTGATCATGATGTTTTTGCTGGTATGAAGCAGTATATTCTATACTTGCTGTGTTTACAAGGCAATCCCAGTTACTGCTTTGCTTAGCTCTAAGCACATGGACACTCATGGCTTTAATTGTGTAACATGTCTGGGGAAAAATTGTTGTATTTATTGCCTATTTGACCAAATGTTGTGCAATGTATTGGTTCTGATAATCAACCACATCTATTGAATAGACACTTTCACTTTCCAGAAGATCTTTGAATTCCTGTTTCAATTGTTAGTTTGGTTTCTTTCATTTCTACTTCTCTCTAGATATAACCCTGTCACATAGAACAGTTCCCCCATTCCTGGGGGTAAACTTAGCTCTGTGAGAGAGATTGTACTACAGGTAAGCAGTATTGGCTGTCCTTTAGAACTTCGTGCTGTATCATACCAGTGAGCACACAATAGAAATGGTGGTGAAGCATATGGGAAAGCAGTCAACAGTATATTACAGCTGCTTATTTTCTGCATCTTGTAACTCCTTAATAAATTCCTTCTAGGCACAAGCCGGGCTGGCATGACATCAGCCTGGAAGTCAATTTTTTCACCTAATTTGATCTGATCTGTTGATATAAAAACATGGTCTTACTGTATTTTGAGTGATTGCCCTTGAACAAAATATATATGTCACAAAAAGTTCAGATGTTTTGAGGCAACAACTAGAACATTTTCAAAAAGTTTAGATAGTCTTGTGCTTTCTTAGGACCTCTGAACTCTAATATGAACTTCACAGTAATGACAGTTGATATTACACCTCATCATTACATCAGTTTTCTTATGAACACAAACAGTAGGTTAAAGGTACACACTGTGGCACATTAATCACTTCTGGAGTCAGATGCTGAGCTCACCATGAAAACAAAATATGAATACCTTGAAGCTCATGCCCTTTAACATATTTAATGGGACATTGCATGAATGATTGTGTTGACTTATTCTACTTTGTCTGTTCAATTATTTTAATTAAAAATAATTCCATCCCAGATCGCTTAGGTGCTTTCTGGAACAGAAATTGTAACCGGGATATTTCTGAGGTGCCACAGGAGACAGTGAGATGACAGAGCAAAAATGCAGCATCTCCTTTAAAGGGACCTGTCACATTGAAGGGAGGGAGGGGGAAGTCTTTGCCCATAGCATTGAAAGGAATACTCACATGAACTTTGGCAAATATTATTCTGCAAATGCCATTCTAAACAGCCGTACCTCTATGAACAGTAACCTGACATTTATAACTATACTAAATAATGCAACAAAAGAATTTTCAAGGTTCATGTGAACCTTTTCACATGCAGACTTTGCAGTTTCTTAAATAATTCAGCATGTTTAGAAACCATCTCAGTGAATCATATTTTTGGAACACAAAACAAATATTAACTGGTAAGTTGTCTGTGAATTTTGAGTTTGCATCATAGGAGAGAAGATGATATGACTAAGTTTACTTTAACTTGGTGGTTTTGCAAAACAGGCCAAGTTGTGCTCTCATTTAGATCACTACAAACCAAATAGCTTGCTCAAGCCTTATTGTCAAAGAACTGTCTACACAACTATTTTTAACATGCTAGCACAAGATTCTCTAGCACAAGTCTATGGACCTGGGCTGGGATGCTCACTCCCAGATGCAGTGTAGACATAACCTATTAGTCCACAGGTAACAGCCCTAACAGGTGAATGAAAGGATGCTTCTCCTGGGAAGAGTGACAAGCATTAATCAGCTGGAATTTGCTCTTTCACATGTAAGTCTTACATCATTATTTAAGGCTGTGAATAGGTCCTTCTTTTAAGATATATCTTCCACCTAAACTCTGTTAGTAAAGTCCTCCACCATTATGGCTTAAATCTTTCTGTGGACAAGCTGTAACCCATCTCCAGCTGACAGGCAAACCAGGATTCTTATTGATGTACAGAAAACAATCCCACCAAGTTAACTTCAGGAAAACCACTTCCCCATGCGCTCTTAATATTTGCTTCTTTACTATTACACTTGAACAATTTTCAGTTATTGTATAACTAAGAATTCCCGTCCTTTTCCAAAACAATGAGTCATTTGTTTCTAATCTTGGTAGATCACAAGATATCAGAATTTAGAATTATGACACTATGATGAATCAAAAAGTTATTTTAGTTAATTTGTAGAGGTCTATATACTTCGTTATTTTCCTTTTAATCCGAGGCCTGCCTGTTGGACAGTAAGTACTAAAGGGGTCTGGTTTTAGAAAAGATGGATAGAAAAAGTAGTCCCAATAAAAATGCTAACAATGGAAGAAGGTTAAGGGAAAAAAAATAACAAGGCTTTGCCCTCCATGCAGCCATCCTGCTTCCCCAAAACAGGATCAGTTTGAGATTCCTTTGTCTTAACTAGCGAGTGTGATCTTTCCTAAAATGAAAAACAAATAACTGAAAATGAATTACAGCATGATTAAACACATTCTATTGACTGAAGAAAATGCAAAATACCACAATAACCCCCTGAGATTTTCTTTTTGGGAGTGCATTTTCTTAAGGATTATTTCAGAGACTGCCGAAGGCTATGTTGACTCCTGAGTGTATTTGCCTGATAGCTACATTCACTCTAAATAGGCAAACAAAAAATAAACAAACAGTAACATGACTATCAGGTTGTAAAATGTCAGCTTTAATTTCTTGATTGGCTCACCAATCTCTGCCCTTCCAAGAAAGGATAGCGCGGGGGGGGGGGAGGGTGTTGGTGGAAGGGAAGCAACACATATTTTTTACATGCCCTGAGGTAATTTATATGTTTTTCTTCATAAGACAAGTAAGTGTAAGCTCCAGTGCACAATTTAGAAATTAAAAACTACTGCACTTATTTAAAAGGCATGTTTTCTTTTGGGGTTTATGCCACCATTTAGAATTATTTTTTGTCTCATTTTAGCCATGATCATCCCTTTTTCTCTTAGGCAATCAAAATGTTATGTGTCTCTTTAGCAATGAGATAAGTATGCTGTAAATCAGTGATTTTCAACTTTTTTTCATTTGCAGACCCCTCAAAAATTTTGAAAGGAGGGGCACACCTCTTTGGCAATCTTAGATGTAGTCTGCAGTCCCCAGTGGGGCTGCAGGCCACAGGTTGAATACCGTTGTAGATAAACTAAAATACAGCGCCAGACTTCTGGGCACAAGCTAAATGAACTTCTTTTTAGCATATGCACAACATGCCTCAGGTAGCACATGATCAAGATTCTTCACTGAATTTGGTCCAGTGGTCAGATCATTGCTCAGTTTCCAGACTACTGTACCTCTTTACTGTACCTGATTTTTCCTGAATATCCCCAAGTTTCACCTCACCTAAAAACTACTTGCTTACAAAATCAGACATAAAAATACAAGTGTCAAGCACGCTATTACAGAAAAATTGCTCACTTTCTCATTTTTACCATATAATTATAAAATTAATCAATTGGAATATAGATATTGTATTTCCATTCATTGTATAGTATATAGAGCAGTATAAATAAGTCACTGTCTCTATGAAATTTTAGTTTTTACTGACTTTGCAGTGCATTTTATGTAGCCTGTTGTATAACTAGGCAAATATCTAGATGAGTTGATGTACCCCTTGGAAGACCCCTGTGTATCCCCAGAGGTACATGTACCCCTGGTTGAGAACCACTGATCTAAGTGCTTCGCAACATCAATGAATGTATTGCCACAACATCTCTGTGATGAGGATCTCCGTTTTTTAGATGAGGAACTGTGCTACAGAGAAATTAAGGTTAAAAGTATCCACTAATTTTGGGTGCCCAATTTGAGACATGTAGACCTATTTTTCAGAGTACTTAGCATTGTATAGCACTTTATAAGTTCAAAGCACATTTCTCATTGACTTGAGTTACAGCTGTGATGCTTAGCACTTCTGCAAATCAGACCAAGGGTGTCATGTCAGGCACCCACTGCATTAGAAACGCACAATTAGTGATGACACATGAGAAGTTTTTTTCAACTGACTTGCCCAGCATAACATAGAAAGCTCTGGTAGAGGCAGGAATAGAATCCATTTCCCCAGAGCAGTATTCAACTGCCTTAACTAGAAGACTGTCCTTTCTCTTCCTGAAATCCCCTGCATCAGTCACTACTCACCTTCCAACTTCTGTAACATATGAGGCAGAGGGTCCTACAGACAGCAGTATCATTCACTAGACAGCCCTGGTCTATCCCCAGAGAAGGTCCAAACCTGTGCACTGAATGAGGTAAGGATCCTATGGAAAAAATATGTGATCATGCAATTAATGATTGTATCCAATTCATATTGGAGAAATGGTCCGAGGTAAACAGGATGAAGTTTATCAAAGACAAATGCAAAGTGCTCCACTTAGGAAGGAAAAATCAGTTTCACACATACAGAATGGGAAGAGACTGTCTAGGAAGGAGTACGGCAGAAAGGGATCTAGGGGTTATAGTGGACCACAAGCTAAATATGAGTCAACAGTGTGATGCTGTTGCAAAAAAAGCAAACATGATTCTGGGATGCATTAACAGGTGTGTTGTGAGCAAGACACGTGAAGTCATTCTTCTGCTCTACTCTGCTCTGGTTAGGCCTCAGCTGGAGTATTGTGTCCAGTTCTGGGCACCGCATTTCAAGAAAGATGTGGTGAGGGTCCAGAGAAGAGCAACAAGAAGGATTAAAGGTCTTGAGAACATGACCTATGAAGGAAGGCTAAAAGAATTGGGTTTGTTTAGTTTGGAAAAGAGAAGACTGAGAGGGGACATGATAGCAGTTTTCAGGTATCTAAAAGGGTGTCATAAGGAGGAGGGAGAAAACTTGTTCACTTTAGCCTCTAAGGATAGAACAAGAAGCAATGGGCTTAAACTGCAGCAAGGGAGGTTTAGGTTGGACATTAGGAAAAAGTTCCTAACTGTCAGGGTGGTTAAACACTGGAATAAAGTGCCTAGGGAGGTTGTGGAATCTCCATCTTTGGAGATATTTAAGAGTAGCTTAGATAAATGTCTATCAGGGATGATCTAGACAGTATTTGGTCCTGCCATGAGGGCAGGGGACTGGACTCAATGACCTCTCGAGGTCCCTTGCAGTGATAGACTCTATGAATCTATGAATATATACACAAGGGGGCTTAATTAACGTTTCACAGGTAATCTTAATTCTGGCAAGTATCAGAGGGGTAGCCATGTTAGTTTGTATCCACAAAAACAACGAGGAGTCTGGTGGCACCTTAAAGACTAGCAGATTTATTTGGGCATAAGCTTTCGTGGGTAAAAAACCCACTTCTTCAGATGCTTAATTCTGGCATTTCCTAACTTTCAAGTGA
This sequence comes from Chrysemys picta bellii, assembly GCF_011386835.1. Lineage (NCBI taxonomy): Eukaryota > Metazoa > Chordata > Testudines > Emydidae > Chrysemys > Chrysemys picta. The sequence goes on from NC_088795.1 coordinate 46,948,476, forward strand.
TGACTTTGCAACCTTAATGTTCTTTTAACATGGTTTGTGTGTATAATTTCATAGGTTTTGGATTTCCTTCTATCCTAAAAAACAGGCCTCCAAACTCTGTTGCCTTACGGTGTGCTTCTGCAAGGTCTTGTGAGCACCTATTGGGAGGTGCTGAATGTTCTCAAATCCTATTGAAGTTTAAAAAAAAAAAGTTGATGGTGCTCAGTCCCTCATATGTAGACTGCAGGACAGATGAGCAACTGCCTTACCTGGTGCAGATGTGTCCAACTGTTCTTCAGTAGATGATAGACCAGGGCCAAAATACTCAAGCCTGAGTGCCTAACATTAGGCACCTAAATTCATATTTAGGCACCTAACTCAAAGTGTCCTGATTTTCAGACATAGTGAAAATGTGCCCCAACACTGAAGCCAGTAAAAGGTGTGAGTGCTTGTTTCCTTTGAAAATCAGGCTACTTTGATTTAGGGAACTAACTATAGATTAAGGTGGCTAACTTAAGTACCCACACTTAAAAATTGTGGCTTAGGTTATCTATTAAACAAATTCTTCAGCATTTTCATTTTGTGTTTGTACAACTCTGACTATAGCCATTTATCAAATAAATAATAATAATAATAATCCCCATCCTCTAACTCAGTAATGATACCTTATTTCTGCATCTCAGCTGGCTTATTTATATCCTTTTCAGGATATTAGTCAAATTCACTTTAGACCCAGTTGCTACATGCTGTTCTTCTTCTGAAGCTGTTGGAGGGTGTTAAATTATGTCATTATTTTGTTTTGCTTTTTTTATATAAGAAAACTTAATTTCATCTTGACTGTATACCAGTGGTCTCTTAATCTCTAACCTACATTATCGCTGCTTTAAAATAAACCATGTGTTGATTGATTGACAGGGGGAAAACTCCACTCTTTTTTGCTGGAAATATATCAGGCACATAAATCTTTTTTACTGCCAACTGATTTTCTTACTAACATTTTATTTCAGTGGCATGTTAAAATATTTGTTTTATAACATTATTCACAGGACTATCTTAATAAAGCTTTTACCATATTAAAATGCTGTATGCACGGGGCTGCTTGGATGGCATGTTTATGAGTAAGTGTTCAAAGCTGCATATTCACAAATATCAAATTTGAAGTCAGCCACAGACATATGTAAAATAAATCTCTCTGCCTTTGCTAGTTTATGGTGTTATCATTTATCTGCATCACCACATATAAAGCTTTGCAAATAAGATAATTTTGCAGCAGTCTGCAGCCAAATCTAAACAGCTGGCTTTCTGTGGCACTCACATTCAGATCTGAACTTTTAATGCAGTCCTTATTCTAGAATGCCCTTTATCACTAGGAGAAGAGAGACAACTGCTTTGCATGTTTCAGATGTAATATGCTCTGAGGTTTTACCAACACTGAAGTCTCTGGATAACAGCTGAGCAAATAAGAGAGAGGAGGAGGGAGAAAACTAATATTAAGTACAGCAGATAAAACTACATATACCCTTTAAAAGGACATTGGAAAGAACATACTCTAAATTGTTAAATAAAAAGTTGCTTAATCTAAACGCATCATCTTTATTCTTGGTCTCAATGAAATGAACTTGGTTATGGTTTCCAGCCTCACAATATATGTGACCACACAGCAGGAGTGAGAAATAGTTTAATCGCCTACAGCTAGTAAATTGACTTTTACTCAGTGTGAGAAGATGTGTACTGTTTTATTAAATCTATAGTATGAAACAGTACACATTTCCTTCTATGGAAAAAAATCAATTTAACACAAGCAGGAGAGAGCAGGAATAGATTCTAGACTGAGGCTTTACAATATAGCAGAGGGGAAACAAAGAAGCTCTGGGGAAATATCTTAGATTTATTCTAGTAAAGTCCCTTGTTCAGTGTTAGAAGAAAGTAGCTCTTTCTGTGATTCTTTTTACCACTGCCACATCCCATTCAGGAGCACCGCCATGCAAAGTAAATACCCCTTTTTTTTCCCCTTGAAGTATAAAATAGTGTTGCATAAATATCACTCACCTGCCTCAATGGGTGGGAGAACTTAATGGGGGTGGTGGTAAAAGGGGACAGACCTAGCAGTGAGACAGGGAGACACTCACTAAGGGACACCATATAGCCTCTTTTGCCTCTGATTCAGCAGCCCCACCCTGAAGTACGAATGGGAATCTGGCCTGACAGATGCTGTGGGTCTAGTTGTTCACCTGTTTGGGGGTCAGGAAGGGATTTGGCAGAGAACCAGGAAGTTTTCTACCTTCCTTGTAGCACTTTCAATGCTCAGTGGGTTAAGTAGGAATGCAATTAGTACTGGTACTTGGGTTGAGTTGTTAATGTGTTACAACTTGCAGCTAGTTTCCAGTGTGGATAAAATGAACAGCTACCAGAGGTAAAAGACCTGGGATTTTGGTGATGGGTCTTGGGCTCATAGGATAGGGTGAGATCTTGTGACCTTCACAGGCTGAGTCTTCTGCACCCTTTTAATTGGAACCAATGAAATATTGCCTTGACCTCAAATAAACCAAGAAATTTGTTTCATTTGGGCACACCTATCTATCTAGGCATCATCATTGCCTTGCAGGGGGTGGGAGGTAAGACTCAGGGATAGTGGAGTCCTGGGCGGGAGGCTGAGGAGAGTCTACCCTGAGTTACAGGTTATATGATAAGGAGCCCTTTAACTCTGCATTGGAACCAATTAAATGACTGGTATTAGTGTGTATGTTATGAGCAAGGAGCACCCTTCCCTCTACTAAAGTTTAAAAAAAATTATGGTCTGCTGCTTAATTCCATCCATATGTCTGGCCTCATTCTGCTGCCGTGTTTGTATCAATTACGCTAATCCTAAACCAGAGCGAACACAAACAGAAGATTAGAAGCTTCATACTTTTTTCTCTTCAAATAAGCTTTTACAATACACACACACACACACACACACACAATGCAAAAAACCAAAACCCAAACCTACCATGAAATGTGCTGTTTTCCTCCTTATTTGACACTTTTTTTTGCCTGTAGACTTTTTTTCTGTAACTTTACTTTTCATAAGCATGACTATTTTGAGATCTTTACAGCATTAAGGAAAGCTGTAACAGTGAGACATGGAAACACAACTTCATTGGGATTGCTCCTGTAAGTCTGATCCCTTCAGGAGGATATTGTGAGGAATCTGCTGACCAGCAATAGGGCTGTAGACAGCCTTGAGATGCAGCTGCCAAGGGTGAAGTGGCTGCTGCTGGGCTCGCTCCTAACTGGAGTGCATTGTGCTAGTTCAGGAGGAAGGTTCTATGGCAACTGAAAGGACAGCTGGGAGGACCTCGGGAGGTCATCTAGTCCAACCCCCTGCTCAAAGCAGGACCAATCACCAACTAAATCATCCCAGCCAGGGCTTTGTCAAGCCTGACCTTAAAAACCTCTAAGGAAGGATATTCCACCACCTCTCTAGGTAACCCATTCCAGTGCTTCACCACCCTCGTAGTGAAAAACTTTTTCCTAATATCCAACCTAAGCCTCCCCCACTGCAACTTGAGACCATTACTCCTTGTTCTGTCATCTGGTACCAGTGAGAACAGTCTAGATCCATCCTCTTTGGCACCCCCTTTCAGGTAGTTGAAAGCAGCTATCAAATCCCCCCTCATTCTTCTCTTCTTGCAGTCTAAACAATCCCAGTTCCTTCAGCCTCTCCTCATAAGTCATGTGCTCCAGCCCTTAATCATTTTTTTGACCTCCGCTCAGGACCGGCACAACCCATTAAGTGACCTAGGTGGCCACCTAGGGTGCTACAATTTGGGGGGCGGTGACCATGGTGGTATTTTGGCAGCGGGACCTTCTGCCACCTCTTTGGGGGGCGGCATTTCGGGGTGGGACCTTCTGTCACCAGGGCGGCAGAAAAGCTGGCAGCGCTTCTGCCTCCGCTGGACTCTTTCTAATTTTTCCACATCCTTCTTGTAGTCTGGGGCCCAAAACTGGACACACTCCAGATGAGGCCTCACCAATATCAAATAGAGGGAAATGATCACCCTCGATCTGCTGGCAATGCCCCTACCTATACAGCCCCAAATGCCGTTAGCCTTCTTGGCAACAAGGGCACACTGTTGACTCATATCCAGCTTCTCATCCACTGTAACCCTTAGGTCCTTTTCTGCAGCACTGCTGCCTAGCCATTCGGTCCCCAGTCTGTAGCAGTGCATGGGATTCTTCCGTCTTAAGTGCAGGACTCTGCACTTGTCCTTGTTGATCCTCATCAGGTTTCTTTTGGCCCAATCCTCTAATTTGTCTAGGTCCCTTTGTATCCTATCCCTACCCTCCAGCATGTCTACCACTCCTCCCAGTTTAGTGTCATCTTCAAACTTGCTGAGAGTGCAGTCCACGCCATCCTCCAGATCATTAATGAAGATATTGAACAAAACCTGCCCCAGGACCGACCCTTGGGGCAAATCCTAATGTGACCTGGTTGGAGGGCCAGGTCATGAAGCAGCCATGCTGCAACTCTGTGAGCAGGAGGAGAGTTGCAGATGGTGGAAGAGAAGGAAGGGGGACCTGAACTGGTCAGATCTAATCTACAGAATTGCCCAAAAGTGTTGAGTAGAGCTCCCTGTGATAGAGGGCAGGCAGTGCATTGGGGCCCTGGAATCAGTCCCAGCCAACAGGCCCTGTGTAGTTGGATGAACAGTGGAAGAGACTGACCAATATTGCCTTGACCTCAAATAAACCAAGAAATTTGTTTCATTTGGGCACAACTATCTATCTAGGCATCATCATTGTTGTATCTGAGTACCTCAAAATCATTAATGGATTTCATTACTCACAACTCCCCTTTGAGGTAAGTAAATATTATCTCTATTTTACAGATGAGGAAATGAGGTAAGGGTAGATTAAGTGACTTGCCCAAGATCACATAGGAAGTTTATGGCCAATTCAGCAATTGAACCTAGGCCACTTAAGTCCTAGGCAAGTGCCCTGACTACTAGACCATCCTTCCTTCCTGAGTGGCTGTAGGAGCTGGCCCAAACCCTTTCCAGGAGCTCACGTGGTGCCTTCACCACCCAGAAGGCGGGGAAGGGAGGAGTTGAACTTTGACCTAGCTAAGACCACTAATGGTATGTCTACACAGCAAAGGCATATCTTCTTCTTGGGGGCATTTTACTCCAAACTGGGTAAGGACAATGTGTCTTTTTGGTATTTGTATAACCGCACAGCAAGTCAAGCCTAATCATATCCTGTGATGTGAGGTTCCTGCACATCGAACAAAGCAATGTCATGTGCATTTTAAAGTTTTTTTTTTTTTTTTGTAATATCCTTCTAGGTTGTAATTTCCCCAAATTCTACATGAGCTGTGGGGTATATCTTTTTGATGACTTGGTCAGGTAGATTGCTACATCTCTGAAATCAAAGTAAAACTATCTTGAGAAATACTGGACAACATTACGTTTATTCTTTTCAACAAGAGGTCATTACTGGTAGCCTTTGGGGAGACATTGAGAACTCCACAGAGTAACAGAACGTTATTTACATTTGATATTTAGCCTAAATCTAACAGCAGAGAAAATAAGAAGGCTATCTCAGTGATGAAACTAACACCACAGTGATCTGAGATACCACAAGCAATATCATTTGAAATGACTGTATGGTGAATGGAGAGGCTATATTTTAAAAATATATGGCCATAGCTCTCAGCCATCCTCTGTTGTTTTCAGTGTTGTAGCCATGTTGGTCCCAGGAAATTGGAGAGACAAGATGAGTGAGGTAATATCTTTTATTGGACCAACTTCTGTTAGTGAAAGAGACAAGCTATAGAGCTGCACCGAAGTGGTCTAAATAAAAGCTCTGTGCAGCTCGAAAGCTTGTCTCTCTCACCAACAGAAGTTGGTTCAATAAAAGATATTATCACACCATCTTGTCTCTAAAAGATATGAAACATATTTGAGTTACTGATTTCTTTATTTCTGAAAAAAAGTTATGCATGTATGGCCATAAGGCTAAGTGGGTGAACAATAGGTTGTTTTACTATGAAGTCAAGAATTTAGAGGACCCATCACACTTGAAAGACATCTGCTTTATTGGGATAATTGACATTCTTCTATTAGACTGTAGTGAGGTGGTGTGGTTCCCTGCTGCCCCAGAGAGAAACGAGTCCCTCCAGACACCAGAGTGGGTGGAGCCAGGGAGCTCTGAGCCCGCCCCCCAGAGGGTCAGGCGTTGCCCCGGAAGTATAAAGGCCTGACCTCAGGGCTCACTGGGAGAGCAGTCGCCGGGGAGTCCAAACGCCTCTGGCCTAGCTCACGATTGGGAAACCCCAGGGACCTGCGGTAAATCCGAGGACTGGCCCCGACCTGTCCCGCGCCAGCTGTCCTGTCCCGCGAAAATGATGGAGCAGACCACCCGGTCTTATATCTTAGCCGAAATTATTCCCCTGCGAGAAGAACTATGTGGTAATAGAGAAAGAAGCACTCACAGTGAAATGGGCCTGTGATGCCCTGTGGTACTACCTCCTCGGGGCCCCATTTACACTAGTCATGGACCATGCCCCACTCCAGTGGTTAACAAGAATGAAAAACAACAACACTAGACTACTGCGCTGGTCCCTGGCATTACAGCCCTATGCTTTCACCATCCGGCATAGGGCCGGCAAAGACCATGCGAATGCCGACTTCCCATCCCGCCTAGGAGGGATGGAAGAGTCTGGCCCTGATGAGCGGGAATCAGACTTGAGGGGTGTGTGTGTAGTGAGGTGGTGTAGTTCCTTGCTGCCCTGGAGAGAGACAAGTCCATCTGGACACCAGAGTAGACAGAGCCAGGGAGCTCTGATCCCTTCCCCGAGAGGGTCAGGCATTGCCCCGGAAGTATAAAGACCCGACCTCAGGGCTCACTGAGAGATCAGCCGCCGGGGAGGCCAGACGCCTCCGTCCTGGCTCATGATTGGGAAACCCTAGGGGCTTCGGTAAACCCAAGGACTGGCCCGACCTGCCCCACCCCAGTTACCCAGAGGAGTTGCCGAGCCTGCCCCGCACCAGCTACCAGAAGGAGTTGCCAAGTCTACCCCTTTCCAGCAATCCCGACGAACCCATGGTACTGAACCCCCCCTGAGGACACCACCCTGACCCAGGTACCTCAAAAGGGGGAGTCCAGAAGTATCCCGGGGGCAGCCCACCCTAGTTTGGCTGCAGCACTGTCAGAACCCATGTCAGTGTGTTGCCAGGATCCCCACTGACGCAACAGTGGGTCTTCTGCTGCTGCTAAGGCCCTGGGCTGGGATGCAGTGGAATGGGAGGGCCTGCATCCCTCCTGCCACCCAACTTGCAGGTGGCCATCTCTCCCTCTCCCAGGCCCTTTGGAACCTAGGGCTTGGGCCTGCTGTTTATATACTGTTACTGCTCAGCCCCTGTCTGAGAGCCTGAGCGCCTGACTCACTATTGCCCCGCCCTGACCTAGGGTCTGGGCTTACTGTTTATATGCTGTTATTGCTCAGCCCCTGCCTGAGTGCCTGACTCACCAGTGCCCCACCCTGACGTAGGGCCTGGGCTTACTGTGTTATTTCTACCATCACAAAGGCCGCAGAGGATGACTCCTGCGGTTGGACTAATTCCCTGCAAGACCTATTCCCCAATTTAGTGAGGCGGTGTGGTTCCCTGCTGCCCCAGAGAGAGAGATGAGCCCTGGCTAACCTCTCTACATAGACAAATGCATTTTTGTTGCTGAGAAAAGGAATTAGTTGTTGCATCCAGCAGACTTATTTAAAACAGGTAAATACCTTGGAGAATAGATCCAATCTCTGTTCTTAACTTTTCTGCTGAACATGAACCAAATGTGCACAAAATTTCAGCTAGTTGTCTCAAGCTTGTGCGAAAATGACATAATACTGTACACAATATAAAATATTATATAAGGATTCATAATATAATGTATAGGTTGAGATAAAAGCAAGCTTTACAGTTCTTCTAATGTGTGCATTTGACAAAACTAAACACATGTGGATATCTGAGGTACTATATTTCCCTTCTACACTTATCAAATGACTGTGATAATTGTGTTTTATGTGTGGGCAAATGCTGATTTTTTTTTTTAAATGGCAACCATTGTCTGCTGGGATACAGTAACATTATTGATGGTGGTGACTGCCCGAGATCTATCTGGATTAGTGCTCCAGCACTGGTACTTCTAGTGAAATTTGTTTGTTAAAAGTCCTTAGTATAGACAAGACCTTATATTTCAGTTACGGTTTGTTTTTTCTTCTTTTTTTTGCCAAGAGTCCTCCAGTCAGTGGCTTAACAGTACCATCATCAACCAACTGGAGGATATGTTCCTCTGATTAGACACTTGCTTTTGAAATATACTTAGATTATATCATTTACATGCTCATAAAAAAAAATTGGCAATTTACACAAGGATAAATATCTTTAGTGCTGATATTCATACTAAAGTGATTTAACGCTTGATCTTATACTGGACATGAATGTGCAGAACTGACTGAAAACACATTTATTCAGGCTTAATGTCCTTCATTATCCTTCAATATAATTGTTACAATTTCTTTAACACTGCCTTCTACAGTATATAGCAGATTAAATTGGCTAGTCCTACTTGGAAGGTAGCAATAATAATGACATATTTTAATTTTCAAGAACCTGGAGTGCGTATTAGGAAAAGTTTCTAATAATTTATCAGTCTGGTTTACATTCTTAAATGGTTTCTGTCCTCTCTGAAATCATTGACTATCCTGTCTCCTGTTCATCCTCATTTGAGCAAAGGTATATTCTGGTAATTCTATATTGCCCTCTTTTTTGGAAATGCAGTCTTTACATTCCAAAGAACGAAGTCATATTTTTGATTGACTGCTGTAATTTAATTCACTTTTGAGGGAGTCATTTATCATGGATGGGAGTATTTGCCTTCTTAAGATTCAGCACCCTTTCTCATGACCGTTATAATATTTTTAAGAGGTTTACCTCATCAAACATTGTTAAAATGTAAATAAAATAAACAAAATGGATTTTGAAGCCACAGGGTGCCTCTAATAGCTTTTTCTTTTAGACGTGAAGCTAATACAAACTTTATCTAACCTGCAGATTTTTGAGAGATTGCAGAAAGTGACAGTTATATGCAAGTTCTATTCACTACTGCGCTGTCTGGCTTTAAGTTTTAGAGTCAAGGGGAACAGTGATACTTACAGATTATATGTTAAGAAGAGATTCATAAATTATGGAAGATAAGAGACAGTTATTGGTAGTTAAAACATTATTCTTCTGGGTGAATATCAATATATGTAAAAACCTGAAGGAATTGGAAAGAAACAGTCTGGGAAACAGAGTAGCTGAACAATGCTGACAAGATCCAACAACTAACATTATTGGTACTAAAAAGAATGATTATACATTTAACCATTCATTCAGATTCTGCCTTACTCTCACATAGGGAAAGAATCACTGTTCACAAAAAGGAAGAATAAAAATGAACATTGTCCTTAGCAGAGATGGGTAAGAGAAAAAGATCTGATGATTGGGATAAGCATCCTTATTCAAATACATCTACAAGTTGTAGCACCCTGCAATAGCATCAAAAAAAGATAAGGAGAATTATAGAACCAACCTCTGTGTTCATGAACAAGGTCAGCTCCCAGACTACTGCACTGAGCAGCACAGTATGGGGAGGAGGTAACTAGCCCTCTGTGAAGAAAGAAGTGGTTCAGAACTATTTAGAAAAGCTGGAAGAGCACAAGTCCATGGGGCTGGATGCACTGCATCCAAGGGTGCTAAAGGAGTTGGCTGATGTGATTATCTTTGAAAACTCATGGCGAGTGGGGTAAAACTCATAGCCAGATGACTGGAAAAAGGCTAATGTAGTGCCCATCTTTAAAAAAAGGGAAGGAGGATCCAGGGAACTACAGGCCAGTCAGCCTCACCTCAATCCCTGGAAAAATAATGGAGTAGGTCCTCAGAGAATCAATTTTGAAGCACCTTGAGGAAAGGAAAGCAATCAGAAACCGTCAGCATGGATTCACCAAGGGTAAGTCATGCCTGACTAACCTAATTGTCTTCTACGATGAGATAACTGGCTCTGTGGATGAGGGGAAAGAAGTGGATGTGTTATTCCTTGACTTTAGCAAAGCTTCTGATACGGTCTTCCACAGTACTCTTGTTAGCAAGTTAAAGAAGTATGGGCTGGATGAATGGACTATAGGGTGTATAGAAAGCTGGCTAGATCATCGGACTGAATGGATAATGATCAATGACTCCATGTCTAGTTGGCAGCCGGTATCAAGCCGAGTGCCCCAAGGGTCAGTCCTGGGGTTGGTTTTGTTCAATATCTTCATTAATGATGTGGAGAATGGCATGGATTGCACCCTTAGCAAGTTTGCACATGACACTAAACTAGGAGGAGTGGTAGATATGCTGGAGGGTAGGGTTAGGATACAGAGGGGCCTAAACAAGTTAGAGAATTGGGCCAAAAGAAATCTGATGAGGTTCAACAAAGACAAGTGCAGAGTCCTGTACTTAGGATGGAAGAATCCCATGCACTGCTACAGGCTGGGGACTGAATGGCTAGGCAGCAGTGCTGCAGAAAAGGACCTAAGGGTTACAGTGGTTGAGAAGCTGGATATGAGTCAACAGTGTGCCCTTGCTGCCAAGAAGGCTAACGGCATGTTGGACTGTATAAGTCGGAGCATTGCCAGCAGATCGAGGTACGTGATCGTTCCCCTCTATTCGGCATTGGTGAGGACTGATCTGGAGTACTGTGTCCAGTTTTGGGCCCCACACTACAAGAAGGATGTGGAAAAATTGGAAAGAGTCCAGCGGAGGACAACAAAAATAATTAGGGGGCACATGACTTATGAGGAGAGGCTGAGAGAACTGGGATTGTTTAGTCTGCAGAAGAGAAGAATGAGGCGGGATTTGATAGCTGCTTTCAACTACCTGAAATGGGGTTCCAAAGAGGATGGATCTAGACTGTTCTCAGGGGTAGCAAATGACAGAACAAGGAGTAATAGTCTCAAGTTGCAGTGGGAGAGATTTAGGTTGGATATTAGGAAAAAGTTTTTCACTACGAGGGTGGTGAAGCACTGGAATGGGTTACCTAGGGAGGTGGTGGAATCTCCTTCCTTAGAGGTTTTTAAGGTCATGCTTGACAAAGCCCTGGCTGGGATGATTTAGTTGGTGATTGGTTCTGCTTTGAGCAGGGGGTTGGACTAGATGACCTACTGAGGTCCCTTCCAACCCTGATATTCTATGATAACACACTCCTGGTGGATTAAAGCAAATGTAGCGAGACAGTTGGATAGTGAAGAGGGGGAATTAGGAGAATCAATTGTAGGTCAAGTTAAGGGAAGAGTGGGGGAACGGAATGAGAGAAGGAAAGTGCAATGGAGAAATCTCTTGTTGGATTTGAAGGATGGTGTTATATCGTCTCATACACTGAAAAATACATATTTTGTTTGGTGTAAGTGACTACTATGTCAGATTTAAAAAAAAACAACAAAGAAAGAATGAATATAAAATCTCCATAAGAGAGTATAGCAACTCAGACTGTAACAAACCATACTGGACCTGAAACACAAAATGGCAGCTGCTTCATATCTACTGCCCTTTACAGATGGGTAGGGGGATTCCTACAGTTTGAAGTGCAGTCTGCAAACCCTGCCCCCTCACTCCTGCCCCTTTTCAGATACATAGCTACATACGTTACAGATGGTTAGTTGAGATGGGGTTAGAATACAGAGGGATCATCCAACATTTTACATAACTATGGAAGCTTAATTTATATGAACTGAACAAAGAGCTCTTTAAGGTTAGTCCAGGTCACTGCAAAGTATTTTGCAGAGGAAATGATCAAACCACAATTTTATTACATTTAGTGGGATACTCATGCTTTGATCAACACAATTTTAGATAGGAACATCTATTAGTAAATACTGAGAATTTAAACTGACATTCTCAGACTTCTTAATAAAAATTGCACTGATCATAACTGTATTGGTTTGTGCTTTGGTCAATTTAATACTTATAAAACTTCCTGTTTTAATTATTTTTTATATTTTCTATGTTTATGCTATGGCAATAATGAAAAACATGGATGAGGCAGAAAAATTAAATCAAGCTCTTTGCATCTGACTCAAAAGAATAAATTGTGTGAACCGCTTATGATTTTGTTCTTATCACAAATCCATGCAGGCAGAGCCCCAAAAACTGGAACAACATATGAATCTGAGATACAGTCAAAGGCTTTATCGGGATATTATAGTCCTCTTAAAAAGAACACTAGGACAGAGAATAGATATATGTCCAATGCATTTGTGCTGAAAGTCTGACAAAGGAGTGTGGTGAAGACCTGTTCACAAGTTATTCATCTCAGACTAGAGTTTCTGAATCTATCAGTCTTTCAAGAGCACATTTCCTGAACCCAGTACTTGTTGGGAAAATAAACTTGCAAACCTTCTTAGATCAGATGGATAGTCAGTAGAGGGTTGTCCATCTCCACATCACTTTGCATTCTGAATCTCTCAGCCAATTCAGCGATCCAAGGGCAAATTCCTGCATTCAGTAACATAGGATAGAGCACTGTGTTGATGTCTGCAGGGAGAATTCTATAATCTGTAGTGCACAATTTCCAAACATAGTGAAGAACCACAGAACAATGCTCCACAGCAGCTATCATGGTGGGGGTTTGAGAGCTGCCCTAGTGTAAATTCCGGGACCCTGTGATTGGCCTCTGACTGATTCTTCAGGCCTTTATTCTTTCATATCCAGGAGCAGAAGAGTTACCAGGTGACCTTGGGATATTCATCAGGTCCTAATTTTTCAAAAGTTACATGAGATCGCTCAGCACTTCCGGAAACCAAGGGTGAGACCCTCTTGGTAAAAGACTGAAGGGGCATAAAAGGTACCTAAATCTCCCAATTATGGCCAGTGGGGCACTCCTCAGTGCAGGAACTTCAGAATACAGCCATAGGGCTGCCACTTAGAACCCTGTTTATACACCCCAGCTGGTTCATCAACCAGCAGGTTAGCAAAGCAATGGCCTCCTTCTCAGCCAGAGCTGATTGGCAACCCCACAGCAGCCATGAGGATAAAAAGGCTGTAAGGTCGATGGGTAGGGTGGCTGCCAGAGAGAGGATCCCTCCAGCAGAGTGGTGAGAAGCTGCTAGAGAAAATGACACTCCAAAGAGGGAGAAGCAGGACAGGAGGCTGAGGAAGCCTACAAAGGAGGAGAGAGAGAATGTAACTCAGGGAGCAGCAAGGGATGAGAAGGACTGGTTCTGGTGGCCCCAAACATGGGCACTGAGCTGGAGCCCAATGGTGTGGTGAGCCTGGGTTCTCTTAACTGCTCCATGTGGGGTCTTCGGGAGAAGAAGATCTACAATCCAGGAGACATAGGGCTGATTAATCCCCACTAGAGCCACATCTGACTGCCCACCAGCTGGAAGGGGATAGAGACTACTGAGGACTTGGCAAGGAGAGCTTGGATCATGATGATTTAGTTGGTGTTGGCCCTGCTTTGAGCAGGGGTTTGGACTAGATGACCTCCTGAGGTCACTTCCAATCCTAATATTCTATGATTCTATGACTACGACTTGACAAATGCAGAATTGGGCACAGAGACATACTGGGCATGGAGCAAGGTAGGTGTAGTTTCCCATCTTGTCACAGAGGCACTAACAGACAAAGGCCCCCATAGTATAGACCTGGTTGCAAACTCTGGCAGGGCTGCAGCAACAGGGCATGCTACATTACACCTGAGGACTCTGCAGTCCACAGAACAGCCCAGGATTGGGAGGGTACAAAGGTGGTTTAAAGCCATTTTGGGCACCTCACCTCCCAGGCTGCAAGTTGTTGTGCCTCTGCTAGGTGCACCCACACAGAATCTCACCCCAACACTTTTCAGTCCCCCTTTTTCTATATTGTTAATGGGATTGATGATACTTACCTCGTGGCAAACTGTGAGGAATAAATAATTAATATTTCTACATAGCTTCACCTCAGGATACTGGTGGGACACAGAATTAGCAGTGTGACAACAAACATCCCTACTGCCACACACCAGAAATCACAGGCATATACTGGTCTACAATTTTTGAGAAGTTGTCTGCTTCAGAGATAAATTGTGCTATTTATTATGTATTTTGATGTGCTGAATTCAAATATGACAATTAAAACAACTGATTGGCCACTGTTTCTAAGATATTTAAGTTTTTACATTTTAGGTCTATGTATATTGTGTAGATAGAGTTTTAATCAAAAATTATAAACCTAGGCCTTTTCATGTGTTTATGGTTGCTTTACATGATAATATTTCACCTGTCCTGTTTATGTAACACTTTAAAAATCAGCAAAAGGATTATATAAATAAAATTTATTATGAAACAAAAGGCAAAAAACTATTATGTACATAGTTTAGTCCTATTCAGTGTCTACTCGGCGCTTCTTGGCTTGTCTCTTGTATTCATTAAATGGAGCATCTCTTGTCACTGTCCAGCAATAGTCTGCAAGCATTGATGGGCTCCATTTGCCCTGATAGCGTTTCTCCATTGTTGCAATTTCCTGGTGAAATCGCTCGCCTTGCTCGTCGCTCACTGCTCCGCAGTTCGGTGGAAAAAAATCTAGATGAGAGTGCAAAAAAATGTATCTTTAGTGACATGTTGCAACCAAGGCTTTTGTATGCCTTGAGGAGGTTTTCCACCAACAACCTGTAGTTGTCTGCCTTGTTGTTTCCGAGAAAATTTATTGCCACTAACCGGAAGGCTTTCCATGCCGTCTTTTCCTTGCCACGCAGTGCATGGTCAAATGCATCATCTCGAAGAAGTTCACAAATCTGAGGACCAACAAAGACACCTTCCTTTATCTTAGCTTCACTTAATCTTGGAAATTTTCCATGGAGGTACTTGAAAGCTGCTTGTGTTTTGTCAATGGCCTTGACAAAGTTCTTCATCAGACCCAGCTTGATGTGTAAGGGTGGTAACAAACTGTTCCTTGATTCAACAAGTGGTGGATGCTGAACACTTTTCCTCCCAGGCTCCAATGACTGTCGGAGTGGCCAATCTTTCTTGATGTAGTGGGAATCTCTTGCACGACTATCCCATTCGCAGAGAAAACAGCAGTACTTTGTGTATCCAGTCTGCAGACCAAGCAAGAGAGCAACAACCTTCAAATCGCCACAAAGCTGCCACTGATGTTGGTCATAGTTTATGCACCTCAAAAGTTGTTTCATGTTGTCATAGGTTTCCTTCATATGGACTGCATGACCAACTGGAATAGATGGCAAAACATTGCCATTATGCAGTAAAACAGCTTTAAGACTCGTCTTCGATGAATCAATGAAGAGTCTCCACTCATCTGGATCGTGAACGATGTTGAGGGCTGCCATCACACCATCGATGTTGTTGCAGGCTACAAGATCACCTTCCAGGAAGAAGAATGGGAGAAGATCCTTTTGACGGTCACGGAACATGGAAACCCTAACATCACCTGCCAGGAGATTCCACTGGAGCTCAACAGCTCTGCCTTACTCTTGGGTAGTTCCAAATCCCTGACAAGGTCATTCAGTTCACCTTGTGTTATGAGGTGTGGTTCAGAGGAGGAGGATGGGAGAAAATGTGGGTCCTGTGACATCGATGGTTCAGGACCAGAAGTTTCATCCTCTTCCTCGTCTGACTCAAGTGAGAATGACTCTGGTGCATCAGGACCCGGCAGTCCTTCTCCGTGGGGTACTGGGCGTATAGCTGATGGAATGTTTGGATAATGCACAGTCCACTTTTTCTTCTTTGACACACCTTTCCCAACTGGAGGCACCATGCAGAAGTAACAATTGCTGGTATGATCTGTTGGATCTCTCCAAATCATTGGCACTGCAAAAGGCATAGATTTCCTTTTCCTGTTCAACCACTGGCGAAGATTTGTTGCACAAGTGTTGCAGCATATGTGTGGGGCCCACCTCTTGTCCTGATCTCCAATTTTGCAGCCAAAATAAAGGTGATAGGCTTTCTTAACCAGAGTGGTTATACTGTGCTTTTGTGATGCAAAAGTCACTTCACCACAAACATAGCAGAAGTTATCTGCACTGTTCACACAAGTACGAGGCATCTTTGCTCACTTTGGCTAAACAGAAATGTGTCCCTTTGCAAAATCAAACACTGACAAATAAGAGAGCACGACACTGTGATTTCTAGAGCTGATATAGGGCAATTTGTTCAGCAGAGTGATGTAAGCTTCGTTATGATTGCATCATCCATGACTTCTAGGAATAACATGATGCAATTCATATCATGTATGCCGCAATACCAGCTTCAGATTGCATCATTCATTGTTTTGCCTAAAAAGCAAGTACTGTCCAAACCCAGTCATAGATTTATTCATAGATCCAGTCAAAGATGTATTTTAGTCATTTCTGGTTTAAATTGAGATCCCTTCCCTTTATAACTCACTTATCCTCCGCCATTCCCAAGTCAAGGGTCGTATATACTGACCCAATAGCATATCTTGAAAACTAGAGCCAATCAACAATTTTAAGCATCATTTTCGTTCTCAGTGACCCAGAATTAGTAAAGTTTGACTACATTTATTTCAGAAGCATTTTGGCTGTAGAGCAGTGTAACAACTAGAAGTTTGCTGTTGTTTTTTTTAATTATTAATTTAAAAGAATTCTTGGCCCAGATCCCATCTGTCTTCCTTTTCCAAAGGGGCAGCACAGGAAGAGGGAGGAAAGAGGAAGCTCTTGCAACGGGATTGGTGGAACGTTGGATACCAGGAACTCATCCCCTTACACCTGGGAAGCTTGAAGATCCCATGCATAGCTGATGCTTCCTTTGAATAGGGTTGGAACATGGCCCAACAAACAACTAAAATCTTTATGTACTTCACTGCTGACAAAACCACTGTGCATTTGAACTTTTATGCAAGTGGTGTCATTTATAGGAAAGACTAACTCAATATCAATAGTCTAGGTTAATTAAATGTGGAAACTATAAAGCAAGGAGCAGACTGGAGTAGAAAATAGGAAATCATCTGGAATGATGAGAGAGTTTACAAAATGGCAGAAAATGTAAGCAGAATTGAGCAAATTCTGAAGCTTCTTCTCCCAAAGCCAAACTTAAAAGTTAAGGGTCAAGAACTCTTGTATCAGAGGTGAATTCTGTTCCTAGTTACACTGGTGTAATTGAAATCAGAAGTTTGTTCCTATGTCTTTGTTTCTATTTTTGTATCCTGTGGAAAGGTTAGTTATTTTGGTATTGCACAAAAAAATAAAAACAAATCCCCAAAATGGAACTGATCAATCAACACCAATTGAAGCGTTAGCTGGATCTTCTCCTTGCCTTAATATATGCACAGTTTGCACACTGAAAGCACATGCATTTCACACACATTAAGATATAAGCCTATTTCTGTCACATTTCTTTTCCAGATTTTGCTATAGTGCTATACCTTTCTAGAGAGCATGCTAGAGTTCTGTGCACAGCTGGAGGGGGCTTTAATGAACAAGACATTGCAGAGCATACCCATTATTCCTAAACCTCAGTAAAAAGTCTAACTGCTCATTTTATGAAAGGTCTAGTTTTGTCAGCCCAGAAAGATTATTTGTTTCAGGTAATTTATTCCTACTTACATCCGCTAATTCTTTATTTTTTTATTTTTGGTGAATCAAGCACAGTATGCCAGAGATCTGATAGGCAGAGACTGAAACAGTAATTACAGAGACATTGCGTGGAGCCTTGTGAGATGATGTCCTTACTGTGAAGCATTCTGTTTTGTCAATAAGCTTACATCAATACTTGGCAGGTTGTTTCTTCAGTTTTAATGTTTCAGAATATAAAACAGACAAAGTCTGTAATATAAAACTGGAGCTGCTTTGCATTTGCAATTGACAAATCCTATTTTGAAACCATGCATGAACATGAGGATCAAACCTAGCTTTTAACATTTACATTTTTTTTCCAATGGGAAAGTGTCTGATCCAATTCTAATTTACCTGTGGTTGATTTTCTGAATCTTTCCTAATCCCTTGCAGCTGAGATGGTCTTGCCATCGGAGAAGCAATTAACAAAGTTCCTGACTGGAGTGTACGAAGCATCTGTTATAGAAGTATAAAAGGTTAACCTAAATCCCAGCACACAGAGATGTCAGACAAGAACAAATCAGCATGGAGAATTACCTGGAGGCTCCACAAGGTTAAGGTGGAGCATATGTATGGTAAAAAAAAAAAAGGTTGTTTATGACTAGCCGAATTAATTTTTCTGGCTGAGAAGGTCAGACAGATAGAAATGAAAACTGTCCATGATGAATAGGGACCATCCCAGGCTCCAGATTTCACTTGGCAAACACCAACTTTTTTTTTTGTCCATAGTCTAAAATCATTTTAGCAAAGGTTAGGACTGCAGAGACAAGTGAAAATCATCTGTGGAAGGACTTATGCCAGTCATCCAGCAGCAATATTTTGGGTTACTTTTTCTGATAAATATCTATTAAAACAAATTTGAATTGCACCGTGTTCAGCAGATCCATCAAACAGATTTCTAAGACAGCTATTTCCTATCTTTATACATGAACATGTAAGCTGTAAAACCTACTATAGAATATAGCCACCACGTTGTGAAGGATCATAAGCCTCGAACCCAGGCCCGTGCATCCCCAGGCTATAACAAACACCTAGCAACTCACTTGAGTAACCAGGGAAGTGTCAGCTTGCAGAGGCCCTTGCTCCCTGTGACAGGAATCCCCGGGGTCCAGCCTGGGACCGTGGGACCACTGTGTCCCCTTAACTCTCCAGCCTAGTCTGTCTCTTACAATGCTTTGCTAGTGACAAGCAGCAAACCCCTCTGGGCACTGTGATAATTCATCACAATACCCAGCTAGATAGCATGAATGCTCACAGAGCCACTCATGAATCACACAGAGAAAGGCACCAGACAATTCCCCCCAGCTCCTAGCCTTGTACCTCAGGAATATACCATCCTGCACTGCTCAAGATGAGCAGTGCAAGTTTATTAATTGGTTCACTACTTCATGAATGGACAGTGGATATACATCAGCCTTTGAAAGGCGAAGCGTGGGGCCACTGTGCTTTGAGAACACAAATCCAGGCATGTCTGGTGGGCACTGCTGAATCACCAGGCAAGGCTGAGCAATTCCCCTGGTGTGGCCTTGTGCAAGTGAGTGATTGCAATGTAGCTCCCTTGCTGGACAATGGCTGTTGATGGTTGTTCGACACCTACTCGGGCGTTGGTTACTTTTCCTTGCTGTTGTCTCTGGGGAGCTGCTGATTCCCCAACTTACAGCATGTTTTAGTGACAACCATACAACACAATCTGGTAACTTCATATCCACTAATGATATACATAATTAGATAGAACTACAGCTTTCAGCAGATCATAACTTTTCCCCTGATACCTCACATGGCCTGCTTTATATGCAATATCACAAATATATATAAATGAGGAATATGGCGATTACAGGTACTCCCCCTCCCCCAAAGCTCTCAACTCGGGGAAACATCCAACTCCTGCAATTGTCTGAGGCCTGGTCTACACTACGGGTTTAGGTCGACTTTAGCAGCTTTAAATTGAATTAAGCCTGGACACGTCCACACGACGAAGCCCTTTCTTTCGACTTAAAGGGTCCTTTAAACCGGTTTCTTTACACCACCTTCGACGAGGGGATTAGCGATAAAATCGGCCTTTGCGGGTCGGAATTGGGGTAGTGTGGACGGAATTCGACGTTATTGGCCTCCGGGAGCTATCCCACAGTGCTTCATTGTGACCGCTCTGGACAGCACTCTCAACTCAGATGCACTGACCAGGTAGACAGGAAAAGACCCGCGAACGTTTGAATTTCATTTCCTGTTTGCTCAGCGTGGAGAGCACAGGTGACCACGCAGAGCTCATCAGCACAGGTAACCGTGATGGAGTCCCAGGATCGCAAAAGAGCTCCAGCATGGACCGAACGGGAGGTACGGGATCTGCTCGCCATATGGGAAGATGAATCAGTGCTAGCTGAACTCCGTAGCAGTAAAAGAAATGGCAAAGTATTAGAAAAGGTCTCCAAGGCCATGAAGGACCGAGGCCATAACAGGGACACACAGCAGTGCCGCGTGAAAATTAAGGAGCTACGGCAAGCCTACCACAAAGCCAGAGAAGCAAACGGAAGGTCCGGGGCAGAGCCGCAAACTTGCCGCTACTACGCGGAGCTGCATGCGATCCTAGGGGGTGCAGCCACCACTACCCCAACCGTGTGCTATGACTCTCTCACTGGAGAAACACACAGGGAAGACGGTTCGGGGAACGAGGAAGATGACGATGGAGGTACTGTAGGTAGCTCACAGCAGCAAGGAAGCGGAGAAACCGGTTTCCCCAACAGCCAGGATATGTTTGTGACCCTGGACCTGGAACCAGTAACCCCCGAACTCACCCAAGACCCTCAGGGCACACAGGAGACCTCTGGTGAGTGTACCTTTGTAAATATTTGTAAACATTACACACGGTTTAAAAGCAAGCGTGTTTAATGATTAATTTGCCCTGGCAATCGCGGCCAGTACATCTATTGGAAAAGTCTGTTAACGTGTATGGGGATGGAGCGGAAATCCTCCAGGGACATCGCCAGAAAGCTCTCCTTCATGTACTCCAGGCCAGTAGCACGTAGTCTGGAATCATTGCATAACAAAGCATGGCAGCGTATGGTCCTGGTGTTTGCTGGCATGCAGACAATATCCATTCCTTATCTCTCTTTGTTATCCTCAGGAGAGTGATATCATTCACGGTCACCTGGTTGAAATGGGGTGATTTTATTAAGGGGACATTCAGAGGTGCCCGTTCCTGCTCTTCTGAACAGAAATGTTCCCCGCTGTTAACCACGCGATGGGGGGAGGGCTGAAGTGATCATCCCAGAGAATCGGGTGTGTGTGTGGGGGGGGGTGGTTTACTTGGGTTTGTGCCGCATGTTAACCGGGAAACCGCAGCCCCTCCTTTTACATTGAAAACCCATTTTCAATGGCCAACCCAATTCATCCTTGATATGGGAAATGCGCTGCTGTTTGAAACCTTTCCCGCATGTTAAGAAGGTTAAAAAAGCCAAAAGACTGTGGCCTACCATGGCTGCCTGCAAGCCAAAATATGTTGCCTGGGGCAGTGCGTGAGTGATCTCTCATACCAAACCGGCAGGCAGAGGAAAAATGCGACCTTGTAATGAAAGAGTGTACCCATTGTTCTCTAAAATGTGTCTTTTTTAACCACCTCTCCCTTCTCCTCCACAGCTGCAAAAGGCAGTTAGCAGCTGCTGCTGTGTAGCAATGCAGTCCCACGTCTGCCGGCACCCAGAGGACATATGGTGACGGTGAGCTCAGCTGAGCTGAGCGGGCTCCATGCTTGCCGTGGTATGTTGTCTGCACAGGTAACCCAGGTAAAAAGGCACGAATCTATTGTCTGCCGTTGCTGTGACGGAGGGGGAGGGGCCTGACGACATGTACCCAGAACCTCCCGCGACACTGTTTTGCATCATCCGGGCATTGGGATCTCAACCCAGAATTCCAATGGGCGGCGGAGACTGCGGGAACTGTGGGATAGCTGTGGGATAGCTACCCATAGTGCAATGCGCCGGAAGTCGACGCTAGCCTCGGTACTGTGGACGCGGTCCACCGACTAGAGCACTTGGAGCATTTTATTGTGTGGACACACACAATCGGCTGTATACAACCGATTTCTATAAAACCGGCTTCTATAAATTTGAACTAATTTCGTAGTGTAGACATACCCTGAGGGACTCTATATAAACAAGGAAGTAACATGTCTGAGCAGCTATGGAATCCCTGGCTGGTTGCTGCTATGTACCCCTCCTGATTACCTGACTCCTGAGTCCCGCTCCCTCGCCTGCTCCTGGTTCCTGTCCTCCTATCTCAGACTCCTATCTACTCCCAGTTCCTGCTGTCCTGCCCTACTCCAGGTCCCTGCTCCTCTGCCTTACCTCTGTCTCCGACTCCTGGCCTGGCACCTGACTTTGTCTCTGGCTCTGACCTTTGCGGGGGTACTTGATGCCGTCTTTGGTTGTGACTCTGGGCTCTGATCACTAGGCCTGATGGCCTGTGCCCCAGTCATTGCACAGCACTCCTTATACCAAACTCCTTCTGGTGTTTATATACAATTATACAGCAATAAATATTGATTTATAATTTTGTATTTCAGTTCTTCCTGAGACTAAATTTCTGTTTCAGCCAATAGGATATTTACTTATTAGAAAGGAACATAAGATTAGGTTTGGTAACTGTAGAATACATGAACTCTTTGGGTTAGATACTCAGCTGATGTAAATGGGCAAAGCTCTACTGACAACAATGATGTGTGGTGATTTACATGAACTAGGAATTGGCCCACTATCTATAAGTAATAGGATGTTTTGTTAATAAACATAGGTGTATAGTACTAGGCATGCAATGCTTTTTCAAACAGTTTTCCAGGGTAAAGGTTATTTCTAGACCCCGTGGGTAATACATGAAAGATGCGCAGACAGGAATGTTTATAGTTCTTACAGTTTTGCTCAAAACTATTCTAATAATCAATTTCGCACTTATGAATTCTACCTGTTCTCGAAGTATTTTATAAACACTAACAAATTAAGTGTATGTATGCTAGCACTGTTGGGGTCATCTGACAGATGTGGCAATTTCCTGCAATATCCTTGAAAAACCTTATTGGATTAAGTTTAAGAATCTTTAGAGTCCATTGTATTAAATGGGAAGGTTGTGTATTATTTTGGGTCAGGATCTCTCTAGGGGGGGAGATGTGAGCATGGAGTTATGAACTTGAAAGAACTGTATTGAACAACATGCTATACACAATTGGACTTTTGGGACAAAGAGTGATAAGTTGTTTGCCTGGGGAATCTCTAGGGGGCAGTGAATGCAAATTCCCCATCTCCAGCTATGCAAAAACCCAGCCTTTTGAAGTTGTGATCTGACAAGGAACCATTTACTGCTGATTACCTGTTCTCGGAGTCTAAATATCAAACTGTGTAATGGAAAGATTAACCTATTTATGGTGGTGCTAGGTGTGAGCTAAGACAGTTATAAACTTGTAACCACAAGAAACACCCCATTGTGGGGTTGATAGGAGTGACTCCTACCAGAGCCCTTGTTGGAATTGAGAGGTGATCTCTGATAAGCTTTTTAGCATGCACATATGTTCTTTTATTCTTTTTACTGTTTTCTCTGTAATGCTTTTACCTTAAGAATAAATGTGCTTGCTCAGAAAGATCTGTGTGGTAACTTGTAACAGCTGGCATTTAAAGCTGTTCGTAGTCTTTGCTGGCCTATTTAGGCAGTCTGGCTTGCTGGGAATATCACAGTGTACACAGAGAATTGTGCAGCCTGAAAAAACCCTGTTAAAGAGGGAGAAACGTGGATCTCTACCCAAGAGAGATGATGGTTGAGGAGCCGAAGCCTATAGTGTGTTCTCTTGATGGACCTTGGAGGGGAAATACAGCTACAATTGCCTTATTAGTCTTCATGCCTGGTTTAAGGTCTCTTTGAGTAACTGTGGAGGTGCAAAAGGACATTAGCAAGGGCCAACAATTTGTCCCAAATTGTAGATAAGTACTGAGGACATGTCTATTATTGGGATACAGTATTGTACTTTCCATCACTATTATCCTTTATGCTTCACTAAGCCTCCAGGTGGAGATTATTCCTTCTTTCATATTTAGAGTGCACAGACTTGAAGAATTTATCTGTGAAGCCTGACTATTGTTGTTGTTCTTCTTCTTCTCGTGGGACTATGGCTACCATTGAGATTTTCCAGGGAGTTTCCTGTTTACTAGTCATCCACATGGATGCCTTTGATTTAAATTCCATATTGACTTAAATCACTTTTTTTTTAATCCATCAGAAATGGCAGCAAAGAATAAATTCCATGACCCTGGTTATCTAAACCAGGATGTTTACTTCCATTAATATACATGGATGTTTCAGTTCGTAAGTCTTTAATAATTGCTGGGATTTTTCAGTCTTTTCCAGTTTTTTTTTTTATACACGGCCTTTAGATTGCCCTGCTACCATAAAATGCAAAGTCCCCATCCTTGGAACAACACAGAAAATGTCAACATCAATAACTGACTGGTTATTAGATTTGCATACCGACCGATGTGTTTGGGGGTTCTAAATTATTTCATGATTTCCACCTTCTTCTTGAAGATTAACTCTCTAATTAGACCATTGGTAATATGTCCCAGGATTGAAAGTCACCTTATCAAAATTTCATATTTGTTTTCTTTCACTTCTTTAGAATATATCTGCTTTTAAAAAAAAGAATTCTAGGACGAGAAACCTTAGCAAAATGGAAGATCATACAGGTATTTCGTCCTTTTCTAGGCTAGGTAGAAATACTGTATTTGTGTCTTGTGTCCCTGAAATCTTTTTTTTTAAATGTCTACAATTCACATTTTCAATCCATGAATTGGGTCAGTACTCTCTGAACTGTGACACTTTTTCCTCCTCTGAATGTCACAAGTTCACCATACCCTTCCAAGTCATGGTATATTAATTCAAATTAATGTCTACTTCAGGAATGAGGCTCATCTTTGTTTTAAAAAACTTGCTCCTAAGTTTACCTTTCTTGCCACTGCTCTGCCTATAAAGGATGAAGATCAGACTTTCAAGTCACTGTGATTTTTGAAAGGGCTGCATTTTTATTTCATTTCTGTCTTCCTTATGTGTGGGTGAGATTCAATATTTCTAAACATTCTTTTAAATCAGTGATACTGAATACGACTCTTAATAACCCTTTGGGCTATATATTAAAAAGTGGCTTCCAATTTTGTATCCAAAGTTGACAGTGGCCTTTTGAGTAAGCCATTCTATAGAATCCCAGTGAAATGTGGAAATTTCCTATGTGAAAAAATGACACTTTAAAACAAACACATTCACACCAAATGTGGTTAATATATATATATGAATTGGTAGCTAAGTAAGTTAAGTGAAATTTTCTATTTTTATATTTTTGCTCAACAAAAATGAGTCTAATCAGCAATTAATAATAAGGTTACAATATAATCATGAGTATTTTTAGTAAAAGACATGAACAGATCAAGGGTAAAAAACAAAATATCACAGCCCCATGACCCGTCCATGACTTTTACTAAAAATACTCATGATTGAATCTGGGTGGAGGGTGGGGGGTGGGAGAGCGCTGTGCGGGGGATAGCCGGGGGCCCGCTGCAGGAGAGGAACCCCAGGGGGCCCGCTGCTGCTCTGGCTCCCACTGAAAGGGGAGCCCTGGGAGGCCCACCGCTGCTTCAGCTGCTGCCAGGAGGCCTGGGGGCCCCACAGCCGCTCTGGCGGCTGTTGGGGCCAGCTGCCCAGGGCCGCCAGAGCAGCGACTGGTGCGGCTGGCTGTGAGACAGCCCAAGAGGCTCGCTGCAGACCCGCTCTAGCAGCAGCCGGTGGGGCTGTCCCCAGGGCTGCCTGAGCAGCTGGCTCCTGGGCTAGCTGCTTGGGCGGCCCTGGGATCAGCCACACCGGCCACTGCAGAAGTCACGGGGGTCACAGGAAGTCACGGAATCTGTGACTTCTGCGACCTCCGTGACAGACATGGAGCGCTAATTATTAATTATTACCTTTTAATAAAGTAACCATTGGAGTTCCTAATATACAGCTGTCTTTTTCACCTTTTTGTGATTGTGGCTGTTAAGTTTAAGGCCAAAACTTTAATAAAAGAGCCTAGAGCCTCAATGGTATTTAAGCACCTAACTCCTATCTGGGCCTGGGTGCCTGAAGTTAGGCTTCTATGTTCATATTTAGGCACATAACAGCCTGGTTTTCAGAACTGCTGAGCTCTTAGCAGCTCCAATGGGCATGAGAGATGTAATTATTTTTGAAAATCTTGGCCTAACTCCCAGTGCTCCAAATTATACATTTCAGTACCTATAGCTTTATGGTTCATTGTATTTACATTTATTAACATGCTAAGTAGATCTCTTGTATACAATAGTTCAACAAAGAGTGTCAAGAAGTAAAATACACAAAGAATTAAAATTGCAGTTATCGCTCCAACTATTCAGATGGTTAGAGATTGTATGAGCAAACCCTAACTATCCTCAGCAGGCAATCTGGTGCCAGACTGCTGTTAAATAACTAGCATTTAACAAGAAATAACATGTAGATGAAGTGTGTGGTTTAAAACATTGTGTTAAGCATCATTAAAACTCAGTTTCCTTAGAGCCTTATTAAGAGCCCTTTCCTCTCCATAATAAAACATTTCTCTGTGACTGTTTCGATTAAGATTCTAACAATACAAACAAAATGCCTCTTAATTCAGCATCCCACTAGAGAACCATTGTTAATGTCAAGCTGCAAAGGCAGGTGGAAGAACTAAACTATCCTTACAAGCCCCATCTAATCAGTAAATGAGAAAGCATTAGATGGCTGCATTTTCTTGACTTTTAAAAGTCTCTTTTCCTTTTTGTAAAAAAGGTTTTGTTTGTAAACATTTTACCTTCCGTGGCTCAGCATTCATTTGGGAAAAAGAGCCTTTCTGCATGTATTTACATTTAAATACTCCAGAGCCATATTTTCAGCTGCTGTAAACCACTGTAGCTACATTGCAGTCAGTGGAGCTATGATGTTTTACAACAGTTGAAGATCTGACCCCGGGGTGTACTTTAGTTTTATAGTTAAAAAACTAACAAAAGAATGTACTTACACTCAGTTTACAGATATACAGGCCAAATTCTCTTGTGGAGTAAACCAGGGGAGTTCTAAGGAACACCAATTCATACCAGCATTGAATTTGGCCCACATAATTCAAAGGACATTGTAACGTCAATTACTGTTGTTGCCTGATGTGTTTTTAAATTTTATTTTCCTATGTTACATTAGTGCAATGTATTTCCTTAAATACAATAAAATAAACATAAGAGGATGAATGGATTGGTACAGGTTTTTATCTCTAGCTCATCTGCCCTGGCCCATATTGACTGAAATTCTTTAGAAATTGATGACCGGTGACTTTATAAGAAATAAATTGGCAATCTTAGTCTAGGTTTTAAAGGATCAAGAGCCTCATCCCAAAAAATCGCCATCACATTTGGCACTGATCGAATCCTGCTGACAGTCTTTGGCCCTCGTCTTGGAAGTTGTATTATGTGGAAGTATCCCTGAGCCCCACTGAATTCTCCTGTGCATTTGTGGAACTTGCAACATTGGGGCTTTAATGAAGAAAGACAGTAAGCAGAATTAATTCACCAATCTCTATTCCATGCAGTGTCAAGGGCCAGGTCATCACAGACCAAATGGAATTGAAGCTCTGTTTTTAAGTATTTCAGAGCAGTCAGATACTACTGCGATGGATGAAGTGACTAAAGAGTTTCCTAACTTTGATCAACTCTTGAAATAAAATGAAGAATACCCATGAACAGCAGTGGGAAGTTTGATTTATGGTATGCAGAATGTAAAAACAACAACGAAATGCCCTGCAAAACTCTGTGGGATTATAGAACTAGAAATCAGAGCATATTGGACATAATAAATTGAGAAATATGTTCAATTAGCTCTCTCTTTAATCTGAAAATCCCAAATATAGTAAAAATCCAGCAAGGTACGTAAGCAGATCCCATTGGGAGCACTCAGGTGATTAAAATTTGGCACATATCTTAGTAGCTTGCTGAATCAGTACTAGCGTAATTAAGGTTGATCAAACTATTTGAATTTATAATATTCATTGCAACTGAATCCTTTTTGTGGTTATCTGACCCATCCTGTCTTTTGCAAATGGAGGTGTAAGTCTGCTTTGCAGCTTATTGGTTGTTTCACTATTTGCTGTAATTGTACATTACTCATGTTGCAGCATTGATCACCTGATATTGTTTCTTTTCTCTAATCTTTTTAAATAGGAGAATTTAAAAAAACAAACAAACAAAAAAACCCAACAAACCAAAACCCACTTCCTATATGAATTTTCAGATGAACAAACATTTGTCTAAAATTCATGAAACTTCCATGAATTTCCAGACTTCAATAATAATAACAAACCTAATTTGATGCTTCTATTTATTATAATATTTTGGAATCTGTTTTTTTAAAAACAATTCTATCTTTTTATCAGCTCTAAAAACGGAGCTGGCAGGGAGCGGTGCAAACCTTGAATCTTTTTTTTAATGGTGGTGCAAGGGCCATGGTGCCCTGTGCTTCTGCACTTCTGGGAAGTGTTGTCTTCTTGGCTGAGGCATGACTCCCAAAGAGCTCCTAAGGCTTGATCCTGTTCCTGTTAAAGTGAATGACAAAACTCCCATTGACTTCAGTGGAGCAGGATCAAGCCACTGCTGAGGTACTACATCACCTCACTGCCACCTATGAGGCGACTGTGGTTTAATGCAATAATCCAGCCCTACGCCTTGTCCTTGTGCTTCTCTTGAGGGTAACTAATAATTGGAACAATTTACCAATTGTTTCGTAGATTTTCAATGGCTGGCAATTTTTAAATCAAGACTGGATTTAAAAAAAAAACCTCTCTCTTTCAAAAGGAATTATTTTGGGGAAGTTCAATGGCCTGTGCTACGCAGGAGGTCAGACTAGATGATCACAATGGTCCCGTCTAGCCTTGGAATGTATTAATCGATAAATTTAACAATATTCTGAAATTCAAGGAGGAAATAAAAATGCATGTGGTATGTACATTCATAATGATACATTTTCCAAAAATATTATTTTAAGTTTGACAAACATGATAATTATATCTATTTCAGTATGTAATATTATGGATTTTTCACATTTACTATTATAGTCAATGACATTCTAAACATTGCACATGATAGACATACAAGAAAATCACCATTAAGTGTTGTACTGTTGCAATTGGTGATAGTACTCTATGCACTATTTTGTGACTATAGTTGTTTTCAAAAGAAAAGAAAACAATTTTAAACATTTTATACTTAAAATGTATATAATTTTCATGTAGTCAGTGTAGCAAGGGTTTAATTGTTGCCTATATTAAATCTCTGAGTTTGTTAAAATGCAAATAATACTGTAGTGAGAAATGAATGTTGTTCTACTCCCATAACAGAATTCAGTGCAACTGGTTTAGATAGCATTATTAAAAACTGAAAATGTATTGCTGCTTCATTGTCTCAAAAGAGCAATATAATTTTTTCTCATTGTAAATGATAAGCAAATAAGTGGCATGTATTTATTACTAGCAGCAGTACTTTTCTTGAAATTTAAGACCTCGATCTTGCAATCACGCATGTGTTTAACTTTACACAAGTGTGCAGACTCATTAAACTTAGATGGGATCTCAAACACTGAACATACTGAAATCAACTTTGGTTGAAGTTATACCTATATGTGCGAATGAGCAGTGGTTTGCTCTGTGTTATAAAGGATTGACCTGCAATAAGATTTAAAGTTGTCAAAGACCCTGAGGACACTAAGTGCCATACTTTCTGTTGATTCACAGGCTATGTCTTCACGGCAAAAAAAGGTATTTTTTTATAGTGGGCTAACTGATGCACGTCCGCTATCTCACTGTACAATCCAGAGGAGACAAGACTGTATTTTTTTCCCATGAGGTAGCTAAGTGAGGCCAACACTATACCTGCTACTGTATTTCACCTCACCTATATTATCTTGTAGTTAAATTATAGAGCCTTGTCTCCACTAGACGTTTGCAGTGGGATAGCTAATGTGTTTTAGTTAGTCCATGGTAAAAACCCACTTTTTGGTAATAAAGATAAAGCCTCAGAATCTCACACAGGGAGAGGCAGGAGCCAGTTGCAGAGGTTCTTGATTCTCATTTAAACTAAGGCTACTTTACACAACTCTGGGCGAGGTGTCTTAACATAGGTTATGAATATAATTTATTTCCACTTTTAGGATACTTTACATTGCCAAAGAGGTATAAAGTAATCTTAGTGTAAATGAGAATCAGTCCCTGACAGAGGGAATATGGCCAGGCTAGATAAAAGCAGCATCAGCAGTATTATGTTGACTTTGGAAGTTATTTTGTGTTGTTAGTTGCAGAAGTTATTTTAAAACATGTCTGAGTCATCTCCAAAATACTACGCTCTCAGTGTTTGTTCATGTTCAATTTTTTGGGGTCAAATCAGTATATGATGTGGCCAGGGGAAGAGACAGACACAATAATATGGTTAAATGCAGAGGTCCCAAAGGTATTTAAAAAACAGGAGTACTTGTGGCTCCTTAGAAACTAACAAATTTATTTGAGCATAAGCTTTCGTGGGCTACAGCCCACTTCATCGGATGCATAGAATGGAACACATAGAAGATATTTATACATACAGAGAACATGAAAAGGTGGAAGTAGCCATACCAACTGTAAGAGGCCAATCTATTGAGATGAGCTGTCATCAGCAGGAGAAAAAAAACGTTTGAAGTGATAATCGAGATGACCCATAGAAGGTGTGAGGATAACTTAACATGGGGAAATAGATTCAATTAGTGTAATGACCCAACCATTCCCAGTCTCCGTTTAAACCTAAGTTAATTGCATCTAATTTGCATATTAATTCAAGTTCAGCAGTCTCTCTTTGAAGTCTGTTTTTGAAGCTTTTTTGTTGCAAAATTGCCACCTTCAAGTCTGTCACTGAGTGGTTAGAGAGACTGAAGTGTTCTCCCACTGGTTTTTGAATGTTATGATTCCTGATGTCAGATTTGTGTCCATTTATTCTTTTGCATAGAGATTGTCCAGTTTGGCCAAAAAAACAATGGCGGAAAAAACAAAAACAAAAGCAAAAAAACACCACCAACAACCAAAGAGCTACTGGAGCATAGGAAAAATTGGTGGGGGCTGAGCACCCTCCGGCAGCTCCACGCCCAGCCCCCCCCACACCAGCTCGCCTCCGCTCCGCCTTCGCCTCCCCTGAGTGGGCTGCCGCATCCTGCTTCTCCCCCCTCCCTCCAGCACTTGCGCTGCCATACAGCTGATTAGCCTGGGAGGGAGGGGGAGGAGGAGGAATGAGGCGTGCTTGGGAAAGAGGCGGGGCCAGGGTGGGGATTTGGGGAGGGATCCAATGGGGCGTGGCTGGGGGCGGGGCAAGGGTGGGAATTTGGGGAGGAATCCAATGGGGGAGGGAAGGAGCGGAATTGGGGTGGGGCCGGGATGGAGTTGGGGTGGGGGGGTGCGAGCCCCCTCCGCTTGTGCGCCGGAGGGCAAAATATCGGGACAATTCACGTCCCAACCGAACATCAGTCGGGATGCAGGACAAACAAATAAATATCGGGACAGTCCCGATAAAATCAGGACGTCTGGTCACCCTATTTGCATCTGAAATGCTAGTGTAATATTTACTGTTCAAATCTTAAAGCTTTGTTGAGTATAGTACAAACTGCCTTTCTACTCCAGTAGTGCCATGGATTTGATTGTATAATCTCCAATTAAGGCGCCACCAGAATTAGGTGGCTTATAATTAGTGGATCTGGAACTCCAACAATTTTGCCCTATCAACAATCCAGTGGTTAATTGGAGCTAATATTAGTCTAGCTTCCTTACTAACAGTGTGGTGGAGGATCAATAGGAATGAAGGAATAGTTGGGGCTGATGCTGCTCTAGTCGGTCTGAGTCTCTTCTTCAAGAAATATAACATGAGCTTTAGGTGACAATAGAGACTGATATTAGACACTTCTGTATAGCTAATTCTATTTTAGACTGTTCAGAGGCAGAGCACGAACCCATTTGATCATGCTAGCTAAAACAAATTAATTTACAATATATTTTACTTATCAACTTTTTTATAAACTAATTTATTAACTTAAAATAGCACTAAACCTTAATCATAAAAATAACCGAAAGATAAAATGTTTATCATTGAGATATTCAGAATTAATAGAATGTTTCTCAAATTAACAGTTAAACCTCTTTTAATCCTCAGTTTTCAGCTGGTGTTGAGTGATTTAGGAATGTCAGAAATGAGAGAGATAAAATAGATTTGATTAGATAGAAAATTATGTCTTTAATGGGATTACGTGCATGCATAATGGCTGCAGGCCCATAAATAATAATTGCAGAAGTGGCATGTTTTATTTAAAACAGCGTAAGGCAAGGTTATCCAGATGAATGGAATTTTATGTCCCATTGAAGTTAATAAGGTTCTGCAGAGATACAAGGTTCTGTAAAATGGGGTAAACAGCGAGGTGTCAAAATTTGCAGATGATACAATTACTCAAGATAGTTAAGTCCAAAGCTGACTGTGAAGAGTTACAATGGGATATCTAAAAACTGGGTGACTGGGCAACAAAATGTCTGATGAAATTCAGTGTTGATAAATGCAAAGTAGTGCATTTTGGAAAACATATTCCCAACTACACTTATAAAATGATGGAGTCTAAATTAGTTATTACCACTCCAGAAAGAGATATTGAAGTCATTGTGGATAGTTCTCTGAAAACATCTGCTCAATGTGTGGCGGCAGTCAAAAAAACTAACAATGTTAGAAACCATTAGGAAAAGGATAGATACACAGTAAATATCATAATGCCACTATATAAAAGCATGGTATGTCCATTCCTTAAAGTTCTGGTCACCTCATCTAAAAAAAATATATTAGAAATGGAAAAGGTACAGAGAACAGCAACAAAAATGATTAAGAATATGGAAGAGCTTCCATATGGAGAGATTAAAAAGATGGGGACTGTTCAGCTTGGAAAGAAGATGACTAAGAGCCATATGATAGACGTCTATAAAATCATAAATGGTGTGGAAAAAGTGAATAGGGAAGTGTTATTTATCCCTTCACGTAACACAAGAATCAGGGGCCACTCAATGAAATTAATAGGCAGCAGGCTTAAAACAAACAAAATGAAATACTTGTTCACACAATGCACAGTCAACCTGTGGAACTCATTGCCTGGGGATGTTGTGAAGGCCAAAAGTATAACTGGGTTCAAAAAGGAATTAGATAAATTCATGGAGGATAAGTCCATCAATGGCTGTAGCCAAGATGGTCAGGGATGCAATCCCAAGCTCTAGGTAGCCCTAAGCCTCTGGCTGCCAGAAGCTGGGAGTGGAAGACAGGGGATGGATCACTCGATAATTGCCCTGCTCTGTTCATTCCCTCTGAAGCATTTGGTATTGGCCACTGTTAGAAGACAGGATGCTGGGCTACCTGGACCATTGGTTTGACCCAGTATGGCCATTCTGATGTTCTGTTGTGGTCAACTTGCAGGATAAGGTGCTGGTATATCACTTGTATAGAAAGAGCTATTAGTATTTCACATATCACCTCTAGAATAAACAATAGAAAGGGACCTAGATGAACATATGGTAAATCATGTTGTCTGCCACTTCTGGTCAATGCTATTGATAGGGGAAACATGAATTCTCCAATTTTTCCATTAACTTTCCAATTTCCTTAAAAAGAATTAGGCATAGATTGCTTGCATGTTATTATTACCATGTAAACACTTATAATGCAGTAGATGCCTCCATAATATTAAATGTCAGTTATGTGTCTGTGCTGAAAAAATGTGGAATGAAATTACAAACTATGCCACCAAACTGATTTAGTATCTGTGTGATAGGGTGGCAGCAGGACAGCAGAGGGTACAGAAAGGATTAATAATAGTTAACAGATTGATTGCGCTACCAGGTTTGCTGAAAAGCTACAGAAAAGATCATGAAGACTGTATGGCAGATATAACCTTTGTAACTGGAAAGTTTGACAATAATTGTGGGGATTATGGTGAAACCTAGATGTTGACAGCTACAGGTCAAAATTTTAGATAGGGCACAGAAATTGCCTTAGCTGCTCTTTACCTGCACATGTACTAATTAATTAAGGACATTTTTAAAAGTGCCCCTTAGTCCTCTGTTGTGCCTGCCAGCTGGTCAGCAAACAGCAAGTTACTTCTTTGCAGTCCTGCTGCCACTGAGGAATCTTGTAACTGAAGGCATCCTGACTGCACCATACAAGTTTCACCTGCTATATATATCTTGATGATTTTAATCATTGGTGTTTATATTTAATCTTAAAATATTTGTCTTTGGCTTGAACTATGTTATGTTGTGTGTAAAGGGACTTTCTTCTTTTTCATAGAAATGAAATATATCTAAAAGGTTTTGTTTAGTGTGGTCAGTGAAGCAGCTAATGAAAAGACTATTTAGCATGTATACTCTTTGGGCCAAGGGCTGACTTTTACCATACATTTACACTGCAAATGGAGCACCAGTCCTAACTGGGGTCTCTGGGCACTAACATGTAATATTCAAGAATAATAAACAACAATATATAATAATAAAACAAACTTTGTTGGGCAGAACAGCTTGTGGGGAGAAATCTGCATCTGAAAGTCTGACCACAACTACTGTTCATAACAGAGAGCACAACATAACCTTAACTCTGCACACACTACTTTAAACAACTACCTTGTCCCAACAAAATTAGTTAAGAATGATGTGTTGGGAGGAGGTAGTTTGGTAAAGGAGAAGAGATAGAAGGTTGCCATCAGTGGAGGGATGAAGAGCCGTGATTGTTCGGCCGTTGTGGTGTGTGTTTGAGGATGGAGGAGTAGAGCCTCTGTACAGCTTATCTCTTCATTTCCTTGCTTTTGTGACTCTGTGTAAGGTACATTGGGTGTGTAACACCTTCATTGTTTCATGACGACACCTTTTTGTGTATGAATTTCCTATGTTTTTAAATGCTTAAAAAGGGGATTATATGTGGAAGGGGTGGACTTGTGGGAGATAGTTCCTGGAACTGTGCCACAGAACTGCAACTAATGATGGAGAAGATATCTGTCAACAGTAGTACTTCTCTGACAGACAAAACCCTCTATGTCAGCAGTTACCCACAAAACTTTCTTCATTGCAGGATAAAATTGGATGGAAAAGTATAGTTACTGATTGTAAGATAATTTTTTTCTAAGATGATATGTAATTAGCTATGCATTGCAGAGAAGTCTCAATTTACTGAATAATGGTGAAAAATGATCCATAGCCTGAAAAGATTCTTTTAAAAAAAAACCTATCCAGTGTATCATATCTACTCAGGATACCTCTAACATTTTTTGTGCAAATAGACAACATTTTTTAAAAAGGCATCTCAACAAAAAAGTCATGAATTTGAACAACAGACCAATTCTGAACACCTCTTTCTAAATATCTATAAAAAAAGAAAGTTAATAAAAAATATTTTGAAAATTCAACAGGCATACAAAGTAACCGTTTCCAGTTTCACACTGAAAGACCATCTACATGTAGAGAAAAAGAAAATTGTGTACCTCATTTTAACCCTGTTTCAGAACATAATCTTAACAATAAAGCTAACACCAGCACCTCTATTATAAACGCTCCTTCACTCCTTTCCCATGGTAAGTCTGAACTCCTTGTCATTAGGCTGGTTTTAGGATCTATGGAAGACCATACACTTGTATAGCTTAAAGACTGGAATGACTATTAATTTATTTATACCACTTTGTCTTTCTCCAAACTTCTTTCTTGGAACACAAGTTTTTAATTACAGAACACATGGCCTGTGGAGACTCTGAGACCTAATTCTTATGACAAGAATCAGAAAGCTGCCCAATAAGCTACTCCTTTATTTAGATAATGATTGAAAATAATTCCCCAGCAAATGCTACAAATTTAAGTGCAACACTGTTGTTTTCCTTGGAGAGACAAAAGTATGTGCCATCTTTGTCAAACAATGCAGATCTTTTCTTTTGCAGCAATTAGTGATGATGCATGTAGTGAATTGCTAAGTATTCATGACTAATCTGGATAGACAGGACTGTCCCTTGCTAATCACAATGAATATTGGCCTGTCCATAAAGAGCAAGGAGTGATGATATCAAAGAGAACAGTCAGCTATTACCAGGGCAAACTCTTGGCCATGAGCTTCTGTAGACAATAATATGAAAAGACAGAGATGAAATTAAAAGCAGTGTTAAATACCCTTAAGGCAGAAAAACAACAATCATTTCTTTGCAGACTACTCATGTATTATAGTGTACTATGTATTATAAACTTTTTAAGTTTTATTTTACTATATAAAATTTGAATGAGTAAAATGCTTTTAATTTATTTTTATATGGAGATAGTGTGTATCAAATAAAACTTGGCTCAATTTCCCGCAGGGAAGGGTACAAATCTCATTACTAAAATAAAGCACAGAGGGGTGTTTTTCATTGTGTGCTAAATGTGTATGATCTGAAATTATTTATTAAATTGCACAATTTATAGTAATTTATTATTCATGAAGGATATGTTTGCTACTGTATATCTAACTTGAGGGTACTTATTTATTTTAAAGAGTTGTCGTGAGGCTCAGTAACTGTTCTATTCAGTGATTACAAGCCCTTTTGCTCCCCTTCCAGCAGAGAGCAATGAAGACCCACCAGATGTGAAGGGTGTATGTAGAAGGATGGGTGACTCTTCCATGACCTCCTTCCCCAAGCCCATTGGAAACCTTTCTGAGGAGGTTCTACAGGTGTAAGTTTCTGCACTTTGGGAAGGGGTAGAACCTAAATTCTAGGGGATGTTTCTGCACTTTGGGAAGGGGTAGAACCTAAATTCTAGGGGATGGGGATGCATTGATTTTAGAAAGCGAATCCCTCCTTCCATGGTGGGCAGGAAGAATTCTTAAGAAACCCTGGAATATCCTATATAAAAAGGTCTGTTTTTTTTCTTTCAATTAATATCTTTGCTAGCTCATCTAGCTTGCTATGGAAACTCACTTATTTCTATGTTTTACCTTGCCTAAGTACAAGAAAAAGGAGTTGTTCCTTGTGTTTAATTTTCAGAAGCTCAGGAAAATGGTGACATTTTCCAATTATCTCTTGGAATCTTCTTTCTTAAATTGCTTTCACTTGTCCAGCTTGTTAACTAGTCACAGAACAATCAAGGTTGAAAATTCACTTTTCATTTTTTCTGTAGAGTATTAAATAACCGTCAGTCATCTCAGCCCCAAGTAGCTCTTGTGACACTTATTCAGCTTAAATGACCAACATGTGTATGAACAATTCAGTGTTTCCTTTTATAAACACAGGATCCCCCCATGCTACAAAAAAGTCTCATAAGCTGTAGAGATGGGATAAATACAAATACCCTAACTGTGACAGTATTAGAATAAGTCCTGCTGAAAATGGATTAGTGGACAGAATGCAGGTAAGACTGTCAAAGGTCCAAAATGGATGCGTTTTATCACATAGCTTGCATTCTGTCACACTGTATATCACAAATATTATCACATGCGTTTGTGTATATAAAATATATATGTTTCTATTAAACGTATTAAAGCACACTGAGGGGAAAATGGATCGCTAATGATGACGGCTGCTTTCACCAAACTTCCTTCATTGTGTTTTTTTCCCTTAAAGATTATTCATGGTAAAGCTCTAAGGATGACTTTTCTACCCCTCACATTAATCTACAACTCAGTCATGCAGGGGTTTAAAGAATGACTATCACATTTCAGTCAGCTTTAAATAATATTTTGCAGCATTTTACCAGAGTTCCACTGAAC
This sequence comes from Chrysemys picta bellii, assembly GCF_011386835.1. Classification (NCBI taxonomy): domain Eukaryota; kingdom Metazoa; phylum Chordata; order Testudines; family Emydidae; genus Chrysemys; species Chrysemys picta. The sequence goes on from NC_088795.1 coordinate 46,985,912, forward strand.
TATTATGGAATTCAATGGCATTTTCTTTCCCATTATCAATAACATATTTATGTAAAAGAATATGGTTTTTTTTAGTCTTCCAACATAATAAAAGAAGGCCATTCATTCCCAAATCTGAGAATTAAAAAAAAAAAATAACCCAAACTACACATTTTCCTTAGGAGTGATTTTCCCTTAAACTGCTGTTTTCATATTTTATGATTTATTGTCTTTTTTTTCCTGCATTGCTTATCCACTCAAACTCACAAGGCTTCATTCTTATCTTTCATACATCAATTGTACACAAGCTTAACTCCATTAACTTCTGTGTGACCTTGAGCAAGTCACACAGCCTCTTTGGCCCACATGCACAATGGTACTTAGGAATCAAAACCCCAGACTTAGGTGCTGAAGTCCCAGTTTTAGGCACCACTTTGATCCACAAAACTCCTACTTGGCTGCTGCCTAATCCCATAGGTGCCTAAACTCCCTCAGCACTTAAATATTTGCTATAAAAGTTCCTAGGCACCTAAATCTCTGTTTCTGGGCATGTACACTGCTCCTCACTCTAGGCATCTGGATGCCTATCTCCCACCTAACCCCCAGTGTGATCAATAAACTGAGGGAAGATAGACAGAAGAATGCCTATCTTACCTGTGGAGACAGGTCTGGTAGGTGTGCTCAGAGGCTGCCTACTGGATTGGGTCCCATTCAAAGTATGGAAGTAGTAGCATGCAGCTTATAACTTTTAGCCCCCTGGCTGGCGCACTCAGTTGGGATGTGGGAGAGCCAGGTTCAATTCACAGGATTTGAATAAGGGTCTCCCACATCCCAGCTGAGTGTTCTAATGACTGGACTCAAAATTATAAGGGCATCAGTACTCCAATCACCATTTTGTGTGGAGTGAGGCAGGCACCTAACTCATACTCACAAGAAATGACTTAAGTTCCTAAGTGTATGTCTACACTGCAATTAAAAACCCATGGCTGGCCTGTGCCAGCTGACCCGGGCTCACGGGGCTTGGGTTAAGGAGCTGTTTAATTTGGTGTATCTGTTTGGCCTTGGGCTGGAGCACAGGCTCTAGGACAGTGATGGGCAACCTGGGGTCCGTCAGGGTAATCCGCTGGTGGGCTGCCAGACAGTTTGTTACATTTGCACGGTTGCCCGCAGCTCCCAGTGGCCACGGTTCACCATTCCAGGCCAATGGGAGCTGCGGGAAGTGGCAACCAGCACGTTCCTGTGGCCTGCACCATTTCCCGCAGCTCCTATCGGCCGGGAATGACAAACTGTGGCCACTGGAAGCTGTGGGCAGCCGTACAAATGTAACAAACTGTCTGGCGACCCACCAGCGGATTACCCCGATGGGCTGCGTGCGGGCCGCAGGTTGCCCACCACTGCTCTAGGACCTTGTGAGGTGGGAAGGTCCACGAGCTTGGGCTGCAGCTCAAGCCCAATTGTCTACACCACAATCAAAGAGGCTTGAGCCCGAGTCAGCTGGCATGGGCCCGCCATGGGTTTTTAATTGCAGTGTAGACATACCCTCAGCCACCTCACTCCAAAAGAGGGGAGGGCTAGCAAAGATAGGCACCTAACTCTGTGAGAGGGGCAGGGCTTAGATCACACCCCTCTGGTTGACATCTTCCATTGACTTGTTTAGTTGGTTCCTCACCTAGAATGCTGGCATTTATGGATTACATTCTTAGGCACTATTTTTCTCCTTTCTTTGTATAGGGATCCTAGGTGCCTAACTCAGGCTTTGTGAATTGCAGTGTTGTTCCTGTGATTTACCAGGTGTTCAAGACCCTCTGTGCCTCAGGTCCTCCTGTGTAAAATGGGGAAAATAGCATCTTCCTATCTCCCAGGGTTATTGTGATGATAAATACATTAAAAGTTTGTAAGATGCTTAGATAGGATAGATAGAGTTCAGAAAGTTACTCTTGTTTTATACAGAAAATCACAGATATCAGAATGAAGCTTATAGGCTTTAGTGGGATAGTTAGATGTGCAAGAAATTCAGGATTGGCCTTGCTTTTTTTCTTTTGTCACCCTCTGTGCTAGACCATAAAGAGACCCAGAGGATTTATCTGTGGATGCTACAATAATAATGTTAATGGACAACATTTTTTACAACATTTTTGGAGAACTGTTGTTTTCTTAAATGAAGTTCATTAAATGTGAATGATTTGCCAGGAGTTGTCTTCCTCTGGCAAACATGAGTCATAGAAGTAGAAACCCAGCAGCACATCTGTAACCCACAGTACCCTCACCAGTTACTAAGCCAGTGTAGTTCCTTCAGGCAATCTTAACCTTTCATTTTGATTAAGTCTATAATGTCACTGACATATGTCTAAATATCATGTCATTCAAAATAAAGTGTTTTTTAGCAGGATAGATGTTTAGCTGTGGATTAGAGACTATGTATATGTTTCATCGTAACATAATTTCCTTTCTGGCTCAAAAAGTTCTTTGGCCTTGCACCATTAGCTAAATAATATGACCAGATCGATTATGCTGTTCTTGGTTTTATCACCAGCTGAAAGAAGCTTGCTTAGAATTATGTGTTTTCACTATGAATAATCTTGAGTTTTGTTTCTTTTCATTTTTAATTATTCAGAAAATGATGTATAATGCAGGTTACACTGAATGCTTACAAATAAATAGATTTCACAACTGACCAACAGAATGATTGGCATGAGGCATTGATATACGAGCTCTAAGTAGAGAGCACTAAAGGGAAACCGTGAAGGATCAATGGTGCTGCTGCTGGCTCTTGTTCTGTTGCCCTCCCTCTTTGTCTGCTGCTAGATAGAGATGTACACATTTATCTCAGCCTATTATCAGAAGACAGGTTTCAACAGCAGCTTCTCATCCTTTACCCTAATGTTAACTGTTGAAAATACATCCAACAAATCATCAGTTGCAGAGAGCCTCAGAAGGGGCAGATTCTACTCCCACATTTGTGAAAATCTGGAGTAATTCCACTGAACTAAGTAAAATTACTCAATATCCACTTGGGTGGTACTGAGAGCAGAATTTGGTCCAATCTCTCTTAATATCAGTAATAGCAGATGGGCTGGCCCACCTGCTCATCTTGGACTATGGGTGTTTTCCAAGACCTAAACCCTCTATTTCAAAAATCCCAGCTGGTATAGTTGGGTAGCAGAGATAACCGTGCAGCTGCTGTAAACTGGAGGTGCTGTAGCCATCGTTTCATCTAAAATGCAGCACATAGGAAGAGCTGGATATAAATAGTGGTGCATCTAGCCAAAGTTTCATGAAGCAAACATACTGAAGCATCATCACACAATTCCAGTTTTTTTGCTGGGCAGCTGGCTCCAATCAGAGTGGCAATTTGTTACCAATTAGTAAAATCATCTTGCTGCTGGCTGGACTATACAAATAGCTTTTTTGACTCTCCTTCAGGAACAACAGTGATTGCTAGCATGTTTGATTGATATATAGTCTATGAAAGTAATGTGCACAGAGCCATTAAGGGACAGCACTTGGAAGGTGTCTGATCAGTCAGACCCCTCCTCCTACCTGTAGCTATGCAAAATAATAAAGAAGAAAAACAAACAAACAACCCACTCCCCCCCAAACAACCCAGATGTCTCACCGTAATTTGGTATAAGAGGTGAAGTGGCACTCACTTTACCACCGATTTGAATTTGGCCCAGTATAACAATATTTAATAATACAATGGCTCTAACTTATACACACAAAGGACTCTCAAGATGGCAATTTCCTATTTGATTATTAATTCTCATTTATTGTATCCAAAACACTTTTTAGGGCCAAATCCTTAAATACTAACTCAGGCAAAACTCCTATTGGACCATGACACAGAGGCCTATTGATGCCAACTGGCAAAGAATTCACTGTTTTTACAAACAACTTCTGTCCCAGACCTGACAAGTTCACTACACCTAATATGCTGCTTTCATGGTATTGATCAATAAAAGGTAGCATAAATAGTCATTGCAAGGTGTATGTAAAGGTAATATTTTAGGACTAATGTTACCCTATTGAAAATTATGCCCTTATGGTCTTGGAGTGAAAGAGAGTTACCAATGAATCATATGGCCTGGTGCTAGCCCATTCAGGGAGGGAGTTGTCACCCTTCCCGGGCTAGCCAATTATGTAATGCAGTGTTTCCCAAACTTGGGACGCCGCTTGTGTAGGGAAAGCCCCTGTTGGGCCGGGCCGGTTTGTTTACCTGTCCTGTCTGCAGGTTTGGCTGATCGTGGCTCCCACTGGCTGCAATTCGCCACTCCAGGCCAATGGGAGCTGCTGGAAGTGGCGCGGGCCGAGGGAAATACTGGCCGCCGCTTCCAGTAGTTCCCATTGGCCTGGAGCAGCGAACCGCGGCCAGTGGGAGCTGCGATTGGCCGAACCTGCGGACGGGGCAGGTAAACAAACCGGCCTGGCCCGCCAGGGGCTTTCCCTACACAAGTGGCACCCCAAGTTTGGGAAACACTGATGTAATGTATTGCTCAATTGTCTATCTTTGCACCAACCCAGAAAAGTTAATGGAGAGCCATCAAAGACAAATTATAAACATCGAAACCACTTGGAAATGAAAAGGAATGGTAGGACAGTGAAGAGATAGCCCTATCTGTGAATAGAGAAAGGCTGAGGGTACGTCAACCCTACCCGCCGGATTGGCGGGCAGTGATCGATCCCCGATCGTTCTGCCGTTGACTTCGGAACTCTACCACGGCAAGAGGTGGAAGCGGAGTCGACGTGGGAGTGGCGGCCGTTGATCCCGCGCCGCGAGGACGCAAAGTAAGTGATTCTAAGTCGATCCAAGATACGTCGACTTCAGCTACGCTATTCTCGTAGCTGAAATTGCGTATCTTAGATCGACCCCCCCACCCAGTGTAGACCAGGCCTGATTCAGTATATTCAGGTTGGAGAAAGACACTCTGCTTCCATTCACTGAGGAAGTACCTTGATGAGCAGGGGATTCTTCATGAAAGAATGGGTCCTAACTCCTTAGTGTAGGTAAGCGCTGCTAAAAATTGAACTGTGGGGTGAGAATCTACTTTAGTAGATAGGAAAGGTAACTATTAATAAGTGTAAGCCCCAGTCTGCATTCTATGATTTTTTGTATGTAAACTTTTGTTTCCATCACTTACACTAGTTTCTATTTCAATCTCTATTCTTTCTTAAATAAATTTCCTTTTGTTTTACATAATTGAACTCAAATTCTGCATGTGATACAGGAGACATAAAACTGGGGTACACTGTTCCTTTGGGAATGGAGGATCTGGGATTTCTGTTGGTATTCAGTGATCAGGGGCTGGACACCCTGGGGGGAAACTTTGAAGAGGCTCAACGGTGGGTCTAGCTATTGTCACCCTGCGGGCAAAAGCAGGGCTGGTATACCTCAGAAGAGAGTGCCTGAGTGGTTGACAGGCTGGTTGTGTTAGGGAGTTAACACCCAGTTGACACAGGCGAGACTCCCTCGTGCTGGTGGCAGATGCAACAAGGTGACTCTCAGCGCTGGATGCCTGGAGAAGCATTACAGGCCAACTCTTGAGAAGTGCACAACATCTTGTGAAGAACTATAGCCCTTATATGGATATTATAGCAACTTAGCACTCCTCAGTATTTACTTAAGTGTGAGTTTTCCTGAGCAAGGACAGAGTTGAAAATAATTAAAATAGTGAAAAGACTACCAGGATTTGGCCCATTCAATGTATAAATTACCGCTGGGTAGAAAATGTGTTGACATTGGTTGGATAAGAAAAGAAATGAGTGATATACTCATTACTGTCTGCCTGTTGTGTGGGGAATGCAAGCTATAACCTCATTTTGTTCAGTAAGGGAATGACTGATGGTGGGGAGTGGGCAGAGGAGCTTCCTTGTAACCTTTACTCCAGTACTTAAAGTACTCTCCTGGGAGGTCGGAGACCTTGGTTCAGTTTGCCCCTCAGCCTGATGATGATGTATTTAGACAGGTGTTTCCCATCTCTGTGGTGAATGTCCTAACCAGTAGACTACAATGTCATTCCTACTCTCTGTATGGCCCAATACATATTTAATTTATTTATACAAAGTAGAATGGCTTCAACAGGAGAGACTGCAAAACCCCCCATCAGAATATTCTTTAGACCAGTGGTGAAGATATTTAACTGAGCGGTGGTGATTTAATATTCAACTCCCTTTTCCTCATCGGGGGCAGAGGGATGAATTAAACCAGGGTCTCCCACAACCCTGGTGAGTGCCTTAACCACTGGGTTAAAAGTTAGAAGGGAGATCCTCCCCCCAGCCACATTGTGAGGACTCTGAGAGCACATACCAGGTTGGCCCTGTAGGTGACATAGGTGTGGCAACACCTATCTCCACCTGGTTAGTGTGGACATAATAGACTTCTGTAAGGCAGATGACTTGGTACCAGAACACATTTTTGATTTAAAAACTAGAACAACATAAAATTAACATGGCACATATTAAATGGATTAAAAACTGGCTAACTGATTGGTATCAAAAGGTCATTGTAAATGGCGAATCATTATTGACAGAGTCTGTTTCCAACGGTGTCACGCCAGGATCAGTTCTTGGCCCTATGCTATTTAACATTTGTAACAATAACCTGGAAGAAAATATAAAATCTTCACTGATAAAGTTTGCAGATGACACAAAAATCGGGGGAGTGGTAAATAATGAAAAGGACAGGTCACTAGTACACTGTCATCTGAATTGTTTGGTAAACTAGGCAAACAATGTGAGTTTTAGTATGTCTGAATATAAAAGTATACATCTAGGAACAAAGAATATAGGTCATACTTACACGATGGGGGGCTCTATCCTCAGAAGCAGCGACTCTGAAAAAAGATTTGTGGGTTGTGGTTGGTAATTAGCTGAACATGATCTTCCAGTGTGACACTATGGCCAAAAGAACTAATGTGATCCTGTGATGCATAAACAGGCCACCACTTCCCGCAGCTCTCATTGGCCGGGAATGGCGAACCACGGCCACTGGGAGCTGCGAGCAGCCGTACCTGCGGACGCTCAGGTAAACAAAGCATCTTGCGGCCTGCCAGGGACTTACCCTAAACAAGCCGCAAAACAAGTTTGGGAACCCCTGCCTTACAGTGATGGACTCAAAGCGCTCAATCTATTTAGCTTACCAAAGAGAAGGTTATAGAATGACTTGATTACAGTCTATAAGTATCTACATGGGAAACAAATATTTAATAAAAGGCTCTTCAGTGTATCAGAGAAAGGTATAACATGATCCAATGGCTGGAATTTGAAGCTAGACAAATTCAGACTGGAAATAAGGTGTGGAGTTTTGATGGTAAGGGTAATTAACCATTGGAACAATTTACCAAAGGTCATGGTGCATTCTCCATCGCTGACCATTTTTAAGTCAAGAGTGGATGTTTTTCTAACAAATATGCTCTAGGAATTATTTTGTGGAAGTTCTATGGCTGGTGTTATACAGGAGGTCAGACTAGATGATCACAATGGTTCCTTCAGGCCTTGGAATTTATGAATCCTGCAAGGTCTTAAGGAAGACAGAGGTGTCTGAATGCCTGCCTAAGGCAGTAGTGCTCATGCCTAGAGGCAGAAACTTTTACAGTGAAAATTTAAGCACTAAGGTATTTTAAGCACCTACAGGATTAGGTGGCAGCTGAGCAGGGTGTTACAGTTCAGGGCAAATGCACCTGTATTTCCCATCAGTGATCCAGCAAAAGCACCTACTCTCAGGCATCCACCTCCCCTGTCGCCTCCCTTGGGTGAGATACGTCTCTTTTCCTTGTGATGGGGGGTAATTCCAGTCTGCACAGTTTCCTGCCTTCACTATGGACTTCCTAACACAGACATGTTGCTCAAGGACACGTACTTGGATTCTCTTCAGAGATGAATATAATTGCTACAGTTATATAAGTATCACATAGACTTCCTATGCAAGCCTACTTTATTCTTAAGGTAAAAAGAATTACAGAAAAAACATTAAAAGCAAAACAACCCCCCTCTTACACACAGGTTAATAAGCTTACCAGAATTAACCCCAACCCTAACGTGGATTCTGGTAGGTCCAGTCCTTCCAATCAAACCCTAAGGATTATGTCCTTCCATGGGCCGGAGAGCGTGTCCATTTGCTGGATGAGGAAGAAGAGCCTGAGCCAGTTTAAACGCAGGCTGTTTATCTAAAAAAATCCTTGCTTTATCTGTTGGTCCCTGGAGAATTCAGTTTTAACTAATATATACATACCTTTCCAATGGGGTGGGATGTAACAACCTGAATGAATTTGCCTAATCATCACCTGCTGTTCTCCTATTTACTCTTCCCATAGAAATACATACAATTTCACAACAACACCTACACAACTGCATTTTTAATACAATGAACCCCAATGGTATTAACATAATTCAATAAAGTTAATTCAGGATATTGCAGGAAATGGTCAGTATGTCAAACAGGAGGTTTGAGACACTCACTGGTTAGGCCCCTAAGACCTTTTGTGAAATGGCATCTAAGTGAGTTACCAAAAGTTACATAGGAAGTTTGTAAAAGAAATAGGAAATTAATCCAGATTTTTGGCAGTCCCAGCTATTGATTTGATCATAAGACCATCCGCTTTCCTTCCAGAGCCTTCTTTCTTTCAGAGAAGACCTAGTCCTTGGGGACCAGCTTTATGTGTCCTGATCTTCATCTTCCTTTGGTGTCAGCAAACCAGCCCTTTTCTATCTTTCCCTGCTCTTCTCTACTCTTCAGTTGTTGTTTCTTGTATTTGTTTAACCATTAAAATGGTTTGCTACCTTAGCCGCCTCTCACCAGTGGAAAGTGAGGCTATCAATGCCAGCCTTCCATGAGGACAGAAAAGACTGAACTAGAGGTGGAAAGGATATTTACACTAAAAACAACAAACCAGTAGCTTAGCAGTTTCCCTATTCTCCTCAATGGGAAGCTGCAATGCTGAATTATTGCCACCAAGTGGTGCTCTGTGAGGCTATAAATTAGCAGCAAGCTGACCCTCATTCACATGACTCAAAGATGGTGTCTACTAATAAAGTACTAACAGCTCCTCTTGAATCCAACAGAAACTCACAACAGATAAAAACCAAACAAAAAATCTCCTATAAGGTAAGAGTGCTGGGGTTTCTTTCATAGCTTAAGAGGGAGGAAGCAATTGGTTTCTCCTTGTATGTCATTGCCTTATAGGTTAAAAACAGCTTTCAGTGAAAGTTTTTAATGAAATTGGGATTCTGTTCTCTGTTACCTCTTTCATAGCTCTTTTAGTTTCTCTTTCTCTTATTCTCAGTGGTGGGAAGCTTTATCACAGCTCTCTCGCTGAGGATTGTATTCTACACTTGCATGGGTGTGGACTCTGTAATCAGTATGGGCTTTCCCATCTATCATATATATTTTCCTAAATGGGGGAATGTCAAAACACAAGATAACATAGTGTCAGTTGTGCAGCAGCACAGGGGCAATGAACAAACACCACACAATTTGCATGTCATGAGTGATGTAAGCATGTAAGAGATATCATTAACAGCAGTATGAAATTAGAGGATTTACACCGGTAAAGATGCTAGGTGTTATCCCAATGTCATGTTTTCTACAAAATACTTTCTTTCATTTTAATACAGGAAAATCTTGTTAAATTATATTTCTTTACAAAGTTTGCCTCTAAACAAGTTTATTCAATTTACAAGTGTTGGTTTCAAAGTATTCTACATTTTGTCCCGTATATTTTGGTTGGACATACAGAAAGTTCTGGTTTTTCCCTTTCATATGCATTCTTCTTTGTCAGCTTAGTTATTGTGAAGCAGTCTGCAGATTGGCTTGTTTTCTGTGTTCAGTGTGCATCTAAAATCATGTTGTAGTTGTATATAAGTGTCCCATATATAACATTAATGTATTGTGTTTTACATGAGCTACTTTTGAAGACCACTCAGTGCTTTCTGCCCAATTACTTAGTAGAGCTTGCCATGCTGAACATATTACTCCTGTGTTCTGTGACTGGCCTGGCTTGTTTCTGTGTGCACTTCATGGTGTTGCCTTTGAGCTATTGATCTAGAGCCAGATGATTCCTGTCCGCCTTTGAAAATTGTTTTTCTTTCTATACACTTTTAAAACAGCGGGGCCACTCTACCAAAACCCAGATTTAAACTCTAGAAGCAGGGTATTCTCAGTTAAAGGTCCACATTTCTGACCAACAGAAGTTGTTATCCTTCTGCCTCATCATATGCAAAGCCCATCAATTTGCTTAGGCTTTTGTCTGAGATGAGTGCCAGAATAAGGCAAATCTTACTATTTTCAGAGTGAAGTTTTCATTTGAGTTGACATATGTTAAATAATAATGTTTTAAAAATGTTAGTCATTGTCTCCCCTATAGATCTTGGGTGAAATGTTGGTCCCATTGAAGTTCATTGCAATTTTGCCATTGACTTTAGCGGGGTCAAGATTTCACACTTTATCTCCCCATTATATGTCTCCAAAACTCTTCTGGTTACTTTCACATGTTACATTAATGACATTTCTTGTGTTTCACTGCTGTACTTACTTGCTTATCTCCTTGACAGCTGCCTTGCTGAAGCACCCAGGACATATGTCACTGCACTCCAGTGTGGTAATGATGTCAAACCTATGCTCTCCCAGCTTACTGTACAGCTATCCTGTCATAATTAGCTTTAAGCATCTAAGATATACTGTAGATTAAATACCAGATTCCACTTTGTCTAAACTCTCTAATTTTTCAGTTCTCCCATTTATTTTACTTTATTAGTTCTGATTTTTTTCCAAATAGTAACCAAAATATAAATTCTTCCTGAAATAGGGTTGAGGTTACCTAGTGCAAAACACAGCAAAAAAAAAAAAATACTTGATTGGACATTTTTCCTTTTTAGTGTTTGGTGTAGATTGTGCTCTCATCACAAAGTTCTCATTTCACCACATCCCAGCAACTTATATTCTTCCACTTCTTCTCTTGAATATACCAGTACAAAATACAACATTCAAACAGTAGGGCACAAAATTACTGGGTTTAGCAAACAATCAGCCAGAGAGACATAAGGCTGTGTATTTACTTTAAACCTATTTCCATTATTTCTGCACTTCCTTCCAACAGTAATAAAATGTGTTCACTAGGCTTTTTGTATGCAATAGGAATTTTAATTTACACTGGAGGAAGAACTAGTTCATAACTCAGTAGAACTGACTGGGTTCATAAGTTATTTAGTTCTGCTTCTTGTGATAAAATCTGGATGCAGAACTATTTATTATATTTTTCTCTCTGCCCTCTGAGCCCTGTAAGTTCACTCAGAGCTAAACAATTAAAGTGGCAAATTGATTTGTTTACAATGCAAATCCTTGCTAAATTGGAAAAGATATGCAAAAGGCATAAGCAATTACATGTTTCATAGTATAGGTAAGACTGAAATGAAATGGGCTTAGCTGCTCATAATGCAGGGATGCTGTACAGTTACTAACTCAGAACTACATGATAGTTTTCAGTGGCTGTAAAGAATCCAAATCTCTGTACTATGATTCAATACTGTCCTCAGAACACTTTGTTCATATGCCCACAGAAAGCACATCTGCCTCATCTTCTTATATTTCCTCTTAATAGTCAACCCTGAATGAGGAGAAGAACTTTTTTATATATGTTTAATTTTACAGGTTCAAAAGTGGCCTGTGTCTGAGATGTTATCAGAACGTGTGTTTGAAGTTTGCGGGGAGTGTGTTGGTTTAACTCAGTGGTTCTCAAACTTTTGTATTGGTGACCCCATTCACATATCAAGCCTCTGAGTGCGACCCCCCCTTACACAGTAAAAACACTTTTAAAATATATTTAATACCATTATAAATGCTGGAGACAAAGCAGGGTTTGAGGTGGAGGCTAACAGCTCGTTGACCCCCCATGTAATAATCTCGTGACCCCCTGACGGGTCCTGACCCCCAGTTTGAGAACCCCTGGTTTAACTGGAGGAACCCAAATGTGAGGACAAGGGAAATTTTTCAAACATTACCCCAGCAAAAGTCAGTAAAGCTCTTATTGTGAAAACATACATGAAGAATTTCATTTTCCTCTAAAGGTTTATTGTGCCAAATCAAAGACTAAATTCAGTTGTTAAAGTGTGAAACATCACTACATTGTGTCCCCTTTATGCTAGGTCTGGCTCTTAGGGAATTCTCCAGTCTAGGGGGACCTCATGGTGGAGAACCATGCAATGGCTCTATATCATCCCACTACAGGAGGCTTATTGAAGGTGTTCCCTGAAGCATGGGGAAGTGGCTGAAGGGCTACTGTATACAGTCTATTCCTGGATGGTGCAACAGGCCCATAGGTAGGTGCAAGTTGGAGCAGCTCTCAGGTTCTTCTTACTTGCATCAGGTATAGAAGCAGCTCTTGGCTTGTCCATTATAGGGAAAGCATTGAAGTGGCAGAAAGCTCAGCTCCGGCACAGGCATGAATTGGGTCAAAGGACTTAACTTTTTAGTTTATATTTGCAATCTTAAATGTGGAGTCACTGCTGATGCCTCCATAATAAGTACATTTTTCTTCCCAAAGCACACTTAAACTGATACACAAACTCATAAAGGGATAGTTTCACTCCCCTCTCAAATGCAGCTACTTCTGAGGTGAAATATGGCTGTGGAACACCACACACAATATAACATTAGTCTCTTTTATACAAGAGGAAGAAAAGGAGTATCTAAAACTTATTAAAACTATAATAATTGCAGTAAGCAGAATATATTTACGTGTTGGGGTGTGGTCAGAAACTGAGAATTACATCTCTGTTCTTAAAAAGTAACAATTTTTAATTACCCCAACATCTCATACAATGGACAGCACTGTCATGCTCCCTTGCACCATGTTAAGGAATTATTTATTATTACTATATTATAGCACCCAATGTGTGCTAGGCATCTCACAGAAGACCTCTGTTTTAACTAGATTGTATTAGTTTAGTATAGTATCAGAAGGAAGGGTCTTACCTACTTACCTTTTCCTATAATATCTATGCAGTTGTTGGAGGTTTTGCAACCACTTATTGATCCAGTCCTATTTTAGTCTACAAAATTTGACAGACTTTAAATGTACCCATAGGATTTATAATTCAAGTAACCATAAAAAAAGACAAAATCACTTTCATGATGTTGGGGCTCCGAGGCTGGGAGCGGAGCTGTGCAGAGGCTGAGGAGTGGGGGTAGAGCCAGCCCCGGGGCCAGGAGCCGGGGACATGGCTGCTGAGGGACTGGAGCAGAGCTGGGGGTGGGGAGGGGCTGGGTGGCGCTCCCTCCATGCCCCCCCTGGGGGCTGACCTGAGTCCACTGTGCCCCGCCCCCCCAGACATTCATCCATGCCCACCCGGGGGGTGCCCCACACTTTGAGAACTTCTGATCTAAACCTATGACTGTATTATGTATTAGGTTGAGCTGATGGAGAGCTTTCAAAATCAGCTCACATCAGTAGATAAGAAAATTTCAGTTTTATCTATGAACTATTCAAAGGATATGTGCCATTGTTTTTTCAGTGATTGAGGGTAAACATTAAGAAATAATGCATAGTCACTGAGTCACCTGACTGTTTGAAGGTTTAATTTGAAAGTGGCTTCAAATGCAGGATGGGTTCCAATAATTAATCTTGAATGAAATATCTATGAGAGATAGACTCCATTTTCACAAAGCTCTTTCTAGCTATTTGTATGGCCCCCATTGCATTAGAATGAGAAATTTGAATTTATCTTCACAACAAGACTGTGAGGTAGGAAAGTATTGATATTAATTATTGCTGCACCAAGCAGCTGCCACAGAGGTGTTAAATAGCAAGGAGGGGCCAGGACAATAACAAAATAATCTGTGCTGCAGAGGGCCTGGGCAAACACAGATGGACCACGGTCTACAGGAGCTTGTGCTTTTCTTACAGATCTTGACTGACTAGAGTAACTGGACATGCCTGTCACTATTCTGTACCAGGACTGCCACTGCCTTTGTGAAGGGACAGTGAAGTGAAATGATGGCCCAACTAGCGGGTCTGTACTTCTGTTCTGTAGTTCTATGTATGTAGGGAACCAAACTCTGAATAAAATTTCTTCATTTTGTGTCCATGTGCTGCTGGAAAGATTCTTTCCATGCAAAAGTTTGGCTTGACTTTTTTCTCCAGGGAAAATACACCTTGCTTACTTGTGTTCAGTCTAGGGTGTCATACTTGAGGTTTGTTTCCTTGTTTCCATTGCTTACTGAGTGTTTCACCCTAGAAGGAGCTGGAGATCAATGGCTTGATGTTTCTCATCTGTGTGATAACTACATTCAGACTTGCATTAGCTTAGATGCCAAATGTAGAGGGGGAAGAATACATTAAGTGTCTGAACACAGATAGAAGTGGAGAGCCAGATTTTTTGCTGATGTTAAACAGCGTAGCTGCTCCAATACAGCCATACTGATTCACACCAGCTGAAGATCGGGGGGGAGGGGGGGGGCAGGGGGAAATGGAATTCAGTAGTAAAATCAGATACCACTGCTCTTTGTTTTTCACTCTTTTTCCATTTCCAGGAATTAAGCAAATTTGCTTCAGTTTTATTTTTCTACCTAGAGGAAGTAGCTAGGGAAGGTGGCGTGTGGGCTCGGTTTTTGTTACTGTGAGCCTGATTCTGATCTCACTCTTATTTACATCTGTGAAACACCCAAATTGATTTCAGTGGGCATTTTGTCCCTCTTGCATCTCTGAAAAGTCAGGTCACCACTAATTTAGTTGCCTAAATAGGGATTGACATAGCAAATGTGGGCACTTAGGTCTGAACGTTTTGGCCATAGGTTCTTATGTGGGAAATGCAAGGGGAAGTTGTGGCTTAATTTTGTTATATAAAAGAGTAATGCTTTTAAAACAGGGCTGACTTTAAGCTGGTACAAAGGGGAAAATAGTAATTGAAATCAATAGGAGTTGTACCTCTTTTCACCACAATGATTTTAGCTTCCATACCTTTATATAGCTGAATTGATGTTTTTTTTTTTACTTTAGTTGAGCATGTTAAGTACTTTTCATACGACAAGTGTACAAATATAATAGGCCTTGTTTCATCAGCTCCATGCACCTTGTATAATCATATACAATATACATATAATTATAAGCACGGTTGCTTTTCATACTCTGCACACACTCTGCCTGGGTGTAAATGCCAAACAAGGTGCAGAGCATTGGAGAGTCAGGCCCAATAGATCAAAACCTTGATAATTATTTAATCAACTTGTGCATTTCAATCTGTCAAGTTGTGGTTGCAGTTGAAAGGCTATACATGTTTGTCAGCTCTTCAGAACTGGTCTTTGAGATTCAAAGGACACAGCCTGGTGAGCTGTGATGCTTTTGAAAAAGCAACAAAAATATGCAAGTAAGCTCTTTTTTTGCTGGATTTAGACTCAAGGGAAAATTTGAATTGAGAACATAAAAATCTATGTTCTTAGTTGGTATGCAAAAAACCTCAAAATGAAGTTATTAGTATGGAGAACTTAAAGCGTTTGCTTCTGTATCACTATTGCCTCTATTCATTTCTTAAAATATTTTTTTTTGGAAATCTAATGAATTGTCAGACATAATGGATTATATAACAGTGCATCCTGAGGGACTGTAAAACTTTTGATTGCCATCATTTTCTGTGAAAGCATGAATTGGTTTAAAACATTTGTCTCTGTCTGTGTTAGAGTGACAAATTTTCAATAGGTGGTTCTAGATCTCCTATGCAAATAATGTTACCTGAGTATATGCCTGAAATTTCCTTTTGGAATCATCTTCAAAGTAAGAAGGGATCAAAGTATCAGGGGTATACATCAAAACCGTCAAATGCCATTTAAATAACTTTATTTTTTGCCAAGAGTTCAAAGTAAGATTACAAACATTATCTTCATGACTTCATTACACAGGCAAGTCAAAATTTTAAATTGGTGTTCATATGTGCCCATCATGATGAATATAGTTGGCTTTCAGAATGGAAAAAATGCATTACTTTTTTATGTAAAAAAAGAATAAAAGATCAAAATGCTGAAAATATTAAAGGAACTACAGAATCTACAACCGATAATAAGTTTACCTCTTAACTTAAAGCTGGGGATCATTACTGAATCTGTTGATCAGAAGGGTAGTTTTTGCAGTTGAAATGAGAGATGCCTTTCATGTGTATGTGTTTTTTTCTTTCTTTCTTTCTGTTTTTAGTCTGAAGTTCTGAGGCGAAAGTGACTTACAGATAAATGTGGGCCTGATTCTCCTTTGTTACATCATTTTCCCACCACGGTTAATTGATTGTACTGTGGACCTTCTAAACCTAAGACATCTTACATCACCTTTCTAAAAAGTAAAATGTATGTGTGTGAAAAGAGTTAGATTCTAAAACATACAGGTCATTTCACACAATATTTCCCTGAGTTTATTAAGATACTTTAAGACAGTGAAATATATTTCTTGGTTGAATTCTTAAGTGAATTAGATTCATTGCTATTCTGTGAGGACTATAAGTTCTGAACTAATTTACAATAAAACTGGTAACCAGTCACAGTAGTGAAGGTGTCAGTTAAGTGTGACTTATAAATTATTATGGGCTTTTAAAATGGAATTTTTAACAAAAATACTATTTAAAGCAGTTAATGAAATAGAAAAGCATATACAGTAATAGGAATACATATTTATCATTTTTAAGTTTTATTATATGTCTGTATTTGGTTAATTGTTTTTAAAGTTCTAGCCAATATCCTGCTATTAAATCTTTCTTCTGACTTTCAGAATAAAAATCTCTGATAAATATCTTTTAAGAGAAACTAAGTGACATACAATCTATAAAATGAAAATTATTTTCCATATTCAATGGAAAAAATGATTTTCTGTAATGTTTTGCATTTAGTGATGATGATCTGCAAGTGCTTTACAAACACACAGAGTCTTGCAGCACCCTTTTGAAATAGAGAACTATTATGGGCAAATTGAGGCCTGGAAAGGCTACGGCTAGGATTTTCAAAGGAGCCTTGGGGAGTTAGGCGCCCTACTCCCATTGAATTTCAATTCCCAGCCTAACAGACTTGTTTAAGGTTGCACAGCAAGTTCATTGCAGAGATTTCAAGAGACCTGGTTTCTAGTCTCCTTCTCTAACCACTAGAACACCCACGCTTTGTGATGTGAGAGAGCCTATTAAAATAGCATCCACTTTCATTCACTTCACTGTAAGCATTTCAGCACAATATGTTATTACTTAAGAACATTGGCTACTTCAGAGTATATGAAGGCCAGAGCTCTTGCATCTACTTTGAGTTAGAACCTGAATCATTTTTTCCTTAAAAAGTACATTATTTTTTTTAGAACAGTTTACTCTTCCTGTTACTTTGCAAAACTTTTACCATCAGGCTAAAATTTTTCATGCTGATGTCTGCCTCGGGCTGATTTTTTTTTTTTTTTTTTTTTTGGAAAATTTCAGCTGTTTCTGAGAATAAGATTAGGCAAAAATGTTTGTTGTGCTCATGTTAAATTCTGGTGACCTTTTCTTTAAAGAGCTCTAGCACCCTTGTGCTTTGGGGCAGGAACTCAAACTTTGGCAGTGGTGGGTGGCTTTCATCTTTTGCTGGCCACATAAAAATCTGCCCAAATTTGGCTAAGTTATGAACCTTTGAAATATAGCAGTTCGCCCATGCTCAATAGAGGCTTTTTAGATTTTAACAACTAAATTCCTTGAAGATTCTATCTGCGCTGGGCATGCTCC
This sequence comes from Chrysemys picta bellii, assembly GCF_011386835.1. Taxonomy (NCBI): domain Eukaryota; kingdom Metazoa; phylum Chordata; order Testudines; family Emydidae; genus Chrysemys; species Chrysemys picta. The sequence continues at coordinate 47,003,594 of NC_088795.1, forward strand.
TGCATGGGGCTCAGCAGGACTTTACTTGAAGTCACACCTATGGGTTGCTGCAGGCTGTGTCAGTTCCAGGTCTGGGTACAGGCAGGCATCTGAATTAAGAGCAGGTAAATTGTCTTGCCTGTGCTCAAAATGACCTCCCTGTTAGACTCAGGCTGATGAAGAAGAAAGCTGACTGATATAAATACAGGAGGGCAAGAGTTGGTCCAGGGGTGGGATAGATTTGGACAAGGAGCCTCACCCACTTGTAGAACTGGCCCTGGCTGCTGTCACTTGGGGGTAGCCTCTGAATGAACTTATGTAGAGCCCATCATCCCTTATTACTCTAGAGCCCAAAATTGGTGCTGAGCAACATTATCTCCCATTGACTCCAATAACTTCCAGGATCAGCTCCTAAATGAGTACATTACATTGATGTACTTTTAAGACTCTGTTTCTCCAGTTCCAAGATGCAAGGTATTGCAGGCAAATTAGGTACTTGTCAATCTAACCTATGCTTTTGCAGTCCCACTGACAAGCAAAGTATTATGTCATTAACAACATATGTCATAAGGACTATCAGTGCTTATAAGCACTTGAGCTGTGAAAGGCATGGTTTCTGTGCTTGGCAGACAGGTTGCAGATTTGGCGCCTGGTTTATAATGCAAAACCTGTCATAAGATGGATGTGTATTAAGGTATTAGGTGTCTCTAAAATCAGTTCGTAGATTTTTACAGAACACATTTGTGATCATGGCCATGTCTGTACCATAAAAGACTTGTTTTTATAATGTAGAATATCTTCATCTTTCTGAAGTGAATTGCAATAGGTACTGACTGTGTACCAAAGATGAGTCAGAAACACAGTATGCTGGAGTAGGTGTTTATGAAAATCTTTGTTTGTTTGTGACTACTGAGGTGTTAAAACTTCATTTGTGAGGAGTTGGGTTTCTGGTTTGATACACAGATATTTTGCAACCCGGAGTAGTGAGTTTTTATGAATATATATTACATATTTTCACTATTCCAGGTTCCAAAATATCTGCGTGTGTGTGTGTACCTAAACTTTAAATCATACATCTATCATTTCCCAACTTCTGTTTGACTTTGCAACCTAAATAGCATTTTTAATATAATTTATTTTTGTATGTAATATACTAGATTTTAAAAAAATGGTAAAAATAAATTGCATTATGTGCAACATTAACAACCTCTTCTACCTCCCTCTCTGCCCCAGTGCATCCTCAACAAGGTTTGAACCCTGAACCTTCAGCACAGGCTATCATCAGCGGGGGGAGGGATAGCTCAGTGGTTTGAGCATTGGCCTGCTAAACCCAGGGTTGTGAGTTCAATCCTTGAGGGGGCCACTTAGGGATCTGGGGCAAAAATCAGTACTTGGTCCTGCTAGTGAAGGCAGGGGGCTGGACTCGATGACCTTTCAAGGTCCCTTCCAGTTCTAGGAGATGGGATATCTCCATTAATTTATTTATTTATTTTATTTATTTATCACTTGAGGTGGAGAGCTAACTAAGCTAGCTGGCACTAAGAGAAAATTGTTATTCCATAGAGGAGGATGGATTTTGAGTCTAGGTACAAGATCTCAGGAGTGGTTGGGGGAGGGGGAGAAGGAAGAGTCCAGTCCATCCTGGCTTCCTTGATCCTTAGCCTGGGAGCTGGGGGAGCTCCAGACAAATGTAATTTCCTAGAGGGCGGAGGAAAATGGGACACTTGGCCAGTTGCTGGGTCTGGGGTGACTTATGGAGGGTGGAGCCCAGCCGGGTTCTACCACATGTGGTGCTCCTTAATGGGGTGAGGGCAATGGGGTCATGTGCCAGGTCTGGCAGGGGAAGAACCTAGCCCAGCTCTCTTTCTCCCTCTTTCCCCAACTCCTGTACAGTTGCTCCAAAGCTCCCAGATGTTCCCAATACAAAGTCTGCTGCTGCTGCTTTGGTGGCAGCATGAGCCCAGCCTTAGAATGTTTCTGTGCTCAATTATAATTGTCAACATTATCCTGAGGATCATAAGCAACAAAAGGGAAATGGGAGTTTTGAACAGACTATCAGCAAAATAGGAATGAAATCTCATAGGTGGATGAAAAGGCTCGTCCCTAGCTTGAGAGCATTCACCCAGCTGAATATCAAAGGCCTGTTACAAACAATGGAAATGTTAATGCATCTAAAAGAAAAGCTCACAAGAATACTTTATAATGGAAAAAGTTGGGGAACCTAAATATAAAGGTCACTACCAGTTCCTTAAATAAATAACAGAAACCAAAAGTTTCTACTGAAACCCTGGTGTGCTTTCCATCCCCCATTTAGCCATGGCTTCACTAAGAGCTTCTGGTTTCTATGCAGCACCGTTCTTCATCACTTCCTTTCCTCTAGAACCAGTAGCTACAAAATCCTAGTGAAATCATGGCTTTCTCAGCATCATATGGAGTTCTTCCTTTCCACTCCAAACTCAATTCATGGTTTTAGTGGAAAGGGAGTGATGAAAACCAGTGGTGAGGAAGTTTCTCTAACATAAAAATAGAAGATCATTTGGGACCTGTTCCAGTTTCCTTAAGGTCACTATCCAAACTCCCATAGCCTCATTTCCTTCAATAGGGTCAGGTCCTTAGATGCCAGTTTTAATATTTGACCTCTTATATCTTTATTTTGTTATGCACACCAGAAACATAAAACCACAAATCTGGTTCATTCTTTCCTCAGGAAAAAATCCTACAAACACAATAAACTGCTGCGACAAAAGGAAAAAAAAAACAAAAAAGCTATAAATGTCCAACAAAGACAAAATATAATAAAAAAGACTTTATTAGTATTTGTATTGTAGCACCGAGGAGCCCTAGTCATGGATCAGGCCTCTATTGTTCTAGGCCCTGTACAAACACAGAACAGAAGCGTACAAGAGACAACACATGGATACAGGCAGACGCACAGGCAAATACAAGGAATCAATAAGACCATATTTATCAGTATGATAGGCAACGGTCTGAGCACACCAACATCCTAATCATTGTCAAGTCTTCTGTAGGCATCATGGCAAAAGTGCATACATTTCCTGAAAACCTATAAGTCTCCTTAGTGGAGGGGTACTTGAAAAAATCAAATAAAAAAAGCCCAGATCTTGTCTTTGTTAGCTGTACAACCATTTGGTCACAAATTTCCCCCTGGCCAACACAAGTTAATGTGATAGCATATACTGACTTAACAATGTGTATTTTGTCTCACATGCCACTGTGAATTTTGTTCCCTGTGTTGAAGTTATTTTACCTGCTTTGGAGCATTTTTCGAAGAGCCCGACTAGTAAGTTAATTTATATAGGCTCTCTGGTCATGTGATCCATTTTTCCCTCTATATTTTTGCCTCTGGAGATTGTATTTTTCCATTCCATCATAAGTCATGCATTCATCTGGCTTCTGTGTAACAAAATGTGAGGAGAGAGCTTCACCACATTTCCGGTTGATCAACCAGCTAGTGCAGTGTGGCAATTTCAGCAGGGGTTCTTATCTAAGCCTATATATGTGGAGTATGATCCTGTTGTGTTCTTTGGATCTGGTACAGATTTCTGATTGCAGAATTGTAACACTAATCACAATAATTAACTATGCAATAGCTTCACAATATGAGTTGTTACAGATGGTCAGATTTTCATCATAGACCAATCAAGCTTATTTGTACAATCTACTTATTCTCAATAAAACAAAAAGCAATATGTATGTTCCATTTCTGTATGTTGATTGCTCATTGTAAGTGGCACTTCACATCCAGAGTATTGGAGACATGAGGGATAGTAAGAAAAAGTATTACAAATCTTTGCAATTTAAAACCTATGCAGTTTCACTGTTACCTTTACAGACATACAAATTACTAAAAATTGACTTACTGTCTGTATTAGCAAAAAAGATGAGGTGTCCTTGTGGCACCTTAGAGACTAACCAATTTATTTGGGCATAAGCTTTCGTGGGCTAGAACCCCTGAAACCTGTCTGTATTAGTTTAACTACTGAACTATAGCTCCAATTCAGCAAAATACTTAAGCATATGCCTAATTTCAAAGCACTTAAGCACATGCTTAAAGTTACCCACATGTTTAAGTGCTCTGCTGAATGGGGCCTATTGGTGTAAAAATGGGCCAAAGGGGATTGTGGTGGGGTGTCCGCCCCAAACAGGAGTAGAAAGGGTTAACCTCAGCAGGGAGCAGTGGAGGTGAATCCTCTGAATGGCCCAGAGAGGCTGTGTGAGGTGCAACCAATCAGGTAGGAGTTGCAGGGAGCAACCAATCTGGACCTGGCAGGCTCATATAAAAGGGTAGAGCAGTCAGTCACTGCCTGGAACTCAAGGAGGGAGGACTGGGTTCCTAGCATGTGGATGAAAGCTAGCACCATAGACAGAGCAGTTGCTGGCAGGGACCAAGGGAGTGAGAGGGAGCTCCTGGCTGACTGCTAGGACTGATATTTTGAGGCCCTGAGGTAAGGGCAAAGAAGGTGCTAGGGCTGTGGGGAAGTGGCTCAGGGAAATGTACTGAGCAGTTGGAGGGGATGCAGCACGTGGCTGCCATCTACGGGGTCCCTGGCCTGGGACCCGGAGTAGTGGGCAGGTTTGGGTTCTCCACCACCACATTAGCCACTGGGAAAATGGCCTGACTAGTGGATTGCAATACTAACTGCCCCCGGAAGGGGGAAACACAGATGGTGACACAGCCAGAGGGTTGAGACAAAAAGAGGACACTGAATTCCTGAGGCTGCAACGGGCTGCAGGTGGTCAACAGAGACAGAGTAACGGAGTGCAAACTGCAGACGGGAGGGAGTTGGCCTCAAGCTAATCCCCAGAGTGACTAGGAGGAGGCACTGGACTGGCAGAAAGTGACGCACCCTGTGACAGGGATAAACTGATTTAAAAAATCATTGATATAACACCTATAAAATATGTATACCTATTGTAACTCCTAACCACAACTCTGCTGTGTTCTCTTGTCTTTTCTATAGGATATCATCTGTTTCATAACAGTGATGCAAGGAAATAATTTATATTGTCAAGAGTTCTATTTCTTTAATAGAAATTTAGCAATTAAACATCCAGTTTGAATTTAGCTACAGTATTTCTCCCACCTGCAATAAAATTTAAAATAGGAAAATAAGTTTGCAAGAGATGATGCAAATCAAACCTAAAGAATCCTTAATAAAATACAAGTCATTTGACCTGACATGTATGTTTGTCAGGCATGTATATTTAATTTACTCACCAAATATGTATAAAATAGTCAAAGCATTTTTTAAAATCTCCAATCTTCTTTTCATACATGGAAGAAAGAATTCCTGCAGAGATTTGTACTAGCTCAGCCTGAAGGGAAAAATCTCCTTTATCTCACCTGGTAGAGCTGTCATGTGCATTTATGAGGGTTTCATTTTGAATCTTGGCTATAGTAGTTAATAGGGTGATCACACACCAAATATAAATGTGACCCTACATTATGGTTTGGTTTGGTTTGGGAGGTTCCATTAATGGAAAAGATTGCTCTAGCATTTAGGCACCTGCTGTGGACATCACTTTGTGTGTGTGTGTGTGTGTGTGTGTGTGTTAACAGCCAGCTAGATGATATTGGGGATAGCATTTAGACCTCTAAGGTACCTGATTTGTATGTTCAGTCAGGTAGTTATTGTTCAGGATGCTGTCACTTGAGCCCTTAATCAATTGCTAAATAAACGTTTTTCAAGTCTGATAGGTAAGTGCCATTTTTTATTCCCCTCTGATAGATTGATCCTTATGTTTGTTCAGATCCATCAGATATGGCTCCCTCTTAGGTGTTGGTATATTATAAAAATCTTCACTGAAACTGAGAAAAAATACTCTTCTAGATCAAATGCTGCCTAAAAATTAGAAAAAACGGTCCCCTTAGGTCCTACCAAGCCCAGATGCTCCCCAAACTCCCAACATTTCCCAGTGCCTGGGGCTTTGAACTCTTGTGATACTCAGTCCTGGGCTACACCAAAAACTTAAGTCAACCTAGCTATGTTGCTCAAAGGTGTGAAAAATTCCCTTCAGTCTCTGTAGCAAGTGTCTACGCTACAGTGGTGTAGCTGCAGGTATGTAGACATAGCCTCAAATTGACTTTCAGTGAGATATAGGCTCCTAAAGTGCCTAAGGCAAGATTTGAGAGGTATTTAGGTGCTTAAAGATGAAGATAGGCACTTAGGATTTTCTCAAGCACCTAGGCAGCTAATTCCTATTGATTTTAGGTATATTAGAAAATCTTGCTAAGGATCTGTCTTCATCTTTAGAAAGAACAGGAGTACTTGTGGCACCTTAGAGACTAACAAATTTATTAGAGCATAAGCTTTCATGGACTACAGCCCACTTCTTCAGATACAGACTAACACGGCTGCTACTCTGAAACTCTTCATCTTTAGGTGTCTATTAAATATATTTTAAAAATCTCACCCTAATTCATTTTTGAAGATGGGACTTAGGTGCTTTTGAAAGTTTTACCCAATATGTCCAAATTACTATTTCTCTCCTAATTGGGAAATCAGAGAATCATAGAATATCAGGGTTGGAAGGGACCTCAGGAAGTCATCTAGTTCAACCCCCTGCTCAAAGCAGGACCAATCTCCAACTAAATCATCCCAGCCAGGGCTTTGTCAAGCCTGACCTTAAAAACCTCCAAGGAAGGAGACTCCACCACCTCCCTAGGTAACCCATTCCAGTGCTTCACTACCCTCCTAGTGAATTTTCCCCCCCTAATATCCAACCTAAACCTCCCCCACTGCAACTTGAGACCATTACTCCTTGTTCTGTCATCTGGTACTACTGAGAACAGTCTAGATCCATCCTCTTTGGACTCCCCTTTCAGGTAGTTGAAAGAAGTTATCAAATTTCCCCTCATTCTTCGCTTCTGCAGACTAAACAATCCCAGTTGGACTCTCTCCAATTTTTCCACATCCTTCATGTGGTGTGAGTCCCAAAACTGGACACAGTACTCCAGATGAGGCCTCACCAATATCAAATAGAGGGGAATGATCATGTCCCTCCATCTGCTGGCAATGCCCCTACTTATACAGCCCAAAATGCCATTAGCCTTCTTGGCAACAAGGGCACAGTTATCTCCTCATAGAAGGCAATTAGGTTAGTCAGGCATGACTTGCCCTTGGTGAAGCCATGTGGACTGTTCCTGATCACTTTCCTCTCCTCTAAGTGCTTCAGAATTGATTCCTTGAGGACCTGCTCCGTGATTTTTCCAGGGACTGAGGTGAAGCTGACTGGTCTGTAGTTCCCCAGATCCTCCTCCTTCCCTTTTTTAAAGATGGGCACTACATTAGCCTTTTTCCAGTCATTCGGGACCTCCCCCGATTGCCATGGGTTTCCAAAGATAATGGCCAATGGCTGTGCAATCACATCCACCAACTCCTTTAGCACCCTCGGATGCTGCACATCCGGCCCCATGGACTTGTGCTTGTCCAGCTTTTCTAAATAGTCCTGAACCACTTCTTTCTCCATAGAGGCACTGGACAGCACTGCATGGGGAGGAGGTGACCAGCCAGTAGTCTAGAAGCTGACATTGTTCATGAAGACAGAGGCAAATGTTCTGTATTCAGTAGCTTTAATCTGAAATATCTCAGAATTTAGTAATGAATGCAATCATACATTCTGTTTTACCCCTGTTGTCTAATATATGACAACATTATGCACTATTGGTACTGCACTTTTGTCTCTCCAAGGGCTTAGGCACTTTCTTCTAGATGCAGAGGTGATTCCAAATGAAATTAACTGAAAATTCCTAGCTCCTTGGTCCAGATCCTCAACTGGTGCGAAATGGTGTAGCTATATTGATGTTTCAATCAAATCACATCAATTTACTCCCACTGAGGATATAGCTCTTTGGGACTTTGGCACTGTTACTATTGTAGAGGTGAAACTGGCACAGTCCCTGTGTAGCAGTATCTGCCAAAACCTACTGGAAGTGTCAAGTGAGGATAAAACCTTGGCTGTAGCTAATGTCTGAAGCATTAGCCCTTCCTGTTCCATTACCTCATTGAGCCACTTAAAGTTTAAACAGATTCTGATGCTACCAGTATGTATTTTTTTTTTCATTTATTTGCCAAAGAAAACACTGAAACACACCAGTATGTCAGTTCAGTAACTTTCTCTGTGATTGATTTTTTTCATTCAGATTCTCTCTTCCACTTTTTGGAAGCAAGGTAAAGAAAATCCTGCATGGTGCAGCAGTTTTGTAGGGAGTGGTATTTTCTTCATGCACTGATTCCGATTAAAACACGTCAATGTCCTTGAAGTTATCTACGTTTCTTTCTTCTATTTAGTGCAGGAGGTATGTTTTATAGGCCAAATCTTAGCCCAGCAGGTTACGTGTGTAATTGATGCCATTAAAATATCAAAGTAATAATCTTTCACATCCTCATTCATTGTAATTTCCCTGCTGGAGATTATGAACTGTTTGTTCTAGTTGTATTTGCTCTTGCTCACTTCCTAGCATGCTTTCTTGTTCGTTTCTGCAGACCTCCTACGGTATGGAGATTACATGGCTGAGCATCTTATGTCAGGAACTGTGGTGTGTATGTTATAGTTTTCTATTTTTTGTTTCTATCCTTATTTACCAACCTGACAAAAGGGAAATTTCAAAGTTTTCCACTACTGTTAAAAAAAAATCTGCTAAAAATGTACCAGTGATAAATTTAAACTTGAAAGTTGCTTTTGGAAAGTTCCTGTTGATGATAGGCAGTACTTCCTAATGCTGGTAATTCTTCTTTAAGAAGATATGTTAAGTATGTGGTGGCATTTGGGGCCAGATTTCAGAGTTGCTGATCACCAGCAACACACATTAACTTTAACTGGAGTAGTGGTATCTACTTACACATCTGAAAATCTGGCCCTTGGTTTTGTCTTTGTCCTTTAAATAAATTAATTTATCAATCTCTCAAGGGCAAAGTATCTCCATTCAAGTTTCATCAAGGCAGTATTTAAAATGGTGGGTAATTTTAGAAACTTTGTATAATACATTTCTATTTTCCCTTTTTATATGTTAGTTTCTTAGAAAAATCATGACTTTTTACATTGATTTTTCAATGAAAGGCAAATCTCATCTTCATATTTTATTTTGCACTCATTTGAATTGCCAGAGGGCTCAGTTTTGGGATGATGTTGCCGACAGCCATTGGATAAGAAGACAAAACAGCAAGTTGCAGATTGTTAAATCTGGCAGTTGTTTTATCTATCTGTAGACAAAATGAATTTTAACTAAACACTATATTACCTCAAGATGGCCCGCCTTCATCTTCATACTGTGTGCATACTAACCATTCTGTCTTGACATTTAACCATACTAGTTATTAGACATGTACCAGTGAGCAAGGAATAATTAGACATGGCTCAATACTGCTAAAAAGATTTAAACAGTTGTGTAAATCCAGAAAAAGAGATAAAGGAGATAAAATAAAATACTCTGATGCTTGAGACTGCAAGCATAAAATATATACCAATTCTAAAAAACAAAAACACCCATGATCACATACCACCAGCAAGAAAGTACTCCAGGATAGCATGAAATTAAAACACTTAAACAGGAAATATTCAAGGCAGTCCTCTAATTACTTTATTTAATATTTTAAAATCTGCTGCTTCTCTGACAATTTTGCTTCCTTGCCAAACTGTGCACACGGTAGTGTCAAGAGATTGTGAAATAGCATGACCCTGAGGATCATTGGTGCTCCTGGATTCTGTTTCCATCTCCACTGACTCTTACTATGTGATGTTTCAGAGTAGCAGCCGTGTTAGTCTGTATCCGCAAAAAGAAGAACAGGAGGATTTGTGGCACCTTAGAGACTAACAAATTTATTAGAGCATAAGCTTTCGTGGACTACAGCCCACTTCTTCGGATGCATATAGAATGGAACATATATTGAGGAGATATATATACACACAGACAGAGAGCATAAACAGGTGGGAGTTGTCTTACCACCTCTGAGAGGCCAATTAATTAAGAGAAAACAAACTTTTGAAGTGATAATCAAGCTAGCTCAGTACAGACAGTTAGATAACAAGTGTGAGAATACTTACAAGGGGAGATAGATTCAATGTTTGTAATGGCTCAGCCATTCCCAGTCTTTATTCAAACCGGAGTTGATTGTGTCTAGTTTGCATATCAATTCTAGCTCAGCAGTTTCTCGTTGGAGTCTGTTTTTGAAGTTTTTCTGTTGTAATATAGCCACCCGCAGGTCTGTCACTGAATGACCAGACAGGTTAAAGTGTTCTCCCACTGGTTTTTGAGTATTTTGATTCCTGATGTCAGATTTGTGTCCATTAATTCTTTTGCGTAGAGACTGTCCGGTTTGGCCAATGTACATGGCAGAGGGGCATTGCTGGCACATGATGGCATATATCACATTGGTAGATGTGCAGGTGAACGAGCCCCTGATGGTATGGCTGATGTGATTAGGTCCTATGATGATGTCACTGGAATAGATATGTGGACAGAGTTGGCATCGGGGTTTGTTACAAGGATAGGTTCCTGGGTTAGTGGTTTTGTTCAGTGATGTGTGGTTGCTGGTGAGTATTTGCTTTAGATTCGGGGGTTGTCTGTAAGCGAGGACAGGTCTGTCTCCCAAGATCTGTGAGAGTAAAGGATCATCTTTCAGGATAGGTTGTAGATCTCTGATGATGCGCTGGAGAGGTTTTAGTTGGGGGCTGAAGGTGACAGCTAGTGGTGTTCTGTTATTTTCTTTGTTGGGCCTGTCTTGTAGGAGGTGACTTCTGGGTACTCGTCTGGCTCTGTCAATCTGTTTTTTCACTTCAGCAGGTGGGTATTGTAGTTTTAAGAATGCTTGATAGAGATCTTGTAGGTGCTTGTCTCTATCCGAGGGATTGGAGCAAATGCGGTTATATCTTAGAGCTTGGCTGTAGACAATGGATCGTGTGGTGTGTCCTGGATGGAAGCTGGAGGCATGTAGGTAAGTGTAGCGGTCAGTAGGTTTCCGATATAGGGTGGTATTTATGTGACCATCGCTTATTAGCACAGTAGTGTCCAGGAAATGGACCGCTTGTGTGGATTGATCTAGGCTGAGGTTGATGGTGGGATGGAAATTATTGAAATCATGGTGAAATTCCTCAAGGGCTTCTTTTCCATGGGTCCAGATGATGAAGATGTCATCAATGTAGCGCAAGTAGAGTAGGGGCGTTAGGGGACGAGAGCTAAGGAAGCGTTGTTCTAAGTCAGCCATAAAAATGTTGGCATATTGTGGGGCCATGCGGGTACCCATAGCAGTGCCGCTGACTTGAAGGTATATATTGTCCCCAAATGTGAAATAGTTGTGGGTGAGGACAAAATCACAAAGTTCAGCCACCAGGTTAGCTGTGACATTATCAGGGATACTGTTCCTGATAGCTTGTAGTCCATCTTTGTGTGGAATATTGGTGTAGAGGGCTTCTACGTCCATAGTGGCCAGGATGGTGTTTTCTGGAAGATCACCGATGGATTGTAGTTTCCTCAGGAAGTCAGTGGTGTCTCGAAGATAGCTGGGAGTGCTGGTAGCGTAGGGTCTGAGGAGAGAGTCTACATAACCAGACAAGCCTGATGTTAGGGTGCCAATGCCTGAGATGATGGGGCGTCCAGGATATCCAGGTTTATGGATCTTGGGTAGCAAATAGAATACCCCTGGTCGGGGTTCTAGGCATGTGTCTGTACAGATTTGTTCCTGTGCTTTGTCAGGGAGTTTTTTTAGCAAATGGTGTAGTTTTTTACTATGTGATGTGGCAATAGGTTGCTTAATCTCTCTCTGCCTCAGTTTGCCCATTTCTCTGTTGGATAGCACTGTTCTGAGAAGAAATGGGTGCAAGTTTTTGTCTGAAACTTTTTTTTACTGAAAAATGCATACTGAGGTCAAACAAAACATTTTGGGAATTGGTGTTGATTTCGGCAAATTGTTTCAGTTTGGAAAAAAGTTGGAATGTTTAGACATACCATTTTAACATTAAGGAAATGTCTTATTTAGATTTTTCCAGCTAGGGTTCACACACCACAGAAGGAGAAGGTGCCGCCTTCCTTACAACTTCTTGTCCAGTGGTTAGGGCATGTGTCCCCCTACCAACTCCAGGTGAGTGCCCTAGCCACCAGGCTATAGAGTCATTTTCTGTCTCTGGCCCAAAGTGTATTCATATATTTTGTAGTAAGTGGGACAACTTCAATAAGAGAGACTGAGACCCATTGCAGAATAGCTGACAGCCTGCTGATTAAGGTACTTACTTGGGTTCAAGTCTCTGCTTCAGAGCGGGTATTCAAACCTGTCTCTCCCATATCCCAGTTGAGTGCCCTAACCACTGGGCTACAGGTTATAAGGGCACCACCTCTTCTTTCTCCCACCGTGTTTTGTGACTCAAGTCCTTCACTTCCTTTGCTTTTATTAAAAATACACATAATGCATTTTTTCTGACTTTTTTTGATTCAGTGAGAATTTTGAAAAATTTCAGTTTTAGTTCACCCAAACTGATATATATATATATATTTAATTTTTCAGAACAGCCAGTGAACAGAAAAATCAGCTATTTGCCCAGCTCAGTTTGTGAGGTTTAATTAATGTTTGGAAAATGCCTTGAGATGCTGGGATGAAGTAAGCATAACATATATAAATAATAGTAATCTAAGGGTACGTCTACACTACGAAATTAGTTCGAATTTATAGAAGCCGGTTTTCTTGAAATCGGTTGTATACAGCCGATTGTGTGTGTCCACACAATAAAATGCTCTAGGTGCTCTAGTCGGCGGACCGCGTCCACAGTACAAGGCTAGCGTAGACTTCCGGAGCATTGCACTATGGGTAGCTATCCCACAGCTATCCCACAGTTCCCGCAGTCTCCGCCGCCCCTTTGAATTCTGGGTTGAGATCCCAATGCCCGGATGATGCAAAACAGTGTCGCGGGCGGTTCTGGGTACATGTCGTCAGGCCCCTCCCTCCCCCCGTCACAGCAACGGCAGACAATAGATTCGCGCCTCTTTACCTGGGTTACTTGGGTTACCTGTGCAGACAACATGGAGCCCGCTCAGCTGAGCTCACCGTCACCATATGTCCTCTGGGTGCCGGCAGACATGGGACTGCATTGCTACACAGCAGCAGCTGCTAACTGCCTTTTGGCGGTAGACGGTGCAGTAGACTGGTAGCCTTCATCGGCGATCTGGGTGCTGGCAGCCCTGGGGCTTGCCTTTTGGCAGTAAATGGTGTATTACGACTATTAGCCGTCCTATTACAAGTCGGGTCATCGCACGTTAGCAGAGTCTTCCCCGAGCAGCCGATTGTGCAATAGGCCTGAAGACCATCGTCATACGCCGCCCCGTATTTGCTGCCAAGCACCCAGAAAGATGCCGAGGGCTATCAGTCACGCTGCACCGTCGTCTTAAGATGTAAAAAATAGATTTGCTCTGTATTCATTTGCTTCCCCCTCCCTCCGTCAAATCAACGGCCTGCTAAGCCCAGGGTTTTCAGTTTAATCTTTGGGGGGAACATTCTGTGTGACAGTTGTTTGTGTTTCTCCCTGATGCACAGCCACCGTTCTTGATTTTAATTCCCTGTGCCTGTACGCCATGTCGTCACTCAGCCCGCCCTCCCTCCTTCCCCTAGTCCGTCAGATACTACGTTTGCGCCACAGCTCAGAGAGCCGAGAAGCGGTTCGCGCCTTTTCTTTGAATTCTGGGTTGAGATTCCAATGCCCGGATGATGCAAAACAGTGTCGCGGGCGGTTCTGGGTACATGTCGTCAGGCCCCTCCCCCCTCGTCACAGCAACGCAGACAATAGATTCGCGCCTTTTTACCTGGGTTACCTGTGCAGACAACATACCACGGCAAGCATGGAGCCCGCTCAGCTCAGCTGAGCTCACCGTCACCATATGTCCTCTGGGTGCCGGCAGACGTGGGACTGCATTGCTACACAGCAGCAGCTGCTAACTGCCTTTTGGCGGTAGACGGTGTAGCATGAGTGATAGCCATGGGGCTGGCAGCCGTAGGGCTGCATTGCACCAGCCCCTTGCCAGGCGATGGTATATTATGACTGGTACCCGTCGTCATCGTATTGGTGTGGCTGTCAATCATGGCCACCTGGGCAGACATGCTACTGTTTCGATGATGTTGGCTACCAGTCGTAATATACTATTTTCTGCCAATTGCCCAGTATTGTCTGCTAAGCACCCAGAAGAGGCCGAGGGCGATGCTGGGTGCTGGCGGACGTGGGGCTGGCAGACGTGGGGCTGCATTGCTACACAGCAGCAGCCCCTTGCCTTTTGGCAGATGATGGTATTTTATGATTGGTAACCATCATCGTCGTACTGGAGAGGCTATCACTCATGCTGCACCGTCGGCTGCCAGCTTAAGATGTAAAAAATAGATTTGTTCTGTATTCATTTGCTTCCCCTTCCTCCGTGAAATCAATGGCCTGCTAAGCCCAGGGTTTTCAGTTTAATCTTTGGGGGGACCATTCTGTGTGACAGTTGTTTGTGTTTCTCCCTGTTCCTGTACCTGTACGCCATGTCGTCACTCGGCCCTCCCTCCCTCCCGCCCTCCCTCCTTCTCCTGGTCCATCAGATACTACTTTCGCGCCTTTTTTCTGACCAGGCGCCATAGCTAGCACTGGGATCATGGAGCCTGCTCAGATCACCGCGGCAATTATGAGCACTATGAACACCACGCGCATTGTCCTGGAGTATATGCAGAGCCAGGACATGCCAAGGCGAAACCCGGACCAGGCGAGGAGGCGATTGCAGCGCGGCGACGAGAGTGATGAGGAAATTGACATGGACATAGACCTCTCACAAGGCACAGGCACCAGCAATGTGGAAATCATGGTGTCACTGGGGCAGGTTGATGCCGTGGAACGCCGATTCTGGGCCCGGGAAACAAGCACAGACTGGTGGGACCGCATCGTGCTGCAGGTATGGGACGATTCCCAGTGGCTGCGAAACTTTCGCATGCGTAAGGGCACTTTCATGGAACTTTGTGACTTGCTTTCCCCTGCCCTGAAACGCCAGGATACTAAGATGAGAGCAGCCCTCACAGTTGAGAAGCGAGTGGCGATAGCCCTGTGGAAGCTTGCAACGCCAGACAGCTACCGGTCAGTCGGGAATCAATTTGGAGTGGGCAAATCTACGGTGGGGGCTGCTGTGATCCAATTTGCCAGGGCAATGAAAGACCTGGTGATAGCAAGGGTAGTGACTCTGGGCAACGTGCAGTCAATAGTGGATGGTTTTGCTGAAATGGGATTCCCAAACTGTGGCGGGGCCATAGACGGAACCCATATCCCTATCTTGTCACCGGAGCACCAAGCCACCGACTACGTAAACCGCAAGGGGTACTTTTCAATGCTGCTGCAAGCCCTGGTGGATCACAAGGGACGTTTCACCAACATCAATGTGGGATGGCCGGGAAAGGTACATGATGCTCGCGTCTTCAGGAACTCTGCTCTGTTTCGAAAGCTGGAGGAAGGGACTTTCTTCCCGGACCAGAAAGTGACCATTGGGGATGTTGAAATGCCTATCGTGATCCTTGGGGACCCAGCCTACCCCTTAATGCCATGGCTCATGAAGCCGTACACAGGCAGCCTGGACAGGAGTCAGGACCTGTTCAACTACAGGCTGAGCAAGTGCCGAATGGTGGTGGAATGTGCATTTGGACGTTTAAAAGCGTGCTGGCGCAGCTTACTGACTCGCTCAGACCTCAGCGAAAAGAATATCCCCATTGTTATTGCTACTTGCTGTGCGCTCCACAATATCTGTGAGAGTAAGGGGGAAACCTTTATGGCGGGGTGGGAGGTTGAGGCAACTCGCCTGGCCGCTGATTACGCGCAGCCAGACACCAGGGCGGTTAGAGGAGCACAGCAGGGCGCGGTGCGCATCAGAGAAGCTTTGAAAACGAGTTTTGTGACTGGCCAGGCTACTGTGTGAAACTTCTGTTTGTTTCTCCTTGATGAACCCTCCAACCCCTCCCCCCCCCGACCCGGTTCACTCTACTTCCCTGTAAACCAACCACCCCACCCCACCCTCCCCTCCCGCTTGCAGAGGCAATAAAGTCATTTTTTTTTAACATTCATGCATTCTTTATTAGTTCCTTACAGAGGTAGGGGGATAATTGCCAAGGTAGCCTGGGATGGGTGGGGGAGGAGGGATGGAAAAGGACACACTGCATTTTAAAACTTTAAGTCTTATTGAAGGCCAGCCTTCTGATGCTTGGGCGATCATCTGGGGTGGAGTGACTGGGTGGACGGAGGCCCCCCCACCGTGTTCTTGGGCGTCTGGGTGAGGAGGCTATGGAACTTGGGGAGGAGGGCTGTTGGTTACACAGGGGCTGTAGCGGCGGTCTCTGCTCCTGCTGCCTTTCCTGCAACTCAACCATACGCTCGAGCATATCAGTTTGATGCTCCAGCAGATGGAGCATTGCCTCTTGCCGTCTGTCTGCAAGCTGACGCCACCTATCGTCTTCAGCCCGCCACTTGCTCTGTTCTTCCCGCGATTCAGCCCGCCACCTCTCCTCTCGTTCATATTGGGCTTTTCTCATCTCCGACATTGACTGCCTCCAAGCATTCTGCTGTGCTCTATCAGCCTGGGCGGACATCTGCAGCTCCGTGAACATCTCGTCCCTCGTCCTACGTTTTCTCTTTCTAATGTTCACGAGCCTCTGCGAAGGAGAAACATTTGCAGCTGGCGGAGGAGAAGGGAGAGGTGGTTAAAAAAGACACATTTTAGAGAACAATGGGTACACTCTTTCATTACAAGGTCGCATATTTCGGCTTGCAGGCAGCCAGCGTAGGCCACAGTGTTTTGGCTTTTTTAACCTTCTTAACATGCGGGAAAGGTTGCAAACAGCAGCGCATTTCCCATATCAAGGATGAATTGGGTTGTCCATTTAAAATGGGGTTTCAATGTAAAAGGAGGGGGCTGCGGTTTCCCGGTTAACATGCGGCACAAACACAAGTAAACCACCCCCCCCACCCCACCCCCCCAACGATTCTCTGGGATGATCACTTCACCCCTCCCCCCACCGCGTGGTTAACAGCGGGGAACATTTCTGGTCAGAAGAGCAGGAACGGGCGCCTCTGAATGTCCCCTTAATAAAATCACCCCATTTCAACCAGGAGAGCTTTCTGGAGATGTCCCTGGAGGATTTCCGCTCCATCCCCATACACGTTAACAGACTTTTCCAGTAGATGTACTGGCCGCGATTGCCAGGGCAAAGTAATCATTAAACACGCTTGCTTTTTTTTTTGTAATGTTTACAAATAGTTACAAAGTTACACTCACCAGAGGTCTCCTGTGTGCCCTGAGGGTCTTGGGTGAGTTCGGGGGTTACTGGTTCCAGGTCCAGGGTCACAAACATATCCTGGCTGTTGGGGAAACCGGTTTCTCCGCTTACTTGCTGCTGTGAGCTACCTACAGTACCTCCATCGTCATCTTCCTCGTTCCCCGAACCGTCTTCCCTGTGTGTTTCTCCAGTGAGAGAGTCATAGCACACGGTTGGGGTAGTGGTGGCTGCACCCCCTAGGATCGCATGCAGCTCCGCGTAGTAGCGGCAAGTTTGCGGCTCTGCCCCGGACCTTCCGTTTGCTTCTCTGGCTTTGTGGTAAGCTTGCCGTAGCTCCTTAATTTTCACGCGGCACTGCTGTGTGTCCC
Organism: Chrysemys picta bellii; assembly: GCF_011386835.1. Classification (NCBI taxonomy): domain Eukaryota; kingdom Metazoa; phylum Chordata; order Testudines; family Emydidae; genus Chrysemys; species Chrysemys picta. Next base: position 47,021,223 of record NC_088795.1, read on the forward strand.
TGTTATGGCCTCGGTCTTTCATGGCCTTGGAGATCTTTTCTAATACTTTTCCATTTCTTTTACTGCTACGGAGTTCAGCTATCACTGCTTCATCTCCCCATATGGTGAGCAGATCTCGTACCTCCCGTTCGGTCCATGCTGGAGCTCTTTTGCGATCCTGGGAGGACTCCATCACGGTTACCTGTGCTGATGAGCTCTGCGGGGTCACCTGTGCTCTCCACGCTGGGCAAACAGGAAATGAAATTCAAACGTTCGCGGGTCTTTTCCTGTCTACCTGGTCAGTGCATCTGAGTTGAGAGTGCTGTCCAGAGCGGTCACAATGAAGCACTGTGGGATAGCTCCCGGAGGCCAATAACGTCGAATTCCGTCCACACTACCCCAATTCCGACCCGCAAAGACCGGTTTTATCGCTAATCCCCTCGTCAGAGGTGGTGTAAAGAAACCGGTTTAAAGGACCCTTTAAGTCGAAAGAAAGGGCTTCGTTGTGTGGACGTGTCCAGGCTTAATTCAGTTTAACGCTGCTAAAGTGGACCTAAACCCGTAGTGTAGACCAGGCCTAAGCTAAGAAAATTAACTGCCTTTGAAACAAGCATGCCAGGTTTTGTTCTTTATTTTCTTGGGTAGACATATTCTGTTTTGTGAATGTCCACCTGACCTCAAATTTCTAAAAAGAATCCTAGGTCAGATTCCTCTGTTCTGCCAGTTTGGTTAAGGAGTAAAGGCTTGTCTACACGTAAAGCACTATAGTGGCACAGCTGCACTGCTGTAGCACTTCAGTGTAGACACTACCTAGGCTGATGGGAAGGGTTCTCTTATTAGTGTAGGTGATCCACTCCCACAAGAGTGGTAGCTAGGTCGATGGAAGAATTCTTCTGTCGACTTAGCGCTCTCTACATGGGGCTTAGGTCAGCTTAAATCCACATCCCAGTGTGGAAGTTTTCCCATCCCTGAGTGACATAGTTATGCCAACCTAATTTTGTAGTGTAGACTGGGTCTAAGTCTAATGAAAGCAATGGAGTTATACTGGTGTCAAGCTTCTGTGAGTGAAGACAGAATCTGGCCACTTTATAGGACAAGATTATTTTTAACTGTTCTGTATGCTGAGATCTATTCCCCTGCAAGGTGAAATGTTAGAGTATGTAAAAGCAAGTCTGGAGAATGCCAGCATTCCAAGTGTTCAAGATATATAGCTCTTACAACTTTCATTTAGAATTATATTTTTAAGGGCAGATTTGGCTGTCTGCAAAATTGGACACAGATATTAAAGGTTATACAGCACCTGCTACTCTGTTGATTTTTGAAAATAGTGTATGAAGTTGTTGGAGGCCAGGGTGAGGAAAAATCACCTCATGCTATGGAACAGAGTTAAAAAATCATTCAGCTGGATTCAGTAGTGAGAAGCCGGAGATGGCCTTAATTTTGGAGATTAATACTATTGGTTGTGTAACAGAGCGAGCGAATGTGAACTTGATTTGTTTGCTTTGGTGAGAGAGGGCTGCTTCAGTTCATCTACAGACCCCCTTTAGGATTTACTGACCCATATATAGTAAGGTGAAACTGACAAAGGCCTAGATTTTGTTTAAAGCAGTATTACATGCTGCTGTTGTATTAACCAAGACTCAGGCCAAAATATATTTCAGTATAAATAAGTGATGAAAACCTTTAATACACAGGTGCATCAGTTACATTGCTGTTTTAGTCCATAATATGTATCCTTAATATGAAATCCTATTTTTCACATAATGTAATAACAATATGGGAGTTGCATAGTGATTGGTATTATAAAATGTATGGTGAGATAAATGCTGTTATTATGGAAATCCTATTAGCAAGTCTCCATGTACTGTACATGCAGCACAGATTTATTAACATACTCTTCTGTAGTTACTTTCTTGAAAACAGTTTTACCTCCTATGAAATACTGTGCAATAATGTCATTAATAAACGTATCTAATTGCAGTATATAACTGCGAAAGCCTGAATGGCTTGAAATGGATTCCATCAGAAGTAGGATTATTGCAATGGGTGTATTGAACAACATATATTGCATGTCCCTCATTCTTTGTACTACTGTATGTCAAAAGAGAGATCATTAAGTGCATAGTCAGACAGTTAGGTTAATGGAAAAAAAGCTAGCTTTTTTATAAAGAGCTGTCAGTAGATGGCAATGTGACTATTTTATGCAGAATTTTCATTCCATATGTAGCTAAAGACTTGCAATCATTTGCCTTTGCTGATTAAATTACTTTTATTTTTTTTAAAGCGTAGAGCCCTTTTAAACTATTATTTAAATAATTGATAGTTACAAATGGAAATCTTAGCCCAGAATCTCCAAAAGTGATCAAAGTTTTAATTTTTTACTGATCAAGATTGAATAAAAATGTCACATATGGTGCCATAAATTAGCAGGGGATTATTGGGCTGGTATCTTATGCTGCAGAAAGTTTAGTAAATCCAAGTTTTTACCCAAGTAGATGCTTTTGGCAGAACTTGTCTGAAAGTTTGATATTTATAATGAGCAGCAGATGGAATAATAAATAAATATATTTTCTTGTTGTCCACAATATGACCAGCACAAGGCCTCTCAATAACTTCTTCTCATATCCATACTTCAGTAGGGCTCTTCTCTGTGGCACTAAATAGAATGGGAACACAAAGCTCATCATCTGGAGCTATATACTGTACTACTGTAATAAAAGAGATTAAAAACAACAATGTACAACTCTCTATCTAATTGTGTGTGTGTATATATATATATATATATATATAATAAAACATAGTTGTTATCTATCTATCTATCTACATACACATAACATTGAATTGTATAGTCTGTTGGTTTTAATATTTTATATTACAGTAATGCAGAGAGCCCCAGTGTGTTAGGTGCTATATAAAGAATTCTGAAGAAGTGCAATAACATTTTCAGATGTGCATAAGTGACTAGGCTCCAAAGTCCCAAGAGTTAGGACAAGATTCACAAAGGTCTTTATAAAATGCAGATAGGTATCTACTGGGATTTACAAAAGTGGCTAAGCGGGTTAGGTACCTAATTCCCATTCCCTAACTCTTTCAATGGGAGTTTGGCACCTAAGCTATTTGATTTTGTAAATCCCTCTAGATGCCTATCTGCATTTTAAGTCACCTAAATACTTTGTTAGATTGCATGTTTATGGGTTCTGAAAAGGAAAGCTGATGGCAGAAGAACACAGGGCAGAAAAAGACGATCATGGATGGATAATGTGGATAAAAGGACTATTCATCCACAAAAAGATTAGCAGAGGATCGAACAGAATGGACAACTATGGAACTTGGAAACCTCCAGTAATGGAAATGACACATAAGAAAAAATAACATTGAAAATTTGGTCCTAAGAGCCTAAGTCTATTTTGAAAATTTCACCCTGGATCATTGCTGCCAAAAACACTCACTTTAAGTGCACTCCATCCTCATTACAAAGTTCTCATTTATAAATCATTTTTTTGATGTTAAGCACAGCATGTCTCTGCTCATAGCATTCACATCTATGAGTCAAAAGGCTGTTGGGTCAAATCTAGTCACATTCAGTATTAGGACCTGCACTCATAAGACCTAAATATCGGTTTTAGGACTGGAAAGAGGCATGTTAGAGATGCCATTCTATATGGTTGATATTCAACCAAATTTCTTTAACTTGTCTCTTGTGAAAGTCTAGATTCCTGAGTATTTTTGCAAAACGTTGAAGAACAAGCATCATGACCTAACTTTCCATCTTTCTATTCTATTGTCCAACACTCTCTGTAAATGTGGCTGCTACAGTTTGCCTGTACTATCAGTAGAGTTTCTAACTAGTTGCTTTGTGAAACATTTTGTGTATATTAGGTGCTAAACAAGATCTAATTATCTTTTACTTAACATTAGTAACTTGTTAATGGGCAATATGCCTCTTGCTTGGAGGAACTCAATTTAATTCTCCACTGCAGGCCTTGGGTGTCTGTGTAGGCCAGTGACACATTCAGATGACCACAACCTTTTCACAAGGAAGCACTACAACCTTGCAAATGAATCTGCTGCACTCACAGGAAGCCCTGTTGACTTCAGTGGGACTCAGCACAGCATTGAGAGGCACCTAGGTGGATCCATTTGCAGGACTTTAAGATTTTTTATTAAAGGGTTTTATGCAGTTGGCAGTTTGCTCAGTATAGTGAAGCCAGTTAAACACCTGTTACAGGAAAAGGCATGTAAAAGGCTGAATTTACACGCATTCCATGCACATATTTCCATATAGAGAATTAAGCTATCCTTCAGCAGAACCTTCTGAAAAGTAGCTGTTCAAGAAACACACCCATTAAAAGGACGCAGTTTTGCAAGAACATTGATGAATGCACAAGTTTAGCAGTTGTCTAATGTATGTGAATTCTCCTAAGATTTTCTTTTGATCTTTTATATTTTAAAATACATTTTTTACACAACTATCTATGACCCAAGTGAATACAATTGTATCTAATGTTAGAAAAGGAACTATAGTCCTGAAACTATGGCTTATTCGCCAAAAGATATATTTTCGAATATAGTGGTGCCCACATTGCCTAATGGTAATGGGCCTCAGAAATGCTGACTGCTACTAGAAATTCAATTCCCTTGGTATTACATAAGCACATATATTTTGGGAGTGCCCAATATCAAGATTTTCTGGTATGAGGTGGGTCAAAGGACCAATTTGATATTGGATGGTAAATTGGAGGCCTCCCCTTTAAATTTCATTCTTGCACTGCTACAGACTAGGGACCAAATGGCTAGACAGCAGTTCTTCAGAAAAGAACCTAGGGGTTACAGTGGATGAGAAGCTGGATATGAGTCAACAGTGTGTCCTTGTTGCCAAGAAGGCTAATGGCCTTTTGGGCTGTATAGGTAGAGGCATTGCCAGCAGATCAAGGGACGTGATCATTCCCCTCTATTCAACATTGGTGAGGCCTCATCTGGAGTACTGTGTCCAGTTTTGGGCCCTACACCTCATGAAGGATGAGGAAAAATTGGAGAGAATCCAGCAGAGGGCAACAAAAATGATTAGGGGGCTGGAGCACATGATTTATGAGGAGAGGCTGAGGGAACTGGGATTATTTAGTCTGCAGAAGAGAAGAATGAGGCGTGATTAGATAGCTGCTTTCAACTACCTGAAAGGCGGTTCCAAAGAGGATGGATCTTGACTGTTCTCAGTGGTACCAGATGACAGAACAAGGAGTAATGGACTCAACTTGCAGTGGGGGAGATTTAGGTTGGATATTAGGAAAAACCTTTTCACTAGGAGGGTGGTGAAGCACTGGAATGGGTTACCTAGGGAGGTGGTGGAATCTCCTTCCTTAGAGGTTTTTAAGGTCAGGCTTGACAAAGCCCTGGCTGGGATGATTTAGTTGGTGATTGGTCCTGCTTTGAGCAGGGGGTTGGACTAGATGACCTCCTGAGGTCCCTTCCAACCCTGATATTCTATGAAATAGTCACACATACAGAACTGACTGGAAAACCATACTCAAAGAGCAGTTATCAATAGTTCACAATCGAGCTGGAAGGTCATTTCAAGTGGGGCCCTGCGGGGATCTGTCCTGGATCTGGTTCTAGACAATATCTTCATAAATGATTTGGATAATAGCATAAAGAGTAGACTTATAAAATGTGTGGTCAGTAGCAAACTGGGAGGGGTTGTAAGTGCTTTGGAGGGCAGGATTACATTGCAGTATTAAATACCATTACCATAACACTGACAGTTGACTTGCCCAAACCAAACTGATTAGCCACTGACCTGTAACAGTCTGGGGTGGCCAGGTTCCAGATGACAATAGCACCCTGCATCTGCACTGGTATGGCCTCCCTCATTTGTGTGTCCTAACACTGGAGGGCTGGGGCAATTTCTTCACACAGCTCCAGGTGGATGGTCTTCCTCACACACAAGTTCTGGACCCACTGCTGGCATCACAGGTTTGCATGACAGTGTAGCACCATCACTCTGTGCTTGTGGTCCCATTCTCGACGCACTGGTGAGCATAGAAGGATTCTACACCTATTAACACCTGCATCAGCTATCTACACTTCACCACAACTTCATGCAGCCTGCATGATCTCCTTCTCAGGGTGAAAAGCCACTGCTAAAATGTCTTCCATCATGTCCCATGCCCCGCTTCTACCTCCTGGTTCTGAAATGAGTTACCTTTTGCACCTGTTGGCATTAATGCAATTGCCTAGAGTTGGATCTAGGCCTTGCCATCAGTTGGAACAGAGGCTGCAGACAGAAACCTAGAGCATGCTGTGCTGGAAGTGGATTGCTTTACTCAGTTGGCAGGCTAACAGCACTTCTGCACAGGGGCCTGGGAAGGACAGACAAAATGCAGTGAAAATTCCTAAAGCAGTGCATCTTAGTTCTTATAGGCGTAGAACAGTGTGTACCATAGCATGGTTTCCCCTTGGCCCATGTGGTTAGCTGATATTCGTGGCCTGGCTGGGTTGTTGTGGTAGGAGGACAAATTGATTTTATGAGTCAGATATTTCTTTGGTGCAATGTTTAGTTACAAATAATGTGTATAAAGTCCTGTTCCTTTGTCACTGTTTCAAGCCTTCCCCTATAGCAAGTCCTGTGCCCCAAGGAGCTCTGTCTTTGCTCTCTCACAGGGCACATTCGTGATTGGCTCTCTGGTTTTCTGATTGCTTTCTAGTTGCTTTCTGCCCCAGTGACTGCGTTTACAGTCGGTCCTCAGGGAAACAACCAACCCCTTTTATTCTCCATCAATTAGTTCTTGCTTAGGCCTTTCCATGTGCCTTGGGCAGTAGCTTCTATTGTTTGTTACTCCATCAAGGAGCTTAATTGCTTCTTCCATTTAGCCTGCAGAAAAGGTGGTTAGCACGTCCAAAAACTTATGAACTCTGTGATAGCTTATATATCAAAGACATGCTTTAGTGTGTTGCAGCAGCATGCTACATGGAAGCTTGTCATGCAGCATTGAGTCCTTGTGCAGTGAATATATCTAGCAGCATCTCTGTGAATCCTCATTGTTCTGGCTTGCTGGTCACAGGGTAGGATTAAGAGGCCTTTGAATAGGAGAAAGTCTGGCTAAAAGTTGTGGGCGTATCTTAAGTGTCATATTTTTGGTTAACAATTTCAATAACTTTGAATCTTTAATTGCCAAATTCTGAAAACCTAGAGGAAAAGATTGTATTCTAGAACATTCTAAAATAAGGTTGGAAATTTTGAAATCTATTGTGGTTTTTTGTTTGTTTTTTAATAAAAAACCCTTTGCACCAGAAACCCTTGGTTATGGCCCTTAAGCTATATCTTTATTGACATACAGCATCTCCATCTACCAGTGTCACTTACAGATGTGACTGAGAAATCCTGTCCTAAAAAATACTTACTTAATTATTCTTTAATCCTGTGTCCAATCACTCGATATAAAGGCAATACATATATACAAAGGCAATACAATAAGTTTCTTGTTTTGCTTAGCAAATTTAGGACAGGAACATTAAAATGTGGCATTTCATTTGTCCCCATTATAGTTCTCCATAGTGAATCATGCATGCTGTTTTATTTTTCTATAAATGTCCCTTTAGTAACATATAAAAGGTCCCCATTGACCCCACTTCCGTAAATGGTCTCATGAGAGCAATCGTAAAGCATACATTCCTTCCTTCTGGGGGAAATTAGTTTAACAGTATCATCTATAATTCGGGATGTCTGAAGAGTTGGCTGTGAACTTCTCCTAGATTACTAGCAGTTGAAGGTTGTGTCATATATTATACAGAGCTAATTTTCCTTAGATTTGCAGTAGGATTTCTGATTTAACTTTTACACTTAGTCATACAGCATTAATTATTTTCTGGATTTCAGGTGAGACACCGTTATAAAACCCCTAAAGGTTTGAAAGGAAAGGCTCATTTTACCTTGAACTTACCTGGACCTCTAATTACAACTGAGGAACAGGTACACCACTGCTTATTCATTCTCAAAAATTCCACTGACAAGCTTAGCAATGGAAAAATGTACATCTGTTCCCTGTCACCCATTCACACACATTTTGTATAATCATTGACCCAGATGCTCCAAAACGGCCAAACTGCTCAGCAAAAATACAGGGGCATGGGCAAAGGTGGTTTTACCCAAACTTTGACTCCTTGATCACCAAGCTGATTGGTACCAACCCTAGCTTTTGGTGCAAGATAGAACAGCTTTACTGACATTTAACTTCGATTGGAATACCTATTCCCCAATGAGGCACTCCTCTAGTAAGTGGAGTACATATGAAAGTATTATGATGAAGAAAGGAGTGAGTTGGTTTACTGGCTGCCTAAGAGGCCGCAGTGGTTAAAACTTGAGATTGTATTTTAGAAAGTGTCTCCCTCAGAAGCAAGATAAATTGCAAAGAAAAGGAAATGCCCTGGTATGGATAGTTACTATTTTCCTCATGTAAAACAGGCTTCATAGGTGCCTTCAGGTCAGAGAATTGGACATCACTTTCTTTGCAACAGTTGGCAGGAAGAATGTAGACCTTGAAAACCTGACTGTTTTTTTCTGAGGATTCATTTAAGTGAACTAAAGATGGTGGCTGGTTTTTCTAATAGGTCATTTTATTAATGGAATAATCCTAATACTTTCATTATGCTGCTTAAATGTGTAGTTCATTTGCAGTTCTTATATCATTGCATGTATAAACTTATTTCTTAAACAAATCTCACTCTGCAGTCACTAATAAAATCCACACCTCCAAAATGTGATGCCATCTCTTTAGCTGGTTATCAGCCCTGTGTGAAGCTACTTCCAACTTCTGCATAATGTCAAGGTACAAGACATTCAGGTAGCTATATTTCCTTAAAATAATGATTTAAAATGTTTCACACTGAGTTAGGCCCACTGATTAGAAAGATGCACAATGGGGAAGATACTCTGACATTTGGAATGACAAATCTATCTGAAATTGTTCGCGATGAAAATCCAAACATTGGGAAATTCATCTGGTTCTCTGTGGTTTTATTTATCTTTTTTTACAAATTCATCAGTCAGAGGAGGTGAATGAAGAGTCTGTCAAGAATTATGAATCTGGGATGATTTGTGGTTTGCAACAAAAGTAAAATGTACAGCTTCTCAAGTTGACGTTTACATAAAACCAGACATAAGTCTTCACCACTTTTGAAAGGGTTTTGAATCTGAAACTCAGAAGGTACTAATACTTCTGGATCAAAATCAAATAATTTATTCTTTGCAGCCCTCCCCCCACCTTCTGAAATGAATCTGACTGACTTCCCAGACTGACTGATTTTATTCTGTCCTAGGTAGAATAGATATAATAAAATGGGGAACACACTGAATTTGAGACTTTTTCCTCTGGGAATGATGCCCATTTATGGGGAAAAAAAAACCCAAAAAACAACAACCCAGGCATGTGGTTATTCTGGAGGCACTGTAGGAGACTGCAATGTTAATGTTGGACTAACTATATATTTGGGAGACAGTAAGTAATGGAAATAAAGCATTTTTTAAGGATATGAGGCTGAGGTGTAAATCCACAGTGCTCCAGAGTGCTGTGCACTAATTATATGGATCTGCTGCTGCTCCACAGTGAAAGTTCACTATTGCCCATTGAAGTTCCGCAATTTGAAACAATAGTGCCTTAACATATGCTAGGAAAGTTTTATTGCGCAGCAGCAGGGTCTACATGAACAGTTAGTGCATGACATTCTGGAACACTGTAGATTTACACCCCAGCTTGCTGTGCCCTAACTACTAATTTAGACAAGCCCTAAGGAACCAGTTTATGGTCCTGATACTGTAAACATTGCCCATCGGAAACTCTAAATATCTGAGTAGTCCCATTGAGTTCACATGCATAAAGTTATTACATGCATAAGTGTTTTCAGGACAAGGGCCAGTGTTCCATTCTTAAATAATACTAAAATTTCAACATAGTGGTCCCACTTGAGTCATTAGTAGGAGAAGATTTGGGTACATCATGGGGGCAAGATACTATAAGTGATAAGAGTCCTAGTTTGTCTCAGGTTTTAACTTATGATTAGACAGCCTTAGGCATTTGAATATCATTTATTCAGATATAATCAGTTCCTGTACATTGTGTTCTTATAATATTTGGGATTTTTTAATTAGAAGATGTATTTGACATATGTAATCCAATACTCTCAGTAAATCCCCACATTAAACGTTTTAATACCAATCATGCGGGAAATATTTAAATATGACAAGTTCTCTTTATCATAAAATTGTATTATAATAAAAGCAAACTGCCTGGCCAAGAAATTCAGAAAATAAGCCAATGTATAATAATGCAAACAAACACTGCAGAAATTGCATGCAGAAAAATGTAAGAAAAACCAAAAAAGCTTTCATTAGGAAATCACACTTCTTCACTCTCATGTTTGAGTTGGGAGATTAAAGATCTTTCTTTTCCAGAAAATGTCTGATTTTTATTTTGTCACAGGTAAAAATCAAACGATTCCCATTAATTCCAATATACATTTTAACTATCTGAAGAGGAAGGGTTTTTTTGTTTCTTTCTAGTTAAAGATTTCAGTATTTTGCAGCGTTTGAAGTTATCGAGTGAGGGAGATGCAAATGTAGAGAGTGGAAAAGGAAAGAACTACACTGTGAAACCATATGCAAATCTAAATGCATTTTCTTTGATCTTATATGAAAAATATTGTAGACTTCTGAAGGCTAAAAATGTCACAGATAAAATCAGCAACCTTCCTAATAGTAGGAACTGCTTTCATCAGTTTCTTGATTTACTAGTATTCTGACTTAAGGTCTTCCAGTTCTGAGACTTGATTTCATAATTTACATATTTAGTCCAATAGGCGTTAGATCTTGCCATTTCTCCAGTTGCTTTTTAGTCTTTAGATCTATCACTTAATGGGCAGAGAAGTGATATATAACATCTAAAGATGTGCTTAAAGGAGGAGTGGGAGAACTTCATTTTTATTAGTGTTTGACAGCAAGCAAGCTGATACTTCAGTAAATCACCCCAGTGAGTAAACAGCTAATATAGACCTCTCATTGCTTGGAGGAGCTTGGAATATTCTCCATAGTGTTCAGATTTCAAAGGGTGACTTTAGAGATCTATATTCTGCAGAATGACAGTTCTCAAACTTTGGTCTGTGGATCACTGGTGTTCCATAGAGAGCTGGCAAGGCATCAACTGGCTCCTCCTTTTCTACATCTGCCAAATTGCATTAAAAGAAGCTAAAAATTGGGGCTGGCCAGAAAACCATTCCATTTCATAACAAAATTCAAGGTTCTGAAATTTTGTTTCTTTCTGATGTGAAACAGAAATGAGACCTTTCAAACACTTTCATGAAAAAATGAGAGTAAGAGGGAGAGAATAGCTCAGAGTAACTAATAGCATAGGGACCTCGCCAGGGTATGTGGGAAACTGGTAGCCCACTGGTCCATGTGATCAGGAAGGGAAGAGGTTGTAACCCACAAAATATTTAATTAGAGATGGTCACAAAAATACTAATGAAACATTTCTTCATTGGACTATTAATCAAAATATAAACATTCTATAGATGTTTCCTTTACTCCCTGCTGGGTAATATGATGTTTGGATTCCATGTTTCTAAAACTAAACCGGCTCTTTATTAAGGGGACTATTTAAAGAGATGCTGACACTGCAGCTCACATTCAAGTACTGTACACATAGACAGCTTCCTGATGCCTCCAGACTTTTCCCTTCTGCAACCTGTGCTCCTCCCTCTAGGTTCCATGCAGATTGCTACAGCAAAGAAGGTTCAATATAGACTAAGTTCTGTTGGAACCCAGGCAGGTGCCTGATGGAACCCTGCCTTCCAGACAGGTTTCTGACAGCAACCTGCCTCGCTTCCTGCAAGCTCACTTGCCCGGCTCCTCGGCAGCCCACTTGACAGACTGCCCAGGAGTTGGGGACCCCAGGGCTTTCAGGAACTGCAGTTTCAGGGCAAGCCATCAGGAAGATTACTTCAGAGGTGGGATCCCAACACTTCGAGGGTCCCCAGCAGCCTGTCAGATGGACTGCTTACAAGGCTTATAGGTGCTGTGGCTCTGGGACAGTCCACCAGGCAGATTGCCCCAGAGCCAGGGCTCCATTACTTTTCATGGAGGGTTTTGAAATTTTGCTGTCTTGTTCTGAATAAGAACAAAACCATTATGAAAACACTTGAGAGCCCCTGTTGTCAGACTTCACAAAATAAATAAATAAATAAAATTAAAATTAAATAATCAAAAGTTTGGCTAACAAATCTCAAACCTTACTGGCCTGTCCTCGGGTAAAAATGCTTTTTAGCAGAAAGCTGGATAGAGATTAAGTCTTGCACTGTGTAAGATATTTGGCTAAGAGGCTAAGCGAATACTTGAAAATTTTAAATATGTGGCTCAGTATTTCCAGATGATATGCAACCTAAGGAGATTTGCTAGTGCATATTCGGTACCATTGTAATTTATTTTGACAATAGGAGAGATACCAAAGACTATTTCTCTCTCTCTCTCTCTCTCTCTCTCTCACACACACACACACACACACACACACACACACACACACACACACACACACACACACACACACACACACACACACACACACCAATTTCTAGAAAAGGTATGATCCCGGCAATTATTGTCCCATAAATTGTAAATGTTATGCTTGGCAAAACAATTAAACAAATATTAGAAAATAAGAAGCATCATAGGCTGATAAAGAATAAGAAGCAGATTCTCTGCTGGATCCTGTTTTCACTGGTGCAGCAGAGAAGGGAGGGTTTCAGGAAGCCACCTATACCACTCTGAGTCTCTGCTTTGCTCCAACCTGGCCTTGGCAAAGGTTATTGTGGCTTGGGGGATGTTCTAATTTGCGCCAGATGATTCTAGCTCCTGAGAGACCATATGCCAGTTGGCGAAAGCTGGAGAAAAATTAAAATTGGATGTATGGGCTAAGTATATTCATGAATGCTTCTATTAAAACGATCAGTATGTAATAGCTATGAATGTTGATATTTAAAATGTTGTCTTCAGATATTAGAATTAACAGCCTATTGAGATGAACAAGGTAGCTCACACCTCTAAGCAATTGTTCAGGAAAAAACAGTTTGCAGACTCAGGAAAAAACAGTGCATTAGTTGCATTTGGTTCACTTTTTAAAGTTTTAATTCCTGTATGAGATAGCAAATACTTTTAAATAATTGAATAAAACAACCAATCAGATTCATTTTCATGCAGCCAACAGGGTCACTATAGCTGTGTATAACTGCCAGGTAATGCTGACACCTTAATGAAAATATTCCTTTAAAATTAAAATAGGGCATACATTTTATTAAAAATATTTGTGCTAATTAATATTACTGTTTATTTGTATTCCAGTAACAACCATGATGTGCTGGGTATTAGCCACAAGTACAGAAGTACATTGTTCCAGCTCTGAAATGCTTACAGTTTATGAAGTTAGGCAATGCACAAAGACAGGAAAGAGAGAGACAACTGAAAAATGGTCAAGATTTTCAAAAGTGATTTATGATTTTCTGGTCTCTAATCTGAGACACCCTAAAATAGCCTGATTTTCAGAAAGTGCTAGCCACCCAATCTCTGAAAGTTTGGTCTCTCCAAGATGCATCAAGTTGGGACACCTAAAACCACTAGTCACTTTTGAAAATCTTTGCTCATATATGTACAATTTACATATCATATGCATTTTGTTGTTACATAAAAGCACATCCATTATACCTAACTGCCCCTCCTATGCATTACAAAGGAACCTGGGATATGCACTTGGGGATGTCATAGCATCAATATGACATAAGAGGGAGCTTTGTGCAGTCTATGGAGGCAAAGGAGCTCAAATGAATTAATCTGCTAGCCTAGAACACTTCACATCCTCCTAGATTATTTTTCATTTTCTGGTACCTGCCTCAATATTTAAAATGCAGTTGTTAGGACAGTACTTAAATCTACTGTCTATGGAATTTTTTAAGCAACATTCCCTGCAACTATGAATAGTACTAGCCTATTGGGTGCTAATGGACTGTTTTGCTATGAATCACCTACTGGACTAGCTCACACATGAGACTTAGGGGGCCCTGGTTTGTGAATTGCTCTGGGGTTTAGGTAGGAGATAGGCATCTGGAAGGAGGCAACAGTGCACATGCCCATAGGCAGAAACATAGGAAAGGTGCCTAGGGAATTTTGACTGCGAAAACTGAGGCACCAAGTGAGTTTAGGCACCTATAGGGTTCAGCAGGAGTTTTGTCAGTCGTACTGGCACCTAAACCTAGAACTTAGTCACTTTCACCCAGGCTTAGGCACCTAAGTACTTTTGTGAATTCATGCCTTAATTCTTAAGTCTGCCCCTTACCTCCCTATCATTGGTTACAATGCATGGGAGAGAACAGTTGCCATGGGATTACTTCTGCTCCCATTCAGGAGGGTGGGCAGGCGTGGGGAATGGACAGCGACTTGGATTTGCTATCCTTATCCACTAGCCAGCTCCGAGGGGAAATAAGCTGTTTTGTGAAAAGGGCTGGTGAAACTTGCTCGGCTAAAGAGAGCAGAGACTGAATTGTGACTTCCTGAGTGACAATCTGGTCCCTACTCTGGTCTTGTGGAAGCACAGCTACACACTTCTCCTTAGAACACATCACCAAATTCCAGTTTAACCCAGAGTAAACACTAGCCTGCTGGAAGTGCAATCTGATAGTCTAATAGATAACAGCTCAGAACTACTTTTTTAAAGAACAAATTAACACTTTATTTTTAATTGATTTATTTCCTCACGTGTCAAAATGACCATATGCTTAATGATGTGACTTAATGCTTCTCATCTCACTCCTATGACTAGTTGCATATCTGAATGCGACTATATGGGGATGTAAAGTGAACTGGATTTACCCCATTGTCATAGAATTTCTACACTTGTGATCCTTTTGAGTGCCTTTCATGAAAAGGCAAAAACTGCTGCATTATTTTTATTTACATTATTAGGGCAGTGAACTTGTCAGGACAAATATGATTAATTGCCCCCCCCCCATAAAAGATGTACTGGCAAATCTTTATAAAACCACTTATTTCAGCACCTTGAAAAATAGTGCAATAGATATACGCTACAGTGTGTACTTAATATCACTCATTGATTTCAGACCCTGTAAAACTTATGCAAAAAAAGATAAGCTATGCTCTGCAGTTTCTTTAACTCTGAATTTCCTTGCATTAAGAGTTTAAATCACACTCTTTTTGTCACTTTCATGTGGAGTGGGTTCTTTTCTGTTAATAAATGTAGACAAAGCTGTGATTTAAACTGAACCTTGTCAAGGTAACTGTTAAATTGCGAGGAGAGACTTGGCTATAGACCAATATTAATGGAAGAAATATTTTATAATAAAAAGCAGTATGTTAGTAATAGCGGATTTGCTGGTTTTTATAGTCTCCACAAGCACAAATTCTTGTCAGTTTTCACTGCTAATGCATTTTTGTCAAGTCTTACCCAATTAAAAAAAATAAAAAGACCTATCACCCCTCTGCTTAATATTGTGGAAGATAGAAATTCTAATTTTCTAAAGAAAGTAGTGAAAATAGAGATCTTAGCCTGGAGGAATAAGATAGACGATGCCTGACTATCAAAAAGAATATTTTTTTAAAGAAGGAGCCATCAGAAAGTATAGCAGTTTGAATATAAAAATGTATAAACCTTCAAACTCCAAGTATAAAGGGGTGTCAAATTGCCAGTAGTTTTCTTTTTTCTTTCTTTCCCAGTTTTGTTAAAGGGATCCATCAAATGTAAAGAGATGACACAAAGTAATTTATATAGGATCATATTCACTATGTAAATGACTGCAATGCAAAAATGAAAGCCCATTTCTCTTATGTGTTTGCATATACAGCAGTTACTCATCACCTAATACTTATGGATGGATTCTGTGATTCTGACAGCGTATTAGATATTGAGGTAAAAGCACAAGGGAAACATATGAAAGAGATAGCATGGATCTGTTTGAGATTCTGAGGCAGCCGAGGTGTAACAGATTTTTTGCAAATGCAAAAGCATCCAAAAGAATGGAGGAGTCACGAAGAAAAAAAAATCTCATGCATTTTTTAGTGTAGTGATTTAAATTGATACCTTGAAGACTTAATCCTGGGAGGTGGCAGGTACCGTCTGCTATTAAAATCAATAAGACTTGAGGGTGCCACTTTTCACTAGAGGTGCCCAGAAGCGGAAGTATGAGGCCCTAAGATTGCAAAAGGCAATCTGTTATTAATTCATCTTGATTAGAGCTGGTTCAAAAGTTTTCTGGCAAAACTGTTTTTCAAAGGAAAAGTGGATTTATGACTAATGAATATTTTCATGAAGCGTTTCTGCTTTCCACAGAAGTTTTTGACTTTTTGTCAAAAACAAACAAACAAAAAAACCCCCCAGAATACTTGAAAATAGAAGGGTTCAGCTTTTGATTGAAAACCTTTGATTTGGAAATGGTTGCCATTGTGGCTTATAGGGGTTGTGGTCGTACTAAGGAACCTGGCATGCAGAAGAGAACGGAGGCATAAGGAACGTGAACAACTCCTATGAGCACAATACTGGCATTTCCAAATTGAATTTTCAAGTTTGGACCAATGGTTTTAGGTTTTCACTTTTTTTGCCAAAATTTGTTTTTTTTTTCCTGGGGAGGAAAAGCCTAATTTTCCTACTTACTAGCATCTTGAGACAGATTTCTTTATACGGTAGTATAAATATGGATCAGCCCATATTTTAGCCTGTGCTAAAATTGAATTCTGTTGACTTAAAATACACTTAACAGTCAGTCTTCCATACTTTCAAACCTTTGTGCAGTGTTTTAGTGTGTATGGGCCAGATTGTCAACACATGGTCTCACTTTATGAACAAACTGAGGGCACAAATAACTGCGGGCACAAAATATTACAACTATTGCTGCTGCAGTTTTGTGGGCACAATAGGAAGACTTCATTAAAAGGAGGCTGAAAACTAGGCTTTAAAAGTTGTTTCAACATTTCAGGAGCTAAGCTGTACAAAATGTTTAGCCTTTTGTTATGTAAATATCAAAGTATATTGTCTTGTTATGCAAATAATTTTCGTGTGCATTTCTAGCTTTTTTTTTTTTTTACTTGTTTTTCTCCCTAATTCAAGTGCTGCAATCTTCAATTGAATCCATTGGTGATTGAAAATAGATTTGATCTATTTCTTATTGCACCTTTTCTTCACCTACTAGGTTCTGTCAAGCTTTTTCCAGAAGGTTTTCTTTATGCCTCAAGCCCCTTTGTCTGTCTTTCTCTTTGCTAATTTGCCATAAGGCATGTCTACGTTTACTGGGGATGGATGTTGCGGCGATTGATGCACTGGTCTAGAGAAGACCTGCTAAATCAACCACAGATCACTCTCCCATCAACTCTGGTACTCCACCAGAACGAGAAGAGTAAGGGAAGTCAATGGGAGAGCATCTCCTGTCGACACAGCGTGTTGTAGATACTGCAGTAAGTCGACCTAAGCTATGTAGACTCCAGCTATATTATTCACGTAGCTGGAGTTGCGTAACTTAGGTTGACTTACCCCCCTAGTGTAGACAAGGCCATAATATTTTAGTACCTGAATTTGTGTGACATCTTGGACTTTAACTAAACGGCTACAGCCCTTTGGTCTTTCTGAGATACATTAAGATTGCTTAGTCCTACTTACAGACCATTGGAATGTCCTCCTGTACTTCTGTCCAGAATTCATACTTTAATCAGTAATGGTCTGAACTTCAAAAGGGTCCAGTGACATCAGGTAAGCATCCAAACATTGAAAAGAGAATCTCAATTTAGCTGGAATCTTCCAGTTGTGGAAATCAGGCTGGAATTCTCAAGGGAACGGCTTTTCTTTCTTATGAAATTTCCAATATTTTCAGGTTTTGACCAGATTGGAAATACCTTCAGAATAATCTTGCATGCAGTAGTTCAGTGTTTCAGTCAAAACTAGATAGAATTGAGTCACAAAATAATTTAACCAAACTTTTTGAATCTCAAAAAAAAAAAAAAAAAAAGGTTATAGATTCATAGATTATAAAGCCAGAAGGAACCATGGTGATCATACAGTCTGACCTCCTGCAGAACACAAGCCATAGGCCAAATCAATTTCCTGAATTAATTTCTATTTGAACTAGAGCATATCTTTTAGAAACTAAATCCAATCTTGAAAATGGTCAGTGATGGACAATCCAGTACAATGCTTGGTAAGATAAGAACATACAGCACCAAATGCTGTAGTATAGTGTATGTCCATTATAATTGGACAGATCTGGGCAGGAAAAGAGGCAATGAAGGGACCCAGATTGCCTGGGAAGGATCTAAGAGACGGTAGGGATGGTTAGGAAAGAAAGATTGCAGTAGTCCAGAGCAGCCAGTTAAGGGAAGGAGGTCATCAGAACATAGAGTGGCAGGTGAAGCTATATGCATTTGAGGTCTGTTTTCCCACTTGGATTATTTTTGCTTGGGCCTGTGGGATGAATTACGCCAGTTGACCTGCTGGGACATTTGTTTAAGCAGTTTGATTTTTTTATTCCAGGAAATGGGAATATTCTAAGAGATTTTAAAAAAGAAACTCATAGAGATCCTCTTTTCATAGTTTAAAAGAAGAAAAATCCTGTAATTAAAGACATTATAGTAATCTTATCAGGGATTTATAATTTAAAATATATTTCTTTATGAGAACCACTTTGAAGATTGAAATTGATAATACATCCATCTTGTGACGATTTATTTTTTAGAGGAGACAGTCTTGTACTTAATCAGTGCTCTAACTTGGTATTAGGGGCACTATGCTGCTGGAGGTGCCAGCTTTCAGGTGATGCGTAGAACAGGATCCAATAGCACACTTTTAACAGTTGGAATATCCTGCCCAATGCATCCTGCCCCAATCTCACTTTATGTAATTAAATTCTATCAGTTGGATAAGGAATCTGATTGTCATATCAGATACGCTAGTACAAATCAAGAGGCACTCCATTGAAATCAATAGAGTTACAGCAACGTGAAATCAGTGTGGTGGGAGAATCAGGTCTAGTGTACTTTTCTTCACTTTCTGTCTTAAACTTTTGTGCAGTGTTTCTCTGTGTCATTAAGCCACCTGTATATTCCACCCTGGGGTGGCTCAATTACATGGGGGTAGTTGAAGGATCCAAGTGTTGCCTACCCCAACTATTCAAAAAATATTAGTCAGGCCATTCAATAAACCATGAAATTGGCTTGATGAGATTTTTTTAAGTAGTATAATTTTTGCATTCTTTTTATACGTCTTCTGGGTTTTGAAACTTTAAGATACACGTGGGTCACATTTTCAAGTTTTTCTGTGCAATCATGAGTGCTAAGAAACTTCCTTTTTTAATGAAAGCTGAGATTCTCAACTAATTACTTGATTTCAGTGGTGGCTGGGGGTTCCAGAAAATCACTAATATTGTCAGAGCTGCAATAAAATCACTAAGGCTGGCAGCACTGTGATCCTTATAACATCCTTACAACTTACTGCACTCTCAAGGTTGTGGGGGGCTAACCTAAATTTTGTACAGTGCTTGAGAACGTCTAATTAGGGGCACTCTAGTAATACAAAATATGGATATTTATTCTTAAGCTTATAACATCATGCATGCCCATAGTGGTTTGTTATTGAGCTAAATTTTAGGCTTTTGGTGAAGATTTTTCATATTTAAAGTATTTTAAAACATAACACAGACAATGAAATGGCCTTCTCCTAGAGATATAATAAAAAATGCAAAGCAGGACAAATTTACGATCTGCCAACTTCGTTCAGTGTTGCTTTAAGTTCCCCCATTTAGATTATTTGTTTTGCATTTCCCCTTCACTGAAATTTTGACAAAGAGACAACGACAAGCATGTGAATACAGCTCTTGATTTATTAATGTCTGCTATGACTCCTGTGACATGAACTAGCAAAGTATGGTTTCAGTGAACATTTTACTTTCATTCCAAGTTGCAGTCAGCCACCTGAGTTGCCCAGAAGTGTCATATTACTTTACTGAAATAAAATCAGCACATTAATGCATTATTATGCTTAGCTACCTCTTACCTTATAGTTGCTTGTCACATTAATATTTTGTCTAAATCTAACCTTTAAAGAAATATAAGAATTCAAATCACACAGCATTTGTACTGCAGGCTTGGTTCTTGCATTCCAGTTGGAGCAGTGTAGGCAGGTTGCACATATGTATTTCTGTAAGAGAGAGACTAAATTCATAGTAATGATTTATTGATTTTTTTTTTAAATTCTCAAATTCGATGGTATGATTACAGGGATAACAGAAAGTAATTGTTTTCATGGTGGTGCTTGCAATAGGACCTCTGCCAGCATAGTAGCTCACAGCTGAACTCTGAGTGACTGGTGGAGAAGAACAGCTCTTTATTAGAGTTGCATGATCAATTTGAAAGAGCAATTTATCTGGTGAACTTAGCCCTTTTCATGTTTGTGAATCATTAAAGAGCGGATGATATTTGCAATTATTTTTTGCTATTTTAAATTGTTCCATAAATTTGCATGAACAAATTTCAGCCTATGAATTGCTTATCGACTGCTTGCTATGATCATTCCTTTAATCAATACTGACTGAACTCTGATTGAGCTCCTGATACGCACAGTATTGTTTCAGTTCCTTTGCTAGAGAACCTACAACCAAAATTTGGGGAAATGGGCACTAGTTTTGGGTTCCCAGTTTCATACACCTTACAGAGGTGACTTCAGGAGGATTTGTGTATGATTGGTGTGATGCTCCTCAGGGGTATCCAGGTTTGAGAGTCACCTCATCACTTCCACCAGTGTTTCTCCGAGTGGAGTTCTAATACACAAACACTTCCTAGTATCCCAGTGAGTCACTGGTCACAGCAGATTCTTGGGCTACAGCGCCTGTTAGCTGTGCCACAGACACACTCAGCACTTACTCCGTTTCCCTGGTGAGGGCTGACAGTGAATTCGCTCTCTCAACCCCTGAGTCTGTCTATGGTGGGCTTGTACCTGAACCCTAGGGGTTTAACCCTGTTTCATTATTACAGAAAATAACATATCAAGAAAAATAACTTTCCTCCTTTACACAGTCAGAATCCTAGAACAACCTTTAGTGTCCTCAGGTAACAGGCAGAGTGATGGGATCCATCATACCCCCCACCTGTTTGTCTGCTAGCCCCTGATCAGGCACATCTTTATGTTCTTCCTCCTGGATCCCAGCGGTGTTACTTGACCCTCTTCTGTTTGAGCTGCCGGTGTTTGTCCTGGTTAGCTCCAGCTCTGCCTCCGCACTCTGATAGCTGGCCTCCAGCTTTATCGATCTCTTCTCCACTAGCAGCCTTTTCCACTTCAGCTTCTTCAGCTCTGGACCTCACCATCGCCACCGCCTCTGCTTGATCACCTGGGGAACTGTCGGCTTGGTCTTCTGCATGCCCTGTCGGAGAAAAAAAAAACTCTTCTGGCTCCCAGTTTGGAGCTAGAGCCCCATCCTACCTCATGGCACACAAGCTTCGATTTCTTCTGCTCAGCAGCTGACAGACTATGCTGTGCACACAGCTCTTCTAACTCCTCTTTGGTAAATGTAGCGTATGTTTCTTTGCTCATCCTGCCTTTTCTGCTGCTTTATTCATCTTATACTTTCTTTTGTTCTATTTCCTTTACCCAAAATAAAGATGCAGAAAAAAAACCTGTAATCTTTCCTTTATCTGTTCCTGACCTTCTCACTTGTGAATCTCTCAGATTCTAATTTACCAGTGCTTGGAGTCTGATCCTTGGCTAACCAGAAAGCTGGGTGTAAATCCTGCCATGACTATATCTCTGTGACTCTCCCCAGAGTACACAAGGTAATAGTAAGATGCCTCACAACCTTGGGTACCCCTGGAGAGCATTCCACTTGGTGGTTCTGAAAATCAGGCTCAAGGTATTTCAAATTAGGCATTCAGATTGACCTTTAGAAATGTCTTCTGCTTCTATTTTTTTTTCTAGGAATCAGGTACTTAAATCTTTTTGTGGCCCAAAAATTTATCCCAAAGAATATATTGAAACAAAAATTCCACATTGGAAACTTTATCAAATCCTGGACCAACTTTTTCATTGAAGTAAACAGATATAATCTTGCTTCATGTTAAAACTTCCTTTGGCCACCCAGGCATTTTCTGTCTGATTTACGTTGTTAATATAGATCATAAACTCTTTGGGGCCCTTCCTCTGTTCTGCACTGTGCCAGATAACTTGCAAGTGCTCAACAAATACATTCAAATAATTTGGTCCTTCTCTAGTAACAATGTCAATAATGTAGGCCATATTTTTAAAAGTGCCTCTAAATTTGCACTTACAAAATTGAATCTGCAACCCTCCATACTTGTGTATCCAGGTTAGGTAACTGTATGTCTGCCTTCTTTGAGTGCGAACATACGCTCACTCTAAATGTAGGCTTTGCATGTGCAAATAGGTGAGCACACAGAACATTCATGCACAAGTTTACAGGTCCATTTGAGGCTGATTTGTATGTCATCTTGTAAATCTGACTCCACTTAGATTTTAGGCAAGCAATGGAGGATCAAGATAAAAAATTTAGCAGTTCCTCAGCTGCATATAATCGTTAATTAAAAGCATTTCTGAAAGTGCCCTTTGCTTCTTCACTGTCATTGCCATGCTGTTCAATGAAAAGCAAGTGCTTGCCCAAATGTCCTCTTAAAGCTGCTGATACAGAGCACCCTACTGGAATGTGCACTTTACAGTCTGGGGCCCAGCAGTGGCTGCTCCCATCCTTCCATGGATCATTCTCTGGGAAGAGATAGAACAGATATGCTGTTAAGTTGACAGCTGTGAGTGGCCCACAGCAATGGAGTGCATTTATTTTACTTTGATTTTATTTTCCCACTGCCCCAGGTGCCATAAAAGCAGAATCTACCAGGTTTGGGATGTTCACTTAAAGAACTAATCATGCAAGTCTTGAATCAAGAAAACTCCACATTATGCACTACATGCCATTCTCTCTGCATAAACTTTAACAAGCACGTTTTCCCGAGGCATGTTCTGTAGGTGGGATCTAGTCTTGTCTAATCAGCTGCATGAACTGCTGTTAAGATTATGAGAGAGGGCAGAGTCCAGAAAAAAATTCTACAAACCTTTTATTTATTTGTTTATTGGAGGACCCCTAGAATCACTACTTACACAAACAAAAACCGCCTGCTGAGCAGCACTGTATTATTGCCTAGGCCGCCAAGGCCTAGGCCTAGGCCGGCAAATTTGCAGGGGCGGAAGCTCCCCTCCACGCCCCGCCCCTCTGCTCCAGCTTGCCTCCGCCTCTTCTGCAAGCGCGCCACCGCGTCCTGTTTCTCTCCCCTCCCAGCACTTGAGCCGCGAAATAGCTGTTTAGCAGGGCAGGAGGGGAGGAGGAGGAATGCCGCATGCTGGGGGGAGAGGCGGGGCGGGGATTTGGGGAAGGGATCCAATAGGGGAAGTGAGGGGGCGGAGTTGGGGCGGGGACTTTGGGGAGGGGGTTGGAATGGGGACGGGAAAAGGGCGGAGTCGGGGCGGGGCCAGGGCGGCAATTATTTCCCAGCCTGTGGCGGCAAAATTATTAATCCGCCACTGCTGCTGAGTAACATTTCTGATGCCTAATGATCCTCTTCAGCATTGTCACCTGCCTGGTTCCCCCTGGCACAACAGCTTTAGGGCACAATTCTATCACAGATTCTTCTTTTTAAGCCACTCCAGTACATGTGTTTCTTCTTTCATAGTATCATAAATTCTATAAGTAAATGATCTGTTTCTTACAATTTATTTAACTCACATGATCAACACATGAATCATAATGTTTAATATAAGTAGAGGATGCATGCAAAGATTGACATCCTCTTTTGATCTCCTCTCCCACAGCCTCTGAATACACAGACTGTCTTGGTCTCTCAAATGGACACACAACTCCTATTGATTATAATAGGAAATGAAATCATACATTTAATAGAATACACTTCTAAATATCCTACAATACCCAGGAACAACAGGGTATATTAGATGTGGGGAGGCAGTTAATTAAGTTGTCACAAAAATTATTTTGTATTTAGTGGTAATCCCTTCAGTCCTATTGGGCTTCCAGGACCAGGTTCTTGGTCACACTAAATGAACAGATCTTGCCAATGGAGATTTCCCTTTACCCAGAGGAATCCTTCAGTCATATTTGGCTGCTGGAGTGCTTCTGACACCAACCCTCTCTGGTGTCTGAGGCTACTTTATTTTATGCCGGGAAATGTCTCAATGGTTGCACAACCCCAGGATTGGGCTTGGAGACCATAAAGGTGGCCAAAAGACATTTTAGCATGCTTACAAGGAAGCAGAAGGGCAAAATAAATTTCTGATAGAGCCAAGGATTTGGCCCACAATGTTCTTTCAACAACATTAGTAGTCCTGTTGGCTCTTTGAAGATACTTTACACAGCCTTGTGTTGCACTAAAATAAATGTCAAAAAAAGACACATCTTACACTAATGAGTGGATCTCAAGGGGTTAATGGAGGTTGGATACTAAGATTCCAGTCTTAAATTATTCAGCTGTGCTCCCCTCCCTGACACCAGAAAAGCCCATGCCAGAATGTCTCTTGTTCTAGACATGAAAAGATTTAAGAATGTTATAACTTTATAAATCTCACTGCCTTCCTGATTCACATATTTTGTGACTAAAACAGTTTAGGGAATCTCAGGAATAGCATTAAAGCACTCATGTTTTAAATCACAAAATGGATGAGCTCTGATACATGATGGACTCTCAGTCACAGAACAATAAATTATTACTGTGATCTTCCCTAATTCTGTAAATTCAAAGTGGGGACTGGCAGCTATTGATGCACCACTTCTCCTGGTAAAACACCTTTCAAACTGGATTATTTAGCATACAGGCACAGTAAAATAGGCATGTATCAGCGAGGTAATTTTCTTGGCTATCCTGTAGAGACTAGCAAGGTAACTAGCAAAATACAAGTTGTCCAGTTTCCCAGGGCATACACAGTACTATTAGCTGAACTGAGGACATCACGTATAACTTCTCCTAGTACTTGTGAAAGCAGATGAATGCAGTGGGTGGGTGTGCTGCTGCTACCTTCTGGCTCAGATGCCTTCCTTATAATAAAATTTAAGTTTGGATTGCTTACATGGTGCCATTTCTAACACATTGGGCTGGATCTCCATGTGCAAGGTGTGAGCTCAGATATGGATTATTTTACAAAAATGGCTTAATAAATATGCTATTTATTAATCCTGGAGCTTAAAAAATTAATATGCCATATTTATTTCATTCTGTTCTAGGAAAAAATATGGAATTTTAAAAAAATAGTTATGTATTTATAGGCAGTTAGTCCTTAAAATGGAATAAGATCTTTTCAACTTTGAAAGGTTTTGAAACTGAGATATTTAAGTTAAAAGAAGCTATGGAAAATGCTTTCCTATAATATTCCTTCATATTTTTTGCAACAGTGCTAATTTTGTATTCACTGTAATAGATTTTATGTCGTCATAACAATCTCCTAAGCACATCAATGTGAATCCACAGACATGATGTTACAATGTCAAATGAAATGATCTTCCTAGTCTATGGAGAGATCAATGATGCAAACCCAAGGGGGATTATATTATGTCAAGATGTTAGCAAATAATGTCAGTAGGAGTCTGTGGAGTACGTTTTACAATGTAAAAATGAAACGAAGGGATGTCAATGCAATTCTACAAAGAGAACCATCCAATTATCAAGGTGATTATCAAAAAGAAATTGCAGGTGTTTGTGGTCCTATGCACACCACCATGTGTTCTATCTATTCAGCAAAGTATTGATCTTGCTTATCTCTGGTTACAAAGAGCTGGAGTGTGCCCTTCCACTTAAATGTAATTACTATCGATGTGAT
Source organism: Chrysemys picta bellii (assembly GCF_011386835.1). Classification (NCBI taxonomy): domain Eukaryota; kingdom Metazoa; phylum Chordata; order Testudines; family Emydidae; genus Chrysemys; species Chrysemys picta. Next base: position 47,047,109 of record NC_088795.1, read on the forward strand.
ATCATTCTGTCATAAATATTGGGGTAATGTCAAAAAGGGAGCAACATGGTTAGAGTTTAGGTTAAAAAGAGTTTAACTAAAAAATTTCCACTTTAAACACAATTGCAACCTTAAGTGACTTTTTTTTAAAGCTATAATTCATGGGGGAAATTGTGATTCAGCCATTCACTGCTGCCCAATCAACTGGCACAAAAAGCAACTTCAGCGTCAGTGTGAGAATTTCTGGAGTAGTCGGAAAGCTTTGGTGGTAAGGAGTTTGGGCAGAGAGAGACAGCGGCAACAGTAACAAGAACCTGGGGAGTTTGGAGGAAGCGGTTGGGAGAGTGCCAGAAGTCTAGTGGCAGACAAAGGCCCCAGTTGGGATCGAGGCCATATGCGTTTTGTGCTATACTAACACAGAAAAGAGAGAGTTCCTGTCATCAATTCATCTGTGAAAGGGGAAAAAGGTAGGAAGTAAGAGTAGGGGAAGATGCTTAATTTTACCATGTTCAGAACTAAATGCAAAAGGCTTCTCTTCAACTAAACTCTCCTTCAGTGAATTCTGTACAAATCAAACGACAAACCATTCTAAACAGGAAGGAAGAAAGACAGAGATTTATTATTGTTTCTATTTTTAGGTACTTGTGAGATGCACAGATATGGCCCGCATTGGCAGACAAATAGTTGTGGGGTTTGGAGACATTTCACAATAATTCTCAGTATTTTAATAAGTCTCAATAATTTTGCTAATATTTCCATTTTTTCCAGAATGGTATGTTACTACTTCATTTGTCTTTATGCTTTATCAGTCATTAACCACAGTGGATATGGTGCACTGAGACAGAATAAGCAGACACAAAGAGCCATAACAGCTCAAGACAGGACAATATGGGTATGTCTCACAGGGATTAAAAAAAACCACATGGCTGGCCCGGGTAAGCTGACCTGGGCTTGGGCTCTGAGCCTGAAAAATCACTGTGTAGACATTTGGGCTCAGGCTGGGGCCCAAGCTAGGAGCCTGTGAGCTCAGACTGGAGCCTGAGTATCTACACAGCAACTTTTAGCCCTGCAGCCTGAGCCCAATTAGCCTGAGTCAGCTGACCCAGGTCAGCCACAGCCATGTCGTGGGTCTGTTATCCCTGTATAGGCGTACCCTATGGGACTTCAGGGGAGATTTATTGATAAGGGCCCAGTCAGCAAATGGACTTGCGGAATGGGAGAGGTAGGGTGGTTGGACCTAGCATAGTGTTTTCAGAATTGTCCCTCAGAATGATACCATTGTGCACCTTCTGTGCACAGATGCAAATGATTATATAAAGCACAAGCATCGACCCCCAACCTTTTAAATTCAAATTGGTAATCCTGATCTTCCAGCAGGAGGCCGCCATCTTGCTGAAAAGAGAGGTTATTTATAGCTGAAGAAATAAATGGCATGGTTTGGGGATTATATTGCAGCAGTAGCATTAGGATCATGTGTCACTTGCAGTCTGGCTGGTCCTTTAGGGGGAGTCAGGCTCATCCTTGCCTGAGACATAACTGTTATTCCCCAGATCCTGATCTGGTGGCTTAATTACCATTAGTGATCCAGCTGTGACAGGGTCAGATAGGACTCCATAAAGGGACAGGAGAACTCCTGCAGTGGAGGAAAGCCAGGAGAGAGGAGGAAGGAGAGTTCTAGCTTTCTGGGGAAACAGGCTGGAGAGAACCACAGGAAGCAGGTTAGGTTCCTGTGGGAGGCCCGAGATAGGGTCTGTAAGGAACAAGGAGGTCCCTCAGAGAAGCTGCCAAAAATCCTCATGAAGGGGGGACAGTGGGGAATCCTGTGAAGAAAGGCCTCTAGAGAAAAAGCCCTGGGGTGGGAGGATGCTCAGCCTAAAGAGCAAAGAAGGAACTCTGCAGTGCCTGGCAATAGAGGTGTAGAGCATGAACTTCAACATGGGTGGGCAGAAGGATCATTTTGTTTGGATGTTTATCTGGAGTCTTTATTTGGACTTTATTTATTTATCCAGGAAAGGGTCTAAACTAGATGGGGTTTAGCTGGAGCATTGAGCCACAGGCAGAATCAGGTTATTGCAGAATCAAAGTAAAGGTCATCAGGGGCACTAGACACGAAGGCTCCTGCTGTGTTAATCCCCAACACCAGGAAGTGCTAAGGTGGGGAGTACAACTGCTGACATTGTGTCACAGAGTTCAGTTTTAACAGCCGCTTTAAATCTTTATTTTGACAAAGAAACCAAAACATAGAATACTGACTTTGAGCACTATTTGAATTTTTCTTGGTGATTCGATGAAAATTGAATTGATAGTGAAAGAATAGTAAGAGTTCATAATCTCCCCTTTTGATGATAATTTTTCCTCATTGTGTTGTTTCACTTTTTTCTTTGTACCCATTATGCAAGAAATCAAAAACACTCTGGGGTCTGACCTTTGGCCACATTATTGTTCCTTTTGTGCTGATTGCTAGAATACCAGTAATACATCAGTAGTGTTTGTCTATAAAGGGTCATGTGTCAGTATTTAATACATTTTTAGCCATAATGCAAAATATGTGCACCAAGGCAAGCCTGCTGAATTTTACTTTGATGACAAATTGGCATTCTTGCAAATGTTGTCCCTTCTGGGAGGCTAAAAATATTCATTCATACACATTAAAGAGACAAGGTAGGTGAGGTAATACAATGATCTCAGCAGTGGTAAGGCAAAATAACTTCCTGAATGCATGCAATGTGTCATAGTCTGATGTGCTGATATGTTGATATAATCAATATAAAAGCATTTGAGGTCACTATGAATGTTGTGTGTTAGATTAAATTGGGGCTTTGGGGTGTATGTTGGAGATGGAAGTGAAAGCCTTTATGAAGTGTTGGAATGTGTTATCAACTCTGTTGTAGGCAATATGAATGTAACCCACACACCTCTAACACATGAGTTAAAAGCCAACTAGCTTTTAGCTAAGGCTGTAGAACAGACTCATTTTTTCTCTCTCTAAGTGGTCTCAGTGCCACTAGATGGGACAGAACACCACACCCAGGAGGTGTGTGGGTTACGTGAATATAGGAAAAATGCACAAGTCTTTCCCCTCAGCTTCTTGTTTCCATTCTTTTAAGGTTTTGAATGCATGGAGTTTGTCCTGCCATGAGCTAAACTGTCACAAAACATAGTTTTTGTTTGATATAAAGATAGTCAACAAGTTTTCATGCTGCTTTAACACTGGTTTAACAATCAGATGAAGACATTTTCCTTTAAAAAATCAGAATATAGTCAATGTTTGTGTGATTCTTCTTCTGATGTAAAACCTAAGTACTCATGTGCTTTACTATTTAGTTAAAGCCATATAAAATAGAATAATACAAGGAAAAATTGCCTGTATCTTGGGAGTGGTGAGGACAGAAAGGATCAGGAGCTCTATACAATTAACCTCTTCAGAGCTGCTGAAATTGCATGTGTCAATAGAAACATTAATCCACTTGGAAGACTCATAGATATCAAGGCCAGAAGGGGAACACTGTGATCCTCTAGTCAGACCTCCTGTATAAAACAGGCCATAGAGCAGTGGTGAGCAACCTGTGGCCCGTCAGGGTAATCCGCTGGCGGGCCACGAGACAATTAGTTTCCATTGAATGTCTGCAGGGACGGCCGCCCACAGCTCCCAGTGGCTGCGGTTCACCGTTCCTGCCCAATGGGAGCTGCGGGAAGCAGCGTGGGCCGCAGGGATGTGCTGGCCACTGCTCCCTGCAGCTCCCTTTGGTTGAGAATGGCGAACAGTAGCCACTCGGAGTTGTGGGCAGCCGTGCCTGCGGACGTTCAATGGAAACAAACTGTCTCACCAATGGATGACCCTGACAGGCCGCAATTTGCCCACGACTGCCATAGAGAATGTCTCCAAAATAATTCTTACAGCATATCTTTTAGAAAAACATCCAATCTTGATTACAAAATTGTTAGTGATGGAGAATTCACCACGAGCTTGGGTAAGATAAGAATGTACAGTACCAAATGCTATAGTGTATGCCATGCAGCATTAGAACATTCCATTTCCTGGGCATATATAGTATATTTTCCTGAAAAAAATTAACACTTCCTGGTATGAGGAAATGGAGAACTTATTTAAATGTCTGCCTCTATCAAAGAGGAAAGCAGAGCATAAGAGAACAAAACTGACTTTCTCTTCATCACTTTGAACATGCATTTATTAACTGTATGCACTACAACTTTATCTGAGCCATGGGACATAGGAAATATGTTCAGATAATGGAAGTATTGGAAAATTAAGAGGGTTTTTTTCAATATAACTAGAAGTCTTTGCTGTTTTAGACAGCAGGGAGTTTCACGTCACCAAGGTTTGGAGGATTAAGGTTTTATTGTATGAGATTAAGTAGTGATTAGTACAATTCTTTATTAAGTGAGTACAAGAGTTGGCCAGACAATGTGTTTTTTTTTTTTTATTGTTCGTGTGGTTTTTTAACTGTGACTACTCATTTCAATTGGTAAATAAGTTAGCTTTGGTCATGCTTATACCATTCCTGAGTTCTCTTTATGCAAACATTCACAAGATTGTCTTTTACTGGTACAGATACTTCTGGCCAGTGAATTTCAGAATCATATTTTGATTTTTTTCAGAGTAGCACTTCAAAGAAACGAAACGTTAAATGAATAATGTTCACAGATGATTCAGAATATATTATTGAAAAAATACATATTGACTTCATTTAAAAACAAATACATTGTAGAAAATAAATCTGTTTGGAAATAACATGTTAGCAACAAGAAGAAAGTCAAGGAAAGTGGGCACCTTACTGAACGAGCGGGGCAACCTAGTGACAGAGGATGTGGAAAAAGCTAATGTACTCAATGCTTTTTTTGCCTCTGTCTTCATGAACAAGGTCAGCTCCCAGACTGCTGCACTGGGCAGCACAGCATGGGGAGGATGGACCAGCCCTCTGTGGAGAAAGAAGTGGTTCGGGACTATTTAGAAAAGCTGGATGAGCACGAATCCATGAGGCCGGATGTGCTGCATCCGAGGTGTCTAAAGGAGTTGGCGGATGTGATTGCAGAGCCATTGGCCATTATCTTTGAAAACTCATGGTGATCGGGGGAGGTCCCAGATGACTGGAAAAAGGCTAGTGTAGTGCTCATCTTTAAAAAAGGGAAGAAGGAGGATCCGGGGAACTACAGGCCAGTCAGCCTCACCTCAGTCCCTGGAAAAATCATGGAGCAGGTCCTCAAGGAATCAATTCTGAAGCACTTAGAGGAGAGGAAAGTGATCAGGAACAGTCCACATGGCTTCACCAAGGGCAAGTCATGCCTGACTAACCTAATTGCCTTCTATGAGGAGATAACTGGGTCTGTGGATGGGGGGAAAGCAGTGGATGTGTTATTCCTTGACTTTAGCAAAGCTTTTGATACGGTGTCCCACAGTATTCTTGCTGGCAAGTTAAAGAAGTATGGGCTGGATGAATGGACTATAAGGTGGATATAAAGCTGGCTAGATTGTCGGGCTCAATGGGTACTGATCAATGGCTCCATGTCTAGTTGGCAGCCGGTATGAAGCGGAGTGCCTCAAGGGTCGGTCCTGGGGCTGGTTTTGTTCAATATATTCATTAATGATCTGGAGGATGGCGTGGACTACACTCTCAGCAAGTTTGCAGATGACACTGGGAGGAGTGGTAGATACGCTGGAGGGTAGGGGTAGGATAGAGGGACCTAGACAAATTAGAGGATTGGGCCAAAAGAAACCTGATGAGGTTCAACAAGGACAAGTGCAGAGTCCTGCACTTAGGACGGAAGAATCCCATGCACTGCTACAGACTAGGGACCGAATGGCTAGGCAGCAGTTCTGCAGAAAAGGACCTAGGGGTTACAGTGGACGAGAAGCTGCATATGAGTTGACAGTGTGCCCTTGTTGCCAAGAAGGCTAAAGGCATTTTGGGCTGTATAAGTAGGGGCATTGCCAGCAGATCGAGGGACGTGATCATTCCCCTCTATTTGACATTGGTGAGGCCTCATCTGGAGTACTGTGTCTAGGGTTACCATCCGTCCATATTTCCCCAGATGGGTCCCCGGCCTCCACCTGCCACCCCCCCTCCGCGCATCCCCCCCGTGGGCCCCCCTCCCTGCCTGCCTCTCCCTTGCCTGCTTGTACTGCCAGAGCCAGCAGCAACTGCTGTCTGCTGCCCCCAGGTCCTAGAGTCCCCCATCCACTAATGAGAAGACAGGCTGCCCTTACCCTGCCCTTCCACCCTAGCCCTGAGCCTCTCCAATGCTCCAAACCCCTCAGCCCCATCCCCCCGCAGCCTAATCCTTTGCCCCAGCCCTGAGCCGCCTCCTGCACCATGAATCCCCAGCCCCAGCCAGAGCCCTCATCCCCCCACACCCTAATCCTCTGCTCCATCCCTCTCCTGCATCATGAACCACTCATCCTCAGACCCACAGCCCTCACCCCTGCATCCCCTCCTATCCCCAAACTCCCCCCCAAACCCCCACCTCCGTCCCACACACACCCTCCTGCCCTCAAACTCCCTCCCAAAGCCTGCACCCCCTCCCTTTGCGCTGCCGCCCACCCCCAAACTCCATCCCAGAGCCTGCACCCCTCACCCCCTCCTGTACATCCACCCCCTGCCCCAGCCCGGAGCCTGCACCCAGCACCCAAACTCTATCCCAGAGCCTGCACCCCTCCTGCACCCTAATCCCCAGCCCAGGACCTGCACCCCAGACCTCCTCCCCCAACCCAGAGCCTTAGGCAGGTGGGGGGTGGGTTCTGGGCACCACCAAAATTTCTGCAACTCTGCCACCCATTCGTGTGGATAAGGGTTGGTGGCAGTTAGGGGACAGGTAGGGTCCTAGGGGGACAGTTAGGGTGGGGGTTTCTCAGCAGGGGGCAGTCAGGGGACAAGACACAGGGGAGGTTGGGGTTCTGAGTGGGGCAGTCAGGGGGTGGGAAGTGGAAGGGAGTGGATGGGGCGGGGCAGGGCTAGGGTGGGGCTCCACCCCCCCCATGCCCTCTTTTTTGATTGTGGAAATATGGTAACCCTAACTGTGTCCAGTTTTGGGCCCCACACTACAAGGATGTGGAAAAATTGGAAAGAGTCCAGCGGAGGGCAACAAAAATGATTAGGGGGCTGGAGCACATGACTTATGAGGAGAGGCTGAAGGAACTGGGATTGTTTAGTCTGCAGAAGAGATGAATGAGGGGGGATTTGCTAGCTGCTTTCAACTACCTGAAAGGCAGTTCCAAAGAGGATGGATCTAGACTGTTCTCAGTGGTACCAGATGACAGAACAAGGAGTAATGGTCTCAAGTTGCAGTGAGGGAGGTTTAGGTTGGATATTAGGAAAAAGTTTTTCACTAGGAGGGTGGTGAAGCACTGGAATGGGTTACGTAGGGAGGTGGTGGAATCTCCTTCCTTAGAGATTTTAAGGTCAGGCTTGACAAAAGCCCTGGATGGGATGATTTAGTTGGGAATTGGTTCTGCTTTGAGTAGGGGGTTGGACTAGATGACCTCCTGAGGTCCCTTCCAACCCTGATATTCTATGATTCTATGATAAGTTAGGGCAGTAACAGAGGCTAAAATCACTGAATAAATTATTTCCAACAAATTATTTTCAGAGTTCTAATAATCTTTTCTCTAATAGGTAACATTTAATCAATCTGGGTTTTCACATTTAATCTGTCTTTTTATAAGGATAATTATATTTCTAAACAGACATCTTGTATAAAATACAATGTCCTCTTGGATGAAAGATGCAGTGTAAAAACACTAACATTTCATTTTTCATAAAGGGAGTTAATTGGTTCTAAAAATAAAACTAATTAGGTATGTGTAGATCCAAAGACCAGTTTTAGTCAGACAGATTTAGCAGATGCCTTAGATGGGGAGAAAAGAATTTACTAGGGATTAATTTGATTGTAGCTGATAAAGAATTCAGCAACTGTTTATCTTGGCAATATCTTATGGCTCTTTGCACCATTTTTACATCAAGGATCCAATCTTGCTCATATTGAAGTCATTGACATAGTTTCATTTGACTACAATGAGAGCAGGATAAGGCTCAAAGTCCTCTTTACAGCTCCAAAACATGTAACTGTCAAATATTTGTCTGCAATATAAATAATAAATTATAAGAAGAACTGGCACTGCTGTTTTTTTTAAAATGGGCTTCTATAAAGCTTTCCACACAAGGATGAACTCAGTTACCTTCTAAGACCAGTGCAAGGTGACAAAGTACTCATAAAATAACCATTTTAAAAATGGGGAGATTTGCCCAATGCGGCTTAATGAATCCATGGCAGTGCTGGGACAGAACTCAAATCTACTAATTCCCTCTCCTCTGCTTTACCATTCTTCCTACAAACTAATCCTGGAACACTCAATAAATCATTAGGGCTGATTGAAAAAAGTTAGAATGAAACAATTTCCTGTTTGAAAAGGGTGGTGTTGAAGCTTACTGAGGGAAAATATTGATTTTTTTTTTGGTCCAATTTTCTATCATGACAATCTATGAAGTGTTTCATTTAGGGTCAGGTAGATGATAATTTTTGTGCCCTTCTTAGCTGCTTCTGTGCCACGTGGAAATTTAGTTCTGCATTTCATCGCCATTTGTCCCTGTAGGTGAACTGCTGTCGTACCCCCTGGGACTCTCATACCCTTTTAATTCTGTATAGTGGAGGGCAGAATATCTAAGGCCATGTCTACACTTACCGTTAGATCGGCACTGCTGTGATCAATGCAGCGGTATCGATTTAGTGGTTCTAGTGAAGGCCCGCTAAATCGGTCGACTCCGGTACTCTAGCTCCACAAGAAGAGTGAGGGAAGTATTTCCCATCGACACAGCGCGGTTCAGACACCGTGGTAAGTTGACCTGAGCTATGTCGACTTCAGTTATGTTATTCACGTAACTGCAGTAGCGTAACTTAGGTCAACTTACCGTGATAGTGTAGACCAGCCCTAAGTATCTAAAGTTAAAGGGGAGTCCTGGAAAAGGCTTTTGGAGTGGGAAGTGGCAAGTGTTTTGCTTCCTCTCCTTGCTAACAACTCTCTCAGCATCCCTTCTGCTTTGTCACCTTCCCTCTCTGTAAAATATCCACGCCTCTCCTGGATGGTACTGAATTAGTCAGAAGAAGAAGTGTGAGAGAGGAGCCAAACTAAGCAGCATTGTGTATTAATTTTATTGATTACTTAAGAATTCCCAGTTAACAGGTTCGGCAGGTTCTTGTCCCAAGATCAGGCCCAGTATTAGAACCTCAATGTGAATGGTTGCAACACTCACACTTAGGAAAAGCCTTCTATATTTGTAATACTTTTATGTCTACAGTTAACAAAGTTACAAACACTTCAACCCAGCAAGGTAGATAGAGATAATACAGAATGTGCATCTGAGCATCCATGTACTCATACCGTCCCTTGCAGAACAACCTGAAGTGTTAGTCATTATCCTCTTCTTCCTTCTCATCCTCCTTGTCTCCATCACCACCAGTGGATGTCATCCTGGTGTCTCCAAAGAGCTACATCTCCCCTGGCACACAGGCCAGGATGCAGCTTTTATCATTGGTTATGTTGATGCCATTATGCCTAATGCATACTCAATAGGGGTTTCATCCCCTTTTCCTTATTTGTATTTCCTCACCCTACTAATATTGGGCTACCCTTTTCCCATAGGATATATGTCAGTTACCATGGTATTCTTGTGGTCAGTCACCTGCTCATGTTCCTAACTTTAAAATATCCCAGGACGGTATAAACATCTTGTGATTACCAGTCAGCAGTTTAGTCGTTATAGAAGTCTATCTTGTGATATCTTATGATCTAGGGTTACCCCTGGCTAACCATTCATGCTAAGGCTTTTTGGGCCTTATGCTTTGATTAATTTAGCTAAGCTATTGGTTTACAGGCCTGAAGCTTGTAGTCTCATTGCATTACTTCCTTCACTTATACCTAAGAATTACCTAGCAAATACCTGTACCTATAGGCTACATGCTCTCACTACTTTGCAAACTGGTTCCAATCTGTGGAAGAAATTATGGGCAACTGATAATGCCTAAGGCTGTAAGGGTGCTGCAGGTAGCACTAAGCTAGGGGAGGGACAGTCCCTCTATAATAAGACAGTGTCTAGAAATAGTCCCTCTCTGCAGCTGACCAAAAGCCATGAGGCTGGGAACTGGGGTCCCAAGCTTTCATGTTTCATGTTCCAGCCTCTGACCATTCCTGCAGGTCTCTGAATGGAAGGGCAAATGTGCAGATTTTGTAGACCAGATCTGAAATGCAGCATGAGAGAGAGAATGCACATGCAAAGGTGGCATCTTTGCAGCTCAAGGATTTTGGACTGCTATGTGGACCAGTAAACCACCAGCTTATGCTACAGCAGCTAACTTACAGTGGCTTCTCCACAGCCAACAATGGGCTGCTAGGTAGCCCAATATAACTAGAGTGCAGTGCACTCCAGTTGCTACTCCACCCACCCCAAACTAGCCACTTCCTTTCCTGCACTCAGCCATTCTTCTGGTATGCTCCTATGCAGGGGTTACCCAGGAGTTATTAATTTGTTCTTTTTGTAGGATAATTTATGGGATTTTTTTTTTATTGTCTATAGAATTCTACATTCATGAGAACCTTAGCAAAGCTTAGCTGGGGCTTCTTTTAATTTATTCAGTGCATATATATTGACTGAAACACAACTGTTGTAAACCTCTTAACAGACTATTTGCATTTTGTCTGAAAGAAAATAAATCAACAGTTGACTGCTGTAGACGTGTACCACTTGATATGTGACAATGCTGCAAAATTAAATCAAAATGTTTCAGAGATCCAAATAACATTAAAGCCTCAAAGAAGGTGGAATATTAAGGTCTTGATTTATGGCAAAAGAATGCATATATAATAAACAATTAGGAAATACTCCAACTTCTCATAAAAATATTTCCTTGCATTAGCTTCTGTCTCTCCCATATTTATATTCTGAATGGTGCCGTTAAGAAGTTGTATGAATTATTTGTTGTTAAATGTAATGTCATAAAAGGTCATGAGAATAAAGTAGTGTGGGCCTGACAATACAATATTACTGTTTTGCTTGAAATATGGTTTAATGGAAAAGACGAGTAAGAGCCTTGTTTCAAAGTTAAACTCTTATGCCTTGAGTGAGAGATTTGAGTATTAGCATAACATTCTATTTATATGAATTATGTCATTCTTTTGTCATTTTTTTACACTACAATGTAGGCAATAGCACTGATTTATTGCTGTATTTTTAAAGGGCAACACTATACAGAAATCAGAGTCTGCTGTAGTTTATGATCACTGTCAATTTGCTGTATTTATAGGGGTGTCTTTAAAAGCAAGCTAATACAGGAACTTCAAACATGAATGATGTTTCGCTGTTTCTCTGCCTTGGATCATAAGTTGAAAAAGAGGTGCCTTCTATAATTTAAAAAAGGGAACATAGGATTCTGCTTTTTTCACTTTGTCCCTATAATTAAAGAAAATATTCTCCCCCTCCGCCCTTCCCAATTCAAGTTACTCCTACATCAGGGAGATAATTGCTCCTAACTAAGAAACCTGGCTATTTTCATGTCAGTATCCAGCTCTGTCTGACTCTAAATCCTTTTCATTTCAGGATCATGTGTGATTGTCACTGTAGAGGCAGAACAATAGGGGTGGGACCTTTAGGTGATAGAGGCATTCCTTTGGTACCAGTGACTGCCAGTTCTGTTCCTTAGTATCACTAAATCAGAGTGTATATTGCAAAAACATGCATCAGTAGTCCTCTAAATTTAAAATGACTGTGCTGATTTTTTTTCTTTCTACTATTTTTCACATTCTACTATTATTCTAGCAAATGAACTTTATTAGTGCCTAAGTAAAACATCAACAAGATTTGGATGCCAGGACTTTCTGTACCAATGCACAAACCTTTGCCAGTTAATCTAAAGGAGTATTTCCACATTAACTGTCAGTAGTGGGCTGTTCAATGTAAACAAACTGTCTCACCATTTTTCCCCAAAGAGCCTAACCCTTTTATTATTTTTATCTAAATTAGCAGTTAACTTTCAGTTCCAGGCAATGCTGGCTGGAGTTTCAATTTTACTTTAATTTGGCCTCTGCACCCACACTCTTTTTCACTATGTTCTTGGATTAGGATACCATCCTCATCACTAATCATTGCCATCTGCTTTTAGCACAACAAATGTCCCATGAAGGAACTGCATGGGCACAGTGCGGTCCAAATAACCATGTTTACTAACTATATAAAAGTGCAAAGTAAGTATACATTGTAGCTCTGGCAGGGTTCTGGTGGATTGTGAAACAGACGAAATGAGGACTGCCAGAGGGTTCACAAATTGTGTAAAGGGGTTACTAATTCCTACACGCTACCATGGCCATGTGTTGTTTTGGCATCCCATTTTACTTCTGGCGGTAGCATTTTGAATGTCATCAAAAAAACACAGCCTCTTGGGTTCTGTTTGGAATGTCTTCTGCTTCTGTAGACTGACCCTCAGTGATGGCTATTTCATGTGATGTGGATGGGAAGAGTTGTTTTATTCAGGGCCGGCTCTAACTTTTTTGCCACTGGAGGCAAAAAAGAGCACCACCCTGCCATAACACCCCCCCCCCCCGAGTGCCGTGCGGCCGAGCCCCCCCCGCCCAGCACCGCGCTGGGCTGCCGAACCCCCCCCCGCCCCCACCGATTGCTGTGCTGGGCCGCCCAAACTCCCGCCCTCCCCCCCCCCCCCCCCGAGTGCCGGGCCGCCGAAACCCCCGTGGTGTTCCCCCCCCCCCCGAGCGCCTTGCCGGGCCACCCGAACCACTGCCCCCCTCCCCCCCCGAGCGCCTCGCCGGGCCGCCCAAACCCCCACCCCCCCGAGCGCCTCGCTGGGCCACCCAAACCCCCAGAGCGCCGGGCCGCCCAACCTCTCCCCCCAAGTGCCACGCCGGGCCGGGCCAGCCAAACCCCTGGAGCGCAGGGCCAGGACGGCCAAACCTCCCCCCCCCCCCCCCCGAATGCCGGGCCGGGCCGCCCAAACTCCCGGAGCGCTGCACCGGCCAAACCCCCGCGCCCCCGCTCCCAGCACCGGGCTAGGCCGCCCAAACCCCTGGAGCACCGGGCTGCTCAAACCCCCGGAGTGCGGCGCCAAGCCACGCCGCCAAACCCCCCCACCCAGCGCCGCACCGCCGAAGCCCCGCCCCCCCCCAGTGCCACGCCACCGAAACAAAAAAAAAAAATCAACAACCCTTGAGCACATGCTTGGTTGGCTGGTGCCTGGAGCCGGCCCTGGTTATATTGGTAATTTGCCAGCCCCTTTCTGTTAGAAATTTTAAAATTCTCTCCCATTTCAAATGGGAGAGGACTGCCTGGCATTTATTTAGTACTGTTTCTGTGTATAGGTGAAATACATATCATCAGGGCAGAGTTTATGTAGTGTTTAGGTTCTTATGAGAACCAAACACTAAGTCAGGAGAGTTAGTGATGCTTTTAGGTTGACCCACAAATATGCACTCAGGTACTCAAAGGTTCTGGATCCATATTACCTATTGAATGAAAAAATAACATATCACCAAAGCTAAGATATTAATAAATATTAAACTAAATTAAAAGTAAAGCAATAGAACTACCAAATCAATATCAAATCAACATATTAATCTCAACACTGTATTGGAATTGAATCAAAATTAGTTAAATCATCATATCAGTTCTAGAATTAATGAAGTCCTATAATTCTAAAGAGGAGTCTAAGAAGATGGCTGTCCATTTGATTATAAACTGCAACTAATTTTTTTTTCCCAAATCTACTACTCAGAGCTGGTTTAGATCTTAATACTGAAATCAAATGATCTAACTTCTGAACCACACGCTTAGAGGCATTAAGCTTCCTTCTTAGAATTCTATCTTTATGTGGTCGCTAATTCTTTTCTCCTCACCCCATCAGAGATAGTACGATACAGACTTTAACAAAACACTTTTGTTAACAAAGCTTGACAACTCTTGCCTACCAGAAACTATAGATGACAAGTTTCTTGTCTCTTAGGACTTTTAATTAATAACTTTGAGACAGTTTTTAGGTTAGTTGAAACTTGGGAAGCCTTCCTGCTGGTGCCTTCCCCGTGTGGACATTATGGGTGCTCATGCACACAGCCACACTTTCACACACTAAAATTAAAGCATATAAAAAGGCTGGGATGTCTCCCATCTAATAAAAAGACAAAAGGAAGAAAAACGAAAAGTAAGATACATGAGATAACAAGGGGTTCACAAACTCTTCAGCTCTCACAGTCTTCTGGACTCCAGCAGAGTAGGAGCTGTGAGTGAACATGGTCAAGAAGCTAGACAGTGGTTGTCTTTTGGTACAGTACATTTTGTTTATGGCCCTCCTTAGGGTGCAGGATAGACTGGTCAAAGGCCACTTCCTCTCCCTGAAGTGATCAGTCACAGGTGCTCTAGAACATTGTGCTTCCCTTGAACGGCTTGTTGACCCAAAAAACAAAGCTTCCCAGCCTTTATTTTTTGTAGTTTGCAAATTTAGCTTACTCAGCCTTGCAACACCTCCCTCCAAGGTCTTCAGAAAATCAAGTGTGGCCTTTCTATCAGGTGGAGCCATCCAACTTGATCCAATTAGGTCATCCTTAGCTAGCATCAGTTTGGGAAAAGTCCCGTTTAAATCAGTAGTTCTTAAAATATTTGGGGTTTTACATACCTCAGAGAATGAAAGTCTGCATTTACCCAAAAACATCAAAACCAAGCCACACAACTAGTTTTTGAGTAAATGGGCATAGACTTGTCAGAGTGCAAGGTCCTATGATGACGTCATGTTACCAGTTGATGGAAAGTTTAATACAAAAAATTGTCTAAAAATGACTGATTGGGGGAAAAATTGCCTAGCAACATAACCAGTCACTGAACCAATTGCTTGCCCAGCAGCAAATTTAAAAATAAAATTAGCTTTCAAGTAATACAATTTATAATGATATTGAAACCAGCCTATTTGTCAAACAACTTATCTTTCCAAATTTTTTACCTTGATAGAATGAAGTTATTTCAAAGCCTCTCAAGATAAGATAAAACTCAATTAAAATATACAACTTCCAATTTTATAAAGGGTCCATATTATCATATAGGCTATTTCTCCCACAGTCTTGTGCAAGGGCTCTCTGTAATAATCCTGCTACTTAGCCCAAACTGTTGGTCCTTGTGATTATCCTCATCTTGGACTTGAAATACATGCTAGGGGTACATTGTGGGCAGTACTTTACATACATACTTTACTTTATTCCCTGAAGCAGTAAAATTTTGTTTAGGTGAAGGCCACTTTGTGTGGAGAGTGATAGGTTATCTGGGGAGAATGACAGGAAATATACATTCCGAATGATGATAGATATCTTGGGATTACCCTCTACAGAGCTTTGTGCGTGGAGTGCATGTTGTCTTGAATCTGCAGTTGCCTTGATATCATAAAGGGGTAAAAGGATAAAACTACTGATAATGAGAAACCCTAAACCCTAATATCCCTTGAATGATGGCAAGCTCTGTAATTGCAAAAGGCTTGAGTAGTGGAGAGAGAAAAGCTTGTTTTCTGAAACACCAAGCAACAGTGACAAAATGTAAAGGGGTATGGGCAGTTTCACTGAGAATAAAATATTCATGTTGATAACTTACATAAAACAAAAGATGGAGTGTTTTCTGCAGGGAAATTACTTTCTCTGATGGGCTTCATTTATGCATGATGGAGTTTTAAATTTTTGAAAACCCCTTTGGTTATTTTTCTTTCTTTCTTTCAATTCTAGTGGTTTTAATTTCAGGCTTATAAACAGATATAAAATTTCTTGCTAAAAGGGTCTTATTCTGTTTAAATCCATACTTATTACATTCAGCAAAAACAGAATTGCTTCTTACAATGACAATGAATACAACATCAATATTTAAGACAGCAGCCTCATAGATTTCATGGTGTGATGTGTGGGTACTTTTTGTTTTAAACAGCCCTCTGATAAAATGTTTCTTCATTTGCTTCCAGTTTATTTTTTAACATTCTTTACCTTAAGATTCTGTATTGATTGTTGTATCTAGTTACTGGTAGCCAGACAGTTGAAAGTGATGGTCTAGCAACAGAGTTTTCCTGTTTTCTGCCTGGAATTGGGGTGTGTGTGTCCGATCTGAAAACTATAGCTGAAAGTCAAAGACATGGTCATTATGAGCTGCAGGGAGCAGTTCCATCAAGTAATCTCCATGGAAGCATTGCACTGGCCAAGCTACTAGCAGGACTAAGCTTTTTCTCGTCTCCAAAGTCCTTACATGCTGCAGACTGTTCAGAGGAGAATAGGAAATAGAATAATACTGACCTCTGGAGAACAAGTTCAAATTCTGGGTCAGGTCGCAAGAGAAATAAGTGAGCTTAATAATCTGTTTAGTTTTTCTCATTTCACAACATCACAAGGCTGCCACACTTACTTAAACCAGAAATTCAGTCTTTGCTCAAGGATTGAAGTGCATTGCCTGAGCTGTGTGGAGGAAACTTGAATAGTGCCTGCCCCATGACTGAATGTCTGGATTGAGTCAATACTCTTGAATGTAGCCTCTTCTGAAAGGGTACTATGTACTATAGTCATTTTACCTTTGGTAAATATATTCTGACTACTTGGATTCTTGGTAGCTTTAAATTATGCAGCAATAATAAATTATTCTTGGTAGCTTTACATTATGCAATAATATTAAATTATTAGGAGTTATTCAGTTTCTCTCCTGGAAAAAGAACAGGAGTACTTGTGGCACCTTAGAGACTAACAAATTTATTAGAGCATAAGCTTTCGTGGGCTACAACCCACTTCTTCGGATGCATATAGAGTGAAACATATATTGAGGATATATATATATATATATACACACATACAGAGAGCATGAACAGGTGGGAGTTGTCTTACCAACTCTGAGAGGCCAATTAAGTAGGAGGAAAAAAAACTTTTGAAGTGATAATCAAGATAGCTCAGTACAGACAGTTTGATAAGAAGCAAGTGTGAGAATACTTACAAGGGGAGATAGATTCAATGTTTGTAATGGCTCAGCCATTCCCAGTCCTTATTTAATCCTGAGTTGATTGTGTCTAGTTTGCACATCAATTCCAGCTCAGCAGTCTCTCATTGGAGTCTGTTTTTGAAGTTTTTCTGTTTTAAGATAGCCACCCGCAGGTCTGTCATAGAATGGCCAGACAGGTTAAAGTGTTCTCCCACTGGTTTTTGAGTATTATGATTCCTGATGTCAGCTGTGTCCATTAATTCTTTTGCGTAGAGACTGTCCGGTTTGGCCAATGTACCTGGCAGAGGGGCATTGCTGGCACATGATGGCATATATCACATTGGTAGATGTGCATGTGAACGAGCCCCTGATGGTATGGCTGATGTGATTAGGCCCTATGATGTCACTTGAATAGATATGTGGACAGAGTTGGCATCGGGCTTTGTTACAAGGATAGGTTCCTGGGTCAGTGTTTTTGTTCAGTGATGTGTGGTTACTGGTGAGTATTTGCTTTAGGTTGGGGGGTTGTCTGTAAGTGAGGACAGGTCTGTCTCCCAAAATCTGTGAGAGTAAAGGATCATCTTTCAGGATAGGTTGTAGATCTCTGATGATGCGCTGGAGAGGTTTTAGTTGGGGGCTGAAGGTGACAGCTAGTGGTGTTCTGTTATTTTCTTTGTTGGCCCTGTCTTGTAGGAGGTGACTTCTGGGTACTCGTCTGGCTCTGTCAATCTGTTTTTTCACTTCAGCAGGTGGGTATTGTAGTTTTAAGAATGCTTGATAGAGATCTTGTAGGTGCTTGTCTCTATCTGAGGGATTAGAGCAAATGTGGTTATATCTCCTGGAAAAAATGTTGCATAGTTGTGCTATGTGCTGTTAAACAGCTACTATGTTCCACTCCAGAGGGAGGTGCATCTTGGCAATGGGGATCTGATCTCTATGGAGCGGATGCTACTCTCTTACTTATGTTGAGTGGTATGAGACTGCTTGGGGAATAAAATATTACTTAATAGATATGTTTACTTAGTTACAAAATTACAAACATGTGTGTCCTAAAGGGAAAAACTAGGTGAATGAGCAACAAATATTATAGCTCTAATGTTTGAGAGATATCTTTAGACTAAGTGGGTAAACAATTAAATACATTTAGTCATTTGCATATAAGACATACAGAGCAGGAGAAATGCACTGCCTAGACTAGAGAATCAGTTATTTCTGAGAAGACTCACTGGGAGCCCAATTCTGTAGACACTTTCTTGTGTGAATAAGTTACTCATACATAAGTTTTCACTGGATCAGGCCTTATAACTGCACTGTATGCTTGACTTTTAAAACTATTAAGTGACTATTGCAAATTACGGAAATGGACCCTATCCTATTTAAAGGTAAAATTAAGAGCGACTTGTGAGGGGCAGCTGCTGAGAGATTCAAGAATCCCTGCTAAAAACCCATTCAGATGGGGTAATATGTATGTGTTCAGAACCGTTGTTAGCTTGATTACTGCCTGTTCTCACATGAAACTATGATCTAAACTGCTCAACTTCTTACTGCTGTGAAGATTCTAGTAGCAGAAAATACTGTACTCAGTTTCTCCCAACAGATTTGAATATATTGCATTCTTAATAACAAATCTTTTTTCCTTTTTTCCTCTCCCACAAACCTTCTGGGAAAGGCCTATAGTATTAAATAATAGTAATTGGCAGTTCTTATATAGTGCTTTTCATCTGTAAATCTCAAAGGGGTTTGCAAAGGAGATACCTATCATAATTAGAGTCGGTTGAAAATTTTCAGCTGCCTCCTGGGCAACTGACTCTGTGAAACTCCCCAAGCAGTTGGCCTCCCAGATTCCCTACTTTTTTGGGCAGCCCAGGGAGACAGCTGCCAGGGAAGGAAGCAGAAACATTCAGTTTTATTTCTCCCAAAATGTAATATTCCCCCTGCAAAAATCTTTACATATTTGATGTTTCCTCCCAATTCAGGATATTCTATTTTCAAAAATTCAAAATTTGTCCTGGGTGAGAAATTCCCTTTCAGGTCATCTCTGATCATAATCCTTATTGTACATTTGGGGAAGTGAAGGTATAGAGAGACTAAGTGAGTTGCCCAGTGTCACCCCGCAGATCAGTGGCAGAGTCAGGAGCTAGGTCTTCTGATTCCCTGAGTAGCTTGTGCTCTATTCACTAGACAACACTGCCTCTGGAATATGAAGCTATCAGTGCCAAAATGTGGAATTAGGAGCCTAACTTTAGGTTCCTATTACTGAAAATGTTGGCCATAATTTAATTTATCCACAACCAAATTCCATATTTTCTTGTCTAATGAGCTTTGATAACAGCAATAGACCTATTTATATTTTATGGTGTGCAACACTAGTTGTGTACATGTGTTCTTAATGTACAGAAGAATCTTTCCAATGATTTCAGTGATGTTTCGACAATGCCCTTATCTTACATATTGATTGTTCTTCCCCGGGTTTGCAATATCGGTCATCTCCTATTTTAGTGAGAAAGCAGATTCTTTTAGCCATGCATTTTAGATAACATTCTGTTCCATTTAATAAAATGTCATGGATACCATAGTAGGGTAGTGCAGGAAATGGTGTTAGTGATTCAGTAGCTGACTCTCCTCTCTGAGAGTACACTACATGATGAATTTAATAAAGCATTTGATATAGTGTCTCATGAAATCTTGCTTGAAAATAAAGTCACATTGGCTTTGATCTGAGGACAGTTATATGGATTCAAAACTAGCTGAAGGATGTTAATAGCTATGTAGTGATGATGATGATTATATCTAGCCTTTCTGCTTTTCAGCAATACATCTCAAAGTGATTTACAAAGGATAAATGGTAAAGAATCAAGCTATAGGGAAGTGGCTAGTGCAGAGGTGGACAAACTATGGCCAGCAGGACTGTCCTGCCCTGTCCCTGAGCTCCTGGCCTGGGATGCTAGCCTCTGTCCCCTCCCTGCTGTCCCCCCTTCCCCGCAGCCTCAGCTTGCTTGCTCCGCTGCCGGCGCAATGCTCTGGGCAGTGGGGCTGTGAGCTCCTGGGGCAGCGCAGCTGCAGAGCTCGGCCTGACCCGGTGCTCAGTGCTGCATGGTGGCGGCGGCGGCAGCAGCAGCGTGGCCCAGCTCTAGCTGAGTGGTGCGGCTGTAGCGCCGCCAGCCACCGGTGCTCCAGGCAGCGCGGTAAGGGGGCAGGGAGCAGAGGGGGTTGGATAGAGGGCAGGAGAGTTCAGGGTGGTGGTCGGGGGGAAACAGGAGGTTGAATGGGGGCACGGGCTCTGGGGGGGCAGTCAGGAAGGAGGGGGGGATTGGATGGGGCGGCAGGGGGCAGTCAGAGGCAGGGGTTCCGGTGGCAGTCAGGGGACAAGGAAAAGGGGTGGTTGGATGGGGCAGGGGTCCCGGGGGAGCCATCAGGAATGAGAGGAGGGGTTGAACGGGGCAGTGGGTGTCCTAGGGCAGTCAGGAGACAGGGAGCAAGGGTGTGTGGATGGGGCAGGAGTTCCGGGGAGGGGAGCAGATAGGAGGTGGGGGCCGGGCCACGACCCCCTCCCCTAACCAGCCCTCCATACAATTTATGAAACCCGATGCGGCCCTCAGGCCAAAAAGTTTGCTCGCCCCTGGGCTAGTGACCTATTTGATATTCATGTTTACTTGACATCGTCTTCATTAAATATCTAAGAGAAGAAATAAATAGTGTGTTAATTAACATGGAAGATGATTCCCAAGTAGGAGGTGTTACCAAGACAAGGAGATGTAGAAATAATAGAAGATGGTGGTTTTCATGTACAGTCTTACAAGCTTTCATTCCCCCAACTACTCTGTATGATAAGTATCCTTCAGATGGGGAAATTGAAGTAGAGAGATTAAGTGACTTATATTAGATCACTGGGCACTTAGTTATTAGGATGGGATATGAGGAGTCCTTGTCTTCCAATACACTATTTGGACAACTAGGCTAAGGCCAGATTTTCTGCTGTGTCTGAGATCTGCTCAAAGCAGCAGAGAGGGCAGGATGGTCAGGGAGCAGTTTATGACTCCCTGATTTTCCGCCTGTTTCAGCCCCAGCCACAGCACACTGAAATTTTGCCATCTGTTACTTTAGTGTAAATCTGGAGTAACTCAATTTACATTGGAGTGACTGACAGGAAAATTTAGCACAATACATAAATGAAGTGTGGTAATGTCCAAAGAAAAGAGGTAGTGTGTACTCTTTCTGCAAAGAAGAAAACATTCGGAGACTATTTTTAATCATTAATATCAAGAAGCTGCCACTTTCCAGAGAAGTAGACATTTTGTAGGAAATGTTTAGCCTTGAGGCAGTTCATTATTTACACAGATGTATAAGTAGTACAGCTTCTGGCAGTTTTTATCATTACTAATGAATGAATAAGCATATTAAAAAAACCATGTTTCATCAGAAGGAAGCATGTTACACTGTTCTTATCAATAATTATATGCAAGTAAAATTCAAGCCTGTGGGATTATATTGTTGTGTTTTTTATACAATCACTTTTCTTAAAAGGAAAGTTCAGACAGAGAAGATAAATGATGGCTGAAAATTTTAGCCATAATTAAAAGAAAAAAATAGATACATTCCCAAGCCCCTTTAACAAAGGGAACACAGACAAATACTGTATAACCATAGTTTGATAAATAATATTGCATTAAAATAGCATACACAAAAATTGAGCTGGTTTATAAAAAAAAGACAGGCTTTTAATAGTCATGAGAATGCGATTAGTCAACGTATTTTGTTTCCTATTTTAATTTTGGAGATCTGCAGAGCAAAAATTGTTCCAGAACATAGTATTAAATATGTTGAGAGAATTCTGGTACAGGTAACTGAGAATATATTTCCTAGAGGCCAGCTGGGGATGGGTGAAAGACTCTTAATTGGACAACGGGGCTGATTTCTCAATATTACCAATGGGAAAGAAGAACAGAAGAAAAAGCAAACTAATTCTCTTCTGAAGCAACCTATGGGGATGAAAGTGGATTCAGTCATTGGAGCTAACTTGGGAATTGTCTTCACTATGTGGGTAAGTAGCTAAGTTAAGCTACTGCAGCTACGTGAATAATGTTGCTGGAGTCAACATAGCTCAGGTCAACTTACCGCGGTGTCTTCATAGCGCTGTGTTGTTGGGAGACACTCTCCCATCGATTTCCCTTAACCTTCTCAGGGAGCTGGAGTACCGGGGTCGACCGGAGAGTGCTTTGCCATCGATTTAGTGGGTCTTTACTAGACCCGCTAAATCAATCCCTGCTGCATCGACTGCAGCATGGATGATCTCCCCATAATGAAGACCAGCCTTGAAAGTGACATCAAATGGGGTCAACAGCCAGCAAAAATAATTCAAATGAAGGAAACACAGATAAGCCATGGAATATCCTGACCATAAGCAATTTTCAAAGGAAACATTTTTGGTGTAAGGGGGCAGGGGGAGTACAAACCCTGCTTTAACCTTTGGAAGAATTGAAGGAAAGAGACCAGCTCACTTGGAAACATTAGGGTTGTCCAAGTGTTGGGGGAGGCATACTTGCAATGAGAATTACTGTCTTTAAATAAAAACATAGCCAATATTTTTAAAGATAGAAGCTTAAAGCTAGGCACTGAAATCTATACTTAGATACCCAAATAAGGGACCTGTTTTCAAATGTGCTGAGCACTCAGCAACTTCAATTGACTTCAAAATGAGCTTTTTGAACCCTGAGCACTTTTGAAATTCACATGGTTCTCTGTTTTGATTAAATACCAGTACCAAAGACAGGTATCACTTTTCAATTATAACTTTCGGACTCTGGGAAATTTGAATATTCTTCATACCTGTTGACCTATTAAAAAAAGAAACGTGTGTGTGTGTGTGTGTGTATATATATATATATATTCATGTTAAAAAGTAATGAAATAAGATCAGAACTTCTTCGCCTGGAAACAAACAGCATTGTGGTTTTGTTTAATGCAAAAATAAGAGTACAAAATATCATCAATACCATAAGCTCCCCTGACTGCAGTGTAACTGCTTCTTACATTTTGTACCATCTCCAGTAAAAGGTAATGTTTTTAAGTGGGGCTCAAAGATCATGACATGTATTTTACATTTTTCATCTGTTGTAATGCTGTTTGCATCCATGCTTCTAATGAGAAGCACAACATAATGCTCATCATTTTTTAAAACGAGTTCTCACTAAGGTCAGATGGCATGCAAGAAGCCTGAAAAAGAAGAATGATTTGGTTCAGAGTGTCAGCATCAGAAGATATATCAGTCAAAAAATGCCACTCTTGCACTTTCAAAGACACAGACCAGAATAACTAAGAGAAAACTGCCAATGCATTACTCGTGTAAAGCCATATGCTCCAAAGCAGGGCACACAGGAGTCTATTGGTATTGGGAATCATTGTAACGTGCAGAAAATGGTGTTCAGTTTTGGTGTAGTCTACTTTTGCAAATTTATTTTGCTGTCCCTCTGTTGGAAATATCTAGTAAGAATGATTTTCTGTTTTTCATCTTTAAGTTACCATGGTGACCATGGTATTTGCCATTAGCCTCCATATATTGGTATCTACTAGAATTGTCTTCTGTATGTGGAGCTGAAGTGATAACATTTGGAAGTGTTGACTTTTTAATGGCTTCTGCTGTTTTCATTTGACATTTTAATAGGAAAATGTAGGCTACTTCGAATCCTCAATCTGTAGTAACAAAGAGTATTAATGTATCTAATACATTAATGCCACAATAAAAATGGAGTTCCCTGCTACTCTTCTAGATTTCTTTAGTCTGGTACCGGTTGCAATCTCCTCTGGGCTATAGTGATTCATCTTCAATCTATGTAACCATGCAAAATTAGCTTCTTACTCAACTACAACTACACTCAGAAATTTCAATTCACGGTGTCCCTTGAAGCTGCAGTGTATATATATAAAAAAGTATGTTTCTTGCAATGTTGTAAACCTTGCCACATCCCCCTTCCTTTCCCCCTACTATATGGAATTACAGGAATAATAGCTCAGGCTCTGCACAAGATAAGCATAGTGATCTGAGCAAGGGAGTCTGGCAAGTCTGTACTCCTGCAAATTATGAGGATCTAGTCATTTGTCACCCAAGTATATAAGGCTTTTAAAGTACTTGTGATTTATGTATCGCTGCCATCTGTACATTACTATACATGCATATACCACAATGTATGTAATTTTACTTTTTCACTCAGTGTTTCAGGACTGCTGTAGATGGAAATGCGCCTGGAATATGTGAGAGCAGAATATTCTGAATACTGAATCCATTTCATGAACCGTGAATGGTGGTAAAAAAGTGGGGAGAAGCAATTGAGAAGGGGAAAGAGAGGTTATCAGACACAAGAATCATGGAATCTTTTGTTTATGGGGATAGCTGTGCCTTTAGAGATTATGCCACTAGTATTGACTCTGACTACTTGTGACACGATATGTCATTCTTAGGCAATTTTACTGTAATTTTAATTTTAATGAGAGCTGAAATAACAATCCATTTGGGTTTCTGTGAGCCAGGGGAAAATATATAATTTATTTGGATGGAGATTGGAAAATTACTCCTGACCAGATGGGTCAGTGACTCAAATATCCTCATCAGCTTTATCTTTCTCTCTCTTGGCTCTGTCAACAGAGTGCAAATTGGAGAAGAGGGTTTCTAGGTGGTTATGCCAGACCATCCCTTCTCGTTGCTGCCATTTGGTAAAGAGAAGCAGGAGGAAGCTGCCAAAAGAGAGAGAGAGAGAGAGAGAGAGAGAGAAATGTTGGATTATAGTATCCCTCTTCCTGTCGCATATCACTTTATTTCCAGCCCAAGGAGTAGGCTGGACGAAGGCCCTGACCCTGTTGATTGAAGACTGGGGTCACCATTGTATGAAATAACTGTAAAGGATTCAAGAAAGGTATAACAGAGGATCAGGTAGCAAATGACTAACTCTCCCCATAAGTGTTGTAGGAGGAGCAGATCCTCAAAGTCTAGGGAGCAATATCCAAATGCAGTCCTTCCTGCGGGCAATATGATGGCATTACCCAAGAGCACATGGCTCTGTACTAATTCATCTAAATTATGCTCTTTCATCTAAGGATGTGTATGCCCAGAGTAAGGTGGATTTTCAAATAAGTTGTTGAGGTGGTATTAAGCAGATACCTTTCCCCAAACCTCAGGGAGGGAGAAAGGGAAGGATGAGAAGTTAATAAAGAGACTGAGAAGATTCCAAAGAAAGGGAGAGACATTTCAATGTGCCCATCAGCTCCTGAGCAGAGGGGGCATCCCAATGGGAAAAGGAATCTTGTGAGGGTGACATTTTTTATTACAATGCAATGATAGTGGAATCTATGTTTCCAGTGTACGGTGTCAGTGTCCTGCCTCTGCGTTGAGCACCGCACATTGAGAGTTTCCTGCATTGCACTGTGCAGAAGGACAGGCAGACCAGGGGATAGCATGGCTGGGATAGGGGAGCCACTGCTCTGCAGAAACCCATCCTCTCACACTTGGGGAAAGGAGATACATAAGGGTCTGCGGAATTTGCTTCAGCCATTTGGTTGCAGTAGTCTCCGCAGAGTGGCTGCATAGCTGTTCCATGGACTGTGGAGGGGGGTTCTTCTCCACCTCCTTTTCCCCTTGTGCATCTGCTCTGTGACTACCCTGGCTACGTGGACCAGATAGTACCACCATACGTGCAGATTTGGTGGGATCTTAGGTGAGCAGAGCATGAAGCACAATTTGCACTGGAGTACAACCTGCAGCGTTTAGCAATATCCTTTTTTTATTCAACAGTAAGATGGAGAGACTATACCAGAAGGATGAAATGTGGGTGGTTTTTCCTTTCTGATACTTGTTCATTGGCTCTGCAGTCAACTTTCACTCCATTCATCATTTTCTCCTTTTTTATCCTATTCTTACCTTTTAGATATTTTTCTATCTGCTCTTTCTTCCACAGTCTCTCTTGAGAGGACACAAACCCTATAACTTGTGTGTCTGTGGGGATTTTTTTTAATTAGGAAAAATGCATTTGTCCAGTCTCAGTAACAGAAAAGTACAAGTTTGAACAGATGAAGAGAGAGAAATGTGCTGCACAGTGGATAAAAAAGTGTGTAGGGAGAACAGAAAAGATAGTTATGCCTTTATGAAACAAAACAAATGTTAACTTTGTCCAACACCTTTAGGCCTTTTCTGTTCCTTTCTTTTTATTCTTATATCTGTCATTTGGCAACTGGCTGTTGAGTGAAGCAGTGTTAGATGAACCTTATTATCTTTGCTTTCTCTTAGTGCAGCAGTGTATTGCACTGATAGAACACGAATATAAAGCGGGAAGGAAATAGTCAGAAATGGACCTGGTCCTGATGGCAAAAGCTTGTAATTTTGATGGGCAAAGAGATTTGTGTATGCAGTGGGTGAGCAAGGCTAGCTAGGTATTTTAGTTTAACTGAGCATAAGAAAACTGTCAGTATGTCCCATTCTTTGTTAAATTACTCTGGTTTTTCAGTTAATGTACAATCTCATAGTACATGCATATTAACAGTTATAAAATGCATCAAGATAAGAGTCCAAAACATTCAGAATCCAGTATCAGGCAGCACTATGTAAAACTTTTGCACAAAAACTGAATCCTACTTCCATTCATCCGAGAGGTTGCAGACACTTCACAAGGAAATTGTAGAGTTCGTGCCTAATAGCCTGCTTGCATGCTCATTGGTTGCACTATAGATTATATGAGTTCAATGAACAGTTCTTTATGTGGATTATCTCAGACTTTTTTTTCATGTGGATTTATTATATCTGGCAGTGGTGCGCATAAACCCAAGCAATAAAAGATGACTACTATAGTTCTAAGATATATGGATCTCACTCTTTTCAGTTGCTGCCATTCTCCAAAGTGGCTGTTGAGATCAGAACGGTGATAATCAGCTGGGTATGGTCTGTGATTTGGGGGTGCTCCTGCAGTTTTTGAAATTTGCAAGCATGGTGTAAAATCATCATATGCCACAGAAAGTGACTTGCTCATTGAACTGAAACCAGAATATCATTAGAATGGTGCCTGCTTGTGCCTCCATAATTAAGGGGCTGTCAGTATTTCCATTATAATCCCTGATTTTCAAGGGATTCCAATGCAAATGTAAAATTTTATTCTGCACTGAACCTGGTAAATTGTGGTGGGCATCACCAAGAAAATACATTTATCAGCCAGCTTTTTAAAAACAGAGATCAGTTTGGTCTCCTTTTTCTGTGATGACAGTCCAATTACAATCTCAAATTAAATAGTCGGTGGATGATTTAGATATTGTTTTGAAATCATGTAATTTTTAAAAAAGAGCATTTGAGATACATAATTAACAGGGACCAAGAAACTTCTGGTACTGGAAAAAATATAACAATTTTAATTAGTCTCTCAAATAAGGTCATGATATTTCTATCACAGAAATTAGTGATGGAAAAGACCCATCTGCATCTTTAGTTCTTTTGAGGGGAACGAGTGGGTATAGATGGGGAGGAGTGTGGTTTATTCAAGTCTCATTATTTTATATTTCTGTTGTCGTGACACCTAAACACCAAACCGGATAGTGGGCCCATCATGCTAGGTTCTGTGCAAACATACGACAGTCCCTGTCCCAAA
This sequence comes from Chrysemys picta bellii, assembly GCF_011386835.1. Classification (NCBI taxonomy): domain Eukaryota; kingdom Metazoa; phylum Chordata; order Testudines; family Emydidae; genus Chrysemys; species Chrysemys picta. Next base: position 47,074,701 of record NC_088795.1, read on the forward strand.
GAGCATCAGTAGACAGACATTTAACCTTTTGATTTCCGAGGGCAAAATTTGGCTCATTGTTTTGGCAATGGTGAATACTGCTTTATGCTAGAGGAGCAGAGATGCCTACAAGGCAATGAAAACTGCAGTTAAGATCTTTACTCCAGTAGGCAGCCCTCTGTCTTACGTGACCATAAAATACTCCATGATGTTCTGCATTAATTAATTTGGGCAATCACCTCCATTAGGCAAAGTCTGCTTAAGATGGGGCAGGTTGTACTATGGATTCCAATTTCCCAGTTCATTGCAAATTGACTTTGAAATAGTTTGTAATGGATACCTGACATAATGTACTACTTAAAAAAAAACAAATGAACACCCTCCATTCCCCTGGTAAATCCATAACTGCTAGTGATTGTAAAGGGGGTGGCTGGGTATTACATAATCAATCTGGTTTTAAGTAATGGCAGAGTGCCAGTTTTGTACAGTATCTTTTAGGTATGCTTATAAACAAAAATAAATCAAAATATAATCATGCAGTCCTGTTCATGCAAACATTGCCAGTGCAGATTGCTCTCTACTGTCCACTCTCCAATGCTGTGATCAAGTTAGTTTTAAATGTATCAGTTGAAGGAGCATTTAATACTTCCTGTGAGAGCATATGTCACTGTTTCATACACAACGCCATTAGGAGATGTTAATGTTTATAACCAGCAAACAAATATTAAATGTCACCTCCCTCTGAAATATAACAAGCAAAGTCACATAACAAAACATCCAATATTAAAATGATACCCCCTTCATCAGCTTCTGTTAGTGAGAAAGACATTCTCTGGGAGGCAGGTAAAATAGCATTTAGGAGCTAGTTGACAAGCAGAGCCTCAGGTCCTGCCCACGTGGACATTGGACCCAGTTCCTTAAATAGAGAACTGCTCTTTCCACCAGCCCAAAAGCAGCTGTGCAAGTTAATGTGGTTACATCTCATAGATTCATAGATTCATAGATTATAGGACTGGAAGGGACCTCGAGAGGTCATCGAGTCCAGTCTCCTGCCCGCATGGCAGGACCAAATACTGTCTAGACCATCCCTGATAGACATTTATCTAACCTACTCTTAAATATCTCCAGAGATGGAGATTCCACCACCTCCCTAGGCAATTTGTTCCAGTGTTTAACCACCCTGACAGTTAGGAACTTTTTCCTAATGTCCAACCTAGACCTCCCTTGCTGCAGTTTAAACCCATTGTTTCTGGTTCTATCCTTAGAGGATAAGGTGAATAAGTTCTCTCCCTCCTCCTTATGACACCCTTTTAGATACCTGAAAACTGCTATCATGTCCCCTCTCAGTCTTCTCTTTTCCAAACTAAACAAACCCAGTTCTTTCAGCCTTCCTTCATAGGTCATGTTCTCAAGACCTTTAATCATTCTTGTTGCTCTTCTTTGGACCCTTTCCAATTTCTCCACATCTTTTTTAAAATGCGGCGCCCAGAACTGGACACAATACTCCAGCTGAGGCCTAACCAGAGCAGAGTAGAGCGGAAGAATGACTTCTCGTGTCTTGCTCACAACACACCTGTTAATGCATCCCAGAATCATGTTTGTTTTTTTTGCAACAGCATCACACTGTTGACTCATATTTAGCTTGTGGTCCACTATAACCCCTAGATCCCTTTCTGCCGTACTCCTTCCTAGACAGTCTTTTCCCATTCTGTATGTGTGAAATTGATTTTTCCTTCCTAAGTGGAGCACTTTGCATTTGTCTTTGTTAAACTTCATCCTGTTTAACTCAGACCATTTCTCCAATTTGTCCAGATCATTTTGAATTATGACCCTGTCCTCCAAAGCAGTTGCAATCCCTCCCAGTTTGGTATCATCCGCAAACTTAATAAGCGTACTTTCTATGCCAATATCTAAGTCGTTGATGAAGATATTGAACAGAGCCGGTCCCAAAACAGACCCCTGCGGTACCCCACTCGTTACGCCTTTCCAGCAGGATTGGGAACCATTAACAACAACTCTCTGAGTACGGTTATCCAGCCAGTTATGCACCCACCTTATAGTAGCCCCATCTAATTTGTATTTGCCTAGTTTATCGATAAGAATATAATGCGAGACCGTATCAAATGCCTTACTAAAGTCTAGGTATACCACATCCACCGCTTCACCCTTATCCACAAGGCTCGTTATCCTATCAAAGAAAGCTATCAGATTGGTTTGACATGATTTGTTCTTCACAAATCCATGCTGGCTGTTCCCTATCACCTTACCACCTTCCAAGTGTTTGCAGATGATTTCCTTAATTACTTGCTCCATTATCTTCCCTGGCACAGAAGTTAAACTAACTGGTCTGTAGTTACCTGGGTTGTTTTTATTTCCCTTTTTATAGATGGGCACTATATTTGCCCTTTTCCAGTCTTCTGGAATCTCTCCCGTCTCCCATGACTTTCCAAAGATAATAGCTAGAGGCTCAGATACCTCCTCTATTAGCTCCTTGAGTATTCTAGGATGCATTTCATCAGGCCCGGGTGACTTGCAGGCATCTAACTTTTCTAAGTGATTTTTAACTTGTTCTTTTTTTATTTTATCCGCTAAACCTACCCCCTTCCCATTAGTATTCACTATGTTAGGCATTCCTTCAGACTTCTCGGTGAAGACCGAAACAAAGAAGTCATTAAGCATCTCTGCTATTTCCAAGTTTCCTGTTACTGTTTCTCCCTCTTCACTAAGCAGTGGGCCTACCCTGTCTTTGGTCTTCCTCTTGCTTCTAATGTATTGATAAAAAGTCAATCTCGCCTGTTTGAATTACACAGAGGGACTAGGCATCGTCTCCTTCACGTTTTGCATTCGCCGTGGAGCCTTTTGCACAGAGGATAAGGAACAATGAATCTATCATGATACTAGAACTCACGGGAACACTTTTTATTATATGCAGATGATGTAATATTTATCTAAAAAAATGATTTCCCTAAAATTAATATCTAAAGAAATCCATGACTTTGAGAAAACATCTGGTGTTAAAGTAAATTACACTAAATCAGAAATGCTAGCTATGATTTTGCCAGACTCTGAGAAGTCATTCCTCCAGAAAACATTTGGGTTCAAATGGGCAAAAAATTCTATAAGATATCCAGGAATTCACATCTCAAACAATGTAAAAGAGTTCTAGGAGTTAAATGTCAAACAATTACTTCAGCAAATGGAGAAAAAACCATGTTGAGTGCTGTGGAAATATGAATTTCTTGGTTGGGAAGAATAGTAATTCAAAATGAACATTTTGCCAAGGATATCTTGCTTGTTTCAAACTCTTGGTGTAACCATCCCAGAAAAAACCCTAGCAGGAATACAGCCAATGTTGTTAAAAATCATATAAAATAAGAAAAGACCAAGAGTGTGTGCAGATACTTCAGACACATTAAACAGGGTGGACTAGGTGTTCCAAATATTCTGTGGTACAATCAAGCCAGCCAACTCAAAGCAGTAGTGGATGGGGGCAGTCTAACCTGGCCAAACATTGGGTCTTTATTGAAAAAGAAGATGGTTGCATTGGAAACATCACTAGGCTACCATGGATCAATCAAAAAAAAATCACACCTTTCAGAAATTTATACACATTCTTTAGTAAAAGCTACTCTATGGGTCTGGGGTAGAACTAGAGATAAGTTCTTTTCCCTTGCCAATAATGTATATTTTAACCCAAATCATAAACCAGAGAACTTTAAAGACTGGGACGGCCATGGAATACAACTGGTTGGCCAGCTATTTAGTAAAGAATCTTTTCTAACTTAGAGATCAAAACTAACTTTAACTGGTCTATGGTACCAGTACATTCAAGTTAGGCATTATGTGTGTCAGCTTTGTAGAAAAGCTGCTTTATACAGAAAGCTAACTTTAATAGATGTAATGGTAACTGGTCAGTTAGAAAACGAAGAGTATAATTATTTTATATGAATCACTGCAGGGAACTTTTCTAACCAAAAAATGTCCACACATGACATGGTGAGAAAAGGATCTAGATAGACAAATTACCCCAGGGGAAAAGAGGACCAGCAACCTGTAGCATGATAAAAGAAACAATTTTAAGGTACGGTTTCATTGGTAACTCACAGCAGTCGTCAGGTTATGACTGGTGTGAGTTGCCATAGATATGTAGATAGATTGAATGAAGATAAATGTTGGAGTAATTGTTGTGAAAGAGGAGAGTTTATGCATAAACAGTGAACATGTCCACTTGGAGAGTATTGGGATGCAATTTGTAACCAGTATCACAAACAGTTGGATATTTTTACCAAATGATCCTTCTGTAAGTCTCCTGGGGCTTCCTAGTGGAAATGGTCACACACAAGGAAATGAAGAATTAATCTGTCACCTGCTACTAACTACTAGCCGACTGATAGCTTCTCATAGGAAAACAAAAAATAATCCAAACTGTAGAGGAATTTCAGTATTTTAGAAGTTTATCCTGTACCTGAGTTTAATTCACTTACTGCAGTTTCCATTGCATCTTGTAGTTTGCAGGCCTCCAACTGGGATGTATCTGAAGAAGCTTAATCTCTGACATGAACTGCTGCTTCTGGAAGGGATAATTTAGCACAATCTAGAAGATGTTCTGTTCTTGTAGTCCAGGACATGCTCTGAGGACAGTATGTCTTCAGGTTCAGTAACTTTATAAATAAGATCACTTAAGTCCTGTGCTGAAATAATAACTTGTATTGGCTTCATATTAGAAGATCCAAGATTCCTGCAAGCCGAGGAGAATTGCAACTACCTTACAGAAGGATTCCTTACTAGACAGGCCAATATTCTGTGTGCTGTAAGTAAACAATCCTCCACAGGATAAGATAGTTTACAAGCAATGAAATGCACCGCATAAGTAAAAGTGTAGGTGGAGTTGAGAAACAGTTGTCAGAAAGTGAATTTAAATTTGAGTTATACTTTTAAAGGTAAGGCAGGGAAGAATCAAAGTGAATGATGGAGTGGATCATCCAAGTTCTTCAGCCATTAATGCATTTATCCTACCAATGCTCCTGTGAGGTAGAGAAGTACTTTTATCCTCCATTTACAGATAGGCAACTGAGGCACAGAAAGATTAAGGTCAAATTTTCAAAAGTAATTTTTGATTCTGGGTACCTAACTTGAGACTCCTTACACTGATTTTCAGAGATGAGTACTCTGAGATCACATTCAAATTAAAATGTTGGGTTCTGAGCACCTTTGGATCTCAGTGCAAAGGTCTAGGTAGAAGAAGATACCTACTCCAGAGAAGCAGTTATAGACTTTTTCCTTGGAAAAAATCTCACAGTTCATTCTTTGTCTATGTAATTTAGGCCCTAAGCCTGCATGGAACTTGGTTTGGCCAACCTATGGACTTCTTGCAGGATCAGGTAAGCACCCTGGCGGGCCGGGCCAGTTTGTTTACCTGCCGTGTCCTCCGGTTCGGCCGATCACGGCTCCCACTGGCTGCGGTTCGCCGCTCCAGGCCAATGGGGGCTGCGGGAAGTGGCGCGGGACGAGGGATGTGCTGGCTGCAGCTTCCCGCCAACCCCATTGGTCTGGAGCGGCGAACTGCGGCCAGTGGGAGCCGCAATCAGCCGAACCTGCCGACACGGCAGGTAAACAAACTGGCCCGGCCCGCCAGGGTGCTTACCCTGGTTAGTCACGTGCCAAAGGTTTCCGATCCCTGACCTAGACAATCCATTGTGGAGTATTTTTTTGTAAGGGCAGCTAGTGATCTCTCCTATAACGATCCATTTAGTGAACTGGTCCTAAGGCAGGATATTGGATATTTAAGAAGTTTTCACACAAGTCAACGTTAGAGGGTCTGTCTGATTCCTCCCCCCCCTACTTTGCTCTGTTTTATAAAAATTCCAGGGTATGTATGTGATTATCTGTTTGAATCTGTCTCATCCTGGGTGCCATGAACCTTACATATTTCTTTAATGGGATAAGTTTTCAGTGTGTGTGATCCATCTAGCCTTTTAATCATTTCTAAAATGTTGTTATTCCCCTCCTTAAGCTTGCTCATAATCTCTAGACTGGAGTGAATCAGAACAGGCTCTTCCAAGGTTATGGTTGCCGGGTCTGACTCTCTTTAGGCCATCTTAGACAGAGGCAGTGAACCAGCTAAAGCAGGCATTCTCAACCTTTTTCTTTCTGAGGCCCCCTCAATATGCTATAAAAACTCCAAGGCCCATGTGTACCACAACAACTGTTTTTCTGCATATAAAAACCAGGGCTGACATTAGGGGGTAGCAAACAGGACAATTGCCTGAGCCCCATGCCGCAGGGGGCCCCTATGAAGCTACATTGCTCAGGCTTTGGCTTCAGCCCCGGGTGAGGGGGCTCAGGGCCCCACGCTTCAGATCCATGTGGTGGGGCTTCTGCTTTCCACCTTGGGTCCCAGCAAGTCTAATGCTGGCCCTGCTTGGCAGACCACCTTGAAGCCTGTTCGCAGCCCCACAGATTCCTGGTTGAGAACCACTGAGCTAAAGCAGGGGCAGACTGTTAAAGAGTGTTTTCACACAATCTGTTTCTGCAGTTGGGAGTTTTATTTTTACTTTCTTTTCTTTCTTTTTATTTTTTTAACAAAGACGACAGTATTTACAAGCACAACATTGTTTCTCTCTGAAAAAGAGAAACCGAGAGTTCTGAAAAGCAAGAAACAGAGCTGTTTGCAGGTGGAAACGATAAACATTTACCTTGGATCAAATCCGTGAATGCTCAAAATATGTTTCTGTTTTTGCAGAAAAATACATGCCAGATTAAAGACCAAGTTTTTGACAACCCAAGCAATTGGGTTTTGTGTAGAGGGATTAAAATGGAGTTAAGTGTTTGGAATGTAACCCCTGTCTATGGTCTTTTTTCCAGCCTGTAGATGGTAGTTTCAGACCACTGAATCCACTAATCACACACCCAACAGCAGTCTATTCCTCAGCCCATCCTCCAAGCCTCCCTCTTTAGAAGCTTAATAGCCTTTATAGTACAAAAGGCATATTGAGGCTGCCTTGCATGACTGTTCTGCCTATTGGCCCCCACCTCATGAATGTTTAAAGCAACATTGCTTCTGAACTGGAGAGAAATGAATTTAACCCTTTTCTGAGCTTTGGGCCCTAATAGCCCAGCTCAACATAATAAATTCGCCACTACCAGTGGCATCTGATGGAATTTCACTTCCTGGTTTTGACAATATAACCAAAATTAGCTGCTAAGTAAATAAATCTTATACAGCACTTTGCAGCTTAAAAAAAATTATGTTGTTGGTTGAAGGAGCTGCTGGAAATGCTGTACTCAAGGCTCTCCAAAATGTAATTGGGAATGAAGACAAATCATTACAAAATGCATGATTGCACAGATTTATGTTTTGCACCAGACAGCCTTAAAGCATGCAGTAACTATAAATGGGGGAAGGAACAGAGGGTCCTGTGGCACCTTTGAGACTCAAAGGTGCCACAGGACCCTCTGTTGCTTTTTACAGATTCAGACTAACACGGCTACCCCTCTGATACTATAAATGGGGGAGCATCACAGCATTATTCCAGTACTGTAGCATAATAGGAAGGTGGACAAATGAGTCACACATTCACTTTATTGCAAATATCTTACACATATGGAATAATTCCTAATGCCAGGTGCTTTAAAGGGCTCATGTCAATTTCAAGAAGAAGAGAGAATAATATTCCAAGAACTCTGCTGTTGACTTTGAAAACAGATGTAGAGAACCCAGTATAATAAGCAGAGATAATACAGTTCTTTACCTTGTGTTTCAAAAGGTGCTTTAGAATATACCTAATGACAATATTGTGCCATTTTGGATTTACACTCTGAATTTCCATTACAAATCCCAAGGCAACATAATTCCAGTGTAATGATCAATATGTTTTTTTAAATGTTATTTACCACTACATTTATTTCACCAACATTCCAATTTGTCATCTTAATATTATATGAGCCAACCATGGACCCAAGTGCTTTGAGTGACTACCATAATTGTTCTTTACAATCTATTTCTTAAACAGAAAGACTTGCATTTTTGTTTAGTAGTAGTCAAAAGTAAGTCTGCTGCTATGGAAAAATAATAAAGAATTCTATGGTCGAATAATGAGGATAAACAAAATAGGAATAAAATAACTATTGCACAGTGCACCACTGCAGGTATTATTAATAGTACTCAGCAACTCATGAAATAAGATATTGAATCTGAAAGTGTGAAGCATGCACACAAATGTGATTACAGTATATATTAAAGTGCATGTATTTCATATTTTCGTACTTGATTCGTGTTATCTTCAATATAAGGTAAATTACATTTTATTTGTTTCAACACTGAGACATACTTTACTTGCTTTGTTTGTGGTGTTAATTTACAGGAAAGATGTCAATTTACTTTTGGACTTGGTCTATTTTCTCAGTGATTGGTGCACACAGCTTCACTAATAAGTTACATACACAGATTAAAGAGACAGTGGAGTACCTTTCTCATTAACTTTATCCTTACATGAAAAGAGGCACTACTAAAAGTGTACTAAGTGAAATACTAAATAAATAACCCTACATACTGTTTAATGTAAAATATATTAGTTAAATTCATAGCTTTCCTGGATTAAGGCCTATATGAAGGGCTCTTAGTCTAAGTGGTGTTTTGTTGACTATGGACTAGTATCTTGTTTTGTACAGTATGTTTGTGTTTACTTTCTCTTGTCTTGATTGTCAGATTGTCTACTTTAACTCCAGTAGCTGGTGTATAAGACATGTGGCATGACAAATGAGAAAAATATATACCTGTAATAAAGGGATTACTAGAGTAAAATCATGAATCGTTTTACGATTATTGTAAGATGCATTCAATATTCTGACTCGTTTTTGGATTTGTAATATTTAGAGCAATTAACAAAGATTCACTTCAATATCAGACTTATACTTTGGTAAGCACTGTCAGTGTTCTTAGCACTGAGCAAACCACAGTGGCCTGCTCCAATGTGTTTACAATTGAAATAGACGAATGCTTAGATGATCACCAGCATTTACAGAAGTAGCACCTCAGCTGGTGTAAATTGCCCAAGCTTTGCCCAAGCTCTGTTGATAACAATTACAATTTACACTAGGTGAGGAGCTGGCCCCAGTTTATAATCTTGCAAAAACATGTGTGTTCTGTTTTTTTAAATGTAGGATAGCTCTGTGTCAGCATTTCTTGGTTTGTGGGTTAACGTTGGTAGATTCTGTGGAAAAAGTAAATTTTAAGGCAGGATTTGAATGGAAAGATGGAAGTTGCTTTGTTCAGAGGGGGTGGAGGGAGTCTAACTGTCAATATGGAAAAGTTATGAGGCAGGAATATGGGATGAGGTGAAGAAGAGAAATAAGAAGAAATGAGAGCAGACATACAGGCTGAGTCAGACTTTCACAGAACCTTTAAGTTAAGGATTAGACATTTGAACTAGATGCAGAAGACAAAAGGAAGCCAACAAAAAGATTCAGAGGGGTGACAAAGTCCAAGCAGTGGGAAAGGGAGAGAGAGTTTCAGCTCTGATGCTCTGATGCACAGAGGTGAGCAAGATGAGCAGAGCCAAAGGCAGGAAATTGCAATGGTAAAGGCGGGAAACAACCACACATGGGCTAGCATTTTAGCCCTAGAGGCAAAATTGAAAAGTCAAATATTTGAGAGCTTATGGATAAAGAACTAGCCTGATTTGGCCTTCAGTTAAGCTTTTCTTTAGTTAGTCTTAAGCATAGGCACTGTTTCCCAGTGTAAACAGATATTACACATTTGGCCAGAATCTACTTACATTGAAGTAGTTTTCTAGAAATACCTTAGATACAGATAGGTAGGGACCAATCCAATCCTCATCTTAGTTACACTGCTCTAAATGAAAGTGAGGAGACCTGAGTTTTATTCCAGAATTTGTCATTGACTCATTGTGATTTAATCTTTGATTATTTGGTAGGGTTCTTTGAGATCTGTGGATGAAAAGTGTATTATTGGTGCAGTATTATCATTACATTGTGCTATGTTTATCTTTGGGTATTATGGGTCAAAACCTGGAATAATAGTAAACAAGGAGCAACATGGAATGAGAGACAGAGAGCGAGAAGTGGTGCAAGGATTGTTTTTTTTTGTTTTTTTTTTAATTCAACTTGTTTGTTTGCTTTATCTCAATGGTTAGCTCTCCGATCACTTACTCCAGTGTAAATCAGGAGTAACTCAGCAGGAGTTATGCTCTGTTAAGATGATATAAGTGATCTCTCAAGCATATCCCTTGTGTATAGTTGAAGTACTGCCAATATACCTAACTTCCAAACCTTTTGTGGAAAAGGTTGTATTGAGGTGTGAAATTTCCATGGTCTGCCAAGGTCAACAGAGAAGGTCCCTGTATTTGTCAGTACTCTTACTTCTAATTAACAATAGAGTAAAGAAAAAAGTATGCCTTAGCTGAAGTGTGCCCACAGTCAATTTATGCAGGCTTTTTGCTTTCTTTTACATCTAAATCTTTGCACAGATGTTAAACATTATGATTTCCATTATACTGATTGATTCCAGTCATTTTAAGAATATTCATTTCAGTTGATGTCAGTGCAACAATTTTTTGAAAAGCTGTTGTTCTGAGTGATGTTCATCAAGGGAAAGAATGATATTTCTGGGAGAATTTCAGTGCTTTTGTGAATTGTGAGATTAGTTGGTTGTGCTGCAGAGAGAAATACATAAACTTGCAATACAGGAAAACTTTATAAAAAATTCCAGGATGATGGGGGGAGGAACCCTAGCTCAAGGATGTCAGGTGGGGTTTTTCCTTTTTGAAAAAAAGTGATTCTTAATGCTTTTGTACTTTTCAAGATACAATGAAGATCAATGTAGTAGGGGAAGTGTCTCTGCTGTTTTAGATAAATAGTATCGCTTTGCTATGCATTCTGTTTTTCCTTTTACCCAGTTGAAAACTTACTATAGGATTTTACCTGAGTCTGTCAGGCAATGTTGAATTTTTTCATAAGCCATGGTAGTGCTGCACACTGAGCAGATGTTTTCAGAGAACTATTTACAATGACTCCAAGATCTCTTTCAAAGCTAATTTAGACCCCATCATTTTGTATGTATAGTTGAGATTATGGTTTCCAATGTGTTTGCATTTATCAATATTGATTTTCATCTGCCATTTTGTTGCCCTGTCACCCAGTTTTGTGAGATCCCTTTGTAACACATAGTTCAGTCCAAAGCAGACTGCAACCCTAAGTGATTTTGTAGCATCTGCACACTTTGCCACCTCATTGTTTATCTCTTTTCCAGATCATTTATGAATATATTGAACAGTACTGGGCCCAGTATAGATCACATGGGGAAACCCTGCTATTTACCTCTCTCCATTCTGAAAACTGACCATTTATTCACACTTTGTTTTCTGTCTTTTAACCAGTTACTGATCCATAAAAGGACCTCCCATCTCATCCCATGACTGCTTACTTTGTTTAAGAGCCTTTGGGGAGGGACCTTGTTAGAGGTTTTTTGAAAGTCCAAGTACACTATATCCACTGGATCACCCTTGTGCTGATAATAGGCAAATGTTACTTTTTAGTGGCTGTGACCGGAATCCCAGGGGAGCCAACTGAGTTCACTCAATTAGGGTGAACTGCAAAGAATGCGGCAGACAATCCCCAAAGCTGGCGGATATCCTAATACTTAGATTTGTCCTCTACCAGGACAAAACAGCTTCTATAACACCTCACTGGTTACCCAGAAGCCAACAACACAATTCCCTTAAAACAATTCAGCCTCAGGCCTCCATCCAAGTCATATATGATGAGGATTACTGAAAATCTTATTCATCATGTAAAAAAGTTTTACCAATCCCAAAGGATTGGACATATTACCTCCTGGGTTAATGAATATTTCAGATCTTACCCAAATACATGCTTACAGCCAATTCTTATTAACTAAACTAAAATTTATTTAAAAAGAAGAGAGAGTACTGGTTAAAAGATCAGTATACATACAGACAGGAGTACAATCTTGAGATTCAAATTCATAGCAGAGATGGTGAGCTTTGTAGTTGCAAAGAGTTCTTTCAGATTTAGTTAATAGGTTATAGTCCAGGGGTGGGCAAACTTTTTGGCCTGAGGGCTTCATCAGGGAATAGAAATTGTATGGCGGGCCATGAATGCTCACAAAATTGGGGTTGGGGTGCAGGGAGGGGTGAGGGCTCTAGGGGGTGTGGGCTCTGGGGTGGGGCTGGGGATGAGGCGTTTGGGGTGTAGGAGGGTGCTCTGGGCTGGGATCAAGGGATTTGGAGAGTGGGAGGGAGATCAGGGCTGGGGCAGGGGGAGAGGCTCAGTGGTGCAGGCTCCGAGTGGCGCTTACCTTAAGCGGCTCCTGGAAGCAGTGGCATGTCCCTTTTCCAGCTCCTATGCGGAGGCACGGCCAGGTGGCTCTGCATGCTGCCCCATCCACAGGCACCACCCCTGCAGCTCCCATTGGGGTGCTTAGGAGCCGGACCGGGGCCGAGCTGTGTGGGGCAGCCCCCGAAATATGCCCTGGCCGGAGCGGGACCGAGCCGCATGGTGCGGCCCCGACTCTGCGCCCTGGCCGTAGGGGGATGAGCTGTGTGGTACGGCCCTGACCCTGCACCCCAGTGGGAGCTCACGGGCCATAGTTTGCCCACCCCTGTTATAGTCCAAAGTGTATATTCAGGGTGGTCTGGTCAGGACTGGGATCTCAGTCCTTATGGCTTAGGCTTCCCCTGCATGAAGCCTCAAGCAGATCTGAGATGACCCACGTGTCTTTTATACAGTTTCAGGCCCTCTTGTGACAGCTTGGAGTCCTTAGGTGAACAATAGGCACTCCTGGGGACTTTCAAGTGGACCCGTTTCCTAAGCATCCCTTGTAATTATCCACACAGATGAACATAAGGCAATTGCTTGTTTTTCCCCCATTCACAGATGATTTGCTATACAGTTTAAAGAGAGATGAATACAGTGGTATCCCATGTTTACAGTTTATTTAAATGTTAAGATGTTGTTTTGATCCCCGAATTAACAGAATACAGCATAGACAGGGACTGTTTGATTACATTGTTGACCTCTACCAATATGTCTTTAAGGGTTGAATTTGCGTCCTTTTTCCTGCAGGATGCTTAACCCTTTCTGGTCATGCTTCTTGTGTATAGCAGGTACAGAGGTGTGAGCAACTCCATTCTGCCTCTTCAATATATCTCGACACAGAATTTGAAGGTTTTCTTCTAAAGTAGTCTCTGGACTTCAGCTTTGACTTCAGTTGAATTCGTATGCCAGGGCTGCATATTGTTGTCTGTGCTTATTCAAGTCTGTCCTTGTAAACTCTGAGTGTCAACAATGGTGCAAAATAGTAGTAATTGTGTTCTGGACACCAGCCTATCGGGGATTAGATTGAGACCATCTTGTCTTTCAAACAGGTCTCTTCCAAGCAGCTGCCAGATAACCTGCCAGATAACAGCTTCCATTCACTTTTATTTAGGCATGGATGACAATTAATGAATTTAAGATTAAATGTTTTGTAATAATTACTAGGGCTGTCCAAAAATATTTGTTTTATGTAAATAGTTTGAATCATTTTAGGGATTTTAGGAATCTCTTTTACATATATTTCTGACAATTTTTTTTTTCATTATTTGGCTTGTCTATGGAGCTGGCTGGCTATTTGTTAAATAATTTAGTCAAAGAATTTTGTGAAATATTTTGAATAATATATTTAGTAAATAATTTTGTCTTTCATTGTGTAAGTTCCAGCCATTTCCAAACTCTTGGGATCTCTATTACACTAGAAATACAAATATTTGCTACAGTACATGATTTTGAGCACACATCTACTGATATGTTGTTTAAAGTTAATATGTGGGATTTCAAACTCACTTAGGGAATTTGGACTTTCATTGAAAGGGCTTTGGATCAGGCCCTTGATGATGTCCTGCCACTGCCATGCAAGAAGCAGGAATGTTAGTGAAGAGAAATAGTTGTTCTGCAACCTGCATTGAATCAACCTGACAAAGCTCCAAAAGTAGCTCTAAATTAGTGGGCATTGGTTGGATTCTTTAGCAGTACCTCCCTGACTGCCAATGAGAGAACCTAATTTTCTCTAGATATCATTTTCTCTGGCTCTTAAAGCTCTATTACCATCTTTAATCAAACTCTGGTAGCTTTTCACTGGCTGCATATGCTATGACCCTGCTTTCAGATCACCCACAATATCACAGGATCATTTTTGACAGGGTATACTTCAGTTTTTAGATTGTAAAGTCCCTTGTATACTTAAAGCAAAGACTCTGTAAACACAAGCTTATACATAACACATGTCTCATAAATAAAGATCTTACCTCCAGGCTAATCTTTCAGAGTACTTTTCACGGTGATCTAGGCTTTGTTCCCCTGAAGTTAGAATTATTGCAACAAGTTGTTACCTTAGTTTCACCCAAATATCCTCCAGAAAGTAAAGCTGGGTCCATTTACAAGAATCCCACCCTGCAGCTTCCACTGTTGGAATCACATCACACTAATATTCAAAAGTTGCTAGTCCAGCATTGGTGTATACTCTTTGGGGAAGACCTTGTGCTGACTTTAGTTTAACCCAGAATTAAATGAACATTCATTATGGAAAATGAAGAAAGCAACGTGGATCTAAAAAAAAAAAAAAAAAAAAAAAAGGATAGCAGTTTGCCAGAATCAGGTGAAAAGACTAAACATCCCCAAACAGACAAAGTAATTATTTAAAACATGGAGTGAAAATCACTTCCTACACAGCTGTCATTTCTTTTACTCATTAGCAATAGTGCTGGTGTCACAAATGTTGGTGTGAAATGTGATGTGCAATGGTTTATAATCCTGTAAGTGTCTGAGACTTTTTCTGAATAATTCTATTATTTCTCTTTATTTCTCTAGGGCATTTTAAAAGAAACTTATAGACAGACTGCATGTTACACAGTGTCTATAGTGAGTTTCTATTTATACCTTTTTAAAGAGTATGTTCCTGATGGCTTAAAACTAAAATAATTGTCTGAACAAAATGTGTGTTCTTCTACCATTTGTTCATACTGGTTTGTTTCAGGTTTACTCATGAGTTCTGGGCTGCTGGCTTTTTGTTGTTTGCGTTATATATTTTTATAAAAGACTGCATTGATAAATGAGCAAAGAGACAGATATATCCTAAAGTCCTAAAGCCCTTTTGTCAGCTGTATTTCCAAACTCCATCCTGCACCATCTGAGGGATGAGGATGGATTTTGTAATGGCACCTGACAGGTTTCTTTATGGTTTTATGATGTACCTGCCACATTTTTCTTTGTTTTCATTTTTAAAGATAAGAGTGTTGAAGCATTAAAAAAGGTGCATGAACTTTGCTAACAGATACGATTAAAAAGACAGGTCAAATTTGGGTGCTGCCAAGGTGAGCATGCCCCTTTAAGGAATGTAATGAGAATCCCAGGGACCTTCATGCCCTTTGTGCATCTCTTTTCAAACATTGCAGTTTCCAGCCTATTTGTAAACGCATTAACGGTGTTTCCTTCTGTCTTCAAAGGTTTGAGATTTGGAAAAGCAGATGAAAGCCATTGTATGGGAGTGTTTGAGTCTTTCAGTCCCATCTTTGCCCTTGTTTTTTACTCTCCACAGGCAGCACAGTGGTAGAATGCACAGTGGGATACCTACTTTAAAGGCCTCATTTTACCCATAAAAGCTATACTGCTGACAGTGCATTTTTAAAAAGGTCTACTTGAACTGGTAAAAAGGGCTATATACTAAATACAAAGACTTTGATGTCTTTTGTTTTCTTTCTCTCTTAAACTTTTAATGGAGGTGAAAGAGTCTGTGGATTCCATGACCTGTCCTATGAGATAGCTTTTGTTAATACAGTATGTATATTTGAATGAGTTTTGTCCTCAATAGATTACTGTGGGTGGCCATTTCATAGAGCTACTGGGTAGATCCAGGCACATCCAGAGACATGGCTTTACGAAAATGGAGAAGTGTTACTTTTGACATACTTTTTAGTTCATCACTCCCAATATCATGTATTTGGAATGCTCAGTATCTCTGTGTGGTGGGATTTCAGTTGTTTACAATGGAAACTTCAAACCCAAGTTGCACATAGAGAAAATTTGTCTCACCAATACCGTTAACCCTTGCTGACAATATTTAGAGAAATATTTGTTTCCATATTTATTGTTATGACAATCCCTCACCAAAGATGTAAAATTTCCATTAGAGTTAGGGTAGTGATATTGTAGGAATTGGCTCAAGATCAATTGGGTGCTGTTCAAATGTAGAGTTGTTGTCAACAAATGATTGGCAAACCTCAAATGGCTATAAGGTTCTAATGGAGTTGGATAAGACTACAAAGGTTTGGAGGCTGGCTGGAAGTTTATCTGATCTATTTTGGTCTGGAAATTAGGCTGGAAAACAAATCTCATCATATTTCTAGTCCTTCTGGTTTGGACCTGTACAGACATACCAGATCAGTGACACCCAGGAATTAAGAAGGAAAAAGAAATTCACTCTGAATGATGAAAATAGTTCAGATATGGATTCACTTCCATATTGGGCTGTTGGATCACGTTGGGTCTTAAGTCCTGATCCTGCAAACAATTAAAACCTGTTTCAAGCTTATAAGTAGTCCCATTAATAGCAAACTATGGATGTAGGTGATGCATGTGAATAAAGTTACACGTGTGTGTGTGTGTGTGTGTGTGTGTGTGTGTGTTCTTGCAGGATGATTCACCTTATCCCTTCTTGCTAATTATGGCTAAAGTAAGTATTTTACAACTGAATCCTTTGCTTACCCCTGGTGATGATTTAACCTAAGTTTGCAACCCAAACTTTTGGGTGGTTATCCAATCCAAACTTTTAGAGGTTTGCCTGTCACTAATTTTTTGGCTTTATTTTTAAAGTTGATCATCTAATGAGAGTTTTTAGGTAGTTATATTACAGTGAATTTCAGCTGTTACTTCATTGTATATTACTAATGAGCTGGAATAAACAGCTCAGCTTCAAATTCAACTGTGATAAGATTTTTTTTCTAACTTGTATTTCCAAACCGAACATCTTCACTTCCCAAACTGAATCTTTCATGACCAAATATCTAGCAAAATTATCACAAAATACTGTACCTTTCTGATTTCTCTGTTTAATTCCATTTCATGCTTTTACTCTTACTAAAGAATCTTCAACTAATTGTCTGCACAGAATCTTGATTTTTCAAGTTTGTTGTCTTTGTGCAAACCATCTGAGTACAAGGGAATATAACACTGGAGCTACTCAGCAAACTTATTTGAGGCTGAAATACTGCCCAATGCCACTCCCGACTAATACTGATTTCATGCATCTATACCAATACTGAATATCCATATATAGCAGATGTTTGACACCCATATGTTTGAGTTTGCATTTTGAATGGCTGTTCTCCGCTACCGTTGTTTTTTCTGGCTTGAAGTGGAAGAAAAAATAATAAAAATATCCTAATAGAAGATGCTTTTGCTAAATTCAGCTGTTTAATATTCTTCACAGCTGAGTCAGGCACCATGGTATTCATTTTAAAGCACTGCAGGCGGTTATCTCCGACAAAAGGCTGATATATTATATGTATTTGTTCCCCAAGTATTTTTAGATTACTAATGGCACATAGTTATTCTAGCACTGAAAAGATTGAGGTCTGGATCCGGCAGAGTGCTAAGTATCCTCAGCCCCTCAAGGTGCTGAACAATTTACCACATCAGCGTCTGAGTTCCTCTGATTCACAGCCTTTGTATGGCATCGTATCTATTTTCTAAAATTCATTTTGACATTTTGCAAAGATGGGAGGGCCATCTTTCATCCTGTTTGACCATTCTCCTACCTGGATGTGAGGTAGGTGGGAATGGGTCTCTTGGGAGTGAAAACATAGGTGGTGGCCTAAGCAGTCTTGAGTAAAGATCCCTAGGAAGAGCTGAGGGATTTCAAATGCTTGGGAAAAACTCCACAGAGAGTAGGTGAAGATTTTGATCAGATGATACAAATAAATCCTTTTAAAAATGTGTACATTGGCTTTGCGCATTTAGCAAGTGCAACAAAGACTGTAAGCTGCTCTATCTTTAAAATGTGTTAAATCTGCAGATGGCATGTGTTTGTTTAAATACAGTATCACTTATTATTGTAAACACTATTCAGTTCATGCCAGTTGCTTGCCTGTGAAGGATAGATGTTTATAATTAGTAGAGCAACTAGATTTTCTCATGCAAATTTCCCAGTACTTATGAGTGACATAATGGGTAGCTTTTTTTTTTCTTTTCTTTCAATTTTAAGATTAGGTTTGCACTTCAGGCTGAATCTACCAACTTAATTGTGTATTTGGCACTATCCCATGATCTGCACTCACAAGTATATCAACACAGGCTGTAGAACAGATTGAGCAAAAAATGACTGCACATATGCAATAACTTTCTCTCAAGACTGTGGGCAAAATTACATGATTTGGGGAATACCACTCTTATCTGTCATGAAACATATTTATTGATAGTAGTCACAGGGATTCTGTTTTAGTAATTTGGATCCACTTGAGAGGGAATATTCAGTGACCTATTAGAAACTCCAAGGACCCTATCTTGCATGTGCTACACACCCAGGAATCCTAATAGAGCAAACGCAGAGCAAGATGATACAGGACGCCCCATAAGAATCAATCCAAGGACAGTGGATGTTACTGTAAAAATAAATTAAAAACATTTAAAAAAAAATCAACATTTGGCAATACCTACTAGGTAGTAAAATCTCAGACACCAAATTTTTCTCTTAGCATTGTATTTAGAAAAAAAAAATGTGGTAATTGTATGGTACCTGTTGGCAAATGATGACCCCCTCTCCATTTTTGGAAAGTGTATATATATTTGCATGACACTTTTAGGAATCGTGAAAATTTTCACGAGACATCTGAATGTGCGAACATTACATTAAATAAGATAGTTGTACAAACCTCAGAAAGCAATTCCATTGGGCAGGCTTCCCCAGAGTGCCCACTACTGGTCAAGTGCAGCAATATGGGCATTCCTTGCCCCAGTTTCCTTCCCTGAGATGGGTCTCCTCAGCTTTCCGCACACCAGTCTGGTGGTGATGTGCCTTAGCCCTGTATCCAAGTTTAAACAAACAACTGCTTTTAGGGATGCAAAAGTCTAACTAAAGCAGACAAACAAAAAGTCTCCTCTTCCCTTTGGGGCCTCTCTTCAGCCGGCCCCTTGGGGCCCTGTTCCCAGCCCCTCTGAACTACCTGTGAGAGTCTTTATTATGCTGGAATAGAACACTTGGTTCCCAGGCTGTCTCCCCCGTCAGACTGCTCTCTCTCTCCATCATTTTATGTAACCCAGGTGACCATTAATCTGACCCTCCTTAGTTTCAGGGTGGGAAGCAGCTAATTTATTATGGCAGAGGTGTGGCTGGCCCTATCTCTCCTTAAAGGAGCTAGTCACCTTGTGACAAATGATAATAGCTGTCAAGGCTGATTCCCCACTCTGGCACTTCGAGTGCAGAAGGTGGGGGCCCGCAAGGATTCTAAAAATGTAATACTAGCCACTCCAGGCTTGTATTAAACTCCCAAGGTTACAGCTTCTCTCTGACCTTGGATTGGTAGATGCTACCACCACCCAAGTGCAGAACCCCTTTGAGAGCCCAGGAAGGTGCACTTGGGAATTCCTTCCTCTGGGGTACCCCCAAACCTCTTCGTCCCCACCTCTGGGGAAGATCTGAGAAAGAAGAAGGAAAAAAAGAAAGGGAAATCAGCTAATAAAACATGTGCACAATCCTCTTAAGACAAACAAATCCAATTTTGTTCTTAAAGTTAAATTTTATTAATAAAAAAAAGAAAGAAAATATATCTGGGAACTCAGGCTATTGCTTGATTTTAAAAGAGCAACTACAAGAATTTAGCACCAAGAATAGCTTTCTTGAGGTCCAGCTTAAAGGTTACAAGCAAAACAAAAGCACCTGGGGTTAGTACAGAGGAATCCACAAGCCATAACAAAATAAAAGGGATAAACCTAATTGTGTCTTTTTCTTGATCTACTTACATATCTGGGGTTTTAAAAGAGTAGTTTCTAGCTATGATACTGATGATTTTTTCATACCTGGCCCAAGCTTCTTACAGAAAACTGCTGTCCTGTCTGCCTCTCCCTGGGAGAACAACACAGACAGACAAAAGGGGAGTCTAGTTTCAATTTTAAAAAGTTCTAGCCTTTTCATTGGCGCTTTTGGCCAGGTGCCCACTCACTTCCCTTTACCTATGCATCACAGTGAGACTTTTTAACCCTTTACAGATAGAGCAATTAGAGAACAGCTACTAAGAGGGATTTGATAGCTACTGGCTAGCTGGGTGCCCATAAAAGGGAGGTACACCCCGGCTTCATTTATCACTCTTCTCAGCCCCTGCTGAACTCTGTTCCTTGCCTCCTTCCTTGCTCTGCTATAGAGCAGTGGGCTCCCCATTCTGGTTCCTGTGGAGTACACTGCAGACCCTGGCTCAGGGCCTTCCATAGGAACCTACTCATTCTCTGTGGCTCCACCTGTCAGACTGCTCTCTCTCTCTCTCCATCTTTTTATATAACCCAGGTGACCATTAATCTATTACCTGACCCTCCTTAGTTCCGTCCCTTCAGGCTGAGAAGCAGCTAATTTATTATGGCACAGGTGTGGCTGGCCCCATCTCTGCCAATTTTATTTGGAAAAAAAATCATGAATAATTTTCTATAGTATTCAGTGTGTTGCTGGATGCTGTTTGGGTTGGATTTGAGCCATAAAACTCAGATTATTAGTTTGAAACACCCTCTTCAAACCAAAGCCAAAGCCCCCCTTCCATTCAGATTTGGGGTTTTGATTTGATCTATTATTAAAATAATTGCTAGATACAAGTTTCTAATCTGGATTCCAATTCAGATTCCAACACTGAGATTTAGGAATGTTCAGATCAGTGATTGGGTTTGAGGCCATCTCTAGTCAGTAGATTTGTTTTCAGCTCCTGACATTACTCCAACCTTGCTGACAACCACTAACATCAGATTCAAAGAGGATTTTTAGATGTCAGACATTCCTGACTTCTTGAATTTTTACTCTAAAATGAAATAAATAAAGTAGAAACAAAATAGGAGAGTCACATGACTGGGTGATGGGGATTAGAGCCCACCTGGGACTGAAATGAGACTACAATCTCATTAACTGCCTTCTGAGCTACCAATTTGTTACCCAGGTCTCCAAGGTGAAAGGCTACTAATTAATTCAATTCACTGTCTATTCTGAAGAAAGTTCCAAAGGTTAAGACTATGGAGGACTGATGATGGCAATCTCCTTTAACGTTTAAACTACTATTTAAATTTGAATTAGATTCTAGTGTTGACACTTTGAAACTGACACAGATTTATATCTTTATCACATTCCAAATGCTGCCTTCTTGAAACCTTTTAAAGCACTTCTTGAATAAGCAGTCACTGTGTTTACTGGACTATATTTTTGCTATTTAGGTTAGTAATTTCTACATGACTGGATCTTAATATTCCTTTCCCTTTCTCACATGCAGCTTCCTTCCCTGAAATGTAGAGATGTTTTGGAACTTTTAAATATATTCCCTGGTAAATTTATTAGTGTCTGTTGTTCACTATTTTATTTTATTTGCAATCTCTAGGCAGAGAAATAGGCAAGCTTGGTGTTTGTGATCCTCAGCTAAGAGGTGTTACATAAAGGTGCCCACCCTCATCTCCACTAAGGGGAGACCCAGAGCAAAACTGCAGAAGAATTGCTGCAGGGACAGGGCATGAAGAAGCAAAATGGAGGGTTTCCACTCTATATGGAGCAGCTCTTTCAGGAGAGCACACAGCAGACACCTTGACTGGCCAGTTCCTGTGATGCTGCCCTCTTTTTAGCTATGATTGAGTTTTCCACACAATCAGTCAGTGTTGTTCCATTTTTTGGCCATAGACAAGCAGGGTCAACTCAAGGCAATGTGAGGTGCTCCCTTCCCTTTCCAACTTCAATATGGTATATGTTGCATTATCAGCCATCTAAGATGGGACTTGGATTTAGATTGTATATATGGCAGCATATTGGCATTTCTAGACTTGTGCTAGTCTGGGGAATTTGGGGAAAGTATTCTTTAATTAAAACAAAGCAAATGTGATCCTCAGAGGTAGTCCAAACTTGTCCAGCCCCACATCCGCTCTCTCACGTACAAACATTCTCTCTCTCTCTCTCTCTCTCTCTCTCTCAGTATTTGATACTGTCTGCATGTTCAGAGCCAGATTATAATATGGTCTCAGCTTTATGGATAGTGAGGAGATTGCTGTACTAACCATCTTTGCTTAAACCTGTCTATAAAGAACAAATACTTTTCCAGAGTGATTCCTCCTTACCTCTCAACATCAAGGTCTAGCACATTAATACATATTAATAAAAAAGTAATGTCTCTTACAGTTAGTTATCTTTATCACAAGGCTAAGCATACCAGTTGTGAATTAATGCCGCATGCTTGATATGCCCCATGGATCATGCTGTTTAATGTTATCATTCATAAAGTGCCTGATATGTCATTTTGTATGCTCAGGCTTCAGTATCAAGGCAAAGATTTGCCTCAACATGGCATGAGCGATTCACAGAGATAAACTGTATGTGCTAATTTAGCTAAAAAGTTTAAATGAAATGTCAATTGTTACTATGAAATTTCAGTCACTAGTTGACTTTACGTATTCTGTCACTGTAAATAGCACAGGGACTGAACTTTCTGAATACCAGCACTTTGCAGTTCATAAATTAGATCTTCTTAATGGTTTCACAAAGTGCAGAGACAATACAGTTTGCAAAGACATGAATGACTGTTTCTAAGCAGTCGTGAGATATATTCACTTGTTAAGAAAATCTCGAACTTTTCTATTTGTTGCAGTTAAACAGAAGGCATAAAATTAACAATAAAATGCATACAGGGTTTATGATTATTTTAAACTGCTTTTCCTAGTTTTTAAAATAAACTCATGATGCAGCCAAGCCATAAGAAAATAAAGTCAGATTTCTGAATTGCAACCTAAAATGTAATAAACACAGATCAATTTTATGAGTGAAGAAAAAATTAACCTCTAATTATTAGCATAATTAACTCTCGCATACTTACCAATATGTCATTACCCTGTGGCTATTATAAGATTCTTTGCTGATCTCATTTTTGAATCCTGGGGATTGGAAAGGATAGACACATTTGCAGAAAGAAAAGGAGACTATTCTTTCTACTACCATGTTCATAAGAAAGGAAATGTGATGTCTAAAAAACTCTCTACTAAGGGTAGGTCTACACTTACCTCCGGGTCTGGCGGTAAGCAATCTATCTTCTGGGATCGATTTATCGCGTCTTGTCTAGACGCGATAAATTGATCCCGGATCAATCTCGGAAGTGCTCACCGTCAACGCCGGTACTCCAGCTCAGTGAGAGGAGTACGCGGCATCGACAGGGGAGCCTGCCTGCCGCATCTGGACCCGCGGTAAGTTCAAACTAAGGTACTTCGAATTCAGCTACGTTATTAACGTAGCTGAATTTGCTTACCTTAGTTCGAAGTGGGGGGTTAGTGTGGACCAGGCCTAAAAGAATTCAAAATTTGGTTTGACAGCATATTGATGTGAAACTAGAAATCGATGAAAAACATCAAGTATTTTGAATAGTTTTGCATAAAAAGATGTTAGTTTAGTTCATAATTATGGGTAGCACAAGTCACCATTTAAAAGAAATGGAGGGGAAAAGAAAAAAATTGAAGCATTTTGGAACTTTAGGCTCGCAATGAAGACCAGCACCAAATCCTACTTGCTTTACTCATACAATTCCCACTGAGTTAAATTGGTGATTTTGTGATCAAAGTGTGCAGGATTTTGCCCCAAGCCTTGTGACTACCTGAGTCAGAGGTGACCAGTTTGTGGGGAATAGTTCACTGGAATGTTAATTTTAAAGATGATCTTTTCTCCCTTTGGAAACCATCAGAATGCTGCCACTCAATAGCTAATAAGATTGAGAAATTCTGCCATAAACTAGGGATCTGGAGTTCCAGAGTCATGCATTCCTTGCAAAGCCTTATTGTTGCAAAAGGAGATAGGCACAAACCAAGAGTGAAGTGCTTAGTATCAGTCCCACTTGTCTCATTTGGGATCTCTTAGCCTATATAACCATATGACAGTCGTATTAGTGTTACACTCATCCTCCCTTCTCCTTTCCGATCCAGTTCTTTTACACACACTCATTGCATCATGTTTTATTTTAGCTTGTGATGTCTTCCAGACAGGGACTGTGACTTCCTCTGTGTCTGTACAGTGCCCATTACAGTGGGTCTTCAGCTCGGGCTAAGGCTGTTCGATGCTGCTGCAATGTAAATAATAATGATTCGTAATAATAAAAATAGTTTTTCTACAATAAGACTGGATTCATATGAATACATCCACCTTGGGTAACAGTTATGAGCCCCTGGCTAGGATTAAAATTCGAGCTAATCAGAAAATTGAGCTTTTTTCCCTTAGGAATATTTTGGCTTTTCAGTGAAAAATTGAAACCTGAAATTTTGATTAAAAATGCTGCTATGGTGCCTCATGGGAGTTGTAGTTTGGGTGCCCATTTTCCTCTAAGGTTCCAGTTCCCTAGCTGGATCACAAGATGCAGCTTGGTCTCCCTTCTTGCTGTGCTGCTATAATGCATCAGTGGAGTTCCATAGCAATGGAGTGTGACCCAGAGAGGAGAACAGTGGCATGAGGCACCCAAACTACAACTCACAGACGGCATTGTGGTGGCATTTCAGAATAGAATTATTTTGTTTTTCAGGAGTTTGGGGCTTTTTATAAAACACTGTAATTTTTGGCAGAAAGCAGACACTTTTCACAAAAAGCTCCCTAAAAATTGGTTTAATCAAAAAATCCAATTTTTCTTCAAAAAACAGGTTGGAAAGAATTTTTTTTACCATCCCTAGTTTAAATGGGAATGTTATTGAGATACAGTATATTTGGCTGCAACTTGGAATTCCTGGTTGAACTGATGGAGCTTGTGTCCCCTCTGGCAACGCTGTCCTCAGTTACTTCAAAATTTATAGTTCACAATATCATGATCACCATGGCAAATGCAGGCTTGTCACAGCTGGATAGTGTCTGGTTTGGTTTGGTTTTGACAGGGGATTAGAGCTGAATGAGCTGATAATGGTCTATATATAATGGTGTCACTATCTCCTTCCCGTGTTTTGTGGAAGTGGAGTCAGAGAGCCCATGTCCCCTGGTGGGACAGCAGGGAAGAGACACCAGGAAAACCGGGAATATAAGGGTTTGGCTGGAAGTAACTCAGCCACATGGATGCAGCTGTCCACAGTGTTTAATAAAGTTTCACTTGTTTAATTTAACCTGCATTCAGCTTCACTCTTTGCTAATGACACATGGTGTTTGAGCAGTGAGTTCACTGAAGTGAAGATGGCATGGACTTTGGCAGAAAGCTCCCTGGAGCCCTGGATTTTGCCTGGTTGCTTTGGTTTCTGGGCCACTACTGTAGGGAAGAACCCTGGTATGGGGCCTTCCATTTGCTCAATTATGTTGAGCTCTTCTAGGTATGCTAATTCTTCTTCCATCAGCTTTCTGACATGGAAAAAAATGTTTCTGTGTAGTATAGCTACAGGCTGACCCATGTCATCGATGTTCAATTTTATTTGCTGTCCCTTCAATTTTCCTATTCCTTTGAACATGTCCTCATGAAACTAGAAGAATTTGATTTAGCCTGCTAGGCTGTACCTGTTGGATCATCTAAAAATCGGTCCTAGTGCACTTCCTGTGGCAAAAGTAATAGTGTATCTGTGCAATTAGTCACCACGTACATTAAACTGGTAACAGACCTCTCCTTAAATACAATCTGAGCTGAGAAGACACCACACGTTGTCAGTGGGTCTGGATTTCCAGTTATATACTTTTACTGCATTGGTTGTAAAAGCACTTTGTGGCATGGCATCATACACAGGTTGATCCATTGTATTCACTGATGCACCCGTGTCACTTAAAACTTCAGTCTTGTATCCTTGTATGATGATGTGGCATCATGGTTGACAATGTGCTCAGAAGACTTTGTTCTTATGGGAAATAGCGTGAAAACATAAGAAAGACCTCTCATCTTCTGAGGTGTCAGCTTGAAACACATTCACTCGATCTGGAAGTCTTTGTTGGAAATGTGTCTTTATCTGTGGGAAACAGTAGATCTACAGACTTTTGCACTGTGGTTTCCTTTTGCAGAGTAACAACAGAGAACCCTTTTGCTGGGCAATCACCTTAGTCTGGGTATGAGCCTCCACATTTATAGCATTTTACATTTCTCATCTTTCTGGCTGGACCTAGAGTGTTCCAGGGTTAGTTACCATCTTCAGAAAGCCACGTTTGATTCCTGATTGAGCTCTTAGTGTGGAGTGCATATGCTGTCTCTGTACTTGTTGACAGGTTTCCTTGCTCAATTTGTTGAGCATATGTTTCCAACTTCTTGTTTGCTCAAGCAGTGTCCAGCATTTGTGGGTCTTGGAGAATTTGTCTTCTCAGCTTAGCTGACAAACATCCTTGAATTATCTGCCCTTTTATCTCGTGATTCGCATTTGTGAACTCACCTGAACTTGCAAGGTGATGTGGCAGGCATGATACTCACCCATGTTACCCCTTCTCACTGATGGGCTTACCGGAATATATATTGTTCATAGTCAGCGCTTTTGCTTTCTCATAGTCCTATCTCCAGTGTCAGGCAACATTTTAAAAATATGGTGCACCTTACTTCCTGCAAAATTCAGGAGCATAGCATGTTTTGCAGTAGAGTAATTTTCCTTCATTGCAAGAAATAGTTTTTCTACACTTTCACGCCAGTGTTCCCATCTGGGTCTCAGATTGGAGTAAGATTCATGGACAGAAAACTGAGGGACATTTGGGAATATATATTTTTTCTAAGTTAAGACTGCGGTATAGTGAAGCAGTATAGAACATTGATAGATTGGTTGTCACAAAACTTTGGTTTAGCAATGTTCTGTGTATACCATTGTGAGTTTTTTGTTGTAACTTAAGACATACATATTCAGGCTTTCTAATGCAACCCAAATGGCATGTCACACTCAAAATGGCTGCTGTAATACTTCTTGGTTGACAGAGCAAGGCACTGGCAACAAGGCAAAGCAGAGCATGTTGCACAATCACTGCAAAGTGCTGAATATAGCATGGCAGGAAAACGCTGTGCAATCTAAAAATTCAATAGCTAGAAAGAGCTAATACTTTTTTCCCTGTTGTTGTGGTCTCTCCTTTTTTGTTTAATTGGTTTGGTTTCTGGTTCTTGTTGATACTCATCACCAGTGTTGTGTCCTAACAGATTAGGAGCTTCTGGAATGGCTCATGCAGACACAGTATACAGTTTTAAAGTAAGATTCCACAGACTACTGGTTTAATCCTGCAGCTCACAGAACACATAATGCACCTTCTCCCCGTGTAGCTAACTCATCTCTCCAGCCAAAACCTGGAATGGACTTATGTGACCTGGCTGCTATTCTCAATATTCTAAAAGACTAGCACACATCACAGAATGGATTCTCCATAAACACTACATGGTAAAAGTATCTACTTGATGTAGATGCATTCATTAGATAAATTTTCTGGGTTTCATAGCAAATTGGTGGCTTCCAAAGTGGCAGAGATGTGTCAGGGGAACAAATGCAAAGTCTTTTATATGTGAGTTTCTGACAGTTTTTACTTCCTGTAATTCTAAAAATGCTTGAGGAGTTCTGGGGTCTGAGCTGTGAGTTGGACAAATGTTCTGCATGATTAATCATTGTGACAACAAAATGAAAATAATGGATCCAAATGTGATTTTGATTCCGAACATCAATAATGAAGATGGAGAAAGCTTTTCCAAAATTATATGCAATATGAATTAGTCTGAGTGCACATAACAAAAGCCCTCTACTAGTAATTTTGCATGATTAAGGTTTAAACAAAAGATAGCTGATGAGAGCAAGCTCTGTCCTTTTGTAATTTTGCAAGCTTGATAATGCTAAAGAGGTTTCTAATTCAGAGACATTTCACAGTGACAGTATGCCAGTGCATAAAGTTAGATGTGCTCCAAACAACCCTTATGATTCTAATAAATAACTGTATATCACAGTGCATTACCAAGCCACATTATGTGTTAAGATTTGCATATTGCAGCTACTATACATACTTTTGGTTGCATATTAATATTTAAGATCTCAGCATTATCATGTTTTTTCCTTGCTAAAAGCTGTATTTGAATTAGGTTTTATTATCTGCCACATTGGTTCTTTACACTGACATATATTACACATTCTTTTTATTGTCACATCATTTGCCTCCCTGGAATCCCTTGAAATACTGTGTCAGCAACGTGTATAGGTACATTTGGTAAAATATTGTTAGAAAAATATCCTCATGTATCCTGCTAAGAATAAAGAATGTTTCACTCAGACATTTGATATATGGAATGCTATACATAGTCTGAAATAGACAGCACATGTACAATCTTTCAGGAAGTAGCATAAAACATAGTTCACCAAAACATTAGCAGTATCTAGTTTTCCTTGCAATAATGCATGTTCAAGTACATAATCATCTAACCTTTATAATACAGGTTTTAAGGTCTAATATATTGATTCCTAAGTCTTTAACTATTATGAGTTCTAAATGACATTTAGCAGCTTAAGGTCATGAGAGAGATCCCACAACTTTGGGTAGAGATAAGCAACAGCTGGCAAGCAGAGAGGGAATGTTGAGTAATGTGTCTTTAGCTGAAATCCTGGTCCCACTGAAGTCAATGGCAAAACTTCGCTTGACTTAAATTGGTCCAGGATTTCACTCTTTGTACCTAGTTCTGAACTAATGTTGGTGCAAATCAGGAGCAATTCTATTGAAGTCAGTAGATTTACACTAGCATAAATATTCTATAAGTGAAACTGGAATTGGCTATGTCTCCTGACATGTATAAATGAAGTGAAAGGTACAGGTTTAGATGGGCTTCACAGTATTGGAGAGTGTGCAGGTTTAGAATTAATCAACAAAATGAATGTTTGGAGATATTCACTGTTTAGCAATTGAATCTTCTTCAAGAAACTGTATAAATACTACAATTCATATTTTTGCAGTGGCTAAATGTAGGGTATTTATAAAAGCCATTCTTATCTGCCAACCATTTAATTTTACTCTTCTGATGTAATTGTCCTTTCCAATTCATGCCATGATTCTCTATAGCATGTTCATATTGGTGATCATTTGTTCATGCTAACAACCACAATGCACTAGGTGCTTTCCAGACAGATGTCAATGTGTGGTGCAGCAGCACAGCCCTCAGACAGCCAGGAGCAACTTTTTATGTCCTAATAAGATGGGAAGAGAGGGTGAGCTAGTAATGTTGGTGCATAGCTCTGTGTTACTGGGGAAGGATAGACAGAGAAGGAGAGAGACACTGGTCAAGTGTGTCATATTGGTCACTGTAGAAAAAAGATGGAATCTTTCACTTATGATAGACCAAAAAGAACTAAATAGACAGGCAAAAAGGGAACATTTTGCACCACCTACAAGGGGAGAAATTTGGGGGAGTTGGCTAATGCCAAATATTTTTCTATGCTCCATGTGTCAGCAGGGTGCTGGCAGGTGGCTTTAGAAAAAGAGTGCACGTTCCGGCACATTCGACACCCTGTTTGGGAGACACCGTTCCCCCAGAATGCCGGTTGTGTTGTGTTTGGCATCCCGAGGTATTTTACTGGAAAATACAATAAATGTTTGCTAATATACAGGGTAGTAAGGTTTACATACCTTTGGAGATGGCGACAAACAATAAAAACTGAGTGTCATCTCAAATAGATAAGAGGACTTTGTCCTTAGTCTGTGGGTGTAAAATGTTCCATGACGTTACTTATGGGAGGCCTGTGTTAGATGAAACTGACCATATACCACTCATTGCCATTGCCAAAAGGGGTCTGGCAACTCCTCCCCACCAAAATAGAGATAATTTTTTCAGTTACAAATGTATGATTTTCAATTTGTATACACACCTGGGAGAGATTTGGTGATTGCAGACACATTCCATAGAGAATTTGACCCAAGTGTAAACAATCTGTCCTCTCTCAGATTAAATGTAGATTGTGATAGTCAGTGCTACTGAGATGAGACGCTGCAGAAATTAATTAGAGTTATTAGCACAGGGTGCCTAGCACATCATGTTCCCAGTCCACATTATCAGTTTAAGGGGGAGCTTTCAGTACTAGAGGGGATTTTGATTAAAGGCACCAATATGATGATTCCTAAAGTGCTACAGAAAAATATATCAAAAATCATATGTGAAGGTCATTTAGGGATTGAAAAATCTAAGAATGGCCAGATACATTTCATGCAGGCCTCAAATGAATAGCCACATTGATGAAGCTCTTAAGACTTCTTGTATATGCCAAAAATACAGGCCAGGTCAAGTGAAAGAACCCATGCTGATGGCAGTGGTAAACTGGCACCCTGGAGCAAAGTCGGCATGGTGGCGTGCAGAAACTATGTCCTGGTCCTAGAGAATCATTCTCATTTCCACTTACTAGGACATACTATAGGAAAACAGGTGATTATGCATATCAGATCTATTTTTGCTAGACATGGTATACCTGACATAGGAATGTCTGGCATTAGATCATAGTTTAGTGGGCGTGAGTTTAAACAGTTTGCAGTACTGTTTTAGGTATGTAATTGCTAGTCCCTGTTAGCCTCAATCCAATGTGTTGGTGGAAAAATGGTGTCCAAATAATAAAGTGCCTACTGAAAAAGATTGCTGAGTCAGACTCTGATCTGTAATTAGCACTATTAAATTACAGAATGACGCCAATGAAACATGGGTTGTCACCTGCTGATACTTTGTTCGATGAAAAAATGAAAACAGGAATGTTTGCACTGTTAGAAACTGCTGATAGAATTTCTGAGGACTTGCAGATATATAGAAAGACAAAGCAAAACAAAACAAGGAAATCAATATGATTTGGGATCATGCAAACTTCCACCACTTCATGAAAAAGATGCTGTGTTTATGATGGGAAACGATGGTCGCGAACAGCAGTGATATCCAAAGAAATAGCTCTCTGGTCGTATGAGATTGTCACCCCAGATGGGCACATCTATTGAAGAATAGACACCTTCTCCAGATCCTACAAGGGAGGGAGATAAGGGACACCGAGGAGGGATACCATTTCAGATTTCATTGGAAGGTCAACTTTCAGTGGGGATCCAGAGGCTGCTTAGGCATGCCACCCTGCAGAGCTCCCTGCTGTTGCTCTTCTCCCTGCTCACTACATCCCCCTGGGGAAGTTCCTCCTGAAGAAGCAGTGGCAGCTCTTGGAGTCCCCAGAGCCTTTTCCCTGCCCCGATCAGTAACACAGCTCAACTGGGAAGTGCCCCACATCTTTCTTTGCCAGCCTGGCCCACAGCTATGGTGACATGTTTGAGCTGTGCCTGGGCAGCTGGCCTGTGGTGATACTGAATGGGGAGTGAATCATCCACCAGGTGCTCATCTGCCAAGAAGCCTCCTTCATAGATCACCCACCTTTCCCCTCCTTCCAGCTGGTGTCCAGGAGCTGGACCCTGGCATTTGGCAGTTTTCCAAGCTGTGGAGCCTGCACCTTCTCCCTGCACCTGCTCCAGCAGTCTGGCCATCTGCTGCCTGCTGGAGCAGCACCTATTGGGTGAGGCGTGGGTGCTGGTAAGGCGGCTGTTGTGGGGCAATGAGGGCACACTTTTGTGGACCCACTGCAGAGCCTGGAGGTATCAATGGCCAACGTGGTGAGTGCCCTGTGTTTTGGGTGCTGCTACAGTTGCAATGAGTTCCTGTGGCTGGTGTCATGCAGGGGTGCCATTTAGGTTGGTAGGGCTATCACGTGGTATGAAGGGCGTGTGTGTGTGTGTGTGTGTGTGGGGGGGCGAAACTGACAATGGAAGCCCAGCACCTGGAGCAACCAGAACAACTAAGTGGACTTGTCAACTCCTGACACCGGTAATGCTCATGGTTCAAGGGGCCTGAGGGTTCAAATGACAGCACAGGGCACCTCAAAGACTAATTGAACATTGTTAATAAGTTTAGTTATTAGGTTGGTTACGAGTATTTGTAATTGTGTTCTATTAATGTTGATGTTTTGAGTATTATTGATAAGCTTTGGCTTGGAAGGGAAGATGTGGAATTGGGGACTATATTTAAGGCCTGAGCTTCCCAGACAGGGTCTGGCCAGGGTGCTGTGAAGCTCTTGCTGATATGCAAAGCCAATAAGTACCAGACACAGAATAAAGCAGAGCTCTTGCAAGTGCTTTCAGCACCAGGAGTGATTATTGAACACCTCCCCATTACCAATTCTCTAAGTCATTCCCTTCCACTGAAGTCACATATGCTTTAGATGTCAATTGGCTTATTGTAAGATGATTTGATTTTTGTTTTGCTTTGCTTGCATATATTTTTGTATATTTAGATAGTAATTAAACTTTCTGCCTTTGCATAAGGGGATGTTGTTTGCTCTTGCTGTTGTATCAGGCATAATTTCAGTTTTTGGCTTACAGATAGCTGAATAGAAATGTTATTGTTATGACTGGAAATTAACAAGTCAATTTTTTAATAATACAGATTCTGATTTCCTGAGGCTGAATGCAATACAGAGAGAGATTATTGGGCCACAGCAAGCAGTAGTCTGCCTTAAACTGCAGTGCAAATATTTTAAAGCACCCACCTCCACTCTCCTGTTTACTCCACTCCCAAAGCAATTTGGAATAAGGGCATTTGTTTGACACTGACTTTACCTTCTGACTGAGTTACAGACCAGCTGCTTAAGTACATTGCTCTAATCAGGTGAAGAAGAAACTCTTCAATGATCCTTTGAGGGTATGTCAACACTCCCACCAACTTCCAATAGTGGAAGAGCTAGCGACCCTTGGGGAATGCCCATCAGATGCCAGCAGGGGTAGGCAACCTCTGGCACGTGTGCCGAAGGTGGCACGTGAGCTGATTTTCGGTGGCCCTCACACTGCCCGGCTCCTGGCCACCGGTCCGGGAGGTGCTGCATTTTAATTTAATTTTAAAAGAAGCTTTGTAAACATTTTAAAAACCTTATTTACTTTACATACAACAATAGTTTAGTTATATATTACAGACTTAGAGAAAGAGATCTTCTAAAAACGTTAAAATATATTACTGGTACGCGAAACCTTAAATTAGAGTGACTAAATGAAGACTCGGCACACCACTTCTGAAAGGTTGCTGACCCCTGTGCTAGGTACTACAGCTCCTATGTTCTATTTTTAGCATGCTAGATAGATTAGAGGGGGGGATGTCTCCTTCAGCTGGGAATCGCACCCCCAGCAGGATGCATAGACATAACCTGAGACTCTTACTACTGTAGCTCCTGTAAGATTCGAAGCTCTGCCACTGTGACCAAACTCTCCCACTCAGTTCCTGTGAAAGTTTTTTGAGAAAAGGGAGAGATTCTCAAGGGTCTTTAACTAAAACCGGGTGGAAAGTCTGTGACAGGCCTGAAACTTCCCTGGTTTGGGGTTTTGTTACAAAGTTAAAACTCTGACTTATGTCACAGAAGCCTATTTTAACCTATGCAGTGAACATTAAAGCTGGCTAAAATGTGGGATTTCTCTTTGTGGAAATTTCATGTTTTTGAAATTTGGTTCAGTTACAAATTGGAACAAATCAAAATATCTAAAATTTCCCTTGAAAAGAAAATCCCCCTGAAAATTTGTTTTGGAAACACCAACACATGGTGTTTTTTTAAATGAAATCTGCAGAGACAGGAACGGAGCCCTGGTTAAAGCCAGAACTCGCAGGGCTTTCAGGGTGTATCTACACTGCAATTGGAGACCCACAGCTGGCCTGTGCCAGGTGACTCGGGCTTGTGGGATTTGGGCTGCATCTGGAGCCTGGCACCCCATCTTTACACTCCAATTAAACAGCCTCTTAGCCCGAGCCCTGTAAGCCTGAGTCAGCTGGCATGGGCCAGCTGCAGGTGCCTAACTGAGGTGTAAACATATCCTCTGTCTCCAGAGCAGGGAGCCTGGATGCTCTGGTGTAGTGGGGCTTCTGAGGATCCTAGAAGTCCCCAGCCTCGGGGCCAGATCAGCGGGTAGAGATCGATCTATCAGGGATTGATTTATCACATCTCATCTAGACATGGCTAAATTGATCCCCGAACGCGCTCCCCATCGACTCCGGAACTCCAGCTTGTGAGAGGCAGAAGCGGAGTCGATGGGGGAACAGCAGCAGTCGATTCGCCGCCGTCCTCACAGCCAGGTAAGTCGACTTAAGGTATGCCGACTTCAGCTGAAGTTGCATATCTTAGGTCGACCCACCTTCCCCAGTGTAGACCAGGGCTATGTCTGCATCCTAGACCTGTGGGGAGAAGCAAAGAGGCTGAAGTCAAACAGGCAAGCTTTTGTTAATTTCACTGGGGGAAACTGAAATTGACAAGATCATTCCAGGTAGATAGGCAGATATATCCATTTTCTCTGCGTGGTTTCAGTGCAAAACTGGGCTGAAACTCCACAGTTTTGATTGAATTTCACTTTGTGATGTCTTAATTTAGCTGTGAATAAATTCAGACACACACACACACACACACACACACACACACACACACACACCTCTTCCGGGATGGGTGTGTGTGAATGTGAGAGAGAGAGAGAGAGAGACACTAAAAGGGTGAGGACTGGCATGAAGGAAGGGCATGCTAAATCCAGTCAAAATCAGATCCAGCATGTGTAGATAGTGGCAGTCCTTGGCTTTGACCACTAAATTTATTACTTTGGAAGTACGGTATAGCACTTGCTATTTTGAGCATCATTTCCAGAATGTCTATCCCTGGAATCCTAGTGAAATTCTTCTTTTCTGAGGCTGAAAAAACTTTCCTGGAAAACGTTTTCATATAATTATACTATTCTGGTCTATGCAGCTATGCAGTGAAAGCATCTACAAGTCAGTATGCAGCACATTTAACAGAACTAATATGCAGAGTGGTGTCTAACTAGTATTTTTTTTTCAAATGTTGTATATGCAATGCTACAGTATTAATTATCTATGTTGATCTCAAGCATTTGCCAGTAAATAATGCATAATTAGCACAAATTGCTTCAAACTCACTTTCCAGAATAAGTAAGAAGTTTTCAAGTAAACTCTTGAATATTCAATATTTTTCATGAAATGTCAAGCAGAGCTGACAATTCAAGAGGCATAAGGATTCATTCGAGCAAGGGGGTAACCTGGCATATTTTTCAGAATATAAATCAGTTAGATATTTGCAGCAACAATTACACGTGACATTTTCAATTTGTTGATTCATCATTTCCAGAGCTAGAAAAAAAAAGTTATGATGAAATATAATACCTTGACCTAACCTTTGTTTAAAAACAAAGCATGATATATTGTTCTTATAAAGTCAACATCAGCATGATTTTCCGTATTAAACAAGCTGTCTTCTCTTGAAGCTTAAAAGGTATTCCCATTTTTCTTTTTATTTCTTCCCATCCTTAAGGTTTCCATGTTGCAATAACCCTATCTCTTGGGAGAGAAGGGATGTCTGTCTCTCTCCAGAGTATCTTTATCTCTACTTACATTAACCATGGTTAGGGTGGGATAACTTGGTTGTCCTAGAAAACTCCAGTTTTGTTAATGGATTTTGACTCAATGCATCCCATTGCATCATGTCATTGCCAGGTAGAACTTGTCAAATAGGGAAAAAAGTATTAATGAAAACATTTGTAGATTCTGAATCTCTTTCCAACTTGGCCATGTTCATGTGTTCCTCATATTCTTCTGAATGTTGGTGACTGTATTTTCATGTGAATAAGGCTATCTGAGTACATATGAAGGTATTATTTACTATTTATTTTTTTAGGTTGGAAGTGCTTAATTTCTCTAACAATTTGATCAACCAGTCAAGGAGCAGAAACAATATGTGACTTTAGGTGAATATATCACAGATAAATTGAAATAGAAAAAAAGGACTACATTTTTCAGATATCGTTTGCTTCAAATTGCTCCACCCAGTTCCAATAAACACCATGTCAGTCTGTATCTAGAGCTTTTTTTCCTTGGTTCATTAAAGGTAAGCTACTAATACATTTGGTCATGAATGAAACTAGTAACAAATGAAATGCTAAGATTGTATTCATGCCCAGGTCTGCTTCTAGCTTTCGAGTTTGAGGGCTATGTCCTCAGATGGTGTAAGTTAGCATAACTCCATTGAAATTAATGGAGTTATGTTGACATATCCTAGCTGTAGATCTGGCCGAAGGTTCCAGACTAGGTTCCAGATTTTGTTTGCTGGGAAGAAGAGGTGACTGCTAGGTTTAAGTCTATAGCTAGATATGCTATGACAAAAATAATGCTGGCACCACATTCTTTCAGCAGCATTAACCTGTATCAACAGTGCAAGGAGCTAAAAACAGCCATGTGCGGATGCCTGTATTTTATAGGGTCATCTGCCCTAATGAAAAGGGGAGACCAGAATTTAGGTGATGTAAATCAGAACAGCTCCAGTGAAGTCAATGGAGCTATGCCAGTTTACACCAACTAGTGATTTGGCCCAAAGAACCTGTTAATAAAAGGTGTGACCTCCTAAAGGTGGATTGAAGTGTGGCATGAAATGAGTGAAGTAAATATTTGACCATGGACAGTTCAGAAAACTATTGAGATGATCTTAAATATCCTCACGCTGAATATTACCATTGTGGTGGAGGCATGCTCCAGTGTGCAAGCAATGCACATGTGACTTAGAATACATTTTTAAACTTGTAAACTGACAAGGGAGAAAAACTGAAGCCCCTCCATAACATATGAGTCAATATATATTCCAGATTAAATAGATTTACAGCATTAGAATGCACCTAGTGATTAAAATAATTAAAGTAGAGCAATTGAGATATAAAAACAGAAATGTTTTAGCGAGAGCAGTGTAGCATTCATTCTTTTAGTGAAAGATGCACAGCAGCCGTTGTCCTTAGAGATAAGGAGAATAGTGCCAAACCT
This sequence comes from Chrysemys picta bellii, assembly GCF_011386835.1. Lineage (NCBI taxonomy): Eukaryota > Metazoa > Chordata > Testudines > Emydidae > Chrysemys > Chrysemys picta. Next base: position 47,111,699 of record NC_088795.1, read on the forward strand.
CTAGTGAGGGCTGCCTAGCAACTACACCATCTAGTGAGGGCAATGCAGAAGTTAATCTCTTTAGTAAGCAAGTGTAGCTATTTAATTTAATTAGTAAAGGCAGTGTAGCATGAATCATCTTGGTACAACAGCAAAATTTTTAATGAAGATTATGAAATTCTAACCTTGAATAGGCACATCAGGGACTTGTTCCCTGTTATAGTGGGACAGTTGAAAACCTTATTAAAAGTAAAGTACAGAAGACAATGCCCTAAAATAGGATCTTATGAGAGTTCCTGCAGAGACAGGCAGAAGAAATAAAAGTGATTTACTGAAACAATACAAAAGAATTTCTCTCTTTAAGTTGGGAAAAGAGGGGCAAAGGTCCTGAGGGCCCCACTATCTATGCACATATTTTTCCTCAATTTCTCTCTTCCATTTTTGGGGATTTATACTGTAGCCACCATGCATCCTACCAAGGATATTGACTAGAATCCTTTAGAAGCAGTGACGTGCTGCCAACATTACAATGGGAGCTCTCATAAAAATTTGCATCTAGCTTGAGACGAACTCTGCATACTAGGCATGTGGTAAGTTGGCTTCAGAGGTGAGAGACTGGTGGAATCCATTCATTTGCTTTCTCCTATAAACACAATCACTTTCTTTTAACTATAAATGAAGAGGGAGACAACACTGCTCGTCAAACTAAGTTAGTGTTTTTCCTGGAACTGTTCATACTATGCATTCCTGAAAACTGTGCTGTGTATAGATGGATAGTAAAGCATAATTTGAAGTAGGGGATGGAGTGTGAAGACTTTGTAGGGCAACCTGGAGGTCTCCTTCACTGGGAAAATTTTGCAAGATACCTGACATTTGGTGTCCATTCAAAGCTGATTCATTCAAAAGGCAAAAATATTTGCTTTTCAGGAGCACTTTTGTAAGTCCCAGGGACAGGTAATTTTTAGCAGTGATGTGATGGGGGCAGGAAGGGGATGGCTCTGTTAGAGAAGGGAAATCTCCACAATCTTCCTTTCAAATTGATAGCAGAATTTTAACCTACTTGGAATATTGTTTTTCCTTTTGGAGAAGCAGGCCAGGCTTTGCATCTTATTCAGCTGCTCAGACAGCAGGAAGGGAGGAGTGGCTCTACCCATCTTAAGACTGGGTGGAAGATTTTGTTTTTATATTTGTGTTTGGAACGTATATTAATAAAGAAACCAGACCCAAGGGCTGTTATTGGATGAGCAAGACTATGTGGATTTTTGTTTAAGAAGACCATGACCATGAGGGGGCCCTTAGGTGGCAGCCAACCCTGTTACAAGGAACCTTTCCTAATAGAAGAATGAAATAATTGGCTAGTTCCTGAACAGAACAAATAACATTCTCTTGCATTTCTCCAACTAGTACAGTGAAGACTATTTAGTGGAAGAATTCTGAAAACACTTGAGATTATAAATTCGTCTTGTAAGGCACTTATGGTTTAAATTTGAACAGGTTCACTGTGATGAACATTTCCAGAATTATGGGATTAAAGAGAAGGAAGAAGTAAATAATTGCGGTAGTAGGTTTGAGTGTATGTATATGCACACCCATATGTAAATTCATAGTTGTTTACTACTCATATTATTTTCAGACACTTTAACACAGACTGCAGCTTTTGCTGCTAATGACATTTCTGGTATTTGCAAGTGGTGCAAATTATAGCTGATTAAACAGTACTAGCTATTCATATGCTTGGCTCTGTAGCAACAACATAAAAGCTGCTCATCATCAAACCAGTAGATGTTTCCTTTGAGATTTAAATGGTTTTAAAAAGGTTTCAAATTCCAACATTATTATCTGTTGAGCTGCATATTCGTTCTGTCTGCATGTGTGTAAGTGTAATGTATATACAGATGACAGATGCTGCACGCCTAAAAGAAGGTGCCAACAACTCTCAGGGACTGGATTCTTAAGTGGTGTATTAAAATTATTTTTTACTTTTAAAAAAGAATTATTACAATGGTTGGGGGATGTGTTTTTGCTAATGTGGATTAACATTTGTGAGTGTACAGAAGAGGTGGGTTTTAGGGATAGATTTGAATGAAGAGAGAGCTGTATTTTCACGGTAATCTATGCATTTTATAAATAAATAAAATAAATAAATAAATTAATTAATGGAGATATCCTATCTCCTAGAACTGGAAGGGACCTTGAAAGGTCATCAAGTCCAGCCCCCTGCCTTCACTAGCAGGACCAAGTACTGATTTTGCCCCAGATCCCTAAGTGGCCCCCTCAAGGATTGAACTCACAACCCTGGGTTTAGCAGGCCAATGCTCAAACCACTGAGCTATCCCTCCCCCCAAAACATCAATAAAAGTTAGGATTAAAAGAGAAAATACTTGAAATATTTTACTTACTGATAACTCAGTTCTTAAGAGACTAAATTATTATTATAGTTTCACAGATGTTAAGTGCTTTGAAGAGGTAAAGTGCTCTATGGGCCTGATCTCACAGTGCCTTCAGCATTTATGTCATTCACTAAACTTTAGATCAGGCCCTGTACAATGCTTTGGGTGAAAGTCTGGCCTCTGCTTCAATCAGTGGATGTTCACCCTGCATATTAGTAGTTTATGAAGAAATTTCATCTTTTCTTTAGCTAATTTAGGTTTCCTTACTGCAGTGTACTGTCATATCGAATCATCTGGTGTGGAGAGTGTGCTAGCAAAGGAAAAGGTTGAGATATTATGGAGTGTTTTGCTCTACCAACTATATATTGTGTATATACTGTTACTCCATACTAATTTGAACTTTAGAAAACATGTATCAGAGGGGTAGCTGTGTTAATCTGAATCTGTAAAAAGCAACAGAGGGTCCATAAATCAGTATGGAGATAACGAGGTTAGTTCAATCAGGGAGGGTGAGGTGCTCTGCTAGCAGTTGAGGTGTGAACACCAAGGGAGGAGAAACTGCTTCTGTAGTTGGAAAGCCATTCACAGTCTTTGTTTAATCCTGATCTGATGGTGTCAAATTTGCAAATGAACTGGAGCTCAGCAGTTTCTCTTTGGAGTTTGGTCCTGAAGTTTTTTTGCTGTAAGATGGCTACCTTTACATCTGCTATTGTGTGGCCAGGGAGGTTGAAGTGTTCTCCTACAGGTTTTTGTATATTGCCATTCCTGATATCTGACTTGTGTCCATTTATCCTCTTGCGTAGTGACTGTCCAGTTTGGCCAATGTACACAGCAGAGGGGCATTGCTGGCATATGATGGCGTATACAACATTGGTGGAGGTGCAGGTGAATGAGCCGGTGATGTTGTAGCTGATCTGGTTAGGTCCTGTGATGGTGTTGCTGGTGTAGATATGTGGGCAGAGTTGGCATCGAGGTTTGTTGCATGGGTTGGTTCCTGCGTTAGAATTGTTATGGTGCGGTGCGTGGTTGCTGGTGAGAATATGCTTAAGGTTGGCAGGTTGTCTGTGGACGAGGACTGGCCTGTCTCCCAAGGTCTGTGAAAGTGAGGGATCATTGTCCAGGATGGGTTGGAGATCACTGATGATGCGTTGGAGAGATTTAAGCTGAGGACTGTCGGTGATGGCCAGTGGAGTTCTGTTGGTTACTTTTTGGAGCCTGTCTTGTAGCAGGAGGCTTCTGGGTACACGTCTGGCTCTGTTGATTTGTTTCTTTATTTCCTTGTGTGGGTATCGTAGTTTTGAGAATGCTTGGTGAAGATCTTGTAGGTGTTGGTCTCTGTCTGAGGGGTTGGAGCAGATGTGATTGTACCTCAGTGCTTGGCTGTAGACGATGGATCGTGTGGTGTGACCGGGGTGGAAGCTGGAGGCATGAAGGTAGGCATAGCGATCGGTGGGTTTTCGGTATAGGGTGGTGTTAATGTGGCCATCGCTTATTTGTATGGTGGTGTCTAAGAAGTGGACCTCCCGTGTAGATTGGTCCAGGCTGAGGTTGATGGTGGGGTGGAAGCTGTTGAAATCATGGTGGAATTCTTCCAGGGTCTCCTTCCCATGGGTCCAGATGATGAAGATGTCATCAGTATAGCATAGGTAGAGAAGGGGCATGAGTGGACGAGAGCTGAGGAAGCGTTGTTCCAGGTCAGCCATAAAAATGTTGGCATATTGTGGGGCCATGCAGGTGCCCATAGAGGTGCCACTGGTCTGGAGGTATATATTGTCACCAAATTTGAAATAATTGTGCGTGAGGATAAAGTCACAGAGCTCAGCAATAAGTTGTGCTATGTCATCATCAGGGATACTGTTCCTGACAGCTTGTATTCCATCTGTGTGTGGGATGTTTGTGTAGAGAGCCTCTACATCCATGGTGGCTAGGATGGTGTTTTGTGGGAGGTCACCAATGCATTGTAGTTTTCTCAGGAAATCTGTGGGGTCACGGAGATAGCTGGGACTGCTGGTGGTGTAGGGTCTGAGTAGGGAGTCCACATATCCAGACAGTCCTTCAGTGAGAGTGCCAATGCCCGAGATGATGGGGCGTCCAGGATTTCCAGGTTTGTGGATCTTAGGTAGTAGATAGAATAACCCCGGTCGGGGCTCTAAGGGTATGTTGATTTGTTCCTGTGTTAGTGTAGGGAGTGTCCTGAGTAGATGGTGCAGTTTCTTAGTGCATTCCTCAGTGGGATTTGAGGAAAGTGGCCTGTAGAATTTGGTATTGGAGAGTTGTCTGGCAGCCTCCTTCTGGTAGTCAGACCTGTTCATGATGACAACAGCCCCTCCTTTATCAGCCTCTTTGATGATAATGTCAGGGTGGTTTCTGAGGCTGTGGATGGCATTGCGTTCTGCACGACTTAGGTTATGAGGCAAGCGATGTCGTTTTTCCACAATTTCTGCCTGTGCACGTCGGCGGAAGCATTCTATTTATAGGTCCAGACTCTCATTTCGACCCTCAGGAGGAGTCCATGTGGAGTTCTTCTTCCTGTGTTGTTGGTGGGAGGGTATCTGTGTATCAGTGCGCTGTTCAGTGTTATCTTGAAAGTATTCTTTGAGTTGGAGGCAGCGAAAGTAGGCTTCCAGATCACTTTGGTCTGGAATTTTGACACCATCAGCTCAGGATTAAACAAAGACTGTGAATGGCTATCCAACTACAGAAGCAGTTTCTCCTCCCTTGGTGTTCACACCTCAACTGCTAGCAGAGCACCTCACCCTCCCTGATTGAACTAACTTCGTTATCTCCATACTGATTTATACCTGCCTCTGGAGATTTCCATTACTTGCATCTGAAGAAGTGAGGTTCTTATCCACTAAAGCTTATGCTCCCAATACTTCTGTTAGTCTTAAAGGTGCCACAGGACCCTCTGTTGCTTTTTTAGAAAACATGCTAATCTTAATCAAGAAAACAATATTGCCCTTACAATATACCTGATGTTAACACTGGAATGTACCCCATTATTTATTGGGTTTTGTCAGGGTTCCTGCAATCTGAACTCTGGGGTACAGATGTGGGGACCCTCATGAAAGACCCCCTAATTTTATATCCTACCAGCTTAGGTTAAAACTTCCCCAAAGCACAAATTCCTTTCCTTGTCCTTGGATGGTATTGCTGCCCCCACCAACTGATTTACACAAAAATTCTGGGAAGGGTCATTTGGAATCCCTATCCCCCCAAAATATCCCCCCAAGCCGCTTTACCCCCTTTCCTGGGGAGGCTTGAGAATAATATACCAATCAATTGCCTTAGCAATGTGAGCACAGACCAGACCCTTTTTCTTCAGGACACTGAAATCAATCAGGTTCTTAAAAGAAGAACTTTATTATAAAGAAAAATGTAAATGAATCACACTTGCAAAATCAGGATGGAAGGTAACTTTACAGGGTAATAAAAAGATTTAAAACACAGAGGATTCCCCTCTGGGCTCAGCTTTACAATTACAGAAGCAGGAATAAAACTACCTCTGTAGCATAGAAAAATTCACAAGCCACAACAAAAGATAACCTAACGCATTTCCTTGCCCTACTTACAATTTCTGTGGTTTTAGATGGATTATTCCAGCTATATTTTCAGGAGATATTGTATCTGCTTGGCTTCTCCCTCCGTCCGGAGAGGGAATAACAAAAAGAGAACAACAACAAATCCTCCCCCCACAGATTTGAAAGTATCTTCTTTCCTCATTGGTCCTTCTGGTCAGGTGCCAAGTAGGTTATTTGAACTGCTTAACCCCTTACAGGTAGGGGATTCAGTACAGCCACCAAGGAGGGATTTTATGATACTCTTCCCTTTATATTTATGACTGGGTCAATATAAATATCCTAATGCTGAGAAACAAAATTTGTCCGGCATCCTTTTTGTTAAAAGCTATATTTATTCACAAATACATCTTGGTTTATGACCTGTTGCAATTGCTGAACACTTGTGGCACCTTAGGAAAGACACAAACTTTATAATCCTGGTCCAGTGCTTTTTGATCAGCTTTAGTTTAATAGTCATTGGTGCCGTTTAACACCATGTTTTGATGTATTGCTTCTGTCTGGTTCTTTAAGGCTAGCACCTGTCCTGTTCCCCACTCATTTACTACTGCAGCTTCCACTTATCTTTCCACTATCTGTTTAAACATGACACCACCTCCATAGTTTATTGATAGATTGAGGTGGTAGCTCCTATTTCTAACTTAAAGGGATTATAACCATGCCTGATAGCACCATTTCAATTTAGAGGTCTGTTACTATATCCATTATAATCTCCTCCTTCTAGGAATGCAGTATTTACTCTGGGTTGAAGCATGCCATAAAAAGTCACATTAAGGGAAGAAGTTTTTATTCTAAGTTTGGAAACAAAGCTCTAATATTTTTCAGTTAGAGGAAAGTTTTTTAAAAAGAAATTTTCAAATTTCAGACACTTTTATGTATCCTTGCAACATACAACCATCCCTACTATGGAAATGTTTGGTGCAAGGGTTTGGGAAAAAATAACAGTGATAAGATATAGAATTATAATTTTGATTATCTATATTTAACCAAAACTGATGGTGAAGTGACAAAATAAAGTTGGCTGAAATTGTGAAGTTTTTTAATTTAGCTGAAGTCTTGTTTTCACGGATGTAACAACTCACTCAATTTACTCTTGCAAACATACGAGTAACTTGTTCACACCACTAGTACATCTGAAGTCGATAGGACTACACATGGGAGTAAAGGTACTCATATGCACAAGTGTTTGCTATAGCAAACCTTATAACTTTTCCGGTTCTTGCATGTTTCACATACATTTCAAATAAGAAAATAGTTGGTATGACTTTCTTTTATTGAAAGCAATGATGAAACCACTGGCATAGATGTATATTGTACAATAATAAAATGTTAGATACAAATGAATCCTAATCTATTGAGCTCTGGAATTAGGAGTGGTTATTATTTGTAATACTATTTCAAAAATACAATTTCCTGAAACAAAAAACCCTACAATCTCCTTCCCCCAACATGTTGCTAGTTACAGCCTCAACTAAGCTTTTGCCCTTAAATGACTATTGTAAAAATCAATTTGAAGGTTCTTCTGAGGTAATGACTGAAAGAAGAGACAGATGTTCTTATCAAAGTCTTGACCTTGAGATTTACCTCATCATAATGCCTGACCAACTGGGAAAAGTCAGTGCTAGAAAATTATATTAGAGTTGCTGTAGAGCATTTATACACCAGTATAATTTATGGCATCAACTCCACAGTAAAAAGGTTTAATCTAGGGCTTTAAAGAATGATCATCAAATTATGTCACTTATCCTTGTAAAAAGTTATTTTATTATTGCAAAGAAATGTCTTAAATTTTTAAGGAATACTAAGGTGAAAAGAGTGAAATTTCACAAGAGTCAGAAATTAAATGTGAAATCAATCTAACAATATTGTCTGAAGGATACAATTTAAGAGTTTGAGAATGTTTAATGCTAGAGGTGTGATCTACAAGGCCCCATACACTCTGGCATCATCTGAATATAGTAGACCCCCTACATAGGTAGATCATCCCCCCCCCCCCCCCACACACACACACTCCCACAAGACCCTCATGGCTCAACCTTCTGAATTTATCCTACACATGGGTATATGTGTGTATGTGTATTTGTATATATTCATAAAATAACGTTGATTGTAGGGAGCAAGTTGATTGAGTACCTCAGCGTGTGTATTTATTCATTTTTTTTCTTATTTATATTCACTTTCCAGTATTGTACCAGGCAGGTACATTATAATTTTTTTTTAAATAACAAAATAATATCTTTGTACTGTGTCCTGAAGCCCTCCAATCTCTAGACTAATCTGAGGCATCAAGTTCCAAAGGTGAGGACTTGAAATTAAAATATCTTTCTGCCAGTCCCAGAGAGTTTTACTTCAGGAACCAAAAATGCACCAGCTGACTTAATTGTCACGAGGGAACAAAGTAGGGACAGGCAGCTCAAACTGATATTCTGGGCTTTACAGAATGTTACCAACATCTTGATTTGTACCTGAGACACATGGGCAGCCATGAGTAGGGTGACCAGGTGTCCGGTTTTCGACAGGAACACCCAGTTGAAAAGAATCCTGGTGACTCTGGTCAGCACCACTGACCAGGCTGTTAACTGCCAGTTGGCAGCGCTGCGCAGAGGGGTTGGCAGGCTCCTTGCTAGCTTCCGTGCCGCACGGCTCCCGGGAAACAGCTGCATGTTCCCCCCTCCGCTCCTACTCATTGGGGCAGCCACGGGGCTCCACACTAGGATCAGGTGTCTGGTTTTCGACCAGAACATCTGGTTGAAAAGGGATCCTGGCGGCTCCAGTGAGCACTGCTCACCAACCTGTTGACTGTCCGTTTGGCGGTGCCGCCCCTGCAGTTCCAATTGGCTGGGAACTGCGCCCAATGGGAGCTGTGGAGGTGGCACCTGCAGACAGGGCAGTGTACAGAGCCACCTTGCTGTGCCTCTGCGTACGAGCCGGAGTGGGGACATATGGCTGCTTCCGGGAGCTGGTTGAGGTAAGTGCTGCCCGGAGCCTGCACCTCTGACCCCCTCCTGGGCCCCAGCCACTGGTCCCAGCCCTGATATCCCTCCCACCCTCCAAACCCCTCCATCCCATCCTGGAGCACCCTCTGCACCCCAAACCCCTCATCCCCAGCCCCACCCCAGAGCCCACACCCACAGCCCTCATCCCTACCACACCCAAACTCCCTGACGCAGCCCCAACCCACAGCCTGCACCCCCAGCTGGAGCCCTCATCCCCCCAACCCTTTGCCCCTGCCCGGAGCCCCCTCCTGCACCCTGAACCCCTCATTTATGGCCCCACCCTGGAATCCACACCCCCAGTCCAGAGTCCGTACCTCCTCCCACATCCCAACCCCCGCCTCAGCCCAGAGCCTCCTCCCATACTCTGAACCCCTTGGCTCCACCCCCGAGCCCAAAGCCCCCTCCTGCACCCAAAACCCCTCATCCCTGGCCTCACCCCAGAGCCCGCACCCCTGGCCAGAGTCCTCAGCCCCTCTTGCACCCCAGCCCCCTGAGCCAGCCCAGTGAAAATGAGTGACTGAGTGACGGTGGGGAGAGCAAGCACCAGAGGGAGCGGGGATGGAGTGAGCGGGGGCAGGGCCTCAGAGAAATGTCAGGGGCCTGGGTTGGCCTTGCTGAAGGGGCAGGCCTGGGGCCAGTGGGAGCTGCGGGGGGGGGGGCGCCTGCAGATGGGGCAGTGCGCAGAGCCACCTGGCTGCGCCTCCACATAGGAGCCGGAGTGGGGACATGCAGCTGCTTCCAAGAGCTGGTTGATGTAAGCACTGCCCGGAGCCCGCACCCCTCGCCCCCTCCCATGCCCTGGCATGAGCCCTGATCCCCCTCCCGTCCTCCAAACCCCTCGATCCCACCCCAGAGCACCGTCATGCACCCCAAGCCTCTGATCCCTAGCCCCACCCCAGCTTGTAGCCCCCTCCCGCACCCTGAACCCCTCATTTCTGGACCCACCCTGGAGCCCACACCCCCAGCCTGAGCCCTCACACCCTAGCCCCCCTTGCCAGCCCAGTGAAAATGAGTGTGTGACAGAGGGGGGATGGAGTGAGTGAAGGTGGGGCCTTGGAGAAGAGGCAGGGCATGGGCGGGGCCTTGGAGGAGGGGCAGTATAGGTCATTGGTGTTTGGTTTTGTGCAAGTAGAAAGTTGGTAACCCTAGCCATGAGGCACAGGTGTTATTCGAACATGGCAGCTTGTCCATTTTAGGTATCAGCATTCTGCACCAGCTGAAGCTTCCCTGCAAGTGCTAGCTGTCTGAAAAGGGGTGGGAGTGGTACAATGAAAGCAGAACGATGGCCTCAAGTACCCTATGCTTACATCAGCAAGTGGAGCTGCTGAGGCATAGAGGAGGAAATATGCTGCATTCTCTTGAAGGATGGGGCAGCAACCACATCGTGGGAGCCTTCAAGACAAATTCTAGCTAAGTTAGTGAGGTGGAATTTCCTACTTGAGGTCTCTAGCTGCAATGTATCTCATCCACACCTTCTTCAGCAAACAAGCAGAAAAGAATCTTACCCATACAGTGAAAGACACAGAACTTTTCACACTTTGCCTCTAAATCAAGTTGGTTACTTCAAAATGGTCATCAAAAAAGGCCTTTTGAATTTTACGAAAGCTTGGTCATTGATCAGCTGTGGGCAAGGTATTAAAACATGCGGGATCCGGAGGATTTTTGCTTTCACTTTTATCTGTACTACGAATGTCTTTGTTACCCTGTGCAAGAGATGTTGCTGACCTGGTTGATTTAAGATTCATATTACAGAAAGGGATTGGGACCTGATCAATGCAACACCTGAGCTAAGACTTTGGTGAGGAGTGTGAATCATTTTTGACAGGCTGTAAATATTAAAATTGATTTGAACTGAGATGCATCATTTTTTTGTTAACTGGAGCAAAAGATCCAATGCAGAAACAGATTAGAAATTGAGCTGGAAGTAGAACATGTTGTCAAGTATACTTTTCTTTGACTTACCAGACACATCTATCACTGTCTGTTTGAAATATGGAACTGGAATTATCAGGAGGAAAAGAATACTGTGCAGGAAGATGGTCTATTATGTGTTATAAAGGGAGGAGGGAAATCAGCAGTCACTCCCCACTCCCAAACTAGTTACATCATAATGCTATAGTAACTTCCATATTAATGACACTTCATCTCCCTATATAGCTATTTGAATTCCCCTAAGACAACACTTTTGTTTTTGTTTTTGTTTTTCAATGAATTGTTGAAACAAAATATTTCAACTAAGGTTCAATATTTTTCTAAATGTTCATTTTTTTTCATTTTGAGGAAAAAATCCTACTTTCTCTTATTAACTGATTCTCTCTTTCCTCTGAAAAAAGAGGAGAACATTTGTTAAATTAGCAAGATTTTCCTCCCTCAAATGATACCAAAAGTTCATTTTGACATTTTTGGCTGAAAAACATTTTTATTGAAAAATATCAAGTGAAACAAAAATACTTTTTTGTAACTTTTTCACAAAATCTGTTTTGACCATGTCCATTTCTTATTGTGTCTTCAGTGAAGTGCTAATGGGAATGACCTCTCTTTATCATCATAAAGTGATCTTGGTTGTGTGTGTACTTAAGTAACAATAATGGGTATCACTTAGGCTCAGAGGGTCAGGAACTTGTATATGTTGTTAAGTTTTTCCACCAAAGAAAGGTTTGCTAGAGTATTGTTACAGACCCAGACCAGTGGGGTACAGGAGTCTGGTAGAGAACAAATATACTGGTCACTGGATGAGTAGTTTTCTGTTCCCTGAGTGACCAGAGCAGGGGCTGCACTAGAGTAATCAGGAACCTGCTAGAACCAGTTAAGGAAGGCAGGCTAATTAGGACACCTGGAGCCAATTAAGAAGCTGCTAGAATCAATTAAGGCAGGCTAATCAGGGCACCTGGGTTTTAAAAAGGAGCTCACTTCAGTTTGTGGTGCGAGGAGCTGGGAGCAAGAAGCTGAGAGTGAGAGGGTGTGCTGCTGGAGGACTGAGGAGCACAAGCGTTATCAGACACCAGGAGGAAGGTCCTGTGGTGAGACTAAGGAAGGTGTTTGGAGGAGGCCATGGGGAAGTAGCCCAGGGAGTTGTAGCTGTCATGCAGCTGTTACAGGGGGTACTATAGACAGCTGCAGTCCACAGGGCCCTGGGCTGGAACCCGGAGTAGAGGGTGGGCCTGGGTTCCCCCCAAACCTCCCAGTTGACCTGGACTGTGGGTTGTCCCAGAAGGGAAGGTCTCTGGGCTGTTCCCCAACCCACATGGTGAATCTCTGAAGCAAGAAAATCCGCCAATAAGCGCAGGACCCACCAAGATAGAGGAGGAACTTTGTTGCAGTATGTATGATTTTGGGTGGTTTAATTGGAATACTATATGTGTTAGGAGGAGGTGGTTGGCAACTCAGTGTACAAAGGATTATCAGTGGTATTCATTTATTTATCATGGAGAGACATGTTCTGTACTAGGTTTAGGGCATGCCTGCATTGGTAGGTAGGACAATTGGATACTTTTTACAGATGGAAGTCAGCTGCTTGATTAGGAAACTAATAAAAACTTCAGTGAAATTCTCTAATTGGGCTACACATAGGGAACGTGTCATTAAACCCACTGATAGTGATTCAGTGAGTGAGCCAGCTAATGATGCTCAGCTATTTAGAGAAGGACCACTCTTGAAGAGGACTGTGAATTAGGCCTGGCTGAAGCTGAACAGTTTTGAGAGGAAATGATTTTGCCAAGAGGAAGGCATAGATGAGTGCTGTTGATGATTTAATGTGGCAGGTAGCCTAGCGTTTTGTTACTCATTACTATAAATGATCCATGTTTACATTGCTTTAATCTCTACATTAAAGATTACTTTATTGATTTTAAAAAGTGGACCCTAATCCTAATCTGTCAGTTTAACAATATTTATGTTAAAACCAGGTGATTGACCAGCCTTATGAAAAAATAGAACAGAATTTATTTGAATAAAACCAATATGGTTCTATGGAACTTTAATAGGGTTTCACAGAAACTACTGTACTCAAAAACCTGTGGCCCTAAATTCTTCCACTGTTATTGACAGTGTACCTTGAGTAGCACATTGAGTAGTACCTTACTCCATGTCTAATCCCACCGAAATTGTAGAACTGAATAAGACATGGCACCGTTTCTACAGTGTGCGTGTGTGATCATTCTGTAGAACTCTATCAGGGAAATATATTACTGTTAAATTCTATAGCATTTGTTCATAAGGGAGCAGCTTGGTTGAAATCCATACTAAAAATATTTGTACAGAATGCTGTACATTTGATCTTTTCAATACTTTTGTGATAGTTTATTTGGTAGTATATTACATGTAGGTAGGAGAGTAAGAATACAGTACCTTTGTAATTACTCATACTAGTATCTGTAGTGCTGATGTTCTGAGAGGTTTAAAAAGGTTTGATCGATATAACCTGTTGGAAGACTATTACACTAAGAATGATGGTGATATATAGTGAATAGGAAAGTGTGCAATTTTAGAACAGAGCTAGTAAGGTAACATTTAAATTGCTGCTTAAAGTAAAAGTTGTAAAAATAAATGCATAAAAAGAAATGGGAATGTTTAATGAGCACCTGAGTCAAGCTTTGACCCAAGAGAAGACACAGGACTTTTAGTAACTACATGAATACTTAGCTCAGTCTTTGGGAAGCATGCTGGGCATCCTTAGAAAATCAATACAGTCGTTAACATAGTTTCATAATGTTGCTCCAGGATGAGGTAGGAAGAGAGGGACATTGCAGTTTCAGATATTTATTGTTTTGTATGATATGTAATCTCTTTTATATGTTTAAGGAGAAAAAAGTATAAAGATGTTAGACTGTACAAAGTATGTGTGTACTGACTGCTTCTCAGTTGCTGTGTGCCACTGAGTTAAACTGTAAATCAGAAGGTTCACACCTGTTGGGTGGAGTTCTGGGACAGGGATTCCAACACTAGGAGGGGGTGCCAGAAGGAAGGTCTGCACCTTGAGAATATGTCTAGAGACCTTGATATTGGGACAGTCTGGACTCCATTCAAGTTCCAGGACCTTGAAATACCCCGGGATCCAGAGCACAGATGCTGGGATTCCTCTCTCAGCAGTCCTAGTGAGTGGTTGGCAGCGGGCACTCACTAGGATCTGTGCCAGTAGGTAATTGGATTATACTCATCTGAACTTTTAAATATCTCCTAGATCACCTATAAATGCATTTCCTTAGCCAAGATCTACACAAATCTATGAGCATAGGCTCCTTTTACATATCCTATATGTATCAAGATGTCCTTCATGTCATCTCCGTTTCTAAAAGTTACTGTGAATCACCAGAATAGGTGATTGTGCAAGTCACTACCCAAACAGAACATTCTCCAGCTCAAGTCTCCTGCTTTGCCTTCTCCCCTCGTGTTTGTCTGTGACAGCCCAATGGCAACACAATCCACTGGGAATGGACACCTCTGCACCTAATTCATGACCAGGACTGACCTGGGATTGGGAGGGGGAGGGTAGAGATTCCAGAAACTCTTTATTCTTCAGCGCCTCTCCATAGAACATATAGGGTTGTCTTCTCTTTGGGAATGTCTGCATGAAATTGCCCATAAACAGTAAACTTAATAAAAATTGTTAAAGACAGAGAAAATGGAATTTAAAAAATCATGGTTTGCTTAGTAGAAGTAGATTTAGTCGTCTCAGAAGTAAACTAGACAAGGTATTCTCCACTAATTAAAGAGAGAGAAGAAAAGCGAATAGCTTACATCTCTTGAAAACAATCCCCATGCTTACCTTCCTGGATAGCCAGTTAGCACCCCACTACAGTCTAGAAAGTTTTACACTGCATCCCATTATTATCTCCCCATTTTCCTGACCAGTTTTCTCCAGCTCCATATAGACACAATAGGGTTAGAGGAACAGATGTAAAACTCATCTTGTAGGAGATAACCAAATGAAGAGAGGATAATTCTTTAATAATGATTAATAGCCACTTCTCAAAGGCTTAATGACCTAGCTCATTTACCACATTTCACAGATCATCTTGTAAGTAGGCTCTCTTCTCCCCCTACCACCCCATGACCCCTTCCCAAAGAACTATGCGTTATGGACAGAGGCCCAGACTCTCTGTCACAGGTAGCCTCTCCTCTGAGGAAATGATTAATGCAGTGGGTCTGGAGGTGCTGATTCAATGCAGATATACCATTCGTGTATATGGAAATTACATCCTTCTTCCTGATATATTTATAATTTGCTGGGATTGTGCACCTACAGTTCATGATTAAAACTAGAAGATTTTAATCTTTAGGTCCCTTTAAGGGGAATATGGTCGAGAATTTTAACTTTGTAATGGATAGAATGTTTTGAGAAAAGCCGTATATGTGAAATTGGTAATTAAAAAATGGTTAATATTTGGGCTGCTATTGTTTTGGTTTGTTTCTTGCTATTAATGCCACTTTGGGGTTGTGGAAAAAAAATTTGGAGAGCAGGTTCACAAGTGAATCATTGGGGCAGAGGCCTGCACAGAAAGGAGAACTCTGTATAATCTGGCAGATATAAAAATGTTTAGATTTGGCTCAAAGTTACACCCACAAAAGGTGCACGTGAACACGGTCATGCCCACAACCTGAGACTGAACAGAAAGAAGATGATTGCACATGCTAACATGTGAAATAGCTGTTTGATTTCTTCCAACAGGTACAGAATTAGTTTGCATGCACATTTTTTGTGGCCATAATTTAGGATCTGCATTTAGACAAATTGTTCTATAGTATTGCTAAGGATATCAGTGTCAATTGAGTGGAGGATAAGGCTCGTGTTTTTTTTTTTTTTTTTTTTTCGTGGGCTGTAAATGAGTGAATTACTTCTCTTCTTTTGTTTAACTTTTCTTGAAGGTCAGTTACATTGCAGTCAACAGGAAAGGAGGGCTATTAAGGTTGAACTTTCAGTCTGGAATTGGGTAAAATGGAAAGTCAGCACTGGACATAATCAGCCATGCTGAGTGGTCTGTTTAATATAATTCTGATAGCAATCACAATGTACAATTTACTTATCACCATGTGGCCTGTGAAGTACTATACCTTTAACTGTCCTCTGATGTTTAAGGAGGATTTGATCTTATCCTGGCTATTACTAAACCACATTTGTTATGATGGGGAGCGAAAATGAAAACTCTCAGATTTGTGGTTCTAAAGCATATCTTCTACTCAGCTCATAAGTGTTTTTAAAACATTAAAAATTTACAGTTTCAGTAAAAATATTTCCTAGGCTATTCAGATATAATTGAATCCTATAAATGACACAGAGAAAATGTGAAGAATTAAAGCAGAGTAAATTATTGGACCTACGATTGCCAGACAAGGTCATATGAAATCACACTATGCTCAGCAAGGATCACACATAGCTAATAATAATTTGCACCTAAGGAAAGTTTTAAGTGTACCTCAGTTAATCCATTCTTTGATTATGCAGCCAAGCTTTGTTGATGCAGAATATACTACCATGGCTCAAAGCAGATTTACCTGCTGGTGATACGGAACATTAGGCCTTTCAAGATTTCCCTAAATTAACTAAGGTAAATTATACACTTTATTTGTTAAATATGATTCTCATTTGCTCATGTGTCCTAAGGACAAAACAAAACCTTTATAATTTAAAAAGATAAACTGCAGACTTCTCAGGTTAAAAATATCACCGGTAAAGCTTGTAACAGGGATAAGCAGTATTTGCATTTGAGGTATTGATTTCTACCTGCCAAACATTGTCTGTTGTAACATGCATTCTTTATGCCTACATAAGATTCTTTGTATTTGGTGACAATACATTTCCAAAGATCCTTTTCTCATCTGCTGTTCCAGTAATCTGTCTTTCTCCCTCATACAATTTATGCCAAATCGTGATGGCCTTCCTGTTGTGTTCTAGGTTGCCGCATACTGTAACACTTTCCTGGTATTTATGCCTTGAAGGGGATGGTGCATTTTTGATGAGGTTAGTTTGGGTATTTGGGCAGGGTGAGGATGAGAGTGCATGGGGTAGAGGTGTGATGGGAGAAATCAGGAGAGTTCTTGAAGATGACAAGCTATAATTGTTACTCTGAGTAGGAGGGATTTCTAAACTTCAGATGAGGATATAGTTTCAGGATTGGGGATTGGAATTTAATAAGGTACATACAGAGACAGAATTTATCCAAAGTAATCTGAAGCTGGAAAGTATCAGGTTTAGTTTGGTGGCATGGATGAATGTGGACAGTTCTTTCCTCTTCCCATCCTTTCTCACACCTAATTAGAACCATTGCTGCCATCCCAGGTGGAGATTTAGCCTAACTTGGGGACCCATCTAGCATTAACCAGTAATCTAAACTGTCTTACTGAAAGCAATAACAGTTCTCTATGCAGTGTAGCTGCTTACTGGTTACTTCTTTTCCCCACTCCATTGCTCAGCATTGAGTTCTGCCCTACCTTTCAAATCAAGTTATCACTGAAAGGTCATCTAAAAGGACAAGGAAAAGACCAAAGGATCACTTGGATGGGAGCAAAATGTCTGGAAACAAGGATGAAGGAATAATTGGTTCTGGGGAAAAAAGGATGGTGAACTGGAATTTGCTGAGGAGAGTAGAGACTCAAAGATTGATCACCTGGTGGAATACAGAAGGCTGGTTGGCTTGGGCAGTTGTAGGAAGGTGAGGGTGAATTAGTTTTGGGGGAAATTATGAGGAGAGGCAATGGATAAATTTACAGAGGCAAGAGAGATCAGTTGACTGGAGGGAGTAGCAGAGAGAGAGAGAGGATTGATTTTTCTGGAGGCAGTAGATGGAATTCTTGTAATGTTTACTGACAAAAGTGTATTTCTGGAGGGCACAATATCAGTTATTTTATTGTGGGTGCTTAAGAGTTTAGTCTACACTGCAATAAAAGACCCTCAGCATGGCTGTGGCTAACCCAGGTCAGCTAACTTGGGCTCACAGGGCCCAGGTGGTGGGGCTAAAAATTGTAGTGTAGACGTTTGGGCTTGGTCCTGGGCTCTGAAAACCTGCAAGAGGGAGGGTCTTAGAACTTGGGCTCCAACATGAGCCTGGATAATCTAAACTTCAATGTTTAACTCTGCAGCCCAAGCCCAGTGAGCCCGAGCCAACTGATCTGCGCTCTGAGATGCAGTGCCATGTGTTGTTTTTTTTATTGCAGTGTAGATGCACCCTAAAGGACAGAAAATGTATTGAGTGGGGGAGGGGATAGAAATTAAGAGGAAGCAAAAAAGAAATATTTTTCTGCCCGATACATAATTGGCTTATGGAAATTATTGCCAAAAGATATCCTTGAGGCAAAGAGCTTATTAGGATTTTTTAAAAGTATTAGACCATTTATATGGATAATGAAAACGCCCACAGTTACATTAGATGGGATAAAATTAATTAGGCTATATCTCCTCATGCTTCAAGTCATAGACCAACTCATGGGGATAGGCAGAAACATCCCTAAAAACAGACTAGCTGAAATCCAAAATCTCATCCTTAATAGGTCATTAACTTAAATCCTAAATCTTAGGCAGACCAAACAAACAGATGCTTTAAGGACCCTATCTAATAGCAGGCCTGTTGGAGTCATCAGAGGTGATAATGACGACAATCTGAAGTTGATATGTAGGCATTGTTAATCAATTTTCCACTTTTCTGGTTGAACTAACAATTCTCCAATTCGTTTAAAAGATTTAAATGTTATCTACGGACTATTAATTCCACAACAAACCAAAAGACATGAAGATGATATAAAGGACACAGAGTCGGGAGAGAGATAACACTCTAGTGTCCTATATTTGCATTACCTTGGAAATCTGGGCTTCAAGAATCAATGCATGAAATGAACACATGCTTCTGATGTATTTAAACATATTGCTGATAAATCTATAAAGAAACTGTCACTGAAACATTTTCACTTAATAGTGGAGAGTTACAGTTTTAAGAAACTTTATCAGCCCAGTTTACCCGTAATTTATTGCTCATGTATTTCCTCCCTTTAAATCTAATGCCATTACCTCTTTCATCTGACGACATTGTGACACTTTTTAATAAGACTTTGTCTTGTTCTTTTAAGATATGTACATATAACTCATTTTACCTCCTGGGAGCAACACATTTGCTCCTGACTACAATATATTGTTGTCCCCAGCATGTCCTTAAAAAGCCAATATATTATTGGCATGCTGCACAGTGCAGTCGGTGCTAGTTTGTGGTGGTGGTGGATGCTTAATTATCCAGTGGCTGCAAAAATCAAATATTATTGCCAAAACATTTCCAGTTTTCTAATATAAAACATTAGACTAAAATTTTGCATTTCAAAATGTACAATCATTTTGAATGTTTTCTAGATTTTACCTCTTATTTCACAAATTAGACAACAAAATAGCTTAACCAAAGGACTGTAACAAAATTGCTTCACAAAACAAGCTCATAGGAACTCTTTTCTTATTTGTGAGTAGAAATCCTGTGGGAAAATGTTAAATTCTGCAGAATGTGGCTAATCAATGGGACACAGTAATACTAGGGTACAAAATATATCTGAATGACAGAGTAGATCATGCTGGTGGTGGAGTGGCATTATATTTGAAAGGGCCCAGAATCAAATACGGTAAAAATCTTAAATGAATGGAATTGTACCATTAGAATCTCTATGGATGGAAATTCCATCCTTGAACAGTAAGAGTATAGCAGTAGAAATATATTACTGACTACCCGACCATGATGGCGTCTGTGACATGCTCAGGGACATTACAGAGGTTACAAAGGCAGAAAATGTAACAATAATGGGGGATTTCAACTATCCCCATTTTAACTGGGAACGTGTCACCTCAGAACAGAATGCAAAGATAAAATTTTTAGATATCGTTAATGACTGCTTCGTGGAGCAGCTTGTCCTAGAACTAGGGTTGCCAATTTTGGTTGGATGTATTCCTGGAGATTTAATCACAGAAGAACATAAGAATGGCTATAGTGGGTCAGACCAAAGGTCCAGCTAGCCCAGTATCCTGTCTTCTGACAGTGGCCATTTGCCAGGTGCCCCAGAGGGAGTGAACAGAACAGGTAATCATCAAGTGATCCTTTCCCTGTTGCTCATTCCCAGCTTCTGGCAAACAGAGGCTAGGGACACCATCCCTGCCCATCTTGGCTAATAGCCATTGATGGACTTTTCCTCCATGAATTTATCTAGTTCTTTTTTTGAATCCTGTTATAGTCTTGGCCTTCACAACATCCTCTGGCAAAGAGTTCCATAGGTTGACTGTGCATCGTGTGAAGAAATACTTCCTTTTGTTTGTTTTAAACCCGCTGCCTATTATTTTCATTTGGTGACCCCTAGTTCTTCTGTTATGAGAAGGAGTAAATAGCACTTCCTTATTTATATTCTCCACATGATTTTACAGACCTCAATCATAACCCCCGTTAGACGTCTCTTTTCCAAGCTGAAAAGTCCCAGTCTTATTAATCTCTCCTCATACAGAAGTTGTGCTGACCCTATAGCACATGATGTAATCTTTAATTACAGATTAATCTTTAATTCCTGGAGACTCCAGGCCAATCCTGGATGGTTGGCAACCCTACCTGGAACCCACAAGAGGAGAGGCAATTCTTGATTTAGTCCTAAGTGGCGCACAGTCTGATGATGACTATGATAATAATAAATAGTAAGAGGACCTTAAAAAAAAAAAAAGACACCATGGCTAAACAGCAAAGTAAAAGAGGCAGTTAACAGCAAAAAGGCATCCTTTAAAAATTGAAAGTCAAATCCTAGTGAGGAAAATAGAGAGGAACATGAAATCTGAGTGTAAAAGTGTAGTAAAGCAAGTGCCTAAAATCTAATATCCAGTGTTATTTTCAGAGCTACTCAGTGATTTTTAGATAATATTCAAGACTTACTATATAACCAGCAAATATCTCGAAGGAAGAAAAAGTCTGTTTTTACAATGGAAAAAGGATTCAGTGCTAAATACATTTAGGAAGATTTGATTTCATTACTTATCAAATGTTTTGCTATCAAAGAGGTTCCTACAAATTAAAACTGTGAGTTGGAATAGTTCTCCACATTTTAGCAACAATCTGTGGACCATTTAATGCTAAAGATTTATGCTTCTGCATTAAATAAGACCAATGATGTATTCTCATTCACCTTAACAGAATATGAGAGACTTAGGTACCTGCATTATTTCACTGAACTAAGGCTCTAATATGGTCTTTTGGGTTTTCTGTTCTGAGGTTTTCATTATATAGGAAAATCAGGATAGTCTATTACAATATATTATTGTCTAACGTATATTATTGTCTCACATATCATATATGTAATATTTACAATATTTGATTAGCCTATTGAGTGTCATGGAAACATGTATTGTTATTGCTCTTTGATTATTATAATGGAAAAATATCATTGCTTAATTAGTATAGAATCATAAGCATTAAAGTTGGATAAGCCCTACTAGGTCACCTCATCCATCCCTCTGCCATTTCAAGATTGTACCCTACAGTATTTCCAGTGTATTTGCCATTCTAATTTTATACATCCCAATCACGTAAAGGGTCTGTAATGGGGTGAAACCCCATCACAGGTGAGAGAGGTTTAAAGGCTCAGATAGTCCCATTCATTTTACCTGGGTGGTAATTAGGTAGTTATGTGGCAACTAGACAGGGTGGGACTAAAAAAGGATCAGGTGATAGCTCAGACACCCGAGCCTTATAAATAAGCTGAGAGCCCAATCAAAGGGAGTGGTGGAGAAGTAGGAGCTGCTGCTGCCTGTGAAGGAGCAAAGCACCAAAGACTGTTGGAGGTTACAGGACTTATGGAGACTTCATGCTTGCTGTCAGAGCTGTGGAAAGGCAGTGAAACGCCAGGAAAGGGTTGAGCACAAGGCCCCACAAGATAGGCTGATTGTTTGGGACACTGGACTACACTTGGACAATTTGTTACCCTGGAAGGGGCTTGAACTAGCCACTTCTTAGTTGGAGGGCTGAGTCATGTACAGAGACAGATGGCTTGTTAGTGACAATCCCCTGCAACCCCACACCCCAACACAAGGATGCGCCATTGCAGGGTCACATAAGCATCACTGACACCAGTTCCTACCAGGAGCTGTTTATTTGGCACCTTCCATTGACTCCATTCAGGCTCCACATGGCTACAAGGGTCAGTCTACTCAGAGCTCCTTTTCAGAATATGGGGTTAAAATGATATCCTCAGTACATCCCATGAAATAACAATTATGAACATTGTTTCATAGTAGAATAGTATAAAAATATTCAGGATTGCTCTCCATAGGAGGTCCAGCCTAGGAAGATGCCAGAAATGCAGCCCAACTTTAGGGGTCATTAGAAAGGCAAAATGTTTTCAAAGCTGTTGTTTGCATTTAAATGCTTACCTGTGTTTCCTGTGTCTGAAGCTATGTCATCATACTGTTAAGATGACTTCCTGTTTGATTATTAGCCCTTCACTAAATGTAAGGCTTTACATTTTTGTAGTGAATTGCTCCTTTGTAATTATATGAGGTGATTAGAATATATTTTATATCACATTGCAAAAAATTCTGATATTGAATTCAGTTTGTAGTATTGTTTAATTATTCCACTTGAAGTTCTTTTTCACTTGACTGTGCTTTTGTCACTTGAAAGTTTAAGTAAACAACAATTTCCATAAGCAAAGATCAGAAATCCTTTAAGTGTACAGAACCTTCTATTTTCATTTTAAAATACAAATTCACAAAAAAATTTACTACCACAGAGAGAATCTTTTACAGACAATAGTAACAGACCTGGTTTGCCTGAATGATGGGCCGCTTCCTTCCTCTGTGCCACTTAAGTTAACCAAACTATTAATACCTGCTGAACCTTCTCCCCATCAGTCATCAATCATGAGCAATCAGTCAGCTACTTGATAATTAACAGCGAGAGGGGGGAAACACTTCAAAAGGCTAAAAATATTTTCTGTGGTAACTTCATGCATAAAATCACATAATAAACCTTTTCACTGTTAATAACCACTTCAGTGCCTGCATTCCTATAAGATAAACCTAACAAAGAGGAGCCTACTGGCATATTTAACTTACAGTCTACACTGCTACTTGGTCATTCATTTCAATAGGCATGTGGCATGGAAGAGAAATTAAAAAAATAAACACTTCTGATTTGAGATGAAGAAAATTGAGTCCTTGACAGAAACCCATGGTTGTGCTAAACATCTGTGGTTCTTGATGAAGGTTTAGTGGACTATAGATAGAGAAAATGACTTCTGTCAGTGAAGCCATGGATTCTCACTACTCTCTGCCTATCCAACCTGAAAGGGTGCTGTGCTGTGAGGGAAGGAGAGGTGAGGAAGACACTGCCAAGCCCAATTTCTATCCTAACCACCCTCCCTTGCCCCCAATGTCTGTATGTTGTAGATAGAGAGATGAACCAACATTTCCTGATTGCCTTAGACAACTACAGTCATTTTGCTGTATGCTAACCTTAGTATTAGCAGTACCGATGGTATTCCCTATTTATAACTATATGAAAATGCACTTTGCCTGGGTCTTGGGGAGAAACAGAACATGGGGAGGACTGTAGGGCAGGGGTTCTTTACTTCCTACGTCCCTCAATACCTGTGTCAGCAGTATTCAGGGATAGTCATCTGAAGTAGAGTATTGATACACATCTACCCCGATATAACACTGTCTTCGGGAGCCAAAAAAAAAACTCACCGCGTTTTAGGTGAAACCGCGTTATATCGAACTTGCTTTGATCTGCCGGAGTGCGCAGCCCCGCCCCACTGGAGCGCTGCTTTACCGCGTTCTAGCCGAATTCATGTTATATCGGGTTGCGTTATATCAGGGTAGAGGTGTATTCTTTTCATAAAATATAATATTTGATTAATCCATCCTTAATTGTGGGTGTTGTCTTAAACATACTGGGCTTGATTCTCAGGTACATTAAGGCTCATTTATGTCACTCTGACAGGAAAAAGGGACTTTAAAGGGACAAAAATGGCCACCTAAAAATGGCCTCCCTTTACAGTACAGGGAGCCTCTTCACTTGGTGTAGAGTTGTACAGGCTCTCATTTGGTCATTCCACCAGTCTCTAGGTGTAGCCAGATTGTACTGCTTTACAGCAAGTATCTGCTTCCTAGTGTAACCTTTGATTTAGAGAATATGTTTCGATGCAAAATTTAAAAAATCAGCCCAAGATTCACTCCTTGATTTGGTTACAGGTAATTTATTTAATTCAGTTTAAGAACCTTGAATGACACAATGAGTGATGTTGTTCAACATTTTATTATATAATAAAACTAAAGCAAGCATGCATAAAAGTATTACAATATAACAACTTAACTCAACATTTATACTCGCATACCTAAAATGAAGTAACACCAAGGGGTGATCAGTCCTTTGATGAAGGAATAGTGGTAGGGTCCTTCCTTCCTTTAAGCAGTGTATGGTGCTTTATGGAGTTAGCCCATAAATTAGAGGCTACCCTATTTATAGTAAATTATAAAAAGCTAATTAACATTTAATCCACCTTTTTTTACCATATCTATTCTTCTGCTACCATATTTAATCTTCTGTACCCCTAAACCCAAATGTCTTTTACTTCTCTATTGGCTATTAATATCAAATATCATTCTAATTATTTGTATCAATGAAAATTCTGCAGTTACCAATATTCCAAAACATCAAAAATTCCCTTACATCACTTGCTACAACCAGTTAAGACAAAAATATTTATTACACTGACCCATGGTTATACCTTGAGTCACTTCTATTAATATCTCTTTTTCACTTATACTAACAAAATTAACTTTAGTTAATATGAAGCCTTAGCTTTAGGTCTTATTTTCAATTACATAAGCTACTGGGGCCCAGAGGGCACCAAGAGAAGCAAAGAATAAGTTGAAGTGACAGAGGGATATACCTGGGGTCAGGCAAGGCCTCAAATAGCCCCAGAATATGGAGAGCATGAAGGTGGCTGGTTTACAGCCACCTTTTCCCTCACAGCCTTCATTCCTGCCTCAAACACAAGAATGGAGTAATGGAGAATTAGGTTTACTATATGTAAATGGCATGAGTCAAATGTAACTAGGATGTAATACAATTTAAGCCAATGGTGTTACACCAGGTGTGGGACCCATATTTTTTTCATTAATTTATGTATCTATGTATAAGAAAATACGCCTATTAATTTTATAAATCAGAAAACATATAATGAAAATATCGATTTGTCTTATTGGTTTCTTTGCCATTAAAAAATCAGAGCAAATTTTAAAAATCTAATCGTGTATTGTAGATTTCAAGGCAGCCCTAGCAGCTTTGAGGGCAAGTATGTTTTTGGTTTATTTTACAAGCTTCCCTTCTGCTATTTTCATTTGCACGTGCATGCAAAAGAACAAAAAAACCCATCTATTACACATGCATATTTCATGAATTTTCCTACTTTACTGTAGTTATGACTTAATTAGGTAATTATTCCACTCTCAATGATTGTAATTTTTGTAGTTCTTCCTCTTGTGACCAATGGCCATCCTTTTTAATGCTATATAAATTTAAAAAATACATCTATGGAATAGTCAATGAATATGGGACAGATAGGGGCTTCTCAGCTACTGGCTGTGTTGAGAGACAAAAACTGCCCCAGTGAGAGCAAACCACTCTCCTGGGGACATTGTTCTTCTGTTAAGCACAGCATCATAAGTGAACCTATTGTGGGAATTTAAGTGGGGGGAGACACTCCTTATTCCCTATCATCTTTTTGCTATCCTATAACTGCAGGATCCCTGTATTCTCACTCTTATGATACATCTACACTGTAGCTGGGATCATGCTTCCCAGCTGGCTAGAGAGCTAGCTATGCTTGAGCTAGGGTGCTAAAAACAGCAGGGCAGCCAGAGGTAGCACAAGCTAGCAACCCAACTACATACCTAGAGGACTGGGGCAAATTTGCTGCCTGTGCTACCGCAGCTACACTGCTATTTTCAGCATGATAGCTTGAACAGCGCTAGCAAATGTTTGTCTATCCATGATCCCAGGTGCAGTGTAGACATAAACTTTATTTCTTTCAACTTTTTAAAAGATGTTGTTGCACCATTGCCCAATGGCTCCTGCCAAACAGGTAGACAGCAGGTATTGCAATACCCTTTAAAGTGGCATCTCCTTTGCTTTTCACAAATGGAGCCAAGATTGGTCCGGTCCCTCTCTTCCCACTTTGAGGAAACTAGCATGGGGGGAGGGATAGCTCAGTGGTTTGCGCATTGGCCTGCTAAACCCAGGGTTGTGAGTTCAATCCTTGAGGGGGCCACTTAGGGATCTGGGGCAAAATCAGTACTTGGTTCTGCTAGTGAAGCCAGGGAGCTGGACTCAATGACCTTTCAGGGTCCCTTCCAGTTCTAGGAGATAGGACATCTCCATCCAAATCTCTAAACTTGACTTCAGTGGGAATTGGCTTGGATCTAATGCAATGGGAAGCCTTCCAGTGATTTCATTGGGTAATAGATTGGACCCATAGTCCATGCATTCTCTGAGCAAAAGGATACACAGGTGGAGTGCCTCTGGGCAAAGGAGCAAATCTCCTTGATCACACTTCTTCACCTTGGCTGAATATTAGTTTAGGTACAGTATGCTGATCTTCCTTCTAGAAGACATAATTCCTCAGTCATTTTAGTAATGATTTTTAGAGTTAGTTGGGATTTTTTTTGACAAAAGTTTTTTTTTTTTTTCATTCTGTTGGAAAATGCCAATTCAGCGAGAAGGTTTCTCATACCCTGGATGAATTTCTGGTCAAAATAAGAGAATGAGACCCACCCACTGCAGAACAGTCAATAGCAGGTGGCTAGAGCAGGTATCTCAAACTCAAATCACCACGAGGGCCACATGAGGACTAGTACATTGGGCTAAGGGCCACATCACTGAAACCTTTTCATACAACGATACAAAAGTATAGTAAAAAATGAAGAGTATTCTAGTATGCTATTAAAAGTCAATGTATTAACTTTTTTTTAAACTGTAATGCAAAGAGGGGATTTAATAAAATATAAACACCTGTAACTATTCCTTATGTGGTCAATAACACTGATGATGATCTACACTAACAGTCTATCGACATAGCTGTAATGGCACGGAACATTTTAAAGTAACTCATAATTCATACAAAATACATTGCCACTTTTAACAAACATTCTTCCCAACTACTCACAAAGAACCATACATGCTGAACTTCATACCTCAGACTGCTCCTCTAGTCCATGAGGCCCCGCCTCTTCCCACCCCTTCCCCGCCCCCATTCTAACCCCTTCCCGAAAGTCCCCACCCCACCCCAATTCCAATACCTTCCCCAAATCCCCACCCCGGCTCCACCTCGTCTCTGCCTCCTCCCATGAGTGCCGCGTCCCAGCTGCTCCCCCCTCTTCTGGAAAGTGCTAAGCTCCACCAAACAGCTGTTTTGGTGGCGGGAAGCACTGGGAAGTAGGTGGAGGAGCAGGGATGTGGCATAATCAGGGATGGTGGGTGAGGGGAGCTTGACTGCCGGTGGAGTCGGCGCCTATGGTGGACCGCAGGAAGTAACTCCGCGGGCCGCATGTTTGAGACCCCTGGGCTAGAGCATTCACTGATGATGTGAAAGACTAAGGTGTGGTCAGATGTTTGGCTGCATGCGTGTGTTCTTTCTGGATGCTGTACTGACTCTGGCCAGGTAGCCCGTACAGCAGGCTCCGATTAAACTGCCTAATAAATCCACAGACTTGGTTCGTAGCGAAGGAACTTGGTCAAGTTTATTGCCGGCAGGGTGCTTATTGCAGACAGGGTGCTAATGCCTGGCACAATGGTTACAGGTACACTAAGACGTGTATGCCTGTGACAATGGAGTGGCTCAGTGAATGGCGGGACTTTCTATTCTCCTCTCGGCCTGACAGAAACACTCCCTCTGAGGGTATGTCTACACTACGGGATTAATCCGAATTTATATAATTCGAATTTGGGAAACATTGTATAAAGTCGAAATGTATGCGGCCACACTAAGCACATTAATTCGGCGGTGTGCGTCCAAGTACCGGGGCTAGCGTCGATTTCTGCAGCGTTGCACTGTGGGTAGCTATCCCATAGCTATCCCATAGTTCCCGCAGTCTCCCGCGCCCATTGGAATTCTGGGTTGAGATCCCAGTGCCTGATGGGACACAAAACATCGTCGCAGGTGGTTCTGGGTACAGCCTCACCTCCTCCCTCCCTCCCTGCATAAAAGCAACGGACGGCAGACAACCATTTCGCGCCTTTTTTCCTGGGTGAACACTGCAGACTCCATACCACGGCAAGCATGGAGCCCGCTCAGCTCAAGACAGCAGTCATGAACATTGTAAACACCTCGCGCATTCTCGTGGAGTTTATGCTGAGCCAGGACCAGAAAAACAAGGCGAGGAGGCAGCGGCGGTGGCAGCGACAAGCATGATGAGGACATGGACATGGACACGGACACAGAATTCTGTGAAACCACGGGCCCCGGTGCTTTGGAGATCATGTTGTTAATGGGGCAGGTTCTATCCATGGAACGCCGATTCTGGGCAAGGGAAACAAGCACAGACTGGTGGGACCGCATAGTGTTGCAGGTGTGGGATGATTCCCAGTGGCTGTGGAACTTTTGCATGCGTAAAGGCACTTTCATGGAACTTTGTGACTTGCTGTCCCCTGCCCTGAAACGCCAGAATACCAAGATGAGAGCAGCCCTCACAGTTGAGAAGTGAGTGGTGATAGCCCTGTGGAAGCTTGCAACGCCAGACAGCTACCGGTCAGTTGGGAATCAATTTGGAGTGGGCAAATCTACTGTGGGGGCTGCTGTGATGCAAGTAGCCAAAGCAATCACTCAGGTGTTGCTAGGAAAGGTAGTGACTCTGGGAAATGTGCAGGTCATAGAGGATGGCTTTGCTGCAATGGGATTCCCTAATTGTGATGGGGCGATAGATGGAACCCATATCCCTATCTTGGCACCAGAGCACCAGGGTACCCAGTACATAAACCGCAAGGGGTACTTTTCAGTGGTGCTGCAAGCACTTGTGGATCACAAGGGACGTTTCACTAACATCAACGTTAGTGGGGTTATACAGGGGCTGTAGCGGCACTCTTATCCTGCTGCTGTTCCTGAAGCTCCACCAGACGCTTGAGCACGTCTGTTTGCTCACGCAGCAGCCCCAGCATTGCATCCTGCCTCCTCTGATATTCCTGCTGCTACCTCTCATCTCGAGCGTCTCTCGTCTCCTCACATTGGTCCCTCCTGTCCTCACATTCACTGGCTTCTTTCCTATACTTTGAAACCATGTCCTTCCACTCATTCAGATGAGCTCTGTCACTGCGGGTGGATTCCATGATTTCTGTGAACATATCGTTGCGCGTCTTCTTTTTCCGACGCCTTAGCCTTCGGGACGGAGGAGGGAGGCTTGAAGAATTTGCAGCTGCTGGAGGGAGGGAAAAAGAGAATTTTTTAAAAAGATACATTTTGCAGAACAATGCTTATACTCTTTCACGGTGACCAACACTATTCACATTACGTAGCACATGTGATTTCTGTGCAAGGTCGCATTTTGCCTTTTAATACTGAGTGCCTGTGGCTTTGCTGCTAGAGATCACAGGTCCGGGCAACATAATTTGGCTTGCATGCGGCCATGGTAAGCCATTGTCTTACGGCTTCTGCGCCTTCCTTTCCCACATACCAAGCAAAGCCCGTAGAGTGCTGCGGTTTTTCTGTTAACATTCAGCAGCAGCAGAAAACAAACTAACCACCCCACCCCCACCCCGCCATGAATTCTCTGGGATGATCGCTGTACCCCTCCCCCCACCGTGTGGCTGGTATCAGGGAAGATCCCTGCAGGAACCAAACTAACCCTCCCCCCCCCCTCCGCCGCCCCCCTCTCGCCATAAATTCTCTGGGATGATCATGGTACCCCTCCCCCCACCGCGTGGCTGGTAACAGGGAAGATCCCTGCTAGCCAAACGCGAAAAGCTCAGGGCCAATTTCCCAACTGCGCTTGGCTAACTGCAGGGAAGGATTTATTTTCAGCCACAGGCAAACAGCCCAGTAGGAACGGCCACCTCTGTCCCCTTAATTAAGTTCCTGTATTTCAACCAGGTTACCATGAGTGATATCACTCTTCTGAGGATTACACAACAAGATAAAGAACGGATGTTGCTTGAATGCCAGCAAACACCGGGACCATACGCTGCCAGGCTTTGTCAGGCAATGATACCAGATTACTTGCTGCAAGCATGGCGTGGTCAAGTGTCCTACCATGGAGGACGGAATAAGGCTGCACTGCCCAGAAACCTTGTGGCAAGGCTTTTGGAGTACCTACAGGAGAGCTTCATGGAGATGTCCCTGGAGGATTTCCGCTCCATCCCCAGACACGTTAACAGACTTTTCCAGTAGCTGAACTGACCGCGAATGCATCCCAAGTCCTCAGGGCAAAGTAATCATTAAAAACCGTTTGCTTTTAAAACAAGTTTTATATTTTAAAAGGTAAACTCACCTGAGGTCCCTTCCATGGGGTCAGGGTCTTGGATACTGGCTTGGGAGGGTTGGGAGGGTACTTCAGTCAGGCTGAGAAAAAGATCCTGGCTGTTGGGGAGAACGGAGTGCTGTGTGCTCTCTGCAAGCTCATCCTCCTCCTCCTCCTCTCCCCCATCGGCAGAATCCTCAGGTGTAGCTGATGAGACTATCCCCGACCTGGAATCCACGATCACAGGTGGGGTAGTGGTGGCGGCCCCCCCTAGAATTGCCTGCAGCTCGGCGTAGAAGCGGCATGTCCGCGGCTCTGACCCGGAGCGACCGTTTGCCTCCTTTGTTTTTTGATAGGCTTGTCTGAGCTCCTTGACTTTCACGCGGCACTGATCTGAGTCCCTATTGTGGCCTCTCTCCATCATGCCCTTGGAGATTTTTTCAAAAGTTTTGGCATTTCGTCTTTTAGAACGAAGTTCTGCTAGCACTGAATCCTCTCCCCATATAGCGATCAGATCCAGTACCTCCCTCACGGTCCATGCTGGTGCTCTTTTTCAATTATCGGCCTACATGGTTACAACTGTGCTGATGAGCTATCTGTGGTCACCTGTGCTCTCCACGCTGGGCAAACAGGAAATGAAATTCAAATGTTCGCGGGGCTTTTCCTGTCTTCCTGGCCAGTGCATCCGAGTTTAGATTGCTGTCCAGAGCGGTCACAATGATGCGCTGTGGGATAGCTCCCGGAGGCCAATACCATCGAATTGCGGCCACACTATCCCTAATTCGAAATGTTAAAATCAATTTTGGCGCTACTCCGCTCGTCGGGGTGGAGTACAGAAATCGATTTAAAGGGCCCTTTATTTCGAAATAAATGGTGGCGTTGTGTGGACGGTTGCAGGGTAAATTCGAATTAACGCTGATAAAACCGAATTAAAGTCGTAGTGTAGACCAGGCCTGAGACTCCATTTTATACATCAATACAAACAAATTATGTCCTGTTCCTCTGACACAGTTAATTGACCCCCTCTGATGTAACGGGTTACCACCCATCACCTTGTACATCTCTATCCATCACACTGTCATTCTGACCTTATCTTTAGGATGGCTCAGCGTGTTCCTGTTATCTTTAGGGAATGTGCTGGTATCGAGGTGTTGTAGTGCCACCCTTCTGGAATGCATTTGTGTGAGTGCTCTGTGCCTAGAACCTCTTAGGAATGTGTGTTTTTGCAATATCAGTCCTGTTCTTGCCAAATTCTGCCTCTAGCTCACAGACTGCATTTGCTTTGTATCCGCAAAGCTTGGACCACTATTTTAGCTCGGGTCTCATACAAGGCCTCTGTTACAAGGGCTTATGTTTTAGGCCCTCTTCCTACTATATCAGGTTCAAATCCCTGCTGTCCCTTGGCTCTGCACGTGCTCTCTCTCTCTCTTTCTCAGGTCCAATAAATGTTTGTTTACGCCAGGGGGAACAGCTCCATGGAAAAGACTAAGAGAAACCCACACTAGATTAGCAAAGAAGCTGATGGGTAGGGCCCTCACCTGGCTGCCTTAATCACCAGGTAATTGGCTATTCTGAGGTTTCTCTCTCTGATTTTTCATTAAAAAATTAGAAATGTCTCTGTTTCATCCAGAGGCAGAATGGGGAATAAATTGAAATCTCTAAGAGTTTCGTAGGATCAGAAAACCTGTTTCTCAAACAGTGCTAATGATTTTACTACTGATAGTAAAATATGCTCCATATACTACTTTTTCATACAAGGAGGACATAAGACCAATGTTTCTGGGAAATTCATGGCCAGATTTATCCTCGTTATCATTTTGCTGGAATAATTGTATATTTTAAGAGTGTTTAAAGATGAGAGGCCTTATGCTTCAAACACTGATTTTTAGCGGTACAGTAAGATCTGAGGATCATGCCCAAATCGAGTGTCCAGTTTTTCCTAGCAATAATATAATGCTTTATTTCTATAATTTTTGTATTTATTATACAAAAATAAATTACTTAACTATCAGAGGGGTACTGCTGAAAGAAAGCCCATAGGAATGTGTATTTAGATTTGAAGCCTTTTTTAAAAAACAAACAAACTTTAAAGAACATTTAATTTCAACTTCTGAGGTCTTGGTGCTTTTCAGATAACAGTTAGACTCTGAGTGGCTAAAGGTGTCAGAGCTATTGGTGTGATTTCAAATGGATAACTTTAATTAGAAACCAGTGCTTAAAGGTCAATATCTTTTATTCTAGGCTCTAGCTGTGTGGCACACATATGGTGCAATGATTTCAGTCTAAATATCAAGGCTTATTAAAACCATAGAGTGAGGGTCAAACCCTGCTTACCTGACTCACAAGAGCCATTTTATTGATTCTAATGGAACTGTTTGCATAAGTCAGACAAGCAGGATTTGACCCTTGCTTCTGTGTCTTTCCCCCAACCCTTTCTTACCTTCCCCTTTCAAAAAGGCTGTAGTAAGCAGACAGATCTATAGTGCAATAGTTTACATAAGCAAGAGTTAAGCATGGGCATTTTGTAGACAATTTCAGTAATGTGTTGAAACTAATCTATTTAAGAAAATGTTCAGTATTTGAGAGCCCAAACCTTGCTTATTAACTCCCTATTCAACTAGTGTTTTTCTCAAACTGAGGGCTCTTACATCACCTGGCTGATGAACTGTGTAAGTATTTAGTGAAGACTTCAACTGAAATTAGGACGTTAACTTCTCTCTTGGCTTAGGGTAGCAGATTTCTTTGGCAGACAGTGGTCTTGAGATAGGTGAAGCCTGTGCGCCAGCTAGAGGTGGGAACCTTTCTGAGAAGTGCAGGATTCTGTGCCTGTGTATTTTTAACGAATGCTGTAATAGTTCAATCCTTACTAATATTTGTTAATGGTCTGCTTAATATTGTTGGTCTTTATGATAATGGCAGGAAAAAAACTGTGGAAGTTTAGAGTCTTAAATTAATATGTCTACATCAATAAGGCAGGATGGCCAGCTGTCCTTCCCCCAGAACCACCCTGGAAATGTTGGGCTCCACCCCTAAAATTAGACACAGGAAGCTTCAGATATGGATGTTCCCTGCTTCAGTAACCATAAAAGCAGAGTTGGGTAAAGATGTGCAGAACGTCATGTTCTCACTTTCCTTACACCCACCACTATATAAATCATATCGCCACCTCACCACACCACCTTCAGACCCCTTTGCATTCTGTGCATTGGTCTACAGTTTGATTTGATTTTGCTCAACATTTCACTCAATGAATCAATCAAGTAATGTTCTCATTTTGAAATGCTAATGTTCAGCTTTATATGGCAGTTAGTTGAGACACACTGACAATTCTGTTTAGCATATGGTAAATATTTCAGAAAAAAAAATCCCCTGCCTTAAAGCTTAATAAACTGTCACAGCAGATGCAGCTGTGTAAAATGGATTTGAAATCCTCTTTACTTCTCTTTAAATATTTTCATTTCTGGCTTTACATTGTTCATTGGTTGTTTAAAGCTCCTTTGGATTTCCAACAACTCTGTTAGTTTTGTGACTGAGATTCATTATATTTAACTAATGCAGTTTAAATGTTTAAATGAGCTTCGGTTTTCATTCAGAAACTTACACTGTGCTCCAAGTAACTGGTGGGACCTTTCAAATTCTGGCCTATTATATATTCCCACACAGTGGAGTCATATAAAAGCTGTAATGGAGATCTGATGAGGGAAGGGAAAGTATAGAGGCATTTTCAAAAGGAGCAGTCAAAACATTAGCTTTCGGATCATGAAAAGTTTTACTCATGGTAACTCTGCAGTCTTAAATAATAAGTGCTTATATAATCAAAGTAATTATGATTATGGTATCAATGGACCAGCTGGCTCTAATTAGGCATTAATCTGTGATAGCAAATGCAATAGTCCTGGATACTGGGACATCTAGATTGCACATACACCATAGGGTACATTTTCTAGTCCTTCCAGCTTGCATAATATCCAGGAGTTCCATGTTGTCAGATAAGAAAACTACATGGGTGAGCCACCATGAGGGACTGAAGAGGGGAAATATGGTTGCTTGGGATCTAATGGACCTGTGTGCAGGGAATAGAAGGGGCTAATGGGTTTTGTTGGAAAGATTGAAAGGACTGATGGATTTTGTGTGGAAGAAGAAAATGAGTAACTCTTGGATTTTTAAGGAGTTACAAGGGGGTTAGAGTTGGAGAGAAGATTATTTTATCTAGGGAACATCACATGTATTACTGAATGAGGGAGACATTTTTTGAGGAAGCCCTTTGATTAAGTCAACTACTAGGAA
This sequence comes from Chrysemys picta bellii, assembly GCF_011386835.1. NCBI lineage: Eukaryota > Metazoa > Chordata > Testudines > Emydidae > Chrysemys > Chrysemys picta. The sequence goes on from NC_088795.1 coordinate 47,146,377, forward strand.
ATTTCTTGTTTAAAAAATAAAATAAAAACCTTTGGGCTAGCTTTGCTTAATAAAAATGGAAAGTTGTAAATGTTGTTGTTCATGGCTGTGAATGATGGGAGATATGGAGCAATAATTACTGATTACAGAAAGCACAATGCCTCAATTAATTAGAAATTTAAACAATCCATAGCCCTGTTCCCCAACCAACCCCTCACAGTGAGATGCAAAAGATTTTTGAGAAGGGAATTTAATTATAGCAGATTTTAATAGTTTTTTAAAACATAATTGGAGTTGGTAGTGGACTATTGTTCTTTTCTATTAAGCCACCCAAAAAGTTGAAACTCATGCTCTCCTTTATAATTAGTTTTTGATTGAAAATGACAAACTTTTGTTTTGTTTTGAATTAAATAAATAAATGGGAAGATGAGAATTCATAAAACTGGAATGATTTGAGATTTGGAAATGAATGGTTCAAAGTGGATATTCCAATGGGAATCTACTGTGTGCAAAGGCCTGTTGGAGTAGAAAGCTGTTAGCAGCATGGATATTACTTCTGGCATATTTCTCCTACATCCCACAGTACTGAATATGCCATCATGCAGCCTGAAAATTCCATGTGTCAGGTAAGAAGCAAGGGTATCTTTTTTTTATTTTTATTTTTTTTTAAACAGAAACTCAGAGTTATTCAACGGAATTCATCCTGCATGATGACAAATCAATTTAGGGAGTGTGGAATTTTAAAGCTGTAGAACATCACATGGCTTCAGTTTGTGCCTTTATAGTTGCACTTGATCATCTCTGATTTAGGCACTATTTGGGTCCAGGGTTTGAGATTTGTTCAGTATTTTTTTAAAATAGTGAGATAAGTCCCTATTTAAATCCATGTATGAGTTTAGTTCAAGCTGCATTTAGTGTTCTTTGGAGGGGGGAAAAACATGACAAAGGAAGTGGAATAATGCCATTCCACTACACACTTATCATTGTGCAACTTTTCAGCAGCAGTGTGTGATAGAAGTGACATATTATACAACTTTTCATCGTATAACACACAATTACAACAATGTTGTTTGTATAGCTGTAGCAACTAGGAACCCAATCATGGATCAAAACTCTCATTGTGTGTGAGGTACTGCACAAATCCAGAATTAAAAGATGGTCCCTGTCCCAAAGAGATTACAATGTATGTATAAGACAAGAAATGACAAATGGATACAATAAACATGAGGGGAGCAAAAGGTGGTAATGAGACATTACTGGTCAGCATGATAAGCAGCAGTCACAGCACATCAATTACCTACCATTGTTGAATATTTGTAGGCACCAGAGTTGAGGGCAGTTTTAAGGGGAAGAATGATCTGTCCTAATAGATATTTACAGGGAGATCATCTGGCATGGGGCAGTGCAAAGGAGCTTATTTGAAAACTCAACAAATGGGTGGCAGATGGAGGGATCACTGACAGAGTGAAGGTAGGAGATGATATCGCTATAGCATATTTGGATAGGCCATGAAGGGCCTTAAAAATGAAGACAAGTAGTTTGTGGTTGATGTGATGGAAAAGAGGGAGCCTGTATATTGAAGCAAAGAGAGGGGCTGACATGGTCAAAGTGATGAGCGAGGAAAATGGTCTTTGCAGCTCAATTTTGAGTGGAAATAAGTAGGGCAAGATGGGATTTGCCAAGGCCAATTGGAAAAGATAGCACTAGATGATAGCAGTATTAGCAGGAGTGTTGTAAGAAGAAGTAATTCTTCTGCTGTACTCCACACTGATTAGCCCTTAACTGGAATACTGTGTACAGTTCTTGGCACCACATTCCAGGAAATATGTGGATAAACTGGTGAAAGTCCAGAGAAGAGCAACAAAAATGATTAAAGATCTAGAAAACCTGACCTATGAGGGAAGATTGGAAACATTGAGTTTGTTTAGTCTGGAGAAGAGAAGACTGGAGGGAGGTGGAGGGGGAGTTAGACATAACAGTTTTCAGGTACAAAAAAGGTTACAAGGAGGAGGGAGAAAAATTGTTCTCTTAACCTCTGATGATAAGACAAGAAGCAATGGGATTAAATTGCAGCAAGGGAGGTTTAGGTTGAATATTAGGAAAAAAACTTCCTAAGATGGTTAAGCACTGGAATAAATTCCCTACGGAGGTTGTGGAATCTCGTTGGAGATTTTTAAGAGCAGGTTAGACAAACACTTATCAGAGATGGTCTAGGTAATACTTAATCCTGCCATGAGTGCAGGGGACTGGACTAAAGGACCTCTCAAGGTCTCTTCCAGTCCTACAATTCTATGATTCTGTGAGACATGAGAAGATTTTAGGATGAGAATTTTAGGTGTGTGGGCAGAAAGAAAAGGCTAGAACATAGAGCTGTTATGTGAGAAGCAGCAGCAACATTAAAAGATGACAAGGGTAGGAGGGCCAAGCAAGAGGTCCCAGTTGAAATGAACAGCAAGGTTATGGCCCTGAGTAGCAGGGACGATGGTGGTTGTGTCTGCAGTGACAAAGAAAGCAGTTGGAGAGGGCTTGGGTGGGAAAGATTATGGACTCCATTTTGGCCATGGTGAGCTTAAACCTGAGGGCTAGACAACTACAGAATAATAACAGAGACAGCAGTGCCCACAAATAGAAACCACAATTCCTAGATGGTGTCTGCATGTTGTTGGAAGGAGGGCAAAGTTCACTACAAGTATAACAGGGTGAAACTCCATTGAGTTGGTTGGATTTGTGCTGTCTTGCAGCGGTATAAATATTATCTGAGATGTCTACCACCAAATGTCAGCAATGAAATTCATGCCATAAAATGTCCCATAGTCAGATGCTGTTGCTCAGAGATGTCTGCAGAGATTTAGAGGGACAATGACCTTTCCTTTTAAGGAGCAGGTTTTACTGATTATTTACTTAGGCTTTTCTTGCTGTTTTGCTATGATTTTTAGAGCCTGCCAAATGTTCAGTGGAGCTCAACTGCCTGAAAACATTTCCAAAAGCAGTTATTTACATGGGAAAATATTTTATAAAATAGTAAGTAAATGTGAAGGTTTTTCTTGAGAAAATCCTAGAAGTAGCTGACACAAGGGTTTAAAAAGCCAGCTCCTAAGTAATCAGAGGAGACAGTGAACAGGAGCAGTAAATAGGGGGATTTTGAGAGAGAACATGTGAGCCAGATACACCTAATAAACATTCTTTAAATTTAGGCCAATAAACCCCTTCCCCACCAGAGAACACACAAACAACTCCCTCTCCCTGCAAGAGTAAAAATAATGCAGGAAGAAGTCCATCAGCAGAGTGGGAACTATCCAGTTCGCTGTCCTGAATGTAGCATGTATGGTTACCTGGGCTCTTGAGACCAGAGTGGCTGAACTGGAGGAGCTAAAGGAGACAGAGGTACATAGATGAGACTTTCTGGTGCTGTACCTCTAGTCTGATGTCCTCTGTGCTGTTAAGGGGGATGAAAGTTTTGGGAAAGGAGAACATCAAGCTGGAGTGAAGGTGAAATGATCCCATAGTTGGGCCCGCCTTCCAGATGATGATATGGTGTCCTCTTGCACTGAGCATACCTCTCTGGGGGACAGGACCTCTGTTATTAGAAAGAGACAAGTAATAGCAATAGGGGATTTGATTTATGTAAATATAGATGGGTTTGTGATGTCCGAGAGAACTGCATGGTGAATTGCCTGCTGGGTACAAAGGTTGTGGACCTCTCAAGACATATAGGTAGACTTATGTGCAGTGTTGGAGAGGAGCCAGTGGTCATGGTACATGTAGGTACCAAAAACATAGGGAAATGTATGAGAGAGGTCCTGTAGGCCAAATTTAGGCTGCTAGGTAAGAGATTAAAGTCTAGGATCTCCATGGTAGCATTCTCTGAGATTCTTCCAGTTCCACGCACATGGCCAGTTAGCCAGGCAGTACTGCAATGTCTCAATCCGTGGAGGTGATGGTGTTCAGAGGAGGGATTCAGATTTATTATGAAGTAGGGAACCATTTGGGAGAGGAGGAACCTATACAGGAAGAATGGGCTCCACCTAAATCAAAATGGAACGAGATTGCTGGAATGTAAAATTAAAAAGATTGTAGAGGAGTTTTTAAACTAAGGTCTCTGAGAAAACCAAAAAGTCTAGAGGAACACAAAATTCAGACAGAAATCCCTTAGTGGAGGATTTATTAAAGGGTATGCTCTATATCCTAATAAAGAGGAGAGGATAGAAGTTGATAAAGTACAGATAGGAACTGAAGAGAAACAGTCAAACAAAAGAGAGTTCTATTCAGTTATATCACATGAAGGCAGACAACTAAATACAGATACATTTTATAAGTGTTTGTACACAAATGCAAGAAGTCTAAATATTAAGATGGGTGAACTTGAGTGTCTGGTATGAAATGAGCATATTGATATAAGCATCACAAACTAAGTTAAATGAGGATTATCAATGGGACATGATAATAGCAGGGTACAAAATATACAGGAATGACAGAGTAAACTGTGCTGGTGGGAGAGTGGCACTATATGTGAAAGAAAGTATAGAGCCAAATAGAGTAAAATATTTAAATTAATCAAACTGTACCAAAGAATCTCTATGGATAGAAATTCCATGCTTGAATCATGAGGATAGCAGTAGGAATATTCTACTGACTATCTGACAAGGATGGTGATGGTGACTGCGAAATGCTCAGATTAGAGAAACTACAAAAACAGAAAACCCAATAATAATGGGGATTTAAATTATTCCTATATTGATTGGGTACATGTCACCTCAGGGCAGAATGCAGAGATAATATTTCTAGACACCATTAATGACTGGTTCTTGGAGCAGCAAATACTGTAACCCATAAGAGGAGAGGCAAGTCTTCATTTAGTCCTACATGACACACAGGAGCTGGTCCAAGAGGTGAATATAGCTGAACTGCTTGGTAATTGTGGCTATAATGTAATTAAATGTAACTCTTTGCATTGTGTGTGTGTGTGTGTGTGTGTGTGTGCGCGCGTGGGGGGCGGGAGGGATACCAAGGAAACCACAGTATTATTAAATAAGTGTTATTTAACTTCAATAAGGGGAACTAAAAATGAGGAGGCTTGTTAAACGGAAATTAAAAGGATAAGTCACAAGACTGAAATGCCTGCAAGATACATGGAAATTTTTTAAAAACACCAAAATAGAGACTCAAACTAAATGTATACCCTAAATTGAAGATAACGGTCTGAGGACCAAAAAAAAAGGCTAAACAGAGTAAAATGCGATTCGAGACAAAAAGCCATAATTTAAATATTGGAAGTCAAATCCTAGTGAGGAAAATACAAAGGAACATAAACTTTGTCAAATCAAGTGTAAAAGTAAAATAAGGAAAGCCAAACAAGAATTTGAAGAGCAACTAGCAAAAGACACAAACTACCAGCAACTTTTTTAAAGTATATACAAATCAGGAAGCCTTCTAAACAATCAGTGCGGTTACTGGATGGTTGAGGTGCGAAAGCAGCACTCTAGGAAGAAAAGGCCATTGTAGAGAAGCTAAATGAATTATTTGCACTGGTCCTCACGGCAGAGGATGTGAGGGAGATTAAAAAACTGACTCAGGTGTGGAAAAGTGACAAATCGGAGGAACTATCCCCGATTGAAGGGTCTGTCTGTAGAAGATGTTTTGGAACATACTGATAAATTAAACGGTAATAAGTCACCAGGACCAAGAGTTTTGAAGGAACTCAAATATGAAACTGCAGAACTACTAACTGTGGTATATAAGCTATTATTTAAACAAGCTTCTGTACCAGAGGACTAGCAGATAGCCAATATCACACACATTTAAAAAAAAATCTCCAGAGGTGATCCTGACAACTACAGGCCACTATACCTAACTTCAGTACCAGACAAACTGCTTGAAACTACAATAAAGAACAGAATTATCAAACAGATTTACACGATTTATTGTGGAAGAGTGAATGTGGCTTTTGTAAAGCAAAATCATACCTCACCAATCTATTAGAATTCTTTGAGGGGGGTCAACAAACGTGGACAAGGATGATGCAATACAAGGCCGCCCAGAGGGGAGGTGCAATTTGCCCCGGGCCCCACAGGGGCCCCTTCGAGAGTTTTTCGGGGCTCCTGGAGCAGGGTCCTTCACTCGCTCCGGGGGCCCGGGACCCCCGGAGCTTCTTCCGCTCCAGGTCTTCGGCTGCAATTGGTGCCAGGGGGTCCTTCCGCTCTGGGACCCACCGCTGAAGTGTTGGGTCTTCGGCGGCAGGACCCCCCTGCCGCCGAAGACCCAAAGCCCCCTGAATCCTCTGGGCGGCCCTGATGCAGTAGATATAGTGTACTTGGACTTTCAGAAAGCCTTTGACAAAGTCCCTCTCCAAAGGTTCTTAAGCAAAGTAGACAGTCATGGGATCAGAGGGAAGGTCTTCCCATTGATCAGTAACTGATTAAAAGATAGGGAATAAATGGTCAGTATTTGCAGTGGAGACATGTAAATAGTGGGGTCATCCAGAGATCTGTATTGGGACTAGTGCTGTTCAACATGTTTATAAATGATCTGGAAAAGAGGGGTAAACAGTGAGGTGGCAAGGTTTGCAGACAGTACAAAGTTACACAAGATACTTAAGTCCAAAGTTGACTGCAAAGAGCTACAAAAGGAGCTCACTAAACTGGTGATTGGGCAACAAAATGACAGATGAAATTCAATGATGATGAATGCAAAGTAATGCACATTGGAACACATCTCAACTATATATACAAAATGATGGGGTCTAAATTAGCTGTTACCACTCAAGAAAGAGATCTCGGAAACATTGTGAATTGTTCTTTGAAAACATCCACTCATTGTGCAGCAGCAATCAAAAAAGCTAACTATGTTAGGAACCATTTGGAAAAGGGGAGATAAGACCGTAAATGTGATAATGCCATTATATAAATCCATGGTATGCCCACATATTGAATACTGTGTGCAGTTCTCGTCACCCCATGTCAAAAAAGATATACTAGAATTGGAAAAAGTACAGAGAAGGGCAACAAAAATTATTAGGGGTATGCAACAAATTCCATATGATGAGAGATTAAAAAGACTGACTGTTCAGCTTAGAAAAGAGATGACTAAGGAGGGATATGATAGAGGTCTATGAAATAATGAATGGTGTGGAGAAAGTGAATAAGGAAGTGTTATTTACCTCTTCATATAACACCAGAACCAAGGGCCACTCAATTAAATTAACAGGCAGCAAGTTTAAAACAAATATAAGGAAATACTCTTCATATAACGCAGTCACCTGTGGAACTCATTGCCAGGGGATGAAATATAACTGGGTTCAAAAAAGTACTAGATAAGTTCATGCAGTATAGGTCCATCTGTGGCTATTAGCCAGGGTGGTCAGGGACAGGGCCAGCTCCAGGCACCAGCTTGTCAAGCAGGTGCTTGGGGCGGCCACTCCGGAGAGGGGTGGCACGTCCAGCTATTTGGAGGCAATTCAGGGGAAGGTCCCTCACTCCGGCTGAAAGCGAAGGACCTCCTGCCGAATTGCCGCCACAGATCGCGATTGCGGCTTTTATTTATTTATTTATTGGCTGCTTGGGGCGGCCAAAACCCTGGAGCTGGCCCTGGTCAGGGATGAAACCCCATGCTGTGAGTGTCCCTAAACCTCTGACTACCAAAATCTGGGACTGGATGACAGCCGATGGATCACTCAATAATTGTTCTGTTCCATTCATTCCTTCCGAAGCATCTGGCACTGTAAGAAGACAGTATACTGGGCTATGTGGACCATTGGTCTGGCCTAGTATGGACATTCTTCTATTCATACTTCACTGGAAACTATTATTTCTCTTTGGCTACCCACAAATTTATTCATATGCATCAGTTCATATTCAATAGATTGTTAATTATAAGGGCTAAAAACTTCTTTTTTAAATGAAAGCTTAAAGTCTGCAAAAATATAAAAAAATAAAAACCCACCAGAGCCACCATAAAAGTGTCAGCATAGCTGTAAGTACCAACTCAGTCTGACTCCTGAACTGCAGGTAAAAGCATGTTACATTGCTTCTAAGATTAATGGGCCATATGCTTAGCTGACATAAATCAACATAGTTCTATTGAACTCAAAGGAGCTATACCAGTTGATATGAGGTGGGGATCTTGTCCAAAATGTAATTGAAAGCATAAAAATTTCAATCACGAATGAAGTTTTATTCAGATTATAAATACCACTGTCCTTGATAAATTCACTTATACAGAAGTTATCCCAGTGTGAAATCAGTAAACAATCTGTTGAATTGTCAAGGATGATGCCCTGTGTTGTCACTGTCTTCAGGTATATGTTGTTGATTATGATGTTGTTGAGACAGCCAGGGAGAAATCTAGCTTTTATCTTAAATTGAATAAGTCAGAAACAAAAATTCTGAATTGACAGTTCTAGGTTTACAATATATCTGCAACTCTTCCAATTTTCCTATATTAAAGGGCTCCTTCAGTCATTTCAGGACATATGGGATGACAGTCAGATCTGCAAAGCTCTGAAGGAGCCAAAGTTTTATTAACTAGAATGTTGAACTGCAGATCTACAATGACATGTAAATTACTTGATAGATGCCCATTCAGATGTGCTGAATTTGGAACCCAGGACTACAGCCAGATGTGCAAATACAAATCCATTTTTTTGAAGGGCATGATTTGGTAGAATTTCTGATGCCCTCCAAAACTTTACACTTAAGAGTGTTTATTTTTTTTAAAACAAAAGGGCATAATATTCATTTTTCACTTTAAAAATGACCATATTTGAGAAGTCTTAAGTGAAAATACACCAAATGAAGTCAATTAATAGTTTAACAAAATCAAAATAATCAGTTATTCCCTCAATCAAAAGTCTGTTTGAATAAATTACTCCAGGTCCAGGATGTCAACAAACTCATGGGTATTTATCTGGGAGTCTTATGCATGGTGCTATGAGAGCAAAATCCTGCCCTGCATGGCGGAAGGCATGCAATGGAATGTCCCAGCTGCATATCCAGAACAAGAAATTTCCTTCAGGTGCTGGGCAGGATGGTTTAGGGAGCAACAAAAGATTACCTGTCAGGGCCACCTTGCTGCTGCTTTGAAGGGGAGCAACATGCTTCACCGGTTGAAACATGCTGTTGACCACAGCATAAGCAAGCACCTGCAGAAATTTAAGAAAGACATAATCTTAATTGTATGTGCTGTGAGTAGTCTCCTTTTTAGACACGACAAATCTTGCATGTTGGCAGGGGGTTAGACTAGATGGCCCTTATGGTCCCTTCTAACTCTATGGTTCTATGATTCTATGTTTGAAGTCAGTGGGACTCCTCATGTGCTTAAGTGCTCTGCTGGATCAGGGTTTAACTGTATGGGTACTGGAATGTTTCCTTAAGGCAGTGGTGTGGCAGCTGGCTCACCTTCACTCTAGAAAGAAACCCTGCCACACGAATGGTGGGGGGAGCACAAACTCCCTGTGCTGTGTCCCTATTACTGTCAGACAAGTTCACCAGCTGCTCTATTTTGTCCAAAGTTTAGGAGAACACATCAGACTAAGCTGTTTGTAAACAGGAAGAGAGAGATTATTACCAGCAATGAAAAACTTGTACATGACACCAATCTAAATCCCATATTTCCAGTGATATGAATATGAATTTACTTAGTGCTTGTAAACATCTCTATGCAATACTAGTGCCATGGAGCTGAAAAATATTTTGAAGATATACTTAATGACAGTATGATGTAAGCTAAACCTGAACATGTTATACCGTAACACAGAACTATAATTGACTTTGCTATAATTGGACACTGGTTGTTGAATATACAACACTGTGGTGATTTTTTGATAGAACCCCTGTTTCCATCCTGGCACATAAAAAAAACAAACAAACCTCTCTTAAAGATATGATTTGGATTTTCCAGTCCATTGTACCACAAGACCGGTTTGTGTGCTATGCAAGTAGTTGTGTCCCTTTTTTTAACATGTGTTCTAATTAATATTTATATTTTTCCAAATTGTTTTAACTTGCTACAGCTTGCATTGATTGTACGTGTTTTTGAGTCTGCCCAGGCACATACTGAATAACTATGACAATATTTCAGACTGCAAACTTAATTTCACTGTACCTAGCCTGCTGTCTAAAAATGACTATTGAAAAGAACTACATTTATACAAAAGTCCCCACATTAAAAGTGTTAAATTTACTGCAGAAAATTAATAAATCATAGTTAAAGGTTATACTATTTATGAGAATATTTTATTCTTTTTACTTGATAGTTAAAGGATACTTTCCGATTAAAAATGGGCCAAATATTTAAGTTCTTTCTCAGAACTTGTTCAAACCTTTCTTCATTGTTTATGCTGTGGGTTTACTTTTTTGTATTTCTTTCAACGTGGACAAAGGCATTCATTTTGTTTCTAGTCAATTTCGGGTTCTTACAAACCACTAGTGTTTCAATACTTGAGTTTTGAACACATAGAAAGTTGTTGATTTGCATTACCAAAAAAAAAGTCCATTGTAAATGTTAAAATAACATTTTCATTGACATAAGTTCTGTATAATATTAATTTTGCAAAACCTAAATTCTGAGACACATTTGACTCAACACTGTCTCTTTAAATCAACAAACTTTGGTCCCAGTTCCGCAAGGGATAGTCCCATTGACTTCAATGGGGCTTCCCCCATGCTTCAAGGTAGGTATGTGCTTAAGTATCTTGTGGAATTCGGGTCGCATTGACTATACGTTTGCAGATATGTTTCAATGACACTGCATTCCAAGAATATTCTTAATTACACAAGGCCATATTCTGAACTGTTCACTATGACATTTCCAACAGGGTATGCTTTTTGGAATTCAGATGTACAGCAGTAGGGTACAAGGAATATTCCAAGAATTTTAATATACTACATATACACTATACTAATAATCCCCCACTGAATACATGATTCTTATCCTTGCCACTGATAAGAATTTTAATCAAAAATAAATGTGGACAATCATAACACTGATTACCAGTCTTGGCACTCAAACAATCTTGTATTTCATAGTGTAGATCAAAAAGAGAATGTCTTTGAGTGAGATGGAATTTGTATCGCCTTAATTTATAACATAAAAGAGCATTACTCAATATGGTCTGAAAGAGCTTCACAAATTGTTTTCTTAAAGTATCATTTGCTCTTGGATCAGATATCTTTTTTCAATTTGAATAGAGGATACCTCTTCTAAATGTACTGCACTGAAGACAAGTGAATCAGGCATTTTCATGGTTTTGCTGGCTGCACATTTCTGCATACCAGTTTAGAGAAAGTGTACATAAATTTGCTGTGATTAATTCTAACTTAAGAGAGAATGCATCATTTCATTCAATAAAAGACAATGCATGCATCTTGTTGCATCAGGTTACCCATAAAGGTTGTAGATATGACACACTGTGAGATAGCCTAATGCAAGGCATCCTACTTTTTAATCAAACTTTTATTCTGATTTTAGATTTGTAAGTATCCCTAATGTGTCTGCTTACAAGTTATGTGCCAAGGAGCACAGCATTCAAATGAACCCCTTCAACCATCTTCCCAATCACTCAGGCTCTCATATTTGTGTCAAATTGCATTCCTTACTCTTGTCTTCAGGGCCAGCTCCAGGCACCAGCCGACCAAGCATGTGCTTGGGGCGGCACCTTCTAAAGGGCGGCCAGTCTTGGGGTGGTGGGGCAGCGCTCCGGGTTTTTAGTTTTGTTTTGGCGAGGCGGTGCTTGGGGGAGGGGGGACGAGGTTGTTACGGTGGGGAGCACTCGTTTTTGTTTGTTTGTTTGTTTTTTGTTTGGGGTGGCAAAAAAGTTAGAGCCGGCCCTGCTTGTCTCCCAACATCCAGGCACTTGCGGTGTTTTCTTCTATAATCTATCTAAAATTTGACCATTCTTCTCCATCCCTGTGGTTAAAACTCTTGTCTATGCTCAGTTCGTCTCTTGCCTTGATGACTTTCTCTCTAGCATGTCTTTTGCTTAGTTTACTCTCCCTTCAACCCACCCAAAATTATACTGAGAAAATGTATTTCCCCTATCATTCCTTCAGCCATGTCACTACTTTTTTCAAATCTATTTACTGACTTCCTTCTCCCTTTTGCATCACTAAATCATTTGCATATTAATGCCCACAAGCATTTTACCTCAGAATGACTTGCAAGTTCGATATAAACTTTAAAATTCTGTTCACTGTTATACAGTAGCTTGCATGTTACCTTACCTTTCTCATATTTGTATTAGAGATTCTCTTTTGGCACGTCTCTTCAAAAGTGCACTGAAAGTATTTTTACCTGCAAAAACCTGAGTTCATTTTTTTTTTTTTTAGTTTTAGGTGATAAATACGCCTCACTAACATTTACCTGTGCTCTTTTAGCTGTTAGGATGTATTTGTATAAAGCATCTTATTTGGATTTTCATTGTTTGGAGTTTGTCTGATAGTTCCACGTAGCTTGGTACATGATACAGTCTGTATTTAAGAAAGCATTATTCATAATATTTCAAATTCAGGATTCTTTCTTTAGTCATGTAACTGAATGAGGGACTGAAGGTTTGTTGTACAGTGGTGCCTGTGGGATAGCTGCCTATATAAGGGGAGCAAATGTCCCCTTAAAGACATTTCCCGGGCCATGGTGCCAGGTCCCTCAGGACCACAGAAGAGCTTCAGGCTGGCTGGGGAGGATGATGGATAAGATGGTACCTTCCCCACCCATTCTTATGATTGGTGACAGGGGGGCAGGGCGTCATGAGCAAGGGATCCCGTGGGAAGGAGAAGGTGTGGTCACCAATTTTTTTAGAGCTGCAGTGGAATCAAGGAGAAGTCAGAAGGTAGCCAACTGTAAGCAGGGCCGAGGGTACACTGAAAGAGGAGCAGCAGTCAGGGAGCAAGGTAGCAGGTGCAACAGTTGGAACCAATCAAGAGGGCACTAAGTGCCAGACTCAGATGGGGATGTCACCTGACAGGAGGGTGGGACCTAAAAGTGGGAAATGGGTGCCATCACATAGTCAAAAAACATCCTGAGGCAATGCCACATCAGCAGCATATCCAGGCCCAGGAAGAAGACACCGGACTTGTACAATTGTTGTAGCTATAATGTTTATTGCACTTCAGTGGACTGCTGCATTGACCCTTACCTATGACATTTCTTCACAGTGCTTGCACTGTGAAGTGTTCTTTAATCCCCCAATAGACTGTTTTGGTATTAATAAATTGTATACATGTTTAAATGAACTGCAGTGATTATCAATTAAAAGAGTAACAAGTGAGTCAAAAGTGGCCTGGACATGAGTTACTCACAGAAAGATTGAAGCATCAGTCATTCCTGTGTGGCATGAGGCTGGCTCCTATTGGGGAGGGAAGTAAAGGTGGGCAGGTATAGGGGTGAAGTGAATAGGGGCAGGGACTCAGATCCTTTCATCACTAGGTTCAGCTGGGGTACTGTGTACCTAGAGAAATCCCCCTACCATGGTGGGACAAATCCCCTGCTAACTCCTAGATAGATACTGTGCATAATATATACAAACACATGATGCTTGGCCAATTTCACATGTCCATATATGACATTTTTATCCTCCATTTCTTTAGATACAGGTATTTTAGTACATTCTTGATGAACAGACTGTATTCTAGGAGTCTTCCAGATGCACATATTTACAGGTGTGTGCCTAGATATGGGTCTAGCATAGTGAAAACACTGTATGCTCAGCATTATTTGATCTGTAGTCCAAAAGGACGTGAATTCAAATTTGTCATTTCTACCTTCTAGTTAGTAGATGGACATTTACACAGGTAGGATGATATCGGCCACTGATTTTAGAAATTTTGAGTAAGATGTATTTTCTTCTTAGACTCATAGACTTCAAGATCAGAAGGGACCATCATGATCATTTAGTCTGACCTTCTGCACATTGCAGGCCACAGAACCTAACCAACCCTCTTCTGTAATAGACCCATAACCTCTGGCTGAGTTACTGAAGTCCTCAAATTATGATTTAAGGACTTCGAGTTAGACTCCACTATATAGACTAGTTTAAACTTGCAAGTGACCCATGCCCCATGCTCCCAGGTTTTGCCAATCTGACCCAAGGGAAAAGTCCTTTCCAACCTCAAACACGGTGATCAGTTAGACACTGAGCGTGTGGGCAAGACCCACCAGCCAGACACCTGGGAAAGAATTCTCTGTAGTAACTGAAAGCCCTCCCATCTAGTGTCCCATAACCAGCCATTGGAGATATTTGCTGCTAGCAGTTGCAGATCAGCTACATGCCATTGTAGGCAGTCTCCTCATACCATCCTCTCCACAGCACAGGGGATTGAACATATGTTTCGATCATATTACATCCTTATACATTTGCCGAAGGAATGTGTAAGATTTGACATACACATGATATTCCTGTTTTGGGATCTCACCCAGCATTATTTTTAAAACTGTGTTCAGTTCACTTTTAAAAGATAGTAGTGCTTATTTTGTTCAGTGATGAAAAGCTCCCATGTTGAAATTCTGCTGACTTTAAGATTCAACCTGCATTATAAATAAAGAATACCTGATGGCATAGTGTTGTGTAAATGTTTTATTGGCATGAGTTTCAGATAGATGTACTACTCAGAAGTGGCAAAGCCATGAGTTATGCAGATCATCCAAAGCGAGAGCCAGTAAAACTTTTATAACCCTACTATTATGCTTTTGGTATATGCCACAAATTTGACAGGGGAAAAAGCCCTATTATCAATATTTTAGAAACTTTAGATTTCATTTCCTTATCCTATTGTTTCCAGATTTCCTAAGTAATGTAAGTTCAAATACATAAACCTCAGAGGAAGAGAAAAATATAATTCAATACATTTGAAGAGCTGCTAAAATTGACCTTAAAATATTTTCTATGAATAACAATGTCATGATTATAAGGCCTTTTATCTTGGGGCCTTCCATAGCTAGAAGTCAGTCCACTGTGTCTCAATAGAATCTGAGAAATCTAGGCTTTCCTCTGAAATAAAACACCTACTGGGTTACAGATATTAGACCTTAAACCTATTACTTGCCTAGGGGTGAAATATTGCTCATCCTGAATATTATGTTTTCCATATACAGAGAGAAAAACATGCACTTTAATCTTATGACTTTTTTAATCTTAGATTAAGGAAAACCATTGAAGAAACATAACAAAGATATCAAATCTGCATGAGATAACACGCAGAGAGGTGCGCGCGCTCTCTTTCTAAGATATTTTATCTTCAATTCCCTCACATCCCTGTCCCTTTGCATTTAAAGATGCACTGATGAAAAAGAGAATCATAGAAACATGGAAATGTAGGGCTGGAAGGGATCTCAAGAGGTCATCTAACCCAGCCCTCTGCACTGAGGCAGGATCAAGTACACCTAGACCATCCCTGACAGGTATTTGTCTAACCCATTCTAAAAACAGGGATTCCCCACCCTTCCTTTGAAGCCTATTCCAGTGCTTGACTATCCTTATCGTTAGAAAAATTTCCTAATAACTAACCTAAATCTCCCTTGCTGCAGATGAATCCTATTACTTCTTGTCCTATCTTCAGTGGATATGCAAAACAATTGTAGTCCTCTTTATTACAGCTCTGAACATATTTGAAGAGTATCTAGTCCCCCCTCAGTCTTCTTTTTTCAAGGCTAAGCATGCCCAGCTATTTTAACCTTTCCTCATAAGTCATGTTTTCTAAACCTTTTATCATTTTTGTTAAATAATGGAGATATCCTATCTCCTAGAACTGGAAGGGACCTTGAAAGGTCATCAAGACCAGCCCCCTGCCTTTACTAGCAGGACCAAGTACTGATTTTGCCCCAGATCCCTAAGTGGCCCCCTCAAGGATTGAACTCTCAACCCTGGGTTTAGGAGGCCAATGCTCTAGCCACTGAGCTATCCCTCCCAGTGTGTCCACATCTTTCTCAAAGTGCATTTTCCAGAACTGGGCATAGTATTCCAGCTGAGTCCTCTCCAGTGCTGAGTAGAGCAGGATAATTACCTCCTGTTAATACACCCAAGAACAGTAGTGCTTTTCATAGCTGCATCACATTGTTGGCTCATATTCAATTTGTGATCCACTATAACCCCAGATCCTTTCCAGCAGTACTACCACCTGGCCAGTTATTCCCCATTTTATAGCTGTGAGTTTGATTTTTCTTTTCTAAGTGTAGTACTTTGCATTTGTCTTTAGTGAATTTCATCTTGCTGATTTCAGACCAGTTGAATTCTAACCCTGTCCCCCAAAGTGCTCACAATCCATCCCAAATTTTATAAGCATCGCAATGTCATACACGATAGAATCATAGAAAATTAGGGTTGAAGGAGACCTCAGGATGTCATCTAGTCCAACCCCCTGCTCAAAACACGACCAACCCCAACTAAATCATCCCAGCCAGGGCTTTGTCAAGCTGGGTCTTAAAAACTTCTAAAGATGGAGATTCCACCACCTCCCTAGGTAACCCATTCTTGTGCTTCACCACCCTCCTAGTGAAATAGTGTTTCCTAATATCCAAGCTAGACCCCACCCACAGCAACTTGAGACCATTGCTCCTTGTTCTGTCATCTGCCACCACTGAGAACAGTCTAGCTCCATCCTCTTTGGAATCCCCATTCAGGTAGTTGAAGGCTTCTATCAAATCCCCCCCCCCCCCATTCTTCTCTTCTGCAGACTGACTAAGCCCAGTTCCCTCAACCTCTCCTCATAAGTCATGTGCCCCAGCCCCCTAATCATTTTCATTGCCCTCTGCTGGACTCTCTCCAATTTGTCAACATCCTTTCTGGAGTGGGGGGTCCAAAACTGGATGCAATACTCCAGATGTGGCCTCACCAGTACCGAATAGAGGGGAATAATCACTTCCCTCGATCTGCTGGCAATGCTCCTACTAATGCAGCCCAATATGCCATTAGCCTTCTTGGCAACAAGGACACATTGTTGACTCATATCCAGCTTCTCGTCCACTGTAATCACCACAGTGGGGATGAGGCCAGTATAATTTGTTGGGTGAAATTTCAAGCTGGGGGTAAAAAAATAAAACCTGTTTCTTGGAGGTTGTCTAATATTTTTAAATGGCTGTTCTTTGAAGCTCTTTGGGATGTTAGTATAAGATCAAATGAGGTGGATATAACTGTCGACTAGTGGGTTTCTTGCATCTTCCTCTGGTACCAGTCACTGTCAAATATGGGATAGTGGCTTTGAGAAATCAGTGGTCTGATTCAGCAGGGCAGTTGTGTTCCTAGAGTACAATCAAGGCAAATAATGGTGCATGGTAAAGACTATCTTCCATGTGGCTGTCACAACCATATATGCACTCAAGCATGATGTGATTCTATATGAATCTAGTTAAATACACAACCACTTGTATTGTTTCACCTATCATAAATATTAATTAAACTTCAAAATGCCTGTGTGCAGTACTTTTTATTATTTATAGTCTGTCCTAGAGTACATATTACCATAGCATCTGAACACCTCACAAATTAATGCATTTATCCTCACGACACCCTTATGAGATAGGGAAGTATTTTCCCCGTTTTCCACATGGAGAACTGAGGCTTAAAAGGTTATATCGATTGTCTGAGGACACAAAGAAGTCTCTGGCAAAGCCAGGAATACAGTACAGAGTTCCTGAGTTCCAGTACAAGACCAATGGAGTCTTGCCAAATGGAGAAAAATATAAATTCAGGGCTCAATCTCGCTCCTCATTTAAGACAATAGCAGTTTTGTCTCTGATTTCAATGGGAGCAGGATCAGACTCCTACGAGCCTTCAGTTGTAGAACAAGGGAAAGGAACCTGATTTTTCTAAGCTCTACCCCTAAGCAACACTTGGGAGCTGATTGTATATTTTGCACCAGCCTCTTGATGCTGCTCCAATGGAGTAAAGGGGGAAGAAATATCCCCCCAAGAATACCTCTGGCATAAGAGGGCTCCCTATATGGTGAAAAGCTGACCAAACAGTCCTGGCACCATTTCCCCACAACCCCTGGTGTGGGTTTGTGAGCTACTTTTCAGCTATTCTTGGCCATAGCAGACCATAAGTTAGAGCAGCCTAGGTAGGGATCCCAAACTGCCCCCTGGCCAGCCGTAGAACCCAGAGAATGTAAAGGTGGGTTCAAGCTGCCTTTGCATCCCACTTCTCTGTTCCCGCACTGAACACAGAATCCCTCTTCCCCCCCGCCCCTCCCCCCAAAATACATTTAAACAAACTTGCTCTTCAGGCAGGATTTATTCTCAAAGTCTCCAAGCTCTAATTTATTACTGAAAAAAATCATATGCATTTAAATTACCTATGGAACGTTTTAGGATTGAAAGCTTTTTTTTTCCTGTTACCTACTCTGTGCTTGTTATAAATGACAAACCCCTATTATTCTATCGAAAAAGTCATAATTTAAATTACTCTTCACACATTGTAATGCTTTTCTGCATTGTTCCTAATGAAGGTTGGGTCTATGAGATAATATGGCTGGTTTCTAGCTGCTTCGTATGCTTTATATGTATGACAGCTCAAGAAGAAGCAATTCATTTACATAGAAAGTGCTTTCCCATAAGTGAACCAAAGCATGTCCACAGCCATATATAAAAATGTGTTGATGGATTAATAACATTTTGCCAGTGGTAATTTTTAAAAAATATGTTCTTAAACATTGATTATTAGGAATAATAACAAGCATTTTCCAGATGGAAGGGACTTCCTTTTCTTTCTTAATAACTACCCTGCTTTCTCCACAAGGTAGACCTGGGTTACTTTTGACACCAGCCAGGGCAAAAACGAAACTTCTATGGCCAGGGCAGATGTAAAAAAGAGATGATCTTTTTAGCTAAAATGCAGTTATGACAATGTACGTACAGAGGCACAGACTGTAATAGCCCTAGCACGTTGGGTAGCATTTAACTTGACAAGATGTACCATTTGCTTTATTGGGACTATACTTGGAATAAGGTGCTACTCAGTGTCAGTAGGAATTGTAATGCTGGCAGACCAGATGCCAACTCTTGCTCATATTTGCAGGCAGTAGCTAAGAACTGAAAAATCATAGCTGGAGACCAGACGAGTTCACCTGCATTTTAGTTTTGCTCAAAATAGATATTAGTCTGATAAGAATTTATTTAGTATTTAGACTCTACAATGCTTGTAAATTGCTGCATGCATTAATCTCACTTGTAATGTCTGTATCCCATGCTATAAGAAAATATGTAAGTTTTGCTTTATAACTTTGAAAATGTTTTCTCTGAACTTGTGAACCCAGTCCCTCTGCTGATCCAGCAGGACTATCAAAATGTAAGCGTCCATTATAAGACAAAATCTTTGAGCTATCACCCAGGTTTAACAACTGCGGAATTTAGCTCTCTCATAGCACTCAGCTCTGAAGATTTAAAATATGAGGATTTCTAGGTCATCTTGAGGATGAATGATGTATAATTTACCCAAAATGTGAAGACTTAGTTTCTCTTTTTTTAACCTTGTGACAGTCGTCATAATTAGAGCTGTACAAATAAGACTGTTCAGCTTGCTGTCAATTTAAAAAAAAAAAGAAAGAAAAAAAGAAAGTGGGGTCAAACTGAAAACAAACTTTTTGCAAATTTTCAGTGACTCAAAGTAAAAAATTAATTTCACATCAAACAAAACATTTTGTTCTACCCAAAATGAAATGTTTCATTTTGATTTTCAGCATTTTAAAAAAAATAATTAAATAAAATTGATAAAAATTCCAATTGAAAAGTTGTTGTGACTAACAAAATCAGACTCTTCAATTTAGAAAATGTCAAAGCAAAATCTTTTGACTTTTTTTCATCTTTTTTTAACACAAACAATTCAGCAAAACTGACATGAAATGACAAAACATTTTAGTATCACCAAATCTGCATTTGTAGCTGAAAAAGGTTTTGGCTAAAAAATTTCACTGAGCTCTGATTGTAAACCAGGTTTAATAGTTTTATCATCTAGGCTTCTATATCCTTTAATGAAATTCGGCTATACAGAACATTTCCTGGATGCCTGTGTAATTCTCATGATCAGTTGGTGTTATACCTTCTTTGAGAGAAATGATTTAGATTGTGCCGTTTAGTAGATTTTGTGCTTTATAAATATGACTTCCATGTATAAAAACGAGCCTATAGAAGCACGGGAGAGTACACAGAAAAGATGTCTTGAGGAAGACACTCAAGGCCAGATCTTCAGACCTGCTGTAGCCTTGATGGCAGTCAGGCACAGTCTGGAGACTACTCTAATTTGCTCTGAGAGCTGAACTGGCTTCAGCTGGCCTTAGGGTTAGGAGAACACATGTGGCATAAAGCCACCATTGCTCAACTCCTGAGGTCTGATGCCAAGCACAACTCAGCCAGACCTATGACGGGTCTCTGAGTTTATCTGTGACTGTTGAATTCACACTATATATTTGTACTAAATCAATGTTTTAACATTTAGTAAACAAAGACACTGTTAATTAGTTATATGGTCTTTGATGATGACCTATTATTTCTATTACAATAAACAAAGAAGGTTGTACCTGACATACTTCAGCAAGATCTGGAAATAGCAACAAATAGCCTGAGCCTTCCCCTGTCTCCCACCAATATAGCACACCAGTATAGTTTTTCTTTATTTATACTTATGAGAGTATGTTGTTAGTTGCCCAGATTATGCATATTTGTTGCCCAACTGAAACACAAGGTGTGACTTTCTCACTTGTTTTAGTGAATTACTCTGCATTGGGTTCATAACATGCTGTCAGTTAGCTATATTTATCAATAGGAGACAGAATGATAAATTGCCTTCAAAAATTCTTTAAAAAGGGAGGACAAAGATTTTACAATTGTTTACTTTTTTTTGTTTTTAATCCTGTTTATTTGCATGCTTCATAGATACTTCTTCTACAAAAGATATAATCTGTAGTTCATGATCTTTTATCAGCTATTTGCTGAAGACCTCATTAGGAGTTGCTCTTCTCACCATCTGTAAGATCCATGTAACTTCATGGAACCTGTCTTTGATAGATGGTTAGCCTTTACTTGTGATTTGAAAAAAAGAATATTCATTTATTTTCTGACAAGGTTTTCCTCTGGTGTTCCTTTAATTATAGCTGGCCAAAACTCAGAATTTCTAGTTGTCAGGAAATTTTGACATTGCAAAATTTAGTTTCATTCTGATTCAGAACAAAAAATTTTTTTGAAAAATTTCCCATGAACTGGAAATGGTGTAATTTTTTTCAAAATACTGACACATGGTGTTTACTAAATGAAATATGCTCCCCAGAGACCCTGGCAAAAGCTGACTAAAATTACATGATTCTTGGCAATTTCACAGCTGCCTCCCACTAAATAGCAGCCAAAAAACTGACAAGAATCATGTCAATTTCAATCAGCAATTGCCAAGGCTTCCAGGGTGTGCAGCTTTATGTCAGCCCTGGCATTTGGACTGCCCTGGGGCTGGAAAACTCAGGACTTCCACACTTCTGGTCTAGCTGGCCCCCTGAACTGTCCGAATCTCAGGGCAGCTGGCTCACCAGACTGTGGGAGTTGAGCATCTCAAGAAACCAGCTGAATGTTGAAGTCTTTAGATTTCTGGGCCAGGGGAGTCTGTACTGTGGCACTGACATTGTGCCACAGACTGTGGAAGGCCAGGCTCCCCAGCAGCCCAACAGGTGAACTGGCTGGAAACCTGCCAGGTTTCTGAGAGAATTCTGCCTGTGGTTTGTTGAAAAGTAATTGAAGCAGAAACATTTTCATCAAAAGTTTTGGGGTTAATTGGCATTTTCTGACCAACCTTTATTTTGTTGGAAGATTCCCAGCCAGCTTTAATTCTAATGGTATTTGGCATTAAAAGTTAGACTTCATAGACTCAACTCAGTAGTACTATTACTGTTAATAAATACCCAAGTACAAAATATTGTATTTTCTCTATTTTGCTTCTGTAGTCTTTGGCGTATACTGTTTTCTGACAGACTGTTTTAAGACTGTCCTGAATAGACACCTTTCTCATCCGTTTCAATGTGATTTGTTTTCAAATATGACTGGACATGAAGTTGTGAGAACAAAAATCCTGATGCATAGGTTTCACTCTAAGATTATATAAATGGTATCAGAAAATCTTATTCAGGATTTTGAGGGCCAGATCCACAGCTGGAGTAAATCATATGAGGATTTGGCCCTAATTAGAGTGCCTATGCAATCTGATTTCTAGCTGCATTTCAGTGCATGCTACGCATATTTCTACCACTTCCGAAATAACATCTTTCATATAGCTAATTTAATGGAAAATGTGAACTGTAGGACGCATAAATTGTAACCCAACAATATTCAAACAACTATATGACATTTATGCACAAAATAAAGCTCTCTGATGCACCAGGTTAGGAACTACTGCAATACCCAGAGGACACATTTCATCATGCACCCAGTTCTATAGCACATTCTGTATTTTAATGAAATACTAGAAAACAGTGCTGCCTATGCCGAGTCTTAACTGCATTATGGGGGAGCTGAAGTTAGCATTATGTTCTCTTAGTTGTCTGATCACAAGTTCAGCTCCTGTGCTTCATGCATTAGTTAGAATTTATATTTAACAACATTTCTATGGTGATAATTTTAAAGGTGTTCAGTGTTGCATATGAAATACATAAAATGCAAAACAAATTAAGATGGATTGAAGACAGACAAATTGAATGAGGATCATGTGGCACTAGCAATGCATGCTTGATGTTCTTTAGTCTTTTCGGCATGTGAGCTTCACATGAGTAATTTAATTAGCTCAGAGTTTTTAGTGACTTGACCATCAAGGCAAAAAGAATGAAGGAACATGTCATAGATTTCAAGATAGAAAACCATTCCTTATATTTTACTTGGCAGGTCATATCAAAACAGAATCAAGGGGACAGTCAAAACTCTGTCATTTATCTCGCTGAAGCGTACCTT
This sequence comes from Chrysemys picta bellii, assembly GCF_011386835.1. NCBI lineage: Eukaryota > Metazoa > Chordata > Testudines > Emydidae > Chrysemys > Chrysemys picta. The sequence goes on from NC_088795.1 coordinate 47,169,255, forward strand.
AGCATAGTACTATGATCAACATACTGATATATTTTAATAATGTGAGGTAATTAATCATTTTTAAAAAATTGGGTCAAGCTTACCACCATGCTACAGTGTATCATGCTTTATGTTCTGCCACTTCTAAGAAGTAGACTTGAACATCACTCACTGATCTCTACCCAAATAAAGAGGCTGAATCCAATTTATTAAAGCAAGATGAATATAACCTTTAACGTCTCTACAGAGATACTATTGTTAATTAAATCAAAGGCCTATTCCTAGTCAGTGCTAACAGTTCTGGCCTCACATCCATTCTCCAAACCGCATGTGACATTGATGGATAAATGCAATTAAAGCTTGGGCATTAGAGAAGTTATGCAGAGAGCTGAACTGATCTTTACCAATCTCCCTTTAAAAATTGCAATAAATATTTCAAAATGAAGCCTTCATAAATTATGCTGAAGATACATGTTTGTAAGACGGGATGGAAGTTCAATACAATTACTCTAAGTGAGTTTACTTTTGGTTAGGAAATAGCATTTGTTTTCCCTCCAATTATCAGTTATAGTATTTTACAGATAGATTAAAAACTGAATGTAACTAGGGCAAAAACCACTTCTGCATCTTCTTCAGAAAACAAGGAAATAGAATCCCAGCTGGGATTCAATATTTCTCTTGCCATTTGTCATTTTCAAGTAACTAACATTTTTACATAGCATGAACTGTATCTACATTTATACAGTAATTGCTGTTAGAATTCATTTAGTTTTAATGTAAAACACCAGGACTTAAAAAAACAACAACAAACCCATGCACCCCATCTGCCCCCAGAAATTCCAAATCAATGCAACTTTAATAAGCTTCATTACTTCCTCTAAAATTTTAAAGCTGCGTAGCTGTATATGAGGGTTTAACTGTAATGTTTCTATTTATTTTTTCATGGGAATTGCTTTGTTAAATACTCATGCACTCATTTGAAAATTTAGAGGTTCAACGAGAACCCAACATGTAGCTTTCCTTATAAGTCTTTGCACCAGGGGGCACAGATTCTCTGTGCACTATAGCTTCTTTGTGCTATTTCAGTGGGGACTGTAAAACTGGCTTAACTAAGCCAGTTGAGGATTCCTCTAGCATAGAGGGAATGGCTAGGCTCAACAGGGCATAGCTGAAGCGCTGCTGCACTCTGCAGTCCCTGTCACCCTGAATAGGCAAATAGGGCCACAGACAGCCAATCAGATGTAATGAAGAGCACTGCTCTGAATTGCTATGTGGACAGCTCCAGCATTGAGGAACTACAGAAAGAATGTAGTGCCCCTTTTACTTTTCATGCTGGGAGCTGTGCTTGGAAGAGCTCAAGATGGACCAAAGAACTGGGCCCTGATTTGCCTGAACGATATCCTAAGTCTGTTAATAGTTTAACAATTTTTTGTGAGCACCTCTTGTTTGTTCTCACCCTCAACTGTGGTGCCATGTAGAAATTCTACAATGCAAACTCTTCAGGGCAGGTACCTTGTCTAACTCTGCTCTGGAAGGGAACTAGCACTTATCTACATACAGCATAAATAATAAATAGCCACCACATCTGCTTGCCTTCTTTGCCATGTTAGCTATTGGTTACAATTTAGAGTAATTTTTCAGCAAGTTCATTGGCACCCAATTTGCCCTGGGTGCAATTGAAGGTGTTAACTTTGATTTATGAACCCCTAATTAATTTATCATGGCATTTTGAAGGACTGCCTTTGTTGCCAGGAGGGTGGGAGGGACTGAAATATGATCCCATCCTGCCTGGGAAACAGTAAGAGGAGGGAAGAGTTAAGGTTCATGGGAAGGGAAGGAGGAGCTGAAACCTGAGCCTTACCAAGAGGTCAGCTGTTAGAAAAGAGAGCTTGGCCATGGGAAAGGTTATTGCTTCCAGGGAAGAATATGCTTAGATTGCTGGAGCCCAGGCTGAGAGCACTCTGATGTGGAATTAAATGGCAATTGTAGTGTTCTCTGGAGAAACAGGCATGTTTTGCAGTGAGAATGGTTTCAGGAAAACACTGTTTAATCCATCCAGTGAAAGTAGTCCTTGGTGTTTGAATCAAACTTGACTGAACCCTGGAGGTTCTGTTGGAGCTGTCACACCTCCATAATTCAAAAGGCAACAGATTTTGATACTCCAGTTCTTCCTTAACTGAAAGTTCTTAAGTGCCCCCAAGAATTAGTACCCTAACATTATAGGGCAGATAAACAGCACTTGAAAAGGTGTCCCTAAATGATGATATCCTTTTTTCAAACAAGTTTGTTTTAATATATTTAAACAGAGTATGCCAGAGTTTACTACCTGTCTACTTTTCAAAGGGTATCATGGTATGGGTGAGTGTGTCTATAATAGTAATAGTCCTTCCTTGGCAGAGGCTCCAGCTGGTAGGAGTAGAAGAAGCCAAACCAGGGGCTGCTGCACTGGGGGGGAGAGAGAGTAAAATGGGGCCCAGCTGGTGCAACCCCTTCCCGCCTCACATCCCTGGACCTAGAACTGTGCAGGACAGACCCCGCCCTACTCTGAGGGTACTAGGACCCAGATGGTGCTTTCTCCCGCCACCATGTGGCATTGTGGGCAAACTGCAGAGAAGAGTCATCCAGAGACTCCAGCTGATAGTAGAAAAGCAACCAAAACAAGGACCTCTGGACATACAGTTTTGCCTGGCTGTGCTGATTAGTTGTTTCCTCTCCCTTCTCGCCCTTCCTAACAGTCTCTCCACCTCAGCTCCACTCCACACTTCCCCCTTTTCTTCCCCTGTCTTGTCCTCTTTGGCACACTTTCTTCACTTTTCTTTCCATTTAGTGGATCCCCTTCTAACTCCTGCCCCCACCAAATAAATAAATAAATATGGAGCTTTGCTGCCATCACATTGTTCACTCTGCTTGTGTGTTCTATCCTTCCCCCCCCCCCTTCAGGGAAGGGACTGTGTTTGTACAGTGCCTAGCACAATGGTGCCCTGTTCTTGATTGGCCTTTAGTGACTTCAGCCCTCCTCTCATGAGGTTTAGTACATTCATTCAAATTCCGTGTGCGTTAGTCATGCAGTGACTAGCCTGGCCATTGGTGTTAGGAAAGATCTGGGAAAGGAAGGGAGAATAGAAGCTAAACACTAAATATTTTAAGCTATATTTTAAAATAGATATTTTAATTACCTTAGAAATAATTAAATTAACTAATCACTACATGGATAGCTTTATTGTAATGTAATTGCTGTCAAATTATTAATTGCTTAAATTACAAAAATATAAACTATAAAAGAAAAGTTATTTTTAATTAGTCACTTTTTAGTCAAGGAAACTTAATTTCACATTGAATATACTGAGCCAGATCATCTGCTCATGTTTTTAGACTATCAGAAAAGGCAGTTACAATTTTAACATTTCCCCCTCTCATTAGCTGTAGCCTTTCTAAAATGAAACTTTAAACATCTCTGCATGTGTGATAATGTAATATATTACAATTCCTTTACCTTGAAGATTTGGGTGACGTGATATTTTTAATCTACTTATTTCATCTGACCAAGAAGCACAATGGAGACTTGTATGCCTAACAGTTCTTGTTAAACAATTATATGTGCGTCCTCACATTATATTTGGAAGGATGATTTAATGAATAGGGCATTAGTCCAGACTCAGGAGACCTGGTTTTAATTCCTAATGCAGCTGAAGACTTCCTGTGTGATCTCAAGCAAGTCATGTGCCTCAGTTTCCCATCTGTAAAATGGGGATCCTACTTCACAGAGGTTTTGTGAGGCTAAATATTCATTAATGATAGTGAGCTCTTTAGCTACTATGGGTGATGGGAGAAGATTAAGTACATACATAGATAATGAAATCAGATGATTTGAAGAGGAACCCATATGGCAATCGTTCCCATGTTCCTGACAGAAGGCTCTGATATACCTAATGATCACATTTTGAAGATGATGATGGGCAAGAAGGATTTTTGACCAAAGTTCAAGGTGTATATCATACCAGACTCATCCTTCTGTAATCTGTTTAATTTAATTGTGTGAGCAAAATTAAATGTGCATGAGAGACTAATGTCAATGCCAAACATGAAAATAAAAACCAACCTTTTTTGAGTTCTTCAGTGTTGAGTTGATAGATTTGGGATACCAGCATGAGGTAAGAAAAAATAATTTCTCTGCCAAACCAGGCCTATTCATAGATTTTTAAGGGAGCATTATGACTATCTAGTCATTTAGTGTAGTTCTTTCAAAATTAGCTTTTACATTGGGTTACAAAAGAATCTTTGAGGTCTTTTTAAGACACCGGCTCTAAATAGCCACACTAGCACCACATTGTCACTTTCTAAAAAAGGAAGGTGATAACCATTTTTTCATGCCTTTTAAAAAACATAAAAAATTATGAACAGGTACACAAACCAGTGAGGCCAGACTAGACTGCCGGAACCTTCAGCTAAATACTTCTCTATTAAACAAATAGCTATAGGGTTCTGTTCAGTTGTGTGGATGCTGGGTTGATGACCTTTACAGAAGGTCAGACTAGATGATCTGGTGGTCCCTTCTGGCCTTATATCTTTCTCCCATTGGGCATTGTCTTGGATAATCAAAGTTTTTCAAAGGGACAGTTTTTTGCTTCTTTTTCCTGCATTTTTATTCAGCACTACTTGTTGGAGTTTCTTTTCCACCCAGTCCCAATCTCCCACTACTACATCTCTGGGGAACCCAGAGGGGATTTAACCTGAGATTTTAACCTACTCCTCCAGTGCCCTGGCAACCTCCTTACATTTAAATGCTTCCATTGCTATTGCTAAACTTCTGGGTTGCAATCCTTAACAGTAAGTCTATGTGTATAAATAGACTATATGTTACCTGCTCCGGACACATAGATCCAATCCAAGTCATGGCCCCACTATGTTGGTGTAGCTTCTGAGACCCCTTCCACTTAGTTCCCGAAGAACTCACTGGTTTCTTCACTCAGGTTCCTTTATTTGGCATACAGTAAAGCTACACTGAGTTAATCAGCCTAAACCTAGGGGGTGGGTATAGGGCATACCACACATCCAAAGTTACACAGCAAACTTCTTCTTTTGTACATTTATACATCACATTGCATTTACTATTCATTGCATTACGTGTTTTGGAGTTGACTTAGTACAGCATGCTCTGTCCACACACTATCCATGCACAACTTACTCTTTACCTCCTCTCAGTTTCCAGGCTTGTCCGTTGTTCTCTTGTCCATTGTAAATGATTCCCTTGCTGTTCCCCCTTATTTTAGTTAGTATAAGACATTCTGTTTCCAGCCAGCTGACCCATTTATCTCCGTAATCCTGTCTCCCAAAACATGAGGACTCATCCATATCAAATTACTCTGTCAAGCCAGGCCTGAATCTATGAACAGAAGATGAACACACCTTCTGAGAGTTGCTTCTCTTGCTGAATTCTGGCAGTGCTGGGCCTGGAGTAGCCACACAGTGCTTTCCCCAGGAATGTGAACAATAGAAAAATCAAAACCAAAATCACACTAGTCTCATTTGGAAACATTGTTTGCTAGATAGCAATCTGTCTGATGACTCAAAACAGACTACAAAGCATCTGGTTACTCTTTTAGAACCAAAAAGGTCAGACAAATTGCCATCTCACAAATAGTTGCAAAGTCTGACACATTTGCATGCATGTCTAGAAACTCTGTTCAATTTGTATACAATGTTGTTCTGTTCCTTTTAACAACGCACATATTACAGGATACCACTCAGCTGGAGATTGTGTGTTTTTTTGAAGGAGAACTGCTCTGAGATTACAAGAAGATGAATCAGGTGTGGGTCGCAGCATTTGGACTTATAATTACACAGATCGGTCAATTTATTGGACTTTTTTTTTCTAGAGTACCAGAAATTTGGATTGCTCTGGAGCTCCCATTATGTTTTTACCTAAAGGTTTTTTTTCCAGGTGACCTGAATTTCCACATGTGGTTTGACATGTTCATACAGTGTACCTTGCTGGTATTGGCTCATTCATCTTGTCATTGCTTTTTGCCCTTTTGATCTGTTCTGACCTATATCCCATCAATTTGGCCTAGAAACTGGATTTTGTCATTATTTATTTTTTATTATTTATAGCCCTACCTGTCTTTGGTGTGCATAAAGGGCACTAAGTTTATTGTGTCGTGTTACCATCCATTTGGCAAAAGGAAAATCTCTTCCAGGCTTCTCAACAATTGTAATGTTTTTCCATCAAAAATATTCAGGGGTGAAGAAATGCCAGAAAAAGCTAGTTGAAGCCTTCTAAAATATCATTCAAGTTTTCATTAATCTTGATGGTAAGCCCAGCTATATCTGCCAAAATCCTGATATTACTTCTGTATGATATACAATCCTAACCTAACGAACCCAAGCAATAACAGAGGTCCTACCTTTAGCTCACAGTTGGCACTCTTCCTTTCCTGCATAACTTTATTTAGCCATCTGACTTCTCCTACTTTCTTTCCTTTATAAGAATTTTCCAGTTTCCCATCTAGATCATTTTACTACTATAACTAGACTGACAAGAATTGTAATAAATGAAGGCTTAATCTGATGCACTTTACAAGAGTACTAGTACCTTACTCAGTGAGTGGCCTCATTAATTTCAATGGGACCAATCATTTTGTAAGGTACTAAACAGAATGAGTAAGTGTAGCAGATTCTGGCCATATATAAATAAAAGGGGGAAATGTTAGTTATTGAGAATATAATTGTACTTGGTTTACCATCAGGCTTTGCCAAGTGCTCCACACTTATAAAATAAGAGACTTTAGTAACAACAGGTTATAAAGTATGCTTTTGCACTGTTATCCAACATAACCACCTCTTTTTTCCCCCTTACAAACCGCTCTATTGGTATTGTTTAATAAACAATAGTGTATTATGCAACACAAAAGAAACTGTATATATGTAGGAAACTTCTTTCCCTTATCCTGCAGCGACAGTAACTCTCAGAAGACAATTGTTTGATGGAATTTCAGTTTTGTTTTTTTCTTGCTATTGTAAAATGGAAAATATATCGTAAGATGGATTCATTTAGCATTGCTACAGAGGAGTCAGTTCTTTGTGTGTATCATTTCTTTGTGCTTGTTATAGAAAAATACAAAAAATTCTGTTTACTGTTTTGACAAAAAGGGAATATAACAAAATAAGCAAGAGGGAGAAATTCAGGAACAGCTTTAGAAGGGAAAGTGAAACACAGCCCTGATCCTATATACAGATGAATTCAGGGGGGCCCTGTGGGCCTGAAAAGCCTTGTTGATGGGGCTCCATATGGATACCAGGGTCCACCTGCATCAACTAATTGCAGAACTGGGCCTCCTGAGTCCAGTCTTCTAACCATTAGTTATCTAGAACAGGATTATCTATAAAGTGAGAACCAAGCCTCTTACTTTTATTGTATGACTTTTTTTTAATGGATTGTAAATGGTCTGTGGATGCTACATCATCCAAGGCCCTGATGCTCTCATGAGTTTTGCATGGACTAACCTTACATCTGCAAGGAGCCTGGCTGACTAATATGCCAAGCTTAATGTTAATTTTTGGCATATTCATGAGTCAGTATAACACCATTAGTGTAAAATTGGGGGTTATGGATCAACGTTCATGTTATGCTTCCCATCGGGGCAAGGCTGGGGAAGCTAGTGATCCATCCAGTGGACCAAATTTGGTGATGAATCTAAGACACATTGTGCAAACACTAAGAAGAAGTGTTAAATCAAGCAGCCTTATGGCCCTGATGCAGAAAAGCATATAAGCACCTACCTAACTTTAAGCACATGAATAGTCCCATCAATGCCACAGTTAAAGTTAAGCTTGTGCTTTAAGTGGTTTACTGAATCAGGGCCTGAGTGTGTTTGCATCAGGAATTCAGGATTGGGCTCTGTGCAGCAAATGAACCAGGGAGAATATGCAGAGGCCTTGCAGCCAGAAGACATGAAAATCAAATTCTGAACTACATAACATTCTTAAGCAATCAAAAGGGTGAAACTGATTATTACTGATATTTCATATAGCCATTGTATGTAAAGAGGATTATGTAATGAATAAAAGATAAATGCTCCTGGTTTAAAAAAAAAGATTTACATGAAATTTGAAACCTATTACCATATGAAAGTTATCAGTGCACATACTCCATCCCAAATGTGCTTGAAGCATGATTGTCTAAAGGACTTAAAAATACATGATCACACTGAGGAGAAAGCATTTATAATTTAAATTAACATAATCAGTACTTGTACCGGTAAGTATTCAATTTTGCTTTTAAGTACTTTTAATTATTAAATAGAATGAAGTTTACATGGGAGAGAAGTTTCCATAGAAACACTAGATACAAATAAGATTATACAGTGCATTAGAGTTAAAAAGAAAAAGTAAATGCCAATTACTGATTAGGTTACTTTATACATAATTTTCAAAGAAAACAAGTAGGAGCTTTTTCTCTGCAAGTGACCCTGTTTTTTAATTGATATTCTGATTTTTTTACTTTCTATTTTGAAGAATTGCTCTGTGTGTCTGGTCCCTTTAATTTGACAAAGTTTTTCAACAATATAATGAAACTAACAATGTCAGCACTAACTATTTTAAATTCTAAATAAATAGGATGTTGTGGCAGACGTGGTGGCACAAGTCCCATTGCAATTAATGGGAGTTCCAAATATTTGGAACATTCTGTTGGAACAGGACTGTGCATAACTTGCTGATAATTTATTTAGCTAGAGATTCAAATGAGCAACTGCAAGCTAGTATATGGAAAGGGAGAAGGCATCTTCACAGTAAAAAAGGTAGAACACCTCTGGTTTCCTATCCTATAGCTTTTTCTAGGAAGATATGTTAAACATATAATAGACCCTAGAAAGTGTTCTCATGGTAGAGTTGGGAATCACAGTAATCACTGGAATTTTTTTAGCAGTTCCATGATAACTTACTTTTTTGTTTTTTTCCCCCCTCCAACTCAAAGCTAAGGAATTACTGGAATAATATATGCAAAAATATATGCAGTTCAGAAGTCAGTTCATTCCACTTCCACAATATGCATGTGCTGAGTAGAGCAGGCCAACCTCTTCATTGCAAATAGGTGTCCTGGGACTGGATCAGTCTATGAATTATCCATGATCTGTTAATGATTTTTATAAATGTTTGTTTTATGTAGTTCAGCAAATACTCCCCAAATCACATTTGGGCTTTTGAGAGTACTCCTTTTGAGTATTCACTTTTCAGAATTTGTTGTTCTAATTGATTACCTATGTCATGTGACATGGTTTCTACTCCCTTATTGGATGACCTAGTATCTGTAAATAACAACAGTGCCTGATAAATTCATTGGATCTTTGTAGCTCTGAAGGCAGTGGTGGGGAGAGAGAGAGAGTAGGAGAAGAACAACCCTAGGGAATTTTAGGACATTTAAAATCTTTTCCTGTCTTCTTTTGCACCAAAACAACAGATTTAGTTACATAGGTGGAGTGTATATTTAAAAATATTTAAGTTCCTTTCTTACAAAGTGAGGCAGATATAAACCAGATTTATTGGCTGTCAAGCAGACTTCCATTTAATTTTCAATAGTCCTATTAATACCATATCATTGCTGTATCGGACCCCTTCCTTCCTGACTGTCTTTGCAGTGTGCTAGCCTCCATTTCTTTTTCACGGCCAAAGTAAAAGTTGCTTGTTCCTGTCCTATCAAATTGTGAGTCATATATAACAAATATGGTCATAAGTAATATCCACTATTGCTATCCCTAAGAATTCAAAAGTCATGAGCCAGCCCTCCACCCAGATCATTTGAGAGGCTTAATAAAAAAAAATCCCTCATCCTTAATTGCCTTTTGGTTTTTGAGCCTTTACGACGCACTTAGGTCACATTTTCAAGCTTGTTGTTCATAACCATGAGAACTAGAAGCTTTCCCCCCCTCTTTTAATGAAAACTGTGTGTGACAGGGCACAGCCCTCCACTCCTGTCTTTTTGTATAAATGGCTTTGACATCTCTGGTTTGTAACCACCGCTATGTGCTTTGTGTTTTATCAACCCCCACCACCTTACAATACCATGCTGCAATTCTATTTACAGTGTCATCCAATCATAAGAAGAAATCTCTCCATGCAGACACTTCCCTTTACCCTGGTCAGCCAGTGTGTACATGTGTGCGCGTGCGCGCTCTCTCTCTAATTCTTTTTTTCTCCTCCCTCTGCACTTCCTTCCTGACCTCCTTTTCAATTCTTTTAATTAATGGTCTAGTAATTAGACATTTCTTCCTTCAGTGAGGCCTGCTCCTGGGGAACTAATTGACTCGAGTGCTGGTACAGCTTCTGGTTTTCAGCACTGTCACATTGAGATTTTCAAGGATTCACATAAGTCCAGGAGTTTAGACTTGGAGAAAAACTCCATTTATTGTGAGACTTGTGATAAAACTGTGAGAGTTGGCAACACTGATTTCCTCCCAGTCTAACTATTCACCTAGTTTGAGTTTCAAGTCAGATAGGTAACCTGAATATTTCAGTTAATGGAATACAACTCTATGGCCCAGGAGAAGCACAGAATAGCTGGAGTCCACGCACCGTCCTTGTCTGTGACTTGTATTCATCCTCTCGCCTACCAGTCTACCCTGACAATACCCTCTTATGTTGAGGTACTCCGAGAGGTCATTTCTACCTGTTTTAATACCCCCTTGCACCATTAGAGCAGTGTACAGTGACTCAGGCCTGGTCTACACTATGACTTTAATTTGGATTTAGCAGCGTTAAATCGAATTAACCCTGCACCCGTCCACATAACGAAGCCATTTATTTCAAAATAAAGGGCTCTTAAAATCGATTTCTGTACTCCACCCCGACGAGCGGAGTAGCACCAAAATTGATTTTGTCATTTCAAATTAGGGTTAGTGTGGTCGCAATTCGATGGTATTGGCCTCCGGGAGCTATCCCACAGCGCACCATTGTGACCGCTCTGGACAGCAATCTGAACTCGGATGTACTGGCCAGGTAGACAGGAAAAGCCCCGCGAACATTTGAATTTAGTTTCCTGTTTGCCCAGCGTGGAGAGCACAGGTGACAACAGATAGCTCATCAGCACAGGTAACCATGCAGGCCGATAATCAAAAAAGAGCACCAGCATGGACCGTATGGGAGGTACTGGATCTGATTGCTATATGGGGAGAGGATTCAGTGCTAGCAGAAGTTCGTTCAAAAAGATGAAATGCCAAAACTTTTGAAAAAATCTCCAAGGGCATGATGGAGAGAGGCCACAAGAGGGACTCAGATCAGTGCCGCGTGAAAGTCAAGGAGCTCAGACAAGCCTATCAAAAAACAAAGGAGTCAAACGGTCGCTCCGGGTCAGAGCCGCGGACATGCCGCTTCTACGCCGAGCTGCATGCAGTTCTAGGGGGGGCCACCACCACTACCCCACCTCTGACCGTGGATTCCGAGGCGGGGATAATCTCATCAGCTACACCTGAGGATTCTGCGGATGGGGAAGAGGAGGAGGACGAGGACGAGCTTGCAGAGAGCACCCAGCACTCCGTTCTCCCCAACAGCCAGGATCTTTTTCTCAGCCTGACTGAAGTACCCTCCCAACCCAGTATCCAAGACCATGACCCCATGGAAGGGACCTCAGGTGAGTTTACCTTTTAAAAATATAAAACTTGGTTTAAAAGCAAGGGTTTTTAATGATTACTTTGCCCTGAGGACTTGGGATGCATTCGCAGCCAGTACAGCTACTGGAAAAGTCTGTTAACATGTCTGAGGATGGAGCGGAAATCCTCCAGAGACATCTCCATGAAGCTCTCCTGGAGGTACTCCAAAAGCCTTGCCACAAGGTTTCTGGGCAGTGCAGCCTTATTCCGTCCTCCATGGTAGGACACTTGACCACGCCATGCTTGCAGCAAGTAATCTGATATCATTGCATGACAAAGCCTGGCAGCGTATGATCCCGGTGTTTGCTGGCATTCATGCAACATCCGTTCTTTATCTTGCTATGTAATCCTCAGGAGAGTGATATCGCTCATGATAACCTGGTTGAAATACGGGAATTTAATTAAGGGGACAGAGGTGGCTATTCCTACTGGGCTGTTTGCCTGTGGCTGAAAAGAAATCCTTCCCTGCAGTTAGCCAAGCGCAGCGGGGGGGGGGGGGGGGATGGGAGGAATTGGCCCAGAGCTTTTCGCGTTTGGCTAGCAAGGATCTTCCCTGATACCAGCCACGCGGTGTGGGGTGGGGGTAAAGCGATCATCCCAGAGAATTCATGGTGGGGTGGGGGGCGTTAGTTTGGTTCCTGCAGGGATCTTCCCTGATACCAGCCATGCGGTGTGGGGAGGGATAAAGCGATCATCCAGATAATTGGATGGGGGGGTGGTTAGTTTGTTTTCTGCTGCTGAAGGTTAACAGGAAAACCGCAGCACTCAACGGGCTTTGCTTGGTATGTGGGAAAAGAGGATGCAGAAGCCGAAAGACAATGGCTTACCATGGCCGCATGCAAGCCGAATTCTGTTGCCCGGACCTGCGTCTGTGGTCTCTAGCAGCAAAGCCACAGGCACTCAATATTAAGAGGCAAAATGCGACCTTGCACAGAAATCACGTGCTATGTAATGTGAATAGTGTTGGTCACCGTGAAAGAGTATAAGCATTGTTCTGCAAAATGTATCTTTTTAAAAAATTCTCTTTTTCCCTCCCTCCAGCAGCTGCAAATTCTTCAAGCCTCCCTCCTCCGTCCCGAAGGCAAAGGCGTCGGAAAAAGAAGACGCGCGACGATATGTTCACAGAAATCATGGAATCCACCCGCAGTGACAGAGCTCATCTGAATGAGTGGAAGGACATGGTTTCAAAGTATAGGAAAGAAGCCAGTGAATGTGAGGACAGGAGGGACCAATGTGAGGAGACGAGAGACGCTCGAATATCAGAGGAGGCAGGATGCAATGCTGGGGCTGCTGCGTGAGCAAACAGACGTGCTCCAGCGTCTGGTGGAGCTTCAGGAACAGCAGCAGGATAAGAGTGCCGCTACAGCCCCTGTATAACCCCACTAACGTTGATGTTAGTGAAACGTCCCTTGTGATCCACAAGTGCTTGCAGCACCACTGAAAAGTACCCCTTGCGGTTTATGTACTGGGTACCCTGGTGCTCTGGTGCCAAGATAGGGATATGGGTTCCATCTATCGCCCCATCACAATTAGGGAATCCCATTGCAGCAAAGCCATCCTCTATGACCTGCACATTTCCCAGAGTCACTACCTTTCCTAGCAACACCTGAGTGATTGCTTTGGCTACTTGCATCACAGCAGCCCCCACAGTAGATTTGCCCACTCCAAATTGATTCCCAACTGACCGGTAGCTGTCTGGCGTTGCAAGCTTCCACAGGGCTATCACCACTCACTTCTCAACTGTGAGGGCTGCTCTCATCTTGGTATTCTGGCGTTTCAGGGCAGGGGACAGCAAGTCACAAAGTTCCATGAAAGTGCCTTTACGCATGCAAAAGTTCCGCAGCCACTGGGAATCATCCCACACCTGCAACACTATGCGGTCCCATCAGTCTGTGCTTGTTTCCCTTGCCCAGAATCGGCGTTCCATGGATAGACCCTGCCGCATTAACAACATGATCTCCAAAGCACCGGGGCCCGCGGTTTGAGAGATTTGTGTCCGTGTCCATGTCCTCATCATGCTTGTCACTGCGCTGCTGCCGCCTCCTCGCCTTGTTTTTCTGGTCCTGGCTCAGCATAAACTCCACGAGAACGCGCGAGGTGTTTACAATGTTCATGACTGCTGTCTTGAGCTGAGCGGGCTCCATGCTTGCCGTGGTATGGAGTCTGCAGTGTTCACCCAGGAAAAAAGGCGCGAAATGGTTGTCTGCTGTCCGTTGCTTTCATGCAGGGAGGGAGGGAGGGAGGGGTGAGGCTGTACCCAGAACCACCTGCGACAATGTTTTTTGTCCCATCAGGCACTGGGATCTCAACCCAGAATTCCAATGGGCAGGGGAGACTGTGGGAACTATGGGATAGCTATGGGATAGCTACCCACAGTGCAACGCTCCAGAAATCGATGCTAGCCCCGGTACATGGACGCACACCGCCGAATTAATGTGCTTAGTGTGGCCGCATACATTTGACTTTATACAATCTGTTTCCCAAATTCGAATTATATAAATTCGGATTAATCCCGTAATGTAGACATACCCTTAGTGGAATAGCACATTAGCCCCACTTGGGGTAATGAGACAAAGAAAGATGGAGGCCAGCCAAGATGGTTGTTGTATACAGTACAAGCATTCTGAGTTTTATTTAAAATTCTTTTTAAAAAATCACATAAAATTAGGTAACACCAGTTTAAGTAACAGTAGCCCCATATAAAAAACAAATTTTGCTGGAAAGATCTGGCCTGAAGAGACCTGACATCTCAAATTTATGAGCCTATGATTCCCACCAGCTTTTGGCTTCAGTCTATACACCTCTCCGCCTTTCTAATTAATTCACCATAGCTTGGTGTGCATCCCCATGTGCAAAGGGTGTTCGCTCCCTCCATGGAACAGAACTCATTTCCATAGCAGTTCTCTACATGCCAATGTGCAGAGAATGGTTAGGGACATGAGTGGGGTTCTAAACAATCCAATGCACAAAGACCAGTCCCTGTGATACTAGGTGTTACAGCTCCATTTTCACGTCACACATAGGGACAGAATAGCTTTTCTTCATGTAGCCTATGTTTAAAAAAATAGCCCTGTTCAAAAACTATCCACTTTAAATATTTTTTAGAAGTTAGGGAAAAGGCTTTTCACAGTGAAAAATATTAGTCCCTTTGCAAAGAAACATCTTACTGAAGTTTAGTTTGTTAAGTTGGCTTTTGTACACAGCTTGTTTGAAAAAATAGTGTTTTATGTGTAAAAAGGTATTGGAGAGGAAACACATTTTAAAATAATCATTGTAAGATTAACTCCAAGATGGTGGCACATCTCTAAAATCCTTGTGGGAGACGTTTGCTTTAGTAACAATGTTAGGTTGTTATAGCAACAGAATCATGTGATGACTTCATGAGTGGAACTGAGTGACTTTAGAATGACAGTTTGGGAACAGCCCCATGTTAGGTTTTGAAAGAGAGAAGAATGGTTCTGCTGGGATGAGTGTGTGTGAGGATTTCTGACTCTAAAACTGCCACGTGTATGAAGTACTAAAAATTTCAGCCTTCTGCTAGCCATCACAGAAGAAAGAGGACGCCAACTTTATGCTGCATGAAAAAATAGAAAAGCACTCAAAAAACAAGCATGTTGCCATTTTCTTATGAAACTGCAGTACTGCATTTCTACCACTCCCAGAATCTCAAGCCCACTCACCTGATTCCAAGAGGGCTGGTTTCAGCAGTGATTTAAGTACTATCAGCTTTTCTTGGGGCCCAAGAGCCAGAGAAAACACTAAGGAAATTCCAACTCAAGAAAAAGAGACTCCATATCTGAATGGAGGGGCGCAGGCTTTGCAAATTGCACCATGAATTTGGTGTCTTCTCTGTCACTTCCCTGGGCTGTCTTATGCTTCAAGGAAGGGGATTGATATTATAGGATGCTATTTCAGTGTAATCTTTCAGTGGCCTTCTCCCTGGTGTTCCCTTTTTCTCAGAGGCTGATTGTTCCATCACACATGCACTTAGAGAACACAATGTAGCCACTGTGATTACGAGTGATTTTTTTTTTCTGCTATTTCTCCTGATGATGTGGGTACGCTCATCCCCTTCCACATTCCTCTTGACCCAAAGAGTAAAGTGTCTGCTCTGTGTAACTCACCAGTCTTGAATCCCAACTCATGATCCTGCTTAGCCAATTTCTATGTGCTTATGGAAGTTTCAACCCTTTTACAGCTCGATCCTGCAAAACTTCTTATTGCTTGCTGTGATTACTACCGCTGTGAATACAGTGGCATTATTCATGGTGGTAAGCACGATGTGGTCTAATATATGAAATGGGTACTAATTTAGTACACTTTGCTTATTGATGATTTGGTTCAGATACCCTAATAATCTATTTCTGTTTTCTTATCTTATTTTTCATGGCCACTACTACAAACATACCTATTTGGGGGGGTTGATCCTATAGGGGTGCTGAGCACCTATGCTGAGGTCAGTGGGGGTTGAGGGTGCTGGGCACTTCCCAGGATGTGAAGCCTTTAGTTTGTTCTGTATATTACTTTAAGATCTGCATGTGAAACAAACCAGACTTTCCAAACAAAACACAGTAATGTTAAGTTGAACTTTGCTTAGAAACACAGACAAATGTGTGTGTGCCAAATAGAGAAGGACAAAATGAATAGGGGAAGGCATTGGTTCAAGGCGGCATTAAAACAAAGGAGAGTGAAAAGTAATAAAATTAGAAAAAGTTATTGAGAGTATCTTTAAAATATTAATAGGGTATTAAAAGTGACTGGCTTGTGTACAGTACTTACTCTCCATAGCAGTAAACTGAAACAACCACCTTCTGTCACTGCCAGTCTTCAGAGCACTTTCCCTTTACCTTTTTGTTCCCTTTGATGTGCTCAGTGCCTGTGGCTACTCACAGTGTGGTTTGGTAGCTGTAGAGTCCCCTCAAGCCTGTGATCTATTTGTTAAGAAATGGCATTTATTCCTCTGAATGGCACCCTGCTGGGGTGTTTTCTCAAAGCTCTTGGATGGCTGCTGGTTAGTCTCTAAGTCTAGACCTGTCCTATTGGCTTAGTGCAGAATCAGATTGGTAATAGCTGTGCTTCAACTTCCTTTTGATTTGCATTCCATTTTTAGGGTTATACTTTTTTGTACAGAACAATAAAACCTGGTTATAATGTCACTCAGCAGGTTATAGCCATATGCCATTGAATCCATATTGGAGAAAGGTCAGAAAATCAGCTTGCGTGCATTACTGTATGGAATTCTAATATGATTCTTTTCCAGTTCCAACAGGTTGAATGTTATATAAAATATCTGTTTCATGGTAAAGTGAGGTCACAGAACCACTGGGAAAGAAAGAAACAATGCTATATCCCTGAGTGATAATAGAGACGTACAAGCCTCACAGGATAGCTGATGCTAAAATAAAGTTGCAGAGCTGGAGGGAAAAAGAAATGAACCTCTGAAGTCATACGGATTCCATCCAAGCGCAGCTGCAGGATGGAAGTCTAAGTGAGCAAAAGCTGTTTACTTAACTCTCTGGGACTGATAATCATAAAGTAATGCTTGTGGTTAAAGAGAAAATGGGATTTTAGTACACAGCACAGTACATGAGTCTACTCCTGAAATTGTTACTTAGACAAAACTCCCACTGAGGTCCTGCATAAAGACTGACAAGGACTTCAGGATTTAGGCTTCCAGAATAGTGATTTTGGCTAATTCCAAAAGGCTAGCTATAGGAAGGGAATTAGTTGCATACTTAATGAACACAGGCTTCTGGATACAAGAGACTTCTGGGAATTTTGCAAATTATGACATCCCGCAGGCCACTATGAGCAAAAAAATCACCAGACTCCGCTCATTATAGAAGCTGCAAAATTCTGCAAATGTTAGTTGGCAAGGAATGAGTGGTAAAACACATTTTTTGTTTGGTTGCTGAATATGGGCTAGATCACTGGTTCTCCACCGGGAGTACATGTACCCCTGGGAGTATGCAGATGTCTTCCAGGGGGTATATCAACTCATCTAGATATTTGCCTACTTTTACAACGGGCTACCTGAAAAGTACTGGCGAAGTCCGTACAAACTAAAATTTCATGTAGACCAGGGGTAGGCAACCTATGATTTTCAGTGGCACTCACACTGCCTGGGCCCTGGCCACCGGTCCGGGGGGCTCTGCATTTTAATTTAATTTTAAATGAAGCTTCTTAAACATTTTAAAAACCTTATTTACTTTACATGCAACAATAGTTTATTATAGACTTATAGAAAGAGACCTTCTAAAAATGTTAAAATGTATTACTGGCACGCGAAACCTTAAATTAGAGTGAATAAATGAAGACTTGGCACACCACTTCTGAAAGGTTGTTGACCCCTGATGTAGACGATGACTTGTTTATACTGGTCTATATACTAT
Source organism: Chrysemys picta bellii (assembly GCF_011386835.1). Taxonomy (NCBI): domain Eukaryota; kingdom Metazoa; phylum Chordata; order Testudines; family Emydidae; genus Chrysemys; species Chrysemys picta. The sequence continues at coordinate 47,187,268 of NC_088795.1, forward strand.
ACATTGAAATGTAAGTACAATATTTATATTCCATGGTAAAAATGAGAAAGTAAGCCATTTTTCAGTAATAGTATGCTGTGACGTTTGTGTTTTTATGTCTGATTGTGTAAGCAAGTACTTTTCAAGTGAGGTGATACGTGGAAGTACACAAGACAAATCAGACTCGTGAAAGGGGTACAGTAGTCTGGAAAGGTTGAGAGCCACTGGGCTAGATTGTGCCAGATTACTGCCCATTTATGAGCACTTACTTGTGCAAATAGTTGCAGGGATTTCAACAGGACTGTTCACAATATAACCCTTCATAATAGCCAGAGAAGAAACAGGTTGCAATTATAACCTCTGAACATCAGACTGAAGGCATGAAATTGGCAAAGCTCAGTTACTCCATTTTTTTTAAATTATCACAAGATATCAGTGTAGGGTTACCATATTCAAACATTTAAAAAAGAGGACACTCCACTGGGCCCCGGTCCCGCCCCCAGCCCTGCCCCAACTCCGCCCCTTTCCCGCCCCCATTCCAACCCCTTCCCCAAAGTCCCTGCCCCAACTCTGCCCCCTCCTCTGAGCACCCTGCATTCCCCTTCCTCCCTCCCGCTCTGATCTTGGTTGGGGGTTGCTAAGTGCTTCCCTGCTCCCCACTCGCCCTGCAGCCTCTATGCCCTTGCCTGCCCTACTCCTCCTCACCCTGCAGCCTCTGCACCCCCCCGCCCCTGCAGCCTCTGTGCCCCCTGCTCCCCACTCGCCCTGCAGCCTCTGCGCCCCCTGCCTGCCCTGCCCCTGCAGCCTCTGCGCCCCCCCGCCCCTGCAGCCTCTGTGCCCCCTGCTCCCCACTCGCTCTGCGCCCCCTGCCTGCCCTGCCCCTGCAGCCTCTGTGCCCCCCCACCCCTGCAGCCTCTGTGCCCCCTGCTCCCCACTCGCCCTGCAGTCTCTGCACCCCCTGCCTGCCCTGCTGCTCCTTGCCCTGCAGCCTCTGCACCCCGTGCCTGCCCTGCCCCTGCAGCCTCTGCGCCCCCCTGCAGCCTCTGTGCCCCCTGCTTCCCACTTGCCCTGCAGCCTCTGCGTCCCCTGCCTGCCCTGCCCCTGCAGCCTCTGCACCCCCCCGCCCCTTCAGCCTCTGTGCCCCCTGCTCCCCACTCGCCCTGCAGCCTCTGCACCCCCCCGCCCCTGCAGCCTCTGCATCCCCTCCCTGCCCTGCCCCTGCAGACTCTACACCCCCCACCCCGCCGCCTGCCCTGCTCCCCCCGCTCACCCGGCAGAGGGAGAAATGCAGGCTCCACGTGGAATCAAACACTGCCGTTCCTCTGTGGAGGAGGAGGGAGCGGGGGAGGGACAGGGACTCTGGCTGCTAGAGGCCCTAGTGGCTGCGAGCAGCTTTCAATCAGGCCAGGCGTCCAATCAGCCGCGCCACACTCCGCATGAGGGGAAGGGGGAAATCCCGGACATTTCTACTTGATTAGAAATCTCCCCCCGGACGGCCATTTAACACTGAAAAAGCCGGACATGTCCGGGGAAACCCGGACGGATGGTAACCCTATATCAGTGGAGCTTCCACACTGTGAGAATATTAAATATTATTTGTTTTTCAATAGCGCTGAAAGGCCTCAATCAGTGTCAAGTCCCCATTGTACTAGGCGTTGCACAAATACAGAAGAAGACATAATCCTGGCCCTGGAGATCTTACAATTTAGATTGAAGCAAGTGAGTGTGACAAAGAAAAGAAAGGAAGCAGGAGGAAGGCTGGCCAAGAGTAATGAAGATAAGATTGCTCTGTTACATAGAAAGCTATTGCACAATTTGGCGCTTCCAAATAATCTGTGAAAGGTTTTTTTAAAAAATAAATAAAATCAGCTACTCTAACTGCTGCACAACCTAGGCATCGGTGTAGACTTAGCTGTAGGAGTCACAACAGAAGTGTGTTCAAAAATAAGCATCAGTGTGTGTGCCCTGTATTTAAAAAAAAAAAATCCTTCCTCCCAACGTACTGCCAACTCCAGCTTGACCCTGCAAAAGGTTCTAGGCACCTTTCCCTGCTACCTGATCCCCAACATGCTCCACTAAATTTTACATTATCTGTGGGGCTCAGCCTGGCTTTCATCCTGGCTTGAGGGAACTTCACTCTAAATCTCATCTACTTGTAGTCTGGAATATTTCAAACCACCCCAGAAAGGCCAGATTCAGAGTGTGTGGAATCAAGCAGAGAGGGAACTGGATCCTGCAACTGGTCTTGGGTGATGAAGAGAACCTGAGTCCAGTGTGTGTCCAGTCGATAGCAAAGGGAGAAGAAAAAGAACTGATAGAAATTATCTGTATTGTGTCTGTATTGAGGACTTATGGGAAAGGAGAGAGGCAGATAGTAAAAAATCATGTACCTCCTTTTCAAGATTTGTTTGCAGTTCCAGTGAACCCAATGTCTTGTTGTTCGCATGCTTCTTTGTTTTTTATAGATGAGAAATCCTCATTCTGTGTATCTGAGGCTTGGTCTATAACAGGAAAATTATTTGTTGATAATGGATGGCAGCAGTAAATTGAGTAACATTTCAGCTATACATGGTTTGTCCCCTTCTACACTTGCTGTTACACCATCTCCAGCACCATTTCTGCAATGGTGTTTAAGTCTTGCTTTCCACTTTTTTCTAGGCCAAAAAGTCAGCCCTGTAGAAATGAACTCAAACTGAAAATCCTCTGTAAGGAACTGAGTGTATGCAACATACACAAGCAGGTGCATTTTCTGCATGTAAACTAAAATGCAATTAATTTGTAATGTCTGTGCTTTTTCTCTAACATGCAACTTATAAAAGTCTCCTTTTTTCCGCACCAAAACTTTCTCCATTTAGCAGAACAAGAAATGACTTTTTCCCCAATAATGCATTTAGCAAAAAACATACTTGACACTGGATTTATCTTCTTCCAAGGAGGAGCGTGCCTAGTAGTTGGGGATTAGTCATTTAAGCTTTGTAAATGCAATTTAAATTGCAAATGTAAACTATCAGAAAGAAACACCTGTAAGTGTTAAATCAGGCAACTACTGATTTTCAACTAAATCAATAATTTGTAACAGAACAATGAATTTGTACCATCCAATCAAAACAAATAGTCCCTATCTTCTTATTATCATAAAAGCAATAAAAAGGCTTGCACAGCATTCTTTCCCTAATTTGTCTTTCATTCTGCACCATAAAGATAACAAAGTACAGCATTCTCATAGAACGTATTGTTTTATTCTGTATGTTTTTCATCACTAGAGTCTGGAGAGTATTGTTTTTTAATTTGCTGATGGAAACCATCAATTAGAATTAGCATGAGCGCTGTGGGAGGATAATGACAATGGATATGAAGGGAACAGAGGACTATCTAGCATAAATTAATGATGCATTTATTGTGCATCTCATTGACTTCGTTGCAAGGCTTATTCTATGAGTAAATAACTTACGGTTGTGTCAAAAGCTGGAAGGGGAGGAGGACTTGGTTAGGGAGCCATCTAATTATAGTCACTCATGTTAGAGTGAAGGACTCAACTTCTTTGATAAAATCTGATTAAAAGAACCAATAGTTTTCCAAATGTCAACAATCTGTGTGGAGTCACAGGCTGTGTGAAAATGTTCTGACACCAGTGTCATGCACCAAGTCTGTCTAAAGCTAACAAGACTTTCTGTCGAAAAAGGTACAAAAATAAACATCAACAAGTGCCAGGGTTCTCAAACAAAGAAAGGAACTGTCTTAACCTTTCTAGTAGATCTGTAGGTTCTTTAATTTTTAAAAATGCTTTCTTTGCCGGAGTTGCATAAACCTATCTTTCTTAAATTTCAAAGAATTTCCAAATGGGGGGGGGTGTGAATTATATAATGTACACTAACCAGCCAAACTTGGCAGCAGGGTTTATTGGGCAAGGTCCTCTGTCATGCTGAGGGTACATCTACACCGCAATTAAACACCTGCAGTAAAATTGCTGTGTAGATGTTCAGGCTTGGGCTGGAACACAAGCTGTGGAACCCCACGGGATGGGAGGGTCCCAGATCCCAGGCTCCTGTCCGAGCCTGAATGTCCACACAGTGATTTTTAGCCCCACAGGCCGAGTCCGGCGAGCTTGAGTCAGATGACCTGGGACAGTTATGGCCATGCCGTGGGTTTTTTATTCCAGTGTAGACATACCCTGAGTTTCTGCTTGTCACAGCAAGGGGTTCCATTATGGAACTAATTACAACTCCCCAATTCTCTGCCTGGTCACGTGGTCAGCTCTAACCTGCACCAGCTGGCAATGATCTTCAAGGGTCATCTGGCCTCTGAGGATAGTTGGAGTAAAGCATTCTCCACCCATGCCCTCTATATACCCCCATGCTGTGGGCTACAGGGGAGTGTGGTGGTATAAAAGCTGTCTGTCCCAGCTGAATACTCAGAGGCTTATATACGTATGTCTATTAGGTACTATATTTTAGGAATTTGGGATTTAACTCCAATCTATTTTATTTGAACTTCTAGGAACCCATTTAAATAACTCTGTTTTCTTTAAGTATAGAAGCCCCTAAAAGGACCATGAATGCTGAATTTCATTTTGGACTAAAATGACCTTGAAATAGTTTGTCAGCTGTGGAAAAGGTGTTGACTAATTATGGCTTGTACTTTGTGGAATGCTAATATAATACCTTCCTAAATTCAGTGTAACTTATAATGATATTCTTCCCTTCATGAAAGAAGGACGAATTTTAAAATATTTAAAATCTGACGACAAAAGAAAAATAATTACGTTTTAATAAGTCTGGGGTAATTAAACCAGTCAGATTGAATTAAACCAGTCAGATTAACATGGTGCCCTTTCCCATCTGCTGTACAGTAAGTATATAATTTTTAATTAATGTTTAAAATGCAGTTCACTTGTACTTGATATTTAATTTATAGCTATAAACAAAGTATGTAAGTCAATGGTAATTTGAATGATTTCTCCATGAAAGAATCTGCCTGCCTAAAATTATGGAGGAAAGCAAATACAAATACAAAGAATGCTTTGTTCTATTTGTAATAAAAATAAATATTTCAATATATTTTTGTTTCACATTAGCTAAATTAAAATTTTATACAAGACAAAATCAACTAAATAACTGAGGTAGCAATATTCTTTAAATTGAAACTTGCAATACATAAAATCTGAGTTATACAAGAGAATTTCATGTAGGGTTGAAAATTTGAGCATTACTTTTGAAATTAAAGTGTATGACTGTGATGCTAGAAACCCTGACTCAGTGATGAAGAAAATGACCTCTGCATGCTTAAGAGTAATTTAATCGAGATGTGTAAAATCCGGGTCTGACTTACTTGAAGAAAGCTAAAAAGATAGTTAGCAAAAATGTCCAGTGGAATTAACATTATTTATTTATTCAAATGTATAACTGCATCTATTTAAAATTCTAGGCCTCTTGGATAATACAAAGAACACAACTGGTTTAATAAAAACAAAAGAAAGACAATTTAATGACAGAGAATACGTGTAACTCTCCTCATATAAAAAATGGCATAAAACCCTCTCTAATTTCGCATCTGTTTATTTGGAGAGAAGATAATTCAGACCTATAGCATGTAAAACTATAAAATCTGCGCACACATGTAGTCTTCTCTCCCATCATCACATTGATTCAAGAACACTGACTTTTGTGATTACAGGTACATTAACTTTGTCATCCAAGGATCTCAAAGCCCTTTACAAATGTTAAATCTCATGAATCTTCATAATACTCTGAGTCCTTATAGCACCTCATGTGCTATGTACCATAAGTCTGAATGGTTTTGCCTGTTTGTACTGGATTGCAAGTTCTCTGGGCTAGGAAGAGGCATGTCTCTTGATCTGTTTGTTCAGCGCTGAGTACACTTTGACTCTTGATAAACAATGAGAGTCAGGTTTTCAAGAGAGCTGAGCAGCAAACAGGTCCAATTGTTTCCCATTTCCAACCTCATATTGGTATCTCTGAGTGCCTCTTCTACCTTGCTGCTCCATAGTAGTTACTGTACTTGATTTAAGCACTCTTTGAAGGGCCACCATAAAGGAACAAGAGGGAATATTAACTCTGGGCCCTATACTGTATTCCTCTCTATAAAGAACTCCCAGTAAATTGTAGAATCAGGCCTTGCCATGGCACTTTAAAAACACAGTAGCTAACATTTTACTGAAGCAATGTGATCCAGTATGGCAAAATATTTTATTTTATATTTAAATGTCTTTTTCTAGAAGTCTAATTAGGCAAAAAATGCCTGGAAAATATCTCTGGTTTTAAACATTTAAAAACTGAAATTTGAAAGAAAGTTGATTTTGATAGCAGGCTGTATAGTGTAAAGAGAATAAATAATGAGAGCTGCGCTTAAGTGGCAGTGCTTGGGTTCACTGTCTTTCACAAAATGACAGTTAGCACTTATTTCTTGTTATCTACCACTGGAGAAGGCTGGTGACCAGTCCCTGCTCTTTTTTTCACAAATTAGCCACAACCTTGAGTGAATAATTGATATACAGGGTGAATTTTCAAATGTGCAAAGTGATGGTTGCCATTTTGTACACAGAGCCTAGATAATCTGTGCACATGTGCCCGTGACAGAAAAACACATACACAAGGGAATAAAAATGTTTGAAGACTAGGCTTCATCCTCAGTGGACAGGCACAAGAGTAATTGCACAACTGTCAGCACCCATTCAGATTTTTCAGAAACCTCCCCGTAGATCTCATAAGGCAGTAGAGGATAAGGAAACTAATTCATAACCATCAGCAATAGAACACACAATAACAGTTATTGCTTATACAATACTTTTTATCAGTACAGCTCAAACTTCTTCTCAGTCTTTAATGTATGTACCCTCACAACACCTTTGTGAAGCCATTCTGGGTTGATGGGGTATCTTGGTAACTACTGTTGAAGTTGTTCTATGTTGTATAAATAATTAAGTATTCATTGGAGTAGAGAGTTGAAGTTGGGTCTTCTACCTCCCAGAAGAGAGCCTTAACTACTGGGCTTCAGAGTATTCAGGGTGCATGTTTCTGTCCTGTGGAAGCTGTTCTGTTTTGTATAAAATACTTGAGTATAGCCATTGGGCCTTAAAGGGAGAGTGAGAATTACTATATAGCCTGGTGGTTAGGACTCTTCTCTGGCAGGTGAGAGACTGAAGTTTAACTCCCTGCTCCAATGACTATTTAAGTGTTTATACAGAGTGGGACAACTTCAACAGAAGAGATTGAGACACCTTTCTCCCATAACCCAGACTAGTTTATAGCCTGATGGGTAGGGCAGTCAGGTAGGTGGGGCAAGACCTGGGTTCAAATCCCTGCTGCAGAGTAGTGATTCAAACCTGGGTTTCCCACATACAAGCTGAATGCCCTCACCACTGAGCTAAAAGTTATAAATTGGGTGGAGGCACTCCTTTCCCTGGCTTTTTTGTGACTGCACAGCCCCTGTCAGTAATTGCAATCCTGATAGGCACCCGTCGCTTGCTGAGACATTGCAATGGGGTGACCATGGAATGCATGAGCTAAATTAATATATATTTTTTTAAAAGTATATAACATTTTGGAGTTAAATCAACCAAGATTTATTGTATGTATGCACCCATCACATGGGCATCACATGTTAGGGCTTGGAAACAATTGCTTAGTTCACACCACTGTAGTTTTAGAAAGCCAAATTTAAATATCTCTTGTGTTTTAAAAGGTTTTACCAGGTTGAGAGAGATCCTCTATACGTAAAACCAAAGAAGCTCTTAAAGTTCAACTGCTATAACAGCCTGGCCATAGGTCATACAAACAGAATACTTTTTAATTTATTTTTCAATAAGCCAATCAAAGTTTAGTAGTAAGTGCTTTACAGAAAAATAGAATATACTGTCCCTGTCCTTTCACAAATGCAACAAGGAAGACAACAAATTGAAGAGATTTTGAAAGAGCAACCGGGGATAAGGAGCATTTTGAAAGACAATTTCCTAACTCAAAAAGTGTTGCATGCAATACAGGAATTCTACAGTAGTCCTCATCTAGTCAAATAAAGAGAAAATGATTACAGAACTAAAATTTGTGGTTGCTTAGGAGGAAGTGATCATGACTTGGTTACATTTCTTATATACAAAGAGAATGAAGTCCAAATCAGTAATAAGTACTTGCTGCTTTAAAAGAGTCAAAGTTGAACACAACTCTGAGACAGATCAGCTGGGAGAATTTAAACAGAGAAATATGAATGATAATTGGGAATTTTTGTAAGAACACTTTACTAGATGGCTAAAAAGCTACAATTTAGAAAGAAGTCTACACTGCCTAAAAACCAGTCTGGCTCAAAGGGAAAGTGAAAGAAGCCATAAAAATACCACTCCCCAAATATATAATATAACAAAAAAATCCTAAACAGTAGTATTGATCCATTACTAAATGGAAATGTTAGAACTGGCAATAATTCTGAAAAGGCAGAAATGTTCAATAAATATTAATGTTCTGTATTTGGAGGAAAAGCCAGATAACGTGTTTATATCATATGATGATGAAATACTTTCCATTCCAAGAGTAACTAAGGAAGATGTTAAACAGCAGCTACTGAAGTTAGCAATTTTAAAATCAGCAGCTCTGGATACCTTGCTTCCAAGGATTTTAAAAGACCTGGCTGAGGAGTTCTCTGGACTGTTAATGTTAATTTTAAATAAATTTTGGAACAATGGATAAGGTTTACAGGACTAGAAAACAGCTAATGTTTAAATATATCCATATTTAAAAGGGATAAATGGAATGACTGAGGTAGTTATAGGCCTGGATAATCAGTGGATCCTTGACAAAATAATGGAATGGCTGATACAGGACTTGATTAATAAAGAATTAAAGGAATGTAATATAATTAATGATGATCAACATGGGTTTATGGAAAATCATCTGGTCAAACTAACTTGATATCTTTTTGATGAGATTAAAAAATTGGCTTATAAAGGTAATAGTGTTGTAATACACTTTAACTTCATGAAGACATTTTACTTGGTACCACATGATATTTTGATTAAGAAACAGAATGATACCAAATCAATGTGGCACAGATTAATTTAATCAAAAACTGGTTATCTGATAGCTCTGAAGATATAATTGTAAAAGGGAAATCATCATCAAGAGGGTGTATTTCTAGTGGGATCCCAGAAGGTTTGCTTCTTGGCCCTGTGGGAGTTAACATTTTTATCAATGTCCTGGAAGAAAACCACAAACCATCATTGATCAAGTTTGTAGATGACACAAAGATTGGGGTGATGGTAAGTAATGAAAAGGAAAGATCATTGATACAGTGTGTAAGCAAACACTACTGTCTGTAGTGTGTGTTTGTTTGTGTTTGGGGGTTACTTGCTGTGTACTGAGCTTGTGTTTGTCAGGCTTGGTCTACACTAACCCTCCAAATCGAACTAAGGTACGCAACTTCAGCTACGTGAATAACGTAGCTGAAGTTCGAAGTACCTTAGTTCGATCTTACCTCGGTCCACACGCGGCAGGCAGGCTCCCCCGTCGACTCCGCGGTACTCCTCTCGTCTAGCTGGAGTACCGCAGTCGACGGCGAGCACTTCCGGGTTCGACTTATCGCGTGCAGACAAGACGCGATAAGTTGAACCCAGAAGTTCGATTGCCAGCCGCCGAACTAGCGGCTGGGTATAGACGTACCCTCAGTCTGTTTGGTTGGTTGGTTGGTTAAAGGACCGTGTGTTGTGGCTGGCAGTTGGAAGCTGTGAGCTTCAAAGGAAGGTTTGAAAGCTAGAAGCCTCTGGTAAGTGGCTGAGCCTTAATCAGTGGACGGGGCATTCATACAGGCCAGGGCTTTATAAAGCAGCGCACCAGCGACCAGGGAGCTTTTGCGAACAGGGGCTGCTAACAGGGAGTTTCGCAGGGGAGTTGGGAAGGGGAGTGGGAAGGGGCAAGGGTTCCCAGTTCTATCTGTTTTCCCTTTATTCCCCTTAAAACCTAAAACTTCTTGCTTAAACAACCCTTTCAGCGGGCAGGGGGCTGCAGACAGGAGTTTGACAGAGGGAGGCTTATGATGGTTAGGAAGACCCGCAACACCTGTGCCAGCACTGCTTCTGTCTCCTCCACCTGCGCCTGTAGCCAGACAGAGCGCCTGAGCATGGATGCTTCTACCCAGATTCTGATGTGGTTTTGCAGAGACTGTAACTTGCAATTTCCACTTACTGATATCCAGGCTGGGGGGACCATCCAATGTGAAAGGTGCCTGCTGGTGGAATCTCTCAGGCAGCAGGTGGGGGAGCTACAGGAGGAGGTGGTTCGGTTGAGGAGCATCTGAATCCACGAGCAATTCCTGGACAGTGTCCATGTGGAGACAGCTGAGGTAGCTGTCCCAGTACACAGGACTGCTGATACACCACTGGTGGAGGAGGAGATGGCTCAGGGTGGACACTGGCAGCTGATTACTTCTGGCAGCAGGCAGTGCTCCACCCCTGCTCCGAACCCTCCCGCCGTGGTAATAGGTAACTGTTATGCTCTTCTTGATACAGGAAAGAAGGGATCACCCCCTACAGTAAAGGAGGAGAAGCCTTGTACCCCTAAGGCTGGGAGGTCTGCTGCCACCACTGCAAATAGGAAACGTAGGGTAGTGGTGATCGGAGACTCTCTGCTGAGGGGGACGGAGGCGCCCATCTGTCGCCCTGACATTTCATCTTGGGAGGTATGCTGCCTGCTGGGAGCCCGTATCCGAGATGTTACGGAGGCATTGTCGAGGATTATCCAGCCCTCTGACTACTACCCCATGCTACTCATCCATGTGGGCACAAATGATACTGTGCGGTGTGACACTGAGTGGATCAAGAGTGACTACAGGGCTCTGGGAGTACGGGTGAAGGAGTTTGGAGTGCAGGTGATATTCTCTTCGATTCTTCCTGTCAAAGGTAGGGGCCCGGGCAGAGACAGATGCACCATGGAGGTGAATGCCTGGCTGCGAAGATGGTGTCGCCAGAAGGGCTTTGGCTTCCTAGACCACGGGATGCTATTTGAGGAAGGACTGCTAGGTAGAGATGGCGTTCACCTTTCGAGGAGGGGAAAGACCCTATTTGGACACAGATTGGCTAACCTAGTGAGGAGGGCTTTAAACTAGGTTTGATGGGGACAGGTGAGCAAAGCCCGCAGATAAGTGGGGAACATGGAGACCTGGGAGATGGGTCAGAAACGAGAGGGAGTGTGGGCTATATTGGAAGAGAGAAAGGAGGGTTAGGACAAAACTGGGAGGAAAGATCAAACCAGTATCTTAGATGCCTATTTACAAATGCGAGAAGTATGGGTAATAAGCAGGAAGAACTGGAAGTGCTAATAAATAACTACAACTATGACATTGTTGGCATCACTGAAACTTGGTGGGATAATACACATGATTGGAATGTTGGTGTGGATGGATACAGCTTGCTCAGGAAGGAGAGACAGGGGAAAAAGGGAGGAGGTGTTGCCTTATATATTAAAAATGTGCACACTTGGACTGAGGTAGAGATGGACATAGAAGATGGAAGTGTTGAGAGTCTCTGGGTTAGGCTAAAAGGGGTAAAAACCAAGGGTGATGTCATGCTAGGAGTCTACTACAGGCCACCTAACCAGGTGGAAGAGGTGGATGAAGCTTTTTTTAAACAAATAACAAAATCATCCAAAGCCCAAGATTTGGTGGTGATGGGGGACTTCAACTATCCGGATATATGTTGGAAAAATAACACAGCAGGGCACAGACTATCCAACAAATTCTTGGACTGCATTGCAGACAACTTTTTATTTCAGAAGGTTGAAAAAGCTACTGGGGGGAAGCTGTTCTAGACTTGATATTAACAAATAGGGAGGAACTCGCTGAGAATTTGAAAGTAGAAGGCAGCTTGGGTGAAAGTGATCATGAAATCATAGAGTTTGCAATTCTAAGGAAGGGTAGAAGGGAGAACAGCAAAATAGAGACAATGGATTTCAGGAAGGCAGATTTTGGTAAGCTCAGAGAGCTGATAGGTAAGGTCCCATGGGAATCAAGACTGAGGGGAAAAACAACTTAGGAGAGTTGGCAGTTGTTCAAAGGGACACTATTAAGGGCCCAAAAGCAAGCTATTCCGCTGGTTGGGAAAGATAGAAAATGTGGCAAAAGACCATCTTGGCTTAATCACGAGATCTTGCATGATCTAAAAAATAAAAAGGAGTCATATAAAAAATGGAAACTAGGACAGATTACAAAGGATGAATATAGGCAAACAACACAGGAATGCAGGGGCAAGATTAGAAAGGCAAAGGCACAAAATGAGCTCAAACTAGCTACGGGAATAAAGGGAAACAAGAAGACTTTTTATCACTACATTAGAAACAAGAGGAAGACCAAAGACAGGGTTGGCCCACTGCTTAGTGAAGAGGGAGAAACAGTAACAGGAAACTTGGAAATGGTAGAGATGCTTAATGACTTCTTTTGTTTCGGTCTTCACCGAGAGGTCTGAAGGAATGCCTAACACAGTGAATGCTAATGGGAAGGGGGTAGGTTTAGCAGATAAAATAAAAAAAGAACAAGTTAAAAATCACTTAGAAAAGTTAGATGCCTGCTAGTCACCAGGGCCTGATGAAATGCATCCTAGAATACTCAAGGAGCTAATAGATGAGGTATCTGAGCCTCTAGCTATTATCTTTGGAAAATCATGGGAGACGGGAGAGATTCCAGAAGACTGGAAAAGGGCAAATATAGTGCCCATCTATAAAAAGGGAAATAAAAACAACCCGGGAAACTACAGACCAGTTAGTTTAACTTCTGTGCCAGGGAAGATAATGGAGCAAGTAATTAAGGAAATCATCTGCAAACACTTGGAAGGTGGTAAGGTGATAGGGAACAGCCAGCATGGATTTGTAAAGAACAAATCATGTCAAACCAATCTGATAGCTTTCTTCGATAGGATAACGAGCCTTGTGGATAAGGGAGAAGCTGTGGATGTGGTATACCTAGACTTTAGTAAGGCATTTGATACGGTCTCACATGATATTCTTATCGATAAACTAGGCAAATACAATTTAGATGGGGCTACTATAAAGTGGGTGCATAACTGGCTGGATAACCGTACTTAGAGAGTTGTTATTAATGGTTCCCAATCCTGCTGGAAAGGCATAACGAGTGGGGTTCTGCAGGGGTCTGTTTGGGGACTGGATCTGTTCAATATCTTCATTAATGACTTAGATATTGGCATAGAAAGTACGCTTATTAAGTTTGCGGATGATACCAAACTGGGAGGGATTGCAACTGCTTTGGAGGACAGGGTCATAATTCAAAATGATCTGGACAAATTGGAGAAATGGTCCGAGTTAAACAGGATGAAGTTTAACAAAGACGAATGCAAAGTGCTCCACTTAGGAAAAAAAAATCAGTTTCACACATACAGAATGGGAAGAGACTGTCTAGGAAGGAGTACGGCAGAAAGGGATCTAGGGGTTATAGTGGACCACAAGCTAAATATGAGTCAACAGTGTGATGCTGTTGCAAAAAAAGCAAACATGATTCTGGGATGTATTAACAGGTGTGTTGTGAGCAAGACACGAGAAGTCATTCTTCCGCTCTACTCTGCTCTGGTTAGGCCTCAGCTGGAGTATTGTGTCCATTTCTGGGCACCGCATTTCAAGAAAGATGTGGAGAAATTGGAAAGGGTCCAGAGAAGAGCAACAAGAATGATTAAAGGTCTTGAGAACATGACCTCTGAAGGAAGGCTGAAAGAATTGGGTTTGTTTAGTTTGGAAAAGAGAAGACTGAGAGGGGACGTGATAGCAGTTTTCAGGTATCTAAAAGGGTGTCATAAGGAGGAGGGAGAAAACTTGTTCACCTTAGCCTCTAAGGATAGAACAAGAAGCAATGGCCTTAAACTGCATCAAGGGAGGTCTAGGTTGGACATTAGGAAAAAGTTCCTAACTGTCAGGGTGGTTAAACACTGGAATAAATTGCCTAGGGAGGTTGTGGAATCTCCATCTATGGAGATATTTAAGAGTAGGTTAGATAAATATCTATCAGGGATGGTCTAGACAGTATTTGGTCCTGCCATGCGGGTAGGGGACTGGACTCGATGACCTCTCGTGGTCCCTTCCAGTCCTAGAATCTATGAATCTATAAGAACGGCCATACCGGGTCAGACCAAAGGTCCATCTAGCCCAGTATCCTGTCTACCGACAGTGCCCAATGCCAAGTGCCCCAGAGGGAGTGGACCGAACAGGCAATGATCAAGTGATCTCTCTCCTGCCATCCATCTCCATCCTATGACAAACAGAGGCTAGGGACACTGTTCCTTACCCATCGTGGCTAATAGCCATTAATGGACTTAACCTCCAAGAATTTATCTAGTTCTCTTTTAAACCCTGTTATAGTCCTAGCCTTCACAACCTCCTCAGGCAAGGAGTTCCACAGTTTGACTGTGCGCTGTGTGAAGAAGAATTTCCTTTTATTTGTTTTAAACTTGCTGCCCATTAATTACATTTGGTGGCCCCTAGTTCTTATATTATGGGATCAAGTAAATAACTTTTCCTTATGCACTTTCTCCACACCACTCATGATTTTATATACCTCTATCATATCCCCCCTTAGTCTCCTCTTTTCTAAGCTGAAAAGTCCTAGCCTCTTTAATCTCTCCTCATATGGGACCCGTTCCGAACCCCTAATCATTTTAGTTGCCCTTTTCTGAACCTTTTCTAGTGCCAATATATCTTTTTTGAGATGAGGAGAGCACACCTGTACGCAGTATTCGAGATGTGGGTGTACCATGGATTTATATAAGATATTCTCCGTCTTATTCTCTATCCCTTTTTTAATGATTCCTAACATCCTGTTTGCTTTTTTGACCGCCTTTGCACACTGCATGGACATCTTCAGAGAACTATCCACGATGACTCCAAGATCTTTTTCCTGACTTGTTGTAGCTAAATTAGCCCCCATCATATTGTATGTATAGTTGTGGTTATTTTTTCCAATGTGCATTACTTTACATTTATCCACATTAAATTTAATTTGCCATTTTGTTGCCCAATCACTTAGTTTTGTGAGATCTCTTTGAAATTCGTCACAGTCTGCTTTGGTCTTAACTATCTTGAGCAGTTTAGTATCATCTGCAAACTTTGCCACTTCACTGTTTACCCCTTTCTCTAGATAATTTATGAACAAGTTGAATAGGATTGGTCCAAGGACTGGCCCTTGGGGAACACCACTAGTTACCCCTCTCCATTCTGAGAATTTACCGTTAATTCCTACCCTTTGTTCCCTGTTTTTAACCAGTTCTCAATAAATGAAAGGACCTTCCCTTTTATCCCATGACAGCTTAATTTATGTAAGAGCCTTTGGTGAGGGACCTTGTCAAAGGCTTTCTGGAAATCTAAGTACACTATGTCCACTGGATCCCCCTTGTCCACATGTTTTGTTTACCCCTTCAAAGAACTCTAATAGATTAGTAAGACACAATTTCCCTTTACAATATGTATTACAATATGACCAAAGTATGTAGGCCATACTTATACGATAGAGGATTTTATCGTAGGAACCAATGACTCTGAAAAAGGCTCAAGGGTCATGTTACATAGTCTGCTGAACATAAGTTCTCTGTGTGATGCTGTGGCCAAGAGGGGTTATGCAATCCATGGATGTGTAAACTGTGTATATGAAGTAGGAGTAGAAAGATATTACCTCTGTATTTGGCACTGGTGTAATTGCTGCTGGAATACTATGCCATGTTCTGGTGTCCATGACTCAAGAATGATGTTGAAAAATTGGAGAGGTTTTAGAGAAGAGCCACAAGAATGGTTAAAATATTAAAATGATTAAAATATATGCCTTATAGTGAAAGATTCAAAGAGCTTAATTTAGTTTATCAAAGAGATGGTTAAGGGATGACTTGAATACACTCTATAAGTACCTCAATGGGTGACAGAAATTTGATGATGGAGGACTTTTCAGTCTAGCCAACAAAAGTATGAGATCCAATGGTTAGAGGTTGTAGCTAGACTAATTGGCTACAAATAAGGAACAAAATTTGAATAGGGATAATCTATTATTGGAACAATATTGTTCATATTATAATTCAGGGAATTATTAATTCATTCAGGGAAGTCCTATGGCCTGAATTTTAGATTGTTTGGGCCAGTTCAGTCCTTTTGTAAGTATTTGCTGTTTCCTAAGAGAGCTGTGTTTGCTTTTAGCATGGGCAAATTTTATTCTTTATTTATAAGCTGAAACAAGTAGGTATAGGATTAATAAAACTGGCAGAATCTTACTTAGCATCATCACGGCAAATTCCAAAAGGATGTAGCCTTGCAGGTTGATGCCACCTGGATGATCTCTAGCTAGGTAGTAACATTCCAGGCATCAACTTTACATTTCCTGCCAACGTATAGGATACTGGAATGGCCCTTTCGCAAGGTTTCATTGGTCATTTTTGCTTCAGCAGCAGAGAAACTCATGGCTGTTTCAACTTCAAGGACAATTCACTAGATTGTCACAGGTGATCAGCTTCCGTATAAACACACTCATGGTGGAAACATACCAACAACAGTAGGCATTTTACTGAGATTCACCATCGTTTTTTTAATGTACTATAGATGCGTAATACTCCTTTTAAATATTAGGTTGCCCTCCCAAAAGTTTAATGGAGGTAATCAAAACATTATAGATACCAATTTTAATAGCACAGTTTATCTGAAATATTTTAGTGTTTGCCTCTCTACCAATATTTAATTTGATCATTCCAGGATATTTGTAGCCATGAGACTCTAAGTATTTCTGTGATGAAGAATAATTTATTTCCTGTTGTCTGGCAGTTCAATGTGTAGGCACTACACTATAGATTGGCACATTTCTCTCCTTTCTCTTGTACTCATTAGCAGGGAGTCTTAATCTCTTATTTCATTGCTTTTCTGAATAATCACAATATCTCACTATCCCAGTGGGACTCTGTCTAAGACTGAGTAGAAAATTAGAATTACATCAGGCAGGTTTATAATAATTCTGAAGAACTAATGTAACATAAAAAATAAGACATTTCTGCTCTACATATGGTTTTAATTATTGTAGGTTCTGCAGTATAATTCCAAAATACACAAATGTTTCATTAGAATTGAAATCTACAGATCTGCTTCATTCTTTTTCTTTAAAAAACAAAAATAGTTCCTTCAGTCCAAATGTGCTATAAAGACAACTACTAAACCACAACACTTTAAAATGAAACAAAAACTTAAATGAGAGGTTCCCAGGAGTTTTATTAATATTGATTTGTGAATTTCCTGTGTTGGTAGCAACATGTGCATTATATGTGCAAAATATAGTAATATTCTGAAGTTTAATCAATATTTTTAATTGCTTACATGGAATTGGTAGTCTGAAAACAAACTTTTGATATAATTGTTGAAGGAATGTATTTATTTATTTTTGCTTTTTGCTGATATTATTTTAATTAGACCTGTGAATTTGAACCCAAATCTAAAATTGTATATTTCCACTCTGTCCTAAATAAGCTCAAATCCAGTATGTTCATAAATGTTTGGGTATGAAAGTTTAGGTTTTATCAGACTACCTCAAGTCACCACTCCACTTGATTTATCATTATAATTAACTCCACTTGCACCAAATGCCAATTAGATTGATGCTAATCATATGGTTGGAGTGTTTGAACTGATTTAATTGTCTCTTAATTGCACAAGGCCAAAAATAGGAAGAAAAAATATTTAATCCAATTATAAAATGATTTAACAACACTGGATTGCTTTATTTTTCATTTAAATTTCATATTGCATTTCGATTGATGATAGCATACATTTCCCACGGTACAGTTTCTGTATATTTTCTTGTGTAACAGTAATTGACAATGGAATTTAATTTTGGGAATGCATAAAAATATTTGTTTTGTTTCAACAAACAATTAGGGAAATTCTGCTTCTTGCTAGTTATACCTAAGCAATCCTTGTCTCAGTCCACAGTAACTGAAATCCAGTAGATTTGGTTTGCTGGTTGCAATTTTGGTTTCCTCTGAAGGGTAATCACAGGGTACATGATGAGAACACGTTGCATTGTATCCTTTGCACTGAAGTCTGTAGACTCCATCAATTTCAGTGTCTTTTGGATCAGAACCCAAATAAAAACACTTGTATTGTACATGCACCTTATATTTCCTGTTAGCGTTTAATACAATATATATCTGAAAGTTATAGGATGTTTGTAAGCTGAGACTAGATTGCTTGGCTTCATATAAAATGATATAAGATGATAGCTTTTCAAATAGACATTTTTGGGAAAACTGATGGTCATACAGGGTATCAATGTGATGAAAAATAAATGAATAGCAACCCACCTGCCCTGAAAACTTGACAATACAGTGACTTCTGTAGTTTATTACCACTGTGTTTGCAATTAACTATATTCCGAGAATGTTGAAAAAAAGAGAATGCTGGGAATGCTATGATAAAGGTAATTGTAACAGCAAATGGTAGATGGAAAACTTTTACTGGGACCACTGTAAGACTGGATATGAGCTAGGGAACATTAATTTGGACATCAGTCTCTAATCCCACAGCAGTTAATCAGCATTCCTGAGTTCTCCAGCTTTCTGGAGCATTCATATTGTGTTCAGAGACTGAGATTTTCAAAAGTGCTGAATATTTGCCTAACTCTGCTCCCATTAAAATCAATATAAATTTTTCTACTGACATCTGTTGGAGCAGAGTTTAGGCTAATGCTGAGTTCTTATGAAAATCCCACCTGGCTTGTTTATCTTCTGCTGCTTTTGGAATGTGTGCAATCAAGTCAATTTGCTGCTAAATGTACAAAGTATTTTCCTCAACATTTCATTAGGACATTTCCAGTTGTTGACTTCTCTACTTTAGCAGATAAATATATCTATTTTAATATAGAGGTCTTGGCTACTACTGTTACTACAACACAATACAAATGTGATTGTATATTGTTCTGGCTGCCTCCACTAATAAAAGGGCATGCACCTCATAGAGAAATAAAATGTGTTTTTAAATACATACAATTTTCCACCTGGGGAGAGGAAGGGAGAATAAAAGAGAGAATCACACACAGCATATGCTAGTCATGGTGCTTAATGCACTAATGGAAGGCACTCCAATGACACAATGGTAGGATTGATATAAAAGTCTGATTAAAATAGTTAAAATTGCTAGGTTGTAAGCAGTTCAGATAAGGGAATGTGTCCTACTCTTTTTTTTTTTAAAGCATGCGTAATAATAACCTGGCTCCATGGCTATCAACCATTTTATAAGAGGAAACTGCTTGGTCTATCTTTCTCACAACACCGCTGTAGTCCTATTAAGAATATATTCTTATTCTTATCCTTTCGTGGATACAACCTCTGACTTTAACCTAGCGCCAGATGAAAGTTTATTCTTCATGCTGTTGCACAGTGTGATGTGATGATAGTGACAATGCACTTGGAAATGGAACAACAATCTCCTAATAAATCTGCTTATATGACAAGACTGAGTTATTTCATTTCAAGCAAATGTATTTGGCAGTCTTTAGTTCGATTCAGGTAAAGTTTGTCAGGATTAGCTAATGCAACAAATTTGAGATATGAGTGTTCTCAAGGTCACTGGATCACAGTAAATGGCTGTATTCCTAAAAGGTAAAGAAAAAGGTAGCATTGCTGTCAAGACATTCAGATTTTGTACCACTTTCAGCGTAAAACCTGAATATATTTTTGACAGAAAAAACAGAGAAAAGGATGAATTACTCAGAGTAAATGTATAAGATAATGTGCCTATAATTTTGGTAGCTAGACACCCTTTATACAATTGAATAGTTTTCAAAATTTAGATTGATACACTCCTCTCCATCCTCCCCTACTGTAATACTGCTAATGTAAAGGTGATTTTTCCTTGGATTAGAAGCTAATTGGGGAATGATTTAGTACTCACAATTAAGTATTGTATTGTCTTAGAGGATAGAATTTTGGATCTTCAACACTCGAAATACAAACTTCCACTACTTGAAGTTAATGATCATTTCAGCACATTAGCTGGTCATAATAGGCACTTATTCTGCTTGTGGGTCAGTCCCTAGTGGAAGACATAATCACAAATGCTTAGCCAGTGTCTTACATATTTCCCTTGTTAAGGGAAGATCATCCTGAGATTCTGAGGTCAATCAACATATTGAATATACTATAGCAACTCAAAAATCTCCCACAATGATTTTCATGTGCATTTTGATAAGATTGAGCTCTGTGGGACTCAACAAGACTCTTCTTTAGATAAGAAGAGCTGTTGTCTGAGAAGATCTTTGTGAGAGGAATCAATGCAGCCATTTAAAATCAATCTCACTCAATCCTGGAGATGAATGAACAACATTAATAATCAATACTGTCAAAACTCATCAATAGACCTAACAGTAATAACATGTATGTTTGCTTTCTGTCCATAGCCAGGAGGAAATCCACCATCTGTGTCATATTCAGGTCAGAAGCCCAATTAATCTGGGGTCTAAAAAGTTTAAATGTTGCTGGCAACTTGCCATCTCTAAAGGAGACATTATCTATTTAATTATAAGAAAGTCCAATATAAATGGCAGTGGTGTCTATACAGCCAACAGCACTTGCTTCAGTTAAGGTGGCAACACACTAAGGCCTGGTCCACGTGTAAAGTTGCAGCAGTTTAACTAAAATCATTTTTAAAAGTCAATTTAGTTACACTCCTGCAAGCACTTATATGGACACTCATAAACTATTTTGCAAAAGGCATATATTGGTTTACTTTAAGTAGATTTCTTAATGACTTAAGCTAAATCAAAATAAGCCCATTGTAAACCAGTGTGAGAGTTTACATGGGTTTGCACTATTTAACTAAATTGATCTGAAAACCAATTTTCATCAAACCAGTGCAACTTTTGTGTTTAGACCAGTCTGAAGCAATTGCCAGATTTAACCTGTTTACTTACCTTTCACACACAGAATTTTGTATAGCATTGCAATAAACTACATCCCACATATTTCTAGTCCCTTACACTCTTCCCCAACATCCCTGATGATATTTAACCTCATCACTTCTAGTCCTTTACCTTTTTTGTGTATAGAACATCAAGTCATATACTGAAACAGCTAATCATCAGAAACAGTTGCCCATTGAAAAACAAACACACCCCTCATTAATATAATGCTCTAAATCACCACTATGTGATAGTCTGATTATAATACACACCAGCAATACAGGAAGAACACATGTTAATTTAGTGGTGTTGGTCACTTCGTAAGATATTGGTGATAGGCTCACCTGGGAAAGAACCTGCATGTTTGTAGTGAGACAGTGCTGCAGACAGCAGGCAGATCCTTTCCAGCATTCAGATCATGTATCCACAGAGGTCTTATGTGGGAGAAGTTTGGAAGAGGCCATTAAAATTGTCATTCCCTTTTCATGTCTCTTTGCATGGGAACTGCAGGTCCCGGTTCTTCTCTGCTTATACTCTCAAAGCCTAGGGTTCAACAATGCTATACAAATAAGTGTCCACAAAATCAATCTCACAGTACTACAGAGAAACTAAAAGGATATACATCTCTTAATGGATATCTTTTAAAGTTCTCAAAAGAAATGTTCAAAAAGCAAAAGAACTATAAATGTCACAATAACCTAAAAGACATGGTAAAATCCCTACATTCATGAAGAAAAACTGCAGCATTTTTTTCTTTTCACTAGGAAGCAAATAGCAACAATTTTCTGCCGTGTATGCAGCACTACCAGTGGAACTCCCATTTTTAGTAATAGACTAAATATAATGGGCTCTCTTCTAACAAGTGTTTTACATTTCAAAGACTCTTCACTTTGTAGAGCAAAGAGAACCAAACCCTTTTTTTTAAACACAAAAGGCCAACAGTATTGTCTCTGTCTATGTAATTTTTTTCACCACAGAGGATGATTGGGCACAGAGGTTATAGACTGCTGAGTCCAGTTCCACTTAGTTCACAGGCTGCAGAAAAGGAAACCGCCTTGAGACCAAATGCATTCAGCTTACAGCTTTTGTACCAAAGGGGCACCTGGAAAATTAGAAATGACGAAAGCTGTTTCTTTCAGGTAGCAAAACAAAAAGAGACTAAAAAAGGGACATTATTTCAAAACACAGTCATGCTTTTTAGGCTGTAGGCAATTTCCATGATTGCACAATTGAGTAAAATTCCATCTACATTCCATCTTAAGCAAATATACATCCTTGAATTTTGTTCTATCGAAAATGGAAGCCCCAGCTTCCATTATCAGTAAAGCAGCATCTAGTTAGTATATTCCTTATTATTCTAACAGGTCACCATAGCTTATCAGGGTATGTCAACTCTGCAGTTTAATACCTGTGTCTGTCCCATGCCAGTTGGCTTGGACTCATGGGGCTCGGGCTGCAGGGCTGTAAAGCCATGGGCACAGAGGTGTTCTGGCAGGGGCTGGAGCCTGGGCTTTGAGACCCTCCCCCCTTGCATAATCCCAGAGCCTAGGCTGTAGCCTGAGCCCAAATATCTATACTGCAGTTTTACACATAGGCGCTGACTCTGTGGGTGCTCTGGGGCTGGATCACCCACAGGGAAAAATTAGTGGGTGCACTGCACCCATTGGCAGCCAAGCTCCCCTCACCCCCCCCATCCTCCCCTGAGTGTTCCATGTCCCCACTCCTCCGTCTACCTCCCAGCGCTACCCGCCCGGCCGCCACCAAACAGCTGTTTGGCAGTGTTAGCACGCTCTGGGAGGGTGGGGGAGTAGTGGGAACCCATGGCTTGCTCAGGAGAGGAGGCGGGGTCGAGGCAAGGATTTGGAGAAGGAGTTGGAATGGGGCAGGGAGAGGGCAGAGACCTTGGGGAAGGGGTTGGAATGGGGGTGGGGCAGAGGTGGGAAGAGGCGGGCAGGGCTGGGGCCTCATGGAAGGGGTGGAGTGGGGGTGGGGCCAGGGACGGAGGGGGTTTGAGCACCCATGGGAAAGAGGGGAAGTCGGCACCTATAGCTTTACAGCAGGGGTCGGCAAACTCTGGCTAGCGGCTCAGCAGGGTAAGCACCCTGGCGGGCCGGGCCAGTTTGTTTACTTGCTGCATCGGCAGGTTCGGCCGATTGCGGCTCCCACTGGCCAGGATTCACCGTCCCAGGCCAATGGGGGCTGCGGGAAGTGGCGCGGGTGAGGGATGAGCTGGCTGCGGCTTCCTGCCTGGGACGCCGAACCTTCCGACACGGCAGGTAAATAAACTGGCCTAACCTGCCAGGGTGCTTACCCTGGCGAACCGCGTGCCAGAGGTTGCCGACTCCTGCTTTACAGTCATGCAGCCCGCACCCCAGTAGCTTGAGTCAGTTGACATGAGCCAGCCACGGATGTTTAATTGCAGTGTAGGCACACTCTCAATGATCTGAAAGAGATTAAGTAGGAGGGGAGGAGAGCAGATCTTTGATGGGAAAAAGGTGAATGAATCTGGCTAAGAATCTGATTGGCACATAGAGTTTTTATGGTCTTGTGATGTGGCATTTGTGAGGAATAGCATGCATTTTTTTTCTCTGCTATAACTTTTCAAATTCTCAACCAGCACAATTGATTTGCTTCCTTGGTATGTGATTAACCTAACTGTGACAAGTTCCAGAGTGGAATACTTTTCATTGTCAAGGGGTTTCATCCTATTTTACAGATAAAAAATAATTATTGTATTCAGTGGAGTGTCTCCAACTCCATCCAAGCTGTGGGAAAACACAAGGCACAAATACACTTCCTTCCCTGTAAGTATTTTATTCAGTCTCAAAATTGGAGGTTTTCAGAAGGGAGACCCTTTCCACCATCTACAGAATGGACACTTGCCCTCTTTGTTAGTCACTCTCTTCTCGCCTTTACTGAGTGGGCCTACCATAGTTTAAGTATGTCCTTTTGGCTGTATTTATACCATTCCTATTTAACTGGGCTTATTCATCTAATTAATGTTGCATATTTGCCTGTCTAGGTATTTGTGAAACACCCAAGCATTCGCTTTTGTTTCCCACCTTTTGAGATGACAATGGATAAATCTAAGAGCAGGGCTACTCAGATTTTATCTGATCCAATACCATATGGTGCATAATGGCAGTTCAAAACTATAATAAATTTAATGCTAAAAGTCATGTAATGGCAGACATTTTTTTTTGTATTTTGTGTAATGGGCTAAATACTTGATCTTCTGTGGTGTAAAAACTGTGGTGCCGATACAACAAAGTGGAACTACTCACATGTTGGAAACTAAGTATGTGTTTAAGGTCTTTGCTGGATCAGGACCACTACAACTTGCAGATTTAAGCCTTAAATCCATAGGCATATAGTAGTTTTGTCATAACAGTGCACTTATTATCTGAGTAGCTTAAAAGAAAACAAATGTAATGAGAGAATAGTCATAAAAAATCTTATTTTGAAAGGTTAAAATATTTGTTTTTAATTAACTGACCCATAGAGTCAATGACTCAGCACTATAAAATTTGAATATATTTTGTGTCAGGATTGTGGTACTCAGCGGAACTTTCCTCTTAAGTACTTCTGAATTTTAACATTGAACCAAAAGTGGAGTATGCCAAGGGTGATGGAGCCTGTATAATTTCCAACTATTTCTAATTTCTCATAGGGCAGAATTCAAACCAGTGAGCAAATCTGCAGAGGTTTATTAATGTTTTTGTATCTTTCTAGTGTAAAACCTGTTCTTGTAATCAAGAAAGATGCATTAAAATTGAGATTATAAGTCATGGACACTGAAGAAATATAATGGAGAAGTGTTTTATTATTACACTATCACTTACATGAATACAAACAATCCCAAAATGGCTTGATTTAAAATACATATATGTACACAAATGTGACATACAGATAGGAGGAAAAATTAAAGAACTAAAAAGAAATGATTACTCAGGATATTAAAGTAACACATGAAATGAAAGATTGCAAAGGAGCAGCAAAGATGAATATATTTCGCAGCTGAAGTGAACAGAATAGCAAAGAGCCAGCAGGGCAGTTGAAAGAATAAAATTCTGACACAATTGAGGGCCAAAATGAATTCTTTATCCTAGTGATTATAAAAAATGGAGGTGGTAATATTTCAGGAGGTGAGAGCGATTTCACTCACATTCTTTCCCAGAGCATAAAACATTAAAAGGTTTTATCATTGCATGAGAGCAGATGATAATAAGGCAATTAGAACTATCAAAAGCAGAGAGAGCCAGGCCCAGAAGAATCATATATCAGAATTCAGAAGTAAGTAGCAAAGGGGAAAATAAAGTCTTTTGCACAAAGAGTTGCTAGATGGAGTCAATACTAGGGGACCAAAATAGGCGGCTTGTGTACAATAGTTCAGTTATTTAAGGCAGGGTTAAGGGAGATACCAAGGGATTAAAAACCAGTAAAATTAGTTTTGTCAGATATGGGAAACACTGATAAAGGACAAGATTACAGGATATTTAGACACGTGGCATATAATTTAGTAAGAGGCTGGTGGCATTCATTCATATAGAAGACATCATACCTGACAAATATGCTGGGATCTGAACCTTACTAAATTAGTAGACAAGCATGGAGCAGCAAATAGATACAATTGATTGGGGTTTCAGGAAATCATCTGATATTTGGATAGATTTACAAAGTCAGAAAATATCATACAAGATGTTGAAACAGATTAAAGATTGGTGTGCGTTCAGCAAATATTCTGTAAAAAGGAGTGGTGCAGAGTGGAAAGGGGTAATAAGATTGGTATATGCTCTTTGACTATTATGTTCATGGATGCAATCAACCATACTTTAGAAAGGGTGCTGTGATAGGGGTAATAGAGGACAATCAAAATGATTCTCCAATTTTGGAGAAGCATTGCTCCTGGGGAATTAAAAATTGTACACCATGGATGGACTACATGAAATATTCAGTCCATCTATGCATTTCTGATGTTTACTCCTGCTTCCTGCCTGCATCTACTGTATGTCTGCATCATCTCAATGAATCTCCTGAAAACTGTAGATCATTTGGAGAGCTGAAAGAGCACAGGTGATGCCCCCTGGGATCTAGAACAGCTAAGAATAACAATACAAACAAGTACAGCTATATAAATATACACTGAAGTGCCTCTGATTTTTTTTTTTGCCCACTCTTTTTTATATACTGGTACCTCAAGATGAATTATTTCATGCTACTTACACTCCTTGTGTGGTATTATTGCTTCATTAAATTATTTCAGGTTTGTCAAAACCTATAGGGAATGACATCACATACCAAAAGTATTATCTCCTGGTTGGGGAGAAGTGAAGGGTAACATTGCTGTGATTCATTTTTAGTGCTGGGTAATGCTCTAAGATGCATCATGAATACATTTATTATTGCAGTGGAACAAACCCACACACAGAGCAAAGACCTTCTTGAAGAATAGCATAAGACATACGGTACAGTACATTACAGTTGTGCTGCTATAGTTAAGACTCTGTTGACACTTCCCATTATCTTACCCCAGTTTACTAGGTAGTACCTAGAAATCCCAGCTGAGATTGGGGCTGTATTGCACAATCATATAGTGAGAAATAGACTCTGCCCTGAAGATCTTATAGACTAAAGTGATGAGAGACAAAAAAAGGGAGGAGAGGGAGTGGTGAAGTGACTTGATCAAGGTCACACAAGAGTTCAAGTGATAAGGGATAAGAACCCAGATTTCCTGAATCCCAGTCCACTGCCCTCTCCATTAGACGATGCTGCCTGTCCCATTTTGGGGGAGTTTATATGTACCAAAAAAACTTGGCTAGAGAGCAGATTTAAAAAAATGCATTTTTTTTAAATCCTTTGGTTGATTATTCCTGGGGGGAAAGTAGGTTAAAATATGAATAACTTGCTCTATTTATAATAAGCAGTGTTGCCAATTGGACTGGGTTTTTATGGGGTAAGGTACTATATGGAACATTCCTCAATAAAATAATAGGTTTCTACACAAAATAACACAGATTTTTTTTTGGTTATTTTCAAACAAAGCACCAGGTGCTTTAATTGTGATATATTTGTTCAAACATAATAGGCCAAATTCTTCACCCATGTGAGTGGGCACAACTGCATTGAACTCAATGGAGTTATGTCCACTTACACTAGTGGCGTTACTGTGGTGACTCAGTCCTGATTGATCCCTTTGGCTTGTTTCTTCCAAAGACACAGGGGATAATCAGTCATAGAGCCCATAACAAATGTAAGTATGGATTTGGTAATAAAAAATAATTTGTGAGTGATCTAAATACAGTGCATACAATATGTGCAAAGTGATTCCAGTTAATCATTTTTGACAGGTCTCCTAAATCTTGGTAAGCCAAAGCCCTTCCTTTCACTACTCAAAATTTCCTGACTTTCGAAGGGATGATTTTACATTAATCCTTTTGGTCCTGATCCAGCAAAGCACTTAACCACATGCTTAATTTTAAACATGAGTATTCAGATTGACTTCAGTGAAAATACTCACATGCTTAACGATATGCATGTGCTGAAAGGCTTTGTTGAATCAGGGCCTAATTGTACATCTTATTTCATTTTATTTTACATTAATTATTGGTCCAAAATACTGTTAGGCAATGTGAGGTTAGTACTAAAAAAATCAAAACAAAATTGAATAAAATCCATTAGTCTATTATACCGTATAGATTTGCCACACTGTTAATGAAAGGTTGAACAGGATTAATTAATTTGAACTCATAAGTGGTTATTTAATAGTTTTGATAGGAATTACATGCCTCATTAATCTTAAAGTTGTCAACCTGCATACCTGAGTTAACTATATGTATTTTTAGAGAGCATTAACAGTTTAAGCATTCTTCAGGTACAATCTGTATAAAATATATTTACTAGTCTTTTATTGGAGCTCAGAGACCAGGGTGAGGGTCATATTTGAAATACCTAGTCAATAGATAGTATAATTATAGACTAAGAAAGGAATTGGTTGCAGATCTGAAGGTGGAAGGCAACTTGGATGAAAGTGAATGTGAGATGATAGGCTTCAGGATTCTAACAAAAGGAAGGAGTGAGAGCAGCAGAATAAGGACAATGGACTTAAAAAAACCCCAGACTTTAACAAATTCAGAGAACTACCTGTATTAGGTAAGGTCCCGTTGGAAGACGATCTAAGGGTAAAAGAGACAATATAAGGTACAACAGCAAACTATCCCATTATGAAGGAAAGATATGAAGAATATGGTTTTATCAGGAGCTCTTAAATTGCCTGAAAGAAATCCTACAAAAAGTGGAAACACTGGCAAATTGCTAACAAGGGGTATAAAAGAATAGCAGAAAAGACTAAGGCATACAATGAGTTACACCAAGCAAGGGATTTAAAGGGCAATAAAAAGATGCTCTATAAATACATGAGGAGCAAGAGAGAGACTAAAAAGATGTAGGTCCACTACTTGGCAGGGAAGGAGAGCTAATAATGGATGACATCAAAAAGACTGATTTGTTTAATGCCTATTTTGCTTCAGTTTTCACTAAAGAAATTAATTGTGACCAGATGCTTAATACAGTTAATATCAACAACGGGGAAGGAACACTAGCCAGAATAGGGAAAAAACAGATTAAAGAATATTTGGTTAAACTAATGTATTCAAGTCAGCAGGGCCTGTTGAAATTCACTGTAGTGTATGTAAGGAACTAACTGAAACAATCTTGAAAGCATTAGTGATTATCTGTGAGAACTCATGGAGAATGGGTGAGGTCACAGAGGACTGGAGAAGGGCGCACACAGTACCCTTCTTTAAAAAAAAAAAAAAAAGAGGGAAGAGGACCCGGGGGATAAGAAATTAGATTGGTTTTGATACTTGGAAAGATATTGGAACAAATTATGAAACAATCAATTTGTAAGCACTTAGAGCAGGGATCTGCAACGTTTGGCCCACGGCCTGCCAGGATAGGCCCCTGGCGGGCCGGGCCGGTTTGTTTACTTGCTGCATCTGCAGGTTCAGCTATTTCAGCTCCCACTGGTCACGGTTCGCCATCCAAGGCCAATGGGAGCTGCGGGAAGCAGTGAGGGCCATGGAATGTGCTGGCTGCTGCTTCCCGCAGGCCCCATTGGCCTGGAGTGGTGAACCGTGGCCAGTGGGAGCCGCGATCGACCGAACCTGCTGACATGGCAAGTAAACAAACTGGCCCCGCCCGCCGGGGGCTTACCCTGGTGGGCCGCAGGCCAAAGGTTGCCGATCCCTGACCTAGAGCATATTAGGGTGATAAGTAGTAGCCAACATGGATTTGTTAAGAACAAACCATGCCACACCAACCTAATTTCCTTCTTGGACTGGGTTACTGGGGAAAAGCAGTAGACTTCATAGATATTGATTTTAGTAAGGCTTTTGACACAGTCCAACATGATGTTCTCATAAACAAACTAGGGACATGTGGTCTAGATGAAATTTCTATAAGGTGGATACATAACTAGTTGAAAGAGCATAGTTATAAGCATTTCCCTGTGAAACTGGGAAGATGTATCCAGTGGGGTCCCACAGGGTCAGTCCTGAGTCTGATACTGTTCAACATTTTCATTATTAATTTGGGTAATGGACTGAAGAGTATGCTTATAAAATTTGTTGAAGACACCAAGCTGGGAGGGGTTGCAAACACTTTGGAAGGAAGGATTATAATTCAAAATAACCTTGACAATTGGAGAATTAATCTGAAATCAACAACACAAAATCCAATAAAGGCAAGTGTAAAGTATTACAACTAAGAAGTAAAAATCAAATGCAGCACAACTACAAAATGGGAAATAAATAGGTAGATGGTCGTACTGCTGAAAAGGGTCTGGGGTTTATAGTGGATCACAAATTGAATACAAATTAACAATGTGAAGTTGCAAAAAACCCTAATATTCTAGGGTGTATTAAGAGATGTGTAGTACGTAAGACCTGAGAAATAACTGTCTCACTCTATTCAGCGCTGTTGAGGCGTCAGCTGGAATACTGTGTCCAGTTCTGGGCATCTAACTTTAGGAAAAAAATATGTGGACAAAATGGAGAGTCCAGAGGAGAGCAACAAAAATGATAAAAGGTTTACAAAATGTGACCTTCAGAAAAGAATGATGTGGGATCTGTTAACAGATCTGGGGGCTATAGTGCATCACAAATTGAATATGAGCCAACAATGTGATGCAGGTGCGAAAAAAAGCCAATATCATTTGGAGGTATACTAACAGGAGTATGTAAGACATGGGAGATAATTGTTTTCCTCTACTCAGCACTAGCGAGGCCTCAGCTGGAATACTGTGTCCACTTTTGGGTATCACACTTTAAGAAGGATGTGGACAAGTCAGGAGAGTCCAGAGTGTAAGCATGGCTTGACAGGAGTAATTAAACATGAGGAAGGCCTCATTTCATGGAAGACAGGATTAGGGAGGAAACTACATCAGCAGACTGAAAATTGAATGTTTGTGCTAAGAGAAAAAAATGGGTCAGTAAGCTAAGTTAAGACGGGGAACATCAGGGAACCATTTACTAATAACAAGATAACAATGGACAACAGAAGTCTGGAGCATAATAATGAGGTAAAGAGTAAAGTTGAACATGGACAGTGTGTGGACAGAGCATGCTATACATGGATTGGTTCCTGCAAAATAACCATGCCAATTCCAAAGCATGTGATGTAATGTGATGGGTAAATGTATATAAAGGAAGGGGTTTTCTGTGTAACTTAAGATTTGTGTTATGCCCTGTACCCACCCCAACTGAAATGTAGTTTAATTGTATGCCAATACAGAATTCTCAGCGATGCGTTTGGAGTTGAGCTGAGTTGTTGGGAACTGAGTGCAGAAGCCACCCCAACATACTCCTAAATGAATAAGATCTCAGAGGCTACCCCAACACAGAGGAAAGCAACAAAAATGGTAAAAGATTTAGAAAAATATGATCTATGAGGAAAGGTTAACAAAAATGTGTATGTTTAGTCTTGAGAAAGAAGGCTAAGGACCAAATAACAGTCTTCAAATATGTTAAGAGCTGTTATAAAGAGTATGGTGATCAGTTGTTCTCTATGTCCCTGAAAGTAGGACAAGAAGTAATGGGCTTAATCTGCAGCAAGGGAGATTTAGGTTAGATATTAGGAAAAAACTTTGTAACTATATGGATATAAGTTACCAAAGGAGGTTGTAGAATCCCTCTTAGAGGTTTTCAAGAACAGGTCAGACAAACACTTGTCAGGGATGGTCTAAGTATACTTCGTCCTGCCTCAGCAAAGGGGGATGGACCTCTCAAGGTACCTTCCAGCCCTATGATTTTAAAAGAGCAAGATATATGCACCTCCCTATGCTCCCCCAGCCCTCCCAAACCAATAAGAGCAACAAGGTGAAGCAACAGAAGTGTTTAGCTACAGTATGTTCTACATTAGAAAAGGGAGGTAAAAAAAGTGATAGTTGCAGAATCCTAGCCAAATTATAATTATTTTCCGTCTAGCTGAAGTTTCCACTAGTGATTTAAATTGAATAAGAGATGCTCCATTGCCTGTCCAAAACTGCTATTATATGTATTCCAGGAAATAGTCTGCCCTTTTATCAACTACCCACTCCACTTGTTCTCCTGGTTTATTTCCCAAGTTTATGGAGGTCCTGCGCCCCCTATTTGCAACAGTTTGGGAGCTGTTTAGGAGATTGGCCAGAGTCGTTAAGGCTATTGGCTCCGGCATTGTCTCAACAAACCGTAAATGTGAGCGGTTAGGTGACTATTAAAAAGGGCTTTCTCCCTCTTTCTTTAGGGGATGGGCTCTACTACTCAGTCCTGGTTTACAAAGTTTTGCTGGATTAATTATGTCAGTTAGGAGTGTGAAAAATCACTCCCTAACTGGCGTAGCTGTGTCAGCAAAATTGCTAGTGAGATGCAATTATACCAAGAAAAATGTCCTTTGGCAAATATTGCTAATTCCATATGGGGAATTGGTTTAAGGGAGCTAAGTTATTTTTTTGCCAGTAATAGCTGCGTCTCCACTATGGAGATTGCTAGTGTAATTCTACAGTTATATCTATACTGGTGAACCCTTTAAGTGTAGACAAGGCCTCTGACAGACTGCTCAGGTGAAATGTCCACCCCCACATGTGATACCGAAACACCATGCTAGTGACAGATCCATATATGATATTAATACTTACTAATGAGCATCCACAGTTGTCACAGCAACCAAAAGTCCAGATGTTTATTTTAACTGTCAGAATCTGCAGAATTGGGATGGATTTTCTCACAAGGTTTCCAGTACTTCCTAATTCTAGTCATGTCTTTTTCTGAGGTATTTTGGCACTTTTGCTCTCAGTCCTGGCTGGACAGAACAGATGTGCATGAAAATAAAAATAACTGGGTGAAGCTGAGAAAGTACTTTCTTGCAGCTTGGTTTGTGATTGGTGTGAATTGTGGTTAAACTTCATGGGTAGTAATGGGAGGATTCTTAATGAATCAGAAATATTTCATCCATCTATAAACTCTTCGTTGTCCTTTTGTTTTAGTAAAGTGCAGTATAGTGGAGCCTAATAAATTGAATGAACTGACACAATATAATGACTTTTCAATATCATGCTCTTTCCCACATTTTTTAAATAAAAAGGCTAAGCCTAAAGAAAGCAATTTTAGAAATAGTCTAGAGGATTTAAAGCTTCTGTCTGCAGCTCTGCTAAACATTTTCTCTACAGAAATATTTAGAAATTGTGTCCATATAAGCAGTGATGATGGACACATGGATTAGGACTAGTAATTTTAAAAAAGAGCTTTGGCAGTTTTCTTACTACTTGGAGATCAAACATTGAGTTGCCCTTCAAATAAGGAGATTGGCGCTATCAGGTGATAACCTGGGGATAAACATATGGATACATAATAGTAATATGCAGAGCAGCCTAGATATAACAGTTAGCTTTATAATGATGGAATGCAGACCATGGGCTAAATTCAGAAAAGCTGGTGTAAGAAGTGTCACTGCCCTGCACTAGCTAAGACCTGCATGCTGGAACAGGAATTCATCCTAGCAGAGGACAGCAGGTGGTACTATCACTGTCTTTTCTCAGGGAGCAGTTTGAAATCCATTGGAGCTCTATAGAGGGCACTGAGAGCAGGGACTGAGTCATCATGCTCTGCAGAAGATCTGGCCTACTTTTCAGCCAGCACTACTGAGGAGGATCCTGGGCTGTGCTAACCTCAGTAGCCCTCTTGGTATCACTGAAGTTTAGGCTGACTTGCCCCACTGTGGGCTCCTCTCTGCTGACTCTTCCACCACTGGGAACATCTAGCATTAACATTGGCCCCATATAATATGTGGTGGTTATACTGTAGGAAACACTCCTTCCGGAAGATTGGAGAAGGTAGTTTAGAGTGCCAAAACACATCCTTCAGAAATGTCATTGATGGTCTCAACCATAATAGAACATATTTTTCCAGTTGTCTTTCACTCAGTAGAGCACTGAGGACATTTTCCTGCAATAGATGAAGGAAAGGTAATTTTGACAATATGTGGCTTTTCACT
The DNA here is from genome assembly GCF_011386835.1 of Chrysemys picta bellii. NCBI lineage: Eukaryota > Metazoa > Chordata > Testudines > Emydidae > Chrysemys > Chrysemys picta. Next base: position 47,220,685 of record NC_088795.1, read on the forward strand.
GCAGCTTCAGCTCTAAGTTTTCTATTTTTCAAGTATAAAATGACAGGTACATACAGCAAGGTTTCTTATGTGTTGTAAGTGACAACAGATCTCTCATCATTTTTTTTTTGGACGGTTATTTTGAAGAAAGGCAGAATGCAACACTGAGAACTCCTATGGAAAGCTTGTTTAGTGTATCCTGAAAATACAGAGTGGACACCTTAACCCTCGTTAATAGCCATTATCCAGTAGAAAATATGTATGGCCTTCAAGGCCACATGAGCAACGAAAGCGACAGATTTGTTCTCCACGATTAGTTGATCTGTCTAGAGTAAATGCAGGTCCTCCACAAAAGGGACAAAAGCAAAATGATCTAAGGGCACATCTTCACTACAGAGCTAAATCGGTGCTGCTGCAATTGATGCAGCGGCATCAATTTAGTGGGTCTGATGAAGACATGCTAAATTGATGGGAGAGTGCTCTCTCATGGATTTCTGTACTCCACCTCCCTGAGAAGCATATGGTAAGTTGGCAGGAGAGCATCTCCCATTGACACAGCATGGTGTAGACCCTGCAGTAAGTGGATGTAGCTATGTTGACTTCAGTTATGTCATTCACATAACTGAACTAGCGTAGCTTAGATCGATTTACCACGGTAGACCAGGCCTTAGAGTTGAGGACGGGGAGAAGAGCCTATGATCTCCCTGTCTCTCTCACTTTTAATCCCTATTCTTAATTCATCTGGCTCCTACCAAATACTAGGGCATTACACCCACAGTCATAAGCAGTAGGTATGCCTAAAAAGAGAGATGGCTCATACCAGCCTAACCATCCCTAACAAAAAAAAAAAATAACCTCTACCTGTGATAGTAGGAATGGCGCTTCTCAGCCCCCTTCATTGCTGAGTAAACTTGGGTGGGGAGCTTCCATCCCATATCATCATTGTGATAGGAATTTTGAAACTTCTATCTTAGTTTGGGAGGCGGGGGGGGGAAAGGGGAGGATGGATAGGATAGATGGAATAATCTTCATACCTGGCTTCTCCCCCCGCTCCCTAGCCACAAATCTTGTCTTTCTACTCAGTTCAAGAATTGTGACTGAGGTAGCTCTATGGACGACTGGGAATTTTTCAACACTGATTGAGAACTATTGCTATATACTGTAAAGCAAGCAAACATGACTTGAAAAGCATATTCAGTATATGGCATTTTTATACGGTAGACAACTGATCACATTTTTTACTTTGTCTCACTTTTGAGGCCTTCTCAACTCCTCTCCAGCCTAATTCTCTGAATTGGTCTCCTACCTATTTTGTTTGCCCTCTAAGGTTCCTAGTATATCTCATCTTCCCTGTATTGTCTTTTAGACTGGAAATCCTCTAGAGCAGGGTCTGTCTTCATTTTGGTACAGCCCCAAGCACACTGTCAGTGCTTAACAAAGATTAAATAATACAACCTTGGACCTTAATTCAGCAATACTGATGAGAGCATTCACAGCATGCCTACAGAAAATATACTTTGTGCCAATATTCCTGAGTCATGGAAGGCACAGAATGTTCCTGATTTTCTTTGTTCTCTTAAAAGTGAGGAAGCATTAACTTACACCCTGGCATTTCCCTGTAACTTTGTCTACTCATCATACCTTTAAGTAGTGAGTCCAGTGTCACATGAGACAAAAGAATTCTTTCATCCCATTGAAAAATGTGAAATTTCTACAATAGTTAAAGGTAAAAATGGGAGGATTTTGAAGGGAATTATATACTGGGGTGTTCAAGAAGAGATGGGAAGAGAAAGAGAAGCCAAAGTGCTGGCTAAAGACCAAAGTGTGCTTATTTTGTGAATTTTATACCACAGGTTAGAGGGTGTTTGGGTGTGGTGTGATGTGTTGGGGAAGGTGGCAAGCTGGTTACCCTCCCACTGGGCAGATAAAGACACAAAAACTGAAATAGCTCACTGCCTGTCAGTTCTAGCCTTATCTAAGTAGTTCAAAATTTTATTTCTGGTGTGCATCAAACCAGATGGCAGAAAAATAGTAGTTAATTTTATCCAAAAAAGAAAAAAAAAGTGAGAGTGAAAAATGTGGGGATTATAGGCAAGACCTTCTGATATACCAGACATTGAATCAACTCGAAAGAAATGTTAAGTTTTCCATCTCTATAGTACCATCAAACCCATTGGACCTGTGGGCAAAAAGAGGAAACCCATTTCCTAAAACTGTGATGTTTTATACTTAGCCATGCTTACTTACTGACGTTATTTTAACAAAGCTGTTTGTTTTGTGACTAGAACTGCACTGGAGGCTCCTTTTGAAAGTTCTTCTATATCAGGATTTTTTTCAGTTCCTGAAAGATCTTATTTTCTTTCTAATCATCAAAGATATTAGAGCTGAACTGGTTTGCTTGTGAAGCATTCAGGGGTATAGAGCTGCATTTTTATACTGCTAGTTAATATTTTTTCTCAAAGACTAAAGGTATTCCCCTTTTCTGCCCAAGATTTCAGTAGAATTCAGTCAGAAGCATAAATGTGGAAATTACACAGAACATCTTGCTGAAAGTGAGGGATAATAATCTTTGCTAACTCCACCTTCGTATCTTCTTCACCAAAATAGGCCATTCATTCCTTTTATTACCCCTCTTCCTCTCTAAACTTGGTCTTTATGACCAAGCCACCAGGAAAACATTACAGTTACAGAGGAATTTAACTGATATTACCTTCTAAAAGGGAAATCCAGCCCTTCCCCGCTTTTATGGCTGTGTGAACCCCTCTGTTGTGGAAATAATGCAGTACCGATCCACAAGGGCTTGCTGGAAGTTTCTCAGCTGTAGTGAATGGCAGGGTTCAGATAGCTGGGGAGAGGAGGGCTAGAAGATGTGTTGCTACACACATCCACCTGTCCTTCACCCATCTCACAGTGGTGGGAAGGGGCAAAAAAGAGATGCATAAAGGGTGTGGTTAATTCCAGAGCTGCTATATGGCCCAGGGAGGAGAATTCCTGTCCTCTTGCCCTTTTGACGAGTGGCTGGCCTGGCTACTTGTTCTGGGTGCTGAAATGAGGATATGCCCGTAATTGACCCAGATGTGAAGAAAACTTGACTATGGACTTTTCTGGAAATTATTTCCATCTTGACTGTTGTCAGTGATGACTAATTGAGGCAACACTGTTGGTACTCAGGTGTGTCATCAGCTGTGAGGCAGATAAAAGAAAAATAGTACAAAAGACGTTTATCTTTCTGCCTGTTCTTTCCCAGTTTTTATTATTCAAAAAGTGGTATAATAGATTTTCTGTCTCTGCCTTTGTAAAAGTCTTGTTTAGTCATTGGTACCGTTCACACAAGGCCATACTCTGCCCTTGAACTTTGAACAAATCTCTTCTGGGCATCAGTAGGAGTTCCATGTTTGAATGAAGGCAGCATATCTCCTTCATCTCTAGGTTTTTTTTTTTTAATCTTTATTATACGTTAAAGGAATTGGATGTGTCTTGGCATTACCAATAATTGTTGTATGATATTACTGCTGCAAACTATTTAATGCTGGTTCAATAGTTGTGAACTGCTAAAACTTGCTTCCAGTGTTCCTTTGTTATAGGCTAAAAGTCTTGTCAGATGGGTGTTTTTTAGGTGAAGGATAACACCACATGGTCAGTTAGAACAATTTTAGGTCCTTATAGCCTGAAGGATTTTCCCAGGGGTGCACAGAATATTTACTACCCCTCATTAAAGTCATCTAATATTTGACTGAATGTAAATTTTGGGATAGACTCAGTGGACATAATGAACAGACTTACTTTGCTTTTAAACTCAGAATATGAGTTCCGCCTTTGTCTGAATGCAAAGGATTATTTCAAGTGATGACTATGACTGGAGCTGGTAGAAACATATTGAATTTCACTATTTTCCAATGGGGAGAGGGGAGATGTTTTTCACAAACATTTTGGTGAACAATTTTTTTCATTTTTTTGGTCAGCTCTCTTACCGCATTTCTATATTTAAAAAAATACTGCCCCTTTGGCCTACTTTTGCTCTTTTTACATCCAGTGGCAAAACTCCTCCTGACTTCGTTTGGAGTAAAGGCCCATAGAGTGGATGATTGTATAAAGTCATAAATATGAAGTTTCCAATTTTAAGTCAAGAGATGGAATTGAATTTCCAAAGAAAATGAGTTCTAGATATATTCTCCTGGTAAATGAGAGATGAAACTGATATAAACATCTTGTGTATAAATATATGGAGAATTCTAAACACTACCTCAAGAAGTAGTATACCATAAAACTAGAGAACAGAATGATATTACTTTAATATCAGTAAAAAGTTTCTATACAGCTAAATATCAAGTTTTATAACTTATCTGCAAAGTTTTTTTTTTCTTATTTTTGTAAAGGATAGAAAATAATTTCACTACCAGAAAACATACATGGTCGTTTTTTGGGGATCAATCATATTGTGCCAAAAGTAAAAGTGTGTGTTTTTTTGTTTGGTTGGTTGGTTTTTTGTTTAAATTTAATATTGAGCACATTGTTAGTGCTCAACAAATACTGTTTTGAAGAACTCAGTGTTACATAATCTTTAGAATGATGGGTCACACACGGGGAAATTAAGGGAGGGAATGAAGGGATAATAGGTGGGTTATTGATTTTTTGAATGGTTTCCTTTTATATGTACGCAGTGATAACACTGGTCTACAATTTTTGAGAAGTCGTCTGCTTCAGAGATAAAATGTGCTATTTATTATGTATTTTTTTGTGCTGAATTAAAATATGACAATTAAAACAACTGGCTACTGTTTCTAAGATATTTAAGTTTTTACATTTTATGTCTATGTATATTGTGTAGATAGTAGAGTTTAAATCATAAATTGTAAACCTAGGTCTTTTCATGTGTTTATGGTTGCTTTACATGATAATATTTCACCTGTCCTGTTTATGGAACACTTTAAAAATCAGCAAAGGGGTTATATAAATAAACTTTATTATGAAACAAAAGGCAAAAAACTATTATGTACACAGTTTAGTCCTATTCAGTGTCTACTCGGCGCTTCTTGGCTTGTCTCTTGTATTCATTAAATGGAGCATCTCTTGTCACTGTCCAGCAATAGTCTGCAAGCATTGATGGGCTCCATTTGCCCTGATAGCGTTTCTCCATTGTTGCAATGTCCTGGTGAAATCGCTCGCCGTGCTCGTCGCTCACTGCTTCGCAGTTCGGTGGAAAAAAATCTAGATGAGAGGGCAAAAAATGTATCTTTTAGTGACATGTTGCAACCAAGGCTTTTGTATGCCTTAAGGAGGTTTTCCACCAACAACCTGTAGTTGTCTGCCTTATTGTTTCCGAGAAAATTTATTGCCACTAACTGGAAAGCTTTCCATGCCGTCTTTGCCTTGCCACGCAGTGCATGGTCAAATGCATCATCTCGAAGAAGTTCAGGAATCTGAGGACCAACAAAGACACCTTCCTTTATCTTAGCTTCACTTAACCTTGGAAATTTTCCACAGAGGTACTTGAAAGTTGCTTGTGTTTTGTCAATGGCCTTGACAAAGTTCTTCATCAGACCCAGCTTGATGTGTAAGGGTGGTAACAAAAGCTTCCCTTGATTCAACAAGTGGTGGATGCTGAACACTTTTCCTCCCAGGCTCCAATGATTGTCGGAGTGGCCAGTCTTTCTTGATGTAGCGGGAATCTCTTGCACGACTATCCCATTCGCAGAGAAAACAGCAATACTTTGTGTATCCAGTCTGCAGACCAAGCAAGAGAGCAACAACCTTCAAATGGCCACAAAGCTGCCACTGATGTTGGTCATAGTTTATGCACCTCAAAAGTTGTTTCATGTTGTCATAGGTTTCCATCATATGGACTGCATGACCAACTGGAATTGATGGCAAAACATTGCCATTATGCAGTAAAACAGCTTTAAGACTAGTCTTCGATGAATCAATGAAGAGTCTCCACTCATCTGGATTGTGAACGATGTTGAGGGCTGCCATCACATCATCGATGTTGTTGCAGGCTACAAGATCACCTTCCATGAAGAAGAATGGGACAAGATCATTTTGACGGTCACGGAACATGGAAACCCTAACATCACCTGCCAGGAGATTCCACTGCTGTAGTCTGGAGCCCAACAGCTCTGCTTTACTCTAGGGTAGTTCCAAATCCCTGACAAGGTCATTCAGTTCACCTTGTGTTATGAGGTGTGGTTCAGAGGAGGAGGATAGGAGGCAATGTGGGTCCTGTGACATTGATGGTTCAGGACCAGAAGTTTCATCCTCTTCCTCTTCCTTGTCTGACTCAAGTGAGAATGATTCTGGTGCATCAGGAACCGGCAGTCCTTCTCCGTGGGGTACTGGGCGTATAGCTGATGGAATGTTTGGATAATGCACAGTCCACTTTTTCTTCTTTGACACACCTTTCCCAACTGGAGGCACCATGCAGAAGTAACAATTGTTGGTATGATCTGTTGGCTCTCTCCAAATCATTGGCACTACAAAAGGCATAAATTTCCTTTTCCTGTTCAACCACTGGCGACGATTTGTTGCACAAGTGTTGCAGCATATGTGTGGGGCCCACCTCTTGTCCTGATCTCCAATTTTGCAGCCAAAATAAAGGTGATAGGTTTTCTTAACCATAGTGGTTATACTGCGCTTTTGTGATGCAAAAGTCACTTCACCACAAACATAGCAGAAGTTATCTGCACTGTTCACACAAGTAAGAGGCATCTCTGCTCACTTTGGCTAAACAGAAATGTGTCCCTTCGCAAAATCAAACACTGACAAATCAGAGAGCACGACACGGTATGATTTCTAGAGCTGATATAGGGCAATTTGTTCAGCAGAGTGATGTAAGCTTCGTTATGATTGCATCATCCATGACTTCTAGGAATAACATGATGCAATTCATATCATGTATGCCGCAATACCAGCTTCAGATTGCATCATTCATTGTTTTGCCTAAAAAGCAAGTACTGTCCAAACCCAGTCATAGATTTATTCATAGATCCAGTCAGATGTATTTTAGTCATTTCTGGTTTAAATTGAGATCCCTTCCCTTTATAACTCACTTATCCTCCGCCATTCCCAAGTCAAGGGTCGTATATACTGATCCAATAGCATATCTTGAAAACTAGAGCCAATCAACAATTTTAAGCATCATTTTCATTCTCAGTGACCCAGAATTAGTAAAATTTGACTACATTTATTTCAGAAGCATTTTGGCTGTAGAGCAGTGTAGGCATTCTGGACCAATTTTCAGACTTGACATAATCGGGTTCAATTCCCATTGATTTCAAGGATTTTAATGGGAGATCAACCTGCTTATTTTGGGGCTGTCAATGATGATTGTTCCAAGAGCTGGAGGGTGCTGTCAAATAGGCTCTTCATATTTGCAGATGACAAATAAATATAGAAAAAAAAGTCACCCACACTATGCTTGAAGAGGTATTTGTTAAAAATCCAAATACAATACAAACCCTTGTTTTGCTGCTGTGCCCCAAGTGCAAGCCTCAACTGTGTCTCCTTGTAGCTTGTATTCCCCTCTTCCCTAGTTCATCCTGCCCCTATCCCACAGTCTCACTCTCTCTCTCTCAAAGTATACTGCTAGCCACTTATTTTTTTCTCCTAAAAGAAATAAACCACTTATTGGGTCCAAATAGATAAATTCTTTGGTGCTGTGACAATATTAGATCAGCACCTGTCTCTAAAAAGACACATAATGGAGATATACAATTTTAGTAGTCTTGTACTGTACTTGAAATGTGGAGTACAGTTAGGCCCACAGGCAGAGGGGATAACCTAGCTCAGGGGTCGGCAACGTTCGGCACGCGGCTCGCCAGGGTAAGCACCCTAGCGGACCGGGCCAGTTTATTTACCTGCTGACGTGGCAGGTTCGGCCAATCGCGGCCCCCACTTGCCGCGGTTCGCCGTCCCGGGCCAATGGGGGCGGCGGGAAGCAGCGCGGGCCGAGGGATGTGCTGGCCGTGGCTTCCCGCCGCCCCCATTGGCCCGGGATGGCGAACCGCGGCAAGTGGAGGCCGCGATCGGCCAAACCTGCTGCGTCAGCAGGTAAATAAACTGGCCCGGCCCGCTAGGGTGCTTACCCTGGCGAGTCGCGTGCCGAACATTGCCGACCCCTGACCTAGCTTTATGCTTCCTGGAAAAACAAAACAATTTTTTTCTGTTATTAAGCAAGTGAACCTCCAACTCTTTTGTAGATAACAAGTCCTGTCTTTTAAAAATATGACACACAATTTTTGCTTTTAGAAAATACAATTAATATATCTTGTTTTTTTTTATTTATTTTGATGGTGGTATGGGTAAGGTAGGTGTTTCTTTGAGCGCCTGCTCACAGCCTCATTCTTCTGAGACACCTTTTGACACACACTGAATTGGAAAAAATGCTTTTTTCCCAGGGTGCTTTCAGATGATATGTCACTTTGTGATTTTTCCTGACAGTAGCTTGAATCGGTTTGTACTTTAACATTACTGAGCAACTCCAAAATGTGAGGATAGGGTTTCTGTTATCTGTACATCTTAAGAGTTTTTACATACATAATTTAGGAAAGGACCCACAGTAAGTATGGTAATCATCCAATTGTCTGTCTGTTATAGTATCTGAAATTCTAGATAAATAGTGATGCAAGTTAACTAGAATTTGTAGATAAATACAGGTGACACGTATTTCTTTTATCCTTCCTGGCAACTTTCTAAAGCATCTCTCTTACCTCTTCCACCGAATAGGTAAGTTGTTACTTTCTTTTCATCCAAAACATTAATTCTCTATATTTTCTTCCTATTGATGAAAAATTTCATGAGCAGTGAGGATGAATACTTCTGCTAGGAGAGGAAGTACTTGTTTTCAATGTTAATTAATTTGCAAACTCAGCTGTCAAAAAATACCCTCAGAGTGAACGACATTAAAACTCTGTTTTCAGTTAGACTTGTGTCTCTATGGCAGTGCTCTGGGTAGCTGTGAAAGAGACTCCTTTTCTAGACTCAGGAAGAGCGGGCAAATCACAGAGGTAATACCTTTCGCCCCCTAGGGTAAGAAGGGGAGAAGTCAACTGTAACATACCTTTTTTGGATAAGTCAGTCATAGATTATCATTAGCTGAGATGACTGCAAGGGTTGCTCTTTCTCAGCCAAAATTCAAAGGTGGAGAACTGAGAGTGGGGGGAGGAGGGGACCCAGTGGCTCCAGTATATATTATTCCACATTATTTTGCATGATATTATTTTTCTGATTCTTTGAGGAAGAGAGAGAGAGAAAAAGATTTCCATTTTAAAGCTATCAGAGTTAAAAATCAAAATAACTTTTGTGTACATGAAGAATTAAGTGTTACCGTTTCTTTAATTTATGCTTATTTCAATAACAGTATTTTGTATGGGAGAAAATGGGATTTCATCAGGTGTAAAGGCAGCTCTTCATGGCACAAGAAAACACATTGCCAGTAGGTGGCAGTATAGCTCTTTCTTTCCAGAACTTACAAAATAGCATAAACCCAGCATTTACAAAACCACTGCCATTTCCAGATGCAGGCCTCAGGGCCATAGTCAGTCCTGCAATGTACTTCTCATTGCTGGGGATGTCTCATTAGGAGATTAACTGTTTAAAATGCAGTGCTAATGTGAAAGTTTTAATTGGGAAATCCTTTGCATGTTAAATTAATCTTAAGTACTTTTATCTAGAGTGCTTGCTTCCTTTCCACAATGCCTTGTATTTCTAACTGCCTCACATTCTTTTACATCTATATGAATGGCACATTAAATAGACCAACAATGCTTTTTATGTTACAGTTTGTTGAAATAGCACTTAAAATCTGTTGTGTGATGCTTCTTGAATTGTTAAATACATGGTTCCTGCATGCTATAATATTTGAATGATAACAATGCTACAGTATATTTTGACAAACCATTTGTATCTGTGGGAGGAACCTAAAGCAAAGATTTTAGCATAACAGTTTACTTCACTTGGCTAAGTAAGGAAAATCCAGAGAGCAATTAGGATTTGCAGTTTGATAGAAAACAACATAGTAATTTGAAAGCTAAACATTTAGGCAGAGATTTTCATAGAAGACATGGGGATTTGGAGGCCCAGTTCTTGGGCTGCTCTGAAAATCCTTAGCCTTGGGCCAGCATTTTTTTTTCACAGTACATGTGTACTTTTGCAGTCGCCCTGCTTATATATATGAAAAAAACCTGATATGTGTTGGCAAGTTATGGTTGCAAAACTGCAAATGTATAAGTAAGTACAAATCCCCACCTTTTAGTCATCATTCAATTTTGGTGTACTAAAAAAGTCTTGTTCTTTCTCAGTGGGACTTTAGTAAAATCACTTTACCCACCATTTGGCTGTCTCTTTATATTCCCTGCTCAGTCTCTTTCTGAGACTTCCCTGACTCTAACTGGGAGACTCACCACAAAACCTCCTCCTTCCCTTCCCAGGATGATTTCTGTGTGAGGCTTACAGCTCCCCTTAGCCCTGGGAACAATAACTCTCAGGCTTGGTCTACACTGGCGGGGGGGCGGGGAGGGATCAATATAAGTTACGCAACTTCAGCTACGTGAGTAATGTAGCTAAAGTCAACGTACTTAGATCGACTTACCGTGGTGTCTTCACCACGGTGAGTCGACTGCTGCTGCTCCCCCGTCGACTCTTTCTGCACCTCTCATGGCAGTGGAGTACAGGAGTTGACGGGAGAGACCTCGGGGGTCGATTTATCGTGTCTAGACTAGATACAATAAATCGATCCCTGCTGGATCAATCGCTGCCCGCCGATCCGGCGGGTAGTGTTGACATAACTTGCTGTAAAGGGCCTGCACACCATGTTAAATAGCCTAACTGTGGATTTAACTTCCTCACTTGGCTTTGTTTGTTTGTTTTTAATGACTGCTCCCCTACAACAGATACCTATTACCAGTCTGATCTACTAATCTTTTACTACTTTTTTATCATATGGTATTTAGTTGCATTACATAGCATACTGTACACTTGGCTTCATGACCTTGAATATGATTATTTATTTGTTAAGCACTATTTGCTTGGCACTCTACAGAATATAGAGGAAGCTATGGCCAAAGGAACCTAAAGGTAAAGGGCAAAAGGAAATCCTACTGTATTACATGATTAAAAGATGGAACTATCACTGCAGCAGTGTTATGGTAGAAAGTAGTATCATTTTTGAAGATGTTGGACTAACACTGATAGGATTAAAAGAAGATGTCATTTTTTAGAAGAGATTTGAAAGAGTACATGGTAATTGCTTGCAATTTGGACAGTTACAGTTTCTCTTTAATCCATATCTAGATTACTCAACATATGAAAGAAAATAAGTAGTCTGGCCCTGGACTGAATTAGGCTAAACTTTAATGAGATGAAATGGTTCTGGATAAAAATAATTAACTTGTGTTGACCTGAGACTCTTGGACAAAAATTTTAGCTTCACCTTTGTTGTAGAATACTTTACTGGGGAAAGGATATGAAATCTACCTTTTAGTAGAAGAATCTGAGCAAACATGTCAATGTTGAGGTCTTTGTAGTGCTTTAGCAGATTATATTTAAAATGCATCTATTCATGTTTATTTTTGTTTTGCATAATTCTAGGAATGCATCATGGTGAAATGTGAAATCTGACAGTCACAGAAGACACAAGAAAACACATTTAGAAGGCATGATTCATGCCTAGTATTTGTATTTTCACAGTGTAATGTCTTTCTAATGTGAAAACACAAAAATATTTACAAAATGAAAACGATTGGAAATGAATTCATTCTGTTTGTTGGTTTTAGCATGTGGATGGCTAGGCTGTGGTAGCTACCAGTGATATACAGGAGGTCAGGAAATGATATACTGGAGGGATGGTGGTCCCTTCTAGCCTTTAGACTTTATGGCTCTATTAATGACTTTATCTTTATGATATATACATGTTTTGAATGTGCTATGCAATGAAGATGAATGTGCTCTTCAAAATAAGTGGGACTACAGAGGTCCCATTTTCATTGGTAACGTTAGGCCACTTTAGGCACCTAAGTCCAGAATCCGGTCCCACTGCCTAAACTTATTTGGTGTCTAAATTTTTGCAGTAAAAGCTCCCTAGGTTTGTATCTCTGTACATGTGGACTGCAACCTCACATTAGCCATCTGAAAGCCTAAGCCTCAGTGTAATGCACAAAGTGGGGAAAGATAAGCATTCCTCGTCCAGCTCACTTGCAGGGCCAGATCTGGTAAGCAGGATCAGAGTGTGTCTCCTGGATCAGGCCCTTGTAGCTGAGCTCACACAAAGTCGCTGAGAGGGGGAGGAAGCAGAAGATTACCTTCCTCATAACTTCTAACCCAGTAGTTAGGGTACATACCTGAGATGTGGGAGGCTGCTGGTTCAAGTCCCCCCTCTCCCTGAGGGGGAGAAGGGATTTGAACAGAGATCTGCCATCTCTTAGGTGCATTCCCAAACTACTGAGCTATGGGATATTCTAACATCTGGTGGGAGTGGGAGTTTGTCCCTCAGTTTCTACTGAAGTATTCCACTGTAGGGTTAAAAAAAGAGTCATTGAGTCGAAGAGAGAGAGCTAGAGAGCAAATGAGTGAGCTGTAGCCTGGTGGCTAGAGCACTTACCTGAGAGACAGGAGACCCAGGATCCCTGCTCCCATGACTTCTTAAAAATTATTTTCCCACAGTGGAACAGCTTCAGCAGGCGAAACTGAGCTCCTCCCAGCCATCCCCCCTCCCATGCACACATGCACGCTCGCTCATGTCCATAGCAGAATAGCCTATAGCCCAGTGATTGAAGCCCTCTGCTGGGAGGTGGCAGATCTCTGTTCAAATCCCTTTTCCCCCTCAGGCAGAGGGGACACTTGAAAGGAGGGTCTCTCTCAGATCCCTACTGATGAACCTGACCACTGAACTAAAAGTTATGAGGGAACAGTTGCTGTGGTGGTGGCAGTGCCTAACCCCACGAGAGGCTATGCAGCTGAGAATCCCAAGCCAGGCAGGCACCTTTCTGCAGCTTGGATTTAGGCGCTGAACTTGAGAGGAGCAGGGTTTAGAACATACCCCATTTCCTTGTTATCTCTCAGTGGCTAGTTTAGGCAGAGAGCTACCTTCAGTGCTGGCTTTTGTGAATCCTATTCTGAGGGGCCTGTCTTTCTCCCACTCATTGCACTGTAGGGACCTAACTCAGACTTTGTGAATTCCAGTGATTTTCTAAGCACCTAAAGTTATGTGTAGTGATGCTGAGGATTGCCTTGCCTAAATTCTTCTAGCCCCTAAAGCCTGCCTGTCAGTGACAAGTGATCTGTTGGAATCATGTTACTTCATGGTGGAGTAACGAATTAAATGTGAGAAACACGAGGATCTCAGATCATCATTGTGGTGAGAGTGCAGCATAAGAACCTATATGGAATAGAATAGAATGGAAACAATCTTTCACAATGGGATCATATGCTTACTTTAGAATTAACATAATCTTTTATTTAGCAGCATCAGCTCACTTCTGTAAATAATACTAAGTTAAATATTTAAATATGTATCTTTTGGGCCCAATTATCTGCTGGCGTAAACTGTCACACTTCCATTAACATCAGTGAAGCTGCACCAGTTTACATCAGCAAAGGTTTTGTGCTGTATGTGCGTATGAATATAATAAGAACATAAGAATGGCCATACTGGGTCCATCCAGCCCAGTATACTGTCTACTGACAGTGGCCAATGCCCCAGAGGGAGTGAACCTAACAGGTAATGATCAAGTGATCTCTCTCCTGCCATCCATCTCCACCCTCTGACAAACAGAGGCTAGGGACACCATTCCTTACCCATCCTGGCTAATAGTCATTGATGGACTTAACCTCCAAGAATTTATCTAGTTCTCTTTTAAACCCTGTTATAGTCCTAGCCTTCACAACCTCCTCAGGCAAGGAGTTCCACAGGTTGACTGTGCACTGTGTAAAGAAGAACTTCCTTTTATTTGTTTTAAACTTGCTGCCCGTTAATTACATTTGGTGGCCCCTACTTCTTATATTATGGGAACAAGTAAATAACTTTTCCTTATGCACTTTCTCCACACCATTCATGATTTTATATACCTCTATCATATCCCCCCTTAGTCTCCTCTTTTCTAAGCTGAAAAGTCCTAGCCTCTTTAATCTCTCCTCATATGGGACCCGTTCCAAACCCCTAATCATTTTAGTTGCCCTTCTCTGAACCTTTTCTAATGCCAGTATATCTTTTTTGAGATGAGGAGACCACATCTGTACCCAGTATTCAGGATGTGGACGTACCATGGATTTATATAAGATATTCTCCGTCTTATTCTCTATCCCTTTTTTAATGATTCCTACCATCCTGTTTGCTTTTTTGACTGCTCCTGCACACTGCGTGGATGTCTTCAGAGAACTATCCACAATGACTCTAAGATCTCTTTCCTGATTACTTGTAGCTAAATTAGCTAAATTATAGTTGGAGTTATTTTTTCCAATACTCCTAAAAGGTGCCAGATTGACAGCCATGGAGATAAAAGTCCTGATGTTTATCTTCTGAACAAGTTTATCTTCTGAACACAATGCACCCATTTACCTCAAAAACAACAAGGAGTCCTTTGGCACCTTAAAGACTAACAGATTTATTTGGGCATAAGCTTTCGTGGGTAAAAAACCACTTCTTCAGATTTACCCACGAAAGCTTATGCCCAAATAAATCTGTTAGTCTTTAAAGTGCCACCAGACTCCTTGTTGTTTTTGTGGATACAGACTAACAGGGCTATCCCCTGATACTTGACACTATTTACCTTAGTGTGCCTCAGCCCTGTGATGGGGAGGGTGCTTAAAGAGTGATTCAGTCTCCATGGTTACCCAGTCCATGGATTTGCTGAGACTTCCAACAAGGGTGCCATGTGGGGATGGTTTTAGCGGTGTGGGGACCTATTCATAGGGAACTGGACAGTGACTACCAACCTCATTTGACCCAGCCTTTGTGACATCAGACCTTGCACAGCCATGTAGATGATAATTTACAGTCACTCTTAACTCAGGCTGTTAAGTCACTCAATTCAGAATTTGAATTGGTAATCTAAAAATGAAAGGCTTCTGTATTCTACTACCACTAATTCTTTGACCCATTCAGTCGCTGTGGTTGTGTAATCAATGGAATATTAATAACAATCAAGTTAAAGTATCATCTGGATCCATTTGTGGGACAGTTGAACAACTGCAGGATATTGACACTTTTAGTCCACTTAATTAAGCTCCAAAATACAAAACACATACCATTAATTACACAAATCAATATGTAAAACATTGAACATAATACTTAGATTTCCATAACATCCTAATAAAATCAATTTTGGCAAGAGCTGTGGGGACATTGAAATACTATGTATGTAGCGCATGTGACTTGTGGATATTGGAATAAACATTAGTGATGAATTCTGTCTTCAAATACACATGTGGGTGGAATTCTCATTCAAGAGCCTCCTGAGTGTATGTGGGGGAAGAATTTTCTGTTTGGGGCCAAGATTTTCAGAATTAGGGAGTTGGGGAGTTTCAATTTGTGGGCGCCTAATTTGAGACACCTTAAAGAAGCCTGATTTTCAGAGGGTGGGTACTCAATACTTTCTGAACATTAGGCCTGATAAGATGTCCAATTGTGCATCCAAAAATCAAAGTATCCAACATCTTAAGTGATTCTGAAAATGTTGACATAGACACTTTAAAAAAAAAGATTAATGGAAACTACAATTTTAAACAAGTTTTTAAGTATATCACATGCTAAGAATATGAAACTCTTCCATTCTAGGGACTCATGCTGAATTTACAGAGGACTTGCAGAATGTGACATCATATTAGTTTTTAATTGTCCTGTCTTGACACAGCAGCAAGTTATGTATCCAACTCTGTCAGTCAGCTCTCCATTATAAATGAAGATTTTGAGTCCTTAATCTGAAAATATTTTTAAACAAAAACAATTTGATAAATGGTGATGTAAATTTCACATTAGGTGTAAACTTAGAAGCAGATGAACAGTAAGTAGGAAAGTATTATAACTTTGGCATTTAGTAGCTATAGAAAATTAATGTAACTCTACTAATTTGATACACTACAGAGGCCAAATCAGATGCTGGCATAAGTGAGAGCAACTCAGAGGCAGTTTTGCCTATTTTAACCTAGGCCAAGCACATGAAATAGGTGGCACAAGTTAACATTTGTGGGTCTGATCTTACACCCTTTATTAAATGATTTACTTGCCTTCTCATCTTATGGAGCACACTTATTTTGCCCATGTAGGTCCCGATTCAACAAAGCATGTAAATACATGATTAACTTTAAGCATATAAGTAATCTCATTCCTTTTCAGCAAAGCATGTGTTTAATCCTAAACATGTCCTGAAATGCCTGGCTGAATCAGGGCTCTAAAGCCCCATCCTGTTCCCACTGAATTTAATGGTAAACGTCCGTTTTGTCTGGCTTACCTCAAGTCATTCTCACTGACTTTTTCTTGGAAACTGGACTACTTTTTCTGAAAACATTGCATAATATAATTATTTTAAAACAAAAAACGGGCAATTTTTATGGAAAAACATTCAGTTTTTAGTAGTTTTTATGTTTGGTTCCAAATATTTTGTATGCCTTTGTGATAGCATTACCAACTTTATACTCGCACAAAACCGATCACCCTTACCCTGCCCTGACACTCCTCCGAGGCCCCGCCTGTGCTCAATCCATCACCCCTCCCTCTGTCACTCGCTCTCCCCACCCTCACTCGCTCATTTTCACTGGGCTGGCTCAGGGGGTTGGGGTGTAGGAGGGGGGTAAGGACTCCAGCTGGGGTTGTGTGTTCCATGGTGAGTCCAGAAATGAGGAGTTCAGGATGTGGGAGGGGGCTCTGGGCTGAAGCAATGGGTTGGGATGCAGGAGGGGGTGAGGGCTCTGGCTTGGGGTGTGGGCTTTGGGGTGGTGCCAGCGATGTGGGATTTGGGGTGCAGGAGGGGGTTGGGGGGGTGGGGCTCCAGATGGGGGTGCGGGCTCTGGTGTGGGGCAGGGGATGAGGAGTTTGGGGTGTAGTAGGGTGCTCCAGGCTGTGGCTGAGGGGTTCAGAGTGCGGGAGGGAGCTCCGGACTGGGGCAGGGGGTTAGGGTGCAGGGGGGTGAGGGCTCTGGCTGGGGGTGCAGACTCTGGGGGTGGGGCAGGGGATGAGGAGTTTGAGGTGTAGTAGGGTGCTCCAGGCTGGGACTGAAGGGTTTGGAGGGTGGGAGGGGGATCAGCGCTAGGGCAGGGGGTCGAGGTACGGGAGGGGGTCATGGGTGCAGGCCCTGGGCAGCGCCTGCGTCAAGCAGATCCTAGTAGCAACATGTCCCCCTTCCGGCTCCTATGAGGAGACATGGCCAGGTGGCTCTGTGCACTTCTCCGTCCACAGGCGCCACCCCCACAGCTCCCAGTGGCCACAGTTCCTGGCCAATGGAAGCTGTGGAGCCAGCGCTTGGGGTGGGGGCAGTGTGTGGAGCCCCCTGGCTGTCCCTATATGTAGGAGCTGGAGGAGGGATATGCTGCTCTGCTTTTGGGAGTCGCAGCAGGCATGGAGCCTGCCTTAACCTTGCTGTGCTACTGACCGGACTTTTAATGGCCCAGTCAGTGGTGCTGACCGAAGCCGCCAGGGTCCCTTTTTGACCGGGCGTTCTGGTTGAAAACTGGACACTGAGTAACTCTACTTTGTGATATAGTAAATTGTCACCTTACAGAACTACTAGCCTGAACATCCCATCACAGTACCCAGCTGAGACTCCAATCCTGGAAGCCCCTAAGCAGGTGCATAGCTTTCCTCATATGAGTACTCCTGTTGGCTCTAGTGTGACTATTCACACACACAACTTATTTTATCATTTGCAGGATTAGAGCCTAAACTGTGAAATGTGACTGATTTCTACACGGGCCTTATATTTATAAAGTCTCCCATATCCCCAATACACTTGGTTCCTGACTCAGTATAATAAATAAAACAAATAGATGTTAAAAATAAAAAGGCAATATATTCAATTGGTAACTAAGGGTATATCTACACTACGAAATTAGGTCGAATTTATAGAAGTTGATTTTTTAGGAAGCAATTTTATACAGTCGATTGTGTGTGTCCCCACTAAGTGCATTAAGTCGGCAGAGTGCATGCACAGTACCATGGCTAGCATCAACTTTCGGAGCATTGTACTGTGGGTAGCTATCCCACAGTCTCCGCCGCCCGTTGGAATTCTGGGTTAAGCTCCCAATGCCTGATGGGGCAAAAACATTGTCGCGGGTGGTTTTGGGTATATGTCGTCAGTCGCCCCTCCCTCCGTGAAAGCAATGGTAGACAATGGCTTTGCGCCTTTTTTTCTGTTCGGATGCCATACTGCTTTCAGCAGACGGTGCAGTAGGACTGCTAACCGTTGTCATCGAACGACCGCTTCTGCTGCAACTCTGCTCTCCTGGTGCCATGAGTCCACCTCGCAGGTCCTCTATATGACCGTCATCATCCACCGCTTCCACTGCAACTCTGGTCTCCTGCTCTTGTCTCGCCATACCACGGCAAGCGTGCAGCCCGCTCAGCTCAGCTAACGGACACTGCTGCTGTTGTGTCCCGGTGCTGCTGGCAGCAGACGATGCAATAGGTCTGCAAAACTGGTCTTCCAACCACTGCTTGCGCTGCCACTCTGCTCTGCTGCTCTTATGATAGCGAATTTCTCCATGTGGGCTGTCATAGGCTCCTGCTTCCGCTGCAACTCTGCTCTCCTGCTCTCGTGAATCCACCTCGCAGGTCCTCTCATTGTTCTCTATAAATATCTATTCTCGTGGCATCCGTCGTCAGCCACCGCTTCTGCTGCAGCTCTGCTCTCCTGCGGATGCCATATCACGGCAAGCATGGAGCCCGCTCAGATCACCACAGCAGTTATGAGCATTGTAAACACCTTGCACGTTATCCTGCAGTATGTTCAGAAGCAGAACCTGCAAAAGCAGGCGAGGAGGCGACGGCAGCACGGTGACGAGAGTGATGAGACGCAGACTTCTCTCAAAGTATGGGCCCCAGCAATGTGGACATCCTGGTGGCAATGGGGCAGGCTCTTGCCGTGGAACGCCAATTCTGGGCCTGGGAAACAAGCACAGACTGGTGGGACCACATAGTGTTGCAGGTCTGGGATGATTCCCAGTGGCTGCGAAACTTTCGCATGCGTAAGGGCACTTTCATGGAACTTTGTGACTTGCTTTTCCCTGCCCTGACGTGCAAGAATACCAAGATGAGAGCAGCCCTCACAGTTCACAAGTGAGTGGCGATAGCCCTCTGCAAGCTTGCAACGCCAGACAGCTACCGGTCAGTCAGGAATCAATTTGGAGTGGGCAAATCTTCTATGCGAGCTGCTGTGATCCATGTAGCCAACGCAATCACTGAGATGCTGCTATCAAGGGTAGTGATTCTGGGAAATGTGCAGTCATAGTGGATGGCTTTGCTGCAATGGGATTCCCTAACTGTGGTGGGGCAATAGACGGAACGCATATTCCTGTCCTGGGACCGGACCACCAAGGCAGCCAGTACATAAACCGAAAGGGGTACTTTTCAATGGTGCTGCAAGCACTGGTGGATCACAAGGGACATTTCACCAACATCAATGTGGGATGGCCGGGAAAGGTACATGACACTCGCATCTTCAGGAACTCTGGTCTGTCTGAACAGCTGCAGCAAGGGACTTACTTTCCAGACCAGAAAATAACCATTGGGGATGTTGAAATGCCTATAGTTATCCTTGGGGACCCAGCCTACCCCTTAATGCCATGGCTCATGAAGCCATACACAGGCAGCCTGGACAGTAGTCAGGAGCTGTTCAATTATAGGCTGAGCAAGTGCAGAATGGTAGTAGAATGTGCATTTGGACGTTTAAAAGCGTGGCACAGTTTACTGACTCGGTTAGACCTCAGCTAAACCAATATTCTCATTGTTATTACTGCTTGCTGTGTGCTGCACAATATCTGTGAGACTAAGGTGGAGACTTTTATGGCGGGGTGGGAGGTTGAGGCAAATAGTTTGCTGCTGATTACATGCAGCTAGACACCAGGGCGATTAGAAGAGCACAGCAGGACGCGCTGCGTATCAGAGAAGCTTTAAAAACCAGTTTCATGACTGGCCAGGCTAAGGTGTGAAAGTTCTGTTTGTTTCTCCTTGATGAAAACCCATCCCCTTGGTTCACTGTACTTCCCTGTAAGCCAACCACCCTCCTCTCCCTCCTTTGATCACTGCTTGCAGAGGCAAAAAAGTCATTGTTGTTTCAAATTCATGCATTCTTTATGAATTCATCACACAAATTGGGGGATAACGGCCAAGGTAGCCTGGGAGGGGTGGGGGAGGAGGGAAGCACCGGGTGGGGTGGTGGATGAAGGGAGGAGGGAAGGACAAGGCCACACTGCACTTCAAAACGTATTGAATGCCAGCCTTCTGTTGCTTGGGCAGTCCTCTGGGGTGGAGTGGTTGGGTGCCCAGAGCCCCTTCCTCCATGTTCTTGGGCATCTGGGTGAGGAGGCTCTGGAACTTGGGGAGGAAGGTGGTCAGTTACACAGGGGCTCCAGCGGCAGTCTGTGCTCCTGCTGCCTTTC
Organism: Chrysemys picta bellii; assembly: GCF_011386835.1. Lineage (NCBI taxonomy): Eukaryota > Metazoa > Chordata > Testudines > Emydidae > Chrysemys > Chrysemys picta. Next base: position 47,241,244 of record NC_088795.1, read on the forward strand.
CTGCAGCTCAACCATACGCCAGAGCATATCAGTTTGATCCTCCAGTAGCCTCAGCATTGCATCCTGCCTCCTCTCATCACACTGCCGCCACCTATCATCTTGCTCTCGTCACCTGTCCTCTCACGCGACCCTCCTGTCCTCGCATTCATTTTGTGCTTTCCTGAACTTTGACATTGCCTGCCTCCACGCATTTTGCTGAGCTCTTTCAGTGCGGGAGGACTGCATGAGCTCAGAGAACATTTAATTGTGAGTGCATTTTTTTCACTGCCTTATCTACGCTAGCCTCTGGGACCGAGATGCTAGGGGGAGCGTTGAAACATTTGCAGCTGCGGGAGGGGAAAAAAAGGGAGAGTTGTAGTTAAAAAGACACATTTTAGAGAACAATGGGTAGACTCTTTCACGGTGAACCAAGCTGTTACATTACATAGCATATGTACTTTTGGTACAAGGTCGCATTTTGCCTCTTATATTGAGGGCCTGCCGGTTTGGTGTGAAAGATCACACAGACATGGTTGGCGGGCAACAGAATTCGGCTTCAGGCAGCCATGGTAAGCCACAGTCTTTTGGCTTCTTTAACCTTCATTACATGTGGGAATGAATGTCCCCTTAATCAAATTCCCCTATTTCAACCAGGTGACCATGAATGATATCACTCTCCTGAGGATAACAGAGAGAGATAAAGAACGGATGTTGCTTGAATGCATTCCAGTAGCTGTACTGGCCGTGAATGCATCCCAAGTCTTCAGGGCAAATTAATCATTAAACACGCTTGCTTTTAAACCATGTATTATATTTACAAAGGTACACTCACCAGAGGTGCCTTCTCCGCCTTCAATGTCTGGGAGCCCGGGTTGGGAGGGTATTGTCTCCATTGTGATAAACAGTTCCTGGCTGTCGGGGAGAACCGTTTCTCCGCTTGCCTGCTGGGCGCTACTCTCCTCCTTCTCCTCCTCCTCATCTTCCTCATCCCCAAAATCCTCATCTCTGTTGTGTGAGACTCCCCCCTTGCAGAAGTCCACAAACAGGAGTCGGGTAGTGGTGGGGCAGCCGTTTGCCTCTTTGGTTTTTTGGTAGGCTTGCCTGAGCTCCTTAAGTTTCACGTGGCACTGCTGTGGGTCCCTGTTATAGCCTCTGTCCTTCATGCCCTTGGAGATTTTTTTTCAAATATTTTGGCATTTTGTCTTTTGGAACGGAGTTCTGATAGCACGGATTCATCTCCCCATACAGTGATCAGATCCAGTACCTCCCATTTGGTCCATGAATGATATCACTTGGCTTCTTTTGGCTTCCTCAGTCCATGCTGGAGCTCTTTTGCGATTCTGGGACTCCATGGTCACTTCTGCTGATGAGCTCTGCACAGTCACCTGTGCTGATCAGCTCGCCATGCTGGCCAAACAGGAAATAAAATTCAAAAGTTCGTGGGGCTTTTCCTGTCTACCTGGCCAGTGCATCTGAGTTGAGACCGCTGTCCAAAGCGGTCACATTGGAACACTCTGGGATCGCTCCCGGAGGCCAATACCATCAAATTGCGTCCACACTACTCCAAATTTGACCTGGTGATGTCGATTTCAGCACTAATCCCTTTGTAGGGGAGGAGTACAGAAATCGATTTTAAGAGCCCTTTAAGTAGACAAAAGTGGCTTCGTTGTGTGTATGGGTGCAGGGTTAAATCGATTTAATGTTGCTAAATTCGACCTATACTCATAGTGTAGACCAGGGCTAAGAAAAGTGTGTAGGATAAAAGTCCACGAATAACTATCCACACCAAATATGCCATCAAAACTGCACAATCTAATCACATTTTAACTTAAAGGGAAACAATCCCATAGGAATTAGCATGGCTACATGTATATGAAATGGAAGATATAATTTAATATATTTTATATTCAAATGTTAAATGTGCTGCTTGCATGGATGCTGCTTTGGGGATATCAGGCAATGAAGAAAAATTTTGGTTACAAATTACTGTATCTTTAAAAAAACTCAGTTTGTAAATGCTGCTACTACTAAATTTTAATTCCCCAGAGTACAACTTGGTTTTCCAATTGTCTTCATATCCTTTGTTTAACCTTATATAATTATTTTAATGAATAGGCTCCTCCTGTACATTTAAATAAGTTGGCCCTTCTTTCAATGTTAGTTTGTATTGAATCAAATTAATCACACTCAAACAACTTTTAAAAACTATGCCTCAAGAGTTTTCAAACTATTAAATATTTTTCTATTATAAGGACTCAGAATTGTTCACTGCAGAGAATAAAGTACCACTTTTGCATACATTACACAAACATTTCATGCTTTGTGAAACCACAATAAATTTTCGTGCTGATTACTCATGTAATCTAAGGATCTCCTGCTGTTTTATGGAGAGTCTTATTAATTTAATTCAAGCAATAAAATTAGCACCTGTAGAGAACCCTTTATTATTTCTTACCTTTTATTATATAAGTAATAACCTACTTCATGTATCATGTAACAGCTGCTTTATTTGTACCATCAAATGCATTAACTATTCATTCTTGGTTTTTAATGAGAAAACAAGCAATATATTGAAAACATTAGATCGATCATATTGACAATGTTATTCAGAAATGGCACATTCAGTGTGGCAACCAGATCTGAAAGTTGGATCTTGTGACTTGAGAGGTAAAATGATAGCTTTTGGACTGGAAGGGTGATGACTATACTCTGACCCCAATCCAACTCCTGTTGAAGTCAATGGAAATTGTATTTTATATAAAACACCTACTGCTAGTTCATGGGTGACATCCAATTTGTTCATGGAAAGAGTCACCCACTTATTGGGGGATTAGATTGTAGAGTGGCAATAGATCGTAGGAAAACAAAAAGCAAACGATGGCTCTCAGAGAAAGACAACAACAGGATCCTGTTAAAATCAGCCTACAGCTGAGTCCATATATGTACAGTAGGTAGAAACTGCACCTCAAAAGCTACCCTGATAATAACCAAGTTCTATCAAAGGTTCACACAGGTTTTTGCCATCTGCTCTGCATTCTATATTCTGTTAATTCTGAGATCTGTTGATTCCCAATAACAGTAATAAGAATCAAACCTATAATTAGTCTTAGGCCTTGTCTACACTACGAGAGTAGTTCGATTTTACTTGCATCGAATTTTTGTAATCGATATTGCAAAGTCGAACGTGTGTGTCCACACTAAGGACAGTAATTCGACTTTGTGCGTCCACACTAACGGTGATAGCGTCGACATTCGAAGCGGTGCACTGTGGTCAGCTATCCCACAGTTCCCGCAGTCCCCTCTGCCCATTGGAATTCTGGGTGTAGCCGGCAATGCCTTCTGGGTAACAAAATGAGTCGAGGGTGCTTTTGGGAAACTGTCGTCATCCGTCCATCACTCCCGCCCTCCCTCCCTGAAAGCGCCGGCGGGAAAACAGTTCGCGCGCTTTTCCAGTCATTGACAGCGCGGACGCCACTGTACTCCGAGCATGGAGCCCGCTGCGACCATCGCTGCAGTTGTGGCCGCTCTCAACGTCTCGCAGCTTATCATAAAGGTTTCCCTGAGGCAGATGCAGAAAAGTCAGGCAAGGAGGCTACGGCACCGCGGTGATGTCCTGAAGTCTGAGAGTAGCACAGACCTGTCAGAAAGCAGGCGACCCAGCGCCGAGGACATCACAGTGGCAATGGGTCATGTTGATGCCGTGGAACGGCGATTCTGGGCACGGGAGACAAGCACTGAGTGGTGGGACCGCATAGTGCTGCAGGTCTGGGATGAATCCCAGTGGCTGCGAAACTTTCGCATGCGGAAGGGAACTTTCCTGGAACTTTGTGAGTTGCTGTCCCCTGCCCTGAAGCGCAGTGACACCCGGTTGCGAGCTGCACTGAGTGTACAGAAGCGAGTGGCCATAGCCCTGTGGAAGCTTGCAACGCCAGACAGCTACCGGTCAGTCGCGAACCAGTTTGGGGTGGGCAAATCTACCGTGGGGGTTGTTGTGATGCAAGTAGCGAAGGCAATCGTTGATGTACTGCTGCCAAAGGTAGTGACCCTGGGAAACGTGGAGGCGATCATAGATGGCTTCGCAGCGATGGGATTCCCAAACTGCGGTGGGGCCATAGATGGAACTCACATCCCTATCCTGGCACCGGACCACCAGGCCACCCAGTACATTAACCGAAAGGGATACTTTTCCATGGTGCTGCAAGCACTGGTGGACCACAGGGGACGTTTTACCAACATCTACGTGGGATGGCCGGGCAAGGTTCATGACGCTCGTGTTTTCAGGAACTCTGGTCTGTTTAGACGGCTGCAACAAGGTATTTACTTCCCGGACCACAAAATAACTGTTGGGGATGTGGAGATGCCTATAGTCATCCTCGGGGACCCAGCCTACCCGCTAATGCCCTGGCTCATGAAGCCCTATACTGGCGCCCTGGACACTGAAAAAGAACTCTTCAACTACCGGCTGAGCAAGTGCAGAATGGTGGTGGAGTGTGCTTTTGGCCGTCTCAAGGGGAGATGGAGAAGCTTACTGACTCGCTGTGATCTCAGCGAAACCAATATCCCCATTGTTATAGCAGCTTGCTGTGTGCTCCACAATCTCTGTGAGAGCAAGGGGGAGACCTTTATGGCGGGGTGGGAGGTTGAGGAAAATAGCCTGGCTGGTGATTACTCACAGCCAGACAGCCGGGCGATTAGAAGAGACCAGCGGGAAGCGCTGTGCATCCGGGAGGCTTTGAAAGCAAAGTTCCTGAGTGAGCAGGGTAACCTGTGATTTTATAGTTTGTGTACTGAGAAGCTAAACCTGCCCCCGTTTCTTTACCCAGGTAATGTTGACTATCCTATCCAGTTACATACCCCCTTCACCCCCCCTCCAACACACGTGTCGAAATAAAAATAGTTCTACTTTGTTAAAGCACACCGTTTTCTTTAATACTGTTTTAGCGGGAATTTTTTAAAACTGGGACGCAGACTGTGGTGCGGGGCGGGTCTAGTGTTGTGATGCGAATGCAGCTTCTAAACTCAAGGATTGACAGGCTCCGCTGCGGTGGGATGCTTGTTTCAACGGAGCCTGTCACCCCTCCTGATCGGGACTGTGTGTATGGGAGGTCTATTTGACTTTGTGGCAGGGGGAGGACGGTTACAGATCCCATGCTGTGTGGCTCTGTGATCCTGTCTAAGGACCGGCGCTTAAGATCTGTAACTGCCCTCCCCCGCCACAAAGTCACAGAGCAACCCACCCCCCCCAACATTACATCAAAACAACCTCCCAGACTAACCGGGGCAACTAGTCACTGCATCACTGCACTGTGTATGTGCCCTGCTGCTGTGCCTGCCCCCGACTATGTACCCTGCCAAAGGAGACTGTCCTGTCCAATTTCCAACCCCCTTTCCCCTCCTCCTCCAAAAGAACATGATTGAAACAGTAGTTAACAGAAACGAATTTTTTATTATCAACTACACATGGCATTGGGAGGTGAAACTTGGACGTGGGCTTGTGTCAGGCGGGAAGGAAAGAACTTTTCAAATTTTGGGAAATGAGAGCCTTCTGCTACTAGAGCTCTCTGCAGGGGTGGAGTGAGAGTTAGCAGGGACTCTGCCGCCTCTCCTTCTTTGCACTTTGGGTGAGGTGGGTATGGGACTTGGTGGCGGGGGAGGGCGGTTAGAGATGGACTGCAGCGGGGCTCTGTCCTCCTGCCTCCGTTCCTGCAGAACATCCACAAGGCGCCGGAGTGTGTCCGTTTGCTCCCTCAGTAGTCCAAGCAGCGTTAGAGTCGCCTGCTGGTCTTCCTGCCGCCACCTCTCCTCCCGATCCATGTTGGCTTGGTGCATTCGGGTCAAGTTCTCCCGCCACTGGGTCTGCTGTGCTGCCTGGGCTTGGGAAGAGGCCATAAGCTCAGAGAACATGTCCTCCCGTGTCCTCTTCTTCCTACGCCTAATCCGCGCTAGCCTCTGGGAGTGTGATTCCAGGCTAGGTTGTGAGACAGTCGCAGACGGGGCTGTGGAAATGGGAAAAAGGGAGTGAATTCCTCTGAAAGATAAATGTAGTTGTGAACAAAGAACATAGTCTTTCTCTGTGAACAAGACCATGCACAGCACCTTTCACATGCGCACTCAGCACAAGGTCGAATTCTCGGCCTTCGCATTCTGTGCCTGGGGTCTTGAACAGCACATTTGAGAAGCGAGGCAGCACAACGGAATTTCTGTTGCAGGCAGACATGGTAAGCCGTACACTTGTGGCAGTTTAAAACTTTTATATTACCACTGGCCTCATTTCACATTTAAATCAATGTCAGTCCCTGCTGCCAGCAATCCGGCAAGCGGGAACTCTGCCCCTGTCCCACCCCCTCGCGGCTGTCCCCGGGAACGATCCCTTTCGGCTGCCCCTCTCCCGCCTCCACCGCGTGGCTGCAAACCAGCGGTGACAGTTCTGTAAAGGAACGGGAAAGCAGTCCCAACACTAACATTCCCCTACCTAATTAAAAGCAGGTCACCATGGCCGACATCACCCTGATGAGGATCTCCGAGAGCGACAAAGAGAGAATGCTCCGGGAAAGCCTCCAAAGACCAGGGCCGTATGCCGCCCTGCTGTGCAGAGCAATGATCCCCGAGTACCTGATAATCTCGTGGCGCGGCAACGTGTCGTACTTCGGAGGACCCAATAAGGCCGCTCTCCCCAAGAACCTCATGCAACGGCTTTCAAGTTACCTCCAGGAGAGCTTCATCGAGATGTCCCAGGAGGATTACTGCTCTATCCCCGCACATATAGACCGCATTTTACTGTAGCTGCAGTAGCAGGGAATACACAGTAGAGCGGCTTGTGCAGGACAATCACTGAAAACCGGACATTGCTAGATTTCTTTTCAAAACTTGCACTGCCCCTTACTAAACCGTTAAGCGCCTAGGGCACACTAATCATGAACAACCCATTCTTTTAATTGTTAATATTCCTGTTTTGTTAAAAATAAATGTTTAGATGTTTACAACACTTACTGGCTGATCCTTCACCAGATTCTGTGTCCGGGGTAATGGCTGGGGACGCTTCGTAGGGGATCTCTGTAAGGGTGATGAAGAGATCCTGGCTGTCGGGGAAATCAGCGTTGTGAGAGCTGCCAACTGCCTCGCCCTCCTCATCTCCTTCCTCATCTTCCCCGTCCCCTAACATGTCTGAGGAACCGGCCGTGGACAGTATCCCATCCTCAGAGTCCACGGTCACTGGTGGGGTAGTGGTGGCGGCAGCACCGAGGATGGAATGCAGTGCCTCGTAGAAACGGGATGTCTGGGGATGGGATCCGGAGCGTCCGTTTGCCTCTTTGGTCTTCTGGTAGCCTTGTCTCAGCTCCTTGATTTTCACGCGGCACTGCGTTGCATCCCGGCTGTATCCTCTCTCTGCCATGTCTTTAGAGATCTTCTCGTAGATCTTTGCATTCCTTCTTTTGGATCGCAGCTCGGAAAGCACGGACTCATCGCCCCACACAGCGATGAGATCCAAGACTTCACGATCAGTCCATGCTGGGGCTCTCTTTCTATTCACAGACTGCATGGCCATCACTGCTGGAGAGCTCTGCATCGTTGCCAGTGCTGCTGTGCTCGCCACGATGTCCAGACAGGAAATGAGATTCAAACTGGCCAGACAGGAAAAGGAATTCAAATTCAAATTTTCCCGGGGCTTTTCCTGTGTGGCTGGTCAGAGCATCCGAGCTCGCACTGCTGTCCAGAGCGTCAACAGAGTGGTGCACTGTGGGATAGCTCCCGGAGCTATTAGCGTCGATTTCCATCCACACCTAGCCTAATTCGACATGGCCATGTCGAATTTAGCGCTACTCCCCTCGTCGGGGAGGAGTACAGAAGTCGAATTAAAGAGACCTCTATGTCGAACTAAATAGCATCGCAGTGTGGACGGGTGCAGGGTTAATTCGATTTAACGGCGCTAACTTCGACATAAACGCCTAGTGTAGACCAGGCCTTAGACTAGACAGACACCGCAGCAAGCATTATAACAATTAGGGCAATAAGTTTAATAGACCTGAATGAACATAAAAGAGGACTTTGTATTACTTCTACCAAAAAAAAGACATTTACAGGGAGGAAAAAAGTTTTTTTTTTTTTTTTTTTTAATATTATCCCCTTTCCATGAACTAACTAATGAGTGTTGTAGCTCAGTGACATTTCATTCTTTACTCTGAAAAATCTTGTGTCTAGGGTCAGTGGTGACATCACAACTTAATCAGAGTACTTGCATGTAACTCAGAGAGTGAAGGCTTTCGGTGACAAAATACTGACTTCAGTATGGCCAAAAAAGCACAAAAATTGCTTCCCCAAAAAGTTAATCTTGAAATAGTTTGCCATGCCTATTCAATTTAAATTCAGCTAGGCTTGCAAGGGGTTTAGGACTCTTTCCACATAGTCTCAAAAGAAGAATTGTTTGTACAGAAAATAAGAAGAACTGAATGGAATGGTTTACTAATATGCACAGGCAAAGTGATGAAATGCCTGCTGTTGTTTACATCGTAGTTTTGTTATTTCTAATGAAAACATTTGTAGTAAAGCTATTTTGTTTAATTTCACTTGTAGTGTGGGTGCTGGAAAAGATTTATTGTAATTCCAATTACTCTATAACTGACAAGGAATGCACGATAAGGTCCTTCCAGTAGAAAGCATTTGTGATAAATGAAGGGGTGGGGGCGTGGGATAGCTCCCTTTTATGGACACCCAGCCAGCCAGTTAGCTACAAAATCCCTGTTAGTAGCTGTTCTCTACTTGATTTACCTGTAAGGGGTTAAAAAAAGCCCATAGGTAAAAGGAAGGGAGTGGGCACCTGACCAAAAGAGCCAATGGGAAGGCTAGAACTTTTTAAAATTGGGGGAAAAAACGTTCACTTTGTCTGTCTGTTGTTCTCGGAGAGAGGAGATGGAGCAGCAATGCTGTAAGAAGCTTTAAACCAGGTATGACAAATCATCAAATCATACCTCAAAACTACTTATCTGAAACCCCAGATATGTAAGCAGATTAGGGAATGTCTAGGAAGACGCGATTAGGTTTGTCTCTTTTATTTCTTTATGGCTTGTGGACTCCTCTGTGCTAACCCCAGGTGCTTTTGTTTTGCTTGTAACCTTTAAGCTGGACTTCAAGAACATTATTCTTGATGCTTAATTATTATATTTGCTCTTTTTTAAGCCTAGCAGTAGCCTACGTTCCAGATATATTTTCTTTCTTTTTGTTTTTTTCATACAATTTACCTTTTTTAAGAACAGGATTGGGTTTTTGTCCTAAGAGGTTTGTGCATATGTGTTTAATTAGCTGGTGGCAGCAGCTGATTTCCTTTATTTTCTTTCTCAGCTCTTCCCCGGATGGGGCTGAAAGGGCTTGAGGGTACCCCACAGGGAGGAATTCCCAAGTGCGCCTTCTTGGGTTCAAAGGTGTTTTTTGCATTTGGGTGGTGGCAGCATCTGCCCATCCAAGGTCAGAGAGAAGCTGTAACCTTGGGAGTTAAATTCCTGCCTGGAGTGGCCAGTATAAATTTTTAGAATCCTTACGGAACTCAATGGGAACTTTGCCATTGACTTCAATAGCAGCAAAATCAGGCCTCAGATGAGGAAAAAGAAGCTGGAGCAGACTAGAACTGTTCTGAGAGGGCCCAGACCTGTTGCTGGTGTTAGTGTTGTTGCAGAGTATGGTAAGTTCCATCACTTGGGCAACTTGGCCAGACAGTTTTGGGGTGATCGGTGTGACAGTGGAAACTCCTGTCTCCTTGATATTAAACTGATAAATATTTCATTTTTAAGTCTCTAATATTTCTATACTGTTTGTTTATGGATATTTATTAGATAAAATAGTTTGATTGTTACTTGCCCTATAGAATGGCTTGTAGGGTTCTAAGAACAGTTTCCAAAATCCTTTCTGGTATAAGATATAAGTAGAGTCAGAGGTGAAAGTAAGCCAGTATGGTACGGCGTACCGGCAAGAGCCAGTACGCTGTGCTGGATTGGACCGGCTTCTCTGACGATGATTTAAAGGGCCCAGGACTCCAGCCGCTGTGGGGAGCCCCGGGCCCTTTAAATCACCGTCGGCAGCTGGGCTCGGGTGGGGATTTAAAGGACCTGAAGCTCCAGCCCCTGCGGGGAGCTCTGGGCCCTTTAAAGCACTGCCCGAGCCCCGCTGCCGGAGCTCTGGCGGCGCTTTAAAGGGGCTGGGGCTCCCCGCAGTGGCTGGAACCGCTGGTCCTTTAAATCGCTGCCGGAGCCCCGGGGCTCCTGCAACCAGGCTCAGGTGGGGATTTAAAGGGCCCGGTGGTCCGGCCACTGCGGGGAGCCCGGGCCCTTTAAAGCGCTGCCAGAGCTCCGGTTGAGGCCACGCTTCTTCCTGTTGAGGCCACGTCCCCGCTCAGGACTCCGGTATACCGGTAAGTTCTTTAAGTTACTTTCACCCCTAAGTAGAGTGCTGGTATAAAATTGGCCCTTATAGATTGAAAAGAGTTCAAACATTAGAAGAGTGAATACAATGATTGTACACTGTTCTAAAATATTTTTTAAAACAAAACTGCTTTTAGTTTTTCCTTGGATCCTTGAATAACCAAATTAATCTTACAATTGGAATGCAAAGTGTTTCAGTTTTAGCTATTACCTCAGATTGAGTTACTCTTAGTCCTTAAGTTTTTGTTTAAACATAGACACGGCAGCCTCCATATCCCCACCGCACCTCTAGTGGGCCATTGGGAGAGTCACTGCATGACATGCATGACCTGAAAGCTTTGTCATGATCCCCAGATTCCGTGGTGTTGGAGGACATTCTTAATAGCTTTTCTTGATAATCAGTGGCCTGTGCATTCCTGTAATTACAATGGAAATTATCACTTATCTGAGTTTAGATTCTTGCATATAATTAATATTCTTTTTTGTTGTTGACTTAGTTGCTTTTGCAGTTTTACAACAGTCATTTTCAACTAGTAAACCGGAGGGTTTTGTAAGTTTTGGGGGAAAGATAAAGTTAGAACACCTATGTTAAATTGAACTTTTTATATCGTAAAATTATTATGGCCTAAGTTAAGAATGAAAGAATGATTAGCATAACTGAATTATTGCAAATGGAAACTCTGTGGAAAAAACAAGTCTTTGAAACCTGAAGAGGAGAAATGCCTCCAACACAACTATCAAATATCCCCCTTTCTTGTAAAACCACTATAATTTTAAAATTAATAGTTCTAGGGCTTCCATCAGATATGCTGTCTTGTGTACAAAAAAATAGTCTGATGATTTATGTTGCTATGATGATGGGATCAGTAAATATAGACTTAAAATTTCAAATGATTTTTATTTCATTAATTATTTCAGTAGAAAGAAGTCTGATTTTTTTTCCAGACATTTGGAGACCTACAGGATTTTAGTAATAGTCTCACAGGTATACTATGATATACTAAATGGCTGGGATTTAAATCTGAATGATACTGGAGGTTACAAAAAGCAATTTTGTGGCTCAGTCCGCACAGCTGTGGAGGGATATAAGGAGGTGTAAGAATGCTCTAATGCCACTGCATGGCCTCCTTGGGTTTGAATGTATAGGGGGAAGCAGGTAGTGTGTAGCTCCTACATCCCTTTGCCTACCCTAGTGAGTGGATCAAGAGGGGTTAAAAGCAGGCAGAGTCTTGACTCTGATCCCTCCAGTGTGTTGCCCAACACAACCAAGGAGTAGTAATTTGCAACTGGTAAGGGCCCATAGCAGGTTACTCACCTTGACAGGAGGAGCAGAAAAGAAAATTTGGCCTCTCTGAAGCATTGTCCTTCCCTTTACGAGGGCAGATTGTATAAACACAATGGAGTCCAATGCAGAGTGGAGTACCTATGCTTGGCTGAATAAAAGACTTAAAACATTTGAACTCCAGTTATGTGAATAGTACTATTTCTTTAAATAAAATGATCCTGGTAATCATAATATAATTTCCTTTATCAGCTTCTCTAACCTGAGCTGCATGTGCGCTCTCTCCATATTAACTCACAAAAACATTTTAAAATCCTGTATTTGGCCTGCAATGACACCAGGGAATATAGTAACCATGAATAATTATCAAACCTTTTACAGAAAGCATATCAAAGGAATCCAGTAGAAAATTTGAAATATTTCCTTTCTTTTGTGGAATATCATTATATCATACTTATTAGATTACATGTCTCTTGTGTCAAGCATTTTAAAAACACTAAAATGTACAAGGAGGCAGTGTTGATGAGTTCAACACTATGAACACATTAAAAGTTTTGGGCCTATAGTGTAACTACATTAATTAAAACGGCATTTTAATTTTGACCCAAATGCCATTTCAAAATTCAACAGCCTTCATAAACTGAGGATGGGTGCGACAGACCCTCACTCACTGGATAGTGGCAATTCTTCAGTTGTTAATTGGATACCTAATTTTATTTGGTTTTGTACAACTCTGTTAATATGTATCAGTAGTATGCAATTTAAATTAATAATTTTATATTGTACTTATTCAAGCAATACTGCATCCTGGTCTGAGACAGACTCTTCTTTTTGCTGGAGATACTGGAGATATCAAGAAGGTCCTTCCCATTCAAAGGTTGTCGCAGAATCTTTGGGAAGTAATTTCCTTCAGTATTTTTTTTTAATTAATTTGTTACTTAATTTACTATTTAATTTACTTCCTGTTTACATATACTGCAAAAGTCTGACTCCTTGCTCTGAAGCGCTAACAAGATGGGAGAAATGTTTCCATATTCAGTTTTTGAGGAGACATTTTAAAAGCCACTGAAACCAGGATGCTAACAGGCTAAATGTTTTTTATTTGCAATAAATCTTTTAGATGTAATGATGTGGCATAGTAAAGTTCTTTGTGCATATCACCATCGGAAAGGAGATAACTTACATGACTTCCTAGATAGAAAGTACACTGAGGGCTCAATTGTGTCATTTAGACACAACCTAGAATCAGGGGTGGTCAAACAAAGATCCACTCTGGAAACTGATGCATACTGTGGTACTCCGTGCAGATGGCACTCTTCACTCTGAGTTGGTACTGAATTAATTCCCCCAAAAAGGTGCTTAGTTGTGGGGATGTATCATCCCTACACCAACCTAATGAAAAGTTCCATGAGGAGGTAAGGGTCACGATGGGACACTTGCCAGGTAAACAAATCATGGCCTTATGTAAGGCCCCCTGGTGGTCTAGGATTATATAAGATGATCATGGCCTTATGTAAGACCCCCTGGTGGTCTAGGATTATATAAGATGATCATGGCCTTATGTAAGGCCCCCTGGTGGTCTAGGATTATATAAGATGATCATGGCCTTATGTAAGACCCCTGGTGGTCTAGGATTATATAAGATGATCATGGCCTTATGTAAGGCCCCCTGGTGGTCTAGTATTATATAAGATGAGGTAAACAAATCATGGCCTTATGTAAGGAACGGTTGAACCAATCGGTGTGGGGCTATACATGTGATAAACACATGATTCTCCTTCTTGTCCAATCCGTGGATGTGTTATTATAGCCTAATTGTGTTATGTAATGTAAAGAAAAAACTATAAAAGAAAGCTTGCAATAAACAGAATTCGGATTCAGCCTGCAACCACAGTGGTCGTGTGCTTTATCTGCTCCGCATGGAACCCCACAAATGGTGACCCCGACGTGATTCGGCTTGGACATCAAGGCAGCCAGGACTTTGCCCAGAGTGAGCTAGCAGAGATCATACTAGACACAGCCGCCAGTGGAGCAGGGATCAATGTTCTCAGACAGTAGACCCAACAGGTGTTGTCTCAAAAGCTGAGCAAAGAGAAAGCAGATCCAACCAGAAAAATGATCTGAGTGGTCAGACTCTATGTCATCTCTCATGAAGAAACTGGAACAATTGAATTTAGATATTGAAGAGGCTCTCAGTGCTGGCTCTTCTCCTTCCAGCACTCCTTCTACCAAAAAGCGCAAACAGCCGTGCTCTGTTAAGGTGGAGACAGGCCTTCTTCACAGAGATCATCAGAGAAAGGGAATCTGTGGAAATAAGAGGGCAGGCTACCAAAATTTAGATGGTTTGCCAAGCTCAGTGTCAACTGGAGCACGACCAAAAACTAAACATGGTTTAAGAAAAGGCGGAGGCGGCAGCCGCGGCAGGAGGTACCGGAGGATACCGGCTCCTGGTCGTCCGAGAGAGACGTTCGTGAGCTCACAGCCGACTGAAGCGTTCGCTGAGAAAAGGCGGAGGTGGCAGCCGCGGCAGGAGGTACCGGAGGATACCGGCTCCTGGTCGTCCGAGAGAGACGTTCGTGAGCTCACAGCCGACTGAAGCGTTCGGTGAGAAAAGGCGGAGGTGGCAGCCGCGGCAGGAGGTACCAGAGGATACCGGCTCCTGGTCGTCCGAGAGAGACGTTCGTGAGCTCACAGCCGACTGAAGCGTTCGGTGAGAAAAGGCGGAGGTGGCAGCCACGGCAGGAGGTACCGGAGGATACCGGCTCCTGGTCGTCCGAGAGAGACGTTCGTGAGCTCACAGCCGACTGAAGCGTTCGATGAGAAAAGGCGGAGGTGGCAGCCGCGGCAGGAGGTACCGGAGGATACCGGCTCCTGGTCGTCCGAGAGAGACGTTCGTGAGCTCACAACCGACTGAAGCGTTCGGTGAGAAAAGGCGGAGGTGGCAGCCGTAGCAGGAGGTACCGGAGGATACCGGCTCCTGGTCGTCCGAGAGAGACGTTCGTGAGCTCACAGCCGACTGAAGCGTTCGGTGAGAAAAGGCGGAGGTGGCAGCCGCGGCAGGAGGTACCGGAGGATACCGGCTCCTGGTCGTCCGAGAGAGACGTTCGGGAGCTCACAGCCGACTAAAGCGTTCAGTAAGAAAAGGCGGAGGTGGCAGCCGCAGCAGGAGGTACCGGAGGATACCGGCTCCTGGTCGTCCGAGAGAGACGTTCGGGAGCTCACAGCCGACTGAAGCGTTCGATGAGAAAAGGCGGACGTGGCAGCCGTGGCAGGAGGTACCGGAAGATACCGGCTCCTGGTCGTCCGAGAGAGACGTTCGTGAGCTCACAGCCAACTGAAGCGTTCGGTAAGAAAAGGCGGAGGTGGCAGCCGCGCCAGGAGGTACCGGAAGATACCGGCTCCTGGTCGTCCGAGAGAGACGTTCGTGAGCTCACAGCCGACTGAAGCGTTCGGTGAGAAAAGGCGGAGGTGGCAGCCGCGGCAGGAGGTACCGGAGGATACCGGCTCCTGGTCGTCCAAGAGAGACGTTCGTGAGCTCACAGGTGAGCGGCTGCATTTGATAAAATGGGCTCTGCTTTGTCTGCAGAGGAAGAGACGGTGCATGATTTTTTATTACGCATCGCTGAAAAGCGGGGAGAAAAGCTTCCCTCTGACGCGTTGTCCCGTTTGTTGAAATGGGGGCAGAAACGCGGAAATGTACAAACAGGGCCTTCAGCTACAGGACATGCTAAATCAGTTGTCCCATTTGGCCGGTGAGAGCCATCCCCCGCAGTCCCACACATTGCAAGCCCTAAACCAGCCCGGCTTTCCTGTCACCAATAATGTTTGTACCCCAAAGTTCCGGGCGGAGTTCCCGGGGCAGGGTAAGCAGTTGCAGAATAGGTTAAAAAAAATGGCGGAGCCAGGCTTATCTAACTTTAAAAGGACATATAAAAAAAAACCACCGGATAAGATCCCTCCGGCGAATGATGTAGCTACCCCCTGTCCTCGTTGTGGTTTGTGGGGCTGCGCAATTGGGTGCACTGAATGGAATAACGTGTCCACGCACCGGCCACTGGACGCCGCCACGCAGAAGCCAAACGACGACCCCGCGGCACCGGACTTGCACTTGTTGTTTGCTACAACCTAAACACCTGATAATGCTGTGCTTCTGTTTGTTCGGACTCCTTATTATAGGAGCAGGGGTCTTTGTATGTCCAAACTCTGTACCTTTTGTTAACCCACGACAAAATGTTTGGATCACCTGGGCAAACCAAACTGGCCAAAAAGCCCTTTTTGCTTGTTCATGGCCACCCCATCGGATCCCCAATGGTTTTCGTGGGTATTTATGTAATGTTATGTTTTTTAATAGTTCCCAGTTGTTAAATGTCACCTGTCGTCAGTTTTATAGGTTCAAAAAAAGTAGTCAGGTGGCTAGTAATTGTCCTAATGTTAGTTGGACCCTCCTATAGGCCTTATTTAAGAAAAAGGGGGGAGGTGTGGGGATGTATCATCCCTACACCAACCTAATGAAAAGTTCCATGAGGAGGTAAGGGTCACGATGGACACTTGCCAGGTAAACAAATCATGGCCTTATGTAAGGCCCCCTGGTGGTCTAGGATTATATAAGATGATCATGGCCTTATGTAAGACCCCCTGGTGGTCTAGGATTATATAAGATGATCATGGCCTTATGTAAGACCCCCTGGTGGTCTAGGATTATATAAGATGATCATGGCCTTATGTAAGGCCCCCTGGTGGTCTAGTATTATATAAGATGAGGTAAACAAATCATGGCCTTATGTAAGGAACGGTTGAACCAATCGGTGTGGGGCTATACATGTGATAAACACATGATTCTCCTTCTTGTCCAATCCGTGGATGTGTTATTATAGCCTAATTGTGTTATGTAATGTAAAGAAAAAACTATAAAAGAAAGCTTGCAATAAACAAAATTCGAATTCAGCCTGCAACCACAGTGGTCGTGTGCTTTATCTGCTCCGCATGAAACCCCACACTTAGTGTCACTGAATCCACAGTGTTAGCAAAGATAATGGGCCAGATTCTGATCTGATATGCCAGTGTACGTCCAGAGTACTAAAATCAGTGGAGTTATTCTGGATTTACATCATTGTAACTGAGAACAGAATATGGTCTGCTGTCATTCAGGTAAGAGACATACAGCGGTTCGAACTAGTGTGTTTATTAAAGATCAGCTACAGATCTTGAAAAAACCCCACAATTAATCCAGAAAATAAAATATGTGCTGAATGATCCCACTAGCCAAATTGCTCCTTGGGTTCAGCTCAGAAGTAAGTTTCAACTAAACTTTAAAAAAAAATCTCTGAAATTGTCTTGGCATTTTCTGCTGAAGATCACTCAAACATCATTGTAGGACATCACTGAAAACATCAATCTTATTGCAATTAATGAAACCCACTGGGCATACAATGTCATCAAGTACATTGTGGGATATCTTTGAGTAAAATGAAAGAAGAAATCACAATGTAATTTCTGTTTCATCATGCACCTACATGCAAGACTGTTGTTTGCTGACAAAACTCCTTTTCGTTTACAATGAAATATCACAAAATAGTAAGCACTGGGGGGAAAAAATCCCACCAGGTCACAAAAGCTGCATCTGCAAACGTTGACCATTTTGCTTTCTTTATTAAATGTGTTTTGGTCTATACTATATATCCTCAGTGTCTCTTGTAAATAGACTGTTCCTATGGCACTGAAATGAACTGGACTGTGTGATGATTTCTCACTGAAATAAAGATTTTATAATTGATTTTAAAAATGTATAAAAGGATCAGTGAAGGAATTTAAATGCCAGCAGTTATATAATTCTTCTGATATGAATAATTTTTTGCCCCAAAATTAACTTATTAATTACAGCAGTTAAGTGTAATTACTCTACCTCTTCAGGTTCTTTATTATTACTTTCTAACACTAAGACAAATTCTGCCAAGGATAATTACCATAACAGTAATTTAGTGCAGATTTTGATCTTGTTAGGAATACAATATAATCTTCACAAAATGATCTTTTCCATGTTAATCAGTCATTCATGAAGCTGTCTTTCTTGTTGCTGACTCCTCTTAGAAGCAGTTTGAAGCCTGATAATTGGTCATGCGGGAAGAGAGGCAGAGAATATATTGCTCTGTTTCAGGGTCTGGTTTTGGCCAAAGATCCCATTTAACTCCGTACTCAGAGAAGCTGAATTAAATTTCAGTACAATAATAAAAATGTAAGAAGACTCAGTACTTTGAGTTAAAAAAAAACATATGCTTAAAGTGTTTCACTGAATTGGAACAAACTTGGGTACATGTTTAAGTCCTTTGCTTAATCTGAGCCTTATTATATAAAGTAGTTGGCAGCCAATATTTCATGAAATACTAATCGAGAGGTTGAAGTGCATTTTTGTTTTGTTTTGTTTTGCATTGATGGCAAAATCAGTAGAGGGTTATCTCTACTGAAAACAAAACATGGTTTTGACCTGTTTTGTTTGCCTTTTGCCATAAAACAAAACAAACAATTTGTTATTGAAAACTGATTCCCCTTCCCCCACTCTCAGCTGTGAACATCTCCCTCCCCAACATACACACCCAAGTGAAGGGAAAAAAATTATACAAGGCTCACACGTGAAGAATCTGAAAGGGACTTTTTAAATCACATGGTAGGATCTGATGGGTAGTCCAAGGTCCCTTAGAGCAAATTTATTAAAATTTCTTTAGTCTGGGCCTCACAGGCATAAGGGGGAATTGACAAGAAAAAGCAAATGCAAACTTTTTTACCTAATGTGTGTCACAAAGCTTCTGGTAGGAGATAATACCATATTTTATAATTCTGGCCTACAGCCCTCTAGTGTTCTTGCCAGTGACACTTTCACCCCAATGAAAGTCTCAGTGTTACTTTCTTTGATTCTTTGCAATAATGTAATAGATGGTATCTCAGATTAGACCCCAAAATCTCCAGTTGCTTTTAAAAAACTTTGCAATGTCTTTGTTGGTAAGGGCCAAGTGGTCTAAATTTGAGCAGTAAATTTGTGCACATAAATTGGATAACTAAATTGGATAACTAGCTGCCTGATCAAGGTGTGCAAATGCCATTTATGAGCTAAATTAGGCCTGGTCCCCACTAACCCCCCACTTCGGACTAAGGTACGCAAATTCAGCTACGTTAATAACGTAGCTGAATTCGAAGTACCTTAGTCCAAACTTACCGCGGGTCCAGACGCGGCAGGGAGGCTCCCCCGTCGATGCCGCGTACTCCTCTCGCCGAGCTGGAGTACCGGTGTCGACGGCGAGCACTTCCGGGATCGATTTATCGCGTCTAAACCAGACGCGATAAATCGATCCCAGAACATCGATTGCCTGCCGCCGGACCCTCCGGTAAGTGTAGACATACCCTTAGACTGTCAGTGAGTGCAGTTGGAATTTGGAAGCTGGCTTGCCGTCACTGAAATTTTTGCTGTAAAGATCACATAGCAGTTCTGAGAATAAGAGTTTGCTCAATTGTCCTTGGTAAAAGTTGCTACTTTTCTCCACTATGGAGCTGTGTTCTGGGTAATGTTCTCCTAGATGTGGCCATGTTTCAGTGGCATCTGTAGTGATTCCTGCTTAAAACAATTTAGGACTGTTTTTATTGGCCCTGAAAGACACATTCAAGGAGCAGGTGTTAGATGGGTTTATTTTACACCATTAGTCAACGAGACATCAAATAACCAAGAACCAAATAGTTCAATTGGTTTATTAAGTGATATTGCTGTAACTAAAGACAGATCAGTACAATACAGAAAAGTAATACCAGTCCAGGGTTCAGAATCTGCAGCTCCTACTGGTCCAAATTGGTTTACAATTCTATAGTTTTACAGACTACTTGTTTTTTTTTTTTCTATTATTTGTGGTTAGCTATGCACCTAGTATCACCACTCGCTATCATATGTCACAATTATCAATGATCTAGACCAGTGATACTCAGACCTAGTGTTTCAGGAGCCAAATTAGCGATCAACATTACCCCAAAGAGCCATAGTAGTGTGACTTAATTGTTTCATTTACACTATATATATATATATATATATATATATATATATATATATATAAAATTCTCACAGCACAATGAGTGACCAAGTATTCTACAATTGGTTAATAACATAGTAAAAGAATCCCGGTTAATAACTTAGATTGGTTAATAATTACATCACACAGTGTTTTAATATCATGTGCTGCAAAGAGCTGAATTAAAGAGCCACTTGTGGCTCTCAAGCCTCAGTCTGATCTAGACTGCATAGGTTCCTAGTTTCAAACCAGACATACTTAACATTTTGGCCTGATTAACAACAAATACAATACTAGGTTGGGTGGTAAGCTGCTTAACATTTTTTAACCAATCATTTCATTTTGCCCTTTGCAATTGGAACACCATATGCATCTGTGAGACTTCTTTCTTTCTTGTGGTTTTGGTTATAAGTTCATAACTTATTATTCAAGTAGTCAGAGCCAATCGCAAGCACAGAAACAGCCTTAAACAACTGTGAAAATAAGTCATGCCTTAGACACAAAATACTGCAGGAGGTGCCTTTTCTTTTAGGGCACCTCCTACATAAGTATAATAAGCTCAAAGCCAAATATACCTTCTGATTCTCTTGATGTAATTGTTTGGGACGCTGGGCCCATATGGCAACACACATAGCAGGTCACTCACTTCCCAGTCATGATATTTATCTGTTTATAAATTACAAATGTGTGAATAGCTGCACGACAGGAGACAAAGGTACATAGACAAAAATTTCTGGGACACAGTAGAGCATTCTTACCCCCTGTTTGACAGCTTCTGTGCTGTTAAGGAGGATGAAAGTCTCAAGGAAGCTGGAGTGGAAGGAAACGATCCCATATTTGGGCCGCTCCTTCCAAATGTAGCATGGTATCCTCTTGCACTGAGGATAGCTCTCTGGAGGAGGGACCCCTGTTATTAGGAAGAGACAGGTAATAGTAAAGGGGAATTCAATTATTAGAAATATAGATCGCTGGGTTTATGGTGACCAAGAGAAATGCATGGTGAATGGCCTGCTGGGTGCGAAGGTTGCAGACTTTTTGAGACTTCTAAATAAACTTATGTGCAGTGCTGAGGAGGTGTCGGAGGTCGTGGTACATGTAGGTACCAGTTACACAGGGAAAGGTAGGAGAGAGGTCCTGGAAGCCAAATTTAGGCTGTTTGGTAAGAGATCAAAGTCTAGGACCTCCATGATAGCATTCTCTGAAATGCTTGCAGTTCCATGTGCCGGGCTAATTAGGCAGAAATGCAGGTTCTCAATGCATGGATGAGATGATGGTGTTCAGAGGAAGGATTTAGGTTTTTAGGAACTGGGGAATCTTTTGGAAAAAGAGGAGCCTCTGCAGGATGTATGGGTTCCATTTAAAGCAAAACAGAACCAGCTTGCTGGCATGTACGCTTAAAAAGGTTGTAGACGAGTTTTTAAACTAAGCTCTTGGGGAAATACAACAGGTGCAGAAGAGCACACAGTTTGGAAGGACACATCTTTTGGGGGAGGATTTATTAAAGGGGATGCTCTATATCATAGTAAAGAGGAGAGGATAGAAGTTGATAAAGTATAGGTAGGAACAGAAGAGACAGTCAAAGGAAAGAGAACAGGAGTACTTGTGGCACCTTAGAGACTAACAAATTTATTTGAGCATAAGCTTTCGTGGACTACAGCCCACTTCTTCGGATGCATAGAATGGAACACACAGAAGATATTTATACGTACAGAGAACATGAAAAGGGGGGAGTAGCCATACCAACTGTAAGAGGCCATCAATTGAGGTGAGCTATCATCAGCAGGAGAGAGAAAAAAAACCTTTGAAGTGATAATCAAGATGACCCATAGAAGGTCTGAGGATATTTTAACATGAGGAAATAGATTCAATTAGTGTAATGACCCAACCATTCCCAGTCTCTGTCCAAACCTAAGTTAATTGTATCTAATTTGAATATTAATTCAAGTTCAGCAGTCTCTCTTTGGAGTCTGTTTTTGAAGGTTTTTTGTTGCAAAATTGCCACCTTCAGGTTTGTCACTGAGTGGTTAGAGAGACTGAAGTGTTCTCCCACTGGTTTTTGAATGTTATGATTCCTGATGTCAGATTTGTGTCCATTTATTCTTTTGCGTAGAGACTGTCCGGTTTGGCCAATGTATGTGGCAGAGGGGCATTGCTGGCACATGATGGCATATATCACGTTGGTAGATGTGCAGGTGAATGAGCCCCTGATGGCGTGGCTGATGTGATTAGGTCCTATGATGATGTCCCTTGAATAGATATGTGGACAGAGTTGGCATTGGGCTTTGTTGCAAGGATAGGTTCCTGGGTTAGTGTTTGTGTTGTATGGTGTGCCATTGCTGGTGAGTATTTGCTTCAGGTTGGGGGGCTGTCTGTAAGTGAGGACTGGTCTGTCTCCCAAGGTCTGTGAGAGTGAGGGATCATCTTTCAGGATAGGTTGTAGATCTTTGATGATGCGCTGGAGAGGTTTTAGTTGGGGGCTGAAGGTGACAGCTAGTGGCATTCTGTTATTTTCTTTGCTGGGCCTGTCCTGTAGTAGGTGACTTTTGGGTACTCTTCTGGCTCTGTCAATCTGTTTTTTCACTTCAGCAGGTGGGTATTGTAGTTTTAAGAATGCTTGATAGAGATCTTGTAGGTGCTTGTCTCTATCTGTCTGGCTACTATAAGGTGGGTGCATAACTGGCTGGATAACCGTACTCAGAGAGTTGTTATTATTGGTTCCCAATCCTGCTGGAAAGGCATAACAAGTGGGGTTGCGCAGGGGTCTGATTTGGGACCGCCTCTGTTCAATATCTTCATTAACGACTTAGATATTGGCATAGAAAGTACGCTTATTAAGTTTGCAGATGATACCAAACTGGGAGGGATTGCAACTGCTTTGGAGGACAGGGTCATAATTCAAAATGATGTGGACAAATTGGAGAAATGGTCTGAGGTAAACAGGATGAAGTTTAACAAAGACAAATGCAAAGTGCTCCACTTAGGAAGGAACAATCAGTTTCACACATACAGAATGAGAAGAGACTGTCTAGGAAGGAGTACGGCAGAAAGGGATCTAGGGGTTATAGTGGACCACAAGCTAAATATGAGTCAACAATGTGATGCTGTTGCAAAAAAAGCAAACATGATTCTGGGATGTATTAACAGGTGTGTTGTGAGCAAGACACGAGAAGTCATTCTTCCACTCTACTCTGGTTAGGCCTCAACTGGAGTATTGTTTCCAGTTCTGGGCACCGCATTTCAAGAAAGATGTGGAGAAATTGGAGCGGGTCCAGAGAAGAGCAACAAGAATAATTAAAGGTCTTGAGAACATGACCTATGAAGGAAGGCTAAAAGAATTGGGTTTGTTTAGTTTGGAAAAGAGAAGACAGAGGGGACATGATAGCAGTTTTCAGGTATCTAAAAGGGTGTCATAAGGAGGAGGGAGAAAACTTGTTCACCTTAGTCTCTAAGGATAGAACAAGAAGCAATGGGCTTAAACTGCAGCAAGGGAGGTTTAGGTTGGACTTTAGGAAAAAGTTCCTAACTGTCAGGGTGGTTAAACACTGGAATAAATTGCCTAGGGAGGTTGTGGAATCTCCATCTCTGGAGATATTTAAGAGTAGGTTAGATAAATGTCTATCAGGGATGGTCTAGACAGTATTTGGTCCTGCCATGAGGGCAGGGGACTGGACTCGATGACCTCTCGAGGTCCCTTCCTGTCCTTGAATCTATGAGGGATTGGAGCAAATGAGGTTGTATCTTAGAGCTTGGCTGTAGACAATGGATCGTGTGGTGTGTCCTGGATGGAAGCTGGAGGCATGTAGGTAAGTATAGCAGTTAGTAGGTTCCATTCGGTTACATCACATGAAGGCAGCCAATTAAATATTGAGACATTGTATAAGTGTTTGTATATAAATGCAAAAAGTCTAAATATTAAGATGAGTGAACTTGGATGTCTGGTATGAAATGATGATATTGATATAGTAGGCATCCCAGAAACTAGGTGAAATGAGGATAATCAATGGGACATGATAGTAGCAGGGTACAATATATATAGGAGTAGGGAGTGGAACTATATGTGAAAGTAAGCAGAGTCAAATATAGTAAAAATCTTAAATGAATCAAACTGTACCATAGAATCTCTATGGATTGAAATGACCTACTTGAATAGTAAGAGTATACTATTAACCACTTGACTAGGATGATGGTGGTGGTTTTGAAATGCTCAAGGAGATTAGAGAGGCTACAAAAACAGAAAATCCAACAATAAGGTGGATTTCAACTATCCCCATATTGACTGGGAATATGTCACTTCAGGACGGGATGCAGAGACAAAATTTATAGACACCACTAATGACTGGTTCTTGGAGCAGCTAGTCCTGGAACCCACAAGGGGAGAGGCAAATCTTGATTTAGTCCTAACTGTCACACAGGATCTGGTCCAAGAGTTGAATATAACTGAACCACTCTGTAATAGAGACCATAATGTAATTAAATGTAACATCCTTTTAAAGGAGAAAATACCACAGAAAACCACCATAGTAATAGCATTTAATTTCAATAAGGGGAACTAAACAAAATGAGAAAGTCAGTTAAACTGAAATTAAAAGGAATAGTCATATGAGTGAAATGTCCGCAAGCTGCATGGAAACTTAAACCCCCCCCAACCTACTAGAAGTTCAAACTATATATATACTTAAAACCAGCAAGAGGACCAAAAAATGCCACCATGTCTAAACAACAGAGTAAAAAAGGCAGTTAGAGAAAAAAAAATCTTTTAAAAATTGCAAGTCAAATCCAATTGAGGAAAACAGAAAGAAACATAAACTTTGGCAAGTCAAAGGTAAAAGTTTTCTGGACTGTGTAATTATACAATGTTGAAGAACAACTAGCAAAAGACACAAAAACTTAACAACAATTTTTAAGTATATCAGAAGCAGGAAGCCTGCCAAACAATCAGTGGGACCACTGGATGATCAAGATGCTACAGGATCACTCCAGGAAGAAAGCCATTGAGGGGAAGCTAAATGAATTTTGTGTATCTGTGTTCACTGGAGAGGATGTGAAGGAGCCATTCTTTTTAGGTGACAAATCTGATAAACTGTCCAAGGTTGAGGTGTCCTTAGAGGAGATTTTGGAAGAAATTGATAAAGTAAACTGTAATAAGTCACCAGGAGCAGATGGTATTTACCCAAGCGTTCTGAAGGAACTGAAATATGAAATTGCAGAACTACTAACTGTGGTATATAACCTGTCATCTGGTACAGAAGCTGATTTAAATGATAGGTTACATACAGTTAGTAGTTCTGCAATTTCATATTTTAGTTCCTTCAGAACTCTTGGTTGAATACCATCTGGTCCAAATGACTAGCAGATAGATAATGTAACACCTATTTTATAAAAAAAGAAGACTCCAGAGGTGATCCTGGCAACTAGAGGCTGGTAAGGGTAGGCCTAACTTCAACACCAGGCACATTGGTTGAAACTATAATAAAGAACAGAAATATTAAACATAAATGAACGTGGTATGTTGTGGAAGAGTTAACATGGATTTTGGAAAGGGAAATCATGTCTCACCAATCTATTAGAAATCTTTGGGGGGGGGGTGTCAACAAATATATGGACAGGGGGATCCAGCAGGGATGGGCAAACTTTTTGGCCTGAGGGCCACTTCTGGATAAGGAAATCGTATGGCAAGCCATAACTGCTCACAAAATTGGAGGCTGGGTTGCATGAGGGGTTGCGGGCTCTGGCTGGGGCCAGAAATTAGGAGTTCAGGGTGCAGGAGGGGGCTGGGGCAGGGGGTTGCGATGTGGAAGGGGGTGAGGGCTCTGGCTGGAGGTGCGGGCTCTGGAGTGGGGCCAGGTTTGAGGGGTTTGGGGTGCAGGAGAGGGCTATGGGCTGGGAGTGGAGCAGAGGGATTCAGAGTATGGGAGGGTGCTCTGGGCTGAGGCAGGGGGTTGGGGTGTGGGAGGGGGTACGGGCTCTGGGCTGGGGATGAGGGGTTTGGGGTGCAGGAGGGTGCTCCGGGCTGGGACTGAGGGGTTCAAAGGGCAGGAAGGGGATCAGGGTTGGGGCAGGAGGTTGGGGCAGGGGAGGAGATCAGGTGTGCAGGCTCCAGGCAGTGCTTACCTCAAGCAGCTCCTGGAAGCAGCGGCATGTCCCCTCTCTGGCTCCTACGCGGAGGTGTGGCCATGCAGCTCTGCGCGCTGCTCTGTCTGCAGGCACCACTCCCGGAAGTAGCAGTATGTCCCCCCTCCGGCTCCTATGCGGAGGCGTGGCACTGGCCTGGGCCAGGCGGCACTCGCGCTGCCCTATCCACAGGCGCCCCCCCTGCAGCTCCCATTGGCCGTGGTTCCGGCCAATGGGAGTTGTAGGGCCAGTGGTTGGGGCGGGGGCAGCATGCAGAGCCCCCTGGCTGCCCCTATGCATAGGAGCCGTGGGGGGGGACGGACATGCTGCTGCTTCCACAAGCCATGCGGAGCCATGGCACGAATGGAGCGGGGCAAGCCCCCAACCCCACTCTCCAGCAGGAGTTTGAGGGCTGGATTAAAAGGTCTGATGGGCTGGATGCGTCCCGTGGGCTGTAGTTTGCCCACCCCTGGGGTAAAGTGTACTTGGACTTTCAGAAACCATCTTACAAGGTACCTCACCAAATGCTCTTAAGCAAAATAGGCAGTCATTGGCTAAGAGGTACAGTTAGGAGTATGGAAGAGCTTCCATATAAGGAGAGATTAAAGAGTGGGACTGTTCAGCTTAGAAAAGAGATGACTATGGGGGGATATAATATAAGTCAATAAAATAATTAATGGTGTTGAAAATGTCAATAGGTAAATGTTATTAGCCCCTTCACATAACACAAGAACTAGGGGTTACTTAATTAATAGGTAGCAGGTTTAAAACAAACAAAAGAAAATACTTCACACAATGCACAGTCATCCTGTAGAACTGATTGGGTACTATGAAAGCCAAAAATATAACTGGGGTCTAAAAAAGTGTTGGATAAATTCATGGAGGATAAGTCCATCAATGGCTATTAGCCAAGATGGTCAGGAACACAACACCATGCTCTGGGTGCCCAAAACGTTTGACTGTCAGAAGCTGGGACTGGATGATAGGGGGCGGATCACTTGATAAATTGCCCTATTCTGTTTGTTCCTTCTGAAGCATCTGGCACTGGCCAATGAGGGAAGACAAGCTATTGGGCTAGAGGGACATTTGGTCTGTTCCAGATTGGCCATTTGTATGTTATGTTCTTATCATTTTAGACAGGTTTACAGATACATTATGGAAAGTTGTTGGCAATGTGGTATAGAATGGCTACATTTAATATATAGCAGACTATTTTGCCTAGCTAATATAGCAGGAATATTGCTGCTGCATTAACAAAATAACAAAATCTCTGCTGTCTGGCTGTGGCATGGTTAATGAAAAGGTTAATATATGACTAAAATGGCCTTAGCATATCTAAGCAAGAAGGCAGGAGGTTGTGGGGGGAGCCCACCCTGTGTCCTTCCTGATAAGATCTCTGTTGAAATTGCTGATGTATGTGTTTTAGAAAAACAGGAAGTTTATCTATATCTGCCCTTTGGGATGTGTTTGTCAGGGTCCTCAAAACTTGCGGGCTCTGCAGAAACATACCTGTCTAATTAATGCCTTGAGGAAACCTCTTGCTTAAACTTTAAAATTGTTTGACATGTTATTGTTCACTAACCCAAATAAATAAGGAGAGAAAGTATGGGGTAGGTGAACTCTGCAGAGATACTTTAGGGACAGTTAAGGCAGCTGAAAAGACTGGCCAATCGAATGGCTGTCGTACCAATCGAAGACTGCTCCAGACTTCAGTAATTAGTGATTTTTGGGGTGTTTTACTAACCTGTTGCGGATGTGTGTAAGTGTTTGAGACTAAAATAAAATGCAGCTTTAAGTGAAAGCACTCTTGTGTTATACTGTTTGTGCCAGCCACTTCACGTCTCCATTAATTTATTTCCTGCAATCGCCTCACCAAGAGTAATAGTTACCAATAGCTTTGGGTTTTTAGATGCATGGTAATATTACCACTATAGAGATTTTCATAGGAATACAGTATGGAATAATACCTTACTCTGCTGGACTGTGTATACACACAATACATTTTTATTTGGGGATTTGTACAGTGCAGCTTTCCTAGTTTTACAAATTCTGTATGTGTCTAGACATTTTTCTTTGTGATTTAGAAGCAAAATATATAATTTAAAACTGAAGATTGGTTGTGGGTTTTTTTTCCAAAAGTTCTATAGTCTGAAAGTAGTCTTCATTTTTTCTTCCATGATTGTCCACCCACGGATATATGCTAATCAGAATTGGCTAATAACTTTACCTGAGAATATGGAGCCATTAAAAAAATTCCAAATGACTAAAAGTTTAATTTTAGCTAGGCTTTTACCTCAAGAAATTTGACTGAAGAACATAGCTTGAGCAATCCATCACAGATGTCCACAATGGTATTAATCATCTTGTGGGGAACATTGTTTGTCTTATTTTTCTCTTTCAGGTTTAGGTATTTAAACGTTCTCTGCCAGCAGCACCTCATATAAATGAATGCCATATGTTAGAAATTTTCAATGATGCCAAGGTATTTATGAAAATGTTTTTTAATCTGACTAGGATTTTTTGCTCATTACAATATATTTATAATTAGATCTGTGGGAGAATGGAAAAGAATAATTCTAAGGTATCCTGAAAGCAAGTTCTGAAGGTTTTTATTCCCTCTGAATTCTATAACACTTCTCAAATGACTGAAAAAATGAGCCTCAGTTAAACAGCTTACCTCTAGTCTAGTTTCATTTCTGGACCACTGGTCCAGAATACAGGCACTCGTATGATATGTTCATGGCTGGTAGTATAGTCTTTCCTGTGGTTCCTTAATTGTAAGTCTCTGTACTGCTCCCCTGTTCTCCACAGCTGCATCCAACTTTGCCTGTTTAATGCACAATGGCATTTTGGCTATGAGATTGAGCATTGAAACAGTCTAAATGTATTTCACATCAGGCCATACACAACCCTGTAGGCTCTAGTAGGCATTGACAAGTATAGCTGTGATGTTAAGGACAAATTCTGATTTCATGTAAATGGCTGTAAATCCAATTGAATGGATTTGCAGGGGATCTCAGATTTGCCTAAAGTAGGTCTACCTGCTTTAGTGAAACTGAAGAAGTAAACAAGTGGCCCAAACAGTGAAATGAAAACTAGTTAGCAGAAAAAAAGAAAAATGTTTATAATCTAGGATAGGGGTTCTCAAACTTCATTGCACCGCGATGCCCTTCTGACAACAAAAAATACTACACAACCCCAGGAGGGGGGTCCAAAGCCTGAGCCCACCAAAGCCCGAGCCCCACAACCTCGGGCAGGGGGACCAAAGCCAAACCCCAAGGGCTTCAGTCCCAGGTGAGAGGGCCTGTAACCTGAGCCCCACCAGCCAGGGCTGAAGTCCTTTGGCTCCGGGCGGTGGGGCTCAGGCTTCGGCTTCTGCCCCAGCAAGTCTAATGCCATCCTGGTGACCCCATTAAAACAGGGTCACGACACACTTTGGGGTCCTGAAAGACAGTTTGAGAACTGCTGATCTAGGATGTTAGCAAAACCTTGCCTGTTTCCATATATGACTTTCATTTTAAGCTAACTTTTCCTTTCATTCCATTTTGTATTGTTTAATATCTCCAGTACTTAAACTGGGAAAATAAAAATTGGTCCTACTACATCTTCCTGAGTCTAAAGATGCAGCAATCTCTGCAGCGCAGTCAGCTCAAGTATTCCCCACTCTACTACCTTAAAATAGACTTTTGTCACCTTCTTTTAGCTCCCCCTTTCTGCCAAGGAAATACCATAGTTGTATAGTTATAGAAAAATGAGTAAATACATTTGAGAACAAATATCTGCCCTTAAAACTGTACATCTCATCTACCTACGCTCATTTGTGCCCCTTTTCTCCCATCCTCTATCTTTAGAATGTAAGCTCTTCAGGCCAAGGATTATCTTCTTACGTATGGTATAGCACTGAGCACACTATCGGCATGAATAATACAAATAATTCATGTTTATCTTATTTTAAATATAGTTATGTGTATATGACTTTTATAATACAAATGTACACCTGAACTTCTTATAAATGTCATTTAAATGAGATGCCTCATGGCAACTAAGTGTACTACATTAAGGCCCAAATCATTCTCAGCTTACTCAAATGAATGGACCATATTGTGCCTCTGATTTTTTTAAGCATATCTCTTTATTTAAATTGACAAGATGGCAAGGCCAAATAGCAGAAAAGTAATCTTGAAGTATAAAATCCTGATCCCATTGACTTTTTAATGGGGATGGGATTTCACCCAAAGTCTCTTAGGTAGATGTTATATGGGCAGCCAAATCAGGATATTGCAGATAAAGTATTCTTGCACATTCCCTGAGTAGAAAGAAATATCATGACAGCGCATGGGTGATGGATCCTTGTGCCCTCCTACACTCTTTCTTGGAAGATATAAAGAGTCTAAATTTCTGTCATGACTGAAGAGAAAGTGACTGGTTGCCAATCGGTTTAAGCTATTCCTGGGACAATAAAATAATGTTAGCGGGTCTCCTTTAGCAAGATAAATCATGTCCTGAACATTACTAGTACTATAACTATATTCAGGGCATAAGGATGTCAGCAGATTTGGGGTGGGGGGAGGAGTTCAAAAGAGGTGTATGAAAATTTAGGACATGAATAGCATTCCATAGCTAAAGACTTCAGTGTCTCCTAGTAAGACACTGGTAAGACTGCATTGTAGCCAAAGTAAGCATTAACATAGCTCTGTTGTTCTTTATAGTAACTAGTGTGGCTGGAATTGAGTTTGATACACCATTAGATTTTAAATAAAAAGAAAGCCAATGATATTTCAAAATAAATATATCAGAAATGACAGAAAGATGAATGGAGGAAAATTCCTTGTTATAACTTGAGTGTCAGACATGTCTAGAAATAATGAGATGTGATAATACTGGGCTGATTATCTTTTACTTTGAGAGATGATTCCAATGAGAAAATGTCATAGCTGCACTAAAGTAGAAGATATTATGAAATATGATGGTATATATGTGCAGAACAAGATACAGAATTAAATACGTGTTCACATTTAAATCTCTTGTTTTTAAGAGTTAGATTTTTTTTCTTCAGTATAAATGAGCATGTGAAGGGCAGATATTTTGCTTGAAAGACACAAAGCCACATTTTGTACTCTGTATTCTACATCGGTTAGTTTTACTTCATTGGGGTTGAGGGTTACAGCCTAAATTAATAACCAGACCTGGGGATGTGGAGACTGCAAAACATTTGCACAGCCTAGTGGCATTGGACTGGGATTCAGGAGATCTGGATTCTGTTCCCTTGCTGTGTGACCTTGGACAAGTCACTTCCTTCCCGTGCCTCAGTTTCCCCATCTGTAAAATGGGAATAATGTTTCTGATCTCCTTTGTAAAGTGCTTTGAGATTTACTGATGAAAAAGTATCATTACTACTTGCTTTTCAAAAAAAGCAATAGGGCATTTATCATTTTTAAAAGAATTACTAGAAACAGTTCATTGCATATATTAGTCAAACAAGTTAGTAATACATCAATAATTTACCTTCACTAAACATTCGAAACATACATATGCACTCACACACGTGTGAACATGCATGTGTGTGCATGCCCACACGCACAACTAATACAACCACTTGGAGAATCACCCTGGCTCTGAGAATTTTACCATTGACTACAATGAGAGCAGAATCAGAACCACAATGGGTATCTGGTTATCTCATATAGCTATAGCATCTGTTAACAGCAGCAATGAGCCTTTAAGCTACATTCTGTACCCTTCAGCTTCTTTACAGCTCTATTGTAGTTACTATGAACCAAATCCTGCTGTCAATTGATTAATTAACAAAGTTCCTATTGACTTCAGGGTGAGCAAGATTTGGGCCTGTACCTACATGGTAGGATTTTCAAAAGTGCTCAGTGTTGACCTAACTGTTCCTATTAGGGTGACCAGATAGCAAGTGTGAAAAATCGGGATGGGGGTGGAGGATATTAGGCACCTATATAAGACAAAGCCCCAAATATCGGGACTGTCCCTATAAAACCGGGACAGCTGGTCACCCTAGTTCCCATTGAAATCAATATTAAAACTCCCATTGGCTTCAATGGAAGCAGAGTTAGGCTTTTGTGGGCTTTTGACTGTTACACCCATTACTCTCTACTTTGCTTGTATTCACCGGAATGGCATTTGCTGTTTCTATAGACAGAAGACAGAAAATTAACATCTAAACAGTCATCTTCAATGAGTAATACAAACTCAGTAATTGGAAATACTAAATGCATGTAGAATAATTACAAATGAAAAGACATAAAATAAATCTAAGTTCCTCCTCATCTGATTCCAACAGAAAGCACCCAAAAGAAACAACAATGTTACATAATGAGGGAGGATATAGCCTATGTGTTTTTTCCTTTTGGTTCAAGGTCAAATATATCTTTTATTCATTACGTCCAGTAATCTGTCTTGGAACCTGTGAATGAGTTGAGTCCTTACTTTGTTCTCACTATACACACAAACACACACACGCGCGCACACATACACACACTTTTGCACCCTTGTAAGGAGGCAATTTTGTTAACCCATGCTGAGACCACTGCCCACAGCTGGAATACCAATTGTTATGTTTATTGCTGAAAGCAGCTAAAAGGAGGCCTTTCTGAAACCTTAGCACAACTAACAGACCAGGAGGGGAGGGGGCAGTGAGTGACCACAAGGAGTAAACTATGTGAACTACAGCTGGTTAACCAATGGAAAACTACAGGCTGGAAAACTGCACGCTTTAACTTATTTGGGGTGCTCTACTAACCTCTTGCAGATGTGTGTAAATGCTGGAGACTAAATAAAGTAGAAGCTTTGAGTGAAAGCACTTCTGTTTGCCTGCTTGCATGAACTATATATTGGCCGGTATGCCGCGTCCCCATTGATTTATTTCCTACCACTGCCATGCAAAGAGTAAAGTTACCAAGAGCTTTAGATTCAGCAAAACCTTGGGTACACCCTTACCTGGGGTTTGACTTTACTGCCAGCTGCAAAAATAACAGATACAAGTCTCAGCTTCAACTTTTGCCTGGGCTTTGCTTGTTCCTAATGTCTGCCTCTGCCCTTAGTTTATTCTCTCTCTTTGACTCCAAAATCCTTTGTATGCTTGTAGCTTGCTGTTAATAGGACTTAGCTCGTCAAATGAGTCAACAGCAGTAATTACAAATCTCTATGCATGTCCGAGCACTGGACCCCCTGTCATAGACCTAGATGTACTAAAAAAATTACTGCTTTCCTTTCCTTACAGCCAGACCCTTTTACATATCTTTAATATAAAATTTTTGGCCATTAATATTTGACAAACCTTCTCCCCTCTCCACAATATGCTAGAAAAGTTCAATAAGCCACGACATCCCCATAATAGGGGTTTAACCTTTTCTGCAAATCTCTCACTTGCACATGGCCAGTATAGCTGAGATCTAAATTAAATTAATATTAAACCTCTTGAAATACTTACATTAAGAAATCAACAAAGAAGTTTATTTAACAGTCATCTGAAGTACTTGGAAAGGTATAGCCAACTTATAGGTGTCTGCAAAAGTAACAGCTATGAGGAAGCACTGTGTGTTTTGTTATCCATTGTGGAATCATATATTTATATGTTTTGTTCACCATGCCACCTAAATTTTCCAACTTGTTTATAATTGGATTTTGCCCAAGGGTAGCTTAAAGATATTATATACAACAGGACAACACAGTTACATTTTGAGAGGCAAGTACCATATGCAGCATACATGCCAAGTATTGTGCTTCATGTAGTACAGAACTGATTTAAGTGACCAACTTTAATCATATGTACAATATGTATTCAGATCTTGGGCTTAAATCAAAGAATGGATGCAAGTTATATATATTCTAAACAATACTAATTAGAATATTTGTGGTTTAGTCAAGCTTTGCTATAACTATTATGAATTGAAGGAATTTATATCCATTACCCTTATTTTCTCCTCACTAGTGTTATCTATTTATAGCCACCTCTTTGCCAATCCCTTCTGCAGCTGCGCTGAATAGATCAGAGGATTTGGGTCCTATATTTTATCATTTACACATACAATATTGCACCCCAAATGATTGTGGACAGGAAACGAATGGCAGGCACAGTTGGTTTTTGAAAATTTAGTGCAATAGGCCTCCATGTCCATCCTTCACATGTCAGTGTGAGTTACTAAGTAGCATCTATCAAGAGGGAGAAGGAAACCCTTTTCTTACATTGTAAGCTCGTTGGGGCAGAGGCTATCTTTTGCAAAGTGTTTGTACAGTGCCTAGCTCAGTGGGGCTCTGATCAATGATAGGAGTCCAGAGACCCTACCGCAATACAAATAATAATAATGACCACCATTGTGTATCTACCCTTTCCCCGATTAGTATGGGACAAAATTTAGAACTCAGATTATTATACTTTTAAAGGAAAGACTTAAACCTCTGAATCACAGGCTTAGCCATTTGTAAATCTTATAATTTACTGGAAAAGATTTGACTGAGCGTACGGAGGGATGGACCTAAACTCTAAATCTGAATACCTCCAAACTTTGGGGAAGTCTAGTCTAGGATATAAAATGTGTGTTTGAATCCATATGTAGTGCAGATCACAACAAATTGTATTGAGTTCTAAAGTTTTACAGTGTCCCTTATCTCTATTACTATGCTTTCAGTCTTTAGAGTCAAATAATGCAGGTTCTAATGAGCCAAACATCAGTCATGATGTAATATGAAGCAGTTTAATATGAGATATAGAAACAATATCCATCTTCTAGCAGGCAATCCTAGTGTCTTTGAATTCCAGCTGGGCTGCAGGAAAAGACTGTCTCTTGTTTCAGGAAATCAATCGAATTCAGTGGAAATCACCCAGGGGGGAAAAAAAGCCACCTGTGCTACTGTTGGAATTGTAAGGCTCCAGGACTTCAGAAGATTATTTACTATAACTCCTGCTCTCCAGAAATTTCTGGCAATAGTGATGCTTGGATTAGGGACAAACACAGGAGGCAAAATTCATCCCTGGTTTAACTCTGCTGCCTTCTGTGGAGTTGCATCAAGAACAAATTTGTCCCACTCTGCCCAAGAATCGTTGGATTCATCAGGCTTTTATTGAATTTGCACCCTTTGTTATAGCAGAGAAGGTTTGGATGAAGTAAAAATAAATAAATAAACAAAAAAGTTCTGAAGCATCAGTAGTTTAAGGAAAGTTGAAAGATGTGTGTTGAAGAATCAGAAATTACTGATTTGAATTGCCATTACCAAAATATTTAAAGTATCAAGAAAATATTTTCATTTTTTATGTTTTTCTCAAATTTATTTTTTGAAGTTACACCCTATATTTCCACTAATAATTCTTGACCTGTAGATTTTGGTATACAATACTTTGTAAATATCTGATATTTTAAATCAGAGCTGTGTTGATTGGACTCAGAGGTTACATAGTATGTTTCAGTTCCTTGATTGGATGAATGTATCTCTTAGAATCAGATTTCTGATGTAAATACTTGTGTTTACAAATGACCTCAAAAGAGCAGACACTCCTTTGAAGCAGATTCAATTTTTTATTTAAGGGAATGCATATGGAAAATAAGATTTTACCCAAATCTATTTTACATTAGCAGCTCTCAGACTGCTCTTTGACTCAAGCATAATCTTTAGATTAAAAATACAGGTGCAATCCAAAATATGAGCTGCAATAATATATCACTTTTTATTTTTCCCAAGTACTTTCATCAAATAGGAGCAGAGTAACTTGCATGGGCCCCAATTTGGTCCAGTTGTGTTCACTGTGAGATAACAGATGGAAACAATCAACTTGAAGTCCCATCAGTTTCAAACCTTAAATAGTTTCAAGTAATGCATCTGCCTCTGAATTCCCCCCACCCCCCTTTTATCATTTTCAACTGCATTTTCAACCAAGTTTTAGTCCTCCGTTTTATGTGAAAGACAAAAATAGGAAAGATGGCTATTGTGAAACAAGGAAATTGACTGTATATAAACTGTTCTCATATACATAGAGTAATCAAACTGAAATATATATTTCCCTCTAATATCTTTCAATAATAGTAATTTAAGGTCTTAGTTGTAACAACAGTAGGTAAAAAAAGGCAAATATAATCTCTAAATCGGTTGTCCTTTTAACACTTTAGTCAGTGATTAAGTAGTACAGAGCACTTATCTAACGTAAGTACTACTGCTACAAAGACACTGAAGAGCAGAGCTAAGTAGGTGTTGGCTTTCTAGTTCCTGGGAACATGGTGCAAGATGAAACTTGCAGCACATAGGAATCAACAACAGGATTGTGCAAATGACCTTGGAGACTTCAAAAAGATGCTGTCATGACTGGGACATGACCGGAACTCTGACCTACTGGTCGCAATATGTATCAGGAGCTAGGCAGGGTTGGATACCAGGAGATCAGAGTCTGAGATAGGCCATAGGACAGACTAAGAGTCAGAGGTCAAGAGGCAGGCAGGGTCAGGTTACCAGGAGATCAGAGTCAGGCAGTAGGAGCAAGTAGTGCAGAGAGGCAATCCTAAGCAGGGAAACCCAACTTCAGGGACAACTTCCTGTTCCTCTGCTTGCTCTGAGTAGAAGCAGGGAACCAATCAAGACCCTCTGGAGTTCCACCAGTCAGATCTCAGAACTAGAGTCCTCTCAGTGTTGAGCTTGTAGTTCTAGTATCTGTTAACAGGTCACCGATGGCAGGGCAGAACATACTG
This sequence comes from Chrysemys picta bellii, assembly GCF_011386835.1. Lineage (NCBI taxonomy): Eukaryota > Metazoa > Chordata > Testudines > Emydidae > Chrysemys > Chrysemys picta. The sequence continues at coordinate 47,277,770 of NC_088795.1, forward strand.
GACCTAAGAACCCTTTTGAATGGGATTTGAGACCTGACAGAAGCAGAGTGAATGTTATCCATGTTTACTCCTGAGACACAATATTTTAGGAGACTGTGAAAAGTGGGGAATGTACCTATGTTTCTCAAGGCCTGTCCATTTGTAAACATTCAAGACAAAGAACAGTGGATCTGAGCAAAAAAGGAGGCATTCCTCTTTAAGTTACTACATGGTCATATCAGGTCTCAATGATTCAAATGGTACCGGTTCGCCTGAGATAACAAGTGTCAGATATTAGAACACTTCTAGTATTCATTTCAGCAATTGTTCGGTCTCAAGGTGTAGACAAACACACTCATGTAAATTTTGGTCATACGTATGTCATCAGGCCATCGTACCAGGAAGTTCACTCAGGTACACAGAAAAGTTCCCTGTTTCACTCTCACTCCAGTTTAATTCCACTAACTTCTCATTTAAATTAGCAGAGGTGAGCTACTGGACTAGACAGATCCATTACCTGCTAAATGAGAATTAAGGTGCTTAGCACGAAGTAATAGGCGTGAAAGAAGAAGGAGGAAATAAAGAACAAAAGTTTAATACACAGTAGAATAGTTTCTAGTTATAACTTGTGTTTCCCTGATGCTTGCTCCTTTAGGGCAGCTGAAACAGTTCAGTTTCATTGTTCCTTGAGTACCTCATGAATATTTCAGTTCCAAATGGTTGAATGTTGTTCTTAGTAGTCCATTTAAATTGCAGCACAAATAAGTTTTCCTACATGTGGCTGAGATTTGGAATGAAGGACTATTTGTGGCATTAGCCAATAAACAAAAAAGAAACGCATCATGTACAGTTCAGTACAGGTGTAGCAGCTGAGTGCTTTTTAAAGTTCACAGCAATAGTGCATCACAGATCTCAGACTTGAACTAATGTGCCATTTATTTTATATTTTAATAGTAATTTATTTTCATTCCCTGCTTCCTTCACCACTGCAGAATCAGACTGTGAGCTAAAGACAATTCTGGTATTGACAGTTCTTTCCCCCACACCAATATATTTCTGAGTTTTCCCCTCTTGTGCTGTCCTAGCCATATAGGTATGTAGCCTTTAAGAACTGACCTGGGAGTGGGGGGCATTCCCAAAACACATCTCTCACAAGACAAACCATGAATATAAATGTGGTTACTTATTTATTATTCATATAGCACCTAAAAGTATTCTATGTGCTTTACAGAAAGTCATAAGCGAGGTCCCTGCCCCAAAGAACTTACAATCTGAATGGCCAACAAACTGATAAAAAATACCCCTGGAGTGCCAGAGAACAGATATCCTATATAGCAACAGAAAAGTTTTTATTAATATTTTTCCATTTTTATTCTTTTTATTTTTACTCCCTTGACTACTTGCTTATTTTGTTTTGTAATACCAGGACAGAGAGGAGTCCTCAGGTCTTTCCTCTGTCGAGCTTTCCTGCAAGGCAGTACAATGAATGGGCAAGTGCTACAGACCTATTTCAAAGGAAACCTTTTTTTTTATTTTTAAGTGAAGGTAGAGTATTAAACTCCCCTATATAATACAACCAGCTAAAATTTAGCCCAGAGCAGTTCAGGTTAGATACTGACATTCAGTCTGAATAATTCTAGTTAACCAAAATGAGGTGAAGGTTCCCATGGAGTGGTTTTAGCAGTGGGGATGTCAGGTAATGACAAGATCCAGAGGCCAGAGATTGATAGATGCTGTTCCAACATCCACAGATAGCAGTGCTGCTTCTAAAATTCCCTCTGGGTCAATAGAATGTAATTAGGTTGTTGATGGATTGCCTAGTTTGCTACATTGACCTTGATCTCCTTTGGCGCTTACATTTGATTCAGAGAATTAGAACACCTTTGTCTTGGATTGGAATAAAATATTGTGTGAACCTCCATGAGATTTATGCACAAAATCCTTCTTTGGTAAGCAACCTTCACCCTCTCCTCTTCACCTTTCCTATGCACCGTAGACTGCCACTAGAGATACATAATACTCATCCACCAAGCATCATCAATCTGAAAACTGGAAATAAAAATCACAGCACCTCTGTTACAGAAAAAAATCATCCAGATTTTAATATGTGCATGCATAAGTTAATTCTTTAGGAAAAGAGCCTGAAGCCATAGATGTAAAAATGAGCATCAATGGAATATTGTTACTGGCAATCAAATCAGATGTTTCTGAAGGGTGTCCAGCCATGTGCATTGGAAAGAATACTGTTCTTTCCTCATTTCCTTTGCTGGCACAAGCAACAGTCTGCTGATTTTCAGATAATTAAGGATTGCATGATGAAGGCAATAGGCATATTATTTGATAGAAAGGCCGAGATGAAGGTGCCAACTAAGTCTGGAAGATTCTGTAATTTGATGTGACTGCTGTCAGGAACACAAACTTGCTGAAATTAGATCTACTGGCTACCACCAGAGTAGTTGGTGAAGTGAAAAATGTACATGCAGGGCTCTGATGGGTTTCCTGAAGTCTCTGATTATATATTTTCATACATTGCTCCAGGGCTAAGCTGTAGAACATTAACCTTCTGTGTACCAAAGCTTACAATTTACGTTTAATGAAAGCCTAAAGCTGCAACAGCTCTATCTCTTTTGGAGCATGAGTGCCAAAAATCCCTCTTAAAAAAACTGCTTATATCTTGTATTGATCTACCAACATCACTGATAGCCAGCTAGAGATCATGAGCATAAGTGTGTTCAGGAGGTTTACAATGTTCTACAATGTTGTATATCTCTTATTCTCTTTGTGTGCATGGAGAGAGAATATCTGGTGTTTTGTGATGTTGAATTTTTTTTTTTTTTAACAAAAAGGATTGAAGGTACTGGCTTGACATCCCTGTATTCTAAAGTGATATATTTGACCAAAGTCCACTACTTATGGATTGTCCAGGTAGGGCAAGGAAGGCATTATTTTTATGCCACATTACTAGTGTTCCTCAGTCCTGAGCTGGAAGGATCACCTCTAGAAGTGGCAAAGTAGAGTTTCCAGGTCCAGTCAGTCCATGGCTTATTTGTTGAGACTGCCAACAAGGGTGGCAATTTGTCCTTTTGGGGGGGGCTGGTTTTGTGCTGTGAACACCCATCCACTGGGAAATAGACTAAGACCACCACTTTGGCCATTGACCAGACTCATCCTGCAGCAAAGTTAAGTCATTGCTGATCTTGGCTGCATTTAACCTAATGACCAGGAAACAAAAGGGTCCTCATGTTACAAGTCCTCAGTCCTTAGGCAGCCACCAGTTTCTGTATCTAAGTGTTTATTCCTGTAGGCTCAGGTCCACACACAGGGAATTAGGTGCCCAAGTCTCAGATTTAGGTGCCATTGCCATCCATAAAACCCCTTTTCAGCTGCCAAATAACCCTGTAGGCACCTAAACTCACTCAGCTCCTACATTTTCATTGTAAAAGTTCTCTAGCTGGCTAAGTTTCTGCCACTGGGTATATGTGCTGCTGCCTCAAGCAAGTAATCCTCAAACCAAGTCTTCCCCAACTTATCTTGACTGAAAGGCCTGCACACAGAATGGTGGGGAAGGAAGAGGCATTAGCTTCTCTTACAATATTTAGCCCAGTGGTTAGGATACTCAGCCAGTTCAGTTCCACCCCTCTGCTTCACTAAGAGAACCTATTTGAACATGGATTCCCCACCTCTCAAGTGAGTCTGTTATAGGATACTTTGATGTGGGACTCATTCAATCTTTTTTGTTGAAGCTGTTCCACTTTCATTAAATAGTTAAATATTAATTGGGCCAGAGAGAGTGAGAATGACTCTGTATAGAAGGGATTTGCAATTTGGTCTCTCGTCTGCTCCTGGGGCAGTACAAATATATATATTACCCCTTACTCAGGGCTAGTGGTAAATCCACAATCTAACCATAAGTTTGCAGAACCTCTGATATGCATTTTTACCCTGAAGGTTCACTAAAATGTGGAGTCCTTTTATGTTGTTACTGCAGAAAATGAAAACACTCTTGCTTCTTTCATTGTTAGTGGCCGAATATTGTAAGCAAAACTGGCTTAAGGGAAATTATCTTGCATAGTTTTCTTCATAACACACAACTTTATGAGACAAGTATTTGTTTTGAAATTAAATATTTGTTAGTGAAGCTGCCAGTAGTTTTAAATAAAGTGAGGACTACTTTACAAAATTGAATTATGTTTTATATCACCAAATCTTTGGGAGAAAAACAATTCTAGAGCTTTTCTGATATCTGAAACATCACTGATTTCTCCATTCTGGAGGAGGAGACTGTGTCAATGCACACGAAACAAAAGCTGCTTCTTTGGCATAGAATATGGTGGGGATGACTAAAAAAATTTAAAAGGCAGATCGTAAATTGCAATAAACTGCCCATTAACTCCCCTAATTAGTAATCTCAAAGACACATATGGCTGTGAAGTTAATGAAGGCAGTGAAATATGTGCAATTTGTATGTAAGTTAATTACAGACACACACTGCAATTTCCCAAATATATTAATCTTAGGTAAACTGATACAGAGAATATTTGTAAAACAAAAACAATGAAATATGGGATAAAAAAAAGTTAATACGCCATTTACATTCTTGCAAACATTTGTTTTATGAAGCTCCATTTCACCCTAAATATTTGTGTGACTGATTTGTTTAAGCTACTCTTGGATGGGGCGAGAGGAAGAGGGGTTAAACGTTTG